>NC_138040.1:17456262-18656262 GCF_964106645.2 Podarcis pityusensis | reverse complement strand
AATATTTCTCCCCTGAAAAAGGAAAAGCAGGACATTTTGGTATCAAATCAGAAACCAAGATGGCTTCTGTAAATCTGGCACTTTCCCTAGAAAATAAGGACACTTAAAGGGTCTGGCAGTCCTGACTCAGCCTGCCCATGACATGCTGCTTGCCAAGGAACAGTCAGGAGCACACTTGCACACTTCCTCAAAGTTCCAGAAGTTCCCAGAGCTGTACATGGGAGCATGCACTGTGAGGTGTGTGGAGTGCATTTTTGGTGCATTGCTGCAAGAAAGAAAAGCTCATCCCATCCAAGCTTTCTTTGCTCATGTCTAAGAAGTAGTGGCTAAGTGCCATTTCTCCCAATGTGGCGCTGAAGCCCCTGCACTGAACTGGACAATTAACAAGATTCACAATCAATCTGTCAGCTTGTCTGATGATATGGGCCTTCCCCCCTCCCCCCCCCGCGCTGCCGCCGTTGCCCTTTGTCAATCTGGTAACTGCTCGGCGGTTTCCCTGCTGCTATAATCTTCCCAGGTTTGCTCTGCCATCACTGCATGTATCTCTCCATATTGATTAAATAATGTCACCGCAAGGCTTCTTTTTTTAGATGAAGTAGGTTTATGGAGAGCAAAGCGATGGGTATATATACACACTCCTGGCTATTATTGTGTTATCCTTGAAAAAAAAGGCTGGGGAGCGGTTTTTTAAAAATGGACAGCAAGATGAACATCCTTTCTCTTTTGCCACTTCAGAAACCACAACTGAAGATCTCTTCGGTCAGGCGGCGTTCGGAGTAACCGTGGAAAATGGATTCTGCTTGCAGAGTGATGTCTGCAGGCTTCGGTTTAGGCTCGATCGTGTGAGAATATGCACCGCCTTTGGATCCATGCAATCGGGATTGTCAACGAAATTTAGCCTCCAACTGTAACTGTGGGAGCTGATCTGTTTTGGGAGAAAGGGGCACTGGACTACCAACCTTTGCCTGCCCTCAGCCAGCTCTTCAAAAAGTGGTGGTGTTCGGGAGGAGCATTCTGCCCCAAGCAGTGGAAGCTGGCCCATTAGGGCAAATGGGGCACTGCCCCACCAACCACACTCTGCCCTCTGCCAGCTCCTACCTGCCTTCTGGCTTACAACCAGCCCAAGAGGTGGCACTGGCAGCAGCTTCCTCTTCCTCAGTCTCAGTGATGCCCTTGCAGAACTCAGCAGGGATGAGGATGGGGACAAAGCTAGAATTAGAATTTTAAACATCTATTGGGAAGACAGGCGAACTAATGCCACTGTACTGGAAGAAGCAAAGATCACCAGTGTTGAAGCAATGATTCTTCAAACATCAACTTTGTTGGACTGGTCATGTTGTGCAGATGCCTGATTATCGTCTTCCAAAGCAACTACTCTATTCTGAACTTAAAAATGGAAAGTGTAATGCTGGTGGTCAACAAAAGAGGTTTAAAGACTCTCTCAAAAAATGTAGTATAAACACCGACATCTGGGAAACACTGGCCTGCAAGCGCTCCAGTTGGAGAACAGCCTTTACCAAAGGTGTCGTGGACTTTGAAGACACTCAAACTCAGGACAAAAGGAAGAAACGTGCTAAGAGGAAGGCACGTTTGGCAAACTCTCACCGTGATCAACTCCTGCCTGGAAACCTATGTCCCCACTGTGGAAGGATGTGTGGATCCAGAATTGGCCTCCACAATCACTTACAGACTCACTGTGAAGACCGTGTTCATGGAAGGCAATCTTTCTACGAGTGATCACCGAAGAAGGAGAAGGAGAAGGAGAAGGAGAAGGAGAAGGAGAAGGAGAAGGAGAAGGAGAAGGAGAAGGAAGAGGAGGAGAAGAAGGAGAAGGAGAAGGAGAAGGAGAAGGAGAAGAAGGAGAAGAAGAAGAAGAAGAAGAAGAAGAAGAAGAAGAAGAAGAAGAAGAGGGTACTGCTTGTCACTGGCTCTGGCACCATCTACTGTTGGGCTCTTGGTTTCCACCTCACCAGTCCCAATGGACACCACCTCCCATCGTTCAGTATTAACCTGACTTCTTCCCACTTATGAGCCCCATGTGACAGCCTTCATCGTGTTGTGGCATAGCTCTGTCTCTTCCCCTCCACATGTGATTTCGTGTCCATCTTAATCTACTTGCAGCAGCTGAACTCTTGCTAATTGCATACTTCTCAGCAAAATCCACACAGCAAGGTGCTGAAATCTTACAAGAAGTGCTTCTTGAAAGACCTTAGAATCTGGTTATGTAAATTAATTTTGCTGAGCATGTTGCACTTTGCAAGAGCTCAGCTGCAAGTCAGTTAATATGAAAATGTATAGTCAATGGAGGTGAGCCATGAAGTATTTGATTTGTGTGGATGTGCTCCTTGTTTCCTTTACCAAAAAGCAGGTAGGGGGAGACTTGATCTGGTTATGGCGCAATTCAGGCACACGCTTGCAGAAAAGTTTGCCAACCTGCCCACCCACCCCTATCTATATACAGTTGCCATTTGTGGCACACAAGCGACCAACTCATTTCTGGTTTATGGAACTGTCTCTGCTTGGACGCCTGGGAGCAATTTGCACGTGCCGTTGGCTGTTTGGCTTCCAGAAAGCTCGTCATGGGGAAAAGAGCACTTTCAAATCACAGTGCGCTCATTCCTTTGATGCTTTCTGCCCCAGAGAATCCCCAGGCAAAGCTCAGAGACTCAAAAGTGTTCTGAAATGCCCACTGGCAGATCTCTTGCTGTGCAAATAATTCACGGCTGGTAGATGCAAAGCGTCATATATGTTATTCCAAAGAGAATTAGCAACAAGTTTAAAACAGAATTGAAAGTATCTAAATGTGAGATGTATTGCACAAATAACATCATTATTCATCTTTGACCGATGGTCACCCAGTGAACTTCATGGCTGAGTGGAGATTCAAACCCTGGTCTCTCCCAAGTCCTAGACCAACACACTAACCACTACACCAACTTAGCTCTCTGTGATTCCGTAGGGAAGTTCTGACTCAGGGTTTTGCAAATCTCCTCCATCTGTGGTGGTGGATCTCAGGTGGCCTATTAATTCACACATGGAAGATGGCAACCAGGGCCACCTCCTAGATTTGTTGGAAGGAAGGAAGTAGGCAGCTGTCTGGGGACAGACTAAGTTTGGTAGGACACTGCCCCCACTTCCTGTAATATTTTTTATTATTCATTTAATTTATTTATTTTATATCCCTCCTTCCTTCCTCCAAGGAACTCAAAGTGGGATACATACCTCTCCTCTGTATTTATCTCCACAATGACCCTGTGAGGTAGGTTAGGCTGAGAGTGAATGACTCACCCAAGGTCACCCAGTGAGTTTCATGGCCAAGTGGGGAACTGAACCCTGGTCTCCTAGGTTCTAGTCCATCCCTCTAGCTCCTATACCACACTGGTGTTACCACTATTGCCCATCCCTGCTGTAGAAGAACCGAGCAGGCCAGAACTCAGCATGTCCCTTTGAAGATGGTGCCCGCACCTGATCTGCAGCATTTCCTCCCCCCTTTGCAAGCAGAAATCTAGCTCAGCGGCTGTGAAATCTTTGACAAAGAAGACACAGTTTCCCCCTCTCATGGAAAAGTTGAAAGATAAATAGCAGACGATTCAGTAAATAATTCAGCATATGACCTTGATGCTTATTGATTCCTCAAGCTGTTTATCTTTCTCATGTTCTCCCCAGCAAAAACAATTATCACTTAATTATAAAATAGCTTGGCTTGAGGGAGCCCTTCCAATTGGCTGGCAAGCATTCCAAAGGGGGTGAGTTAATCTATGGAAAGCAAGGAGCCCTGACAGAATACACTGCTTAAGATTCTGAGCCACAAACTTCATTATTATTTTTTTCTTGACACATTTTTTCCCCCCATCCCTCATTTTAAAATCACTTAAGGATATTTAGCCAATCAGAGCTTTTGACTGGCTAAGCATTCTTACCCCTACAGTATTTCATTTAGCTAGATAACAGCAGGTGCTGCAACGCAGAAGACATCAAATGCTTGCCATGGAAAATGATGGACTCCTGTCAATCAAAGCACTATAGCCAAGTGGAGCCGAGCGCTAAGCAGCAACCTGAAGGACCTGGGTTCTGATTCTGATGCATAGCCAAGCTACACTTTATGCAGTGCCATGGACTCCCCCCCCCCCCACAGCAGAGGAACTAATTAACTGGACAGAATTTGCTCCCCAAAATTCTCCTTTGTAAATTTGAATTTCTCTGCTACATATACAGCCATTGCGATTTGGGGCTGATAGTATCTCTAGAGGGAGACAGTTTCCCCCCCTTAAAACCCCCTCACTATTCTTCAATTTCCATATATTCAGCATTCCCCAAACCCTTCTGCATTTGCCCTCCCCAGCTTCTGAAGCTTTGATGCAATTTTTGTACGTGGCCCCCAAACAATCAGGGAGCCAGTAGTGAAAGTGATGTCAAACCCTTCCAGGCCAATCAAATATGGCTTGATGGTCATATTACCGAGAGCAAACAAACTGAAGGAAGAATGAAAGCAAAGTTCCCTGACCCCAACTGGTCATGTGGACAATTGTAGCCAATCAGGAATCACATAGTGAACTGCTTATTTTTCTGCAGGCCAATGGAGCCTGGATGGATAGACCTTTGCAGCATTTTAACTACTTCCCACAAATTATTGTTGCACACGGAGTGTCCCTTTTTTATGAGAACAGAAATGTTCATGGAAATGCTCCCTATTGTCTTAAGCATATTGTGGTGCTGACTATTCTCCCAAGAAAGACACCAAATAACTGAAATCTACAGCGGCTATACAGTGGCATTTTGGATATGACAGCTGCCAGCTGATGAGATCTCATATAGGACACCTGCCAAAACAGTTGAGAGATGCCAACTAGTCTAAAGAATAGTAATCTGGAATTCAGGGGTAAAGAATACGGTGGCCCACTGTGGCTTGTTTTAGAAGCATTTGGAGCAGTGGTTCCCAATTGGTGGTCTGCAGACCCCAGAGGCTCCCCATAGCCTACCCAGGGGGGTCCATGGCACTATTAGCATAATAGGGCTGCTATACGTCGGGATTTTCCCAGACATTACCAGGATTTCAAAGGCAGAATTGGCATCAGGGGGGATTTCTGAAAGGTGGCATTTTGTCCTGGATCTTAGGCATGTCCTTTTAGAAAACTATGGGTTTTTTTGGCATTTTAGGCAAACCTAAAGGGACACGGGTGGCACTGTGGGTTAAACCACAGAGCCTAGGACTTGCTGATCAGAAGGTCGGCGGTTCGAATCCCCATGACAGGGTGAGCTCCCGTTGCTCGGTCCCTGCTCCTGCCAACCTAGCAGTACTGCTCCGGCGGGAAGGTAAACGGCATTTCCACTGCTCTGGTTCGCCAGAAGTGGCTTAGTCATGCTGGCCACATGACCCGGAAGCTGTGCTCCCTCGGCCAATAAAGTGAGATGAGCGCCGCAACCCCAGAGTCGGCCACAACTGCACCTAATGGTCAGGGGTCCCTTTACCTTTACCTTTAGGCAAACCTAACAAAAACTGCAATAGAGACATCATTTTTTTTCAAAAGTAGGGAGTCCAAGGCTTGGCTTTTGTATCCACTGGGACCTTAGCTCTGTTGAATCTCAAGAGGCATCCAGAGCACTGTCTAGTCCTGTTGCACTGAATGAGTTTCAGTTAATGCACGTTAGGGATGTGGCCAAGGTCCTGGGATTGGTTCAGGCAGCCACTTCTGCTCTCAACCCTTTCCTTCATGTCTGATAGAGATTCAAGCAAGGATGGGTCAGTAGGCTGAGCCAGGGCAGTGATCAATGCCTCCAGGTGAGAGGAGGTCGCCCATGTTTGCCTAAGAGAGGCAATGGTAAGTCTACTAGCCTGTTTTTGGCATGGAAACTTCCTCAGTTCCCCAACATTTTTGGGAGAAAGATGAGGGAGTTTGACAGGAAACTGGACAATCTTATTTGTCTCTGGGTGGAGCACTAATCCAGAAAAAAAGGACTATAGCTGGATCTGAGGAGCAGAACTGTGCAAGGACTGTGTTCAGATTTCATTTTACTTGCCACTCATAATTTAGTATTATTCTGATAAATCACAGCCAAAGAAATGCATTCATTTACTTATTTCAATCAAGTAAACAATTTTTAACGAACATAAGACATCCCACCCACTCTTCAGTTTAGAGCAGTTTGATCCCTCTCAGATTATTTGGGTGTAACGCACCCTACACCATTTGCCTCGTGCTTCTTCTGTGTCAAAAATACTGTTGTTGTTTTTTTTCCTGTTTTTGCTAATCTGAAATCTAAGCTGAAAATCTTGCAGAGGAGCTTAGATGATCCAAAGGGGTCCTGGCCCTTCCAGGCTCCTCAACTCCTGGTCCTCAAAGACAGCTTAATGCCAGGAACTCCAGAGTCCAAAGGTATTCGCTTTGTCATTCTGAGCACATACAAAGAAATTGTTAATACTTCTCCCTTTCCTATCAGAACCTGCTGCTCCGAGCAAAGGCTAAAAAAGTTCAGACAGAGGGGCAGGCAGGCTTCCTGACATTTTGAAACAGCCAGAAGAAGGGCCTCCCCCCTGTTCCCCCCACCATTTCTTGGCTAAGCTTTCCCAAACCACTTCTGATGTGCAAAGGGAAGAGGGAGAAAAAATGGACAAGAGTATATAGGCAGATATGTGAGAAGCATACAGAAGCAACTGTTTTGTAAGAGACAGACAACGTAATTGCCTTCCGTGTTTCTTGCATCTCTACAGCAGGGGATGGGGAGATATTCGATCCAGGCCTCATTTGAAGCCGAATCTGTCAGATCTGTACTTTCCAAAACAGTATACGAACCGAAACGCAACCGTCCTTCAACATTTGCATTGATCCAAATTTCGCCAACCAAGCAATGCTCACCAGTACCCATGTATTAAGGGAAAGTGTGCATAAGAATGAATATATCAGTGAAAACAGCACGCACAAACAAAATATGTATTATATTTGGGGAAATGGATTTGCAGAAATGCGTGCGTTAGTCAGCAGGGCATGGAAAACGTGTCTGTTAGGAAAAATTCATGCAAAAATGATGGTGAACTTCCGTGGAAATTGCAGCTTGCTGTAAAATGTGGAGAATTTAAGATTGGGGAAATAAGATACTGGGAGATCAAAAAATGACAGATTCACTCATCCCTACTCTACAGTGCTGTCACATTCGTATTCAAAGTGAGATCATGGACAACATATTTTAAAGTTTATATCCAGTATTTACTTTTGTTTATACATCTGGCACCTGGCTGTCTTGATGAATGCGAATGAGCATCTTGTTACAATTTCCCCCAAAGAAAGTAGTAGTAGTAGTAGTAGTAATCATAATAATTTATTACTTGTACCCCACCCATCTGGCTATGTTTCCCCAGCCACTCTGGGCAGCTTCCAACAGATAGGTAGCATTTGCTCTAAATAGGGGTCCCAGGTGTCAAAATTGTTTTGCTTTTTGCACCTCTGGGCAAAAGCAGTTTATTTTTTTCTTATTCTGCAAGAGAGGAGCAGCCAGGTTCTCTGCCCTCAGTGCTGTAAAACTACTTACTTAGCCACCAATAGAGTGTGCAGCGTTCATCTGTCACTTCTACAGGATCCAAGACACTGGGATATTATGGCGCAGAACACAAACATCCATGTATTTCAGAGATGTTCCTAGGACCAAATTAACCCAAGCAAGGGCTTCCATCCCAAAAGGAGTTGCTAGAGGGCAAGACCAGATCATATGCATTGATGCTCCCCATGAAATAAATAAGCATTCCTTGAAAAGGTAGCAAGCCTAAATATACAGAACACAATCTTTAAGGTGATAAGCTGGAATGCTGTAAGCCACAGAGTAAGGGAGAGTGTAGGGTTTTGCTTAGTTTTTAAAGAAGCGGGAGAAGTGTTGGAAATAAGAATGCTGAGAATGGGATAGGGGTCCCCGGAGGATCTGTGGGCTTGATAAGAATTATGGCTCAAAGCGGCATAGCTCAGGGGCGTAGCCAGTGTTTCCACCAGATGGCAGTGGTGGTGGTTTAGTTTAATTTTTTAAAGGTAGAGTTCCAGCCAACTGCTCCCAAAGAAATTCTCTTCTATCCATTTTGATGGCAATTATTATCCAAACATGCCTCTGTGAATATTTCCATTTTTCGTCCAAAGATAGTAATCAACATTGGACAAAATAAACTGGTTGCTCGTGGTCAATTTGATTAAAAAAAATGCATCCTTTCATCCATGCCTTAACCCAGCCTTTCCCAAGATGGTGCCCTCCAGATGCCTTAGACTCCAATCAATAACCATTCTAGCTGGGAGTTGGAGTCCAACAACCCCAGTACCAATGTCTGAAGGCACATATTGCTCTCAGGATGCAAACCTGCTGCAGCTAAGTTCCTGGATGGGAGGCCTGCTTGGGAACCACATAGACATCACCTTGGGTTCCATAGAAAAGTGGACTATATATATATATATATATATATATATATATATATATATAAAAGATATTTATTAAGATTTTTAAAAATATTACAGTAAAAATGAAAGAAAAAAAAGAAAAAAGAAAAATACAAAATAAAAACAGTTAAAAACACACATATTTTCCATTACTTATTTTCCTTTAGCTTGTTTCCCGGACCTCCTCATACCTCCCTTTTTTGTATTCCACTTCAATTTATTGGTTCAGCAAATCCTTACCATTAGATTTTTACCCATTTATAACCCTTTTTTCATATTCTCTTAAAGCATTACAGTTCGCGTCTCCGCTCCTCCACGTGCAGCTGCTGGGTGACCTTGGGCTAGTCACACTTCTCTGAAGTCTCTCAGCCCCACTCACCTCACAGAGTGCTTGTTGTGGGGGAGGAAGGGAAAGGAGAATGTTAGCCGCTTTGAGACTCCTTAAAGGGAGTGAAAGGCGGGATATCAAATCCAAACTACGACTCTTCTTCTTCTTCTTAATTTCTATCCAACATCATTAATTTTACAATGTTTCTGTAAATAGTCTTTAAATTTCTTCCAATCTTCTTCCACCGACTCTTCTCCCTGGTCTCGGATTCTGCCAGTCATTTCTGCCAATTCCATATAGTCCATCATCTTCATCTGCCATTCTTCCAAAGTGGGTAGATCTTGTGTCTTCCAATACTTTGCAATGAGTATTATTGCTGCTGTTGTAGCATACATAAAAAAAGTTCTGTCCTTCTTTGGCACCAATTGGCCGACAATGCCCAGAAGAAAGGCCTCTGGTTTCTTCAAGAAGGTATATTTAAATACCTTTTTCAGTTCATTATATATCATTTCCCAGAAAGCCTTAATCCTTGGGCACGTCCACCAAAGATGAAAGAATGTACCTTCAGTTTCTTTACATTTCCAATATTTATTATCGGGCAAATGATAGATTTTTGCAAGCTTGACTGGGGTCATGTACCACCTGTATATCATTTTCATAATATTCTCTCTTAAGGCATTACATGCCGTAAACTTCATACCTGTGGTCCATAACTGTTCCCAGTCAGCAAACATAATATTATGTCCAACATCTTGTGCCCATTTAATCATAGCAGATTTCACCGTTTCATCCTGAGTATTCCATTTCAACAGCAAGTTATACATTCTTGACAAATTCTTAGTTTTGGGTTCTAGCAGTTCTATTTCTAGTTTTGATTTTTCCACCTGGAAGCCAATTTTCTTATCCAAATTATATGTCTCCATTATCTAATAATAATGAAGCCATTCTCTCACTTTGTTTTTTTAATTTCTCGAAACTCTGCAATTTCAATTTGTCTCCTTCTTGTTCCAAAATTTCCCAATATTTCGGCCATTTGGCCTCCATATTGTGCCTTTTCAAAGCTTTCGCTTCCATCGGTGACAGCCACCTTGGGGTTTTATTTTCCAATAAATCCTTATATCTTATCCAAACATTAAACAGTGCTTTCCTGACAATATGATTTTTAAATGCTTTATGTGCTTTAACCTTATCATACCATAAATATGCATGCCATCCAAATACGTTGTTAAAACCTTCTAGATCCAAAATGTCTGTGTTTTCCAGAAGCAGCCATTCTTTCAACCAGCAGAAAGCTGCTGATTCATAATAAAGTTTAAAGTCTGGCAGGGCAAATCCACCCCTTTCCTTTGCATCCGTTAATATCTTAAATTTTATTCTGGGCTTCTTGCCCTGCCAGACAAATCTAGAAATATCTCTCTGCCACTTCTTGAAACAGTCCATCTTGTCCACAATTTGCAATGTTTGAAACAAAAACAACATTCTAGGCAATACATTCATTTTTATCACAGCAATAAGACCCAACATTGAAAGCTTCAAATTTGACCAAATTTCTAAGTCTTTTTTCACTTCCATCCAACATTTCTCATAATTATCTTTAAATAAATTCCCATTTTTGGCTGTCATATTAATCCCCAGGTATTTCACTTTCTTTACCACAGTCAATCCTGTCTCATTCTGAAACCTCTCTCTTTCAATCGGTGTTAAATTTTTCTCTAAAACCTTAGTTTTTAACTTGTTCAATTTAAATCCTGCCACTTGACCAAATTCTTGAATTAATTCTAAAACCCTTTTAGTACTAGATTCTGGCTCCTGTAACGTCAGTACTAAGTCATCTGCAAATGCTCTCAATTTGTACTGTTTGGCTCCGACCTGTATACCTTTAACCAACCGGTCCCTTCTAATCATATTCAGCAGAACCTCCAGGACCGATATAAAAAGCAGTGGGGAGATTGGGCACCCCTGTCATGTCCCTTTTTCTATCTTAAATTCTTCTGTCACCACATTATTTACAATTAATTTAGCCTTTTGTTCAGAATATATTGCACCTATACCATTTTCAAAACCTTGGCCTACCCCCATCCCCTGTAGGTTCTTCTTCATAAAACTCCAAGAGATATTGTCAAAGGCTTTCTCCGCGTCCACAAATATCAAAACTGCTTTAGTATTTATATTCACTTCTAATTTTTCCAAAATATCAATTATATTCCTCAAATTGTCAGACAAGTGTCTTCCCGGGAGAAAGCCCGCTTGGTCTTTATGAATCTCTTCCATCAATTCTTTTTTCAATCTCTTGGCCAAAATATCTGCAAAAATTTTATAATCCACATTAAGTAACGATATAGGGCGGTAGTTCTTAAGCTGAGTCTTTTCAGTCTCTGTTTTCGGTATAAGTGTAATGTACGCCTCTTTCCACGACTCTGGTGCCCTTTTCCCTTCCAAAATTTCATTGCAGACTTCCTTCAAAGGTTGCAATAGCCACTCTTTCAAGGATCTATAATATCTAGAAGTCAGCCCGTCCGGTCCTGGAGATTTGCCCAATTGCATGTTTTGAATGGCACCTTCTACTTCCTGTTCAGTTATTTTATAGTTCAGCATTAATTTACTTTCTTGGGAGATTTTTTGTAATCCATTTGTCTTCAAGAATCGGTCTATGTCCATTTCTTTCTGTGGCCCTTGTGTATATAATTGTTTAAAGTACCTCTGGAAACAGTTTCTAATCTCAGTTGGGTTGTGTATTGTCAGGGAACTGCCATCGGAAGGAAGGGAGGTGGAAGGGCTCACACAGGTTGGGAGAGACTCAGCAGCTGAAGAGGGAACCAGTAGGGGGAGACGAGCTGAGCTGAGGGAAAGTGAGCAGGAGGGATGGCTCCGAGACACTTCCAGCGAAAACAGTGGGGAGGTTTCAGGACCTCCTGTAGGGACACCCACTCCTCGCCGGAAACTGTCACGCAGAGAGTCCAGAAGACGTGTTTCCGTTAAGGAGCTTTTATGTTGGAAGCGATTCCGAAAGCAACCACTGTCGGAATCTGCAAGCGACTGACAGAGCCATGTTTAAGGGGCTCCGTTACAGACAGAGGTTTGGAAACATGACCAAACTCTGAGGGACTTGGATTTTACGCACAAGCAGCTCATCGTCCCATCACAGCATTCCGACAGTCTCTGTGAGCAGTTTGTGCAGGAGAAGGCATCATGAGCAACCCAGCCGGAACCGGAGAAGCAGGAGCTGGAGCGGGTCCAAGCCTGGAGGAAAGGTACAGGGCGTTGGAGGTCCAGCTAGCGCTGCAGACGGCGAGGCTCGAGGAGAGGAGGGCTCAAGATGCAGAGAAGGGGAAAACCACCCCGCTCGCCAGAAAGTTGCCAGGATTGGTGCAGAAGTTTGGGGGGGAGGCCAAGGACTATCATGCCTTTAGGACAGAGATGCAATATGCCCTTAATCTGCAGTTTGATGACTTTCCCGACGAGGAATCGCGGGTGGCTTTTGTGATTGGGCATCTCGAAAAGGGGGCAAAAGACTGGGTGAGGCCCCTGATGGCAACAAACAATGACATCCTGAAGGATACGAGGAAGTTTTTTCGTGCAATGGATTTGATGTTTTCCAGCGATATTGAGCAGGGAGTGGTACGCAGACAGTTAATGGCGTGCAAACAGGGGAGCCGATCTGTGCGTGAGTACTGGACTGAGTTTACCATGTTGATCCATAAATTGGGGTGGGATCTATCGGCGGAACCCATTCAAATGCTCTTTGAAGAAGGGCTTTCTTCGGCTGTGAAAGACGAACTTTCCCGGGCGCCCAGGGCGGAGTCTATGGACCAGCTGACCAAATCAGCGCTGACCATAGGAGCGCGCCAAGAGGCGAGAGCCTTGGAGAGGCGGGAAGGGAAGGGGGAACGTTGGAGGGAGCTTCGCATTCCAGAGATTCCAGAGCCACCGTTCCCGCCGGGAGAGCCGATGGAAATTGGAACAGCGCGCGCGCGCGCAGTTTCAAAGCCCAGTGAAGAGCGGAAGAAGGAGGGAAAGGGCGCCAAGAAATGTTATCTCTGCCAACAGCCAGGTCATTTTGCCAGAGTCTGCCCCCAAAGAAAGGAATGGCAAGGAATGGCGGGAGCTGTTGGGGAGAGGGAGGAAAAGGTACCGGAGCAAGTAAAAGCCAACGCCTGGCTGCCACCGTCGGGGCACAGCAGCCAGGCCAAAGAGCAGTGAAAGTGCCCACGCCGGAACCTCCTAAACCCGCCCTAGTGATAGAGGTGTTACTAGAGCTGCCTAACGGACACCCACTAAAGATAAAGGCGCTATTGGACTCAGGCAGCTCCTGCAATTTCATGAGTAAGGAGTTCGCTGCTGAGCACCAGATACAGACTATCCCTTTAAGTAACCCTTTGCAGGTGACCACGATCGATGGAAGGGAGCTGCTGGGAGGAGAAGTCAGCCAGCAGACCGTCCCAATGATAATGAGGGTAGCAAGACACACTGAGCTAATAGCGTTTAATGTGGCTACCTTGGGAGGAGCTCCCATTATTTTGGGGATGAGCTGGCTAGCGTTACATGATCCGCTAGTGGGCTGGCATCAGAGAGTGGTCTCCTTTGGGTCAGCACATTGTCTAGAACACTGCAAAGAGCGGGAGGCTCAAGGAGGGGCCAGAGCCACTCTAGCAGGGACGGAAGTAACGGAGAAGGGGAAGGTTCCCCAACAATACGCCGACCTGAGCAACGTCTTCAGCGAGAGGGAGGCAGACAAACTACCCCCACATAGGCCCTTTGACTGTCAAATCAATTTACTCCCTGGGGCACAGCTCCCTGTAGGCAAGCTGTACGCCATGTCAGACAGAGAGATGCAGGAGCTAAGAGAGTTCATTGACAAGAACCTGAAGAGAGGGTTCATCAGAGAGTCCAGGGCGGTGGGGGGCAGCCCAGTGTTTTTTGTGGACAAAAAAAACACGGACAAACCCAGGCTTGTAGTGGACTTCAGGTCCTTAAATGCAGTGTCAGAACCAGTGACTTTCCCGATACCCAGAATTGACGACATTTTGACAAGGGTCAGGAAGGGAAAGATTTTTACTAAACTGGACCTGATACGAATAAGGAAGGGGGATGAATGGGGGAAGGGGGAAAACCACCATGTTCACCCCTTTGGGGGCATTTGAATATTTAGTTATGCCCTTCGGCCTACAAGGAGGCTCCGCGTGCTTTCAATCGTTTATGAACCACGTCCTGGGGCCTTTGCTTTACAAGAATTGTGTGGCCTTCTTAGATGACGTGTTAGTATATTCAGAGACTGAGGAGCAGCATGTAAAAGACGTCAGGGAAGTGTTGGGCAGACTGCAAGCCAATCAGCTGTGGGTGAAGCTAGAGAAGTGTCAGTTTCATGCCAAGGAGGTGGAATTCCTGGGGTACCGCTTGTCGGACAAGGGATTGGCCATGGATCCTGGCAAGGTCCAAGCGGTACTGGAATGGAAAACACCGAAAACAAGGAAGGATGTGCAAAGATTCCTTGGATTTGGAAACTTCTATCGGAAGTTCATCAGAAATTTTGCCCACTTGACGGCTCCCATTACGGACTGTCTCAGCAGTAAGAGGAAATTCGTTTGGACGGCGGAGGCGGAGCGAGCTTTTGAGGAGCTGAAAAGGGCGTTCGCTTCGGAAGAACAGCTCCTGCATGTGGATTTACAAAAACCGATGCGAGTGGAGACGGACGCATCAGACCGGGCTGTGGGGGCGGTGCTTCTGCAGCCTGGGAAGGAGGAGTCAGAGTGGAGACCGTGTGCCTTTTTTTTCGCGAAAGCTGAACAAATCTGAGAGGAACTACACGGTGTATGACCGAGAACTACTTGCCATTCATGAAGCGTTCAGGAGATGGAGGCATTTATTAATTGGGGCACAACATAAGGTGCAAGTGTGCACGGACCACAAGAACTTAGAGTATTGGAGAACGGCACGAGTGCTCAACCAACGGCAAGTGCGATGGGCCCAGGAGTTCTCCAAATTTCACTTTGAAATTTGTTATGTGCCAGGTCCAGAAAATGTTAGGGCGGACGCTCTCTCACGCAAACCTGAATATTTGGAAGGGGAGGGGGGACCCGAAGAGAGACATGTCATCCCAGAGGACCGCTGGGTGTGTGGGGCGGCATTGATGGGGCAAAGAGAACTGGTAGAGGAAACAGAGAATGATGAATATGCCCAGAATAAGCTCAGAGGTCTTAGGGGTGAGGGAGAGGAACCAGGGGGTTTTGAGGAAAGAAATGGAGTGTTGTATTACAAAGGGGCACTGTATATCCCCGAAGGAGACTTAAGGGGGAGGGTACTCAAGCAGTTGCACGACAGCCCCACGGCGGGGCATTTTGTGCAACACAAAACCATGTGGTTGGTCACCAAGGAATTTTGGTGGCCTAAGGTGAGGGAAGATGTACGGGAGTATGTAAGAGGGTGTGAGCAATGCCAGCGAGCCAAAGGGGAGAGGCGGGCGCCGGCGGGGCTATTAGAACCCTTACCAACCCCAGAATGACCTTGGGAGGCAGTGTCGATAGATTTTATGACTGATCTGCCGAAGTCCAAGGGGAAAACAGCCATCATGGTGGTGGTAGACCTACTAACAAAGATGTGCCACTTTGTAGCCTGTTCGCATGCAGTCACGGCGGAAGAGACAGCGAAGTTATTTGTAGAACACATTTTTAGGTTGCACGGGCTGCCATTGAGGGTGGTCTCAGACAGGGGAAAACAATTTACTTCCAGGTTCTGGAGGAAGCTCATGAGCTTACTGCAGGTGGAGGTCAACTTTTCGACTGCCCGGCACCCTGAAACCAACGGGCAGGCGGAAAGAGCAAACGGTGTCCTCCAGCAATACCTGAGGTGTTATGTCAATGGCAGAGAGAATGACTGGGTAGAGAGGTTGGCGCTGGCGGAATTTGCCTACAACAATGCAGAGAATGTGTCCACAGGGATGAGCCCCTTCTTGGCTAATTATGGGTGTCATCCCAGGGCATTCCCAGGGGGAGGAGGGGAGAGATGGAGCGTCCCGGCAGCCAAGCATTTTGTAGAAGAAATGGAAGCAATCCATCGTCAGCTCCAACTCAACTTAGAAAGGGCGAAGGAAGAATACAAGAGGCAGGCAGACAAGAACCGAAGGGAAGGTGAAACCATAAGGGTGGGAGATCGGGTGTGGCTGTCAACCCAAGGGTTGCCGTTCAAAGGAGGTTGTAAGAAATTAAGACCCAGGAGGTTGGGTCCCTTTGAGGTCATTCAACAAGTCAACCCAGTGGCTTTCAGGCTCCGGTTACCCAACCACATGAAACTGCACCCAGTATTTCACAGGTCGTTACTGTCACCGTATGAGGGGGGACGAGAAGGGATGTCCACTCGGGGA
Organism: Podarcis pityusensis; assembly: GCF_964106645.2. Taxonomy (NCBI): domain Eukaryota; kingdom Metazoa; phylum Chordata; class Lepidosauria; order Squamata; family Lacertidae; genus Podarcis; species Podarcis pityusensis. The sequence continues at coordinate 18,640,169 of NC_138040.1, read as the reverse complement.
CCGATCATAGAAGAAAGGGAATGCAGCAGCCATGTGGCAGAAATCCTCGACGCCAGGTGGAAGGGGGATCAGATGGAGTATTTGGTAGCGTGGGAAGGAGAACCGGAGTCAGAAAACACTTGGGTAATGGCAGAAGATATCAATGACGAGGTATTGATAGAAACGTTCCATCAAAGGTTCCCAAGGAAACCTCAGCCTGTGGAGAGGTTCCGGAGGGAATACTTTGGGACCACCGATGAGGAGGAGGAGTTGGAAGGATTCACGGATTCGGAAGGGGAAGGGGAGATGGACTCTGAGGAGGAGGAGTACTTCGAGACCAGGAACCGCAACAGGTGGAGAGAAGTGTTCGAGACATCGGAAGGTGAAGGAAGTTCCTTCCGGGGTTTTGTCTCCTCACCGCCCATAGAGGAGGGGGTGGGAGGGGGTGAAGGGGGCCCTGGAGGGGAGGTGGATGTCAGGGAACTGCCATCGGAAGGAAGGGAGGTGGAAGGGCTCACACAGGTTGGGAGAGACTCAGCAGCTGAAGAGGGAACCAGTAGGGGGAGACGAGCTGAGCTGAGGGAAAGTGAGCAGGAGGGATGGCTCCGAGACACTTCCAGCGAAAACAGTGGGGAGGTTTCAGGACCTCCTGTAGGGACACCCACTCCTCGCCGGAAACTGTCACGCAGAGAATCCAGAAGACGTGTTTCCGTTAAGGAGCTTTTATGTTGGAAGCGATTCCGAAAGCAACCACTGTCGGAATCTGCAAGCGACTGACAGAGCCATGTTTAAGGGGGCTCCGTTACAGACAGAGGTTTGGAAACATGACCAAACTCTGAGGGACTTGGATTTTACGCACAAGCAGCTCATCGTCCCATCACATGTATATTCTTTCCTTCCACTTCTAAGTTTGTAATAGTATTTAATTTTTGTCTTTTTTTCATTTGCCAGGCCAACCATTTCCCACATTTGTTAGCTGATTCAAATGTTTTTTGTCTCATTTGTTTAATTTTCCATTCTATTCCCTGATTCATCATTTCCATGTATTGTACTTGATATAATTTTATTTCTCTCAAAATCTCCTGCGACTTTGGTTTTACTCTCAATTTCTTCTCACTTTCTTTTATTTTCTCCAAAATTTTACATAGAAAGGTGGACTATAAATGACAGAAAATGAATTAATGAACTCCTGAATAGCACCAGGCTGAGGAAGGCAGTTGTATATTAATTACACTCCTACAACCCAAAAATCAAATATTGAGGGCGGATTTTGGCTCAAAAATCAGATATTGACACCCCAAATGCAAAATCTGACAATTCATCAATAGCAGCTCTAATAACAAGAACTCTGCCAGTTAACATGGTTTCCCATTGAGTGCTTATGTGGCTGTTTTTGGATTCTATGCTGACCCATCCCACTTCCCCTTAAGGTTTTTTGGTTTTTTGGTTTTGTTTTTTTGCTTTTGCTATAGGCTCTTGCCTTAATTGTTGGCCACCTGGATTCTGTACAAAGATGAGCTGCTGATATACCTGATAGTATAGCTTCTGAAAAATATCGTTCTGCACAATTTCCAAAACTTTAATGGAGTTTGAATCAGAGCCCCAGATTTCAGTGCCATAGAGAAGGCTCAATCAGCTGCCCTTCTTTATTGTGATAGAACTTCATCAATGCCTCTGTGGGTTTCCATGCCTTTACTTTCACTACCTCAAAGGAGTTCATGGTGGTGGTTCTACCGCTCCTCAATTAATCCCCACAACAACTCTGTGATGTAGGTTAGACTGAGAGGCAGTGATTGGCCTAAGGTCACACTCAGTGAGTTTCATGGCCAAGTGTGAGGATTTGAACCTTGGTGTCTCAAGTCCTAGTCCAACACTCTAACCAGCACATCCACACTGGCACCACAGAGAAGTTACCAAGTCACAAAGCTTTGGGTGTCCAGCCACGCAGCCACTGGCAGCAGGCATTCCTCTAGTGTGGCAGTGAGTGGCAAAGTGGTGTGTTCCTTCTTGCAGCCCAGAAGGGGCTATGGCAGGCGGCAGGGGCAAAGGGCTCATTCCGCTACCCCTTACCTGAGATGCATGGCTCAGTGTGACTCATGACAGGACCACACCCGATTTGTCTGATTCTGCAAAGCTGCGGTCTTTGAATATCCACATACCGTTTGAATGAACTCACAAGCTGCAGTGCATGAAATGAGGGCTCATTTGCTGATTTGTTCCAAGGAAGGCATACATTAATAGCGGCACTTGGCAGTCACCAGCAGGTATTCCTAATAATCGCCCTTCCGCAGTCTCAGTGGAACAGCAAAACCCAGCTGCAGATTAAAGACACTTCCAATGCAGGCCAAAAGACACACTACCTTATTGTCCTCATTTCCTGATTCTGGGCAGATTGAAAACCTTCCTCTTTTCCTCTTACTCTTTGTTGTGGGCAGTGGGAGGAATTGAGGCCCCAAAGCCATTTAAAGTCAGCCTAAAACTCTCAGGCAGCGGCGGCTGCTGTGTATATATTTTTGCCCTATTGCAGGTTATTACAGGATCCACTTGTGAAATAGAGGGTCAAACAGCTTTCCAAACACAGTTTCCTATTGCCTATAATGATGACAGCAAACTGATCTCTAACCTGCCATTAACCAGGCAGGGACTTTGAGAGATCGTTTGCAATAGACAGGTTTGTTGTTGTTTTTCAAAGGACTCACATACACACTGAAATATATTTCTCAAGCATCCACCCCCTTGCAGTTATAGTTATCTTAAAGTAATGTGTGATGTGCAGGTAAGTGTCTGCCAGGAGCTGCCATATATGTTTCCTACAAATAAATCAACATTTCACCTCCATCTGATCCGAAATGTTTCCTTAGAGAGATGGTATATAATTTACATATATGGGAGTGACTTGTGCAGTCCCCATGAGCTCCTGAACAGTTATGGGCCTTGTATATCATGAAAGTAGAGAAACAGTCTATGGACAGTCTCCTTCCACTAGGAGGTGTCACATTTAAGAAACTCTAAATGTTTAAAGCACTTTCCCCTCCCTCCATTTAAACCCTTCTGCAGGGCTGGTGTTTCTCTTCTTTTTCAAAGGGCTCAGATTTATTATTTCACCGGGAGATCAGAGAGGGTAGGTTTGTACGAGATCAAACAAATGTGAATCTATCAGGAGAGACAGTAGGCGAGACAGGCTAAATTGTCAGATTAAATCAAAGGGCGGCAGGGAAGGTTTGCGGCGCTCTGGGGCTGATTTAGCCTGGCATCCATGGAGACTGTGTCTCTGAAGCTGCTGCCTTATGAGAGCCATTGTCCCATCTCATCCAGGTGTTGGTGCCTCCAACAAGTGGAAGGGCAAACACTCTAGGCAACAAGAGTTCTGCAAGGGACGTTATAATGTGATGTGCCAATGAGTTTGGCAGGGCCATAGCTCAATGAGAGAGCATTGACTTTTCATGAAGAAGGTCCCAAGCTTAGTCCTCCATTCCTCAAGTCTACCATACTGAGTTAGATGAACCAATATAAGAGAGTTTACTATGTTTGGTTGCAGAGCTGGTGAAGATTAAGCAGAACTTTGGCAGTGATTGGCTAATATCATAGCAGGATGGGCCTGGTAGAGGAGTCACTTGCTTTTCTTGGAGAGGCTGCTCATGTTAGATAGAGCCTAGAGAAGAGAATAGCAGGTCTAGCGAAAGCCCTAGCTATGCATGGCACCTCTGACTTGGTGGGTACACATTCCCTGCCAACTATCTGCTCATCATTTCTAGCTCATCCACCTGTGTGGAAGAGACCAGCTTCCCCCACCCTTCCTGTCTCCCCACACTGACACTGTAAGTGGCTCAGAATGGGAGCCTCATTACCGTAGAACACTTTTCCAAGATAGCTGACAGACTCACTGGAATGCACAATTTTCTGTTGCATCCACCCTGCCCATCTATTCATCTGCCAGCGACACCGTTCAGACCCTCCCATTTCCACATATTCCTGTTTCCTCAGCAATGGAAAGTTCTGTGCTTCTTCTGCAGGCATTGTAATCATCAATTCATTTACAAACATACCACCAAAGAACTCCTGCGCTTGTAGGAATCAAGCACAGAACTCAATATCAGATCTATTGAAATATTACTATATAATATTTTTGTAAGGAAAACAATCACCGAGCTCTAATTTGCTTGCCTGCCACTAGGCACCATGAAAGCGGCAGTTGGAGTAAGTAAGAAAAGCAAGCAGGCCAGAGGAGTGAGTGAGCAGGCTGGCCGAGTTCATAGTGGAAGGAGACTGTCCAGAGGAGTGAGTGAGCAGGCTGGCCAAGTCACCACTGCTACTACCCAACCACTTGCCTGCTTGCAAGCATGCACAACAGGGCAAGCAAGGCAAACCTGAAGGCATTCCCCATTGTAACTCCTGCTGCCGGTTAATCCCAGACACCTCCATCCCTTGCACTCACCCCAGTCCCAAGATTCTGCTGTTTCTGCCACTCACAGGAGGATGAAGATGAGAGAGTCTCTCTCCACTGTGCCCCTTGCCACCACTCACTTCCCTCTGTCGGTAGCACCGAGTGAAGGAGAGAAAGACTTTCTCCATTACATTCTCCTCTGTGAGTGGCAGTGGGATTGGGATATTGGGATTGGAGCAACCTGGGATGGGGAGGGGAGAGGGAGTTTGGGATGAACTGTAGGGAATGGGGGAGTTTTTGGTGAAGTGTGTGTGATGGGGAGTTCTGGATGAACTGTGGGGTGATGGAGATTGACAACGGGGCAGCAGGTAGATAGAGATGTGGGGTTGAAGGAATTGTGTGGGGATGGGGCAAGACCAATGGCCTATGTAGTCCAACATCCTGTACTCACAGTAAGCAATGAGATGCCTATAGGAAGCCTGTGCACACAGAACCTGAATGCAACCTGCCCTCCTGTGATTCCTGACATCTGATATTTAGAAGCATTGGTGCCTCTGACAGTGAAGGTAGGACCATTGTGGCTACTACCATTGATAGCCTTTTCATCTACAAATTTGTCTCATAAATCCAGTCTCACTACACCGTCACCCCCTTCAACGTGCTACTCCCTGCCTTCTAGATCTAAACTGATGCTGCTTTTTTCCAGCTTTCTCCCCCCCCCCCCGCCGCCCCCGTTTCTCTCTACTGCCCACTTTCTGCTACAGCAAGCGCAATCTGCTTCCAACCTCTGCCCAGCCAGCAGGGTGTGACTTGCATTCCAGGTGCTTGGAACACCAGCTGCTCATCAGTGCCCGCTTAGCACACACCTAGTGTTCATCATCAAGGAGCAAGCTGGATACAGGAACCAAAAGAGAGCCATTTGGCACCAACAGAGCGGCAGGGTTGTAACATGCTCTGGTGTTTCTCAGTGGCTCGGCAACAAGCAATCTGCATCCTCGCAGCAATAAGAGGCGTGCAAGAGGGATGGACTGCTTATGCAGCTTTGAAGTGGCAATGTCTCCCCTTCCAGCTGGCTAGTAGTGGCAAAGGCAGTGGTACATATTATAGATGTGCATTGGCTCTGTGTCTACCCCAAATGATTAGCCAGACCGGGGTGATCTGAGGTTGCCTTTCACATGATGTAGTCAGATCACATCATTAACAAAGCATGCCATGGGAGCTCTGTTGCTTCAGGTAAAATTAAATGCAAGGCAGTTTTGTGGGCCATAGAAGAATAGAACTGGAAGGCATCGCAAGGGTCATCTAGTCCAATGCCCTGCAATGCAGGAATCACAATTAAACAATCCTTGACCAATGACCATCCAACCTCTGCTTGAAAACCTCCAAGGAAGGAGAGTCTGCCGCTTTCTGAGAGAGTCCGTTCCACTACCAAACAGCTCTTGCCCTCAGTTAGTTCTTCCTAACGTTTATTTAGTCACAATCTCCTTTCTTGTCATTTGAATCCATAGATTCCGGTCCAACCCTGTGGAGCAGCAGGGGGGGAAAGCTTCATCTTCCCTGTGACAGCCTTCAGGTATTTGAAGATGGCTATGATGCCACCTCTCAGTCTTCTCTTCTCTGGGCTAAACATACTGATATAGATTTGGGATAAACACTAGAAATTAATAAATGATAGGGATATGGATTAAAGTGCAGAACTGTGCCCAGGGAATTCTGGGCTGGCTTATGGAAACAAACCTGGTCAGGCTATGCCTAACAAGAGTACAATAGAGGCCATTAACAATACAAAGGAACTTCCCCCCTTGGCCCCAGGTGTGAACAGAGACTGGGGATTTGAGAGGCTGCCAGGGTAACTGCTCTGGGGGACAGCAAGGGGTTTTCTGGAAGGAAGAAGGAGAAAGAAGGGGTTGAGATCCATCTTGGGAGAGGCTGGCTAAAAGGTAAGGTAAGGTAAAGGACCCCTGGACAGTTAAGTCCAGTCAAAGGTGACTATGGGGTGTGGCACTCATCTCGCTTCAGACCGAGGGAGCCAGCGTTTGTCCACAGACAGCTTTCCGAGTCATGTGGCCAGCATGACTAAACTGCTACTGGTGCAACGGAACACCATGACAGAAGCCAGAGTGCACAGAAATGCTGTTTATCTTCCTGCCACAGTGGTACCTATTTATCTACTTGTACTTTTGTGCTTTTGAACTGGTTGGCAGAAGCTGGGGCAGAGCAACGGCAGCTCACCCCGTAGTGTGGATTCGAACCGCTGACCTTCTGATCAGCAAGCCCAAGAGGCTCAGTGGTTTAGACCACAGTGTCACCTGCTCCCTTTGATGGCATGGGGTTTTCTGGGGTCTTCTGGAGGAAGAAGGGTTGAGATCCATCTTGGGAGAGGCTGGCTACAGGTAGCTTACACTGCTGCCTCTGGAAATGACTATGCCATAAGATCTGGACTCCCTCCATGCAGACTGAAGGTGTAAATAGGTGAATAAACCATATTTCTTAAAGCACGACAGACTCTGCTGTGTCTTCCATTCTCCAAAGGGACACAGACCCCTGTGTGCATGTGCCTGTGACCCCCATGGGCTCTTGCCACCACTTGGCTGAGAGAGGGGCAAGTACTTAGCTTATGTAACAATACTCAACTCCCTCAACCATACCACATGAGATTTGGTTTCCAGACCCTTGATCATCTTGGTCACACAAGCACACCCATTTTAGTTTACAAGAAGCAAAACCCAGGTCTCAAGAGGAACAGGGGTCAAGAGAAGAAGGGAATAGGTGAAGAGATAGGGGGGGCCCTTTTGAAGGACAGCTCTAACTTTTTATCACAAGGAATTATTTTCCTAGTGCATTCCGATTACAGCAATTTGTGGGAAGAGGAAAAGCAAACCTGCAGTTCATCCTTCTCCCCCAAGTTTTGGCTGGGGTTGAAGGGTGTAAGTGGTGGAGTTGGAATATTGGGGTGGTCTGCTTCACTCTCAATTGTTCTGTTTCTTAACAAGCAATTAAAAATGATAGCAAACCCCCCCCTCCCCAGCTAGGATACTTCCAGGAAGGGTGGGGCACAGAAAGGAGAAACCTGTGACTTTCCTCAATTATTTAAAATGTGGCAACTGCTCCATAGAGAGTGAATCTGAGAATAGCTGCCTAAATGTCAGATCAGTGTGCATACGTAGGTCTCCAGAGCTGTAGAAGCAACTGTAAGTGTTATCTTTGACAATAAGTAGTTAACTCTCTGCTGTGTGCATTCCTTTGATTGGCAAGCAACCTTGACATTATATATTATCTGTGCAAAATTCCCCTGGATTGTTCCTCCTGAATATTGGGATGCTTAATGGGGCTCCTTTGTCTGCAAACTTCATCCACTTATGTGAAAAGAAAAGAAAAAGTTAGGGTCGTTTTTAGATTCCCCATTATACTCAATGGGGGCAAGACAGCTTTGGGTTTAACCAATCAGATTTGGACCCCAGATAATGACTGAAATCAGAATGACATAGGGCATGTGCAAAGATCAGGGTTCTTCAGGACAAAAAAACTGGCTTCCAGGTGGAAAAATCAAAATTAGAAATTGAACTGTTAGAACCCAAAACTAAAAATTTGTCAAGAATGTATAACTTGCTGCTAAAATGGAACACCCAGGATGAAACAGTAAAATCTGCTATGATTAAATGGGCACAAGACGTTGGACATAACATTATGTTCGCTGACTGGGAACAGTTATGGACCACTGGTATGAAATTTACGGCATGTAATGCCTTAAGAGAGAATATTATGAAAATGATATACAGGTGGTACATGACCCCAGTCAAGCTTGCAAAAATCTATCATTTGCCCGATAATAAATGTTGGAAATGTAAAGAAACTGAAGGCACATTTTTTCACCTTTGGTGGACGTGCCCAAGGATTAAGGCTTTCTGGGAAACGATATATAATGAATTAAAAAAGGTATTTAAATATACCTTCCTGAAGAAACCAGAGGCCTTTCTCCTGGGCATAGTCGGCCAAACAGTGTTAAAAAAGGATAGAACTTTCTTTATGTACACAACAACAGCAGCAAGAATACTCATCGCAAAGTATTGGAAGACACAAGAACTACCCACACTGGAGGAATGGCAGATGAAACTGATGGACTATATGGAACTGGCGGAAATGACTGGTAGAATCCGTGACCAGGGAAAAGAGTCGGTGGAGGAAGATTGGAAGAAATTCAAAGATTATTTGCAGAAACATTGCAAAATTAAAGAATGTTAGAGTGATGTTGGATTGAAAATAAGTGGCTTCGAGCTATACAGGCTTTAAAGTTATATATAGATCAAGATTAAGGATTAGGATTAAAAAGATAAAGGAAATGGAAATTTGGCTTTTAAGAGGTAAAAATGTAATGTTATGTTATATTAAGATTAAGGATTGGGATTAAAAAAAGAGGGAAAGAAATTGCTGGACATATAAATTGAACTGGAATACAAAAGAGGGAGGTATGAGAAGGTCCAGAAAATAAGTAAATTTAAAAAATGGAGATGAAAAGGTGGTATTGTTTTTAAATGTTTTCTTTTTTGTCTTTTGCTTTTTGTTTCTTTTCTTTTTTTCTTTTTGGATTATGTATTGTGTATTTCTGAACTGTGTATTTTTCTTTTCTACTTTTAATTTTTAGTTTGGAAACTCTAATAAATATCATTTAAAAAAACAAAAACAAAGATCAGGGTTCTTCAGAATGCTACAGATACAAATACAAGGTAAAATGTGGTTCCTGCACACCCTGAGCAGATAGATAGTATTGACAAACAGGTAGCTCAGCTATGGAATTTATTTTGATTGACTGGCTGATTGATTTCATATCATTTGTACACTGCTTGATTATAAACAAACAAACAAACCAAAAACCCTCAAAACAGTTTAGAAGGGGATAGAAAAATAGAATTATCAGTAGAATCAACTATTTAAAACATTCAAAAACAAATTAAAATCAGCAATAAACAAAAAAACAGATTCAGACACATGTCAATATTCTATATATCTGGGTAGACTCATCTAAACATTAGTGTTTTTAGCAGGTGCCAAAAGAAGCACAGTGAAGGCATCTGCCTGATGCCTTTAGTTTACTGCTCCCTGATGTGTTGTTGGCCACTGAAGGGGATCAGACAAATCTGTGGAGGGAGCCAGATCTATCAGCGGCTATCAGGCATAGCATCTAAATGGAACCCCATGTTCAGAGGCAGTACATCACTGGATACCAGTTGCTAGGGGAGGGCTATTGACTTCATGCTCTACTAGGAAGCTTTGTGGAAGCATCTGGATTCCAGAACACTGGGATGCGGAGTGACAGAGAGTCTTTGGGTCTGATATGGCAGGGTTGATTTCTTCCGGGAGAAATGAGAACAGCCATGGTAACATGAGATGAGAGGATAAGCTGCATTTCCGTAGGCTCTGTTTGTTTTGGGGAGTGACGAGGACTAAGAGACAAAGACTTCATGGTGGAGATGGGCTGCAAAATGGGACTTGGATCCCAAACCATCTTCCCAGGTTTTGTGAGGTGTGGTAATTGGCAAGTGGTTAAAGAGACAAATGTAATAAGAGTAAAGGAAGGCAGGTTGAGGGTGAGGTTGTAGCTCTCCTTAAAGCTTGACTAACTCATGAGATGCTCTGCTTCCACTTTTAAGACATGTGTGCACACAGCCACATTGCTAATCTATCACTCCTGTGCCTCTTTCCTGAGCTATTAAAGCTCAACAAGACTCGGAACCTTCTGTTCCTGTTCCCCTGCCGGCACCTTTCATCTGCTCCACAACTGTCGGCAAAAAGCCATTTTCTGCTTTGGAGAACAGTGGGAGGATGCCAGTCTTATTTATGCACACAACGAAAGCAGAGAATGTCAGGCTCACGTCCACACCTTCAGTCATTCAAGAGCTGGCAGGAAACGAGCCCCAGGAGACTCCAGAGTTGCTTTGCCTGTTCCCCAATTCACCCAGGTAAATGTCACCTTCCATAGGTCAACCTGCCCAAGCCCTGTTTGCTGTTTGTTTGTAAGTGAGCGGCAGTGATGGAGAAAGCAGCCTGTGGACAAAATGCAGCTTTGGACCTCAAGTGGGGAACATGCATTCAGCTAGTCCAGCCTACATGGGTACTCACTGCAGTAGGGCTAGCACTACGTGGAGCTCTCCAGACACTGTGGAACACAACTCCCATCAGCCCCAGACAGCATGGCACCCCCATCTTTCTGCCCAGATGCTGAGGTCCAGCGCCAAGGGCCTTCTGGCAGTTCCCTGACTGCGAGAAGTGAGGTTACAGGGAACCAGGCAGAGGGCCTTCTCGGTAGTGGCACCCACCCTGTGGAATGCCCTGCCATCAGATGTCAAGGAAATAAACAACTATCTGACTTTTAGAAGACATCTGAAGGCAGCCCTGTTTACGGAAGTTTTTAATGTTTGATGTTTTATTGTGTTTTTAATATTCTGTTGGAAGCCTCCCAGAGTGACTGGGGAGGCCTGGCCAGATGGGTGGGGTATAAGTAATAAATTATTATTATTATTATTATTATTATTATTTGGAAGCTGTTAAGGGAAGGGCCATAGCTCAGTGGTGTAGGTTCCGCATTGCATGAAGGGGGTCTCAATTCAATCCCTGGCACCCGCCAGTAGGGCTTTCAATCCTGAAGAGCCGTTGCCAGTTGCCAGTCAATACTGAACTGGATGGGCCAGTGGTCTAACTCAGCATAAGGCAGCTTCCTATGAAGGTCAAAACATCTGGGGGGCACCACGCTGGTTACCCCTGCTCTGCAGTATCTACACATTAAGCCTGGATGCCTGAGGAATTGGCTATTTGGAAATTGCAAGACACACTGATCAGATCCACACCTCTCAGATTAATATGTGGATGGAATAGTATCTGCCCATCAGATTTGCATTCCTTCAAATGTTGGGATGCATTTCTCAGCTCAGAAAAGAGATGCAAAGCTTGAAATAAAATGTTTGTAAATAGTTATTTTGAGATGAATAGTATTTATCTCCAGGCAGAGGGCACCAGGCAGAGGGCCTTCTCAGTAGTGGTGCCCGCCCTGTGGAACGCCCTCCCATCAGATGTCAAGGAAATAAACAACAATCTGACTTTTAGAAGACATCTGAAGGCAGAATATTAATAATATTCTGTTGGGAGCCACCCAGAGTGGCTGGGGAAACACAGCCAGATGGGCAAGAATGCAGAAATGCAATGGAAGAGGCTTTTTACACCCAAACACATACACATATAATGCATGCAAAATTGTTTAGCATAGCAAAGCAGGGCTTTCTACCCTCCCGGTTTGCAATGGTGTTACTCAACTCTCAGCTATATCACTGTTTTATTATTAGAAAAATCCCCACCAGGTGACAAGGTGTATATAACTGGCTGTTTTATTCCTCTGGCTCCCCATATTCATTTTCTGACCCTTTGCCTTCAGGCCTGTTAAACTGTGCCACTCCTTGTTGCTTTCCTCATTGTTGGAAGCCTCATTGCTGCTAGCCATGAAAGCCGGTCTCAGAAGGGGGTGAGTATTGGTGCAGCACATGCCAGAAAAGGACTCGAAGCCAGTGATTATGCCAGATACAATTTCCAGACTCAAAACTTTGATGTGAGCATTAAAACACACATACACAAAAATTGAGTGAACTATTTTCACTGCCATCTCTAGTATCCAGTGACCAAACATTAATTATTGTGCTGGCTGCAAGTACCTTGGAGCAACCTGATGTCTGGCTTTTCATCTACCCTCTTGAAAACTGTTTTATGAATCCACACTGAAAAGAAAGCATTAGGCAATGTAACATTATTTTACTGCCGACATTCCCTTTGATGCCTGTGTTCTGCCCAGAGACCTGTGGCCCTAATGCCCCACCTTTCTTACATTACTGTGGCTTCATCCTGTGGCTTCACCAGCATTAATTTACAGAAATGCCGCTGGAAGAGAGCAGCTATCGTTGCTGGTCAATAAGAGCCAGTTACTGAAGTCTGCAAACTGGAATCCATCACACACTTATCAGCAGCAAAAAGAACCATGCAGTTTCCCGTGTAAATCATTTCTATTGCTGCATTTCAAAAGGAATCCAAGGACAATTCCAAAGGACCTGTTTACTAGGCATTCATTCTGATTTGTTTGCAGGGAGAATAGACTGCACTGACTACTTAATGAGCATTTCTTCTGATTGTTTGCGAGGAGGTTGGATGACACTGTGTCAAAGAAAGGCTCTATCCCACACTTCCCAGTGCATTCCCCTCACTGTTTTCCTTTAATGCAAAAAGTCTGGTCTTTTGGGGGAAGTGGGCTTCTTACGCAGAAGAACTAATCAGCTTTGATTGTACAACCTGAACTTGCTGCGATGGAATTGAATCCCATCTGAAAATAGCGGCAGTCTGGAGGTGCTGTAAACCACCTGATTTTCTTTAAATATGGAGCAACTTCCCACGGTCTCATCTGTTTCCAGAAGGTACTGTCAGATCCACAGCCACCATGGAAGGAAGATGCACATGGAGAGAAATAGTTTTACTCCATGCTGAAATGTGAATTCAACATCTGTTTTCCCCTGCTCTCAGAATATATATATATATATATGCCACCTTCGTCACTTGAGAGCATCCATGGTAAGCCCATGCAAACAAAGAAATCGATGCCTATCGATCCCCATGCCAGGAATTCATAAACTCCTCGAAAGGTCAAGGATTGATTTTTTCCCCTCCCTTCACTTTCTGTAAAAGAAAACATACACACACAAAACACTTTCCCAAACCTTCCATCTCTCACGTACTTCCCTTGCAGACAGAAATGCCGCGTGGCATGTGCAGGCTCCTTAGAAACACAACTTAGGGGCAGGAGAAGAGTATATACAAATGATCCGTACATGAAGCCAGACAGATTCAAGGAAGATGGATGAACGAGGCCAGTCTGCTCGTTGGAGCTGTTCCTGCACTTCTTTGCCGCTCAGATGTGGCATCGAAATGAGATGGAGATAAGAGACTCTCTTAAACTCACGGACATACCAACACCTGGTTCACACTTTAATCTGGTTCAAATTGACTCATGGCCAATGCACAAGCTTCTGACATGGTGAGACGCTTCCTATGGATCATGTTTGTAAAAACATGGTTCCCCCAGAAACCTGTTTTGTTCTCTTCATAGTAACAGTTTACAGGTGGAAGACGATGGATATATTGCCATGGCCTGCCCTAACATTAGGCAGAGAGAGATGACTTCAGATGGCCCATGGAGACAGCAGATGCCAGAAGCCTTCTCTGAATTCCTCCTGAGCTTTGTAGGCTTGTCTGCTGACCTCAGGTGCAATGGAGGAGACCACCAGTGTTGCAGTAAGATTCAACTGCCAGTGAAGTCAGATTGTGTATATAGAAGGGGGAGCCATCATCTCAGGCAGCTAAATGCATTGGGACAACCCGGACTTTTGCGTTATGATAACATATACCCCTGCCTTCTCCTGGAGCCAGAGCTGACCCATCATCTCAGAGGAGGTGTTTGCATTGCTATTAAAATGTGAGGGGACTGGCTCCCTGCTGCCCAAGTTAAAACATCTGTGTCCAATCAGAGTACAGCTTTCCACTGACCAATGAGATGCAGGATAAGACCAGGGGGAAATGGTTCATTGGCAGCAATTGTTTGTGCAACCATTTTAGCAGTTGGTATCGATGAGCTTAGGGCCTAGCCAAGAAAAGAATTAGTTATGATGCAATGAAGAACAAACTGAAGACCCGTCTAAGGCAGGAATGGGGGACAATTTTCAGCCTGAGGACCACATGTCCTCCTGGGCATCCTTCCAGAGACCACATGCCAGTGGCAGGTGGGGTGGTGCGTGGGGCCCTGCTGAGAGCCTGAGGGCCCGCTCCTGCCTCTTTCCACCTGGCCCAGCCTGACAGGCTTCAAAAGGACTGCTGCTGCCCAGCAGAGGGTACTGTTTCTTTTGTTAAATTGCTTTTAATTTAATTTTTAAGAATATATTTTTTAAAAAAAGTTTTAGTGTTTTAACTGCTTTTAACCTACATCCTATGCCCTTTTGGGTACACGGGTGGCACTGTGGGTTAAACCACAGAGCCTAGGACTTGCCAATCAGAAGGTCGGCGGTTCGAATCCCCACGACAGGGTGAGCTCCCGTTGCTTGGTCCCTGCTCCTGCCAACCTAGCAGTTCAGAAGCACGTCAAAGTGCAAGTAGATAATAGCTCCGGTGGGAAGGTAAACGGCGTTTCCGTGCACTGCTCTGGTTCGCCAGAAGTGGCTTAGTCATGCTGGCCACATGACCCGGAAGCTGTACGCCGGCTTCCTCGGCCAAGAAAGCAAGATGAGCGCCACAACCCCAGAGTCAATCGCGACTGGACCTAATGGTCAGGGGTCCCTTTACCTTTACCTTATGCCCTTTTAAAATATGTTGGGGGTGTTACTGGGTTGTTGCTGTTTTTATTTTGATTATGTATTTTGTGGTTTTATATTCTGATTTTATCCTTTGAACCGCCCTGAGACCTGCGACTATAGGGCGGTATATAAATTCAATTGATGATGATGATGGTGTAAAAGTGGGTGGGTCAACTTTTGTAAATTTTACTGTTGTCCAGTAGGCTAGTTTCTACACACATTCACAATCCCCTCTCTGTCCTCCATCCCAAGAAGCAATAGGCATTATCAGAGTCTAAGGACACCCCAGCCAAGCAAAAACATACAAGCAGGAAAGCAGGAAAAGATCGCAAAGCAGGAAAGATTGTAGAAGTTCCAAGGGCCAGATAGAGGGGCTCGGTGGGCCACTTTTAGCTACCAGAGCTGAGTTTCCCCAAACCTGGTCTAAAGGCTCTCAACCAAATGTGCAATTTGTCTCCATTGAGAAACATACTGTGTGTTCCAAACATTCTGTCTCTGGCACTTAGCCGACGGTGGCTCATTTGCCAGGCACATTGGTGCTTGAGGCTACTATCAACCTGTGCTATGAGCAGCTATGTATGAATCAGCTTTTGCACTGCAGAATGAGATTGCTTCCTTAATTGCACCATCCAATGCTCTTTCGCTTGGTGGGCCCTTTCAGATGCACCCTTGGAAGAACTTCCCATTCAGGGCTGAAGGACTGGGGCTGCTGCATCTCCCTTTTAGCACTTGAATTTAAACATCCACCCACAAAATGAAAACCAGCTAGCAATGCTTCTCCACCCCAACATTTCCTGTTTGGTTCTAGCATCTAGTTTTCTACCACCGTCATGGCTTCCTCCCCAAAGGATTCTGGGAGTTCTAATGTCAGATAATTCTGTAAGAGATACACACACACAAACACACATCCTAAAATCCCCAGGATTCTCAAAAACTTTAAAACCAGCTTCACTCTCACGCAAGTGTGCCCCATGTACTTCAAAGGAGGTCAAACCAAACATTCTGGTTCTGATAATGGACTTATAAAACAGCCTCAGCAGACATCTCTGCCCCAGTGAAGGGTGACTTGTCAGCCTCCTCCTGCGTGCATGCACTCCATCCGTTCCAGAGAACCTGGGTGCTTATCCTGCCTGGGCCTCTGCTCTGCTTCTGGCTCTCCTCCAACATCAGCAGCAGGCACTAACAGCTAATTGCTGCAAAATAGCTAGTCTCTGTTTCAGGGCACCGCTTTTCTTTTGCTTTAGGAGCTGGCAAATGGATCCTCGGAGGGATTATAACAACTCTGTCCTGGCCCTGTGCCCTGAGTTTTTCGAGCCCTTGTCTCTGGCATTCTTCCTGCCAGGACTGAGAAATTCTTTTTTGTCTTTATCCCCTTGAAGTCTCCATCTCCGTCTCCACCTCCCTCCGCCCCCTGCTTCACCGTATGCCCCACTCCATCCAGTCCTCTTCAAGGCTGCCTGGCTCTAGGCCAACTCAAAACACATGGCACCATTTACCCTGTAGTGTCAGTGTGAGAGCTGGGTCCAGAAGTCTTCAATCTTTTGCATCCTGCCATCCCCTGACATTCTCATTCTGCTAGGGTAGGAATGCAAGGGGAGGGGGTTCTGTTGCCAAGGCCACATTCTCACCATGCACTTAAAGCACAGTGATACGACTTTAAACAGCCACAGCCGCTCCCAAATAATTCTAGAAACTGTAGCTTGTTCAGAGAGTTGTTAGGAGGCCCCTTGTTCCCCTCCCAGAACTACAATTCTCTGGGATGTGGTATTGATTGTTAAACCACTCTGGGTATTGTAACTGTTACATCCTGACTGATCTCATCCTCCCCACCTCTTCAGAACTGCCAGGTTCACCTCCAGGAGCAGTGGCATTGGTGGGTCCAGCTGGAAACACAGTGCTCATCTGACAGCACGAGGACAATTGTTATTGAGAAGATTCTTGATGTTTCAGGTGCTTCAGATCAGGGACTCAATGACAGGCATGGAAGCAGTTGAGCAGCACCAATGATTAGAGAGCTGCTCAGTTGCTGAAACAGCATCTAATCTTGCCCATTCTCCCTGTTGGACAGCTCCTCTGATACTTTGAATTTCCTGAAGTTTGACTAACTGGACAGCTCTGAGTTAGGCAGGATATTTAGCCACACAAGGAGAACAGGAGCAGATCGGGAAGGCTACATCACTTAATACGCAACTAACTGAAATACCATATTCCCTCATACCAACTTGGGCTCTGAGATCCTCGGAGGAGGGCCTTCTCTCGGTTCTGCCACACTCACAGGCAGGCTTGGTAGGGATGCAAGAGATGAACTATTGCTGGCTGCTCCCAGACTTTGGAATTCCCTTCCTATATAAATTAGAATCATTGAGTTGGAAGGGACCCTGCGGATCATCTAGTCCAACTCCCTGCAATGCAGAAATATGCAGTTGTCCCATACTGGGATCGAACCTGCAAACTTGGCATTATCAGCACTATGCTCTAACCAACTGAGCTATTAGACTGGCTCCCTCCTTGTTGTCTTTCTGGCAGCAGGTGAACGCTTTATTGTTCTAACAGGCTTTTGAGAACTGACTGTTTTTAGTGCAATGATCTGAATGTTGTAATAGATCATGCTTGTGTTTGTATGTAGTAATTCTATTATTGTTTAATTGGTTGTTTTAATGACTGCTTTTTCTATGTTTTTAACTGTATCTATTTTGGCTGCAATCCACCTTGACACCCTGTCAAGGAAAAAGCTGGAATATAAATATAATAATAATAATAATAATAATAATAATAGGAAGCAAGCCCCACTGAAAACAATGGATTGTATTTCTGAGTAGGCATGCATAAGATTGCTCAGAAAGTTGTCACCCATATAGGGCAAGATATAAATGACACGAAAAATAAATGCTTTAACATTCACTAAATTATTAAATGTTAAGAGACTTGTACATGAAATCTTGAAGAGTGAAATGACCAGGAACCAAACAAGGGAAAGAAATAGTGTAAAAAAAGCAACACCCATCTCCGATTTCCCTTTTATCTCTGTGACATATAAATCACACAGCAGAACTATAAGGCAGGAGATTCTGCCTTTGACTAATACCTTTGAGCAATCCCAGGAGATGAATGGTTTGACCTCAGGATGTCAGCATTAAATAAGACAAAGCCACTGTTGATGCTTGCTCCTTTCATCATAACTGTTGTCGCAGTATTTCAGCTATTATAAACAAAGTGCCACCATCTGCAGAGGCAGGGTTCCCAAGGGAGCTTATTTGCTGTAGGACACCTATAAACTTCCCCCCTGAACAGATGCAGGCACTGCTGGAAGCTTCCGATGTGCATGCTAAGCTATCGGCAGAAGGTATCAGCTCCCAGATGTCCACCTATCACTTTGTCAAAAACTCCAAGTTACTTCCTTTGGAAATCAATAGCTGGGGAGAGGGCGGGTGGGAGGAATTCTGCCTGCCCTTGAGATCAGCACATGGGAGAAAGGTACAAGTGCATTGGCATCAGGTGAAGCTTTGTGAAAGTCACACCGAGAAGTATGAAGGTTTCCTTTGCAGCAGGTTTAGTATATGTTGTATTCACTTCACTGACATCTTTCCATCATGGAAAGCACTTCTGTCACCATGCAAGAAAAGGCATGCACATAAAAAGATAAGAAGAGCCTTCTGGATCAGGTCAGTGGCCCATCTAGTCCACCATCCTGTTCTCATGGTGGCCAACTAAATGCCCCTTATGGGAAACCTGCAAGTCGGATTCAAGCAGAAGACCACTCTCCCCTCCCGCAGTTTCCAGCAACTGATAATCAGAAGCATTGCTGCCTCCAACCGTGGAGGCAGAATATAGCCATCATATCATACATTTGTTGCAGTAATGTCTAACTCAGTATATTTATTCAGTACCCTGCCTTTCCACTAAATTGGCTTACCTGAAGAGCTAAAATCAAATAAATACATGAGATCTGGTAGCTCGCTGCAAGAATAGGATACTGGACCGGATGGGCCATTGGTCTCTTCTGCAGGGCTCTTATTATATTCTTGAAAGAGAGAGAGAGAAAGATCAGGAGGTAACGAATAAAAAGAAATCAGAGAGTAGGGAGTGCGAAATGCCCACAGTTTCAAAAAGAGAAATAACTTTGTGAGCCAAGACAAGACCATGAGGGATGGATCTAGGCAGGCTTCCCACAGGTGGGAGTTCTGCAAGCTAGTCATGAAGGCAGAGAAGACTTTCTTCCACACCTCGCCCAAACATTTTGGCAAAACACGAAAAATAGCCTCTGTGGCACATCTTAGCGAACAGACGGGCTAATCTACTCAATGCCAGGCTTTCTTGGATGAGGCTGATCATTTGGATTTATTTATTGATTTTGCTTAATTGATTTTAAAAGCTTATGTTCCACCCCACAAAAAGGAACGCAAGGTGATCTGTGGCAATAGGAAAATTTAAAGGCCTGCAGCCTTTTGATGCTGTCCTCCCACGACATTCAACATTGCAGGCCCCTTCTCTGTGTCCCACCTGCTTCAGGTCACATCTGCACCATACATTGAAAGCACTCTATTAAACTGTTATAAAAGCAGTGGCTTCCTTTATAGGAATTGGGAACTGGAGTTGGTTGAAGGTGCTGACTTCATAGGTCTGCAATTCCCAGCATTCCCCAAGTCTGTTAAAGTGGTATAAGAACATTTTAAGTGTATGGTGTTGATGAGGCCTCAGAAGTACAGCCAGTTGTGACATGAGACAGCTCATTCTGTGCTACAATGAACAAATTTCAGGACCCAGAGCTCCCTCTCTAAAGAAGCTTGATTGGTTCTCTCCTTTGGGCATTTGGTAAAACACCTTATTTCAGCTTGCTTTCGATCTGTATGATGTCTATTCTCCCCTTGATGATTTTGACTGCAATTCCTAGCCCCAAATACCTGTGTATAGGCCCCATTGAATTCAATAGGACTTACTAAAGACTGTGGCCTTTGTTAACATTTCATTCTCTTCTCAATTTTTTCTATTTTAATTAGCATTCATTAAACTGTATTTTACTATGAACCCTAGGGTGTGCGGGTGGGTGGGTGGCATTTTAGGGTCAAAATATGACACATAAAGGACTTCATAAACAAAGCAAGCAAGGAGGCACCCATAATCCCAATGGGAGCCACAACAAGCTAAAAAAATAGCTCAGGGTATGTTGTGCCACACTGGGTGGAAATCCTGTTGCTTATTTGAAACATCCCTTTGCCCTTTTCCTTATCTTTTTGAAATTCCCAAGATGTTTCACCCAAGCAGAAGCCTCCAAGTTTGCCTCAAAATTTTGTTTTAGGATTAATCTGATGACAACTCTCAGTGGAACGGACAGGAGATTAACAAGTTGGAATGTGTGCAAAGGGGGCTGACCAAGATGATCAAGGGTGTGAAAACCAAGCCTTATGTGGAACAGTTGAGGGGGCTGTGCGTGTTTAGCTTGGAGAAGACTATGAGATGACATGATAGGCACCTTCAAATATCTGAAGGGGTGTCGCAAAGTCCACGTAGCAAGTTTGCTTTCTGCTGCTCCAGAAGGGAGTACCCAAGCAATGGATTCAAAGGATGAGAAAGGAGGTTCCAAGTCAGCTCTAGGAAGGATTTATTGATGGCAAGAGTGGTGTGAAAGTGGGGCAGAGGACCTTGGAAGGTGGTGGACTCTCCTTCACTGGAGGCTTTTAAACAGAAGTTGGATGGTCATCTTTCAGGGATTCTTTAGCTGTGTAGAGCAGGAGGTTGAACTACATGATCCTTGGGGTCTTTCCAACTCTATTGTTATCATTTATTAAATTTGTATACCCCACAGGTCTCAGGGCAGTTCACAGGATAAAATTACAATATAAAAACACAACATACATAATCAAAACAAAAACAAAAACAACCCAATAAGACACCCCCCCAATACATTTTAAAAGGGAAATGGATGACATTCAACCAAAGGCCTGGTTAAAGAAGGTTTTTGCCTGGCTCCTAAAGGTGAATAATGGAGGTGCCAGGCAAACCTCTATAGTTCTATGATTCTATAAGTAGGAGTAAAATAGATAAATAGACAGATAGATAGATCTCCTGCTTCCTATGCTTTAGATGCCCTGCATACGTGATAATAACAGCTCACTTTCCCCCTGTCCTAAGCCAGAACGTCCCAGCATTCAAGGGCCATTCCACTTACCTAGGTGAGCACTGTGTGCTCAGCTATGAGCACAGCCAGGCACTGAGTCTTCTAAAGCAGCTTACCTTTCGTCTCCCGTTCTCCCCACTTGCTGTGAACCAGCAGCATCACTCAAGGAGAACCAAGGAGACTCCTGGTGCGGAGATAAAGGCAGTAAACAATGAGCAGTCATTTCTGGAGGCAGGGATGGGCACTCCGAGTCCAGTAGAACATCACTCAGCATGAGAAATCTCTTTGCCGGAGCTTTTTTATGGGTTTCTTGCAGCCAAGATAAGCGGGAGATCCATCCCAGGAATAAATGAGAGGCTGCAGCATTGATCGGAAGCAGGAACGGCAGGTGGCTGGCTGTAGCAGGGACCTCTATGCCGGCAACAAGGAGATCATAGAATCATCGAATCATCGAATCATCGAATCATCGAATCATCGAATCATAGAATCATAGAATCATAGAATCATAGAATCATAGAATCATAGAATCATAGAGTTGGAAGAGACCACAAGGGCCATCGAGTCCAACCCCCTGCCAAGCAGGAAACACCATCAGAGCACTCCTGACATATGGTTGTCAAGCCTCTGCTTAAAGACCTCCAAAGAAGGAGACTCCACCACACTCCTTGGCAGCAAATTCCACTGTCGAACAGCTCTTACTGTCAGGAAGTTCTTCCTAATGTTTAGGTGGAATCTTCTTTCTTGTAGTTTGGATCCATTGCTCCGTGTCCACTTCTCTGGAGCAGCAGAAAACAACCTTTCTCCCTCCTCTATGTGACATCCTTTTAGATATTTGAACATGGCTATCATATCACCCCTTAACCTCCTCTTCTCCAGGCTAAACATGCCCAGCTCCCTTAGCCGTTCCTCATAAGGCATCGTTTCCAGGCCTTTGACCATTTTGGTTGCCCTCCTCTGGACACGTTCCAGTTTGTCAGTGTCCTTCTTGAACTGTGGTGCCCAGAACTGGACACAGTACTCCAGGTGAGGTCTGACCAGAGCAGAATACAGTGGCACTATTACTTCCCTTGATCTAGATGCTATACTCCTATTGATGCAGCCCAGAATTGCATTGGCTTTTTTAGCTGCCGCGTCACACCGTTGGCTCATGTCAAGTTTGTGGTCAACCAAGACTCCTAGATCCTTTTCACATGTACTGCTCTCAAGCCAGTTGTCACCCATCTTGTATTTGTGCCTCTCATTTTTTTTGCCCAAGTGCAATACCTTACATTTCTCCCTGTTAAAATTCATCTTGTTTGTTTTTGCCCAGTTCTCTAATCTGGCAAGGTCGTTTTGAAGTGTGATCCTGTCCTCTGGGGTGTTAGCCACCCCTCCCAGTTTGGTGTCATCTGCAAATTTGATCAGGATGCCCTTGAGTCCATCATCCAAGTCGTTGATAAAGATGTTGAATAAGACCAGGCCCAAGACAGAACCCTGTGGCACCCCATTAGTCACTCTTCTCCAGGATGAAGAGGAACCATTGATGAGCACCCTTTGGGTTCGGTCAGTCAGCCTGTTACAAATCCACTGAGTGGTAGCATAGTCAAGACCGCATTTTACCAGCTTCTTTACAAGAATATCATGGGGCACCTTGTCAAATGCCTTGCTGAAATCAAGGTAGGCTACATCCACTGCGTTCCCTTCATCTACCAGGCTTGTAATTCTGTCAAAAAACGAGATCAGGTTAGTCTGACATGACTTATTTTTCAGAAATCCATGTTGACTATTGGTGATCACAGCATTCCTTTCTAGGTGCTCACAGACTGTTTGCTTAATGATCTGCTCCAGAATCTTCCCTGGTATTGATGTCAGACTGACTGGGCGGTAATTATTTGGGTCCTCTCTTTCCCCCTTTTTGAAAATAGGGACAACATTTGCCCTCCTCCAGTCTGCCGGGACTTCGCCTGTTCTCCAGGAATTCTCAAAGATGACTGCCAGTGGTTCTGAGATCACATCTGCCAGTTCTTTTAATACTCTTGGATGCAGTTCATCTGGCCCTGGAGACTTGAATACATCTAAACTAGCCAAGTATTCTTGTACTATCTCCTTAGTTATTCTGGGCTGTGTTTCCTCTGCTGAATCATTTGCTCCAAATTCTTCAGGTCGGGCATTGTTTTCTTTATCGGAGAAGACTGAGGCAAATAAGGCATTGAGGAGTTCAGCCCTTTCTGTGTCCCCTGTTTGCATTTCACCATCTTCTCCTCTGAGTGACCCCACTGTTTCTTTGTTCTTCCTTTTGTTACGAACATACCCATAAAAGCCTTTTTTGTTGCTTTTAACCTCTCTAGCAAGCCTGAGTTCATTCTGTGCTTTAGCTTTTCTGACTTTGTGTCTACACGTGCTGGCTATTTGTTTGAATTCCTCTTTGGTGGTTTCCCCCCTTTTCCATTTTTTGTACACATCCTTTTTTAATCTTAACTCAGTTAAAAGTTCTTTAGATAGCCACCCTGGCTTCTTTAGGCACCTTCCATGTTTCCGTCTCATTGGTATTGCCTGAAGTTGTGCTTTTACTATCTCCCTCTTAACAAACTCCCAGCCATCATGAACTCCCTTTCCTTTTAGGATGCCTCCCTGTGAAACCCCAGGGTTTCCCAACTCTTTTTATTCCCCATGCCCATCCTTTTAGGAGATGCTCACACTGTGAACAGTGCGGCATGCAGATACAACTTGTGTGCCACAAGAAATATGTCAATTTGTTCAATGATTCTGAATACAGGTTTACTGGAAACTGCAGGGAGAGAGGGTGCTTTTTTGCTCAGATCTTGCTTGCTGGCTT
Source organism: Podarcis pityusensis (assembly GCF_964106645.2). NCBI lineage: Eukaryota > Metazoa > Chordata > Lepidosauria > Squamata > Lacertidae > Podarcis > Podarcis pityusensis. Next base: position 18,616,503 of record NC_138040.1, on the reverse strand, counting down.
CCCACTGTGAGAAGAGGTTACCCAGGCTAGTTAGGCCTCTTCTTATGTTCTGTTCTTCTCTCATGAATGTTGTAGGGAAGCTCATTCAGAATCATTTCTGTCCCCTGAATTGGAGAAACACAGCGCCTGGGGAAATGATTGCCTTTGAGCAGAGGCAGTGCAATCCTGAGATGTACAGGAAAAGCTCAGGGCAGCCCTAAGGCATTCTGTCACCCAAGGTGAAATCAATCCCTGCTCTCCCTCTGCAAAGGCAGCCTCCTGAAATTTCCAGCTTACGCCGTGGCCCAGCCACTCTCACCCTAATAAATTAAGGACTGCGCCACTTCCTCGCTGCTGCAGCAAATCAAAACTATTTGTGCAACCTGGAAAGCATTAAAATAATATCACAGCAGCAGAACTTTTGAACCGTCATCCAGGTGGGAGATCAAGCGTGGAACATCTTACCAGCGTCGCAGGGCCCCTGAGGAGAGTGGAGAAAAAAGGCAACTCAATGACTCCGGCAATTAACTCCTTTCATCTTTTTAACCCAGCCTTTTAAAAAGGTAGATTTGCCAGCATTAATGGCAAATGATGTTTGCGTTTTTCATCACCTGCCAAGTCATTAAAGGCAAGGAAGGGGGAGGGAATTGGCTCTTGTTTCTTCCTTCTTTTGCATTCACCCAGCTTAATTGCGACGGCACCTCGGAGCATGGTGCATTCCTGCAGAGTGCAATTTCGGATGTCAGGAGCATATTCACGGCTTCTTTTGAGAGCCTCCCTCCTCAGCCCCCCCGGTCCCAATATTTATGCCTTTAATTCCTCAGTGCAGATTTTTGTTCTGTCATGCAGTGACATATGAATTGCTACTCATTTGATCCTGTATTTCCACATCACTGATGTTTTATGACGGAACAGCTTATAGCTCACCTTCACCGTCCTGGTAATTGCTCCCCAGACTGCCCCACACACTCTTGAAAAGGGCAGAAGGTCTGAAAGGCATGAACGCTCCATCTCCTACAACCAGATCTTTCTTGTTCTGGTTAAAGTTTCTGCATTATTCACTCCTCAGTATGGCAGTCAATGAGACTTTTAGGGGACAAAGCACCATAGGCTCAAGGGACACCCTGAGAGGTGGTGCAGTGCAACGATAGGAGAAAGGAACAGAGGAATCAATTAGGGCTTCTCATTTTTCTAATCTTGAATTCAGTTCACTCACGGGGCAACTGTTAAGCCTTAGAATCCAATCCTGTGTGGTGTTCTTGCACCCCAGGCCAACCATATTTTGGAACCCTATTTTAACTGTGTGTTAAAATTAGTTTTTTAAAACTATTTAAAGCCCTTAGCCCTGTCCCTAAAATTGTTTCAGGGATGGATCCAGGGTGAGATGGGTGGCCTCAGGACAGCAGAGGGTAAAGTGACCCAATTTGGGGGCCGCAGACAGGGCTGCAGGGCAAATCAAGGGAGTCTTATTGGATGCAACACTTTGTAGGCAAGTTTGCATAATATACACATTTTTTGAACAATATAATGCATTTGGGGTGTTATTTTTTCCACTAACATACACTTTTCTATGCATAATTTTCAGCTGAAGGACTGCAAAATTCAATGAAGTTTTAACTTCGAAGGACAGCTGCATTTTGGTCTATCTATTGCACCGAAAATTTCAAAGTAGGTGTATGTACAATAAAATACAAATGGGGATTGTACAGATAGCAGCATGACCTGAGATACCCTCTTCCATAAGACCACTTGATATCCTTCTGCAAGCCGCTGAAAAAAGAGTGATGGATGGAAGCACCATAATGGTTATTGACATGGGACGTGATCTACGGTACCTCCGTATTCTGCATCTGTATCTCTCCATCCAGTCATATATGTCCAATCACCTCTCTGAGCAGCCTTTCAGTAAGACTGCAAGAGCTATTTGACAGTGGAACAGGCTACCTTGGAAAGTGGTGGGCTCTTCTTTATCAGAGATTTTCCAACAGATGTTGGGTGGCTATTTGTCAGGGATTCTTTAGCTGTAATACCTGCATTGCAGAGAGTTGGAATAGATTACCCTTGGGATCCATTCCAACCCTACAATTTTATGACTCAATATGACCAGGATAAAACTTCTCACCTTTCATTCAAAGCTCTCATCTTCTCATCCTCTCGCCTTATCTATTGGCAGTATATAACACCCACCTCACTTACTGTGGACAAAGCCTTGATTTTGTCTTATTCTCCTCTCCTCTTTGTCCCCCAGATTCAGTTCCTTGCAAAATCACATCATTTCTCCCTTTACAACATCCCCCCAAAAAACACCCTTCCCCTTTTCACTTCAGAGAAAACTCTTAGATTCATAGAATAATAGAGTTGGAAGGACCCCTGGGTCATCTAATCTGACCCCTTGCAATACAGAAATCTCAGCTAAAGCATCTATGACAGATGGCCAGCCAATGTCTGCTTTAAAACCTCCAAGGAAGGAGAGTTCACCACCTTCTGAGGGAGTCGGTTCCATTGTGGTTATATCTTGCCTTGACTATTCCTCTCTCTGGTCATTCCATCATCTCACCTTTGTCCACTCACATCCGTCCAGTACTCTTCTGCCAACATTATTCATCTCTCTCATCACTCTGACCATGTGACATCCTTCCTCAAATCTCTTACCAGGGATCTGGTACCCTATGAATGTTGTGAGACTCAAACTCCCATCATCTCTGGCTGGGACAGATGAGAGCTGTAGTTAAGATTAAGATTAAGATTAAGATTAAGATTAAGATTAAGATTAAGATTAAGATAAATTTATTGTCATTGTCCGTATATACACAGTATACACAACAACGAAAATCAAACACCCACCCAAAGACCGGGTTCACATACACATTTGCACGTATCTCCAACACTCTCATCCTATTCAGACATAATCTATAAAAACATATCATACTCCAGAATGTAACATAACCTATTAAAAGCATAACATAACCTAAAAACCTGTCTCATTCCTTCCTACTCCCTGCTTGCTATTTCTTGCAACTGGCCCTGAGATCATTATTTAGTGCAATCAGAGCTCTTGGATAGAAACTATTCAGAAGGCGTGTGGTTCGTGTTTTCATTGTCCTATATCTTCTGCCCGAAGGCAACAGTTCAAAGAAGTTGTGAGCAGGATGGGTGGGATCTCTCAGGATATTGTGTGACTTCTTCAAAGTGCGAGACGTGAAGATCTCATCCAGGGTTGGTAGTTGGAGCCCAATAACATTCTGGGCAATTTTAATTATTCTCTGTAAAGCTTTTTTATCCGTTTCAGAGCTGCTCCCATACCACGATAATATACTATAGGTTAAGACACTCTCGATGGTACTGTGATAATAGGACAGAAGTAGGTGCTGAGATAGATTCAGTCCCCTGAGCATTCTCAGGAAATACAACCTCCCCTGCACCTTCCTCACAACCATATTAATATTTGCAGTCCATGAGAGGTCCTCAGAGATGTAAATGCCCAGGTATTTAAAACTACCAACCCTCTCCACCTCCTCGCCATTTATGTGCAATGGTAAAAATACACTTTTCTTTCTCCTAAAGTCAATTATGAGTTCTTTGGTTTTTTTGGTGTTAAGCATAAGATTGTTTTCTTTACACCATTGAATTAACCCCTGTACTTCTTTCCTATAAGCAGTCTCATCGTTCTCACTAATGAGCCCCACCACTGTTGTATCATCCGCAAATTTGATGATTGTGTTGGACTTATACAGTGGGGTGCAATCAAATGTGTACAGGGAATAGAGAAAGGGACTTAGCACACATCCCTGAGGGGCTCCTGTGCTTAATACTAGAGTAGAAGAATAGTAAGGGCCCATTCTCACTGTCTGCGGCCTATCAGTCAGGAAATTCCTTACCCACAGACAGATCTTCTGATGTATACCCAAATTGGTCATTTTAAGAAATAACCTGTCTGGCAGAATTGTATTGAAGGCAGAACTGTAGTCCACAAACAACAGCCTTGCGTAGGTTCCCTGTCGTTCTAGATGACTCAGTACAGTATGGACAGCGATGGAAATAGCATCATCAGTAGATCTATTTCTTCTGTATGCAAACTGGAACGGGTCTAGAGTGGATGGAAGACCAGCCTTAATATGATCTAGCACCAATCTCTCAAAACATTTCATAACGACAGATGTTAGGGCTATTGGTCTATAGTCATTGAGAGATACCACCACTGACTGCTTGGGGACTGGCACTATAATCGATGTCTTCAGGCAGGTAGGGACAGAACCCTGCAACAGGGATAGGTTAAAAATGTCCGTAAACACACCAGCTAATTCTGCAGCGCAGTCCCTAATAGCCCGTCCCATGATTCCATCCGGTCCAGCTGCCTTCCTAATGTTAATGCTCCGAAAGGCACGTTGTACGTCACAGGTCTGTAATAAAAATGGTTGTCTATCAGTAGTAGTTTCTGATGATGTGCTGGTAGCCAATGCTGTAGTGACGGTAGTTCCAGTTCCCACCTCAAAGCGACTAAAAAATTGATTCAGTTGATCAGCCAGGTGCGCACTGCTGCTAGCCAGTTCGTTTTTAATATTTTGCCCTGTAATTTGTCGCAGGCCTTGCCATACTCGACGAGGGTCGGAGCTCTCAAGAACTTCTGCAGGGCACGAGATTAGGAGAAGACATTCTCAGAAACAGGAATCATTTCAGAAAGCGTGGGTCCATGCCCCTCTTTGACAATGCACATTAGTAGTTAGTTTGATGTTTGAAAAAGTTTTAAGCCAAAACATCCCTATTTGGCTAGGACAGACTGAAAGTGCCAGAGAAATTATAACTAACTGGCAATGGAGCCAGGAAGTTCTAAATCAAGATAGACTTCTTGATTATTTATTAACTCAGCACTGGCTACATAATTAGCTCTTAACAGTCCCCCCCCTCCCCAGTCACCATAGTAACTCAGCACCTTGCAGGTTTTAACAGATTGGTCTTCACAGCAGACCTGTGAAGTGGCCTAATGAGGGAGCGATTAAGGGCCAATTCTTTTCTCTATGATATACACATGTTATAATGAGAGGAGGGGGGCCTTTGGACTTTTGCAGCTGCTTGGCTGCCTAGCCCCAAGAAGAGCCATCACTGTGACTATTCCCAAATCTCCCAAGAATGTAGAGAGCCACTTCCTCTGAACCTTCCTTTGGTTCTAATCAGCACTGCTCCACCCCTGGACAGCTCCAGATCTATGCAGAAAAGGCGAGTTGGGTGATCAGATGTAGGGAAGGTACCTCCTGCATCTTTAACAAGGGCTACAGCTCAGTCAGTCAGTGTAGGCACTATTGAGCTAGATGCACTAACAGTCTGACTTTTTATAAGGCACTTTGCTATGTTCTTAATGATCACGCAAAAGACACTTCAACCACCCTCTTAATCAGGGACATTCTGTATTCCCCAGGGCTGTGCATCAGATCCAGAAAACTGTGGATCCCAAACCAAAGTGGGCCATTTCAGGATTCAAGGCAACTCTGGGTTGCCCCAGGTTGGGTCAGGTCCACCCAAGGCAATTCAGGGCTGGCAACAAGGAGAGGGAGGAGGAGATGATCAGGTATCTTCAAAGGGCCCCCTTCCCCACCCTCTTCCCAACCACATGTTTAATTAGGTTTCAAAACCCAGAAAAGAACACCAGAAGAACCTGTTGGATCAAGTCAATGGCCCTTCTAGTCCAGCATCCTGTATTCACAGTGGCCAACCAGATGCCTGTGGGAAACCCACAAGCAAGACCTGAGCACAAGAGCACTCTGCCCACTTGTGATTCCGAACAACTGGTATTCAGAGGCATACTGGCTCCAGAGCACCGGAGAGATAACATAGCCATTGCGGCTAGTAAGCGTTGACAGCCTTATCTACCAAAATTTCATCTGATCCTCTTTTAAAAACATCCAAATTGATGGCCATGACAACGTCTTGTGGAAGCAAATCCCACAGTGTAACTATACTCTTAGAGGAGAACTCCTTGCTTTTGTCGGTCCTGATGAGGATTTATTCTTAATAGTGATTTCAAAAGATGTAGCAACCATTTTCACATTCCACCTGCTTTCATGAGAATGAGCCAGAATCACATTGCACCTGCTGTGAACAAGAGTTGCCAACTTTTTTACCAGCCTTTGCTCTTGTGCTTTTTATAGCTGCTGCAGGCCTCAACAGGTGGCAATATCGTCTCCATACCCCCCAGAAGCATCACCGACTGATTTCTGCAAGTCCAACTAGCTTTAATGCCACAGGAGCATGAGATGTCATCTTTGCTAGCCAGCTGGCATGCCTAGAATGAGCAAATACTTTTAGCACTGTAGCTACAATCTGAGGGCTTCCCTTCCCCCATCCTAACCTTTCCCGCTCTTACATTGTCATTAACTTCCCTCTTGCTAAGAAGGTAGGATATTCTTCTGGGCCTGGGTTATTAATTTAAAAAGCCAGTTGTGCTAATTCTACTGCCAACTTTAGAGCACCTTATAGCATTTCATTCAAGTAATTGCCACTTGTAAAGGGGTATAAATTGATGTCTATTAGACAACGCAGCGCGCGAGAACTTATAATAGCCAAAATCAAAGCCTTTTATTGTCCACACTCATTCCAGACACTGCCAGCTCCTACATCTCTCTGAGCCAAAGAGCGTATTGCCCTTTGGACTAAACAAGATTGTAGGAGAAGACTATGTAACTACAGGATGTAAGGTGTGGGGAGGAAACCTCATGAAAACAACCAGTATCTAGTGTTTTACAGAGTGGACAGTGTACTGGAGCGAATCAGTAGCAGTCAAAGAGCAAAGAGGAGGAGATGGGCAAAGCAGGACCAGATTACAAGACACACCAGAGCTCACACATCATGCCACCAGGACTGCTTGTTATAAAAGTGGTTGCAGCAGCCTATAAGGACAACACAGGTGGCAGCAAAGTAAGGGGGTGATGGTATTCTGGATCCCTTCCAACTCTACAGTTCTATGATCCTAGAAGAAAGTGAGCTGGGGTAGTTTCAAAGGGACATCTGCATGCTCCTTAACCCTCCGTTTTCACCACAATCCTCATTTGCAGATGCACAGTCCACTGTAGCTGTAGCTCGGTAATTCAGTCCCTACCTTCATATTCCTAGCTAAAGTACTGAATTAGAAACCAGGCCAGCAATTGTTCTCAAAGGCCCTTTTCTCTGTCCTGCTACAAAGAGCTGTGGCAGCGGTGAGTAGCAGGAACATGGCCTTCTCAGTGGTAGGCACATGAATTCGGAGCACCCTCTCCTGGACAGTATATCTGGCTCCAGGATTGCTGGATTTGTAGAAAACTCTGAGAGACATTTTCATTCCAATCTGTGTTCAGTTAAGTATTTTGCTCTGCTTAAACAAACAAAATAATTAGCTGCTGATAGTTTTTAATGCATTATTATTATTTATTATTATTATTATTATTATTATTAAGCATTGTGTTATTTTATTGTAATTATTGCTAAAATTTGTTTTTTTGAAAACATTTATGGAAACTTCCCCATGTGAGGGCAGCGAGCCCTGGTAACAGGGTTATAAATCTTTGAATCAATAAAAGAATGAAATGTCTGCCCATACAACATGGTGTAGGGGGTGCAGTGTTTCCTGCCCCATACACACAAACATGTTTCCTTTCCCCCTGTTCCTGAGGTCTGAAGAGGGTTAGAGAATCTTGCCAAGGAGAATTCAAGCTGTTTCCTCCAACCACAGTCCAGCCTTTGAAATATGAGACTTGCTTTAACTATCATTCCGAGAGCTCTTGACGTTTTATTTATTTTAGATTGACAAGTGGAAACCTATTTGTGAGCGCGATAGGGTAGGAGAGATATCAGCAAGCTCTCTCTTCCCCTAAGTGCACGGGGTTTATAATGAATTTTGTCCCCATCTCCTTGGTAAAACCTGGCTCTTGAGATTTGATAGGGATCGTGTACAAGCAGAGAGGCACTGCGAGGCCATTATTTATCTTCTACTCTTTATTCAGTCTTCATTATATATTAATATAGAGCCACCAATGTAAATGGGGCTTTGCAGGGTAATGTCATTGTAAAAGAGGGGCAGTGAGAGAGGGAGAGAGAAAGGTCTTTGCTTCCAATCTATATTAAACAGCTGGGGAGACAAGGAGGGGGAACTGGAGAAAAAGAATCAAAAACATGAAGAGGTGATGAATAGGATTCCCAAAAGCACTTCGGCCCAAACAGCTCCATTGGCTACTAGTCTGTTTCTGAGCACAATATGAAGTGCTGGTTGTGATGTATAAAGCCCTATATGGCTTAGGTCCAGGCTATTTGGATGACAGTATCGTCCCATATGAACCTGCCTGGACTCTGAGATATTTCGGGGAGGCCCTTCTCAGTCCCGCCACCCTCACAGGCACACTTGGTGGGAATGCGGGAGAGGGCCTTTTTGGTGGCTGCTCCCAGGCTTTGGAACTCCCTTCCTAGAGAAGCTGGACTGGCTCCCTCCTTGCTGTCCTTTCAGCAGCAGGTGAAGACTGTCTCCAAGTGTCCCTATTTTCTAGGGATAGTCCCAGATTTACAGAAGCCATCCTGGTTTCTGATTTGATCCTGGAATGTCCCGCTTTTCCTTAAGAAGTCCCTATTTTCATCAGAGAAATGTTGGAGGGCATGGAGTTATGCGACCCCTGAGCCAAGGAAATAAGTAACTACACAACCTTTAGAAGACATCTTAAACCAGCCCAGTTTCCTTAATGTTTTATTATATATATATATATATATATATATATATATATATATGTTGGAAGCCTCCCAGAGTGGCTGGGCAACCCAGTCAGATGGGTGGGGTATAAATAAAATTATTATTGTTTTAAATTGTGTTAAGTCACCCTGAGTCTCAGTTTGGTGAAAGGATGGGGTATGTATGTATGTGTATGTATGTATTGAAGTGAAGGCATGAGGCAGGAGTTGGTAATGCAGGTGAGCTGTGCATAAGCAAACTGCCAGCTAGCTCTGTGGAGGCTCTTTTTATTAGCACAATATGCAAAACCAGTCAGATACATTTTGGACTGTGACCTTTACACATCTTCCAATCCCGAGATCGAGGGGTGATACGAAGTTATTTTGGCACCTGTTTCCACCGTGTCACTTTCCCCTTGAACAATGTATGACGAAGGAGACAAAGGGCACAGACAGGGCACAGCAGACCACTAAGAGAGCAAAGATTAGATAGAGGGCATGATGTTCAGACAGCTGTGGCTTTGTCTGTGGGTAGAAGTGTGCTCCACACCCAGAGGTCACACGTTCAGACAGCCTGAGGCTTGTCTGCGGGTGGAAGTGTGCTCCACTCCCGGCAGTCATTCCTTCAATGTATGTATGTATGTTTAAATGAATGAATGAATGAATGAATGAAGTGCAAAGGGGGTCTGGTTCTGGGTGTATTGCCCTGCACCCTTTGCAGGGTGGCCAGTTATGCATTGCCAAGAATGAACATGGGCATGAGCCATCACTAAAAGAGGACACAGATTTACATGAAATTTGCATATGTTGATTTATATATCTACATGCACATTTAGAAATAATTCCAGTCATTTAACTAGAAACATGATGCATCTCACCATAGCGGGCATCAGGGGGGAATGGTCCAAGGGACTTGCATGTGTGCCTGCTCAGTCTGCTCTCCAGGTGCTAACCATGGATGGGCAAACTTTAAGGGCCCTCCTGCTCCCCCATTTTGGGCTATTTATCTTTAAACCAGACTTACGCTGGGCAGCCCTTCAAATGGAAGACTGTCCTCTGACAGCTCTTCAAAGAGAGGAGTGTCCTCTGTCGAGCAGGACACATGGCCACTAGGGCTGCACATTTGGGATGTGGGCACTTAGCAGACGCCCAAACATGCTGACCCCCGAGCCAAGGAGATAAGTAACTACTTATCCTTAGAAGACGTCTTAAGCCAGCCTTGGCCCTGCCTATCCCCAAGTTTGTGTAGCTCCCCCTGGGAAAGAACCATAGCTTGGTGGTAGAGAGCATCAGCCTTGGAGGCAGAGGTTCTCAGGTTCAATAGCCAGCATCTCCAGGTAGTGACTTCTGCTTGAAACCCTGGAGATCCACTGTTGGTGTAATTCTGAGTTAGATGGACCAATGTGCCTGATTCAAAATAAGGCAGCTTCCTCTACCATCATGAGAGCATAAGAAGAGGCTGCTGGGTCAGGCCAATGACTATCTGGTCTAGCATCCTCCTGTGGTTTCCAACAACTGGGATTCAGAAGCATTGCTGCCTCCAACCATGGAGGCAGAGCATAGCCATCATGTCTAGTAGCCATCAAAAGCCCCCCATCACTATACTGGGCATAATGTTTGGAGCAGGGAGTCTGGAAGATCAGGTTTTACAACTGCAGAGGGAATAAACCGTGTTGAATGACTGGGAAAGTGGTCCAGAAGGACATTAATAAAACAGAATAAAGTGAGGCCAATTTCCCTCTCCCTTCACTTGTTTTCTGGGTGACTTTTTGAAATGCAAGAATGAATGCCATTCCTTTAGCAGGCCAAACACACACACACACACACAAATATACTGACACATAAGCACATGCAGAGGAGTCTTTGAGCAAGCTGCCAAGGCCCTGACGAGTGCCTGGCAGGGGTATTGAATGCGCCACGTGAGAGGCTTTCAGTCGATTGGGAGGCGGAGAGGCTGCCAAAAGAGTGGCCGGCAGGTGAGAGGCAGCCCAGCATGGACCTGGAGCTTTGTCAGGTGGAGAAATAAATGGTGTCCTTAGCAACTTGATAGTAGGTTCTGAGAGCAATCATTCAATTGCCAGCCAGCCTCTGCATAAATTCCATGCTGGACTCTTGTTATGTTCCAAGCTTGCAGTTGCTCGCCAGGCTACTATACTTGATAGCGGATTGCTAAACACTGCACTTTTATTTCTCTTAAACTAGGTCAGGCTAGGGAGAGAGCTATGCATTCTGGGGTTGTTCTTTTTAAATGCAGAAAGAGTTTGGCTAGGGGTTAGGTTAAAAAAAAAAGGTAAAGGACCCCTGGACATTTAAGTCCAGTCAAAGGTGGCCATGGGGTTGTGGCGTTCATCTCACTTTCTGGCTGAAGGAGCTGGTGTTTGTCCACAGACAGCTTTCTGGGTCATGTGGCCAGCATGACTAATTCGTTTCTGGTGCAGCAGGACAACGTGATGGAAACCAGAGCACACAGAAACGCTGTTTACCTTGCCACCGTGGTGGTACCTATTTATCTACTTGCACTGGCGTGCTTTCGAACTGCTAGGTTGGCAGGAGCTGGGACAAAGCAATGGGAGCTCACCCTGTGGTGAGGATTCGAACTGCCAACCTTCCAATTAGCAAGCCCAAGAGGCTCAGTGGTTTAGACCACAGCGCCACCCCTGGTTTGTATGTTTGTTGCATTGATATCCCACCTTTTCCTCCAAGGAGCCCAAGGAGGTGTACCTGCTTCTCCCAGCTCATTTAATCCCCACAACAACAACCCTGTGAGGTGGGTCAGGCTGAGAGGCAGTGGCTGGCCCAAAGCCACCCAGTGAACTTCATGGCCGAGTGGGGATTCAATACCCCTAATACATCAACACTCGGAACAAATCTCATCTAGAAGTAGCAGAATTTACCGGGAAGAGGGATTGATTGTTAAAACACTCTTGGAAGAGGGTCTGGGAGAGGGTCAATGAACAACTCTCAGTACCCTTAGCAGCTCCCAGAATTCTTTGGGGGGAAGCCATGAAGTGATAACAATACTGCTTTAAATGGGGCCAGAATGTGGATTTGGTCCACCATGTTTCCCAGTTCCATAGGGCCATCATCATGCATTTGCATCTGGCTACTAATACTTTAGGATTGTAGCCACAAAGACCTAGGCCCAAGAATCTCAAACAGGGCTGGCTGCAGGCATTTGAGGGCCCTTGAACAAGCGACCACCTGGAAGGGGCCATCACTCAGTAAAGTTGTGCATGTTCTGCACTCATGGTGTCCCTGGTTCAATCCTTGGTATCTCTGGTATTAAAAAGAGCTGTAGGTCACAGGGCTCAGGAAATAGCTTTGCTTGAGGTTCTGGAATCAGATTAAGATGGTGGACCATTGGTCTATCTCAGCATTCAGTTGCTTTGCATGTTCCCTGGGCCTCTTTATCCACTGCCAGACAGAGCAGGCAAGATACATGTACAGCTGCATCCTTTGCTGGGCAAACCTTTAGCAAAGAGCCTTTTGTGGAGTCCCAACAATCACCTATGAAGCCAGATGATTGGCAGGTAAGTATGGCTTGTCCATAATGGCCCTGTGGGCCAAATGAGGAGGGATGATGGTCCAAATTAAGCCAATGCATCTGGTTGTTCTCCACCTCTCTGGTGCACAGATAAGCAAGCAAGCCAAGTCACATAACCCAGTTGTGATATTGGCCATAATGTTTATCACTTTGATTCCAATTTAAACAGCCATGGCTTACCCTAAAGGATTCTGGGAGCTATAATTTGTTAAGGCCTCCCAGAACTACAGTTCCCAGAATTCCCTGTGAAGAGGAATTTACAGTGGTACCTCAGGTTACATACGCTTCAGGTTACAGACTCCGCTAACCCAGAAATAGTACCTCAGGTTAAGAACTTTGCTTCAGGATGAGAACAGAAATCGTGCTCCGGCGGCGTGGCGGCAGCAGGAGGCCCCATTAGCTAAGTGGTGCTTCAGGTTAAGAACAGTTTCAGGTTGAGAACGGACCTCCGGAACGAATTAAGTACTTAACCCGAGGTACCACTGTATTGTTAACTTGCTCTGTGAAAGGAATGGTGTAATCCTCAACTCTTAGCACCCTTAACAAACTACACTTCCCAGAATTCTTTGGGGAAAGCCATAGTGGTATGACAATGCTTTCAATGTATGGTATTAATATGGTTGTTGTTCTGGAGGTTAATGTACAAATTTTGCCTCCATTTGTTTTCAGATGAAGGCCATAACAAGCCAGAAGATTTAAGAGAAAGAAAAGACAATAGAGGGGGGGCTTGGAAGGGTCTGTTCTTTCTCCTCAAGCCTCACCACTGCTGCAGCATCTGCTCCACTTGGCAACTTCCAGAACAGGTCAGGCAGCATAAAAAGGAGTGGTTGGGGGCAGCCATACAGTCCTGGTTGTGAACTTACTGCCAATATGTTCCCCGTCATCGATTCTGATTTACAATGTAAACCTTCACTGCATGCCAAAGCTCCTTATAAATAAGCACTTCAAAACATGCTAGGGGTGAAAGCCAAATGCGGGGGGAGAAACCCTGAAATAGTATTAGGGAGTAACTCAACCAGAGCAAGCAATTGGGAAAAGCCCCGCAAGGAACGTTTTTCAGAAAGCTCAATGCTGTTAGCAGGACAGGATTCAATAAGTGCCCAAGTGTTAGAGCGTTTACTCAGGGCCTTCCAATAATAGTCATGAATGTTCAGAAGCTTTAGGTTTTAGCTGCTCGGATTCCACTCAGCCGGGCGTCTCTTAAAACTGCTGTCGTAAATATGGAGGGAATGGACAAAACTAACTCAAAGGAGCTTCCTGCTGGCAGCCATTTTGTTTTTGCTTTCTCGTCAAGAATTCAGGCCCAAATACCTCTGAGGTGTTGCTGGAGGTCGAAGCAACATCAGTCCCCCACAAGAAGCCCTCCTAGTTTGGTCAGAATTGAGTATACTGTATACTTCCAGAGTTAATGCTAAACACATTACTTCTGGTAAATGAGCCACCATAGCCACTAGAGGGCCATGAAAATTTGTGTCTCATGTTTTTTAGTCTCATCTACCCATGTCCTATCTGAAACCATAGGGGCACATTGGTTGCCAGATGCGAAATATATTTGCATTATTTTCAGCTCTCCTACCCCACTAATCTGCCCCCCTTTATTTGCAGTACTAATTACAGTTGCAATGTATTAGTTAAGTCAGTACAGGGTGTGGTTATTTTTTTAAAAAAGTATAGATTGCAAGCATTGGATGGTGGTAGAGGAGGAGATAATTGCTTTAAAAATAAATTCTAGGTTCCAAGCTTGGCCAAAAGCCATATTTAGAGGGGTGGAGTCTAAGGAGAAAACTGTTGACTGGTTTGACCTCTGGTTTCTCCTGGAGGTTATTTGGTTTCTCCGTTTGTCTAGGAATATGCCTGGGTAGTGGCCTTTGCCAAAGGGCAACAGCCAGAGGTTCTTGGTCTGAGGCTTACTTCAGGGTGAGCCTGACACAATTAAGCACACCGTGTGAGGAAAAGAGGAGATCAGCCATCTCATTGGAACTCTTTGTCAGTTCTTCTTTTAGTGACAAATTAAGCCAAGTTAGGAAACCTCACTTCAAATCCTGTCAGGGAACTGCCATCAGTGCCGGAGGGAGAGAGCAAAATCCAGAGGGATTCCGGAGAGCGTCCCGGGATTGGGAGAGGCAGCCCATCTTCTGGGGAAGAGAATCAGCGTAGCACCAGTGGAGAAGGGGGGCAGATGGGGGAAGCGGCGAGGCGGTCCCATGACTCCTTGCCGGGGACCAGCGGGGAGAGTAGAGGTCCTCCACTGCCTATGCCCTCCTTGCGCAGAAGGCTTCCGCGCAGAGAGAGTAGGAGGAGACTAGGCGTCAAAGAGCTTGTTTGCTGGAAGAAGTTTAAGAAACGCCCACTGACGGATTCTGCCAGTGATTGAGACAGCCACGGGTGAGTGGCTGTCCGGACAGAAAAGGTTCACTCAGGCAATCCAGCCAGGTGTTTGCACCGGCTTACGCACGAGCAACCCCTAGAACCATTACAAATCCCAAAGGCATTCTTCCTGTCTTTCCATGCACTAAATTCTCCTGGAAAGAAATCTGTTGTACAAAAAACTAGGCCCTCTCAAAGACAAATTAATCAGCAGAAATAGAACTGCAGACATTTTTTGGCAGAAAAAAACTATTTGCAACAGTAGGAGGAGGTATGGATTGTGTTTTTCTAAGTGTTGTGTGGCAAAAGCAGTTTGCCAAGTAGAGCACCAGGGTTGAAGGCAGCCCTGAGCAAAGTGTCTTCTTGTGGCCCATTGCTCTGTTGGTGGGAAGTTAAATGGGGAGTCAGATCCCGCCACCTGGAAATGTTGGGCTCCTCAAAAAAATTAAAGGGGGAGGGAGCTGGGGCAGGAATCAGCAATGGGCCCTGACCCAAGGATGCCAGATGGTCGTGCTGGTTAGACAGCCTGTACATGCCCAGAAGCACTCATCCACATCTTCACAAATCCCATGGTGAAGAATTTGGAATTGCAAAGTTTTGGGGTTAGGTTTTTCTACCTGATACACACATCTGCATGTTTCCGCTTTCCCCTGCAGCACAAAGAAGTGGTCAGTGTTGCACACAATTGTTAAACACACAGAGAGAGAGAGACACCTGAAACAAAGTGATTTATTGAATAAATTGGTTATTTAAAAAATCAATGGCTCTAAAAAAAAATGAGAAGAATGTGCATTTTGCATCAGCTTGCTGCTTCCTGACCTGATAAATTTACAGTGGAGAAAAAGCATGGGAGGGGGCTATCCAAGTGGATTCTCCTCTATGGATGTTTAAGACCTGTTACCAAAATAGCTGTGCAACATGGCCATTATAAATGTCATCCTTAACATCTTTTGATGCCTCTCTTTTATATATATTTACTCTGAAGTGGCCAACCTATCACAGAACAAAGACAGGGCACATTTTCAATCTCGTTTGGGTTGGCTCCTTGCTTGATGAACATTTTCCCCTCTGATGCTTGGTTCCACATATAAAACCCAGCTTGCCTTGGCACTGTAAATCTGTTTTACATTCATCTTTATGGCAACCTGAACTGAGTCTCCAGCCAAATTAGCAATGTGTTAGTTAGGCTGCAATGCTAGATGCAGTTACATGGAAACACACTGAGCAGTCAGCTAAGTTTTACTCAGAGGAGACCTACTGAAATTAATGGACCTAACATAGTTACAATCATTCATTTTAATATGCTTACCCTGGCAGGATCTGTACACTGAATGTGAGGTGCCAGGAGTTTCTTCCCCACCACTTTTTCTAGACGAGGACTCCCCAAAGGCAGAGTCTTTTGGCAACTGAAAATCTGAGGAGAAGACTGATCCGTTCCTTGGTCTTCCCCAGGTGGGACTGTAGACAGCAGAAACTGCATCCCCTTCTCTACGTCCCAAGGAAGAACCTCTGCTACTCCACACTAATGGTCCACAGATGCCTTAGAGGACAAAGAGAGTGCTGCGGAAGAGATCTGCATAGCTGGAAATCCTGTTACCCTGAAATATTCAACAGCTGCAGAAGAAATAACTTAGGAAGAATTTTCTGATGGTAAAAACTATTTGACAGCGGAAAGAATTTTCTGATGGTAAAAACTATTTGACAGTGGAATGGACTGTCTAGGAAGGTGATGGATTCTCCTTTGTAAGAAGTTTTTAAATAGAGGTTGAATGGCCATCTGTCAAGGATTCTTTAGCTGTGATTCCTGCATTGCAGGTGGTTGGACTCAATGGCCCTTGGGGTCCCAACTCTGTGATTCAGAAAACACCAGCTCCTTAACTTCCCAGGAGGCAGCACTCAGGACATGGGACATCTAGTCAATAACTATCTTGCCCTGATATCTTGAACTTAGGCAAATGCTCCAGTACAGGCAAAGGCAAACTTGGCCCTCCAGATGTTTTGAGACTACAATTCCCATCATCCCTGACCACTGGTCCTGTTAGCTAGGGATGATGGGAGTTGTAGGCCAAAAACATCTGGAGGGCCGAGTTTGCCTATGCCTGCTCCAGTACCTTGCAAAGACAGCTTGGATGGCTGGTCTCAGTTACAGGTGCCCTGTCCATGGTACCGATCCCTCTGCTCTTGATCTCTCTCCAAAGTGCTGGCTTGGCCTGGCTGTTCTACCTGTGTTGGAAACCAAAATCTACCTCCTCCCCTTTCCTTGGGTCATCATCCCTTCTTGAGGATGGGTGTCCCAGCAGTTCATGACATTCCCACCCACCCTTTTCTTTCAGGGGAAAAAATGCTTCCAGAAGCAGCTCAGTTAGCTGCATAGTAGACCAGCAACATTCCCTCACAGAATGCTCCATAGGAACAAAGACAATGCTATGTCAGTTAATATTCAGCTTCATGAAATGCTGAAGGAAGCTGAACTGGATACACAGGTGTGATGTCTGACTTCATCTTTCATCCCCATCCTTGACCCAAAGGAGGCAGTGATGGCCACCAATTTGGATGGTTTTAAAATAAATTTAGATAAAATCATGGAAGAGAGGCGGTATCAATGGCTACTAGCCATGATGCCTATGTTCTGCCTTCACAGTCAGAGGCAGCAATTCTTCTGAACACCAGTTGCTGGAAACTACAGGAGGAGAAAGTGCTCTTGTGTCTGAATCCTGCTTACTGGTTTTCCACAGGCATCTGGTCAGAACAGGATGCTGTTCTGCATTGGGCCATTGGCCTGATCCAGCAGGCTCTTCTTATATTCTTATGTTCTTACCTCTGGTCCTAAATAAGGATGTGCTGAAATTTCACCCACAAGGATATTTAAGCTGCAAGTGGGGTGGGGATGTTGTAGAACTCCCATGCATCCTCAGAGCCACCCAGTGTATCTCCTGTGGATGACATCCCAGCCATGAAGTCCCTTGCCTCCTCCTGCATTGCAGCACAATGTTGTTAGCTGAGAAGAGGCATCCAGTTGTCTAGGTAACATGGGAGCTTTCCCTGGCTTCTGTCATGAATACTGGAGCCCAGTTCTGGGAGGCAGGGAAGCATCCCCATGTTTCCTAGGCAACCAGGTGATTCTTTTTTCCCCTCCCAGTGCTCTGCAGCAGTAGCTGAGCTCTGGAAGATAAGGAAGCATTGTCCACTCAAAGAATGGATCTTGTAGCCTTAGAACATGGGTGAAAAGTTTGGGGGTTGGTTTTGGGCCTGTCCTCCAAAGCAAATCTCTCTTGTCCTAGCTGTTCCCTACTTACATGTGAGGAAATGAGAGGAATATCTGCAGGGAGGAGGGCCAGATTAACCCCTGACTAAGAGCAGTGGGGGGACCTTTCTCAATCCAAGGGTCTCACTCCCTTCTAGGCAACATTCCTGAGGCCACCTACCAGGGGTGGGCAGCACCAGAGGTGAAAGTCGGCAGAGCAATGGGTGCAAAATTTACCTGGTTTCTACACACATTCACACACCTGTCTCCAGCCTCCATCCAGCAACCAAGAGTCATTTTCAGGCAATAAACACCGGTGCAAAGCAACAGTGGTAAGAGGCCTGGAAGGAGGTGGTGTGGCTTGGAAGGGTGTGTGGTCTAGGCAGAGTCCTAAGGGCCAGTTAAAGAGACCCAGAGGGCCACATTTGACCCCCAGAACTGAGACTTCCCTCCCACAATATAGAACAAGGATCCAGCCCTATTGAGGACTTCTGCTTTAGTGGAATTATTTGGGCATTACTAATCTTCCATCTCTTCTCTGCAGCTGATAACTCCTTTAGCATTCAAAGAAGATGGCTAAATTCCCTCTGTGTGGACAGAAAGGGTAGAAGCTTCCACCTTGCATGATTTTTTCAGACGCTGCTTAATTGCTGTAAAATCGCCCTTCAGACGCAATGGAAGGAAAGCAAATGGAATGTGTCTCCCTAATCTGTAACCCTTGTACCCCTATGCTGCAGCCAGCACCGGGATTAATCCCCTACCAATCGGTGTGATTTTGTTTTTGGCTCAAAGAGAGTTTTACTGCCTTTTCCCTCCCCCCTGTCCTCCTCTCCTAATAATCAATATTGATTTTACTGCCCGTGTTATTATCCCAAGCTTGGAGATTTATTTTCTTGCTCCGCTTCTCATGGAGATTGCACTCTGGCTGGCTCCTTACTTTATTCCTTTGCAGGATAATTATCTTGCCCCATTGGCAAATCATGGTGTTTAGATTATATTGAAAAATAATCATTGGCTTCCACCACCGCCACCTCTTCACGGTCAAGTGGCTTGCTTTATTATTACACAGCGAAGCGAGGAGACGGCCAGTGGCTCAGAGGCAGGCAAAATCAACTGCCTGGAGAGGCAGGGAGGGGCATCCATGTCCCCTTCCAGCATCTGCTAACTAGAGAAGGAGGACTGGCTGTCACTCTAGTCCTCATGAAAATTGGGAGAGCTGCCTTCAGACTAAAGGCTAGAAGAAAAGGCGGGGAGACTAAAAAATGTATTATTCTCTGCTCCTCTGTTCAGATTCAAGTAATTAACCAATTGAATGGCTTATGTTCCAGACTTAAAAATAGGGATTTCAGTAGAAAGTGCCTAAAATAGCTGGGTGCTGTACAATGTGTGTGCGAACAAACCAATTTTGTGATTAGCCTTTGGAAATTCTTTTGCTTTTCTTCAATTTTTCAGCACCAAAAAGATTTTTAAAAATCAAAAGTACCTTTCATCAAAAGTGTAGGAATTTGTTTTCCCTCCTCCTAACTAGTTTAGTATATTAGTCATTTGTGGATGAAACGAAAGAAGGATCCAAGTTTTTCTCAAGCTGTAAATGTGCTTCTGAGAGGTAGCCTGATGTTCTAGATATTGGGTTGCATTCAGTGCTAGTCCTACTCAGAGAAGACTCACTAAAGTTGGTAAATATGACGAACTTAAGTTCATTAACTTCAATAGGGCTACCTTAGACAGATGCAACCCAAATGTCTTGGGCTACGATGAGGTGGCAAATCCTCACTCTTTCATGAAGATCAGTGAACAAACTTGGGCTAGTTGTTCCCTCTCAGGCTAATCTATCTCACAGGGCAATTGTGAGGCTAAAACTGAGAGGAGACCATAGAAGCCAACCAGAGCTCCCTGGTAGAATTTTAAATCATTATCATGGTACTGCGAAGCTCTACCTGGATCCTCCAAAATCTGTGCCTTATTTTGCTCTAGCTTTCCCAAGTGGTAAAGGGCCACATTCCCATCTAGGCAACCTTTTGAGGGCCGTGTGCCAGTAGTGGGCAGAGCCAGAAGCAAAATTGGGTGGATTTAAAAAATAATAATCACAGAAGCTAAAAGAGGGTGGAATGGGCTTATGAATGCACAGGTGTAAAACTGGGACTGATCCACCCCTGGATTCATGCATGGCTACAGCAGGCCCCTTTACCTTTACCTTTACCTTTACCTTTACCTTTACCTTTACCTTTACAGCAGGCCCAGAGAGTTCTGCCCAGTTTAAAAGCTTACATACTCCCTGCCGCAACATGCATTGGTCAAATGTGGAATTGCAGGGATGCCTGTCTTGTTTTCCATCACCTAGGCACAGCAAAACACACTGTGTGTGTGTGTGTGTGTGTGTCTGACACACACAAACACATTTGCATCCATTCTTTGCAAAACCATTACATTCCACGTTGCTAGCTATTCCAATGAATTTCAGTGGTTCATAGAAACACTGGAAGCTGCCTTATACAAAGTTTATGAAATTATGCATGGCAAAAGAAAGTGGAAAGAGGAAAGAGAAATTTTCTTCTCCCTCTCTCATAACACTAGAACTCATGTTTGTCCAATTCAGGACAGATAAAAGAAAGGACTTCATCATGCAGCAGATCATTAAACTGTGGAACTCACTCCCATGAGATACAGTGATGGCCACCAACCTGGAAGGCTTTAAAAGAGACAGGTTCATGGAGGAGAGGACTATTGTGATGGCTCTGCTCTGCCTCCACAGTTGGAGGCAGCAATGCTTCTGGGTACCAGTTGCTGGAAACCACAGGAGGGGAGAGGGCTCTTGTACTTGAATCTGCTTGCGGGTTTCCACAATCGTTTTGTTGGCCACTGTGAGAACAGGATGCTGAACTAAGATGGGCCTTTGGCCTAATCCAAGAGGTTCTTGGACTCTACATAGCTCAGCATTGACCGCACTGTCTGACGGCAGCTTTCCGGGGTTCCAAAAATGAGTTTCTCCCAGGGATTGAACCTGGGACATTTCGAATGCAAAGCAGATTCTCCACCACTTCTGACTAATGCCCCCTCTTGTCCTCTTTCTCATTGAAAGACATGCCTCAATGATTGCCAGCCTTCTCTCGATCTTCACCTCTCGAGTATTGATATATGGTCTATAGACTGATCGTGGCTGCTGAAGACCCAATGGAGGGTGGCCTGCTGTGAAGTGGCGTCCACCACCCCTGCCCTCTCATTAGCAGAGCAGATGGCATGCAACACGCTCCCAGACCCTGATATGATTGAACATTAACAACCAGTCTTTCAAATATTTATGACAATGGCTGTTTTAAGTAAATAATGCATGAAGGACCATTTCCTTCCCCCACCCACCCTCGCTGGCTTAATTCACCTTAACGAGGATGGAAATCGTTCTGATAAATTGCCTCGTCATGAATGCAAAAAGGTGAGCGAGGCATTCCCTTGGAAAATCTATCCTCGGGTAGCCAAGAATTGGCTGCAATCTTCCCCAAGTGGCTTTTAAGATACATACTTCACACTATAATGGAAAGACATGAGCAGACAGATCTTGTTAGTCAGTGCATCTTCTGCTGAGAGCCCCCAGATGCAGTGTAGTCAAATAGGTGACAGCAGCCAGCCTAGGTTCTCCGGCTTTCCTGCTCAGTCTGTTGCAATGTATTAGTAGGATGAGCCAAAGCTCAGCAGTAGAGTATCACCTTTACAGACAAAAGGTAACTTCAAGACTCAAGTATTACAATGTGCTATCTTGGTCTGGAGGCTCCAGCTGGTACCAAACACCATGGCTAGACCATTGGCAGGGACATACTATTGCCAGCACATCACCCTGGTGCTCAAAAGTCTTTGCTGGATGCCCACATGCTACCACGCCAGGTTCAAGGTTCTTGTATTCATTTACAATACTCTTAACAGCTTAGGTCCAGGAAACCTCAGGAGCCCCCAGATCCCCTATATCTTTGCCCAATCATTGAGGCCTTTGGGTGAGTTAATGTTAGTGGTCCCCCATACCTCATATACACAGTTCATCTCCACCAGGAGCCATGTCATGCTTAGTATATGGGACCCAGTTTTATGGAGCTCACTTCCAGTTGAGGTCAGACAGTCCTCCTTCCCTACTGACCTTTTGGCATCTATTGGAGAATTTATTATTATTACAGGCAACTCTCCAATTATGCATGGGTTGCATTCCAAGGCACCACATGTTTAATTGAAATCACAAATATTTTAAATACTATTGGAAACCATCTGCCAACACCTTCTGGGAACCATTGAAAAACCCTTTTAAAAAAGCAACCAGCCACACTTACCAGATGCCAAACTCCATCACAATCCCTCCCTCCAAACCTCCTTGCTCCAGTTCCAACTCTCCACTGGCCTCAACGGTCAGTGCAAGGAGTCCTGGGATTACACTTCCAAAGGCTGGTGGGATTGTGTCAGGGACTCGACAGAGGAGGAGCGGTGGAGAACACCTCCCCAGCCTGAAACTTCCAGAGAAGAGGAAGACAGTATAGATTTACAACAGTGGTTTGTGGGAGGTCATAGCTCAGAGGCAGATGAAGGGCAAAGTTGGAAAATAATGGGAGAGGAGGAGGAGGCAGAGCCAGAGCAGCTGGCTGACACATTATCACTAGAAAGCATTCCACTTCCTCCTTCTCCCAGAACCTGACGGGCATTGAAAGTAGGAGAGCAAAGGGCTCGGAGACAAATTGTGCTGGTCCCGGGGGGAGGTTACCGTGGGGCGAGGTCCAGGACCTGAGTCGAGGGTCGGCAGACAGTCCTCCACGGGCGAAGCTGCTGAATGGTGTGGGTCAAGGCCTGGTTCTCCTGGGCCAATGCCACCAGTGCAGCTGCCTGGTCAGCCATGGCCTCTGGATTTTCCCAAACGCACCCCAACAAAGGGGGAGTGCGGGTGTGGCGGGAACAAACTGTGCTGGTCCCGGGGGTAGGTTACCATGGGGCGAGGTCCAGGACCTGAGTCGAGGGTCGGCAGACAGTCCTCCACGGGCGAAGCGGGGTCCAAAGCGAGGAGCCGGGCAAGGACAGGAACTCTGGGGGAACAGGACTGGGTGCTGGCTGAAACAGCTCTTCAACGACATTGCTCCTGCAACCTGGGACCGGGCTGACTGGCCTTTATCTTCTCTGAGGCCAGGGGCGGTCCCAGCCCCCAGGAGACCCACCTCTCCTGGCCTTAAGGCGAGCACTCCTCCTGGGAGAAACCAGTTTCCTCCGCCTTTCTGCCCTGAGCCTCTGCAGCTCAGGAGAGGCTGGAGGGTTACTGGACCCAGGGGGAGACTCACCTTCCCCTGACAGGGCTGGAAGAGGCGCGCCTGTAGGCACTGTGTCCTCAACCCCCTCCGGAGCCACAGTGGATTCACCTGGTGCCTGCTCCTGAGGATCCAGCACAGGTGCAGGTGCTTCAGAATCAAGGCCCTGCCCCAGTTTTGGACAAAATGGACTGTTTCAAGAAGTGGCAGAGAGATATCTCTAGATTTGTCTGGCAGGGCAAGAAGCCTAGAATAAAATTTAAAATACTAACAGATGCAAAGGAAAGAGGTGGATTTGCCCTGCCAGACCTTAAACTTTATTATGAATCAGCAGCTTTTTGCTGGTTGAAAGAATGGCTACTTCTGGAAAATGCAGACATTTTGGATTTAGAAGGTTTTAATAATGTATTTGGATGGCATGCATACTTGTGGTATGATAAGGTCAAAGCACATAAAGCATTTAAAAACCATATTGTCAGGAAAGCATTATTTAATGTTTGGATAAGATATAAGGACCTATTGGAAAATAAAACCCCAAGGTGGCTGTCACCGATGGAAGCAAAGGCTCAGAAAAAGCTCAATATGGAGGTCAAATGGCCGAAATATTGGGAAATTTTGGAACAAGATGGAGATAGATTGAAATTGCAGAGTTTTGAGAAATTAAAAAACAAAGTGCGAGAATGGCTTCATTATTATCAGATAATGGAGGCATATAATTTGGACAAGAAAATTGGCTTCCAGGTGGAAAAATCAAAATTAGAAACAGAACTGTTAGAACCCAAAACTAAGATTTTGTCAAAGATGTATAACTTGCTGTTGAAATGGAATACTCAGGATGAAACGGTGAAATCTGCTATGATTAAATGGGCACAAGATGTTGGACATAACATAATGATGGCTGACTGGGAACAGTTATGGACCACAGGTATGAAGTTCACGGCATGTAATGCCTTAAGAGAGAATATTATGAAAATGATATACAGGTGGTACATGACACCAGTCAAGCTTGCAAAAATCTATCATTTGCCCGACAATAAATGTTGGAAATGTAAAGAAACTGAAGGTACATTCTTTCACCTTTGGTGGATGTGCCCAAGGATTAAGGCTTTCTGGGAGATGATTTATAATGAAATGAAAAGGGTATTTAAATATACCTTTCGGAAGAAACCAGAGGCCTTTCTCCTGGGCATGGTCGGCCAAATGGTGCCAAAGAAGGACAGAACGTTCTTTATGTATGCTACAACAGCAGCAAGAATACTTATTGCAAAGTATTGGAAGACACAAGATCTACCCACTCTGGAATAATGGCAGATGAAGGTGATGGACTACATGGAATTGGCGGAAATGACTGGCAGAATCCGAGACCAGGGTGAAGAGTCGGTGGAAGAAGATTGGAAGAAATTTAAAGACTATTTACAGAAATATTGTAAAAATAATGAATGTTAGAATGATGTCAGAATGAAATTAAGTGGTTCTAGCAGCAATGTCATAAAGGTGTATGAAAAAATGGCTGGTTAATAGGTGAGAATTTAAAGCTATAATATATTAAGTTAAAGGACTAAGACAAAAACAAAGAGGGAAAGGAATTGCTGAATTAATCAATTGAACCGGAATACAAAAAAGTGAGGTGAGAGGAGGTCAGGAAAGCAAGGAAATGAAATGTAAGATACGGAAGGATAAATTTGTTTCTAAGTGTTTTTTCTATATTTTTTTTCTATGCTTTGCATTTTGTATGTTTTTTCCTTTTTCCCCCTATATTTTTCATTGTCTTTTATGTAATTTTTTGTTTTTGAAATCTCAATAAATATCATTAAAAAAAAAAAAAAACAGAATCAAGGCCCTGCCCCAGTTCAGCCGGCCCTGGAGGCAGGGACTCCTTTGCAGGCTGGGATTCCTCCAGTTCAGCCTCTGAATCGGATTCCCAGGCCATCACACAAATGACCCTAAGCGGCCACCATAAGGTGGGTGGTGCTGTTGACAATTGAGGAATTGGAGAGCAGGTGGGATGGAGAATTACTCGGAGCAACACCATTACTCCAAGAGGCTGCATTTCTAAGCCTCTCTCTGTGGATATTGAATAAAAGACATTGGTAAGCACTTCCCCTGTCTTACCTATTCCTGGCAGCCTACTGTGGAGGGATCAGATTCCCTGACACCTGACAGATTGCAAGGCACTGTTTCTGTGCCTTTTACCCTTCATGGGTTCTTCTAGGGCTACTTTTGCCATTTTTAAAGTTGCTTCCAGGTTTGGCTCAATGTGCACACATGGTTTCGCGCATCAACTGGATATGCGTAAATTGGTTGTTGAATATATTAATGCTCCATCTAATTTTATAGTTTAAACCATGGGGTTTTTTGTTTTGGTTTTTTTTTTCATATTTCATCTTTGTAAACTCCGTAGAGAGCAGTCTCTTAAGCACTTAAGCGCTCTATAAATTAAAGGTCCCATGTTCAACCTCTGACATATTCAGGTAGGGCTGGAACCCTGCCTGAAATCCTGGAAAGCAGCTGCCAGTCAATTGGGCCACCAAGCACACCCAATCGACATTGGTCTAATTTGCGGTCCCCTCCCCTAAAATGTGTGATTCTTCAATTTGTGGTCCTCTGCTGATACCTGTCTCATATCTGCAGACAGTGGGTTTTTTGGCGGTGCAAAGGCTGCCACTCAGAAAGGATTTTGCTATTTAGCATCTAGGATGGCAGCACTGGTGGGTATGTTTTGTTTCTAAATTCTGCCCCCCTCCCCTTGCGCACACACTCCTTGATGCTGCTTTTACCCCCATATGTGGAACCGCAGTTTGTTCTCAGAAACTTGTAGTCTGCTCGACAAACAGCAAGCGGGTTCTTTTACAGTCTTTTCATAGTTGCGCTTTGTGCAGACATGGGAGACAATTAGAGGCTGTATAATCAGAAGCGCCAGGGGCAGGCCTTTCATGTCTGCTGTGCTTGGGGACTCTCAGGAGGGGTTATTACCATATTAAGCATCCTTCACACATCTGAAAAACACAGTCCCTGACTGCCGCCGCCACCCGCTCCCCACCAAAAAGCAGGCAAGAAATCCAACAGGGAACTCCAACAAAAGAGGCTTGAGAGACAGAACCTCACTTTGTTTTCCCCATTATTTTTAAAGTTCATTTGATAATTAAATGTTTTGCCTCCATTTAATATATATATATTTAAGCAACTGTGTGCTGGTTTTTGTTTCTGTTTGTGTGTGTGTGTGTGCACAACGCAGCTTACTAGCCTTCTGGACAGAACAGTCTTTCACAATAAGAAGAGCCTTCTGGATCAAGCCAATAGCCCTTCTAGTCCAGCATCCTGTTCTCACAGTGGCCAACCAGATCCTTGTGGGAAACTTGCAAGCAGATTCAAGTGCAAGAGCACTCACCGTTCCTGTGGTTTCCAGCAAATGGTATTCAGAAGCATTTCTGCCTCCAACTCTGGAGGCCGAGCATACCCAACATAGCTAATAGCCACTGGTAGCTGTGTCCCCTTCCATGAATTTGTCTACAGTGGTACCTCAGGTTACAGACGCTTCAGGTTACAGACTCTGCTAACCCAGAAATAGTACCTCGGGTTAAGAACTTTACTTCAGGATGAGAACAGAAATCACACCGCGGCAGTGGGAGGCCCCATTAGCTAAAGTGGTACCTCAGGTTAAGAACAGTTTCAGACCTCCAGAATGAATTAAGTTCTTAATCTGAGGTACCACTGTAATCCCCTTTTAAAGCCATCCAAGTTGGTGGCCATCACTGGCTCCTGCCATCACTAGGCCTTTGGCTAATTAAACAATCTAAGACCATTTAAATTGTGGGGGCTACTATTTTTTGTGGTTTTTTGCTTTGTTATGCATTTTTGTGCTTTTATATTGTATGCTATTTATATTGCCCTGTGATCCTTGGATGAAGAGCAATTTAGAAATTTTAATAATGATGATTTCTTTCTTCTTCTTCTTCTTCTTCTTCTTCTTCTTCTTCTTCTTCTTCTTCGGCAATCACTCATAGCCAAGTAAGATTGTCTTCCATAAACACGGTCTTAACGGTGAGTCCGTAAGTGACTGTGGAGGCCAATTCTGGATCGACACGTCCTTCCACAGTGGGGACATTGGTTTCTGGGCGGGAGTTGATCATGGTATGGATTTGCCAAGCATGCCTTCTTCTTAGCTCCCTTGCGTCCTGAGTTTAAGTGTCTTCAAAGCCCATGACACCTTTGGTAAAGGCTGTTCTCCAACTGGAGCACTTGCAGGCCAGTGTTTCCCAGTTGTCAGTATTTATAGTACTTTTTTTTTTTTTTTTTTAGATTTGCCTCGAGACAGTCTTTGTTTTTGTTTTTTTTATAAAATGTTTATTAGGATTTTACAATAAACATAGGTTTAACAAACTACAAGAAAACATAGACAGAAAAAGGGAAAAGATAACAAGAAAAATACAAAAAAATACCAAAAAAAAAGAAAAAAAATCCTAGAAGAGAAAAAAAAAGGAAATACAAAATACAAAAAACAGATGGCTTAAAAAAAATTAAAGAAAAATCCATTTTTCAATATCTTTAGGCTCATTTACTTATTTCCTTGACCTCCTCACACCTCCCCTTTTTGTATTCCCGTTTACAAAATCCTTTCAGCAAATCCTTACCCTCTTTCATTTATCTTTACTCTGTGACTTAACCTATTATAACTATATATTTTTGTCCATATGATTATCTGTATTTGCATATTCTTTTTAACCATATTACCAAAACCACTTATTTTCAATCCAACATCATTTTAACATTCATTAATTTTACAGTATTTCTGAAAATAGTCTTTAAATTTCTTCCAATCTTCTTCCACCAACTCTTCTCCCTGGTCTCGGATTCTGCCAGTCATTTCCGCCAATTCCATATAGTCCATCACCTTCATCTGCCACTCTTCCAGGGTGGGTAAATCTTGTGTCTTCCAATACTTTGCAATAAGTATTCTTGCTGCTGTTGTTGCATACATAAAGAAAGTTCTATCCTTCTTTGGCACCAATTGGCCGACTATGCCCAGAAGAAAGGCCTCTGGTTTCTTCAAGAAGGTATATTTAAATACCTTTTTTAATTCATTATAAATCATCTCCCAGAAAGCCTTAATCCTTGGGCACGTCCACCACAGGTGAAAGAATGTACCTTCAGTTTCTTTACATTTCCAACATTTATTATCGGGTAAGTGATAGATTTTTGCAAGCTTGACTGGGGTCAGTCTTTGAACCTCTTTTGTTTACCACCAGCATTACACTTTCTATTTTCAAGTTTGGAATAGAGTAGTTGCTTTGGAAGACGCTCATCAGGCATCTGCACAACACAACTGGTCTAACAAAGTTGATGTTGAAGAATCATTGCTTCGACACTAGTGGTGCACTATGGGGAGGTGGGAAGAGATAGCTTAGTGGTGCATGCAGAAGCCCCTAGATTCAATTCTCAAATAGATCTGGGGAGGACAGAAAGTACCTTGTCCCAGGTCTCCAGATGTTTTGTCTCTTAGTGGCAAATTCAGTGAGGTGTGAATGCTGAAGGGCTGGCATGGTTGGGGAGCAATGTGAGCTGGCATAGCAGCCCCTAGAAAGGGTGCCAACTTGGAGAAAACATTAGGTGGCGACCAGATAAGCCCCACTCCACATAATCGATCACAAGATGCAACACATACACACCATTTGAATGGCAATGCCCATCAACTTGGGGGTGGCAAGCCCCTCAGATATTTTATTGAGACCTCAGCTCCTAGGAATTGGCTCCTATAGCCCTTAGTAAGAGCATAAGATTGTAAGAGCCCTGCTGGGTCAGAGGAAGGGCCCACCATGTCCAGAATACTGCTATCAAGGCACCCAACCAGATGCTTATGGGAATCCTGCAAGCTGAAGCAGAAACTGGGCTGTCCCCACCTGTGGTTCCCAGCAGCTAGTTTTCAAAGCCTCTGGCAGTGGAGGAAGAACACGAAGGGTCCTTGCTTAGTGGTGAAGCAGAGGTTTTGCAAACACAGGGTCTCTGGTTCAACCTCTAGCATGTCCTGTTATAAAGGAGCTCCAAGTCCCTGACAAGCCACTGTGGTGCTAATTAGAACAGACAGAACTGGGCTGGGTGGTATAAGGCAGCTGGCAACACACATACAACGATTGCTAAAAGGGGTATTGGAACAGGTCTGTACCCACAGCAGGGAGAACTTGTACCGCCGTTGAGACTGGAATTTCAGCCCAAAGTTGTCAGCGCTGTAGACTTCAAAAGCTGACACTGACAGCCAGAGGGATTTTTTTTTAAAGGTACTATATAAGGACACACACAAAGAACAGACATTAAACTGTAGGCAATGGAATATTAATTGATATAATAAAGACACAGGTGTAGAGGCTGACATTTCTGCTTGTGTAGGGTAGGGAGATCTGGTGGAGGCCATTGCAGTGAATGGGATGCTTTACGGCCTATGGACAAGGATAAGAGGACTTGTGGTTGTGCAACATCTGCAGAGCCTTAGGCTCCTGTTTTATAAAGGCAGATGTGGCTCATAGTTCAATCCTATGTTGCTTTTGTACCTCCTGAAAAGGGCCCCAAATCATGAGATCATAGAATTGTAGAGTTGAAAGGGACCCCAAAGGTTTGTCTAGTCTAACCCCCTGCAATGCAGGAATGGATACCACGAAGGGCCTCTTGGGTGAGAAACAGGACTCAGTCAGGGTGCTAAGTTCCCTTGTAAGCTATGGTATACTTGTGTTGGCATTAGGGATTGGGTGGGGATGCAACTTGGTTCTCATTTAAAAGCAAACCTACCTAATTCACACTTTTCTAAACCATACATACATAAACCAAAAACATAGCCATCCTTCAAAATCCATGTTTTCTGAATTTTGCAGTGCAGTTCTCCGGCAACGTAATGAGTGCAAAAAAATCATACATTGTAGGATGAAGTGTGCATAAAATACTTGTATTCATGAAAACAGCATGCAAAAATGTATTACATATGGGGAAATTGCTTTGCAAAAAAAAAAAGTGTATATACGGAGAGACATAGGCACTAAAATGCTGCTGAATTTCCATGAGGATGTAAAACAAACAAACAAAATGCAAACTGATGTAGAAATATTGTATTTTTCTGTCTATAAGATGCCCCCGTGTATAAGACACCCCCTAAATGAGGGGAGATGGCCCAAAGTATAAGACGCCCCCTAATTTTTGACATTAGTTTTTAGGGGAAATAACCTAGTCTTATAAACGGAAAAAATCACGAGCTGAAAATATAAGAGTGGAATAATGATAAACTAATGGAGAGAAACCAAAACTAACAGATTTTCCCATCCCTTGTTGCTGAGCTAAATCTTTAACATGTGGGGTGGGATAGGCTGATATGATTTTGGCTTCCTGTTCCATTCCCCCCGCTTGCATGTAATGGTTCCTTCCATATATGGCTACCATGAATGGCATCATCAGCACGCCACTCTGTGATTGGTGTATACCACTAGTGTTGCCATGGTTGTCAAAGTCTCTGCATTGTCTTTTGCCCAGTGTGATGTCATTTTCTTCTCAACCTCATCACTGGGATTACACAAGTTCCCAGCTAAGCTGCTCCAAAATTCTGCCAGCACCAGCTGAATGCCATCACTGTGGCCAGTGGCGGAGCTTCATGCTCCGGCACCGGGGGGGCAGAGAGCAGGCAGGGGCAGGGCTGGTGCGTGTCCCAGGGGCGTGGCGTGCCACCTGTGGGGGCGTGGTGTCCAGCGCGGGGGGGGGGGCAGCAGCCAGGGGTGGTGCACTCCCCTCTCACTCCTCTTCCTCAGCCAGTGACTGTGGGATCACTGGCAAACCGCAAAGACATTCAGAAAGGTTGTTACATTTCAGGAGTCCATGAACTCCACATCTGTATTCATTCCATTATCTTTTGTATTGAGCAACCACAACTCAAAATTGAACTGAATTCCCAGGCAAGTCTTTTAATGATGCTGTACAGATTTTCTTTATGGACAAGGGCTGAGAGGTCAGGGGAGAGAGAGAGAGAAATAGAAGGAGCTTCACCTGGAATTGACAAACTGGCTCTTGACCCTAATCATATTTCTATGTAAGTTTAGTTAAGATCTCAGGGATCTTCAAAGGAAAGAGAGGCTCACATACGTACAAGAAACACACACACACACACACACACACACACACACACACGAGCACTGCAAATCAATATGTTCTCCCTATTGATTCTTGAAGGGTAACAGAATGTCCGGGGTCAAATGGCGCTCCTTAGGTAGAATGCAATCATGACACACACAGGTGACAAGTTTCTTAGGGATGTGAATAGGGCATGATTTTAACAAATGGCCTCTTTGCTGTTGCAAAACATCCACGTAAGGGGCACACTTTATCCCAGAGAAGGAGCAGCGAGAAAGGGATGTTTAACCTTTCCCTTGAAGAGAGAGAAAAAGACAAAACAGCAGCAACAACCACAACATACAAACTCTGAAAATCCCTCTACCTCTGTAGAGGAATGGGTAAGGTGGATGTGACAAAGGCCACATCCACCTTACATTTAAAACACAATGATACCACTTTAAAACATGGCTTCCCATTAAGAATTCTGGAAGCTGTAGTTTATTAAAGGTGCTGAGAGTTGTTAGGAGACCCCATATCCCCCTCCTAGAGGTACAGTTAGCAGAGTACCCTGGGAAGAGGGATTGAATGTTCCATCGTAGCTCGCCTAACAACATCTAGCAAACTACACTTCCCAGAATTCTTTGGGTGAAGCCATGGCAGTTTAAAGAGCTCTGCCTAAAATGTATGGTGGGAACATGTCCAAAGACAAGAGTCTGGGATCCTGTAATGGTAAAAATAGGCCTGGGGATTTTTCAGGAGGGAAAAATTGGGGACGGGAATTCTCAGCCTTTCCCTAGGGCAAAGTAACCTGCCCTGAAGATGATTTGCAAAGGGCTACTGCTGCTTTGTTATATGTAGCTATAGCGCAATGTAATCTGCACTTTTTACACCATAATTGCATTGCAGCTATACAGTTGTATTATTATTATTATTATTATTATTACTATTATTATTATTATTATTATTATTATTATTATTATACCTTTTCCCCAGACCATGACTTGAGGTACCTTACACGAATTAAAACAACACAAATAAACTACAAAAAGCTATTAACATATAAAGGATATTTGTTAAAAAGTAATTAAACTCTCATAGAATTAAATTGGTATAAAAAAACAAATATATTAAAATAAAGATAATAAAAACAACACAGAACTATTAAAATCCCCTTAAAAAACAGCCAGTTCCCAAAGCCTGTCACAATAAAGCTGTATTCATTTGCCACTGGAAGGACAAAGAGGGAGCCCCAAAAGAGTTCCAAAGCCTAGGAGTTGTCTCCCGTGCCCCCCCTCAAGTGTGAGGGTGGGGGGTCAGAGAGAAGGGCCTCCCCAAAGATCTCAGAGCCTGTGCAGGTTCTGATGAGGGAATACAGCTTTTCAGATAGCCTGGACCTAAGCTCCTGTACTCACATAAGAACCATTTTAACACATAAATGCTTGAGGTGGGGAAGGCGGCAACAGATATAACCTCTCCATATTTTATTTTTTTTATAAGATATTTATTAAGATTTTCAGAAAATTACAATATAAAAATGAAAAAGAAAAAGAAGATACAAAGTTACAATATAAAAATAAAAAAGAAAAAGAAAATACGGGAAAAAAATGATTAAAAACCACTCAATTTTTCCATTACTTATTTTTCCTTAGCTTGTTTCCCGGACCTCCTCATACCTCCCTTTTTTGTATTCCACTTCAATTTGTTGGTTCAGCAAATCCTTACCCTCTTTATTTATCCTAATCTTTGGTCTTAAAATAGTAACGTTAGATTTTTACCTATTAACAACCCATTTTTCATATTCCCTTAAAGCATTACAGCTGGAAACCACTTAATTTCTATCCAACATCATTCTAACATTCATTAATTTTACAATATTTCTGTAGATAGACTTTGAATTTCTTCCAATCTTCTTCCACCGACTCTTCTCCCTGGTCTCGGATTCTGCCAGTCATTTCTGCCAGTTCCATATAGTCCATCAGCTTCATCTGCCATTCTTCCAGAGTGGGTAGATCTTGTGTCTTCCAATACTTTGCAATGAGTATTCTTGCTGCTGTTGTGGCATACATAAAAAAAGTTCTGTCCTTCTTTGGCACCAATTGGCCGACTATGCCTAGGAGAAAGGCCTCTGGTTTCTTCAAGAAGGTATATTTAAATACCTTTTTCAATTCATTATATATCATCTCCCAGCCTTAATCCTTGGGCACGTCCACCAAAGGTGAAAGAATGCACCTTCAGTTTCTTTACATTTCCAGCATTTGTTATCGGGCAAATGATAAATTTTTGCAAGCTTGACTGGGGTCATGTACCACCTGTATATCATTTTCATAATATTCTCTCTTAAGGCATTACATGCCGTAAACTTCATACCTGTGGTCCATAACTGTTCCCAGTCAGCCATCATTATGTTATGTCCAACATCTTGTGCCCATTTAATCATAGCAGATTTCACCGTTTCATCAACGGTGATGAATTTCATCCATTTCAACAACAAGTTATACATCTTTGACAAAATCTTAGTTTTGGGTTCTAACAGTTCAGTTTCTAATTTTGATTTTTCCACCTGGAAACCAATTTTCTTGTCCAAATTATATGCCTCCATTATCTGATAATAATGAAGCCAGTCTCGCACTTTGTTTTTTAATTACTCAAAACTCTGCAATTTCAGTCTATCTCCGTCTTGTTCCAAAATTTCCCAATATTTCGGCCATTTGGCCTCCATATTAAGCTTTTTCAGAGCTTTTGCTTCCATCGGTGACAACCACCTTGGGGTTTTATTTTCCAATAAGTCCTTATATCTTATCCAGACATTAAACAATGCTTTCCTGACAATATGGTTTTTAAATGCTTTATGTGCTTTGACCTTATCATACCACAGATATGCATGCCATCCAAATACATTGTTAAAACCTTCTAGATCCAAAATGTCAGTGTTTTCAAGAAGCAACCATTCTTTCAACCAGCAAAAAGCTGCTGATTCATAGTAAAGTTTAAAGTCTGGCAGGGCAAATCCACCTCTTTCCTTTGCATCTGTTAATATTTTAAATTTTATTCTAGGCTTCTTGCCCTGCCAGACAAATCTAGAAATATTTCTCTGCCACCTCTTGAAACAGTCCATTTTGTCCACAATTTGCAATGTTTGAAACAAAAACAACATTCTAGGCAATACATTCATTTTTACTGCAGCAATACGGCCCAGCAGTGAAAGCTTCAAATTCGACCAAATTTCTAAATCTTTTTTCACTTCAACCCAGCATTTTTCATAGTTGTCTTTAAATAAATTCCAATTTTTTGCTGTCATGTTAATCCCCAAGTATTTAACTTTCTTAACCACTGTTAAACCTGTCTCATTCTGAAACCTCTCTCTCTCCATTGGTGTTAAATTTTTCTCTAAAACCTTAGTCTTTAACTTATTCAATTTAAACCTGCAACTTGACCAAATTCTTGAATCAGTTCTAAAACTCTTTTAGTACTAGATTCTGGCTCCTGTAATGTCAATACTAAGTCATCTGCAAATTGTCTCAATTTGTACTGTTTGGCTCCGAACTGTATACCTTTAACCAACCGGTCCCTTCTGATCATATTCAGCAGAACCTCCAGGACCGATATAAAAAGCAATGGGAAATTGGGCAACCTTGTCTTGTCCCTTTTTCTATCCTAAATTCTTCCGTCACCACATTATTTACTATTAGTTTAGCCTTTTGTTCTGAATAAATTGCACTTATACCGTTTTCAAAACCTTGGCCTACCCCCATCCCCTGTAGGTTCTTCTTCATAAAACTCCAAGAGATATTATCAAAAGCTTTCTCCGCGTCCACAAATATCAAAACTGCTTTAGTATTTATGTTCACTTCTAGTTTTTCCAAAATATCAATTATATTCCTCAAATTATCGACAAGTGTCTTCCCGGGAGAAAGCCCGCTTGGTCTTTATGAATCTCTTCCATCAATACTTTTTTCAATCTCTTGGCCAAAATGTCTGCAAAAATTTTGTAATCCACATTAAGTAACGATATGGGGCGGTAGTTCTTAAGCTGAGTCTTTTCAGTCTCTGTTTTCGGTATAAGTGTAATGTACGCCTCTTTCCACGACTCTGGTGCCCTTTTCCCTTCCAATATTTCATTGCAGACTTCCTTTAAAGGTTGTAATAACCACTCTTTCAAAGATCTATAATATCTAGAAGTCAGCCCATCCGGTCCTGGAGATTTGCCTAATTGCATGTTTTGAATGGCACCTTCTACTTCCTGTTCAGATATTTTATAGTTCAACATTAGTTTACTTTCTTGGGAGATTTTTTGTAATCCATTTGTCTTCAGAAATCGGTCTATGTCCATTTCTTTCTGTGGCCCTTGTGTATATAGTTGTTTAAAATACCTCTGGAAACAGTTTCTAATCTCAGTTGGGTTGTGTATATTCTTTCCTTCCACTTCTAAATTTGTGATAGTGTTTAATTTTTGTCTTTTTTTTCATTTGCCAGGCCAGCAATTTCCCACATTTGTTAGCAGATTCAAATGTTTTTTGTCTCATTTGTTTGATTTTCCATTCTATTTCCTGGTTCATCATTTCCATATATTGTACTTGATATAACTTTATTTCTCTCAAAATCTCCTGCGACTTTGGTTTTGCTCTCAATTTCTTTTCACTTTCTTTTATTTTCCCCAAAATTTTGTCTTTCTTCTCATTTTGACTTCTCTTCTTTATTGCATTCTGTTGTATCAGAAGCCCTCTCATGACAGCTTTGCTTGCGTCCCAGATTACTCTTTTTTCTACATTAGTGTTCATATTTATTTCAAAATAGTCTCTCAAGGTTTTTGGGGCCTTTTTATACACTTCTTCATCTCTAAATAAGGTGTCATTCATCCTCCATCTGAAGGAGCCAGTTGATATTAGTTTCAACTCCATCCTTACAGCATTATGGTCGGAGCAGGTTTTTGGACAGATTTCCACTTTCTTTATCTTTGGTGCCATTCCTCTAGTTACCCATATTTGGTCAATTCTAGTCCATGTCATCTTGGCTCGGGAAAAGAAGGTTCCCTCTCTTCCCAAGGGGTTCTTTGTTCTCCAAGTATCAACTAAGTCCAAATTATCTGTCATCTCCAAGAATGTTTTCGGTAGTCTACCATCCTTGGTAACTACCTGTCTTTGTGTCTTATCCATGTTTGTAGATACTACTCCATTCATATCCTCCATCAAAATCAGATTGTAGTCCAAATAATCCATTAAGGTCTCATGCAACTTTTTAAAGAATTCAGATTTTCCCTCATTCGGTGCATAAATTCCTACTATCAAAAATTTCTCTCCTTGAACTTGAATTTCAATTGCCAGAAATCTTCCTTGGTCGTCTTTAAAAATAAATTTCGGTGATAGTCTCTCCTTTGCATAAATCACAACTCCTCTTTTTTAAACTTTGTCAAATGAAATAAACTCCTGTCCCAATCTCTTGTTAATCAGTAGTTTCCTGTGTAACCTTGTTACATGTGTTTCTTGTAGACAGATCAAGTCCAATTGTTCCTTTTTTAGTAAATGAAAAACACTTTTTCTCTTCCGAGGGGAATTTAGACCATTACAATTCCAGCTTAACAGTTGCAGAGCCATGATGGGGTTACTTCGCTTTACCTCCAACTGCGCCAAGTGTCTGTTCTTGTTCTATCAGTGGTGTCACTTTCTCTGGACCATGCAATCCAAAAGATAAGTTTGCTATATCTAGTATTCCTTTTTCCAGTGCTTTTGGCTCTTCTCCGGATTCCACTTCTTTCTGTAGATCTTCTCCGTGATCCTTCAGAAACCTATCTTTGTCATTGACTGATCTTATTTTTATCTTTCTTCCTTTATATTTAAAGGACAGGCCTTGAGGGAATTCCCACCTAAAGATGATTCTATTTCTTCTCAACCGGGCAACCAGATCTCCGTAGTTGAGCCTTAAGTCCAAAAGGTGTTTTGGAGTGTCCTTGAATATCTCCACACTTGAGTCGTAAATTTCTAAAGTCTTTTGGTAATGCAGATTCAACATTTTGTCTCTCTCCTCTTTTGTTCGAAGGGTAATCAAGCAGTCTCTCACCTTGTTCCTCCTTCGTCCTCTTCCAAGTCTAAATGCACTCACTATCTTAAATTCTTCCTTCCCCAAATCCTGTTGCCAGAAATCTGCAAATTCCTGCGTAAGAAAATCAGCCAAATTATCTTTCTCACGTTCTGGTACAGCCCTGATTCTTAAATTTCTTTGTTTCTCCTTCAATTCAATCATAGACAACGTCAAACCGTGGTCCTCAATTTGCTTATATATCGGTGGTATCTTCTCTTGAGTAGCAGTTGCTATATCTTTTGCTTCTTCAGCTGTCTTTCGGGTCAAAGCAGATTCCTGTAGTAATTTTTCGATAGACTCTGTGTTGGTATTCACCTTCTGTCCCAAGTTATTAATGCTTGTAGTATTCTGGTCAATTTTAACTGATGCTTCGGCTACTTGTTTATTTGTTTCAGCTACTTGTTTAGCTAAATTTTCCAGAGATTCATTAATTTTTCCAAGTGCCTGAGCCAAAACGTCTTCGGACAACATAACTTTTGGTTTAACTTGCAGAGGTGCAGCCCCTGGTATTCCAGTTGGTCCAGAAGGACCAGATGTTGAAGCCCTTCGCTGCAACGCAGTATCTGTCCAATAGGGTCTGCCAGACCTAGTAGTTTTTTCCTGCGTCAACTCTAACTTTCCTCTTCCATCTGCCATAACACTCTCATGAGAGTCCAAGGTCGATCCCACGGCTGGAATTTGTTTTGAAATGGAAAATTCCTCTAGCCCAGTTGTTATTGTAACAATGTCAAGCCTCCTCTAGGGGGACACAGTAACAGCCAAAGCTTGCAACTTTAAAAAAGGAAAATAGTCCTTATAAGTCCCCCAGTTCACATAAAAACAACAGTTTCAGTTGCACTTAATCAGTTACTTTAAAGCCAGGAGAAGTTCAGAAACACTGTATCTCTTTTGCAGAGTTAGCTGTCAAAAGTCCTCTGTTTACCGATAGACTTTCCACAGAGCGGTATTCCTTATCTCAGGGCAGTCCGTTCCCAGGTTTTAGGCGGTGGATTTTAGCTTCCTTCTCCCCCTTTTTTTTGCAGATAAATACAATTCAAACCTTTCCCCCCTCCTCTCCTGCAAACCAGAGGGGAGATCGCTTTCCTGATGTTGAGATTTAAATCTTTTTTCAAGCGTCTTTCAGAGTTTCCGCTTACAGTCTCTTTGCTTTGATCTATTTACAAGAAAAGAAGGCAGACTTCCTGTTTATACCTTCCCGCTTCGGTGCCGAATTAGCTTGTTTTCCCCTTTAAATCCAATTTAATCCTACTCACGGGTAGTTGCTTTCAAAGTCAAATTATCCCAGGAAAAAGTCAGCGCTCTCCAATAACGGCTATGCGGCTTCACTCCGCGGAAGAAGCAGTCGACTCTCAGCACCGCGCCTTTCACCTCGTCTTGCTCCGGAGCCCTTAAAAGGGTCCCTTCGCAATTTGGTGGGGCGCAAAAGGTGCCCGCCGAGTCCCCACGTTCACAGGCTTCACCCGCCTGTGATTTTTAAAGGGCCCCTGCTTCGCCTCTGCGGTCAGACCCGATCCCGCGGAGCTGGTCCCTCAGAAACTCAGAGGGAGTCCGCCATTACCGATGGCGCCAACCCGGAAGTCATAACCTCTCCATATTATATATTATATTTTATATACACGCACCAAATATTGGAATGGGGTGCATAAGACTTGGAGGCCAAATGGTCAAAGGCCTGGAAATGATGCCTTATGAGGAACGGCTAAGGGAGCTGGGCATGTTTAGCCTGGAGAAGAGGAGGTTAAGGGGGGATATGATAGCCATGTTCAAATATCTAAAAGGATGTCACATAGAGGAGGGAGAAAGGTTGTTTTCTGCTGCTCCAGAGAAGTGGACACGGAGCAATGGATCCAAACTACAAGAAAGAAGATTCCACCTAAACATTAGGAAGAACTTCCTGACAGTAAGAGCTGTTCGACAGTGGAATTTGCTGCCAAGGAGTGTGGTGGAGTCTCCTTCTTTGGAGGTCTTTAAGCAGAGGCTTGACAACCATATGTCAGGAGTGCTCTGATGGTGTTTCCTGCTTGGCAGGGGGTTGGACTCGATGGCCCTTGTGGTCTCTTCCAACTCTATGATTCTATGATTCTATTCTATGATTCTATGATTCTATGAGGCATGACCCTAAATTTGATAGTTTGTATCCTACAACATTTGGGGAACATGTGGCAGACCCCATTATCCATCATTCCTGGCCAGTAGCCCTGGGGCTGATGGGAACTGGAGTCCAACAACATTTGGGGGGGGCAGGTTCCTCTCACCCCTGCTACAGGCTAATCCACAGCTCCCGATCCTTCTCTTTTCCCTGTTCAAAAGTATGAATGTAGGTTAGAGAGTTTTCTCTTTGACTTGTCCGCATGCAGTGACAGAATATAGGAGAAGACCCTTTGCTTTAACACCTGATTATGACTTTTTTTA
This sequence comes from Podarcis pityusensis, assembly GCF_964106645.2. Lineage (NCBI taxonomy): Eukaryota > Metazoa > Chordata > Lepidosauria > Squamata > Lacertidae > Podarcis > Podarcis pityusensis. The sequence continues at coordinate 18,576,851 of NC_138040.1, read as the reverse complement.
AAAGGCAGGGGCTAAATACAGTGGTACCTCGGGTTAAGAAATTAATTCGTTCTGGAGGTCCGTTCTTAAACTGAAACTGTTCTTAACCTGAGGTACCACTTTAGCTAATGGGGCCTCCCGCTGCCACTGCACCGCCGCCATGTGATTTCTGTTCTCATCCGGAAGCAAAGTTCTTAACCCGAGGTACTATTTCTGGGTTAGCGGAGTCTGTAACCTGAAGCGTCTGTAACCCGAGGTACCACTGTACTTGCTTTTTTTTTAAGGCAGAGGTTAAATACTTGCTGTGTCCTTCTGGAACTGTGAAATCCAAAAGCCAAAGAGAAATTGCCAAGAAAACAAACCTTCCGGAGCTAATCTCCTGGCTGCATTTTGCTTCAGCACTTTCTGCTGAGAACAGCAAGTATCTCATTATCCACCTTCGACTCTTAAATTGGACTGGGCAGATAGTGGAATATATAGTGTGTTATCTAACAGCACACATCCAGAAAGAAGCTACAGTCCTGTCTCAAGCGGGGCAAAACCAGAAGCACCTGGTCTCTAGCCAAGGAGCCTCATGACTGAAATGCAGATCTTGCAATTCCTAGTCCAACATTCAAATACAGGGCTCACCAACCGTTTGTGGGCCAATGGCCACAACTGGAATTCTGAGAAAGGTCTGTGGGGCCCATTCAAAAAACGACTTCTGGGGTAGCATAGTAATATACTATCACAGCTTGTTGGCTCTTCGGGCCATAGCATAACACAAAATGGCCATCACATCTAAAGAAGAAAAAGCAGAGCCCCAAAATGTGGCATGCCCCCCCAGCAAATTTAATAGCACCTATACCACCCACTCTCACATTACCCACAGTGAGAAACTCTTTGCACCTCTCCTCTGTCCAAGACAGATGGGAAGGAAACACTAGAACTCATGGAATAATAGTAGAACACATGTGCATCCAATGGATATGTTGGAAGATTCAAGAAAGATATGCAGTGCATCGTTAAACTATGGAGATCACTTCTATAGGAGGCAGTGATGAACACTTACTTGGATGGCTTTAAAAGTGGATTGAACAAATTCATATGGGAGGGCACTATCAAAGGTGACTAGCCATAATGGATTCAACATATGTTTCTGAATACCAGTTGCTGGAAGCCACAGAGGGAGATGTGCTCTTGCAGGGGTGCAGTACAGGTTCTCAGCACCTGGGGAATGCTTGTGTGTGCTGGGGGCAGGTGGGGGGAGCGGAGGGTGGCCGTGCCAGCGCAACCCTCACCACCAACCGAGCTGTGGCAGCCTGAGCGAGTGTCAGGGAATGGTCCAAACAGGAGGATTGGGTAATGTATCCTCAGTCAGATCAGCTTCTCTCTAAAGAGGAGAAGGGGGGGGGGAGAGAAATTGGTCCCCCTTCTCCCCAGCTGTTTCAACAGGAGGGGGGGGAGAGAATGCTTCACAGCATCCTCGGGAGTTACCAAGCTACAAGTTAGTGGAAGAAGAAGGGGAAGGGAACAGCCAGCAGAAATATCCCTAGAGAGCCTGTGCAACACACACCTCCCCTCCGACTCTTAAAGGTAAAGGTAAAGGGACCCCTGACCATTAGGTGCTGTTGTGGCCGACTCTGGGGTTGTGGCGCTCATCTGGCTTTATTGGCCGAGGGAGCCGGCGTACAGCTTCCGGGTCATATGGCCAGCATGACTAAGCCGCTTCTGGCAAACCAGAGCAGTGCACGGAAACGCCGTTTACCTTCCCACCGGAGCGGTACCTATTTATCCACTTGCACTTTGACGTGTTTTCGAACTGCTAGGTTGGCAGCAGCAGGGACCAAGCAACGGGAGCTCACCCCGTTGTAGGGATTCGAACCGCCGACCTTCTGATCGGCAAGTCCTAGGCTCTGTGGTTTAACCCACAGCACCACCCGTGTCCTGGCTCTTAGGTCTCTCTATATTAGAGAACGGAGAGTGCAGAGAACTTCCTGTTGGTGCCCAGGGTGTTGTTGGGGATGGAAGGGGAAGAGCTCAGAGCAGCCAACCCTTCTCTTTGTTGAGAGATGGATTCTTGCTTTGCAACCAGATGACTGAATAAAAAGGACTATATAATACAAACTGCTTGAGATTCTTGCCTATGAAGAGACCAAGGAGAAGAGTTGGTGGAAGAAGACTGGAAAAAGTTTAAAGACTATTTACAGAAACACACTAAAATTGATGAATGTTAGAAAAATGTTGGAATGAAATTATATGGCTTTAGTAGAAATGTTACAAGGAATTAAGTATAAATAGATTAATAGAGTATTAAAGGAAAAAATAAGGTTAGAATGTGTTAAGATAATTATAGGATAGAAAACAGAGGAAGATGGAAAGGAATTGCTGAAACAATTAACAGAAGTGGAATACAAAAAGGGAGGTGGGAGGAGGTCGTGGAAATAAGTGAATGAAAGATAAGATATTGAAATTCTTTGATTTATCTTAAACTGTCTTTGTTTTGTTTTGTTAGTTTAATGTATTTAATGTGTTTTTATGTGTCAATGTTATGTAGTGTTTTTCTATTGTGTTGTATTGTATTGTATTGTATTGTTTTTGTAGTGTTTAGATTGTTAGAAAAGTAATAAATATTAATTTTAAAAAAAGAGATTCTTGCCTATGAAGTTATCGGACGAGGAGAGGACTCTCCACACATGACAGTGAGGCGAGCAGAGGGGAGGAAGAAAGAGGCTCAAAGCCACCCCACAACGAGGACAGACCTGAGGGTTGTGACGCCCCAATCACAAAGGAGCAAGTAGCTGCCAGAGTCTCTCCTCTCCTCTATGGGTAGTGGTTGCGCCCTCTCCTTCCCTCCCTCTCAGCTGGTCCAGGGGTAGGGCACATGTGGGACCTTCACAGCCATGAGGAAAAAGAGGCAGCGCCACTGCCCCAGTCTTGAAGGCCAGGCCAGGCCACAGCTTGATGAGTGACAGAGCCTGCCATAGGGGCACCTGGTTGCACCCCCTTGCACCTGTTCAAAAAATTGTGCCCAGGCCTCCCCATGCTATGTCCCCGGGTTCTTTTCCTTGGGTCCTGCTTACAGGTTTCCCACAGGCATCTGTGAGATGGGCCACTTGCCTGATCCAGCAGGCTCTTCTTATCTTCTTATTAGGGTCAGCATACAATCCTGGCACCTAGAGGAATGTGGGCATGTTCTAGGGGTGGGAGGTTTAATGGAGAAGATGCTGAGCCAGGGGAGGGGGGCGTCCCAAGCTGGTGCATCTCATCCTCTCCATGACATGCACAATAGCATCTAAAGAGGGAGGTCCCCACAAGACCATTAAGTTCATTGTCTAAAAGAGTGTTTCTCAAACTTTTCTAGGTCACCGCCCTCTTGGTTCCATAGACTCATCCCGGGTGCATGATTACCCTATAAAAAGTATTATTCAGAATAGCAGTTTGTACAAGCTACTGAGGAAGATAATAACACAGTAAAAATTAGTAACAATTACTTGCACATTGGTTCAAAATCTTATTAAAACTATTTAGTTTATTTAATTCAACGAAATTGCTGATCTCAATCCAGTGAGACCAGCTTTTCAAGGTCTGATTGTCAAGCACCCTCTTGCTGCCCCCTTGCCCTTAGCTGTCAACTTTTCCCTTTACTTGTAAGGAATCCTATTCGGAATAAGGGAATTTCCCTTTAAAAAAGGGAAACGTTGACAGCTATGCCCTTGCCTTTTAGCAATCCCCAGTAACCCCACTGCCCCCAAGGACAATTTGGGAACCACCGGTCTAAAATTACCATGGTGGCTAAGGTGCCAGGATGGTGACCCTTGCAATCTAACAATTTCGCTGTCCTGACACTCTTTTATTCTCCTCCTGCTGCTTTGATCTCCTTATTTTGTATTTCATGGTGGAGTCACATACTTATGATGCTTTATAAATGTATATAATTAAGCCACCTTGAGAGAGCTGTTTGCAGAAAGACAGCATATAGGTTTTTAAGAATTAATTAGCTAGCTAGTTAGCAAATGGGGTATTCAGGTCTCCCTTTCCTCCAGCAATGTTAATGCTCAGCATACTTGGATAGCCCGTTAGGCAATTGCAACATGGAAGTGGTGGAACAGAAGTCACCCGCACCTGCTTTCCCAGACTCCCCTCCTCTCTCCTCCCTCCCCTCCCCAGCTGTAGAGCAGAGCCTTGAAGCTCTGGCATTTCTCCCACTTAAGGGTTCACAATGGGTCACCTTGAAGCGAACAGGAAGGGGCCAGCCCTGACACATTTTTGCAGCCAGGGACATGATTGAAATTTTCTGCCTGTGAAGCAAATAATTACTTTACAAGACACATGCTTATACGGACGTGGGGGGGGGGCAATGTGTCGCTGGTGTGTGTGTGTGTGTGTGTGCATGTGAGAGACGGCAGCGTGGGGAGAGGCATGCTGATGCTTCATTTTATGAACTGCCTCTGGAATCTAGGAGTATACAGTGTATGTGTTAGCACTGATGTAAATTGAATGGTTAATGTGCATAGCATGCAGCCATTGTGCACAGTCACCAGGATTCACAGAGAATGCGCACAGGATTTACCCATGAACAGGGAATTGTGCACATTTCCTTGTCAATATACGAAGCAGCATGGGAGAGAGGGGAAAGAGGCATGGGGAGTCTATGGGCTCTATCCTGCATCATCACAGGAGGAACATTCCCCACCCTGTTATCTTCAATCAATGAAGGAAGCCAGAAGGCATGGCCATGTATTATCCATGCCTATCGAAGACAGTCCTGTCCCACCATGAACTGTAGCAAGGGATTTCTGGAGGGGGGATATATTTCACTGGCTCTGCTCCAGGCATGCATTGCCACCAAAAGGAACACATCAAAGGGTTTCTTCCCTTTGGATTACCACCTAATAGAAGCACCTGAAGCTCCCTTATACTGAGTCAGGCCATCTGAATACCCAGCTCTGTGGGTACACTGACTGGCAACAGCTCTGTAGTAAGTCAGGCAGGAGTCTTTCCCTACCACAGCTGGAGAAGCAAGAGATTCAACCTAAGACTTTTGGCATGCAAAGCATGTGTTCTACGGCTGAGCTACAGCCCTTCCTTGGGGAGTAGCAAGGTGAAAGGCCATCCTCTGAGCTGGAATTTGGTTTGCTCCCCAATCCCCCTTCCCACAAGGTGCTTAGCAATATCAAACAGAGTGTTTTTGCTCCACCTGGAGTACTTCATTTCCGCCGTTGTGTATTGATTGTGGGATATATATTATTAATTTATTGGGTTTTTTATGTTTTGATTTGTAAGCTACCTTGGGACTTTTACATTCGAAAAGGCTGGATAAAAAGATTTTTAAATGTTAGCGCGGTGAATAAGCCTTCCGTTGTGAATGTTTACCTCCGTGTTTTCCTGCTGCTCCCACAAGGCTTAACTCTTTCGAATGTGGACGCCCCCCAGATCCAACAACTCCTTTCAACACCACAACAGAACCTTTCCCCCTACCTCTGCCGCCTCCCTGTCTTCCCCACCTAGCCAAGGGCACACCAAGAGTCTTCTTCCAATTCCCGACACTCATTATGTTTGTATTGATGGCCTTCCACCTCCCCGTTCTGCCAGAAGATTCAAAGGCACAGACCTTTGCGGCGTGAGTGAATGGTTTTTGTCAGTATTCAGTGTGTTACAGGAGAAAGCATAATACATTCTGGCACTCAATTGAATATGACATGATAATGAATGTTAACATCATGTGCGCCCCTTTGCCAACAGAGGGGAAAGTCATGTTAGATTACAGCTAAACACGGCAGCAGGGTGAATTCCATTTGCCTGCTTCTCTGTCTCTCTCTCGCCTCCTTCCCTGCACTCAATCTCAGCCCGAGAGATACCATTACTGCTGTCTGGCAATCACAGAGATGGCCACTGATCCATACAGGAGCTCAGCTGCTCTGCTCCTTTGAATTAGGGCTTGTGCGCATGTCTCCCCATGTCCCTTCACTCTTCTTCAAGGCTGGGCATATGGCTTGTCTAGGAACCCACGAGGTTAACCAGAAGGCAGGCTGCTGTTGAGATGGCATTTTGGCAGGTGCAGCTTTTTTCAGCTCTATATTTTGGGGGGGACACTTGCCCCCAAATGGCCTCTTCTCCATAACTATGAAAGGTGCCTGTTTGGGAGGGGCCATCTCTATGGATGTGTACACAGAAGGTCCCAGGTTCAATCTTCAGTAAAAAGGATCTCAGGTGCTGGAGAAAGCCTTAGTCTGAGATCTTGGGAGGCTATAATGTGTAGGGTAAGCACAGTAGGGGGAGAGGGTTCTTGTGCTTGGGTCGTGCTAGAGGGTTGCCCAAAAGGGGCACTTGGTTGGCCACTGTGAGAATAGGATGCTGGACTAGATAGGGCATTGGCCTGATCCAGCAGAGCTTTTCTTATGGCCTTATGATTTATTGATGCAATATAGAAGAAGAAAAAGAGTTTGGATTTGATACCCTGCTTTATCACTACCCAAAGGAGTCTCAAAACAGCTAACATTCTCCTTTCCCTTCCTCCCCCACAACAAACACTCTGTGAGGTGAGTGAGGCTGGGAGACTTCAGAGAAGTGTGACTAGCCCAAGGTCACCCAGCAGCTGCTTGTGGAGGAGCGGGGAAGCGAACCCGGTTCACCAGATTATGAGTCTACCGCTCTTAACCACTACACCACACTGGCTCTCCAGATATAACACCCTCCCAAAGGAGCCATGGATGGAAGCCGCTTTGTCCATCAGGGCAGACAGTTTTGAGCATGATGGGCCAATGCCCTGACTGAGTCATTAGGCAAGGATGGGGAACCTGTGTAACCCCAACTCCAGATACTCCAGGTATCATCCCAGCTCCCATCAGCCCCAGACAGGATGGTCAATGGTCAGGGGAGATGGGAGTTGTGATCCCCTATCTAGAGGGTACCATATCGATTACATCTGAATTAAGCAATAGGCTGTGGTTCTCAAACTCCTTCTTTTCTCTGGGTCACACATTCAGAATAAAAATTTGCTCACACCATACCCAAATTTTTATTGAGAAGAAAAACACTGGAAACAAAAAAAGAAACAACACCTAACAGTGCTTGATTTAGAACACAGAACACGACTATTTTATAATATGATCATGTACAGTGCAGCTACCTAATAACATGAATCCTTCTCAAATATAATATTGATTGCCCTTGATTCCTCCTGTCACACTTGTCATTCTCTCCTGCCACACCAGTGTGGCACACCACACCCTTGGAGAGCCACTGCTTTGGAGCAATAGGGTCTGAGTTAATTCTGAGCTAAGCAAGAATGTGTTTCTCTTTTTTTAAATGCCACTTTGAAGCTCTCCTGCTTCCTGCATTACCACCCTACTCTTTTTATTTTTCTCCCACTCTGGGAAGCACGCATCAACATTTGCATTTGTGATTCTCTCTCTCTCTCTCTCTCTCTCTCTCTCTCTCTATATATATATATAAAACAACTCAAAACAATTTACAAAAAAGGTAAAACAGTAAAACTGTGAATAAGGAAGACTAACAATAATGTAAGTTTTCTGGAAAGTTATAATAGCAATAGAATAAAAAATAGTTTCGCAACCACTTTCTAAACATCTGGATAGGCTTGTCTAAACAAACCTTTTTTTTTCTTTTTTTTTTTAGGCACAGAAAACAGTACAGTGAAGGTGCCTGCCTAAAATCAATAGGCAGGGAGTTCCAAAATGTGGGTGCTAGCACACTAAAATATCAAGTTTTTCCCCCAATATATGTACCTTATTGATGTTTCAAATAAGCATGGAAAGGCAAAATCCAACCAATGGTTAGTTGTAAGCTGTGAAACTGTTGATCTAAGCCCCATTTTCAGTTGTGGCTGGGTGGGGAGGGGAATAGCTTGAATGACACCTTGTCTTTAATAAAAGCTGCTAAGCACATGTTTGTTTTCCCCATGTCAACAATCTGCAAACACACATGGCACAGCAGACAGGCTAAGGATAAGCAGGCCTGAGTCTGACTAATGATGGCATGGAAGATCTCCCGGGGACTTCACATGCTTTGCTTTGAGATCTGAGACAGAAGAAAATTAGGGTATTGATGCAATAAAATTGATATTTTTGAAATTTTGGTATTATTGTTTAGGGGTGCTAGGTGAGGGGTAGTGCCTCTGATGGGGTGGGGCACATCATGCTTCATGTTTGCCCACCTTTGGTCTCCACCCTGCACTCAACTCTCACCTCCTTGAAGCATGAAACAGAGGCCACAACCCAGGAATGGCTTCGGCTGGATGGTGAAACCAGCTCAGGGTAGCTGTTGGGTCTCAAATCCTTGGTGAGTTAGGGACTTCCCCTGCATGTGAAGATAGGCTCCAGCAGATTGAGCAGACAAGACCAATAGTTGGCCCAAGAGTCAAGAAGACGGTTTCTGCACATGCGCCAGAGAGACATGAGGGGCAGGTGGGGCTCATCAACCTTCAAAGGTAGCCCATCTACGGGAAGAAAACCTCTGCTGTCATGTGGAACATCTTTAGGAGAAGAAAAGGCTAATAATAATAATAATAATAATAATAATAATAATAATAATAATAATAATTTTATTTATACCCTGCCCTCCCCAGCCAGAGCCGGGCTCAGGGCAGCTAACCAGTAAAAAATTGGGGGGGGGGGGAAACCAATTTAAAATACAGGTTAAAATGCAGGTTAAGGAGTAAATCCTACACAAATCTGGAGTGGAGTCCCTAAGGTGATTGGATGGTGCCTTCCAACCAGTGAGCCAGTGTGGTATAGTGGTTAAGAGCGGTAGACTCATAATCTGGTGAACCGGGTTCGATTCCCCACTCATCCACATGTAGCTGCTGGGTGACCTTGGGCTAGTCACACTTCTCTGAAGTCTCTCAGCCTCATTAACCTCACAGAGTGTTTGTTGTGGGGGAGAAAGGGAAAGGAGAATGTTAGCCGCTTTGAGACTCCTTAGGGTAGTGATAAAGCAGGATATCAAATCCAAACTCTTCTTCTTCTCCTCCTCCTTATACACCTCCTTCTGGCTACTCCTGTTAGCCAAGGTGGTGCCAGACATATTGCTCTGCTTTCCTTTGTACTACATCAGTGAGGCTGAGAGGGGGGTCTTGTAGGCAGCCTAGGTCCTCACCCCCAGGGGTGTCACTTCAGTGCTGCTAATGCAGTGATTTGACTTCAACCCCAGAAGTGCACTCCATTGTCTCTCGAGGCAGATGGGTGCCAACAAAAGATAATGTATATTTTTTTTTCTTACTTTATAAATGTTTTGATCATAAATAAATTATTGTGGCTGCATTCACACCCAAGATTTAAAGCACATTTAATGCACATGGATGCCTGCAAAGAATCCTGGGAACTACAGTTTCCCCTTCAAAGTGCTACAACTCTCAGCACTCTTAACAGGCCAGGGCAGTCATGCCTTTTAAATGCATTTTGAATGTATGGCATGTTGATGCAGCCCTGGACTTCTGTTTGGACTTTGCCACCCAGTGGGAAGCAAGGAGCATTGCAATTCTTGCCTACCTCACCTGCACAGCCCCACCTCCTTAATTCGGGCAGTTTAGAGGCTTGCTGTTTTTATTGCCTAGAATGAAATGATGGTAGGAGTAAACCTACTGCATGACTACATCTATTGCATTGACAGGATGCAAAGCCCCCCTCATACCCCTGCGAAACTCACCTGGAGCCAGCAAAGGTTGAGCAGCTGAAGAAGCTCCCTTAGATCCATTGATCCATCTAGCTAGTATTGCTTCCATTGACCGAGAGTGCCTCTCCGGGGTTTCAGCCGTGAGTCTTTCCCAGCCTTACCAGAGATGTTTGGGACCTTTTGCAAGCAGAGCATGTGCTTTGCCAGGCCTTGGGAAAGAGCCACTTTCTCCCAAGCTAAAACACAGGCAGAAGACTCTCTAACCCAAGAGCCCTAGGTCCCTGCTTTCCCCTTATGACACAACTCAGCAATGGATAAAGGAAAAGTTTCCTCCCTCTTTGATCACACTAGAACACATGGATGTCCAATGAAGCTGAGGGTTGGGAAATCCAGGAGGGATAAGAGAAAGTCCAGTTAAAATATGGAACTCACTCATGCAGCAGGAAGCAGCAATGGCCACCAACCTAGATGGCTTTAAAAGAGGTTTAGACAAATTCATGGACGAGAGGACTATTGATCTTGCTGTGCTCTACCTCTTAGTTGGAGGCAGCGGTGCTTCTGAATACCACATGTAGAAGCTACAGGAGTGGAGAGGGCTCTTGTGTTTGAATCCTGCTTGCTGGCTTCCCACGGACAACTGATGAGAACAAGATGCTGGACTAAATGGGCCATTGTCCATTTCTATAGCACTTTACAATGTTCATCCAGGGGCTTAGAAGCCTAAACTGCTACTCCGTTCATAAGAACACAGAAGAAGCCCTTGCCGCCAGCTTTCAAATGCCAGCAGAAAACTTTTCTGTTCTGTGCAGGAAATCAATAGCGCATCCTTCCATGGTCGTTAAACGAGGTCGGCTTTTAATTTTTTTAATAGGGTGCTATTGTACAGTTCAAATCCCCGCAACAGGATGAGCTCCCGCTGTTCGGTCCCAGCTCCTGCCCACCTAGCAGTTCAAAAGCATGTCAAAGTGCAAGTAGATAAATAGGTACCACTCCAGTGGGAAGGTAAATGACGTTTCCGTGCACTGCTCTTGTTTCACCAGAAGCGGCTTAGTCATGCTGGCCACATGACCCGGAAGCTGTACGCCGGCTCCCTCGGCCAATAAAGCAAGATGAGCGCCGCAACCCCAGAGTCGTCCGTGACTGGACCTAACGGTAAGGGGTACCTTTACTTTTTTATTGTACGGTTTGCATGCTTTTATTGCTGAAAAAAAAGCTTTGATATACCTTTAGGACACAGCAGTATACAAAAATTTTAATATGAACATAAACACAGGGAGGGGCCTAATATCAAGTCAGACCTATTAGCCCAGCCAGCTCAATATTGTATATATGGACTGGCAAAGCTCTCCAGGGTTTCGGGTGACAGCAGGTTCCCAGACAAACCTGGAGATAAGAACATACAGAGATCTTGCTGGATCAGGCCAATGAACCATCTAGTCCAGAATCCTCTTCTCAAGGGGTCCACGCAGATGCCCCAGTGGGAATCCCCCAAGTGGGATCCAAACACAAGAGCAATGCTTTCTCCTTCTGGGGTTTCCAGCAGCTGATATTCAGAAGAATTACTGCCTCCGACTGTGGAGGTACAGCACAGCCATTGTGGCTAGTAGCCACTGATAGCCATCTCCTTCATACCTAATCCTTTTTTTAAAAGCCATCTTAGTTGGTGGCCAACACTGCTTCCTGTGGTTGGGAGTTCCATAGTTCAATTCTGTGTTGCAATCTCCACCCTGAATCTTCCAACATTCAGCTTCATTGGATGCCCATTAGTAATAATAATAATAATAATAATAATAATAATAATAAAATTTTATTTATACCCCGCCCTAACAACAAGGGCAGCTAACAACAAATTTAAAACACTTAATTCATGCAACAAAAAACAGCATAAAATACAGTATAAAATGTGAATAACAATAAATTCAGAATTCAAAAATCCATTTGGGGGGGAGTTCTAGTGTTATGAGAGAGAGAAACCATTTTTTCCTACACAATTTCTCCATGCCATACATAAACTTCTATCATATCACACCTCTTTGGGTTTGAATCGGGGACCCTTTTGTGTGCAGAGCATGTGCTTTACCAATGATTCATTAAATATCCCCATTGATGGGACTGGAAAAAATGCAAGTGGGGGGGGGGAGATAAGATAATGCCCCTTCACTGCAATGGGGCAGCAAGTCTTAGCTCTGCTGCAGATTTTCCCCACACCCGTAGGACTGCTTGGTGATAAAGATTACATCCTACAAAATATCAAATGCTTCATGTGGCATAGATATGCATCTTTTAGATATGTGGCTTGAGACCAGTGTTGCTAAATTATGTATCCCTCAATCCTCTGGAGCATGCCTTATAAAATTTGATGTCTCCATTCCCTCTACATGTCATATATTTAACAAATTTTTGCCTTCCATCCTGGCTGCAAATTTATATCCCAATGCCCAGGAAAAAAATTATTTTTGTCACTATCAGTAGATTCATTATAAATGACAAGCATATGAAACTGTCATATACCAAGTCCCAGTTGTGTCTGGTCTGAATGGTAGTGGCTCTCCAGGGTCTCAGGCAGAAGTCCTTCCCAGCCTTTCTCCAAGAAAGGTTTTGGGGTGAACATAGCAGGAATTGAACCTGCAACCCAGCGTGGACTCTGTCCACTGAGCTATGGTTACGGCCCCACCTTTTAGATTCATACCGTATCCCTATAATATTTCTTCCAGGTCTTTTCTAAGTCCAAATAAAGAAGATCAATTGCAGGAATTATGGCACCACCACAAGTTGTTATCTTGGGATACTTGCAAGATGTAGGCTCTAAGCAAGTAATTGAAGTGGTGTATCATTTGTTAATGGTTGCCAGGGTTTTCATAGCACAGGGCTGGGAGGAAGCAGAAGTTCCACCTGTTGCATTATGGGAAATTCAGGCAGTAGTCCTAGAGACACTTGCAAGGGAGTAGAGATGAGGGAGAATTTTCATTTGGCTCACATTTAAAGGCAAATCTATCACATTTTCAGTTTCTGAAACAGTGAGAACCAAAACACAGTAGTCCTTGGGAATCCCTGCTTATCCAACTTTTTTGATGCAGTTCTCCAACTAACCAGCATTTACAAAAAGAAAAAGAAAGCATATATTAGGAGAAAGTGTCCATAAAATAAGATAGAAAAACACATTATCTTGGGGAGTGGGGAGGAGGCGGGAATGTGTACACGTGCAAAATGTCTTAGGAGAAATTCACACTTGCGATGAATTTTTATGAAGGTTTTATTTTAAAAACAAAACAAAAAAAGCAATTGCAGAATGCTGCAGAAATGGGGAGAACAGGATTTAAGGTTAGAAGAAAAAGGAACTGAGAGACTCAAAACTGAGCATATGTTTCCATCCCTGCCAAGAAGCAACTCCCATTTAATTCAATGGTGCTTTAATTCTGAATAAACCAGAATAGGATCAGGCTGTTAATGCAACATTTCAAACCTACATTTGAAAGGCTCAGAATAAGTATCTAGGAAACATGGAACACACTAATAATTTTTCTCAATATTAGAATAAACACAACCAAGTGAGAGTTAATACCTGGGTCAATTTCTTTGAATGATCAAGAATATTCTAGGAGAGAAAGAGAGCATTTAGTATTTCAGTAGTTGTGAACAGGTGTGTGTGTGTGTGTGTGTGAGAGAGAGAGAGAGAGAGAGAGAGAGAGAGAGAGAGAGAGAGGCCAACTCTATGGAGCCAAAGGCACCTCAGCCACATCAATATTTGCTTTAATGGGGCTGGGGCCCCTCAATCTTCAAGTGCCCCTGTGCACTTTGCACACGCAAAGCAAACCGTGCACCGCAGGTCCAATGGCTGGCTCCTGCAGAGTGCTTGGCCTCCTGCGTCATGTACACAAGTGACAGTGAGCATTGGAGGGCCCCAATCTTGGGGGAAAGCCAGTGTTTCAGGGTGTGGGTGGGTGGGTGGGTGTGAGGGGGGTTTGTACATTTTTAACTTTTTAATACATATATATTAAATACCAAAATCTCTTAGAACACTGCATGCAACACTTTGGGGCCACATTCCTCTGAGGAGAACCTTCTGGGTGCCAGACATTTCTGTGGTAGGGGGGACCAGTGGCAAAAAGACTGAGTTTATTCTATAAACAGAAGCCTGGATGCAGTAAGGCACTTGCCAAGATATGGAAAAGAATTCTAGGATCCTGTTGAAGTGCAAATCAAGGGCTCTGTTGGTCAGTTGGTTAGAGTGTGATGCTGATAACACCAAGGTTGCAGGTTCAATTCCCGTATGGGACAGCTGCATAGGGGGTTGTGCTGGGTGATCCATCTCTCTGATTCTGTGATTCTAGAACTGTTTTCCCATTGGGGCATCTGGTTGGGAACAGAATCCTGGACCAGCTGGGCAGTTTGCCCTGATCCAGCAGGACTCTTCCTGTGTTCTTATGTAGATTTTCCACTTAACAAAACTCACATGTTTTCTCAGGGGTCTCTTTTAAAAATAAGTGTGTGGCGGGGGGGATGACTTCTTTGGACTTCAACTAGAAAAGAATGTTGTTGTTTAGTCATTTAGTCGTGTCCAACTCTTCGTGACCCCATGAACCAGAGCACACCAGGCACTCCTGTCTTCCACTGCCTCCTGCAGTTTGGTCAAACTCATGCTGGTAGCTTCAAGAACACTGTCCAACCATCTCGTCCTCTGTCGTCCCCTTCTCCTTGTGCCCTCAATCTTTCCCAACATCAGGGTCTTTTCCAGGGAGTCTTCTCTTCTCATGACGTGGCCAAAGTATTGGAGCCTCAGCTTCACGATCTGTCTTTCCAGTGAGCACTCAGGGCTGATTTCCTTAAGAATGGATAGGTTTGATCTTCTTGCAGTCCATGGGACTCTCAAGAGTCTCCTCCAGCACCATAATTCAAAAGCATCAATTCTTCGGCGATCAGCCTTCTTTATGGTCCAGCTTTCACTTCCATACGTCACTACTGGGAAAACCATAGCTTTTACTATACAAAGAATACAGGTGACTAATTGGAACAATTGTGCAATATGCATTTTCTTGTCTGTGCTCTTACTATTTTGCAATATGTCTCTCCCACCCCATTTTTCCTGTCTCCTTGGTGAAACCCAGTATCCCATCCAGCCTCTTCTCTATCACCCTTAAGGTTGGCTTTTGCACCTGGGCATCCTATTCATCTGTGTCTTCTGGCCCCTGAACTACTTGGCTGGCTCCAGACACCATAGCAGAGGACCTGGAAAGTTAGGGGGGGGGGGAGAGAGAGAGAGAGGCCGGAGCTTCTGCACCAGCTGCCCAGATACACCTGTGCTTGCTATATTTATCACTGTCTCATTCGGGGCTCCTGCAGTTATATTTAGGAGACGGTGGAGAAGCAGCAGAGACAGTAAAACAAACAGCAGCAATCAAGAGGCTGCAATGCGGCTCCGTTTGCCAGCTCTGAGCTGATGAGGTTCAGCACTTAATCACGGGTAGGGGGGTGGCTTGAAAAGATAACGGGCCTGTAATCATGACACCTTGAACTGGGGTGGGCGGTGGAGGGTATTCTTTTGCACTAGGTGCAGATGGAGAAAGTGGAGCAGTTCCAGCAGAAATGGAAAATACTAGAGAGGGACAATAGAAGAGCAAGGTTGGGTAAGCTGCATTTCAAAGCTGCTGTCCAAAGCTGAAGAGTAACAAACATCAATAGGGTAAGGTAAAGGTAAAGGGACCCTTGACCATTAGGTCCAGTCCTGGCCAACTCTGGGGTTGTGGCGCTCATCTCACTTTATTGGCCGAGGGAGCCGGCGTACAGCTTCCAGGTCATGCGGCCAGCATGACTAAGCCGCTTCTGGCGAACCAGAGCAGCACACTGAAACGCCGTTTACCTTCCCGCCGGAGCGGTATCTATTTATCTACTTGCACTTTGACGTGCTTTCGAACTGCTAAGTTGGCAGGAGCTGGGACAGAGCAATGGGAGCTCACCCCATCATGGGGATTCGAACTGCTGACCTTCTGATCAGCAAGTCCTAGGCTCTGTGGTTTAACCCACAGTGCCACCCACGTCCCATATCAATAGGGTAGCCAGGTGCAAAAAAGACACAGGGCTCATGCACCTTTAATACTTGAGAATTTCGGTATGGACAACTTGTCTTGCAACAATTAAAGGTACAGGAATGCTGCCCTCTTTTGCACCTAGGCAGCCAACATGTAAAACTGCAGGATCTGGTATCAAGTGCATGTCTTCCAACATTTCACAGATGCCAATAGGGACGCACACCTGGTGTGTTGTGCTCCTGTTCTCATACTGAGGATAACTGCTAGGGAAACTCACCATCCAATGAAGTTGAAGGTTGGAAGACAAGAGAGATAAAAGAAAGTACACAGCTCATAGTTTCCTAGGGAACTTGCTCGCATAGGAGGCAGTAATGGCCACCAACTTGGATGGCTTGAAAAGAGTTTTAGGCAAATCCAAGTAGAATAAGGCTATTGATGGCTACTAGTCACCCAAGGAGAGTGCAAAGCACGCCTGGTGATGGGTGTGACTCAGGAGGGTGTGCAGCTAGGGAGAGTCCCAAGGGCCAGACAGAGATACCTGTAGGACCACATTTGCCTCCTTGGGTGTGAGGGTCCCCATCCCTGGCTTCCAAAGCAGGCAGTGCAACTGCTAATTATGCATCATATTCTCAGAGTAACCATCGCACCCCAGTTTTTTTTTGGCAAATCCAGCACTCTCTTTCTGGCTTCTTCTGGCTTTGTGCCAATTCAAGCAGCAACTGCTATTTCTTTACCCCTCCCTCTAACTGAAGATGGTGGCATTCCAAAGGCTCGAAAAAGAGATCATAAGAAATGCTCAACCACAAATTTTGCCCTTTCATGAAACCCCTGGTCTTGTTCATGGTTGCATGGAATCTTATTTCAACTAATCAAGACCAGGAAGGGGGCAGGGAAACTATTAACAATACTGAGCATGGCTATAAAGACATGAAGCATTGCCAATGTTTTTACCTGCTCCTGCATTTTTAAGAACTGCAGACACAAGTGATAAGGCTGAATTCGATGCTGTGAAAAGCCTCGCCTGCTGATTTTGGCAACTCAAGCTGCTGCAAGGGGCACGAGAGCAGGCCAGATCTGTTGGCAACCCCAGAGGCAAGGGCTTAGCCATGGGATGATGCTTCTCTTCTCCACACCCTCCTGACTAGGGAGGTGGTCCTGCCAGGCCTTCAGAGCAGCTGGTCCTTCCTTCCCAAAGCAGCTCAGCAGCATTAAGGGACAGTCTGAGCCAGGTGTGCCATTGAGCCGCAGCTGATGCTCTGCCAACCCTCATTGCTGCATTATCTTCATTCCTAAACAAACACGAATGAGGGAAGGGGGGGTGCAGGTGGTCCTGAAGCCTGTTCCTCCAGCAGAAAATAAATATGAGAGGCGGCTCCTGGTGTGAGCCTCCTGGGTCTGCTGGAAGGGCAGCTCAATGACCTCTTCCCATCCATCACCCATCTTACCAGGGCTGTTAAAGACCTCTCTTCCTGCTCCTCCCCCCTGCTGGCTCGTAATCGCGCCAGAAGGAAAGAGAGGCGCTCTGCTTTCCCTGCAGCCACATTGACTGCCTTGCAGTCACATTACAGAGGCTCGCTGCTCACATTGCAGAGGCATCGATCACCCCAGTCCAAGTGGAGGGAGAGAGAGAGAGAGTTTGCTGATATCACATCGGATCAGAAAGGAAGTGGCTTACACTACAAGGGCATGTTGCTCCTGAGAAGGAAAGGCTGTGATATTCCAGTTACCTGCCATTGCAGTGCAGGGTGGTGCTGCAATGGGAGATCCACGATGCATCTTTCAACTCCCTGCTGCATCAAAGCGATGGCTCAGAATGAGGCCCTCCCTGCAGCTGCTCCCGCTCCCCACTGCCAAGCTCCTCTGCTGAGTGGCACCTCTGGAGCAATGGAGAAAAGGGCTGCGGAAGGAGTGGGGGCAAGGAGCCAAGACTGCTTCATGCCTCAGTGCAGCATGGAATTCAGAAGTACAGGGTGGAGATCATAAAACATGAAAAGTGACTGCTGGATCAGACCAATGGCCTCTCTGGTCCAGCATCACAGTAGCCAGCCAGATGCATGATCCAAGTACAAGATTATTCTCCCCTCTTGTGATTCCCAGCAACTGGGATTCAGATGCATTGCTGACTCCAACTGCAGAGGCAGATCAGAGCCATCATGGCGAGTAGCAATCAAGAGCTCTCTCCTCCATGAATTCCTTTAATTGTCTTTTAAAGCCATCCAGGTTGGTGGCCTTCTGTGGGAGAGAGTTTCACTGTTTAACTATGTGCTCTGTATGAAGAAGGACTTCCCTGTATCTGTCCTGAATCCCTATCCAAGATGCAAAGTGGGCATTGCTCCTCAGCCCCTTGATTCCTGGGTCCAATGCCATGGACTCAGAGTGGACCTTTGCAATGCACACACCAAGAGGAGCAGTTCAGTGAGGATGAAGGGCAGAAGGAAATGTTATTGCTGGCCTTGGATCTGGGATGCAAATGGGTCTTTCCAAGGCAATGGGGTCACAATGAGCCTCCTCCTGGCAGTAGACAGGAGCCCCCTAATCAAACTCAGCCCAAGGCATAACTGTGAGCAATCTTCCACCCAATCATATACATAATTTGCTTTCAGGAATAGGAGCTCATAATGCATAGTGGACATCTGCAGGTTGAGATAGAGATGAACTCGGTGTTGCCTTAGTAGAGTGATTAGCTACCATGTCTAGGTGTTGCTCTTTAAAAAAATATCAAATGTGCCTCATTGGGGTGATTTTTAACCCTTCCATTCCCAAGCATGATCTTGGCAACAACAGCAACAAATCTGCACCTGTCCCAATCTGCAGGCAGTTTCTCTTAGTGGGGAAATTTCTCATTGGCACTACCCCTCCATCCCTGCATGAAAGGAAGTTCCCATCAGGATCATGCCAGAGAGAGGAGGGTTTAAATCTCATCTACTCACAACACTGCAATCCCGCTATAAATCACCCGAGCCTGAAATTTATTTTATGTTTACTTTTAAAAAAGCAGATGTGGTTGTTAATCATGCTATTAAAGTAACATCTGGTTTGGCCCTGAGAACCAAGCTATCTGTTTGCTTAATACATAGTGTGCAACTATTATCTTGTTTTCCCTTAAGTAATTACAGATGTGGGGGTAATTCTTACTGGGAAGGCATTGCATAGCGAGAAGAGGCTTCTCTCTTCCCTTCACCACTGCAACTGGGGCAGAGATCTCCTCTCCTGGCACATCTAGAACCCCAGCCACACGAAGAGGGTGTGTGATCTGTGCTTTGATCGTGGTGGGAGAATGAAGAGATAAGCCTCCCCTCCTTGTACACTGTCTTCCCAGTTATATTCCCCCCTACACACCCACACACCGCCACATTGCACCTGTAATTGTTTATGGGAAAATATTAGGTATCTAGATGCTTCATATGAAATGTGCATCTGAGATGGCCTGAGTCACTGTAAGTGGGGAACCTGCAGCCCTTGGACTGCAGTTTCCGATGGCCTTGTTGGCTAGGGCCAATGAGAGTTAAATAAGATCAGGAGAGTCACAGGAAATGTTTGGCTAGAGTTGTAGGAATTTGGATAGCTCCAAGTGGATAGCTCCAGTCCTTTGGCCCTTGATTGCATCTGTCAGGAGTGGGCATGAGGTGTAGGTCAGCAAGAAAACAACAAAGCACTTGGTATCAGTAAATTTAACTCTTTATTCAAAGAAACAAAACAGCTCAGTCCTCGTGGTCACAGCAGGTCTTGCCCAAAGGGAGCAGTTATAATGTCCGAATGCCTTCCTACTGCTCTCCTGGTTCCTTTTCCATCACCCTAATCCTTGGGGGTTCCCCACCACTCCTCTGCATCCAGCCAATCCATAACTGCATCCAGTTCATTTGTGTCTTCCTGAACTTTAGGAGTGTGCAGCACTAATAAAATGTGGTTGTGAACAACAGTGGCAGAGTGATCTTGGTGGGATCATATGCATGGCAGTGTCAATATTCTTTATCTACAGTGCTTTACAAACGTGTGTACATACTTGCAGGTGAAGATAAAACAGAACCCCCCAAAAAATAATATTCACCATGAATGCCATCATACACACATTCAATTGGTGCCAAACCTGCTTTTGTTTTAGACGTCACATGAAAGCATGTATCTTTCATCAGGCTTTTGATGCATAGGGTAGCCTGGAGCACAGAATGTAGGGAACTGATGGTTTCCTTGAACCGATTTTAATATTTGATTGTTAGTACTAGTGCTCTAACCTGCCCTGAAGTCTATGGACGAAGGGTGGGATATAAATGATGGAAGTAAATCTATAAAATAAAAGATGGTTGTATCGGGATTTGTTTATGCTTAATGTTGCACTGTATGTTTCCTTTCGGCAGGAGCATGAAAGTGAAACATCACATAAATGGAAAATCTTGTTGCAATCATACATCCATCAGAACTTCCTCCAGGAGGCACATTAGAGCTCTGGGCACAACTCTCCCCACAAAGAGCAGTGGGGAAATGTAAGAGGGATGCAAATCACGAATCATGGCCCTGATCATTTCCGCACATTATGGGAAGCGCATGTGGACTGAGGACCCAAAGAGGGCTGTCATTAATAGGAGAATGCATTGGTTTTTCAATATATCCAAACAGCAAGATGAACTAGGTTGGTTTGGATGTGGAATTCATGTTACCCATTATCAGTGAGGCCTGAGTCACATCTGCAAGGGTGCGACCTGATCACAAAACTGGTAAGAACCAGTTGAAGGGGAATTTAACAGCTGAATGCTAAAGTGGGAAACAGCTCCTGATACATATAGTAGTACCTTGGTTCCTGAACGGCTTAGCTCCTGAACAAATCGGCTCTCAAACGCTGCAAACCCAGAAGTAAGTGTTCCGGTTTGCGAATGTTTTTTGGAAGCAGAACATCCGACATGGCTTCCACGGCTTCTGACTGAGTGCAGGAAGTTCCTGCAGCCAATCGGAAGCTGCACCTTGGTTGTTCAAACAGTTCTGAGGGTCAAACAGACTCCCAGAATGGATTAAGTTCAAGAACCAAGGTTCCAATTGGTGGAGTAAGTTTCATATCCAAAGACTGTGGATGAACAAGAGAGTGTGAGTTTTAAACAGAGAGTGGGTGGTCATCTGTGAGGGATTCTTTAGCTGTGATTCTTGCATTACAAGCAGTTGGAATAGATGACCTTGGGGTCCCTTCCAACTCTACAATTCTATGATTCTGTGACCCTCCCCTTGACACCAGTCCCAGTCAAGAGGCTCCTAGTCTGAGCCCTGCTACTCCTGCAGTTATTGATCAATCAATCAGTCAATCAATCAGTCAACCAACAGATTGATTGATTGATTGATTGATTGATTGATTGATTGACTGTATTTATATCCTACCTTTTCTCCAAGGGGCTCAAGATGGTGCCCATGGTTCTCCCCCACATCCATTAAACCCTACAACGACCCTGTGAGGTAGACTAGGCAGTGACTGGCCTCCAAGGTCATCTTCATGGCCGAGTGAGGAAATTGGACCCCTGTCTCCCAGCTCCTAATGCAACATTCTAACCACGGCACTGCACTTTCTCATTGCAATGCCTCGCTTCACCAAATGCTTGTGCACAGTCCTGTCGCCAAGCGCACTCCATCCTCCCAGGACTGCAGACTCTGTATTTTCTCTCCATGCACAACTGTTGGCCCATCACAGCCGCTGGCCTGCTCCGAATGAGCGGAAAAAGATTTAAAACCAAACAAAAATCCCTACTCAGCTTTGCTCAGAGCTGCTGTCAGATGACGTTGGCTTGACAGCTCCCCGCCTCCTTTTCCCAGCCCAGTGAAGGAATCCACCTGTGGTGGCTGGCTCAGCGGGCATGAAAAGGGGCCGTGTGGAATATAAATGGACTCCCTCACTTAGCGGGAGGCAGGTAATTTCTTTTGTCCCCACTGATGCATTATTGATTGTGATGAATGTCAGCGCGGGAGCCTGTTCCAAAAGCCATTAAACAATAATTTCATCTCCGGAGGGTAATTGATTGTCAGTGGGAGCGGGATTGCCTGGCTTGGGGTGGTGGTAATGGAGGATGTTTATATTTGGGCAAGGGTAGGGGAAGCGGCTCTGGCAACTTCATGGTTTTTTAATCACCTGGCTTTAAGGATAAATGGGGAGGCAGGATTAGGCTGACCTTCACGCAGCACAGACATTGGGTGAGACAGAGGAGATGGAAAGGTCACTCAGAACAAGGCCAGGGTTGAGGCAAGGGGATTGACGCTGGCTTCTCAGAAGCTTTCTTGCTCATAATGCTAGGAACTGGTGGGCACCCACCAGCCCATAGTTAAACTATGGGACTTACTCCACAGGGTGGCCACCAAACTAGATGGCTTTAAAAGATTGGGCAAATCCATGGAGGAGAAGGCTATTGATAGTTATGCTTTGCCTCCAAGGTCAAAGGCAGCAAGGATTTCGAATGCCAGTCACTGTAAACCGCAGGAGGGGAGAGTGCTCTTCTGCTCTGGTCCTGTTTGAGAGTTTCCCACAGGCCTCCGTATCCTCCAACATTTCTCCAATGATAATAGGGATGTCCTTTTCCACTTGCCTGCAAGCGCTCCAATTGGAGAACAGCCTTTACCAAAGCTGTCATGGGCTTTGAAGACACTCAAACTCAGGACACAAGGGAGAAACGTGCTAAGAGAAAGGCACACTTGGCAAATCCACACCGTGATCAACTCCCGCCCAGAAACCAATGTCCCCAGTATGGAAGGACGTATGGATCCAGAATTGGCCTCCACAGTCACTTACGGACTCATTGTTAAAACTGTGTTTATGGAAGACAATCTTACTCGGCTATGAGTGATCGTCAAAGAAGAAGAGACTATTATTATTATTATTACTATTATTATTACCCCACCCATCTGACTGGGTTGCCCCAGTCACTCTTTATATATGTTGGTGGCTTCCAACATATATAAAAACAGTGCTTTTTTCTGGGGGGATGCAGGGGGATGAATACCCCTAAACATTTTGTGAATCTTTGTACTTTTGTCCATTTACTGTATTTATTTTTCCCAATTTCAACTATAAAATGGTGATTTTCTTGAGTCAAAATGAGAGTACCTCTAAACTTTTTTTTTTTTAGAAAAAAAGCACTGTATGAAAACATAATAAAACATGAAACATTTTTTAAAAGCTTCCCTATACAGGGCTGCCTTCAGACGTCTTCTAAAGGTTGTATAGTTTACTTATCTCCTTGACTTAGGTTACTCCATGCCCTCCAACAATTCTCCGATGGAAATACAGACGTCCTAAGTAAAAGCGAGACATTCTGGGATCAAATCAGAAACTTGGGGTGGCTTCTGTAAATTCAGGACCATCCCTGGAAATTAAGGGTACTTGGAGGGTTTGGGACTCTGGTTGGCCACAGGATGCCAAGAACAGGATGCTGAGCTAGATGGGTCCATGGGCTGATGCAGCAGGCTCTTGTGTTCATTTCATTGTCTCAGTTAATGTGGTGTAATTTGAAAGCATTGTTTCCTTTGAATAATGGCGTGTGCCACCCTTCCGGCATGAGTTACATATCTTTACCATATTCCATGACTGAACACACAGAACCTAGATCAGAGACTTATACAGGGGCTTTGGGGAAAACAAGCAAACAAACATCTGCTTCAGTGAACCTGGCAATGGGGGGAGGGAACCATTCTGGTGCCTAAAGGGGGAAAATGGAGTTTATCTGTCTCTCTCAGCACAGTGTGAAAGGTGGATCCATCATGGCTTTCTCTCGCTCTCCCTTTCTTGTATTGGCAGTTCATTATCTTGTCAGCTGGCACCGTCTGGCTCCTCCAAATTCTCCATCATTCTGTTGTTGCATGTGGAGATGCGTTCTCTCTCTCTAGCTTGGAGAAGATACAGACGAGCCCCATTTCAAAACAACATGAGAACAGCCTGCTGGATCAGGCCAATGGCCCATCCATTCCAGCATCCTGTTCCCACAGTGGCCTATAGGAAACCTGCAAGCAGGATTCAAGCACAAGAGCCCTCTCCCCTCTTGCAGTTTCCAGCAACTGGTATTCAGAAGCATTGCTGCCTCCAACTGTGAAGGCACAGCTTCTTTGGTGATCACTCATAGCCAAGTAAGATTGTCTTCCATAAACACAGTTTTAACAATGAGTCCGTAAGTGACTGTTGAGGTCAATTCTGGACCCACACGTCCTTCCACAGTGGGGACGTTGGTTTCCGGGCGGGAGCTGATCACGGTGTGGATTTGCCAAGCATGTCTTCCTCTTAGCACGTTTCTCCCTTGCATCCTGAGTTTGTCTTCAAAGCCCATGACACCTTTGGTAAAGGCTGTTCTCCAATTGGAGCGCTCGCAGGCAGGCATTTTCCAATTGTTGGTGTTTATACTACATTTCTTAAAATTTGCCTTGAGACAGTCTTTAAACCTCTTTTGTTGACCACCAGCATTACACTTTCCATTTTTAAGTTCGGACTAGAGTAGTTGCTTTGGAAGACAATCATCAGGCATCCGCACAACACGACCGGTCCACCAAAGTTGATGTTGAAGAATCATTGCTTCGACACTGGTGATCTCTGCTTCTTCCAGTACACTGATATTAGTTCGCCTGTCTTCCCAAGTGATGTGTAAAAATTTTCGGAGACACCGTTGAGGGAATCTTTCGAGGAATTGGAGATGGCATTTACAGTATAAGTGGTCCATGTTTCACAAGCATACAGTAAGGTTGGTAGTACAATAGCTTTGTAAACAAGCATAGCCATAATGACAAGTAATCATTGATAGCCTTCTCTCCCTTGAATCTGTCCAATCCCTCTGTTGACCATTTCTTTCTCCTGCAGAAGTGAATTCTGCAGTTTAGCTGTGTGCTGCGAGAAGAAGGACTTCCTTTCATCCTCCAACATTCAGCTTCATTGGATGTCTCTGAGTTCTAGTGTTACGAGGGAGGAAAACCTTTCTCTATCTCCTTTCTCCATGCCATGCACCATCTTATAAGGTGCTATCCTGCAACCTTGCCTTTTCTCTGAACTAAAACTCTCAAGCTTTGCAAGCTTGCTTCATAGGGAAGTAATTTATCTCGTGTTATGGGGGCGGAAATCTCCCTTGTTGAAGAGCAAGAATTTCAGGGACAAATGTTTAACCCAACCTCATCTCTGAAGTTTAAATTTTCTACGTGCAACAAGTTTTACATAGCAACAAGGCAAGACCCTACCTCCATTCCGAAAGAGCAGAACTATACTATGCTGAAGTACTGTGGCATATGAAAGTGTAGTTACAGGTAGCTAGCCGTGTTGGTCTGCCATAGTCAAAACTAAACAAAATAAATAAATAAAATAAAATAAATCCTTCCAGTAGCACCTTAAAGGTAAAGGTAAAGGAACCCCTGACCATTAGGTCCAGTCATGACCGACTCTGGGGTTGCGGCACTCATCTCACTTTATTGGCCGAGGGAGCCGGCATACAGCTTCCGGGTCATGTGGCCAGCATGACTAAGCCGCTTCTGGCGAACCAGAGCAGCACACGGAAACGCCGTTTACTTTCCCGCCAGAGTGATACCTATTTATCTACTTGCACTTTGACGTGCTTTCGAACTGCTAGGTTGGCAGGAGCAGGGACCAAGCAATGGGAGCTCACCCCATTGCGGGGATTCGAACCGCCGACCTTCTGATCGGCAAGTCCCAGGCTCTGTGGTTTAACCCACAGCGCCTTAGAGACCAACTAAGTTAGTTATTGGTATGAGCTTTTGCGTGCATGCACACTTCTTCAGATGAAGGTGTGTTTAACATTTAGATTTGCTCTCAGTCTTTCCCCCCCTTCTACAAGTGGCTTCTCAGCTGGCAATTGCTTGCTTTCAAATCAGCACACTGTGATAGCATTATTAGTGCAGCAAAGACCTTCCGCAGCATTTCTCTCTCCTGCCCCCACAACAGGTTAATATTTCTAACATTTTTTCAAGGAATCAATCTCATTATTTGAATAAGAGACACCCAAAGAAAATGCAAGGCATAGTGTTGCTTGCTGTGCCTGTAACTCCAGTGACTGAATGCAACACTGTGTGTTCTAAAGCCAACACAATCTGTAACAGTAGAGTCTTACAAGGAGCAAAAGGCTTTTGAAGTCTTCATACAAAATCTTTATACAAAAGCAAGGCTAAATTGTGCTCTTTAATGGTTACTGGAATGTATAAAGTAAAAAGAAAGGAAGGAAGGAATCTGGAAGGAAATTCAGGCTTCCTTTCCTTCCTGTCATTGATAGCATCTGAGGTTCAGGATGGACTGATTCTAATTGCATCCCATTTCAGCTTTGTGGGTCTGTTCAGTCCTGTTTTGTGCAGGTTTTTTTAAAGTTCGCATCAAAACTCCATTTTTTAAAATTGTATGCACTTTTTAATGCATGTTTTATATAAAATACAAGCTTTTAAAGAAAAATACATATTTTCAAAGCGTTTCAGCACATCTTATTTAAAATATACATCTTGCACATAAAAGACACACTTTTGTGCACAGACTCTGCACATCAAAACCCACATTGTGGAATCCACAGAAGTGCATACTCTGACTAGGAGTGGTGTTCTGGTCTGCAAAAAAATTTGAGAGTGCCAGATCAGGATGGTACACCATGAAAAGCACGCCAAATTCCTTCTGCAACCCTATTTGAAGTCACAGGAAATTGATGTGTACAAGAGCTGAGGCGGATTTTGGGCAGTGCAACTGGTGTCACTGCACTGGGTGCTGACACTAGAGGGCGCTTCTCAACTCTAATGTAGTGAATTGAGCAAAACAGAAGGTGAGAGGCAAGTCCATCACCGACAAGAGTTGGTACAGGCGGCGTGATTATGTGTCCAACTGACCGCAGGATAGAATTTCATGTTATTTTGATGCAGTGATGTGTCTTGCAAACTTACTGGAGGCCTTGAAGTTATGTCTTGATTTATTCCATATATGTTTATTGGCCTTATTTAAATTTACTCTCACCTTCATTAGCAATTATTTTTCCTAATTTCCCTACCCTGCGATGCCTCGGATGTTTCATTACCTCAGAAGTCACTTTTATACATCTTTAGGCCAGAAACCAAAGTGAGGATTGTTGTTGTTGTTTAGTCATTTAGTCGTGTCTGACTCTTCGTGACCCCATGGACCAGAGCACGCCAGGCACTTCTGTCTTCCACTGCCTCCCGCACTTTGGTCAAACTCATGCTAGTAGCTTCGAGAACACTGTCCATCCATCTCGTCCTCTGTCGTCCCCTTTTCCTTGTGCCCTCCATCTTTCCCAACATCAGGGTCTTTTCCAGGGAGTCTTCTCTTCTCATGAGGTGGCCAAAGTATTGGAGCCTCAGCTTCATGATCTGTCCTTCCCTTGAGCACTCAGGGCTGATTTCCTTAAAAATGGAGAGGTTTGATCTTCTTGCAGTCCATGGGACTCTCAAGAGTCTCCTCCAGCACCATAATTCAAAAGCATCAATTCTTTGGTGATCAGCCTTCTTTATGGTCCAGCTGATATGTTAGTTTTCTCTATTCAAGGATATGCACACATAAACGGGGGAAGGTTCACACATATAATCTACCCTTGACTAAAAGTGGTACAGCCATAAAGGTGAACATTCTGCCAACTGCCCCGAGAGCTCTGGGCATAGGGCGGTTGTGATGGGATGATGAGCTGCTTGTGCGTAAAATCGTATCCCCTCAGAGTTTGTTCAAGTCCACAAGCCTCTGTCTGTGACGGAGCCCCTCAGACATGGCTCCTCTAGTCACTAGCAGATTCCGACAGTGGTTGCTTTCGGAATCGCTTCCAACATAAAAGCTCCTTAACGGAAACACGTCTTCTGGACTCTCTGCGTGACAGTTTCCGGCGAGGAGTGGGTGTCCCTACAGGAGGTCCTGAAACCTCCCCACTGTTTTCGCTGGAAGTGTCTCTGAGCCATCCCTCCAGCTCACTTTCCCTCCGCTCACCTCCTCTCCCCCTACTGGTTCCCTCTTCAGCTGCTGAGTCTCTCCCAACCTGTGTGAGCCCTTTCACCTCCCTTCCTTCCGATGGCAGTTCCCTGACAGCGGTATATAAATTAAATAAATAAATATTCTATGAGGCTTCTGATCTTACCTTCCAGCTCTCAGCTATGGTATTAAACTCTCCATTTGCAGGCATGGTTTGAACCCAAGCCACAACTGCAAATGGACTTTAAAGGCATGCTGTCGGACAAGAGCTTTGGAAGCCCCAACCATCAGCCCTTGGAAAGGCACAGAGCTGTCAACTGATTGGCGGTGCCTACAACCCCTTCTTTGCTGCAACTTTACCTGCCCCATTCTGGTGTGGGTCATGTGGGCATGGTTCAGCAAAAACAGCCTTTCAGGCCAAATTTGACCCACAAGCCAAAGATTTCCCACTACTCTGCCAGAGAGTAGGAAGGACTGTACCCAAGCCAGTGGTGATGTGTTAGACTAATACCTGTGCTCTTGCATATGCTTCCTTCAGGACACAGGAACACTACCTGTGGGATTTTTGCGTGGGTAACTCTAATAATCTTCCTCATCTTTCACTAGGCTCAGTGATATGCAGAACCATATGCCCTGCCCCAAGAAATGCCACTGGTTCTATCAAAACTGGGGGGTTTTCACCTGCCACAAAATTATTCAGAATCCCCTGCCCCAAACTCATCTCAAATTGTCATTTTGCACAAAAGGTTCTCTTTGGATGAAAACTGGCAGCTTGATCAGTTCTACTTGATTATCCTTTTTTTCTGCTGGCAATGCCTCCCTTTAAATGACTGAAGATCTGGGGGGGGGGGGGGGCGGAATGCAACCAGGAGTTTCTCCCTTCTAAAAGATGGAGCGAGAAATTCCAGCTGACGTCTGGCACTATCCACATTTTATAAGCTATGAAATCCAGTTAGTTATCCAATATTTTACTTAGCCTCATTTTAGATTTAAAAACTTGACCTTTTCTATTATGTGTGCCTTGTGCTACATTTTATCCCACAGCACAGAGAATGGCAAGTACTGGGCTGATTTATTGCTCCAGATTATTATTATTATTATTATTATTATTATTATTATTATTACTATCTTCTTCATCATCATCATCATCATACTGTGGTTTGCTCATTTATACTATTTAAAAGCAAGACATATGCAAAACCCAGCCAGGAAGATGTGTTAAAGAGAGGCTTAGGAGATCATCTTGCTGCAAGAGAGGCACACAGCAATTCCCCTAAACAAAATAATTACGTAAGCTGGGAGAGAGAGACATGGAGGGACAGATCCAGCCCTTCAGGTAAAAATCTCTATTTCAAAACTACAGGATGCTAATCACTGTCAGTCTTCCTGTAAAGACCAAAACTGAGCTCTGGGCTTTTTCTGAAAAGGACTCGATTCTCTCTACTTAGCAAGTTGGAACAGCATGGGAGAAGCTCTATTTAGCTGTGGGGCCGGTACAATAATGAACCAAGTCTCATTACCCAGGTGTAAGGATAAGGGACATGGGTGGCACTGTGGGCTAAACCACAGAGCCTAGGACTTCCCAATCAGAAGGTCGGCGGTTCGAATCCCCACGACGGGGTGAGCTCCCGTTGCTTGGTCCCTGCTCCTGCCAACCTAGCAGTTCGAAAGCACATCATGTGCAAGTAGATAAATAGGGACCGCTCCGGCGGGAAGGTAAACGGCATTTCTGTGTGATGCTCTGGTTCACCAGAAGCGGCTTAGTCATGCTGGCCACATGACCCGGAAGCTGTCTGCGGACAAACACCGGCTCCCTCGGCCTATAGAGCAAGATGAGCGCACAACCCCAGAGTTGGGCACGACTGGACCTAATGGTCAGGGGTCCTTTTACCTTTACCTTTAGGGATAAGGAGGAGAAATTAAATTCAGTTCTCATCTGAAGGCAAACTTACCAACTTTGCACTCTGCAAAAACAATACACAGACCACAGCACAGTTCTCTTTCAAAATCAGCACTTCCCCAAATTTGGCGTCATATCATCAGAAATTTATTTACCAAAGCATGCATATTAGGCAAAATGGCCTAAAATAATTAAAACAAAATGTGAGTTAAAAGAACATATGAAAATGCATTACATATGGGGAAATTTCTTATTAAAAAAAAGTGTATACTAGACAAAATGGTGTTCAAAAATGTTCATCTTAGGATAGATTTGCAACCAAATGCTGAGAATTTTCATAAGGACTTTTTTTAAAACAACAACAAAATCACAAACTAATGTAGAAGTGTGGAGAACTGAATTTCAGACTGGAAAAAAACAAGAAACTTTGAGAAACCAATATGGGCGGATTCACAAGGAATCTTTGCTGCTCCTTTGACAGTCTGCCTTTATCTTTGTTCCCACATTTCAAAGGATCTGGGTCTAAGAGCAAATCACATGACCTATTTCAATCTCACTATTTGAACTCTGTTGTCTGTCTCTGTGAGAAGAGGATGCTGGACTAGATGGGCCTTTGGCTGGGTTTTTCTTACGCTCTTGTCTTTATGAAAAGGTAATGGGACCCCTGCCCATTAGGTCCAGTCGTGACTGACTCTGGGGTTGCGACGCTCATCTTGCTTTATTGGCCGAGGGAGCCGGCGTACAGCTTCCGGATCATGTGGCCAGCATGACTAAGCCACTTCTGGCAAACTAGAGCAGTGCACGGAAACGCCGTTTACCTTCCCGCCGGAGCGGTACCTATTTACCTACTTGCACTTTGATGTGCTTTCGAACTGCAAGGTGGGCAGGAGCAGGTACCAAGCAACGGGAGCTCACCCCATCGCAGGGATTCGAACCACTGACCTTCTGATCGGCAAGTCCTAGGCTCTGTGGTTTAACCCACAGTGCCACCCACGTCCCCCTTGTCTTTATACTAATATATAAAAGTTTGGGCTTGATTTCCTCCCCTAAAAGTCTTGCAGTCTGAAAAGAAAAACACATGAACCCAAATTCTACACTGGTTGTGCAGATCAAGCTCACTATCCAAATTAGGGATGCATTTGCTTTGATTCTTTTAACTCCTGTTGCAAGTTTTATGGTGTGATAAAGTGAGAGACTTTCTGTAGCAATCTCCTGCTGTTTTCTTATAAATAGTATACTTTGTGATGTGTGTCGCATATGGTATGAGTGCAGGGACAATGAGATTAGAAGAAAGCTGGAAGAAATGCCAGGAGATTTTTATAGGAGAGGTTGTTCTTTGTGCTGAAGTACTTGGGGATTTTTTTTTTCTGTGTTTTATTACTGTATTTTTTTTGTATTTAAAAAAATCCATGTGTGTGGAATACTAGAAGAAGCCAATGAAATTACCTGGGATGTCAGGAAAAGGCAATTAAGACATTGACAATTATAAAAATGGTGTTGGTCACTTAAAGAGCAACAAGCAACAAAGTCAGAAATTAGGAATTGAAGGGTAGGTGGGTTCCCACGAGGCAAGACACAGTGATAACAACAAGAACCTTTATTGACGGAACTGGACAACAGGAGCAAAGCAAATGCTTATATCCATTTCTGAAGGCCACTCCCACTCCCAACATGATTGGCTGTCTAAACTTCCAGTCTGCGAATCAGGACTCAGAGTTTAAAGGCCAATGGCAGAGGCCCAAATCCTGAAATGTTCTGTGATTGGATGTCATGTATTGAATCAGAACACAGGAGCTCAGATTCCTTAGTCCAGACTCAAGCTCAGGCAAACACAGACCACTGAATGCATAACAGGAATGGCCCAGCTATGGTCACATGAGACATTTGTCTGAAGGAACTAGGCCTGCACTGATTGTTGACATACCCTCCAACATTCCTCAGATGAAAATAGGGTGAACACTCTGATGAACTCTGATGAACACACACTCAACTGACCCTCCTCGCCCCCCATTTTTTGTCTCATCCTGCCCCCCAATGAGCATTTATTATCAGAAGAAGGGCAAGTGTCACCACCGCTGCACCAATGGCACACAGCACACACATCTTCCAGCATCCTGAGAAAACCCTGGTTTTGTTTTATTATTTGGTAGACTGACACACACAAAAAAACATAAATAAATTTTAGAAAGGAGTAAAAATAGATGTGAAAGCACGAAGCATTCTTGAGCTCTGCTCCCTCTTTCTTTCCACCCAGGGTGGCCTCTGCCTTCTGCCTGCCCCTCAGAGCTGGCACATCACATGGGGCTGGGCCTCGGCTGCAGCAGCTTCTCCTCTTTCTGATCCGCTTTCCAGCAGCTGCTACGAGGGAGGAGACCGGAAGCAGCAGCAGCCATGAGGAGGCAACAAGATGCTCCCTCACCACTGCCACATCCTCCTCTCCGAGCTCAGCAGCAGGGAAAATAGGGACATTCCAGAATCAAATAGGAAGCCGGGATGGCTTTTATAATTCTGGGACTGTCCCTGGAAAACTGGAACACTTGGAGGGTATGTTGTTGATCATCTAGTAGCTTCCAGGTACCCACAACTGTCCTTTTTCACAGCTTCAGCTCCATTTGGACATATATATTTTTTTACTCCTAGGATGGAGAGGCCAGAGTTGCTGTTGCTAGGCAACCACAGGACCCATTCCGAACCACCTTTAGTTCTATCCTAAAGGAAGTCTTAGCAGGCTGGGGGAGCTGTTGTGGGAACAGAGGACCTGTTTGTTAGTCTAATGATCTTGGTTTGTAACTTTAATGCACCTCATACAACATGAGTTTGATGTGCGCCGTTGCTTCCTTTCTCTCTCCCCTGCCCAGCCGATAGCTGTTCTGCCTTTCGGCTCCACAACAGCACATCTAACAATTTCAGTAAAATCATTAAATGTGATTAAACATTGTAACAATTTAAAACAAAACAAAAAACCAGAAAAAAAACAAGCAAGCATAAAACAATACCAAAACAAAATGTATAAAAGCAGGAAGAGCACTGTGTGTGCGTACAACCACAATATTTGCTTTGTATCTGTCATGTTTGGAAACAGAATGATCTGCATCATATCAACTCTGCGTCATTCTGATTCAATCTGCTATTTGGGTCCAAATCTGCTCTTTTAAATCCGAAGTTATGTTTATCCCTCATTTACTATATTGAGGGATCTAAAAATAGCTATATCCTCTATGTCCTTTTCACAAAGTGGGTGGAATTTGCAGGCAAAGGATTCCGTCTGCCAAACTTCAGGCAGACCCATCCAAGGTTTTTTTTTTAATAGAAGAAATTTATAGATGTGATTTGATTTTTCAGAATGAATAAATAAAACGAATAAAACGTCTCTAACTTTTTAATTGTACTGCAGCAGCCTGATTGCCCCTTGTGAGGGGATGAAGCATGGCAAAATTCAGAAAGTGCAACAATTTTCCCACAAAGCTGACTCAATGGCTTTGGGGTGGGGTAGTAGAAATTATGTTCCCTCACCTAAGTCTTTGTTGGGCAATTAATTTGAAAACTGGAGGCATGAGGGAGGTGTTCCTGGGTAGGAAACCTGCCAAAGTTCAGACAAATAGGTCCAGGGGCTGTCACACTAGGTGATTTTAACTTCATTATTTTTTTAAAAAGTAACCTGGAAAAGCCCTTTTTTCCCTCACTGCTGTTCTCCTTGATGTGCCCTCTACTAAGAAAAGAGAGAGTGAGAGCTATAGTTTTAAATAGGTTTTTTTGGGGGGGTATGATTGGGAAAGAAGCAGGCACACCAATTCCACAGCCAAAACTCTGAGAAGCATGTCAACCCATTGAAAGAACAACCAGGTCTATGCACTTCAGCATCCCGCCCCCAAATCACTGTGATTGATGTGGCCTCAGAAAACATTTCACTCTGATTCAAGACTAGGCCTGTCTGTCAAAGCAAACGATCATTTCCCACCTCTCAGCTCCCTCCCTGTTGAGCTCTGGGGACTTCCCCAGTCAGCATGCTTTCATTTCTCAGGAAATATTTTTAC
Source organism: Podarcis pityusensis (assembly GCF_964106645.2). Taxonomy (NCBI): domain Eukaryota; kingdom Metazoa; phylum Chordata; class Lepidosauria; order Squamata; family Lacertidae; genus Podarcis; species Podarcis pityusensis. The sequence goes on along the minus strand of NC_138040.1, from coordinate 18,543,398 downwards.
AAAAACAAGGTTGCGCATTAAACATTTTTGGAAAAACTGAGGCCACAGAGTGGCTTAGAAACTTAGGGGGACCCTGATCCACCTCAAGGCCCATTGTTAATGGTGTGACCCAATTTGGGAATGAGACACCATGGCCCAAATCACTCTGGTTCTCCTTGTTATCCATAGAACCAGAACACAACAGCTGGACTTTAAAGACAAAGATAGCTTTAAATTAAACAAATCCATGGAAGATAATGCTATTGAAGGCTACCAGCAATGATGGCTATGATGGCTTGCCTCTGCAAGAGGCAATATGCCTCTGAGTACCAGCAGCTGGGAATCAGAAACATTGAGAGTGCTGTTGTGGTCAGGACCCTCTTTCAGGCTTCTCATAGGCATCAGGTTGGTCAATGTGAGAACAAGATGCTGTGCTAGATGGGTCATTGGTCTGATTCTGTTGGCCCTTCTTATATTATTGCATATATCAACTGGAGACAGAGCTATGGCAACATTTTCAGTCCAAGTTCTGTCCAATCTGCTGTGGCATCACTACTGAGCCCAGTATTACTTTGCTTCAAAAACAAACTATGGACTTTAAGCCTCATACAAAAAGCCCTGCTAGATCCCACCAAAGGCCTTTTCCAGTGTCCTTTATCCCACAGTGAAGATCCAAGAGGTGTCCTCTTGGAAGTTCTCAAGGAGATCCTCTGGTTTTCGTGGATACTGCCTATGAACATGAAAGTTTGATCCTTCGCTACTGTGGCTATCTTCTTCATTTTTTTTCTAAATTTATTTACAGCAAGTCATCTGGACATTTTTATTTTTTTTTTAAATCTTCTAACCTCCTTAGAAAAAGTCTTCTAACCTCTTCTATCCTTCTGCTATCCTTCTGATTCTCTACCGCCATCCTTGGGAGTCAGACAACATGTAGCTCTGAGCTTGAAGGAACATCCTTCTCCTGCTCAGAAAGTTCTTTCTACCCTGCAGCTTGCAAGCCGAAGGAAGAGGCCTAGAGGCATTTTAAGCAGCAAGCATTGTCACTGCACCCTGGAGTTCCATCTGAAATAGTGCACACAAGATAACGTTTCGGGGGTCGTCATGCACTAAGATCACAGCAGGACACAAAGCCACAAACAGCTCAGAGCTTCTGGGTTGTGACTCTTCTTTTTGGCACTATAAAGTTGCTAATTAATGCAGCAAAGCAGTTCAATGGCTGTATGACACCTCCCTCCCAATAATTAGATTTTCTGCTTCCTTCTGTTTTCACATTCTCTCTCTAGTTTCTCTCTCTCTCTCTCTCTCTCTCTCATCTCCCAGGGAAGTCACAAATAGTTATTTGAAAAATAATTTTAAACCTTGCAAAATGTTACTTAAAAATGGTGATACAGTTCCCTCCTTAATTCTCCACTACTTTATTTGGAACACACACTTGCCAAGGCAATGCAAAGTTCCAAGCACAAACGTTGGAGCATTCCCCAAGGCTTCAAGATCTCCGTCCCTTCTTCATTTGTTTACAACCTCCTGTCAATCTGTGGCGCATAACAAACTTTTCCTATTATCCATGCTTAAGTGAAGCAATTGCCTGAGCTCTCCTCCTGCCCTCCCTAGTCAGCCTTCTCCTAAAGGAGTAATAGACGGAGTGATTGTGTTTTAATAAAGAAAATTGATTTGCTTCGCTTTCCCCCCCCACCTTGCTCTTTAACAAACACAAACATCCTGTAGATCTCCAATGATTTATGTCCACAATTTACAAAAAATTATTTCTCTATTGATTTGTGCACATTTGCTTGCTTTTCACACAGTTTACTCAATTAGAGAGAAGATCACATGGGTGGGCACACAAATTGCTCTCCCAAGAAAGTCCTTCTTTAAGCAGCACGGAGTTAAACTATGGAACTCGCTCCCACAGGAGGCAGTGATGGCCAACAACCTAGATGGCTTAAAAAGAAGATTAGACAAATTCATGGAGGAGAGAGCTATCAATGTCAACTAGCCATGATGCCTATGTTCTGCCTCCATGGTCGAAGGCAGCAATGCTACTGAATACCAGTTTCCAGAAGCCACAGAAAGGGAAAGGGCTCTTGTGTCTGAATCCAGCTTGCAGGTTTCCCACAGGGATCTGGTTGGCCACTGTGAGAAGAGGATGCTGGACTAGATGAGCCATTGGCCTGATCCAGCAGGCTCTTCTTATGTTCTTATGTTCCTCTGAGTAGATCCTGTGGAAGGGGAGTGGGGTTCTCGAAAAAATATTAAAGGCTCAGAAAGTGAAGATGAGTTATGACCACTTCCAACTATTGACCCCTCAGTATGGAGCCTCATGCACAAGACAACCATGTGTCAGGTGTGCGTGTGGGAGCCAGGCCCTGTGACCAATAGGACTTTGTAGGACTGGGGCCTTCCTAAGTTTGTTCTGAAGAGGCAAGGCGTGGCCTCACAGGTGAGGCCGATTGGTAACTCACAGCACCTGGTGGCAAAAGCTGGGAAAGGATATAAGGTCAGCATTTCCCTTTGCTACAGCAACACGCTTCCTGCCTTGGGCTTCTTGTTTCCTGATCTTTGAACCTCAGCTTCTTGACTTCCTGCTTCTTGATCCATGGACCCCTTTGCAGGTTTAAAGCCCAGTGGCATCTCCGGGTAGGACTGGGAATATCCCTTGTCCCATGAAGCCACTGCCACTCAAGTGTGGTCAATACAGAACGAGGTGGGCCAATGACCTGACTCAGGAGAGAGCAACTTCCTACATTCCTATATGCATCTAGGACTTATCTCTATCATATGAGATGATAAATGTGCACACGTGGATTTTATGGCAGTTCCTCCACATTTGTTGAATGGGCCCAAGTGAAATAAAGAAAAAGTTGTCCTGTCATCTGGCCATCCTAGGAAAGGGAGTCATGGAAGAAGCCCTTACTTTGAAGATGAAGACCTGAACTATCAGCTGGAACTTTCAGGAGGCTGAGGAGTCGCCATCATTGACCTCCTCTTCATTTTCCTTTTGCTGTTGTTAGTCTACTCCAGAGAAGATATATTGGAGCCAGCTGTCAATTATCTAGCCTAGGGTTAAAGACCCCGCTTCCCACTCCCACTGAACTGTATTTAATCCAGGTGGCTAAGTATAATAAGACCTGATATGTGACTGTTTAACTTCTGTTAGAAAACCTCCAATGAAGGCGAATCCACCACCTTCTGAAGGAGTCTGTTCTACTGTTGAACAGCTATTACCATCAGAAAGTTCTTCTTGTTTGGTCAAAATCTCCTTTCTTGCCATTTAAACATATTGGTTCTGGTCCTACCCTCTGGAGCCACATAAAAACAAGCTTCTTTCCATATGGCAGCACTTCAGATTTTTAAAGATGGCTCTCATATTTCCTCTCAGTCTTCTCTTCTCCAGGCTCGACACACCCAGCTCCAGACCCTTTGTCATCTTGGTCAACCTCCTCTGAACCCCTTCCAATGTGTCATTATCTTTCTTAAATTGTGGCACCCAGAACTGGACACAGTGCTCCAGATGTAATCTTACCAGGGCAGAGTAGAGTGGTACTATTACTTCCTTTGATCTGGGCACTATGCTTCTGTGAACGTAGCCTAGAATTGCATTAGCCTTTTTTTCTGTTGCATCATACTCTTGAATCATGCAAACCTTGTGATTCTTTTGAGAATCATGCCAGCCTTGTGGTCTGATAATATGTGGGTGTCTGTGGTAAGCTGCTTTGTGCACAGCCCACTGTGGAAAGGAAGCATATTGATATATTCCATCACCCAGTCGCCAGCACTGAAGTTAAGAGTCAACTGTCCATCCAGTAAAATTCTGTATGTGGAATTAAGGGAAGGGGTGTCATCTTGTCCTTCACTTGCATGTGTGAAGCAAGCAATCTCTCCCCTTTTTCCCATTCTCCAAAATGGGAGGGGGAACTGTGCCTCACTTTGCAGAGACTTCAAGAGGACATACCAGATCCTAAGCTGAATTCAAGCCATTATCTTTTTTCAAAGCTGTAATAAAAACTAGGTTGTGAGATACTGAACGCCAAGAACTAACAGTAGCAGCAGAGAAAACATGTTCCCCTCTTTATTTTCAACTTTCTTGGGCGCATGAAACTAACCACAATTACCTTGAATTTCTGCTTAAGCCTCAAGAAAGAAGAGCATTTTCGCTGGCCAGGTTTAATTCAAATCCATCAAACCTCCTTTGAGGAAGGTTCTCAGGCATGGTGGAAGGAGAAAGAACTTGCCCATGTGAAGACCACCTGGTGGAAACCCTTACACATATGGGTTAATTGTAAACTATATGCTGATCTCCGCCAGCAATTTCTAGATCAACTTTCCATCCCCAAATGGAAACCAGAGTTGGAGGTCATTCATTTTCTATTATTGGGGAAAGATCAGGAGCTCGCCAAGTTAGTGGCTAAATATCTCTATTTGGTTTGTCATCGAAATACACTGCAGACGTCTGATCTCCCTGGAGACCTAGAGATGTGACGATAGACTGCTCTGCCTCCTTTCTTTTAGCAAATGTTTTGTGCCACTGGGAAAGTGGTAATTCTGTATTGATTTGTTTTGGATGTTTGTATGTGATGCCAATAAAAGGTTTGTAATATAATGATGAGGGATGCAGGTGGCACTGTGGGTTAAACCACAGAGCCTAGGGCTTGCCGATCAGAAGGTCGGGCGGTTCGAATCCCCGTGATGGGGTGAGTTCCCGTTGCTCGGTCCCTGCTCCTGCCAACCTAGCATTTCGAAAGCATGAAGTGCAAGTAGATAAATAGGTACTGCTCTGGTAGGAAGGTAAACGGCGTTTCCGTGCACTGCTCTGGTTCTCCAGAAGCGGCTTAGTCATGCTGGCCACATGACCACAGAAGCTGTATGCCGGCTCCCTCGGCCAGTAAAGTGAGATGAGCGCCGCAACCCCAGAGTCGTCCGCAACTGGACCTAATGGTCGGGGTCCCTTTACCTTTAATATAATGATGACTTCATTTCAGAGCTTGGATCTTGAGAGAACCCTGGCTAGATGTTAGCAGCATGTAGCCATTGTATGATCCCAGCGAAATGTTGACACACACACACACACACACACACACTCTTGCACTTTAATGCATGAGATATGTACATCTCAATGTGCTGTTCAATTACAAAGCCAATAACAGGATGGCTTTTATTTAAGAGCCAAACAGTAGCTGGTGTTTCGGAGGAGATACCAAGCTCAATGGACCGTCGGCGCTTTCCGCTCTAGCAATTCCTATCTAACCCGTAGGAATCTGAGAAATTGGATTGGTAATGGGATTGGGAGCCTTTCACCTCCAGACCAACCAACTAAAAAAAAATAAAAATAAAAAACCTACCACCCAGCACATGTGGGCAAAGGAAAGTCATTACCAACTCAATGCCGCTCCCGGAAGCTGCACATGTGGGATGAGTTAGTGGGTCTGCAGCACAGGAGCTGGAGGTGAGGGTAAGGTTTGCAGAGGTCTATCAGGATCTATCAGAGTCAGGGACAGTGGGGGATGCCTAAGGCCAAGAGGCTCAGAGCATAACAAGCAAGAGGTGAATGATGGTAGAGAATGGGCCAACCCTTATACCAGATGAGAATAGCCTGGGCTGGAGCTAGGAATGGAGGATGAGTTTCCTCAGTTCATGGTTTATGATGATGATGATGATATTTATACCCACCCATCTGGCTTGATTTCCCCAGCCATTCTGGGCAGCTTCCAACAGGATATTAAAAAGGTAAAGGTACCCCTGCCCGTACGGGCCAGTCTTGACAGACTCTAGGGTTGTGCGCTCATCTCACTCTAGAGGCCAGGAGCCAGCGCTGTCCGCAGACACTTCCGGGTCACGTGGACAGCGTGACGAAGCTACTCTGGCAAGCCAGAGCCGCACACGGAGACGCCGTTTACCTTCCCGCTAGTAAGCGGTCCCAATTTATCTACTTGCACCCGAGGGTGCTTTCGAACTGCTAGGTTGGCAGGCGCTGGGACCGAGCAACGGGAGCGCACCCCGCCGCGGGGATTCGAACCTGCCGACCATACGATCGGCAAGTCCTAGGCACTGAGGTTTTACCCACAGCGCCACCCGTGTCCCCTAAACAGGATATTAAAACAGGTATTAAAAACACAATAAAAGGTCAAACTTTAAAAACTTCCCTAAACAGGGCTGCCTTCAGATGTCTTCGAAAAGTCAGAGAGTTGTTTATTTTTTTGACATCTGATGGCAGGGCGTTCCACAGGGCGGGCACCACTACAGAGAAGGCCCTTTGTCTGGTTCCCTGTAACCTCACCTCTCACAGCGAGGGAACTGCCAGAAGGCCCTCGGCGCTGGACCTCAGTTTTAATGCCACCCTACCAAATTTGCACTACCCAATCTAAAAACACAAGCTGAAGTGCAGCTATCTTCTTAATGTACAAAGGTAATATTTGTATTTGTTGCTCTGCCAGCTGTTGCCTCTGGCCCCACCCAGCACTGCCATGTGGGCCCCAGAAAGTTGCCCAGAAGGAAATGCAACCCTTTAGCTGAAAAACACTCCCCACCCCTGCCTTAGAACAGGGGATTTCAATGGCACCCGTTGGTATGTCTCAAGAAGGGTGCAAAGGGAGGCTTGAGCATCAGTGGTTAAGTGAGCGTACCTGAGCATCTCTTCTGATATACTTCACCCAATATGTGCATTGTCTGGAGAACGTTTATTGTTCCCCTGCACCCCACACTAATGTGCACGCCTCCTGTTACGGTACTTCACTCTGCCGCGCATTACCTACAATCTGTCGGGCTAATTTGCTCAACAGCTTTGTTCTCCCTTGGGAACAGAGGTTGTTGGTCACAGAAGATTGAGTAAGCTCCTGGTGAATCAACATTAATGAAAATCAACAACGCCTAATGAGTGTTTTTTTGTGTGGCAGCTTCCGTAAAGAAGACAGTAAACAAAAGTCAGATAACAACAAAGGTCGACCTTTCCATCCTCTCCTCCCTTCTGTCTCATCCTCTTCCTTTTAGGAAGGGAGGTTGTTGAAGGAACTTCAGGAGCTAATTCAGCAGCTGGACCTGTGTAAGGTAGATTTATTTATTTATTTATTTATTTAGAAAAAAATTGACTGTTTTGGAATTTCTGCCTTCATGGAGAAGAAGGATGTCATTGTTCTACCTCCACTGTTGGAGGCAGTATGCTTCTGAACAGAAGTTGCTGGAGATCCCAAGTGGGGAAAGTGTTGCTGCCCTCAGGCCCTGCTGGTAGGCTTTCCACCGGTCAATCTGAGACAAGTATGCTGGTCAAAAATGCTTCTGTTCAGTTGGAAAAGGTTCAGAAAAGGTCAACAGAAATCATCAAGGGGGTGGAGTGATTCCCCTATGAGGAAAGGCTGGAGCATTTGGGACTTTTAGAGAATAGGCAAGTGAGAGGAGACATGATAGATGGTTTATAAAAGTATGGGTGGCATGGAGAAAGTGGATAGAGAAACGCTTTTCTTCCACTCTCAGAACACTAGAACTCATGGACTTGCAATGAAGCTGAATGCTGGAGGATTCAGGACAGAGAAGAGAAAGTCCTTCATGTAGTTAGACGAGGGTTTCCCAAACTTGGTTCTTCAGCTGTTGTTGGACTTCAACTCCCATCATACCTAGCTATTAGGACCAGTAGTCAGGGATGATGGGAACTGTAGTCCAAAAGGAGCTAGAGACCCAAGTTTGGAAAACCCTGAGTTAGACTACTCAGGGTTCCCATGGGAGGCAGGTATGGCCGCCAACTTGGTTGGCTTTAGAAGAGGATTGGCCAAATTCAGTGGTGAGGCTCTCCAGGGCTACTAGAAATCATGCTCTTCTGCCTCCATGGTAGGCAGTAACATGAGCACAACAGCAACTGGCATTCAGAGACATACGGCTTCTGACAGTGGAAGTAGACCATAGCCATCACAGCTAGTAGGGATGCCAGAGAATTCTAACTAAAAATGGAAACTGGAGTAGAAATTGCCAGCATCTGCATATTCATCCCGTGTCCAGAATGCACTTACACAAATTGCACTTATCGTAGAATTGGAAGGGACCCTGAGGATCATCTAGTCCAACCCCCTGCAATGCAGGAATCTGCTGCTGTCCCTTACAGGGATTGAACCTGCAGCCTTGGCGTTATCAGCACCATGCTCTAACCAACTGAGGAAGTTGATCCAGTGAATCCAACCACAGTTCTTGCTGCTTTCAGTCCGCAAATAGGAAATGGGTTGTTCCCACCCCCTGTTTGAATAGCATTTCCTGGGCTCTGAAATTAATGGCATAGAATTGGCATAATGCCAATATCATTTACATAATTCATTGTCTATATTGCATAAGCTAAATAAGCTGAGTAATTTTTGCAGACAGTGAGACAAATGCCATAGCTTTTGGTGGAAGATAAAATGCTGCAGAATGGAAACAGTGCTGCATGCAACAAATGCAAGATGGAATGGAAAATGGTGCCTTCGTTCATCTCTAATGGCTGGGAACTATTGATAGCCTTAACAAAAAAATTCCTTCCAGTAGCACCTTAAAGACCAACTAAGTTAATTCTTGGTATGAGCTTTCGTGTGCAAGCACACTTCTTCAGATACACTGAAACAGAAGTTGCCAGACCCTTCTATATAGTGAGAAGGTGGGGAGGGGTATTACTCAGAAGGGTGGTGGGAATGGGTGATTGGCAGATAGCTGAGATGAGCCTGTTGACGACTCTTAACGACTGCAATAGGTCTTATTGATAGCCTTGTCTTCCACAATTTTCTCTGATCCTTTTTAAAAGCCATCCAAGTTGGGGGCCATGAAAACCGGCCACTACTATCTTCCTGTACATATTCTTCTTCTTCTGGCTCAAATAAGCATGTTCTCCCCGGGCTAATATTACATGGAGATGACTCCTCCAGAAGCCAGCCTGCCTCTGATTTTGTGCAAGATGCCCCTTGGCCCCCTCTGATCTTGCCACCCACTATAGTACTCACATGGGATCCCCTTTTATGGATACCACTCATTCCAGGGACGGTAAAGGCTCTTGGATCTTTAGCTGCAGAAATGAAATATTCATACCTTGCCTTGTTCCCATACAAGCAAAGAAAAAACTAGATAAAGATTAATTCAGGGTGAAATAAACAGGATCCTTCTTTTATTCTCCACCCCCGCCCCCCACCACTGCCGCCCTTTTCCTCCTTAAATGACTTGAATATATTGAAAGGATGGGTTTTCTACGCAGGAAGGATGTATATAACTGTTGATGGAGTTCCTGCCTCTCCCCTACCCTCAATATTGCCACCCCTTGCTCTCAATCCATTAGACTATCTCGTCTCCTTAATGCTACTGCCATGCTGCCTTTTCAGAGGCTTGAAATATACACTATTGTGTTTTGCCTTTAGTTTTTTTGTGTGTGCAGAAAATTCCTTTCATGTGCCTCCTTCTGTAACACTCTTTTCTTCTTTGCAGTCAAGTGCACGGATGTTTGCTGCCAGGAGACTATTGCTGCTATTGTGCGAGGTGTATTATAACAGCCTCTCTTTTCTCCCTCCCCCTTATTGTTCCACATTGTCTGTGAGATGTTGTGATGGCTGGCTGGCATAACGGGCTTTTCTCTTCCCCCTCTTCCCCCTCTTGCAGATTCGACCGGCCTGTCTATAATTCTGCCCTCTTACTCTTCAAGGGAAACGAGGGGCAAGATGACATCCACATTTCTGCCATCCAGAGAAACAAGGCAAGAGTCACAATTGCCTGTGCTTGCCTTCTCGGATGTAGGGATGTCAGGGAATTCTGGAGAAAACAGAAACAGGAGCAGAAATTGCTGGTGTTCGGTTATACCTCCCGTATCCAGAACAGAAATCAATCCAGCAAATCAATCCCTGTTGTCACTTCCAGTCTGCAATTGATATGTAATTGATTATGTTACCCCAACCAACTTGATTTGTGTTTCCTTTGCACTGAAATGAATGGAGTAGACTAACATAATGACACCATACTTTATGCAATTTACATAATTAACTATGTAGGGTGGTGTTCAGCTCAGCCTTACTCAGCACACATCCATTGAAATGAGCGAACATGACTACGTTAGGTCCATTAATTTTAACAGGCCTACCCTGAGTAAAATTTAGTTGAATATGATCCATAAATTACATAAGTTGCGTAATTTTGGCATGGTGCAAAGTGAAAAAAAGAGGAAAGTGTGGGAGATGAACTGCAGTGGAGTGGAAACAGTGCTGCACACAGCAGATACAGGATGAAATGGCAAAAGGGACCTTCTCACATCCCTACTAAGTCTCATGGTGTTCAATGGGGTTTATTCCCAGGTAAGTGTGTATGGGACATCGGCTTTAGGCATCACATATTTGGATGGAATGCTTTAGGGCATTTAATTCAGCCTTCTTCAGCCTTGGGTCCCTAGATATTGTTGGACCTCCATCATTCCAGACCATAGGCTAAGTTGCTTGGGGGTAATGGGAGCCAAAGTCCATCAACAACTTGGGACCCAAGGTAGAGAGGAACTGTGATCTAGTCTAAGCAAGAAATCCATAAGTAGAGCATCACCGACAAACTTGAAGACCACAAGTGGGCACATCCCATAATATATTCTGTTTGATCTGAAGTTGCTGCCATATCAATTTTGTACTGGTGAAATGCTTGCTATTTGCAGATGCTCATGTATTTTTAAATTCTATTCCCTTAGTATAGGGATTAACAGCAGAGCAAGAAAAATGGATTTTGAGAGACCTTGTGGTCGCTAAGAGACTTAAACTTCAAGCCTGGAAGGATAAACACCACCGCCTATCACATAATGGCCTTGAGACCTGACTGCCCTGCCAACATTTGAACCTATTTCTTATAGATACCAATTTCATGTAGATTCCTATTGGAGGGTTAAGGTGGTTATTTCTTTCTTTAATACATTTTTTTAAAAAAATATACAATTATGGTAGCTCAGTTGGAAGAGCATGAGGCTCTTAATCTCATGGCTCTGGGTTTGAGCCCCACATTGGCAAAAGATTCCTGCATTGCAGGGGGTTGGACTAGATGACCCTCGTGGTCCCTTCCAACTCTACAATTCTATGATTCTGTTATTATTTTTTTCCTTTTGTTCCACCTTCATTAATTTTTTTAACAAATTAACTACACCACCAGTAAAGAAAACTCTGCCACTTCTCTGGATAATCACCCGCCATCTTGTTTTATGGATCTTCTGGTGTCCATGCAAAACCCTCTTGCTGCTTAAGCCTGTTATATCTACTCTTGCCTTCTGGAACCAAGCACAGAACCAATCTGACCATCTCCTGACTAAACCCAGAGCTGGGCTAAACCAGGAACCATTGGATTGGTAACTGTGATGAGTCGGTGTCCACTTTTAATATACTCTAGGACTTGCTCCAAATCAGCTGGCAAAGGACCGGGGTTAGTCTGAAGCTCTTCCTGAGGAGTCCTTGGATGACAGCCACCACCTTCTGGGATTATCTCTGCATGGATGTGGAAGCTGTGGCCTTCTAGAGATTGTTGGACTTCAGTTCCCATCAGTGCCAGCCAACATAGGGAGATGGAAGCGAGGGTTCCATGCTATTTGGATGACCACCATTTCTTCAACCCTGCTCTGCAGACTAAGGAAGTAGACTCTCTCTTGCCCATTAGGCCAGAACACAAGCATCAAAACAAGATGAGTAGAGTCAACCCTAAAAGGCAAGACTGTTCAAAAGGGAGGTTTGCATGACCTCGTGAATTGTCAGCTACAGGTCTAGTGCAACAGGCTTAAGAACTGTGCAGCCAAGCTGGCTGAGTTTGCAGCAGGGATCTTTCCCTTTGTGGGGTGGGGGGCTACTTCTGGAAGAGTCTTCTTCTCTATTTTGCCTTCCATTCCACAAACTGTCAGCCCCTTCTGGTCCATAAAGAACCAGAGTTCTGGATTTGAACTCAAATTATGGTAGAATAAATGGGAATTGCAATTCAGTGTCACTGAGTGGAGTGTTGCTGTTTTAGAATTCAGTGCTGCTGTTCTAAACCATTTCATTCTATCCCATTTCCGTCTTCTGTTTTTTGTTTTGTTTTTTTCACATGGGGGCAAAACAATAAGGCAGCATTCTACATCAACTGAGAACACTCAGTCGCACTCAGTTTATGGCGTCCGCCCCCGCCCCCGCCCCCCAAAGGATAATTTATACATTTGCAATTCTTGGAGTTACCACTAGCTTCTCAAGGCCTCTCATGCAAAGGTGGTGACACTTGGGCTGCATAAGCAATGGCACTCACACCCTGAGCATCAGAAATAGCGCGGCTGATTTGTGAAAATTGCTTTTGTGCCTTTTATTTGTAATTCTAATTGTTCTTATTTGCCAAGGGCAGTGCCTTTTCACTGGAACTGGTCCAAGGGAAATCTCTGTCTCTGTTATGTGTGAATTGCTATACTTATTTTGGCATCCTGAGTATATAGACATGCGAAGATGCATATCATTCGCATGAGCTGCTACAGTTGTCTTTTTGAGATCTAATTCTTCCCCAGGCTCCCTTAGAAGCGATGTCGCTGTGTCTGCATCTTGCCTGCAAAGCACATGCACGTAAACACATACACACTAAGGTGCCATGTAAATTTGCACAACCTGCTGCAAGATGTCAGTGTGAAGCTCATTTTCAATGGGTTGATGGTAGGAAATGATGTTTTGTCCAGCCTATGCTTAGCTCAGAGAGCACCAGCTTGCTCCACCTTTTAGAATAGTGCAGGGTGGCTTATTGAGGAATGCATGAATGCAGCAAACAGCAGAAAGAGGAGAGCCTTCAGCAATGTGTGGGAGTCTAAGTAATGATCCTTGATATGAGAATAGAAAAGGGACATGCTTGTAAACATCTTTAATCTGCCAGACGTTGGAGGCTATGTACTTTGGACTAGAGAGTGCAGGGAGAGGAAGAAACATTAAGGAGAAAAGATCCATCTGTGTGTGTGTGTGTGTGTGTGTGTGTACAGTGGTACCTCGGGTTACATACTCTTCAGGTTACATACGCTTCAGGTTACAGACTCTGCTAACCCAGAAATAGTGCTTCAGGTTAAGAACTTTGCTTCAGGATGAGAACAGAAATCATGTAGCAGCGGCGCAGCGGGAGACCACATTAGCTAAAGTGGTGCTTCAGGTTAAGAACCGTTTCAGGTTAAGTATGGACCTCCAGAACGAATTAAGTACTTAACCCGAGGTACCACTGTATATGGATTGTAGCCAATGCTAATTCTTCCCACTGAAGTTAATGGACATAGAATCATAGCTTTAGATTTTACTTAGAGTCTTTCTACATGTACCATTCATAGTGGTGTCATCGCTGTTTGATCCAACATTTTTGACAGCGACTTTGTAGATGATTGCCCACGCCTTTGTACACATGTCACACTTATTAGAGATGGGATTTTCCTTTCCATGTTAATGGGAGGTTGCCACCAAATTGAAGAAAAGGACCCGTGTCTGTTGTCACACCCCTGGTGTACCCTTGACTTCCTCCAGCCAGTGTATGTCAAGAGTTATGGATAGCCCTTTTATGGCTTAAATCTTTTTTTTAAAAAAATAACTCCTAGTTATAACTTGTTGGAATATAGATTAGAATCATACAATTGTAGAGCTGGAAGGGATCCCAAGGGACCAACCCCCTGCGAGGCAGGAATCCCAGCTAAAGCATCCCTGACACATGGCCACCCAACCTCTGTTTAAAAACCTCCATTGAAGGAGAGTCCACCACCTCCCAAGGGAATCCATTCCAATAGAACAGCACTTGCTGTCAGAAGGTCCCCCCCCCCCAATGTTTAGTTGGAACCTCCTTTCTTCTCATTTGAATCCATTGGTTCAGGAGCAGCAGGAAACAAGCTGGCTCCATCTTCTATGCAACAACACTTAAGATATTTAGATATCTGAATAGGAACTACATTTCTATCCAGAGCTGCCTGGGAAGAAGGATTTGCTGTTCAGCCACTCTGCAAACTGTTGCTCTATGGGTCTCCTAACTTGGCACCCTTAACAAACCACATCTCCCAGGATTCTCTCAGGGAACTCATGACTGGTTAAAGTAGCATGATGCTGCTTTAAATGTATAGCACAGATGGGTACTTAGTCAGGGATGGGGGAACTTGTGGTCTTCCAGGCGTTGTTAGGCTACAACTTCCATCATTGCTGGCCATTGGCCACGCTTGTTGGGGGCTGGGGCTGATGGGTGTTGGAGTCCAATAATATTGGGGGGGCACAGGTTTCCCCATCCCTGATCTAAATTGTAACTATTATTTTTAAAAACATACCAGTGGAGGAGCTTTCCTTAACAAAAATTCTGTTTCCAGTCATATGAAGAAACCTCCAAACAAACTGGCTAGGCAAGATTGGTTGTCAGCCCTACCAGTTTTCTTCTGTGACACATGGACTGAACAAAAGTGCCCCCTGGAGAAAGTCCAAAGGAAGTTATTTAGATCCCCAAAATGGGTTAATAGCGCAGACCTTGAGGTGAGGAGGCTAACTAAAACTGCTTGCCTGTGCACGCCTTTGAACTGATTAGACAGCCCAATGGAAAGCAAACTTGCCACCTCTTGATACAGTGTCAGGCTAAAGTCAACCCATTTCTTGACTCCAGAAATGAATCCTTCTGTCCAAGGGCACAGGATTTATTGCTACATGAGACCTGACATCCCTTGACCCTGCCTGAGCAGGCCATGGACAAGTGGTAATAATTATTATCTCCCCCCGCCAAAAAAAGTACTATAGATTGGAGGCACAGCAGTAGCTTAACACATGAAGAATTTATTTCAATTCATGAGTGTTGTTTTGTCAGTGTGCATGACATTTAACAGTTTCATGAACAAAAGAAAAGGATGGTCTCTGCCCACATAGAGCTAACAAATTGCAATTGTGGAGAAGTCCAAGGGAGGCTGTTGGCTACGATGGCCTCAAGGAAACAGTTATAACTGACTACAGTTTACTGTTTAGCTGTAACACTAAACCATGGTTAATCAAAACTGGAGGTGAAAGTTTCCTATCATGTAGCTCCTGTAGGATGCAGCAACATATTAGGATCCCTTCAGAGAAATAAGTCTACTCAAGTTTACAGAGGAGACTTGGTAAATCTCTTACACCTTTGTTAAAGGAGGTCTGAGTCTCTTCTCATCATACAGCTTCCTGCAAGGCTCAATGGTACAGTTTTAACTACTGTAATTGATTTTACATATCCATTTCCCTCCACCTAAGGCCTTTCCACTGTACAGGGCTCTGCTGTTACTTCCCAGACTATCCTCTGTTTCTAGCCGCCTCTACACAGGGATGTGACATTGGGAGATGCAGCGATGCTTGGAGGCAGCAGTGCTATGAACACCAGTTGCTGGAAACCACAGGAGGGGGGAGCACTCTTGTCCTCAGATCTGCTTGTGGGTTTTCCACAGTTGGCCACTGTGAGAACAGGATGCTGGGCCAGATGGGTCTATGGCCAGAACCAGCAAGGTTCTTCTTAGGTTCTTATGCATTTGAGCAAATGCAGTTACGTGAATTGAGTCCTGGCTAAGGGTGAGTTAAAAGGCATGTGTGCATTGAGCTGGCTCCAGGTTTGGGGGTCTTGGAAAAATGCCCTTTGATGTGCCCAGAGATGGGCAAATCCATCATTTTCGGTTCATCTCAGCTCCTCATTCCCCCACCCCCCTTAAGCTCAGTTATCCACATTGCCAGAACATGTTGTGATTAAAAAAAAAAAAGCCCTGTTGAAAATTCATCAGCATCTAATCTTGGTCATTAATTTCAGTGGGTATACAGTGGTACCTCGGGTTACAGACGCTTCAGACGCTTTAGGTTACAGACTCTGCTAACCCAGAAATAGTACCTCGGGTTAAGAACTTTGCTTCAGGATGAGAACAGAAATTGCGCTCCGGCGGCGCAACAGCAGCAGGAGACCACATTAGCTAAAGTGGTACCTCAGGTTAAGAACAGTTTCAGGTTAAGAACGGACCTCCGGAACGAAGTTCTTAACCCGAGGTAGCACTGTACTCTGAGTGTAACTGAGCTGAATGGCATCCTAAACTACTTTGGGGATCTTGAAGCATTTGACCTAAAACCTCAACTTATCATTAATGGAGGCAGGGGGTGGGGACGGCCTGTGGCCCTCCAAATGTTGCTGGACTACAACTCATCGGTGACCATAGGCTGTGCTGGCTAGGGCTGATGGAAATTGGAGTCCATCAAACTCTGGAGGGCCACCATTTCCATACCATACCTCTGAAATAGACAATCGTTCCTGTAGGTAGGTAAACAGCAGTAGTAACAAACCTTGTGGATGTTTCCCCCCGCATCTGAGACACCTGAAATCACTTCTGCAGTATGCTTCCTAGGAGTGTTTCTGAAACAAAACAAAACAAAATTTCCAAAATCCTTTCCTTTTTTATTATTTTCATTTGTTATTTGGGGCTCCTTTTCCCTTCCCTCTTTGACTAATTACACTTTGTTAGTTGTTATAGCAACTATGGATTGCTCAAGGCATCCAACTCTAGCGATTGGGCTGCAGACGGAGATGTCGGGAGAATACAAATGGGCTTTCTTGGGTTATTTAAATCTCTTCCTGCCTCTCCTCGCCGCTGCCACCCCCTGCACCGTCAAACCCCCGCAAGAGCCATGCAGGTGGGTTATTGATGCCCTTGCTCTTATCTGAGCCAGGACCAAACAAGGAATCTTCTACCTGAGGCTGTCGCAAACCTTTTCCTTCCAGCCCGAGGTGCTGTGTGGCATTAGGGGATCTGCTGCATTTCTCAGCGACCTGACAAGCCCCCAGAAAGATGACTCTTGTGAGTGACAAGCCAGTAATGGCCGGATCCTATTATTAAAGCTGCATCTTCCTGGCTGGCATTTAGCATACGCTGAGTATACATCATAGATAGATAAAGAGTCACTCTAGCTCTGGCAATGTTGCATTGTAACCTCAGCCTATCAACTGATATCGAACAACATTTATTGTCATTGTTCAATACCGGACAGTCCGAGGAAGCAAGGCTTCTGAATACTAGTTGCTGGAAGCCACTGCGGGAGGGGAGAGCTGCTCTTGTGCTCAGATCTTGGGCTTCCCATTAGGGCATCTGGTTGGCCACTGTGAGAACAGGATGCTGGACTAGATGGGCCATTGGCCTTATCCAGCCCAGGCTCTTCTGGTGTTCTTGGGAACAGACAGACATGGACTGCTACAGGTCAGGCTGGATTGCCCAGACTGATCTGCAACTGTCTGGTTTCAAGGCGTCAGGCAGGAAGGAAAGAAAGACAGGCACTGAGCATGAAAACCCTGCAGAATGGCTGAGACCTATCCTGACCTGGCACTTGGGTCTTCTCAGGAGAAGGTAGGAGGAGCCTGTCATCTGTATGAAGAGGAGTGGTAGGAGGTACCAACTGGGAAACCCCCAAGGGAAGAAGGCTCAGAGCCAGGGGATTGGTGGTGGGATGACTATGAGTGGTCAGAGGGAGGAGAGGGAGCAGACTGGGAGGAGGTGGCATCAGAAGCTGAAGAGGCACCAGGGTTTAGTGAGCAGGGAAGCATGTGGCAGAGAGCAGTTCAGACTCAGAGGCAGGAGAGGAGAGAGGCCAGGAGACAGAGATGAGGCAGACTGCTGAAGAAGCCAGGGAGTCTCCCTCTCCTGCTGTGACCAGCTCCCCACCCACTGGTCTCCCAGAACCCATAGATAAATGAAGAGGGTGGAGCAACGAGACTAGACAAAGGAGCCTGAGATTGCTTGGGAAGTCTTATGGGAAGGCAGTCATTGCAACTGCCTCATTGGGGCAATACCTACCGGGAAGAGTTGCTGTGATTACTAGGCCTGCGCTGTTGTGATTTCTTTGCATACAGAATTAACTTCACTGAGACTGGTATTTATATTGCTGATCTACATACTCCTGACTCTGGCTCCTGACAGCTGAGCAGAGGAGCCAACTTGCTTCAAAAATTGAGGGGTCCCGGCCTCACTTGTGACATCACACTTACAACGTTGCATCGTCAGGAGGAGGCCAAGCATGAAGCTGAGCTTGGCACGGCTTCAATGGCTGGTGGTGCCTCCTCTCTCAGCTCAGCCTCCTTCCACAGCAGCAGGAGGAGGAGGAGCTCAGCCTCCTTCACCCCATCCACATTGGAGGGGGGCTGGTCCCCTCTGAAAGGATACTGGGGGAGGCCAAAACAGCTCAGACCCCATGGGCTGGTGCCCCTGCAGCTGAGCATGCTGAAGGAACTGGAGGTCCCAGAAACTGAATGGGACCCACTCCCAGAATCAATATTCTAAATTATCCTTGTTAACCTAGAATTCAGGATGAGCAGGACTCGGGTGGCCACTTTATGTGCCACCAAAGTGGAGGAAATGCATCACCAAGAAAAGAGGGCAGAGATTTGCATAGAATTTGCACCTGCTAATTTAAATGCACAGGTGCCAAATTAAACCAAATTGCCACAATTTATGAACAGGACTCCAAACACATCTCAGCATAGTGGGGGAGACTGTAGCCAGGCGACCTGCATGCCTTCTCAGTCTACTCTCCAGCTGCCGTTAACTGCGGATACGCAACTTCAAGATCTTTTTCTTATTTTGGTTTTCTATGTTTCATCTTCTAGACTAAGACTGGACAGCAGTTCAAATAGAGGATACCTTCTAAGACTAAGCAGAAAGCAGGGCAGATGAAAGCAGAGAAACAACATAGTCAGGGAAGAACCCTCTCTCCCCTTGCAAAGCCAGGGATGCGTCCTTCAGTCTTGAGTTCCCAGATGTGGTTAGACTACAACTCCCTTCCACTTCCATTGATTAAGTCAGTTGGGCATTGCAGTCCGACATCCGGGGAGCCAGTGTCGCAGGGCATTGCCTCAGGAGCCCAAAAGGCAGAGCTCCGTTCAGCTGGGTGGCTTCCTCGTGAGTAGTACGGGGTCTGCTTCCGATCTCTCCAGAGACACCCCAGTGCAGCGCTTGAACGGCGCTTGAAGCCATGCAAATGGAGCCTCGTGTTCGCTAGGTCTCGTCCCTCCTCAGGAAAATAGAGTCCTCCATCTCTCGGAGGTTGTTGCGGCTTGATCTGTAACACCTCTAGGCAAGCCTGCAGCTTTGTTATAAATCAGCAGAGGCAGCGAAATTTCCCAGGGGAAGGCTTTCTCGCTGCGCGCAAGGGCGTTTTCGCCATCATTAGCTGTCTAATTGCGTGCCACGCCGCACAGAGCTATTTAGATGTGTGACTGGCGATGATTTATTGATTACCGCTCCTTTTGTAAAGCTTTGTTTTCCCATTTCTGACAAATCCGGCGACTAGTGGTGGAGTTTGATTCCCCCCCCCCCATTTATTTTTTTAATGAAAAATTGCTTTGAACGCTTGTTTGATATTTCCTGTGCATTAATTTTTTAATGGAGCTCAAACACACAAAGCAAAGAACCACCCACGCACCATACAGGAACAAAACACGCGCAAGGGGGGGGGGGTGATGACAGAGCGACATGGAAGGACGTGACTTTATCAGTTCCCCCTGACCCACTCTCCGTCGTGAGGCACGGAGCTGGGACAGAGGCGGGACTAATTCCAATGCCAATCATGGCAAGCGCTCCAGCTCCTCCTATGTGCCTATTTCATGGTACCAGTCGCTGGCAAATCAGGGGCAGAGAACTTCAGGTCAAAGGCAGATTTAGGGAAGAGCCTCAGGGGTGCCGCAGGGGACACCGCAACTATATATAATGAAGCAAGAGAAGCAGAGCGACAGCAAAACTGGCATTGCACAGGTCCATGAGACCCCAAGCTTCAGGGGCCAAATGTGGCCCTGTGTACCTCTCTGCCTGGCCCCCGGGACTCTCCCAAGGCCACACACCCCTCCTGAGCAACACCCCTCACCTGCCTTGTTTTTCTCTCTCCTTGAGTGTTTTGTCCTGGATCTGCTCTTGAGCTCTGACAGTGCATCTTGCTTGCTTGCTTGCTTGCTTGCTTGGATGGAGGATAGAGAGAAGGGCATGTGTAAAGGTAGCTCCGTTAGTAAAGCATGAAACTCTTAATCTCAGAGTCTTGGGTTCAAGCCCCATGGCTGGGCAAAGAGATTCCTGCATTGCAGGGGGTTGGACGAGATGACCCTCATGGCCCCTTCCAACTCTACAATTCTATGATTCTATCATTATTAACCCTGTGTTTTGTCATTTTGCAATCCTCGCCTGAAATATACTCGGAGTCCAGAGTGGATTTCATGCTCTTTATTCAGCTCATAGTGGTGATGAGGAATGGAAGTTCCCCCACAATATCTGCTTTATATACATTATTTACACAATGGGCTGCACGTGATTGGCTAATTCCGGGATTCTCCTGTAGGCCAATCAGGTTGTGGATTCACTTCCACCTGGAGCTGGATTGGGTGGCTCCTGCGGACCAATCATACTGCTGCATTGTTCTAGGACCAATCAGACTGCTGCATTTTGGATCCTATTCAACTCAATACATAACACCGCCCTTTCTGGTTAGAACAGGAGGAGGGTTTTTTCTTCTAGCCTGGTGGGGCTGCCTTTCCTGCCCAGCAAACGTCCATGGGGAGGGGGGAACATAGCATTGATGGGCAGAGGCAGAGGCAAAAGGGGGCAGAGCAACAAATGTGCAAATGTTACCTTTTGCACAGCAGTATCTTCACACTCAAAATATTCATCTCTATCCAGGGTTTTGAAAATATGTGAGGAGGGTGCGAGGCAAGGCTGGGGAGCAGTGTGAACCTGATCCAGGAGAGCCAGTGGCCTGAGAGAGTCCCAGATGCCAGAGCCATCTACCCTCTGGTAGTTTTCCAGGAAGTGGCATTCAGAAACATCACTGCCTCCAACTGTGGAGGCAGAGCAGAGCTGGCTAGTCACCATTGATAGCTCTTTCCTTCTCCATGAAATGGTCTAATCCTCTTTTAGAGCCATCCAAGTTGGTGGCCATCACTGCTTCCTGTGGTTGGGAGTTCCATAGGTCAACTCTGTGTTGCAATATCCATCCTGAATCTTCCAACATTCAGCTTCGTTGGATGCCCATGAGTTCTACTGTTATGAGAGAGAGAACCCTTTTTCCCCCTGCACCATTTCTCCACGCCATACATAAACTTCTACCATATCACACCTCTTTGGGTTTGAATCTGGGACCTTTTTGGGTGCAAAGCAGGAGGGTACATACCCCTAAACATTTTGTGAGTCTTTTGTCCATTTACGGTATTTATTTTTCCTGATTTGAACTATAAAATGGTGGTTTTCTTGCGTCAAAATGAGAGTACCCCTAAACATTTTTTTAGAAGGAAAAAAAAGCAATGGATGAGAGGGAGAAAAACTTTTCTCTGTTCACTTTATCCATGCCATGCATACATTTATAAATTTCTATCGTGTCGCCTCTTTCTTGCCTTTTCTCTAAATTAAAAAAGCCCCAAATGCTGCAATCCTCCTTCCTGGGAGACTCACTCAGTCTATCCCCTTGACCATCTTGGTTTCCGTTTCCTGACTCTTTTCCAACTCTACAATATCCTTTTTGAGGTCAGGCAACCAAATCTGGTGCACAGCTCTGCTGCACACGCTCCTTGAGTGTTTTTTGCCTGGCTGGAATGTGTCCTTGAACTCCCACAATGCCTCTTGCCTTCCTGGATGAAGAACAGAAAATAGTGAGCATAGAAACTAGTGTACCACCAAGCCCAATTTTACCTCTGGCCCCACCCAGGACTGGTATGTGGCTGCCATGAGGCTGCCTGGAAGGGAATATGACCCTTAAGGTGACAATGCCTCTGCCTCCTGAGATCAGGAGATATCACCACTCCAGACTCTTCAAGCTTTTTCAAGCTATGGCTGGCTACATGAATTTAACAAAAAATAATATTCATGCAGTTAAGCAGTTCCATTTGGATGCAAGCCAGGCCGTCCTTCCTTGATTGCAAGATTATGGATACAAAACAGCAAGTGCAATGCAAAATCGTTGAGTGAGTGCGGGAGACCTGTCCAAGCCTACAACCGTATGAAAATCGGGATGAAAAACTGTGTTAATCCAGACTCTGTCGTATCTATGGCAGCATCAATGGCCGGCTGTCTACATTTGCCTAGGAAACGTTCGCCATCTAGTGGTTGAAGAATTACATGAAACCGTGTATATCCCCCCCCCCCCCACGGCATTCTGATCCCTGCCACTGGCAGCATCAAATACACTACATTTTCATTTTGAATGGGGTTTAGGTTCCTTCTGGAAGATGCTTCCTATGTCTATGTTATCTACTTTAGCATCACTTTCTCCTAGCTTCTGCTTCTTCCTTTTTCCTGGATCCTTAAGGGATCCCGGTCAGTGAAGGATCACATAGTTAATGGGATGACATCCTGATGCTATTGGATTGGCTACATGATTCAGTTAATGATGGCAAGAGAGGGCAAGGGGGACTAAGGGCAAATGAGGGTAATTGACAGAAATAAGCTTCCTCTTTTCTTCCTCGAAAGGATTGCAGCACTGCAAAAACAAAACAAAAAAGGGGTTTGTGACAATTAGTGGATAATTACCCCTTATATAGGACACTAGAAACACATCTGAACATCCCTCAGGCACTCTTTGTGCAAATCTTGTCAATGCAGGATAAAGTGTGGAAGAGCACAATCTGTCAAACTGAATGTGCATTTCACCCAATGTAAGTATTACATCTGAATGACAGAAGCTGGAAAATGCAGTGGCCAGTTTAACAGCCATGTGTGAAAATGACCTCTGGGGTTCTTTTCCTGCCCAATTAAAAGGAAATGGCAGTAAGGGGCCTGTGACCATTAACAGTGCGATCCTAGCCAGGTCTGCTCACAAGCAGGTTCAATAGGTCCAGGAATTGCAGCATCTGTTTCCTAGGCAGAGAGTAGCCCTATTTATTCATCCATTGCTATTATTAAAAACTTTGTAGTTTTTGTCTCCAGCATCTCCTCCCCTTCCTGCTCCAACCTGGCCTTCTCAGGAAAACTTTGAAGAGAGAGTCTAAAAATGCATTCAGGTGAGTATGCTGAGTGGGAATCTCACACTTCACAGGCTTCTCCATCACTCATCACTGAATGGCTTCTAATGGCACTTCCAGACTGTCTTTATTTTCAGGTGGGGTTCACTCACATGCTGGCAAATGGTGCAATTCTGATTGTTTCAGGGGTCTTGTGCAAGAAGCACTCTTCCCTGGAAATCAGGCTTTTTGCAATAAGGGAAGTGACAGGTGGCATGCCACGGGGTTTTGTACTGGGCTTGGTGTTGTTCAAAATCTTTATAAATGTCTTTGGATGAAGGAATTGAGGGTACACTCAAGAAATCTGTGGATGACACTGAACTGGGAAGAGTAGCTAATACCTCAGAAGACTGAATCAGGGTTCAAGACAGCCTTAACAGATTGGAAAACTGGGCCCAAGCCAGTTAAATGAATTTCAATAGGGACAACTGTAAGGTTCTGCAATTAGGTAGGAAGAACCAGATGCAAAAGTATAGGATGGGGGACACCTGGCTTACTAGCGGGGCATGCGAAAAGGATCTAGGGTGGACCACAGGCTTAACATGAATCAACCATGTGGTGCAGCTGCAAAAAAAAAAAAAAAAAAAAAAAAAAGCTAGGCTGCATCAAGAGATTATTATGTCCCAGATCAAGGAAAGTAATAGTCCTACTCTATTCTGCCTTGGACCTGGAGTCCTGTGTCTAGTTCTGGGCAACACAGTTTAAGTAATATATTGACAAGTTGGAATGTGTGCAGGGAGAGTGACCAAGAGGTTAGGAAGCCAAGTCTTATGAGAAACAGTTGAGGGAGTTCGCTATGTTTAGCCTAGAGAAGAGGTGGCTGAGAGGTGCTATGATAGCCATCTTTAAATATCTGAAAGGCTGTCACATGGAAGATGAAGCAAGCTTGTTTTCTCCTGCTCTGGAGGGTAGAACCCAAACCAATGACTTCATGTTACAGGAAAGGAGATTCTGCGTAAACACCAGGAAAAATGTTCTGATGTTAAAAGCTGTTTGACAGCAGAACAAACTGCCTCGGGAGGTGGTGGGCCTTCCTTCATGGGGAGTTTTTAAACAGAGGTTGGGTGACCATCTGCCAGGATTTCTTTAGCTGTGACTCCTGTCATGCAGGGGGTTGGAATAGATGATCCTTGGGTACCTTCCAACCCTATGATGCTATGATTCTACGAAATGCATTGGAAAGTGTGAGATAATAGCACTTGCTTTGACACATCATGTCACCTGCCTGCAAGCAAATCTGAATGACTCCTTCTTAAATCGACAGTGCCATTGACTCTCCTTACAAACAAATCAGGATGAACGGTCAATAAGCAGGTCATCTGGAAGTGATCGAGGAGTGTTCAATGGAACTCATTTAGAAGCCCATTTCAGACCTTTGAACTGATTGCATGAAGCTTAGAAGTCCTCCTGGAAGGAATTTGCTTTCAGAGAAGCAACCCATAAACATTTTAAATACAAAAATACATTAAAAGTATATATTTAATAGTATGCCCATCTTGGGACGTGGGTGGCGCTGTGGGTAAAACCTCAGCGCCTAGGACTTGCCGATCGCATGGTCGGCGGTTTGAATCCCCGCGGCGGGGTTAGCTCCCATCGTTCGGTCCCAGCTCCTGCCCACCTAGCAGTTCGAAAGCACCCCGAAGTTCAAGTTTCAAGTTTTATTGCGGCCAAAGCCAGTGACACCCGAAGTGCAAGTAGATAAATAGGTACCGCTTTATAGCGGGAAGGTAAACGGCGTTTCCGTGTGCTGCGCTGGCTCGCCAGAATAGCTTCGTCACGCTGGCCACGTGACCCGGAAGTGTCCTCGGACAGCGCTGGCCCCAGGCCTCTTAAGCGAGATGGGCGCGCAACCCCAGAGTCGGACACGACTGGCCCGCACGGGCAGGGGTACCTTTACCTTTACCTATGCCCCCTATATGAGTTGTTTAAACATGAGTTGCTTAAATATACATTCAGCAGCATTATAGTGTGTGTTCAAAACCACTTCCATCCCATTTACTTCCAAATAAACATGCATTAGGCTGTCCTGTAACAAGTCCCATTGTGCTCTTACTTTCTCCCAAATAAGTGTGCATAAGAGTGTCACTTTAGAAGAGATGTCTTTTTTCATCATAACATGGCATCACCTGTATTTACTGCTGCAAAGCAGGTTCCAGTTAATTTAATTGCCTAAAATGCTCCAAACATTCAAGAAGTCATTGTTCGATACCAGCCTAGAGCAGAATGATGGGATGTTCATTCGATGAAAAACCTGTGGGTTCCCTTCCTCAGAAAAAAAAACTCCCAGCAGCTTGTTTCAGTTGCTTCGTCAGGGACTCGGGCAGGTCACTTCCATGCTGCTCACATGGCAAATTGGCTTCACCCCCAGAGGCATACTCCATTGTCTCTCGAGACAGACGAATGCCAACAATTGTTCTTTTGCTGCATATTTATATATGGGCGGTTATATTTTCATGTTCACACTACTAGCTTTAAACTTTGCAAACTGCTTAGAAGCCCATTTTTGGAATTCAGTAGTTTATAAAAGAATAAATAGGTAAAGGTAAAGGTACTCCTGACCGTTAGGTCCAGTCACGGACAAATCTGAGGTTGCGCGCTCATCTCGCTCTATAGGCCGAGGGAGCCAGCATTTGTCTGCAGACAGCTTCTGGGTCACGTGGCCAGCATGACTAAGCCATTTCTGGTGAACCAGAGCAGCGCACGGAAACACCGTTTACCTTCCCGTTGGAGTGGTACCTATTTATCTACTTGCACTTTGACATGCTTTCGAACTGCTAGGTGGGCAGGAGCTGGGACCAAACAATGGGAGCTCACCGCTTTGCGGGGATTCAAACTGCCAACCTTCTGATCAGCAAGTCCTAGGATCTCTGGTTTAGACCACAGCGCCACCCACGTCCCTTAAAAGAATAAATAAGAACAATATAAATTATGTCTATGTAAGCCTGTTTTTACCAATGCAGCAATGGTAGTTGTTTGTGTGCTTGTTTGTGTTGAGGTCAGCCCTGGTCTGTGCTGCTGGGGTGGCTCTTTGCAAGATAGTCATTACACATGTCACTCTAGCAATGAACTGGCTGTCTGTTTGAGGAAGGCCACTGCACTGTATAAAAAAACCCCCTCCTAACCAAAACCTGGATTCCACTGGCTGTACAATTTAGGCTGGAGTTGGTGCAGAACAGGCTCTTTATCGAACTGCTCCAGCCCTCCTGGGCTCCCCGGTTAATCCCTCAAACACCCTTTCAAAGCTGTAGATAAACACAATCAGAGGCATCTCATCTCCCTTGACTCACACATCTTTTCGCCAGGCAAACAGATAACATTTAATACAGATTGAGACAGTTTAAGTAAAGGTTACAGACTAACCTTTCTGGGAATGGCTGTCGCTCCAGAGCACAGCATTTTCAGGGAATTGCTGTTCATTTCCATTCCTTTATTCTGGGGTGGGGTGGAGGGAGGGGGAGCCCCGAAAACACACACCAATCACGGTGATGGTAGCCGTGATAACAAGGCAGGGACCGAGAGGTGCGAGGAGAGAAACTTCCAATCTCGCAAAAGTGCAGGCACACACCAGACATTACCCACAGGGAGATGTTTTCATGCAATATGTTTTCTAGCATAAAACCCGTCAATTGCAATTTGTCCACAACTGTCATCGAAAGCCATTAGTGTCTACAGCAACAGCAGATACATACACATATCTGTGTGTATTACACATATATTTATATGCACACACACGCTGACTATCTACAGCACTCGGGGTTTGTCATTTGCAAGGATATTTTTTTGAAGGAAGCGCAAGGGCGTGTGGCGTCATGTGTGCATCTAGTGCCTCACTTGCGCTGTGCGGGAGCTCTCTCTTCTCTTTGGTCTCTATCAAATGGTCCCTTTTAAAATGTGTGGGGGAAGCATCCAGCTTATGTGCATAGGACTGGGGTAGATCTGCCCTGTTTTCCCAGTCCACGGCAGCTCATGAGGAACCTCTTCCAACTCTACAATTCTATGATTCTATTAATCCCTTCTATGCTGTTAAGTTGAAATCCTGGCAGGTTAGGGGTGCATAAACTCAGACATGGAGGCCAAATGTGGCCCCCAGTTCCCTGTTTGTGGCCCTTGGAATTCTCCTAAAGCCACACACCCCTACATTGCACCCCAAGGATTTTTGGATGGCTAGAATATGTCCTTGAACTCTGATCTTTCCTCCTGCCAGCCTGGATGGAGGATAGAGAAGGGCGTGTGAGTGCATGTAGAAAGCTCTGCACAAAAGTAATAAATTTGCATGCATGGCTCCACCTGCTTTCACCCCTGGGCCCACCCACCACAGGCATGTGGCCCCTAGAAGGTTCCCCAGAAGAGAATGTGGCCCCCAAGCTGGAAACTGTCCTCCATCCCTCTTGCAGGGTAAAGCGTTGAGTTCGGTCCAGAAAGAATTCATCCCCAAACTGAGGAGCTCCTCAGATCTAACTGAGGTTCTGGCTGAAGAAGGAATCCAGCAATATCTCTAATTTAAGGCTCTGTTTCTGATACTATCAGCTAGCATAAGCCACCCACCCTGAGCCATGATCTCCACAGAGTCTCAGATTTTAAAATACAGTGGTACCTCGGGTTAAGTACTTAATTTGTTCCAGAGGCCCATTCTTAACCTGAAACTGTTCTTAACCTGAAGCACCACTTTAGCTAATGGGGCCTCCCGCTGCCGCCGCGCCACCGGAGCACGATTTCTTTTCTCATCCTGAAGCAAAGTTCTTAACCTGAAGCAATATTTCTGGGTTAGCAGAATCTGTAACCTGAAGCATATGTAACCTGAAGCATATGTAACCCAAGGTACCACTGTAATAAATTCTTAGCACTTGTAGAACCTGAGATATAAGTCAAAGAAGGCAGGCACTCACCTTCCCTTTTGTGTTGCGAGAAACTAGCCTACTCCCACATTTCAGCATTTTGAGCCTACAAATGAAGTTATGGCAATTACTGGCATTTAGGCAAGCAACTGATCTGACATTTAGATGAATTGTTTTTTTTAGTGTGGCAGCACTTACACACTGGAACTCTTTACCTGTTGACATCAGTCCTTCACTGTACTCCTTTCGGAGCCTACTAAAAACATGTTTGTTCAGGCAAGCCTACCCACACACGCACAATGTTGATGGGTGTTTTAATCTGCTGTTAGTTTATTGCTACTTTTACCTTTTGAAAGTTTTAAGGAGTTGTTTTTACTGTTTTCGGTGATAGCTTTTATTGTTTTATTCTCTTTGAAAAACTACTTTGAAGGTTTCTTTTAGATTCAATTGGCGTATAAGTTTGATGAAACTTATGGTTGTAAACTGTTTTAAAATGATTCTAATATTGTTTCTAATGCTGCAACCTGGTGGGTAATAAGTTAATTAATAAGGATAATAAGAACAGATAACCAGATCTAGCCAATCAGGCAAAGAGAAAGCCTGAACACCTTGACTCTGAAGAAGGAATATTTTGGATAGCTTTTAAGCCTTTCCTGCTCGTCTTCTTTGGTGGACAAGCAATTGCTGCCCCCCCCCCCAGTAGAATACAATTCAGATATCCAAGATTTTCATGTTGCTGTGATTCTGAAGTGTGTGTCACTGTCAGTCTAGAAATGAAAAAGGTAGCAGCAGAGACAGGAGCTCCTGAGTTTTCTAACCCAGGTGTTATTTCATAGGAAAATATGTGGACTAAAAAAAAAAAAAAATTCAGTGTAGGTAATTTTTTAAAAATTACTCTGCCAATGTAAGTATGGGTTAAGTCCATCATTATTAGACCCAATCTGCAGGGGGTGGGGGGCTTGGGGGCGCCTCCAGACACTTTGTTTAATGAGCATTCATCCTGATTTGCTTGCACAAAGCTTATGCAGAGGTTAAATTGTGTCTGGTCTTTATTGAGCATCTCTTCTGATTTGTTCATGGGGCTGTTATATGACAATGACCATCCATTCTAGTTTGTTCGTAGGGCATTTACACTTCTGCCCATTCATCATCTGTTCATTCCACACTTTTAGTGTGTTTCCTTGTCACTTTCTAAACTGTAGTATGTCTGTGGGGTTGTGTTTTCCGTGTGTGTCTTTAGTACATTTGTTGCAGCAGGACAGGAGGGCACCAAACTCATCCCCAATGCCCCCAACTCTATAAAAAGATTTTCTCAGAATAGCAGTTTGCACAACCCACTAAGGAAGGCAGTAGCACAACAGAATTCATAATAGTAACAATTAATTGCACATTTATTCAAAATCCAATTAAAACTATTTAGGTTAATGAAGGTAACAAAACTGGTGAACTTGATCCAGCAATTCCTACTTATCAAAATTGGATACAGTGGTACCTCAGGTTAAGAACTTAATTCATTCCGGAGGTCTGTTCTTAACCTGAAACTGTTCTTAACCTGAAGCACCACTTTAGCTAATGGGGCCTCCCGCTGCTGCCGCACCACCGGAGCACGATTTCTGTTCTCATCCTGAAGCAAATTTCTTAACCTGAGGTTAGCGGAGTCTGTAACCTGAAGCGTATGTAACCCAAGGTACCACTGTAGTCATTTGCACCTCCAGTGCCCCCCTGATGCCCTCTTGCCACTTAGTACACCCCTAGGTAAGCCCACCACCCCCAGGGGGTGTCAACACCCACTTTGGGAAACCACTGCATCAGGGCAACAGAGGCTGGATCTAGACACATCAAAGAAGAGTTTCAGGTTGCGGGTGGCGCTGTGGTCTAAACCACTGAGCCTCTTGGGCTTGCTGATCGGAAGGTTGGCGGTTCGAATCCCCACAATGGGGTGAGCTCCCATTGCTCTGTCCCAGTTCCTGCCCACCTAGCAGTTCGAAAACACACCAGTACAAGTAGATATATGGGTACCGCTGCAGGAGGAAGGTAAACGCTGTTTCTGTGTGCTCTGGCTTCTGTCACGGTCCTCCGTTGCACCAGTAGTGGTTTAGTCATGCTGGCCACATGACCCGGAAAGCTGTCTGTGGACAAATGCCGGCTCCCTTGGCCTGAAAGCGAGATGAGCACCACAACCCCATAGTCGCCTTTGACTGGACCTAACTGTCCAGGGTTCCTTTACCTTTACCTTTTACATCAAAGAAGCATTTCAGGAAAATGCCTTGAGAAATTGCGTTAGCAAAAACGGAATTCCACAGCGCCATCTGGTGTCACAGTGTTATAATGCATATGCAATGCATATAAAACATTCTTTCTTTACCAATCTAGCTGAGTCCAGAGACCAGTAGTCCTCTTTGCAAGAAAGTCCCGGGAACGTGCCTGAATCCCACCCACCAGTTACTCACAGTCTGGGGGTGATCTGCCTGAGAGTGTGTGGTGATGTGTCAGCCCTACAAAGTCAACAAGACCCTGTCTGGACTGTGCATTTAAAGCAGCATCATGCTACTTCAAACAGTGATGGCGTCTGCCAAAGAATCCTGCGCAGTGTAGTTTGCTCAGCAGACACTCACAGATTCTCTATGATTCTCAAAGTTCTCTGGGAAGAGGAATGGACCATCAAACTTTTCTGGGAACTGTAGTTCTGCGAGGTGAATAGGAGGGTCTACCCTTCTCATATTAGTGGCATCCGGGAACAAAAGATTGGCTATGTCAAGTGTTGCTGCTCAGGGTTCCAGACAGCCCCATCTTGGCTGCAAACAGGCTTATTGGCACTTGCCACTTGAGCTCACTATTAGAGGGAGTGAAACTGGAGGGAAGAATAGTTGTGTATGGTGGAAAATCATGCTCTCCCACAGTCCTCTTATTATTATTATTATTACTGGCTCCCGGACTCCCCCTTTGCCCCTCACATTCATCATGCATCTTGGCAGCTCATCAATAAAAGTGGGGAATGTCTCAAAAACCTGTAGCTGCCAAGGGGGGGGGGGACGGAATGCTGGCAAATGACAGGGCCCTTATCTTAATTACTGGCTTATTTGCATTTAAATGAAGGTTATTCTATAATTACCAGCAAATGTTTTGTGTTGCAGCTGAAATACTTCTCCATGGGCTGTCAAGCTCCTTTCCATTCCCATTTTCTCTCCTCCCATTCTTCTGCTTTGTAATCAGTCGGTGCACACTGAGAAAGGCATTTTCTCTCCTTCTCTGCTGCCTTCCTTTCCTTCACCACAGACAGAGCTTGGTTAATCACTTTCAGACGGAAGGTCCTGCCGTTCCCCTCAAGCCTTTGCAGCTTTTGCGGGTGCATAGGAAGGGCTTTCGTGATGATGGAGAGCGGTGGGATCATTGGCCGTGCCCGGCTCGGTTTTGTACATTCCGACAGGTGTGAGATGCACTTAAGATTTTCAGGATGCTCGTGGCAGGGTCAGGCCTCCTGCCGCCTCCACGGTGTGACGCGGAGGATGGCTCAATCAAGCCCACTTCGAAATGGCAAAATGAATCTTGCAGCCCTGGAGGCAGCTGGGAACTGGCAGCAATCCAGGCACCAGGATGTGACTTCAGTGTTCATCCCAACATTAGCATGGCTATACTGCAGCTTGTGCAGATGTTGGGAACCTCGGGTTGGGGTGAGGAAACTGTGACCCTCCAGATGTTGTTCAGTCACCCCCAAATTCTACAGACCTATGGCCTCACTCAGAATGCAGCAGCTTCCTATGTTGACTCAGCCCCATTGCAAACAAATCAAAATCAAAGAACACAGCATGGCTCTATCTAGAGTGGCCACCAAGTTTCAGCTGTAACATAAATATGGTGTGTCCTCTGCTTGGTGTCCAGTCTTCTGGATCAGGCCAATGGCCCATCTAGTCTAGCATCTTGTTCTCAATGTGGCCAATGAGCATAGCTGTCAACTTTTCCCTTTTCTTGCGAGGAATCCTATTCGGAATAAGGGAATTTCCCTTTTAAAAGGGGAAACGTTGACAGCTATGCCAATGAGATTCTCCAAAGGGAAGCCTGCAAGCAGGACCTGAGCACAAGAACCTTTTCCCCTCCTGTAGTTTCCAGCAACTGGGATTCCAAAGCATTGCTGCCTCTGGCTAGGAGAGCAGAGCAGAGCCATCGTGGCTAGTAGCTATCAATAGCCCTCTCCTCCATGAATTTGTCTCATGCTCTTTTAAAGCCATTCAAACTGATGGTCGTTACTGCCTCCTGTAGGAGGGAGTTCCATAATTTAACTACATGCTCCATGAAGAAGGACTTCATTTTATCCATCCTGAATCCTCAAACATTCATTAAATGTCCCTGAGTTCTAGTGTGGTGAGGCAGGAAGAACAACTTTTCTCTATCCACTTTTTCCATGCCATGCATCATTTTGCAAACTCTTACTCTCCTTTTCTCTAAACCAGCCTTTCTCAACCTGTGGGTCCCCAGATATTGTTGAACTACAACTGCCATCACCCCTAGCTAGCAAGGCCAGAGCTCAGGGATGATGGGAGTTGCAGTCCAACAACATCTGGGGACCCACAGGTTGAGAACAGCTGCAAAGTCCAAAACGCTGCAACCTTTTTTCATAGGGGAGTAGTTCTGCCCCCCTCCCTGATCATTTTGCATGCTCAGATGTTGTTGCTGGACTCTTTCATGCAGCTAATGAAATGCTGGAGTCCTGGCTGTCCCTGGCTGAATCTACACAGATATACGGTAAAAGATGCTGTGAAAAGGCTTTATATAAATAAAAAAAGGCTGTAAAGCATATATGGAATTTGCCATTAGCTCATCATCACCATCTAGTGTTACATTTGTATAATAACTTAAAACATTATATCTTCAGCTGTATAGCTGAGTCGCATGACGCTTGGAGCTAGATCTAAGAGCATAGGAAGAATGGGTGACTTGCCCAGATCCCAAAGTAGCGCTCTTCATTTACACAATGACTTTGGAAAGTCCTGCTACGTGAGCACATGTCTATAAAAATGGGATGTTGAAATACGATGGCCATTTAATTTTTCTAGGGTTCTGAGCAGAATCCCAGATTTGTACAAGCATGAAATGTCACATCGGATTGCCAGCTTTAATTGATGTTGCTCTGCTCAGTTACTTCTGAGTGTTTCTGACTGCTGGGTAGACTGGCCCTGCAGCAAGAGGCCAAGCTCACTTGAATAAATCGCACTCACAAAGCATGAAAATGGGGTCAAGGTAGTGCACAGGCCAGAAACTTAATGCATGCACATATTGAAATAAGTTATCAGCAGCAGTGTCCTGCAAAAATATATGAAATATGAAAATAACCATGAAATATCTGAAGGACCATATCTCCCTTTAGGGACTTGCCTCGGTTTTGAGATCTTCAGGCGAGAGCTTTCTCTTGGTCCCACTACCCACACAGGTCCATTTGCTGAGGACACAAGACAGGGCCTTCTCAGTGGCTGCCCCCAGATTGTGAAACTCCCTCCTACAGGCAGCTCGGCTGGCCCCCTCTATGTTTTCCTTGGGCCAACTGGCAAAGACCTC
The DNA here is from genome assembly GCF_964106645.2 of Podarcis pityusensis. NCBI lineage: Eukaryota > Metazoa > Chordata > Lepidosauria > Squamata > Lacertidae > Podarcis > Podarcis pityusensis. The sequence continues at coordinate 18,510,114 of NC_138040.1, read as the reverse complement.
TTTGCTCCAACAGGCCTTTAGCCACTAACTGGCTCTTGTGGCAGGGTCATTGGGGGAAGTATAGATTTCCTTCTCCTTTTGTTGTGCTTTTAAATAGTTTACAGCTGTTTGGGCTGAGTGCTGTTTTCAATATGGTCAGTTATTTAATTATTTCAAACTATTTATAATTGATTGTGTGGGTATTGTTGTTGTTGCTGTTTTAAAAAAAAGCTGTATCTGTTTTTTAATTCATGTTGTGAGCCTCCCTGGGATAAAGGCAGGATATTAGTGAAAAAAATTAATCAATGCTGAAATGCATCTGTACAATCTTATTGCTTTACTCCTTTTGAAAACAGCTTTGAGGTTTTTGAGGGTTTGGGGGGTTTTTTACAATCAAGCAGTGTATATTTTTTTGAAATAAATATGTGCCTGCAATTGCATTGTACAAGTGGGGCACGTGCTGCCATTAGGCAGAGCGAGGCAACAGAACAGCTATGTGTGTCTTGTGGCTGTCCTTCACTCACATAACTAGCCTGCTGCCCTCAGGGCCAATGGCGGACACTATCACATTGCTAATATTTAAATACAATTCAGCTGTCAGACCAGTCAGTTTCTGTGTATGGAAAAGAGGGGGCACCATCTTGGCGACCTCCAGCTGATTGCCAACCTTGCCTTCCAGGCAGCCAATGAAAGTGAGCTAGAGGATTCCTTTGTTAGCTTTGCTTTCAGGAAACATAACAGAAGCATCCCTGCTTCTCCTTAGGGGATGAGCGAATCGGTAATTTTTGGCTTCCTCTCCATTTCTCATGTTTTTCAGTCGTAAGTTCAGCTGTCCACATTTCCACATTGGCTTGTGGTTTATTTACTTTTAAACAGCCCTAGTGAAAATTTGTGAGCGTTTTAGGGCAGATTTCTCTTAACATGCACATCTTAGTACGCAGCTTTGCCTCATATGTGTATTTTCAGTCATTTCCCCTAACATAAGGCATCTTTCTCTGTGATCGTCATGAACAGATGCATATTAGTACATAATATTAGCACATATTAGCTTAATATGATTTTTTGTACACATTCCTTGGCCAGAGAACTGCACTGCAAAATTCAGAGATGCCTGGATTTCAAAGAACGGCTATGTTTCTGTTTGTGTATGGTTTCGGAAAGGGTGGGTTAGGTAGGTTCAACTTTAAACGCAAACAGAATCGACTTTCTCTCACATCCCCTGCTCCTCCTTAAATGAAACATCAGAGAAACATTTCAACAAAAACAGGAAAACTCTCTTGAGATCTTCTCCACATCTTGAGGCAGGTTGCACCCAAATTGCAGAACTGTAGAGTTGGAAGGGACAGAGGCATGAGAAGGGGGCTGCGGTTGGCCCTGGGTGTCCTGACTGAGGGGGCTGACAAAATGGCAGGCAAGTGAGTGGCACACCTCACGTCCAATGGCAGCAGCTCTTCTGACCTGGCTGCAGAGAGCAGGAGAGTGAGCAGCAGCTTCCCTGCCCCTCTTCTACCCTGAACTGTGGAATGTGGGAGGGCACCCTCCACACCCCACCCCCTCAGGAGTACGCCCTACACCCCGCCCCCCTCCTGGGCAGCGCGGGCATATGCTTCGCCGCTGGGAAGGGACCCAAAGGGTCATCAACTCCTTGCAAAGCAGGAATGAAATGAGAAATGAGAATCCAAAATGAATTTGGACATTCCTCTTCAGGCCAAAAGACTTTCAACACAACTACCAAAATTCTGCAAGCCAATATTTGCACACTCTTTTTAACACAACCAGTCTTTCACTGGTGCAATATAATAATGATAATAGAATAATTACTCAGCTGCCATGCTAAAGGTGAAGCTCCTCTCAGTTAAGAGATACACTATTATTATCATTATTACTTATTAATTTTGTATACCACCCTTCACCCATAGGTCTCAGGGCAGTTCACAACATAAAAATACAGTGGTACCTGGGGATGAGAACGGGATCCGTTCCGGAGCCCCATTCACATCCTGAACAGAACGTAAGACACGACTGTGCGGGTCGCGTTTTGCCGCTTCTGCGCATGCGTGTGATGTCATTTTGACCATCTGTGCATGCACAAGCGGTGAAACCCGGAAGTAACCCACTCCATTACTTCTGGGTCGCCGCGGAACGCAACCCAAAAATACTTATCCTGAAGCATATTTATCCCAAGGTATGACTGTACAAGAGAGAGAAAAACTGGGCAAGCGCCTATCTCTGCCTGTTCTCTGCCACCCAGGGTGTCCTGCAGATAGACCTGTGTGTACGGACTACATGTGCTATGCGGTTGACAGCTTCGTCTTCTCTCCCTTGGATGTTAAGATGAGTCCAGGGCACTGCCTGCCGTGATGCTCCACCGGGGAGAGGCAGCCCTTATCTGACATGAGCCACAGCGCTAACTTCGCCAGCTCAATGGGCGTGAGGACTTGAGCTTCACGGCAATGCCAGCGGATGTTTCATTTAATAACTGCCTGGGATGCAGACCCAGCCCAAAGGGATCAGTGTCTTAATTAAGTAATAACATTCCCCTGGCAGAGTGTGGCCTTGGCAAGCCTGGAAGCTGAAATGCGACTGACCCGACATTAAGCAGAAAGCGTGCTAATGGAGCCCATACCGGGGGTGTTTGCGGGAGGCAGGGCCCGCTTCAGGCGATGTTATTGAAATGAGGAGAGTGCCGTGCAATCGAAATGAGATTAATTCTCCTTCCCTCACCGGGCAGCATCTACAACAGTCCCTGGGTGCAGAACAGCAAACCCCAGAGCCCACTGTTGGCTCCCTGACTAATTGCTACTAATTGGAAAAGGAACATGGGAAGAAGGCAGGTCACTGGGAAACACTGGCGGAGCTCCAGACCCGCTTCTCCTGGAATGGCCGTGTTTGACGACGCTGCAGTATTTAAGGGCGATAATTAATATCATAAGGAGGGGGAAGAGAAAGGAGAGAAAATCGGCCTTCCAACTTTCCTGCTCCCTCCTGTCCCATCATCTGTTCTATAGAGATAACGCCAAGCCACAAAAGATTGGATGTGGTTTGCCAGAATCGAGGGCAGCCAGATGCAAAACACAGCAGAGCAGCAAGACCAGCATTCCTTCTCTCTCCCTCACAAGTGGCACCTGTGAAAAATGGCCCCCTGCTGCTCAACAGCTGAAGGTACAGGAGACTACCTCTCCTCTGCTGCCCCCTAATGGCAGCTCCATGCTTTGTGCAGCATTTGCCAGAGGTTGCCCCCATTTGCTATACCAATGAGTCCTGTGCAAGGCGGACGTCTATAAAGTGCCCGGATGCACCTTCCTGAGTGTGGGTCACAGGAAGGTATTTATTTTATGGCATTTATACACTGCTTCATTGCAAAAGAAACTCCTCAAAGTGGTTTGCAAGAAAAGACGAAACATTAAAATTGCCTCTAAATTATTTTTTTAAGAACAATAATTTTAAGATTATTCAAAAAATTAAAATGACAACAGATTAAAAACCACACCAGCTTTCTATACATATGGACAAGCTTGTCTAAACAAAAATGTTTCAAGCAGCTGCCAAGAAGAGTACAGTGAAGGCACCTGCCTGATATCAATAGGCAGGGAGTTCCAACGTATAGGAAGCAGCCTTACACCCTGGGATATAAGATTTCTGTTGCACCCTGTTTCTGTCCCATGCAATGCTTGTTTCTGCTCTGCTTCTGTTCAGCTTCCAAAAATGACATTATTCAAAAATGACACTGTCCTCTGTGATAGAATTTTACACAATTCGGAGACTGCAAGACAGTATCCACAGGGTGTTTCTTATGTTTTACCTGAGTTTGGATTTTGTTCTCCGATTCTTTTTGCAGCTTACCGCCATGTCATCCATAGACCTGGATTTGCTTCCTACAGCTGTCTGTCTCTTTAAGAACACTCCAGGTCTGATGCCTGATGATTAAGTCTATTAGATGTCTGAGGGGCTCGGCACTCAAGGTTTCTCCAGTGATGCGTTTTTTTCCCGTTCGCAAAGGCTCTCCCCATAAAAGTGAACTCTCTAGTGTGTTTTCAGCTTGTTAAAATCCATTCAGGCTTTTCCAGCCATTGAAGAAAGCTTTCCCCCCTTCAGCTTCAACCCCACAGCGCACGCACACACAGTTTTTCTTCAAGTATTTGTTTGATTGCCATTACAAGGTTTGTATTCAAAGAATGTCTTCCTTAGTTAAAAAGGGTGTGTGTGTGCCAGATTCATGGAACATCATTCGTAAAATCAAGATGTGGCATAAATTATCACTTTAAAGCAAAGGTTGTGAGGAGGCTCCAGTCTTTGTTTGCAGATGTGGTAGCCTGGCTCTGCAACAGAGCTGGGAGATATTTTTCAGCTAAAGGGCCGCCTCTCCTTTATGGGGAAGCTTCTGGTGGTTGCATGCCAATGGTAAGTAGCAGGGTTGGGCATGGGGCTACCAGGGAACTATTGAGCAGATAATAGTTCCTCATCAGGTATCTTCAAATATATCTGAAGGACCGTTGCATGGGAAATGAAGCCAACTTGTTTTTCTGCTGCTCTGGACCAACCAATTCAAGTCGCAAGAAAGGAGATTCTGATCAAACATTAGGAAGAACTTTCTGGCAATAAGAGTCATTTGACAGTGAAACGGACAACCTAGGAAGGTGGTTGTTCTCCTTTCTTGGAGCCTTTTAAACAGAAATCAGATGGCCATCCATTAGGGATTGCTTAGCTGTGGTTCCTGGCCCTTCAATATTCTGTGGCTGTGGCAGTCCCGTTGGGCCTTTCAGAGTGCGCACCAGGCTCTGTCAGTCCTCCTCCCGCCATGTGACATCACACGCACTGCACATATGACATCACCACACATGCCAGGCCCCCGCAGTGTTGGGTAGAACAACTCTGTATGGAGCAACAGCAAAGCCCCCAAAAGAACTGGCCAGTTATGGAGCTCCAATCAGAGCCAATCAGGTTAGCCACAGTGAGAACAGTATGAGTCATTGGCCTGAACCAGCAGCCTCTACTTGCGGCTTGAGGTTCCACAGAGGTGGGCCACTGCTCTGACATCCAGATCTCCACCTCCCAGTCCTCTGGGACCTTCCCTGGGGTCAGAATCCTCTTGGAGTCCCAGGCCCCTCATTGAATCCCTCAACCCTGGGTGGGTCTCTCCCAATTCTCTGATCTCATCCTATTCCTCCTCGCCATCTGACCAACTCTTTATGATGCCTCCATGAGATTCGTGGCACCACTAAGGGAGATGTGTTGCATTTCTGTTTAAACTGGAATTATCACTTCTAAGGTGGCATCTAGACACCAGGGGTGAATGAAATCGTCGTGACACCCAGGGTGGGGTGTTGCTACGTAGGGTGCATGTGCGGTGTTGCTATGTACGATGCATGCGCCATACATAGCGACACCACACATGCGCTGTACTTAGCTGTTTGCCGGCGTGCTGCTCCAGCGCTGTACAGTTGGTGCCAGGATCTTCTGCTCATGCTGCAGCCACAAACAGAGGATCAGAGGGATCCCGGCACCATTCGTAGGGCACTGGAGCGCCGCCAGCGGCAAACCGCTATGTACAGCGCATGTGCAATGCCGCACGTGCACTGTACATAGCAGTTTGCCGCTGGCGCCAGGATCCTCTGCTCGCGGCTGCAGCCACAAACGGAGGATCCTCCACATGCTACGAGCCCCTGCGGGGTGTCTTCTTGTCACCCCCGCAGATATGGCACCCAGGTCAAACTGCCCCCCCCACTCCCCATTGCGATGCCACTGCTAGACACATAAATTAGCACATGCTGTCCTCTCTTCCCTGGCAATGAAATGCAAGTGGAATGCGGAAAGGCTTTCCTGGTATTAGAAAAGTGTTGTCATTTTTTTTTAAGAAGAAGAAGGCCGCCATCAAATAATACACAGTCAAACGAACCCATCACCCAACCCAAGTTGATGGATTCGGCGCTGGTGCCAAGTTCTCTGAAGTGCAACAGCAAACAAGCCCACTCATTGTAAATAAATCAGCCACACTTCCTCCAGGGTAGGGCATTACGGGAGAGGGAGAGAGAGAGAGAGAGCAGCTTAATGGCAGCACGCTGGCTGAGAGGAGAATTCCAATGAAGTTTTGAAAAACTCTTTTGACATTTGAGAAAAGAAATTGTCAAGCATCTAAAGCGGCAAAGAGAGCACGGGCCTCACAGGATGAATGTCACATTTCAGCCTGGAAAGATAGCAGCTGTTTTATCTCTGGGAACAGGTGGCTCAAAGCTACAAAGAAGATACATTGGGCACGATTCGGTCACCATTTGCACCACTCTGGAGAAGACAAAATGGGCCCTGATCCAGGAGAGTTTGCTGGGATTTACACCGTTGAGAGGGGAGCAAATTCAGCGTGGGTGCTCAGGAAGACCATAATGGGCCTCAGAGTCAGGGGAAATTCAGGGGCCCATTTGAGAAGATACTTTCCTTCACAATTAAACATTATATATACAATGCTATGTATTTGATTCCATTTACGAATTGCTTCCCATAATATAACCCCAAATTGTTTTGGCAGGGAAAACATCAACCGTTCAAAACAAATCTATATACAAAAGCAATTAAAAAGGATTCCATGATGCAAAGACAATTTCAAATCCAATTGAGATAAAGACTGGTACAAATATATCCACTTAAAGGGCTCATTGAAAAGGGGAAGGCCTTCAACTGAGGCTGGAAAGATGATAAGCAGCTGTCTGTTACCTGAAGCAAGCCTTTCTGCTGTCCTTCCAAGAGCCACGCCTTGTTGAACCCCAGTTGGCGTCTGCTCAGACCCTCTCCTCAGGCTGACCAAGTGAGCCATGGGCCACATCCACAACATACATTTAAAGCAGGATCATCCTACCAATTTTCAACAGTCATGGCTCCCCACTCCCACCCCAAGGATTTTGACAGCTGTAGTTACTTATGTTTGCTGAGAGTTTTTAGGAGACCCCCTTTATTTCCCTCACAGAGCTACAGTTCCCAGAGTTCCCTGGGAAGTGGGATTGGTTGATAAACAACTCTGAGAGGCAGGAACTGGCCCAAGGGCACCCAGTGAGCTTCTTGGCAAAGTGGGGATCGGAGCTTCAATTCTCTAAGCACTAAAGAACACTGCCTCTCAATTGTAGCTGTAAGAGCTGAATAGGGAGTCTCCTAAAAAATTATTAGCACTCTTAACAAACTACAGTGGTACCTCGGGTTACAGACACTTCAGGTTACAGACTCCACTAACCCAGAAATAGTACCTCGGGTTAAGAACTTTGCTTCAGGATGAGAACAGAAATCGTGCAGCAGCGGTGCATTGGCAGCTGGAGGCCCCATTAGCTAAAGTGGTGCTTCAGGTTAAGAACAGTTTCAGGTTAAGAACGGACCTCCAGAACGAATTAAGTTCTTAACCCAAGGTACCACTGTACAGCTTCCAGAATTCTTTAGGAGGGGGAGCAATGACTGTTTAAAGTGGCATGTATTATTGTTCTGTGTTGGGGGGATATGCTATATGCGGAAACCCTTCTAACCCCTGGATCCAGTGTTAAAACAAGCAAATTCCCGGAATAGCCAGGCTACCTTCCTAGGGCAGCGATAGCCTAGGTGATGGGCCATTAAGGGAACAAAGTAAGTGGACTGGCACTGGCTGGTAGTTCGAAAGACAAAGGCCAGAGTGGAGAGTTGAGCGGTGTGAGCTGGAAGCTGGAAGCAACAGGCTGGGAAGCCAGAGAGGGAGAGGGATGCTTGATTTCTGTTTGAATCCAAGGCTGTAGTTATTAGAATCTTTTGGGGTGCTAATGCTGTGAACCCCTCCATCGCAGGCTCAGGTTTTTATGTGTGTAAATAAGCCGGATATCAGAAATACACCACAGCTTCTGTTGTGCCTCATTCCAAAGGAAACACAAACCCTGGTAAGTGTCTGGAACCCCTGAAATCTTGTACAGCTGGGAAATGGGGGTGGCACCAATCCACTATCTTTGTTCCCTTAATGGCCCATTACCTAGGCTATCACCTCACTAGGGAGGTAACCTAGCTATTCCAGGAAATTATATTTTAACACTTTCTAGATCCAGGGGTTAGAAGGGTCTCGGCATGCAGCCTACTTCCTCCCTTGTTCTGATCTGGGACGGTTCTTCTTACACACTTATTTCCCCCAGTGATATATAGGCTGGTTCCTCTGTCAATAGAAAACTCTGCGGCCATTGAAGTTAATGGGTCTGCACCGTTTATAAAAGGTGAGGCCCGATTAAGCACACAGAGCCACATTCAAACGCCACTTGAAGCGTTTGGAATCTGCACTTGGCTGTCATTTTATTGCATGATCATTTCCCATTATCTCGACGGCTTTATGTAAACTGCTGTTGGAAGCCAATGTAATTAAAGACCCAGCAATGCCATAATGATAATTCCTGTGAATAGGAAGTCTTCCCTTCACCCCCTCCAAATCCACTTTAAATGAGCAATTTCTTTTGACCATCATAAAGGCGGACCTGACTCGACTTCAAGGTCTCCCTTCCCCGCCTCCCACTGACTCTCTTTTTGATCATGTTTGTAATGGCAGAACTATTAAAATAATGATGTCAGTCCATTAGGAAGCATGGGTGGTTTTTTAAGGGGGGGGGGGAATGACACGGAAATATGGAGAGTTGTAATTAAAATGACCAAGAGGACTCAAGTCTACCTGATGACTTTTCTTGAGGATTCCAAATGCCTCGCTCTCTCTGTTTGACAGCTCCTTAATTGAAGAAAGTGTGTGGCTCCCCCACCCTTAAATGAACCACCAGCTTATTGTGAAGCGTTAACCAAAGTATTTGAAGAACTGAAGCTTAAGGGTCTCACTGAAAAGTTGGCTAGATGATCTTGAACCAAGTCAACTTTCCTGTGCCTTAGCAATGGGACACAAAAAGGGTGGCAGAGGTCACAAGGGGCGGTAGCTCAAGCAGTAGAGCATCTGCCATGCATGAAGAAGGTCCCATATTCAACTCCCTACATCTGGGACTGGGCATGTGCCCACTCTGAAATTCTGGAGAGCTGCTGCTGGTCAGTGTTTCCCAAACTCAGGTCTCCAGCTGTCCCATCCCACCATCCCTGACCACTGGTTCTGTTGGCTAGGGATGATGGGAATTGTAGTCCAACAATAGCTGGAGACACAAGTTTGGGAAACTCTGGTTGTAGACAATACTGGGCAAGATGTGCCAATGGCCCTTCAGAACAGGGACAGGGGACTAGTAGATGTTGTTAGACTACAACTCTCATCTTCTGCAACCATTGGCCATGCTGTCTGGGGCTGGTGGGAGTTGGGCGGAGGCCAGCAACATCCAGAGGGCCACAGCTTCCCCATCTTTGACTCATTGCGCAGTCACTTATTAGTTTGATGGTGGTGGTCAATCAGAAGAGCACCTTCACTATTACCTCCTGACCCAAGAATCTGTGGTCTTTGGGAGAAGCCCTCCTCCTGGTCCCATCAGTAGATATAGTATGGAGAATGGGGACTTCTTAGTCGCAGCACTTAGAACTCCCAAGGGAAACCAGGTGTTCCCCTTTTTTACCTGCTTTCAGGAAACATATACAGACTTCCTTTATTCATCCAGGCTTTTTGTTTCATGAAGGTTTTACACTGCTGGTTCTAACTGCTGCCTGTGATATGTCATGGTGCTGTGTGAAATTGCTTTTTATGTTGAAATATTGTTGGGAGCCTCAAACTTTGGGAAGCAAGTTTGAGTTCTGCATATAAAATATTATCATTAACAATAATGCAAAATGATGGCTGCAATGCTGTGCACATCAATACACATCAATATGGCCCACTGCTGCACAGACCACCATGGAAGCAAAGGAAGCTGCCTTATACTGGACCAGACCATTGCTCTACCTAGTGGAATGTACACTGACTGGCAGTAATGGCTCTCCAGGGTTTTCAGGCAGGTGATAGCAATTGAACCTGCAGCCTTCTGCATGCAATGCAGAGGCTCCTACCCAGAGCCACAGCCCTCACCATTCCCTGGCTCTGCATAGCACACTTGGGAGGACTCTCTTCCAAAAGCCAAGCTGTCAAAAACAAACAAACACAGAGAAGCGGCATTTGTGGACCATGCCACCCCCTTTCTCTTTTTGGTCCTCTCTTGCCCATCTGAACCACATCCTACCTCGCTGCAGCCGCAGCCAAACTCTGCAGCCCTGCTCGGTAATGTGGTTTCATATTCAGAATCCTGCTCAAATGTGATTTACAGCAAAGAGGCGGCTGGTAAATGGCCGGCTTTATTTTCGGCACGCCAGTTTCATATTTGCTTTTATTGTTTGCAGTAAAAACCTTTTATTCTTTCCATTTTCCACCCGCTGTGCCTGCTGCCCGCGTGCTCCCTGGTCTCCCTTCATTTGTCATTTCCCATTTAATCTGCTCCAGTTTGCCTCTCCCCCCCCAACCCCCTCCAGCCTGTCCCTCCTCTGTAGCTGTCAGATTCTCCTCCTCCCCCACCCCTGCCAATGTCATTGCTGCAGAAGAAAAATTGGATCATATTTAACTTGATATCAAATCCAAACTCTTGATGACTTTTTGAAGGGCGTTGGAGCACGAGGGACAGAGCACCGAGTTGGAGGGTGGGGGGCAAGCAACTGCACGCTATCCTAGGTTTGGCATGGAACGCAGCCTAGGTATTGTTTTGAAATACTCAGGGCTCCCCGGGCACCATGCCCAGTCCTAAAGACTGCCCTGCATTCTCATGAAATATCAGCAAGCCAGGAAGGCACCTGAATTTGGTGTTTAAACTAAGTCAGCAGGGCCTGCACTATCCATATTGTTGTGGGGTTTCGGAGTCCGTCTGGATGATACCCCGAGTCCCTTCCCAGCCTTGGGGACCTGTACCCAGGGAGGGTTAAAAATCTAATGGAGGAAATTTCTAAACAAGTCAGACAAGTTTATTGGTAAGACAAAGATTTTGGCTGGCACGTTAGTGCTCTCATCTGCATCCTGAATGAATGAGCAATGTAGTCTTGGAAGCAGGCTGGAAGCTGGAGACACAGAGGCATGCTTACTCTGTGCAGGATCCAAAGCTAGAGAAGCAGGATCTGCTGAGGTGTCCCTCCATCTTATGCTCAGGTTGCATATATGTGTAAATAAAACCATAGATCCTAAATACACCACAGTCTCCTTTATTCCAAGGAAACTGAACCCTGGGTAAGAGCTTGGAACCCGTGGAGCAGGGGTCAGCAACCTTTTTCAGCTGTGGGCTGGACTATATTTTTTTTGGGGGGGGGGAATGAATGCATTCCTATGCCCCACAAATAACCCAGAGATGCATTTTAAATAAAAGCACACATTCTACTCATGTAAAAACACCAGGCAGGCCCCACAAATAACCCAGAGATGCATTTTAAATAAAAGCACACATTCTACTCATGTAAAAACACCAGGCAGGCCCCACAAATAACCCAGAGATGCAGTTTAAATAAGAGGACACATTCTACTCATGTAAAAACACGCTGATTCCCGGACCGTCCGTGGGCCGGATTGAGAAGGCAAATGGGCCGCTTCCAGCCCCCGGGCCTTAGGTTGCCTACCCCTGCCCTGGAGTCTCTCAGCCCATGGAAATTGAGGTGGCGTGTAACCCCATTTTGTACCAGTTTTCGGACTTCCCAAGCTGGCGCATGTGATCTTTGGGACCCGGGGCCCAAGCCCGTCTCCTCAGCAGTAAACTTCCCGCTGACTTTTAAAGGGAGCTCGCTTCCGTCTTAGTACGCTAAGGGTCACAAGTTTTGATCACCAGGCCTTCTTCCGATTTGCATATAGATTACACACACATATGTATGTATATCTCAAGGATTCACCTTGCACACTCTTAATGCTGGGCTATATATTTGTCTCTGTTGATAGACAAGCCAAACGGGCGCAGCATGGCAAATCAGTATTTCGCCTCGGGTCTGGGGATCATCGCAGGCTGTATTGTCACTAAAGCTCAGCAAGTGTGAAGCTGATCGGTGCCTGGTTGGGAAAATACCAAGCACTCCACAGGAGCTTTTTAAAGGAAGCATAATCAAGCTCTGTTTTATACACTCATAAGCGTAAACACTTTCTCCCAGTGTGGATATTAATGTAGCCCAAAGGGTGGCACCCATTCACTGACAGAGGGCACCAGCAGTCTGGAGTCAAACCTGACATTTTGCAGAAGTACACAAGAATCTTGGGGTGCGGAGCATAAAACCCTAAGGGAGGGGGGCCAAAACAGTTCAATAAGGACTGGGCATGCTCCATGGGAACAGCATGCTAGCTTATCTCTTGAGAGGATGGAAAGCCTGAGGGCTCCTGGATGGCTCAGTTGGTTAGAGTATGGCGCTGGTAATGCCCAAGATTCAGGTTCGATCCCCATATGCAACAGCTGCATAGTCCCTGTTTGATTATTGAAATATACTCGGAGTCGAGTGTGGATTTCATGCTCTTTATTCAGCTCATAGTAGTGAGGAATGAATGTTCCCCCAAAATATCTGCTTTAGATACATTATTTACACAATGGGCCGCATGTGATTGGCTAATTCTGGGATTCTCCCATGGGCCAATCAGGTTGCGTATTCACTTCCACCTGGAGCTGGATAGGGTGGCTCCTGTGGATCAATCAGACTGCTGCATTGTTCTAGGACCAATCAGACTGCTGCATTCTGAATCCTATTGTTCTAGGACCAATCAGACTGCTGCCTTTTGGATCCTATTCAACTCAGTACATAACAATGATCAATTACTCATTTTGGGGAGCAGCCACAAAACGTGGGGTTTGCGGCACAAAACCTTGGCACTTATTTGTAGTCAATTGGACAAGGTAGGATTTTTGGCATTAACCTGTGACCCCGATTAGCTGTGTCCATTGCTCGGTTTGGGGGGGGGGCATGAAACGTTGGGGTCGCAGCACAAAACAGCACTAAACTAGCACTAAACTTTGGCATCAGTTTTGGGGTGGTGATCCAGAATTTCGGGCTCACACATTAATGAAGGTCCAGTTAGGGAAGCTGCTGGCCCCTCTGACACTCTCCAATGGCCCCTCTGCCTTTGCGTCTGAAAATTATGATTGCTGCAGGACAGGCTTCCTCAAACTCGACCCTCCAGATGTTTTTGGTCTGCAACTCCCATGATCCCTAGCTAGCAAACCAGTGGTCAGGGATGATGGGAACTGTAGTCTCAAAACATCTGGAGAGCCGAGTTTGAATAAGCCCGCTGTAGGGTGTCAGAAAGAGACCTCGCTTCTCCCAAACAGCCAGCCCTGTACCTTAAAAGGCTAAGGCCAGCTACCCCACTTTTAGCTGTTGCTTGCTGATGTGCTGCAACAAAACTGTCAGGTCCGGGATGTGTGTGGAAAGCCTCCCTGTGGCCTGCAGCTGGCAGCTGGCCCCCTCGAAACTGATTGAAAGTCTGACTGACTCAGCACACACCGGCATGCATTCCTGCAGCTCGGGCACGAAAACCCAGCATCTGTTCTCCAAGCTGCCACAGAAAGCAAGGGCTGGGATGTTGCCATGCAAATGGAATGACATGAGGCTCTCAGCGGAAAGGCCACCTGCCCCATCAGAGGAGGCACCTTGGAAATGCAGTCGTAAAGAAACCGGGCTGGCAGGGCTGGGGAAAGAGAGAGGAGGTTGCCTTCCTTTATTCCAGTGCTCCTTTATTCCACAGAACACAAATCTGGAGCTTCAGACAGATGCAGTAAGAAGGTGCCTTATAATGAGTTGAACCACTGGTCCATCAATCTCAGTGTAAATGTCGGCGGAGTCGCTTCAGTAACACAGATGGAATCCAGGGAGAAAAGAAATTGATAATACTTTACTGGGTAAACTGTACAAAAAATGTATATAATTTGAGGGTTTTGTCTTTTAGGGCTGGCCTTGTTTGTAGCAGGAAGATATTCAGCAACACAGACAGGGGGAAATGACCTGAAAAACAGCCAGTCATGGAGGGAGTTACCTTGCCAAGGATCATGCCAGCCTGACTAGTTGCTAGGTAACAACTCCTCTACTACTTGGCTGTCTGGCTGTCAACAGGATTAACCCTTAGATGGCTAACTGAATGATCCCTGCTATTGTACTTCCAACAATACCTTCCTATTGTCTCTCAGTGGTTCTGATTCTGTGAGACTGCGTTTGTTATTAGAGTAAATAATGCTTACATTTTCTCAGTGCGGGTATGGTGCAATGGTTAGAGTGTGATAGTAGACTGGAGAGAGCCAGTTACTTTGGTCAGCATGAAACTCTCTGGTCTCTTTGGCTCAGTCATTGCGCTTTTCCTTCTTAGAGGAAGAACAGGGTACAAAGGTAAATAAATAGGTAGGTAGATATAGATAGATGATAGATAGATAGATAGATAGATAGATAGATAGATAGATAGATTTGAGAATCTAGGCCAGGATAGTCTTGCAAAGAAGAACTATGGAGGAAAATACTCTAGGAATGACACCCCTTTACACACACACACACACACACACACACACACATTCATTGAATGACAAATTATAGCAAAAACAGATATTATCACATTGATGCAAAGAATGATCTCCATTATATTGATGCGTCAATCTGCATTATACTGATGTGTCAATCCAACTAGACCCATTCAATCCCTGCATTTCATTATCAAGATAATAAAAACAACAATTAATTACAACTTCAAAATGTTGCTCTCAATCTACCGGAATGCTCCATTGTTCTCTTCAAAGTGTTAATATTTCCAAAGGTACCTTTGTGATTAAATTTGAGAAGGTTGTGAATCAGTTCCAATTTTCATAATCTGTTCTTAGCTTATTTAGACTTTCCTTTCCTTTGTGAAATCATCTTACCAAATGAATAAGCTATACCATATTAGGAGGGTTCCAGGAGGCTGCCACATAGAAGATGGAGCAAGCTTGTTTGGGGCTGCACCAGAGGGGAGGACTCAAACTAATGGACTCAAATGACAAGGAGATTCCAAGTCAACATTAGGAAGAACTTTCTGACGGTAACAGCTGTTTGACAGAGGCAACGGACTCCCTTGAAAGATGATGGGACTCGACTTCCTTGGAGGTTAGAGGGCCATCTGCCATGGATGCTTTAGTAGTTATTCCTGCCTTGCAGGGCATTGGAATAGATGATTCTCTGGGGTCCCTTCCAACTCTAAAATTCTATGATTCTATGAGATATAGTTTTATTTACACATGTATATACAGGCTGAGCCTAAAATGAGAGGACTCACAGCATTAACACTCCAACAGACCTCATTCCTCCATTAGCTTTGTAGGGTCAAAACCATAGCCTTGCATTCAGTACAAGTCAGGCTAGGGACGTGGGCGGCGCTGTGGTCTAAACCACTGAGCCTCTTGGGCTTGCTGATCAGGAGGTTGGCGGTTTGAATCCCCACGACTGGGTGAGCTCCCATTGCTGTGACCCAGCTTCTGCCAACCTAGAAGTTCAAAAGCACACTAGTGCAAGTAGATAAACAAGTACCACTGTGGTGGGAAGGTAAAAGCTGTTTCGGTGTGCTCTGGCTTCTGTCATGGTCCTCCATGCACCAGTAGTGGTTTAGTCATGCTGGCTACATGACCCGGAAAGCTGTCTGTAGACAAACGCCGGTTTCCTCGGCCTGAAAAGCAAGATGAGTGCCACAACCCCACAGTCGCCTTTGACTGGACTTAACCGTCCAGGGGTCCTTTACCTTTTACCTTACCTTACAAGCCAAGCTGCTTTGCCTCTTCTCAGCCCCAGCTAAGAGGACCCCTGATCTATTGCTCTTTTACACTCATATTTACATGCACTTCCAGTCAAGGGAGGGCGGGAAACCCTGCCCCCTTTTGCCTAAGTTAGCTGGCTGCAGCTAGTACTTTCTGGGGCAATCTGTCACCTCCTGCACTCTTTAGTCATGCAAAGAGATGTTTAACATACCTTTGGCTGGAGACAATAATATAACAACTGACTACTTTTGCAGGCTCTTTCTCAACAGAATCTCATCTTACTGGTGTGAAATCACATGCATGGAAGGGACCCGAAAAAAGTCAAGAATGCTACCCTTTAACCATATAAGAATATTATTGTATGAGCCAAAACCCACCCCACCCCCCAATTCTATTGGCCGTGGAAGTTCATAGAATTGTAGAGTTGGAGGGGACCATGGGGGTCCTCTAGTTCAACCCCTTGCAATGAAGGAATCATTTGCCCAGAGTAGGGCTCGAACCCCCAACCCTGAGATTAAGAGTCTCATGCTCTACCGACTGAGCTAAGTGGGACCAGGGAAGTTTCCTTAAGCTGTTTGCTTATGTATTTCATACCATTTCCAGATAAATTGATTCTCAACTTACATCTAAAATACACACTAGGGTTGTAATTGGTGATCCTGGGCTCCCGGCTCCAGACGGTGGGGGCACAGAGAGAAAGCTGCAGATGGACCCAGGGTGATGGTTGATGGGTTAAGGTGCCCACCGACCCCCAAAACCACCCTATTCATTGATCTGATCATTCTTTCGACTTCACCCTTTGAGGCTGGGATGGCTGCATCCTTAACGAGACGCTATCCCAGCTTCACTTGGGCTCTGAAGTTAACGCAAGCTGTCAAACAAATTCTTCTCGGAGCCATTTCGGTTTATAGCGGCATGAATGCAGGCGGGTGATGGAAGCCCTCCATCGCTCTTCCACGACAGCACCCATTTCCCCCCACATCGCGAAGATCTTAATACAATTAGTGCATCCATTTTCAATTAGGAGGCCATAATGCAGCTCATCTCCATCTATTTGATGCATGGTAATGCAGATTCTCGAGAGACAATGCCGCCACTTTACGGAGTGCCTGCGAATGAAAAGGGAACATTAATTGAATATTCTGTTGAAACCACCTTCAATTAGTGCCTCGGAATTTTTGCGCGACACATTCATCATTGCGGCAATTCCAGACCTGCGCGCAGTATGTTTTGGGGGCTCTGCGGTGTGCACGCATCCCATTCGCACGCATCATTACTCTGAATGCAGCAAATTTATTTGCTAATGAGGCATTAGCATTGTTCAAGGAACCGAGATCTGCAAAGATGGGCCACAGAATTACAATGCAAAAACAGGGGAGTGAGCGAGGCACTGTGGTCTGATTTCCCCTTTATCAAAAAAAATTAAAAATCTGGAAGACTAGCAGTGATAATAATCATAGCTTAGTGGCGTGGGAGACCATGTGATGCAGAACGGCCCTGTTTCAAGTACCAACACTGCCTAATAATAACAACAAAAATAATAATAATGGAGCTTAGGCTGTTTCATGCAGGCAGGTGAAAAATACATTTGTTTATTTATTTAGTTAGTTAGTTAGTTAGTTAGTTAGTTAGTTAGTTTGCACCCCACCTTTCCCCCAAGGAGCTCAAAGTGCTGTACATAGTTCCCCACCTTCCCATTTTATCTACACAACAACCCTGTGAAGTAGGCTAGGCTTGAGTGAGTGAGTGACTTGCCCAGTGTGTTTCCTGGCTGAGTGGGGATTTGAACCCTGGTCTCCCAGGTCCTAGTCGAACACTCTAACCACTACCCTACATTTCCACTTTGTGGCAATGGAAAGTTTCCCAGGAAGGGACTGGTCTCTCTTCTGTACATGGGCTACAGTGAATTGAAATGCAGTTGGTGGGTCTCTGTTGTTGTTGTTGTTGTTGTTGTTGTTGTTGTTGTTGTTGTTGTTTTTAAAAAAGATCAGCACCTAAACAAAACGGTGCTTGCAGTTCTATTTCCTCTCTGTTGTGCCTCAATTGCTTTTTAACCTAGCAGGCCTCCACTCTTGGAGGCTCACGCCACAGTTTATTAAACCATAAACCCTTCACGAGAGGGGATTAGCAGCGCAGGATCTGATCAATGAAATGTGGTTATGCCCCTGCTGCTATTATGATCTGCATAATTCTCCATTCACTGGGCTAATGAATTGCAAGCGGGTGCATTGCTGGCAAACTTGAACACAGAGGAGCTCTCCAGAAGCCAAAATCTGACACAGAGGCTGCCATTACTATTCATTGCTTTCGTTATTGATTGCGTGGGAAGAGAGATGCATAAAAACACACACACACGCACCAGCACAAAAACAGAATATGGCATAACACCATTATGAGATTAGGGGAATTACTCCGAATAAAAACCTTGGCCTGTTGTGCAGGCTGTAACAGATGCGTACATGGGGGTTTCTGTTTGCAAATAACATCTAAGGAACACACTCCTAATCCCCAGCTCAGGGTTATCAATGGGGCTGAAGTGCCTCTCAGCTAGTCAGCTGGGGCACGTCCTCTGCACCCCCAGAATCCACAGGGGTGGATTTCACTTCCCATCCCGGTTAAGATTGCTTTGTAAATTAACCATTTTCAGAGCAGTAGGGATGCTAGTCTCTTTGCTGCAAGAAGCGACCAAGAGTCTTGTAAGGTGGAATGTTTAGCCTGGAGAAGAGAAGACTAAGAGGTGATAGGATATCTGTTAAGTTGTGGGTGAACGTATCAGACGACACAGCGATTCTTCAAACAGCTCTTATTTATTCACAGGCCAGAACAGAACTGGGCTGAAGGGTTCAGCCAACCTGCTTATACAGAGCTCAACTACAAGCAACAGTAACAACTTTCTGTAACTATCCAATCACTGAACGTCACTTTCAATTCCTTATTTGCATATGTGGACCTGAGTGAAAACTGTCTACAGTATCCCCTGCTGGCCCAGGTGAGAACTTCAGTACATAACAATATCCATCTTCAAATACTCAAAGGGCTGCCACATGGAAGACAGAGCAAGCTTGTTTTCTGCTGCTTCCGAGAGGAGGATCCAAGCCAACAGATTAAAATTACAAGAAAGGAGATTCCGACTAAACTTTAGGAAGAACTTCCAACTGACTCTCTGCACCCACAATTGAGTGCAAGCCTGCAGGCATGAAAGCTGTGCCTTTAAAGATCTCCATCCATTGCCGGGGGCAGGGAGAATCTGGGATATGAGGGCTCAGTTCTGCTCCAGGTGTTAATCATAGAATTGTAGAGTTCGAAGGGACCTCAAGGGTTATCTAGTGCAACCCCCTGCAAAGTAGGAATCAATGATGGAACAAGCTGGGTCCAACTGTTCTAGGGGGAGGGTTGTAGCTCAGTAGCAGAGCTTCTGCTTTGCATCCAAAAGGCCCCAAGTTTGATTCCAGACATCTCCAGTTAGGGATAAGAGGGGGGGGGTGACGTTAACATATGAGAGTGCTGGAGGTGAAATAGTTAAACAGGTTACCCAATCAGAACCCAGGGGGTGGAGTCAGAGGGACTATAAAACCAGCTCTGGGAGGGATGGAGGAGAAAGTTTGTTGGGAGTTGGGTGGTTGGTTGGAGTGGGAGTGGGAGTGAATTGGGATAGAGTCTGTGGGTAGGTTGAGTTAATGTAGCGAAATAAGCTGAATCAGGAACAGTTAGGGGCTAGGAAAACAAGTAAGTATCTGAGAGGTGGTTTAGTGAGTGAGAGCAGGCAGCAGAAGTTAAAGGTCTGGATAGGCAACCCATGATTGTAATGGACCGATACCGTTTATGAAACCACACGCTTGTTAAACTGTAATAAATAAACAAAAGTTTATGTTCCAATTTAACCCTGACTGGACTCAGTATTGTACCAGGTAGGGCCTGGGTGGTGGCAGCGAGAAATAAAGTGGTGGCGCAGGGATCAATAGACGATGAAACGTCCGGGGACCCTGTGTGATTGCCACAGGGGGCTCCCATCTAAAATCCTGGAGATGCTGCCCTTAAATATAGACCGGGGATGAGGAACCTTTTGAGCAAGGAGAGGGGGGTCCACATTTCCTTTTGGGCAACTTTCTGGGTCCACATGCCAGTGGTGAGTAGGGCTTGAAGCAAAAGTAGGAGGAGCAAAAAAAAATGTGAATGTTACCATTGGATAGTAGTTTCTACATAATGCTTCTCTCTAGCCTCCACTTAGGAAAGCAGGAAGCAAGTTCAGGATAATATCCCAGATAAGCAGAAACTCTCAAGGAGGGTGCAAAGCAGGCTTGGTGAAGGGTGTGGCCTAGGGGGAGTCTCTGTGGGATGTAAACACAGGAGCAGTCAATGACAACATTCCTAGAGTGTACATGTTAGAACATGGGGAGGGATGTCTGTCCAGCAAGCAGGTAAACTTCCTGGGGACGGACTTCCTCTGCATGTGACCAGAGGTGGGTGTGGCCTGACCTGTGCAGGTAATGACAAAAGCACAGGGCAGGCAGCCATCTCTCTCTCTCTGCCATTTTCCTTCGATGAGGAAACATCTAAGGATGCTCTCTTGGCTCCCAGCCAAGAGAGGAGATAAGGACTATCTTGCTACAAGATAGATTCTAAATGTATGTAACGTTTTTAAGCTGTCTGCCTTCTGGGATCATATTGTGAACAGAATGTGAGTAAACTCTTTTACACTTTTATAAAGACTGTGTCATGTCTTGTATTTTAAGAGGGAACAAAGGGGAAATTACCAGAGTAATTATTATAGAGGTTCTAGCGAACCTGTGCAAACGTTACCGTTGCGAACTTAAAGGGGAATGTCTATAAACTCTGCTGATATTTTGGGCACTTGTTAGCACAAGTTGGATAAGGATATAATTAGTCAATATATTCTCTCCTGCACCCCAGAACATTCCCACAGTCTCAAGGGCCAAAAAGACAGGTCTGAAGCGCCACATTTACGTCCCAGCTGTGGATCTGTCCCAATTCACTATTCCTGTTGCTTTCAGTCTGCAAATGATACCCAACCGCATTGCGTTTCCTTTGCGTCAAAATGAATGGCCCTTGCTTTGCAGTGAACAGGGTGGAATGACAACCTAATTTAATTAACTGTGCAAAATTTTGCTACAGCAGTAAGCAAGACAAGGTGAAGGATTTTTTGTGTGTGTAAAAAATGAACTGCAGTAGAATGGAAACAGCACTACATGTGATATGGGGTTTAATTAAGTGTGGGGTTTCCCCCCACATTCATCTACCGAAAGCAAAGTTTCCACCAAACTTCCCGCAGAGTTCTCCTTTCTATTTGTTTCCTTTCCTTTTTGCCAGACTCCGTTCTGCAGCCCGGCAGACATACTTGTGCTTAACTAAGGATGATGTCAATATTTAAATAGCCCATTAATTCCTACATCCAACGCTGATTGCCAGTTCCCATTCACTATTTAGCATGTCTGGGATTCACAAGTTTGCTTTTTCATCTTGCGGCGAGTTGCTGTGATTTGAGCCCCAGTTCCCACTCGCTTTGCTTAACTGTCTCCCCAGTGCTCCATAAAGAAGTCTCTTTTCATTAATACCCAAACTCACCGCATCATCATTATTATTTTTAATCAGAGCCCCATCTCTGGGGAGTGTGATTTGTCAGCATGGAGCCTGTGGCTTTGGCAAGCAGCCTGTCATCTTCGTTTGATAAGCCAACTTCTGGAAATCAATCAGTGCTCATTTGGAAACTGGGGAAAAAACACTTTCCATGGAATCCAAAAGGGTAGCAACAAGCCAGCTGGTACCTAAGGCAGAAGCAGCCTTAGTGGTTCCCTCTAGAAGTTGTTGGACCACAACTCCACTCAGTCCAAGCCAGTACAACCAATGGCCAGAGATGATGGGAAAGCCTCTCCTCTTGCAAAGAGGGGAGGGATTGTGGGCGGGACCCGATGTCTGCCTCATGCAGGGGGCATTGCCCCCTGCTCCCCCCACTCACCTGGCTGGCGCACCTCGCCCACAGGTAAGCCCCCAATCGGGTGGCTTGGAGGGGGCGGGGTTGCAGCTCAACTTGCTGCTGCGCCAGCCATGCGGCCTCATTTTCCACCTTCCCATCGCGAGTCACCCACCCTCCACTCCCTTAGAGCTCAGGGTTTTGTTTTTCTCTCTCTCTTGGCCTTGCTATGGACCTTAGGTTGGTCGCCCAGGTTGTCCAGGGGGCCTGGTGGGAATTTTTCCATTTGGCATTAGGCCTTGTGGTTTTTTCGCCTACCTCGTAGCAATCGTCACAACTTTCTTGGTATTGGTGGGTAGGTTAGGCATTGGAATGTGTTTGTGGTGTGTGGAAGGGCTAGGTGTGGCCATCGCCTACGCCTTCAATTTTGGGTATTCCGTTAAAGGAATCCGGCGGTCGTGGATCCTGTCCGATGCCTGTGTGGCAGGGGGCCATGGCAGGACCCTCGGTGACATCAGGGGAGAGCTTATAGTTGGATTAGCATCAACAGGCTCCACCTACCGGTGAATAAACCCCCCTTTTAGGCTCACCCCTCTTTGAGTGTGTGGAGTCAATTGTCGTGATCCAATGCCTAAGCCAATACCTTTTCACTTGCTGTAATCAATAAAGTTGTGGCCTTTTCTTGCCCATTAACCTTATATTACGTGTCCGTGTGTCTTCATTTCACTAAGCGGGGATCGGGTCCTCGAACCACAACTGTAATTTCCAATCAGCCCAAGCCAATATGACCAGTGACCAGGGCTGAAGGAAGTCACTGTCCAAGAAAACCTGGAGTCCACCACACTGGCTGACGTAAGATGAGAAGCTGGCAAGCCAGAAGCACAAACCCTCCTTCAGGATCATCTCATCCTGCCTGTAGCACTCTCCCCAACTGCAAGGTCCCTCCTTACCCCAGTGAATTTCTCGGTCGCTTTGTCCCCTGTGAATTCAGGCAGAGGATAAGACCCACCCTGGTGTAGCAGTGGCAGCAGCAGCAGAAGTGGGGAACCTGTAACCCTCTAAATGCTGGAACTCTTAACTCCCATCACCACTGAACACAGGGCCATGATGGCTGTGCCTTCGTGGTCCTGATGAGGCCAATCACACATCCCTGGAGAGAGAGTTGCATAAGCAAGTGGTGGCCATTGACAAGGCCTGACAACCTAACTGATCTTAAGGGCACGCAAACAAGCAGATGTAATCCAAGCACTGTTGCCAAGCTTAAGGAGCTCAAGCTGATGTGTATGGTAAGTTCCCTCCTCATTTTTCCTCACAGATGTTAGATGTGCAGCAGCACGGATCATTCCGTTTGTAACCAACGGAACCAGTTCTGTTCCCAGGGTATTCAGCCACCCAAAAGATGGTTGGTAGAGGTGTTGCTGAACTCAGAATGGCATGATCTTTGCTGAGGTAGCATGTGGTCTGATTGGCTGTATAGTTCTGATGGAAGTTTTCTATCTATATATCTTTGGTTGAAGGTCTTGCTGCTGCGTACAAAGCTTGGCCTAAGAAAGACAAACACTTCTCCGTTCCTTTCTCCTCAGCTTAGTAGCAGGTTTATTTTCCCTCTGGACGTCCTCTGTGTTATTTAAGTGACTTTGCTAACAACAACCCATTGAGGTAGATTAGGCTGAAAGGTAGTGGCTGGCCCAAGCTCACCCACTGACCTTCTTATCTGAACTCGTCTCCCAGGTCCAAATTGAACACTCTAACCACTAAACCATGCTGCCTCTTAAATTGGCCTGATAGTGGCCATATAAGCCGTATCTCGCCTATGCCAGTAAACCAGGTGTTCCTCAGCTGACATGGCACTCTCAACACAGAACAGCTCCCCGCTTATTAATTCATAACCAGATGTCAAACTTTGTGGTTTGCCATGGTTACATATTAATCTCTCTTTAATTGGCCTGATTTCCAGACACTTGTACAACTGATGGCTCCCAGCAGGTTTTTGAAACTTCATTCTGGCATGGGGGTGGGGGGGAGAAACAAAGTCGCCTTGCGATTAACTAATCCGCCATCTTCTTCCACTCCTTCCTCTTCTCTCTCATCCAGCAGTTAAAAACATTTAAGCCTCCTCCTGAGTACAAAAATGAAGTCATTTGTCAGTTCAGGTGTCAAGAGCAAAATGACTTTTCAAATCTCTTGGCATTTGATTCCACGTCCTTCTGTTCTCTCTGGCTGAAATAACTTTTAACATGAGAAACGGCTGCTCAGTCAATGTATTAAAAAAAAAACCGAGACATGCAGAAGCTCACCTCTCCTTGCAAGAGACATTTCTTTTAAAATAAAATAGCTCCGGGGAGAATGATGGTTGAGACATGCCATCCATCGAGGATCCCTTGTGGCGCTCCAATCCACTCCAAAGAACTTCTGGTGGTGTCAGATTCCCTCTCTCTGAAATATATAGCTCTGGCACCACAACTCCCCCCTGTCCGTCCCCCCCGTACTTCTCCGTAATCTTTGGGGTAATCGCTGCAGAGTCTCCGAAAACATTTTGCACCCCTCCTCTGGATCCCATTGACAAGGCAGTTAAACACCCAGGCAGTTCCATTCATTACTGCCAAGATATCCCCAGCTTCCCACCTAGGTGCAAGCAGAACTGAATGCTGCCCTCTGTGTACTCCTTCCCTCCAGATCTAGTAATTTTGAGGTCCAACAGGCGCTGGAACCACTTTGCATTTCAGCTTCCTTGAAAAGGATGAGCTGCCAGGCCAAATGAAGGATAGAGTCTTCAAGTCCAGAACGATGCGATGGAGATGAGGAGGAGCTACATTGGTGATTCATAACACAAAGGTAGAAAACCTCAAGGCTCTGTGGGCTAAAGGTGGCCCCCAAAGCTTCTTCATCTGGCCCTTAGGACTGTTCCCCCAGGCCACTCATCCTCCCTAGCCACACCATCCCCAACCCTGCTTTGCAGCCTCATCAAGTGCTTTTGCTTGGCTGGGATGTGTGCTTTAACTCCTGACCTACACGTAAGAACATGAGAAGAGCCTCCTGGATGGATCAGACCAACCAGAAAGCCTTTATAGCAACCCACAAACAGGAATGGAGCAACTCTCCCCTTCTGCGGTTTTCAGCAACGGGCACTTCCAATGGATGGCTGAGCCTCACAATATGAACAGCATTAAGAGGCATTTAGAGATTTATAGTGGCATTAAAACTTGCCCACAAGTCTCTTTTTTTTCTCTCTCTCCCCCCTTTTTTTAAAAAAATGATATTTATTGAAAATTTTTGAATTACAAAAGAAAACAAAGAAGAAAAAGAGAAAGAAAAAACAAAGAAAAAACAAACCACAGTCAAACAATACAGATTAATAAAAATCAAAATCAAAAAATAGCACAACACGCTCAAAAAATAAAAAATATACCACAAACATTTAAAAACAAATCCAATATTCTCAAATCCTTAACTGTCATTACCTTCTTTCTTTGACCTCCTCTTCCTCCCTTTTTTTGTATCCTGGTTATTAATTGTCGCAGCAAATCCTTTTCATACTTCATAATATTCTGTCATTACTTTACCTTACTCTATTTTAATCTTATCTTACTATAAAAACCTTAAAGCTTAAAACTTAAATCTTATTTTTACCAATTTCTCATAACCATAATATTCTTACATAATTCTTTAAACATTTTTGCTAAAGCCAAATAATTTCGTTCCAACATTTTTCTAACATTCATCAATTTTATAAAACAATCCTAATAAAAAAGTAACAAAAAAGAAACAATCCAATCTTCATCCAGTGTCTCTTCCTCCTGGTCCCGGGTTTTGTCAGTCCTTTCTATCTCATCAATCTAGCGCATTAACCTGGCAATCTTATGTCCGAGGCCCTTAAGTCCCTTCCATGTCCCTTCCGCAGCTCTTCTTCATATTTATAGCTGTATTTTCCTTTATCTCCTGCTCCTTTCACTCTTGGGAACTCCAGCTTGACAATGCTTTTGACCCATCTCGACAAATCAGCCCCTTTTCCATAGTCCAGACTAAGCTCCATGTGGTATTTAAGAACATGTTTCAAAATCCCTCCAAAATTAAGAGCCCCCACAACCCCAAACATCTCACGGCCCATTGCCAGACTTGAAAAGTCCAAACCTCCCTGCATAGGGGGGTCTATCCAACCCCCCATTTCCAAACCAAACCAAACTTTATCTTTCCAAATCTGGCTTTTACCAAGTTCATTTGTCAAATCCAAGAATTCGTGTTCCTGCTGGGCCACAGCTCCCTCCATCTCTGGCGCCCAAGATTCAGAAACATCCTCTTCCTTCATCTGTTCTGTCAGGGCACACTCCTGATCTGATTCCTGGGTGGGCTCTATATAATTTCCCACTGCCTGTCCAAAATTTCTGATCGCATCAGTCATAATATCCGTCTTCTCATGTAGCTGTTCCAGTAGGGCACTTGTTTTACAGAAAACACACAACGGAGCTTCTGAATACATTGTCCTGCAAGGTCAGAAGTCTATTCCCACGATCGTAATCTGTGACAGCTGCAAGCTCCCCGATTCAGAATTGGTTACAGTTTCACAGGCTCCCTCTAGGGGAAGAACTTCTGTTGTTCTTTTCTTTTAAAAACAGATCTAACAACAAAGTTTCCTTTTTCAGATATTTTGTCAATATTTGTTCCTTTAAGATGCGAAGGGGAACAATGGAGTCACTATGTTTCTCTTCTTTTAGCTATCTGTCAGAAACGTTTGTCTCTGGTCAATGAGCTTCAAAAAATGTCAGTCCTGACACCCCGCTCCAGGATCAAGACGGTGGAAAATTACTTTGCTTTACACTCACTTCTGCAGGTTTAAACAGTCTGAAAAAAATCCCCCCTCTTCTCCTGCTTCCGAAGGGGGTTCAACAATTTAAAATGATGAAAGTTGATCCTTTACAAGTGATTTTCAGAACTCTAGTTTGCCATGTCTTTGCTTTAATCTATCTACAAAGAAATGGAAGGCTGACTTCCTGTTTAGACCTTCCCCTTTCAGTGCCAAATTAAAATAAACTTTTAAGTCCAATTTTCCTTTCAGCTCACAAATCCTTATTTAAAGTCCAATTGTCCGAAATTTAAGTACTCACGGGTGATTGTTTTAAAAGCCAAATTGTCCCAGGAAAAAGGCAGCGCTCTCCGGCAACGGCTGTGCGGCTTCACTCCACGGAAGAAGCAGTTGACTCTCAGCACCGCGCCACTTCCCCCTCTTCGCTCCGGAGCCCGTTAGTGGGTTCCTTTGCGGGTTGGGGGGGCGCTAAAGGTGCCCGCCGAGTCCCATGGTCACAGGCTTCATCCGCCTGTGATTTTTGAATGGGTCCCCGCTTCGCCGTAGCGGAAAAGACCCGTTTCCCGTGGAGCTGGTCCCTCCAGATCAGCGGGAGTCCGCCATTACCGATGGCGCCACCCCGGAAGTCTCCAAACCTTGCCCACAAGCCTCAAGAGAAGACTTGATGCTGTTCTGTGTTACCTTCGCCATCAAGACAGCATCTCTATATTCATAAACCCTTTTTCAAAGTACACAGGGAAATGTGACATTTTCAAACCTTATCCATTGTTGTTCATCTCTGTCCTTTGATTGGCCTGATATAATAATAATAATAATAATAATAATAGCTTATTATTTATACCCCACCCATCTGGCTGGGTTTCCCCAGCTACTCTGGGCAGCTCCCAACAGAATATTAAAAACATCAAACATTAAAAACTTCCCTAAACAGGGCTGCCTTCAGATGTCTTCTAAAAGTCAGATAGTTGTTTATTTCCTTGACATCTGATGGGAGGGTGTTCCACAGGGCCACCACCGAGAAGGCCCTTTGTTTGGTTCCCTGTAGCTTCACTTCTCACAGTGAGGGAACCGCCAGAAGGCCCTTGGAGCTGGACCTCAGTGTCCGGGCTTAACAATGGGGGTGGAGATGCTCCTTCAGTAAAACCAAGCCAAACCATGGCTTAATGCTAAGTCAAACCAAAAGTTGTGACTGCTTCACTCCTGCTTCTGTCCTGTTTATGCTGCACTGCCCGCAGCTAAAGCTATGTTTTGGTGTGATGTTGCCTCCGAACCTGGGATCATGGTTTGTCTCACTCCAGAGAGAAACCATGTGCTATAGCCAGGGTTCGTTCTTGGCTTAACACTCATGGGTTAACACTCAACTAAAGAATCATGCCTTAACGCTCAACTAAAGAATCATGGCAAGAAAAATTGATGGACTATGCAGAACTGGCAAAACTGACACACAAGCTATGGGACAAGGATAACTGTGACTTTAAAGATGAATGGGAACCCTTTACAAAGTATTTGAAGACACAACAAAGTGAACTGGACTCTTTGGCTGGTTTTGAATAAACATTGACAAACTTTTTATTGATAATAATCACCTAAATAGTTTGATGATTTATACAACTGTGTAACATGCAGAAAACAGCATTTTTAGAGAAAACAAAGACTGAAACTGAGGGAAGTCGGGGGGTGGGGGGGTTCTGTGGGGGGGAGGGAGGGGGAAGGAGGGAGGAAAATGGGGGGGAAATAAGGATGATATGTTTATGGGACTTCCGGGTTGGCGCCTCTGGCAATGGCGGATTTCCTCCGATCAGGAGGAATCTGCTCCATGGAAAAAAGGGTCTGAACCGCCACGGCGAGGCGGAGACCCATCAAAAACCACAGGCGGGAGAAGCCTGTGGACGTGGGATTCGGCTGGCACCTTTGCGCCCCCCCTACTCGCGGGGAACCCCGGTTCCGGGGATCCGGAGCGACGTGGGGTGAGTGGCGCGGTGCTTTGAATCGACTGCTTCTTTCACGGAGTGAAGCCGCATTGCTGTTGCCAGAGAGCACTGACTTTTTCCTGTGGACAATTGGATTTTAAATAACTGCCCGTGAGTAGAACGGAAAATTGGATTAAGAAATTTCTTTTAATTTGGCACTGAAGCGGGAAGGTCTAAACAGGAAGTCCGCCTTCCGCTTTTGTAGATAGATTAAAGCAAAGACACGGCAAGCTAGAGTTTAGAAAGTCGTCTGTAAAGGATCAATTTTCATCATTTAAAATTACTGAACCCCCTTGGAAGCAGGAGAAGAGGGGGGAACTTTTTCTGGACTGTTTAAACCTGCAGAAGAGAGAGTAAAGAAAAGCAATTTTCCATCGTCTTGAACCTGGGAGCGGGGTGTCAGGACAGACGTCTTCGGGAAGTTCATTGACTATAGACAAACGTTTTTGACAGATAGTTAAAAGAAGAGAAACATATCGATTCCATTGTTCCCCTTCGCATCTAAAAGGAACAAAATATTGACAAAATATCTGAAAAAGGAAACTTTGTTGTTAGATCTGCTTTAAAAAAAAAAGAAAGAAAAGAGATGGATACAAATAGAAGCTTTTTCCCCTAGAGGGAGCTTGCGAAACTGTTATTAAATCTGAACTGGGGAGCTTTGCAGCTGCAATAGATTAAGATCGTGGGATCAGACTCTGACCTTGTACAAGAATGTACTCGGAGGCTCTGGTGCTTGCCTTCTGCAAGACAAGTGCTTTATTGGAACAGTTACATGAGAAGACGGATTTGATGACTGTTGTGATCGGAAATTTTGGACAGGCAGTGGGTACCTATATAGAACCCATTCAGGAATTAATCCAGGAGTGTGCTCTGACAGATCAGATGAGGGAGGAGGTTGTTGCTGGACCTCGGGAGGCAGAGATGGAGGGAACTGTGGCCCAGCAGGAACATGAGTTGTTGGATTTGACGAATGAACCTGGAAAAAGCCAGATTTGGAGAGATAGAGTCTTGTTTGGCTTGGAGATGGGGGGTTGGATAGACCCCCCTATGCAGGGATGTTTTGACCTTTCAAGTCTGGCTTTGGGCCGGGAGGAGTTCAGAGTTGTGGGGGCCCTTAACTTTGGAGGGACCTTGAAACATGCTTTTAAATACCACATGGAGTTCAGTGTTGACTATGGAAAAGGGGCTGATCTGTCGAGAAGGGACAAAAATATTGTCAAGCTGGAGTCTCCACAAGTGAAAGGAGCAGAAGACAAAGTAAAGTACAGGTATAAATATGAAGAAGACCTGCGGAAGGGACATGGAAGAGATTTAAGAGCCTCGGACATAAGGTTACCAGGTTGATGAACTAGATGGATGGGATAGAAAGGACTGACAAAACCTGAGACCAGGAGGAAGAGACGTTGGATGAAGATTGGAAGAAAGTTTTAAAAAATTTATTTAGGAAAGTTTTGTAAAATTAATGAGTATTAGAAAAATGTTGGAACGAAATTATTTGGCTTTAGCAGAAATGTTAAAAAGAATTATGTAAGAATATGTTAGGGTTATGAGAAATTGGTATAAATAAGATTTAAGTTTTAAGTTTTAGGGTTTTTTATGGTAAGATAAGGTTAAAATAGATTAAGGTAATTTAATGACAGAATATTATGAAAGATGGAAAGGATTTGCTGAGATAAGTAACAACTAGAATACAAAAAAGGGAGGTGCGAGGAGGTCGATGAAATAAGGTAATGACAGTTAAGGATTTGGGAATATTGGATCTGTTTTTAAATTTTTTGTTTATTTTTGCTTTCTGATTTTGATGTATTATGTGTTTTGCTTTTTCTTTTCAACTTTGATTTTTGTATTGTTTAATTGTTACTTGTTTTTTCCTTCTTTTTTCCTTTGTTTCTTTGTAATCTTAAAATTCTCAATAAATATCATTTTTTAAAAAAGGATGATATGTTTATGGATAATATGTTTTGTTTTAATTTTGAATAAAAAGTTATTTTTAAAAAAAACACTCATGGGTTGTTGGTGGGGCAGATATTATGCAAACTGGGCCACCAGGTTTGTTGTTGTACAGATAAAACAGAGGGGGGGGGGGAGAGAACCATGTATGGCACCTCTTTGGAGGAAAGTAGCAATAGAACTGTAATAAATAAACTGGGTGAAAAATTCTGCGCTGGACACAAGCTTGAAAGTGCCACGCATTTTGTACTTGCCTTGTAGAGATTCTCCCAAGCCATCTTTGCTCAGAGCAAAGGGCAGCTGCTGTCTTTCGGGAAGTGTAAATGCTACCAGGAGAGGAGCTATATCACATCTCAAACTCCCAACATAAGTAGCATTAACACCTCTTGGAAAGAAGAGAGGACCTTTCCCTTCTTTGTTCCCTTGGGCCTCGCAGAGGTTTAGAGTGGGAAACAACTTTGCGTCTTCATTTTGATGGCACAGCAAACATTCCTGGAGTCAGTCAGTGTTGACAGAAATGGATAAATCTGGGTTTCCCCAGTGCTTTTTTCCTAAAAAAATGTTTAGGGGTACTCTCATTTTGACACAAGAAAACCACCATTTCATAGTTCAAATTGGGAAAAATAAATACAGTAAATGGACAAAAGTACAAAGATTCACAAAATGATTAGGGGTATGTGTCCCCCTGAATCCCCCCCCCCCAGAAAAAAGCACTGGGTTTCCCTCATTGTATTGGTTCTCCCCCCCCCCCATCTTAAGTGCAGTTCTCCACATTTTCTTAAGTTCTCCACATCAGTTAGTGATTTATTTTTAAAAGACCTCATGAAAACTGTTTAGCATTTCAGCACAGATTTCTCCTACTACACGGATTGGGGGGGGGCAGTTTTGCCTAATATACCCATTTCTGCAAAGCCATTTCACCATATACGGTGTAATTTTAAAGGCTGTTTTAATAAATTTATAGGTATACATTTATAGACACACTTTAACCTCATGCGTACATAAGCTTGGCTGCAGAACCGCCTTGCAACATCTGGAGAAGTACAAAATGCTAAAGGACGACTGTGCTTCGGTTTTGTTTGCGAGTTGCATTGGAAAGCGCAAATCAGGTTCAGTTTGCCTTTTGACATGAACTGAATCACATCCCTAAGTGCAAACAATACCAAGCTGTTTGGACTACAGTGGTACCTCGGGTTAAGTACTTAATTCCTTCTGGAGGTCCGTTCTTAACCTGAAACTGTTCTTAACCTGAAGCACCACATTAGCTAATGGGGCCTGCTGGTGCTGCCGTGCCGCCGGAGCACGATTTCTGTTCTCACCCTGAAGCAAAGTTCTTAACCCGAGATACTATTTCTGGGTTAGCGGAGTCTGTAATCTGAAGCGTATGTAATCCAAGGTACCACTGTAGTGGTCTAATTTAGAATAAGGCCTTTGTTCTTATGCTCGAAAGGCAAATTCCTTCTCTTTAACTGCAGGGGAAGCTGCATAGGCTGAGCCCAGTTGTTGTTCCATCCAGCTCAGGAATGCCTGAACGGACTGGCAGCAATGGCAATCCAGGGTTTCAGGCAATGGATATTATCAACTCTACCTGGAGATGCCTGTTGGGATGTGAAAAGAGG
This sequence comes from Podarcis pityusensis, assembly GCF_964106645.2. Lineage (NCBI taxonomy): Eukaryota > Metazoa > Chordata > Lepidosauria > Squamata > Lacertidae > Podarcis > Podarcis pityusensis. The sequence continues at coordinate 18,478,219 of NC_138040.1, read as the reverse complement.
AGAGGATATCTATCTTTATTACATACTAGCCTTCCTTCCCCACGTTTGTGAGTTCAGCAGAGTGCTATCCCTTTGCAGCTTAAAAGGGAAGCTTAGACAGGCTGGTTTTAGCCCTTTATTTTATGTAATCCAGGATGCTTTAAGGCAGACTGAATTCACCTGTTATTTCCCCCTTTAAACCATAATCACAAAAACAGTCTTGTAAAAGGTAAAAAAGATAGCATTTACGCACTCAGAATACTTGTGGAAGAGTAACAGGTACAGCAGCTTTGTTCAGGCAGGCGAAGAAGAAGAAGAAGAAGAAGAAGAAGAAGAAGAAGAAGAAGAATTTATTTCTACCCCGCCCATCTGGCTGGGTTTTTAAATGGTAATTTATTTACAAATACATACTTAAATCTAGTTTAAGATGGAACGGCTGTCCTACCTCGCAGGGTCGGCGCTACCCCAGGAACCTCCTGACTCTGTGCAGAGTTGGAAAGCTGCAATGGTGGAAAGCTTATGTTGGTTCTGGGTTGGCATCTGACCTGTGTTTCTGGAACCGCATTAGCTTCCTCAATGCCAAAGACTGAACCTGCAACCTTCTGCATGCAAAGCTGATGCGCTCCCACCAAGCTGTGGTCCTTTCCCAAGAAAATGTACAGTACCTTTTCTCAGGCAGAACAGCACAGGATCTGGTTCTTCTGTCCCCAGTCTAATAGTGCTGGGGTGAGTTTTCCTGATGTTCTTTTGGTGCTTAGAATCCTTCCTGGGACTGCCTGTCAGTGCGCTGCATACAGCAATGTGGAAACCCTGAGACAGCTTTAATAGGTGCAAACCATTAAAAAAAGAAATCCCCTGGAAATCCCCTTCTTGCCCCTGAGTAACAAAAGTGCCCAATTTAACTCCATCCCTCTACCCCACCCCAATTCCAGCCTTCTTTCCTAAAATTCACAGGTAGTTTTCCAGCAAAAGGAAAGGGCTTTTTTCCTCCTGGCTAGGAATAGCCTCCCTTGGGGGGGGGGTGAGGCTGGGGGATTTTCACACTTGATGTGCTCTGGCACTGACTTTCCAGGGAGTTTCCGCACAAGGTTGTATAACACGTTCAGCTGAATTGCTCTTACTAGCCCCCACCCCCGGCCACCCAAAATAAAATAATCATCTTAACAAGCTCCAAGGAGAGGCAGTAGCGGTCTGTGCAACAGCTTGGAGCAGGAGTGATAAGTCTGGAAGTCCCCAGTCTCAAATCTCACCCCAGCTGCATAACTAAAGGGCCTTAAGGAAGTTTGCAGCAGGTGCAACTTCTCATGCGCAGCCAAGCGAGATTCGCTCTTGCTGGATCTGCAACTTGCAAAGAAGCCGACATTTGGGCAGGAAGCTGTGTCCTCGTGTCCCAAGGCACAATAAGTCAAAGGCTGTGGCTGCTTATTGGAGAAGGTGCTCTGTACATGCTCAAGGGTGCCTTTTAAATCAACGCTTCCTCATTTATAAGGACTCTGCAACTCAAAATGGGTTGGAACACGACCAGATAAGATGGTGGGAAGGCCTGGGTTTTCTAAGGGGCTAAAGGCAAGGGCTGCCTGCTTTAGATCAGCGCTGCTGTGTTCAAGGACAAAGGGCAGTGAGACAACCAGAAGACCACCAAATCCATCATTGGCCAGGTGCTTGGAAGGTCCCCTCGCTGCCCTGACCTGGCCATACCACCATTCACTGCCAGGCCTCCCTCCAGATGCTTTTCATGTCTTGCTCATTTAAGACTGTATAGAATCTTTATTCCCAATACAGTGATACCTCGGGTTACATACGCTTCAGGTTACAGACGCTTCAGGTTACAGACTCCGCTAACCCGGAAATAGTACCTCGGGTTAAGAACTTTGCTTCAGGATGAGAACAGAAATCGTGCTCCGGCGGCGCAGCAGCAGCGGGAGGCCCCATTAGCTAAAGTGGTGCTTCAGGTTAAGAACAGTTTCAGGATAAGAACAGACCTCCGGAACGAATTAAGTTCTTAACCCGAGGTACCACTGTACTGATGATGGGACTCATTGATTGGAGAATACTTTTTTAAAAAAGTCTTTATTATTTGCAAAGGGAACCTTTGTATGAATTAATACTATATTATCCCTCTGTAGCTGTGCTGTGTCTTTGTACTTTTGTCCTTCCAAGCTGTTACGCTTTTTCACATTTTTTATTAGTTGTTTCCTTTCTTTTGTTACGTTTGCACTTTATTGCTGATGTTAGCAAATAAATAAAATACTTCCAGGCTGTGATGCTGTATGGTTTAATTTTTTAATTCTTTGTTTTTGTTACGTTTGCGCGTTTTGTTCCTTTGTTTACAAATCAGTAAAAGGTGGTGCTTTTATTGTAATGATCTCTGTGTTTTAATAGATCGCACCCACCCACCCACTCACTCCCATTGCTTTAATTCCTATTGATGTTTTTTAAACATTACACACACACCTCAATGTTTTTAGAAGTTTCTACCTTCTATGTGAGCTGCATTGAGTCTGTCAAGGGGGAAAGTGTGATATATGCATGGGTGAGGCCAGGATTTATGGGGGCGGGCAGGCATTATGTTGAAGGGGAGGCAGAACCGAGTTATCTGCAACACAATTGGTCAGTTAGTTAAGTATTTTTATTTACATGATTGGGGGGGGGGGGAGCACCTGCCTACACACATATCCCAGCTGCGATAGCTCACTCTGTAGAGCATGAGATTCTTAATCTCAGGGTTGCGGGTTAGAGCCCCACCGGGGGGTGAAAGATTTCTGCGCTGCTGGGGTGAATTAGATGACCCTCTACAATTCTAGCCGTTTAGCTGTCCACGTGACCCGGAAAGCTGTCTGTGGACAAACGCCGGTTCCCTCGGCCTGAAAAGCAAGATAAGTGCCGCAACCCCATAGTCGCCTTTGACTGGACTTAACCATCCAGGGGTCCTTTACCTTTTACCTTACCTTACAAGCCAAGCTTCTTTGCCTCTTCCCAGCCCCAGCTAAGAGGACCCCTGTTCTATTGCTCTTTTACACTCATATTTACACGCACCTCCAGTCAAGGGAGGGCATAAAACCTGCCCCCTTTTGCCTAAGTTAGCTGGCTGCAGCTAGTACTTTCTGGGGCAATCCGTCACCTCCTGCACTCTTTAGTCTTGCAAAGAGATGCTTAACATACCTTTGACTGGAGACACTAACTTAACAAGGAGTTGAGCCTGACTACTTTTGCAGGCTCTTTCTTGACATCTTACCGATATGAAATCAAATGCATATTATATATATACAATTTTACAACTCTCTTTCACACACACACAATTCTTCTATTCTATTTTAAGCCGAAGGACAGGTCCCCTCCAAACCATCTATATATATGGATAAACAAACAAACACATACACACACACACACACACACACACACACGTGTATTTGAATGAAAAATGTGTATGGTTTGGAGCGGACCTTCCCAGCGTCGGGCGTCGGTCGCCAGATGGCACTGCTGCCGCCTCCGCCGTGGCTCTGCCGCTCCGCCTCGCTGTCCGGACGCCTCTTTAGCAGCGAGACCCAGGAAGCGCCCGGAAGCCCGGCCGGGACTCGGAGCCTTCCTGCGCCGCCCTGCCTGCGCCGCCTTGACCCGGGCGGGCCGGCGCGGCGAGAAGCTGGGCGCGCGCTTTGGGGAGCCCCCGGGACTGACCTGCCGCGCGCCAGGGACAGGCTCTGCGCGCTGCAAAGCGAAGCGGGGAGAGAGAGAGGCGGCGTTGGACGTCTAGCTGCGCAGGAAGGCAGCCTCGTCGGTCTTCGCGAAAACCAGCAGCCCTCCCATCGCCACCTTCCCCGGGGTTGCTTCAAGGGGGGAAGAAGTTCGGGGAGTTCTTTCTACGAGAGCCGTTTGCTACCTCGCAAATACCGAGCGCGGGAGAGGACGCTTTGCATTTGCGGCTTGCGTGCTTCTTCTTCTTGTCCTTTTTCTTTGCCTTGCAACTTTCCCCCGTGCTCCGCTTGGCTTGTCACAGCCTTTCCTGGCAGCTTAAATAAGGCTTTGCCCTGAAGCTAGATGGTACTTGCAGGCTCCCTGCTGCTTTAAATCTATTAGCGAATATAACAATAATAATAATCGAAAGAAATGCTTCTTTAAATCCAGCTTGGGTGAGCTTTCTTTGATAGCAATGCTTTATTCACTGGAAAGAAGTGGCTGAACTAATAAGCCTTTGCTCTGGCAATCGCAGCATCCACGCTGCCGTAAATATGTGAGCACTAATGTTGAAAATAATAAGCATGCCTATTTAAATCCAAGCCTTCGCTAGCCAAAGAGAGCCATGCTATTTTATTAAATAGGAAGAAGTTGGGTGGGTGAGACAGAAAATGCTAAGGATCCGGGATCCGGGTGCTGGCTTGGGCGACATGACGGGCAGCCGGAAGCTGCTAGCCGTGGGGGCCGTGCTGGGATGGCTGCTGGTCGTCCACTTGCTGGTCAACGTCTGGTTGCTTTGCATCCTCTCGGGGCTGCTGGCGGTGCTGGGTGGCTGGCTGGGCTCCCAGGCGGTGATTGGGACCAGCAGCAGAGTCCACCTGGAGAGGTTCCTCCTCCTAGAGAGCAGCCCTCCAAACCCCGACGCGGAGCAGCAGCTGGACAAGGAGATCGAGGGCATGATAGGGAAGATCGTTCGGGATTTCGTGTCCTCCTGGTATCGGTCGGTGAGCAGCGAGCGGGGCTTCGAGGACGAGGTGAAAAAGGCCATGATGGGCCTGGCTGTGGAGCTCAAGAGGCGGATGTCCTTGATAGACAAACAGGCTCTGACCCAGAAGCTGCTCCTGCTTGGAGGTTGCCACCTTCAGACTTACAAGAAAGCCCGGGAGAAAGCGGAGATGGGGCAGAGCTCTGGAGACCCTGCCCAGAGGGCCCATCACCTATGGCGAGCGTACTCAGAACTGTCAGACCCCCACGTGGCTGTCCAGAGCCCCGCCAGCGAGGTCGATTATGCTCGGCGCATCGTGGACTTGCTCCTGCGCGTTCTGGTGCCTGAGCCGCACCTGGAGACCAGGACTGGGCGCTTTGTGGTGGTGGAGTTGGTGACTTGCAACGTGCTGCTGCCCATGATCAACAAAATGGCGGACCCAGACTGGCTCAACCTGCTGCTGATTGGGATTTTCTCCAAGATCAAAGCTGCCGGAGGGAATGAGAAGCCGGAGACGGCGCAAGCCCTTTCTCCAAGCCAGCCTGCGGTACCCAGTTCATTGCCACTGGCCTTTCTGTCGGAAGCCGCCCCGGAGAACAGGGCAGTTTCCCCGAATTCTGAGCCGTCGATCGGAGACGCGCTTGACGGCTTGGAGTGGAAGGAGCCTTTCAGCAGAGAGCTGAGTGCTGACTTGGATAGTAGGAGAGTTAGCACCTCTTCCGTGCCCTGCCTCCAGCCTGATACCCTGGAGTCCTTCTTCCCCTGCGAAGACCTGGAAGTTGAGTCTCCCGTGTCCGAAGTAGGAAAGGACTCTGCAGGGCTCATGCCCCGGGAGGAATTCCTTGTGGAGTCCCTCGCCGCCCTGGAGGGAGCTGAGAGCTTGTTTCAAGAGGATGGCCTGGGCGCCAAGGGCAGGTACTCAGAGTATGCTGCCGGGTCCAGCTCCGAAATGAGGCCCCGAATCCCCTCCTTGAGCCCCTGCCCCGACATCCAGATCGAGGCTGCCGAGGAAAAGGAGGAGACCTTGGCTTCGCTGACGGCTCTTTTGGAGGACTCGGAGAAGACCTTCCTCAGGCGGCCGTCCTACCTGGACAAGGAGCTGGTGGCTTCTGAAAGCCTGGCCCACAGCCCTCAAGACCTTGCCCAGCTGCCGGGGCTGCTGTCTTCGTCCCCCACTGCCCCCTTGGGCACCTTCAGCTTTGAGCCGCTCAGCAGCCCCGATGGGCCTGTCGTCATCCAAAACCTGCGCATAACTGGCACCATCACTACCCGAGAGCACAGCGGGACAGGATTCCACCCCTACACCTTGTATACTGTGAAGGTAACTCAGTTGCTCGTCTCTTTGTGGTATCGTAAAATCCTAAGAGTTGGAAGGGAACCACGAGGGTCCTCTAGTCCAACCCCCTGCAATGCAGGAATCTTTGGGCCAACATGGGGGTGTGGAACCCACAACCTTGAGTTTAGGAGTCTCATGGTGTACTGACTGAGCTGTCCCACAGAGCCAGGAAGCAGAATATGTTGCACCTGCATGTCGGTCGCAAGCATTTTTCTAATGTTTTTGTAAGTCTTGAAAGGTCTATTCTCTAGAGCAGGCCTTGGGTTCCCTGATGTTGTTGGGCTCATAGCTCCCATTGTCCATGCCGCCTGGGAACAGTGGAGGCCGTAGTCCAAGAACATATGGGGAACCAAGATTGGAGAGCTCTGAAAGAGGAAAAGTTGCTTTATCCAGGGACATTGGTAGGCCTATTCCTACCTCTTTTTTCTTAATGGTGACACAGACCATTCATAACTCTGAGCGGGGCAGTGGGGTGCGGTAAGTGAAGACAAGCTGCAATAATTATAGCGTTCTTCGCTGCTCCTCTAAGGAGCCATTTGGGGTCTAGCTTACATATCTGAGTTTCTAACACTGATGGGGAGTTGGGGGGGAATACAGATTGGGTTGTCTGGATCCAGCTCGCCACCCCTGCTTTCCTTCTGGACCCTCATGTCTCCTGTGTTTTCATGTAGAAAGTATCCAGTGGCATGAAAATTCTTACGTCTAGTCTTTGGCTACGCGTGGTTTCCTTTGGTAACGTGTGGTCTTCTCTTTCCCCCGCAGTATGAGACGACTTTGGACAGTGAAAATGCCAGTGGCCTCCAGCAGGTAGCTTACCACACCGTGAACCGGAGATATCGAGAGTTCTTGAACCTACAAACGAGGCTGGAGGAGAAGCCAGACCTGCGGAAGTTCATTAAAAGTTAGTGCTGAGTCTTGCTTTCTGCAGGAGCTCTTTCATAGGGTGGCCCTAGGCAAGTCTCCTGTTTAATTTCAGTTGAGTGCATATAACGTTGCGGCCTTGACCTGCGCCTCCATGGACAGCTGTGAGTCCAAAATGACTCCCAAGCTCCTAATGAAGACCCACCAACCTTTTCTGGTCACTGAAACATTCTTATTTCTGCTTTGTGCTTTGGGACCAGCAGGGATTGGTACACCACTCCTGTACCAATCTGGTACTCAAAGGCATGCACAAAGTGTTATTGCTGACCATCCTTTTACTTAGGAAACTGTCCTATGCTGAGTCCATCTAGCTCAATAATCTTTTGCAATTCTCTTCTCCTGGAGACTATCCAGAGCCTGATTCTGTGTATCTTCCAGAAGGCGGTATAGCACCTAAAAATAATAATCAAGCTGTCTCGTGATAACAAGGGATAAAGTAGTACAATTAGCATCATGTTATCCACCCAAGGTGTTGAAATGTGGCAGGATGTAAGTTCAAATGGAGAAAATAAATTCTGCACTTCCGCAAAATCTCATGTCACGGACTGAGAGTGATGGATAATGTTAATTAACCACCAAAGATGGAATTTGAACTCTTGCCCGCAAAACTCACACATAACATTTGCCTGCCACACCTCTCTTCCTCTCCTCACTGTTTCCCCCCTCCCCAAAAGAAAATAACCAGCTTCTTTATTTATCTTTACTATTAGTAACCAGAGCTGTAAGGGCTTTGCTTGATAAAACTTCTTTTGGTATCGTTTTTTGGGTTTTTTTGTGGCTGTTCCTCTGTTGTGTTTGAGTTACGTTCTTTAAAATCTTCAGTTGTGTTTTTGTTGTTGTAAATTGCTTTTCCTTGGAAAAGCAGCACACCAATATTTAAATAAATAAATGCAACAAATAAGCTAATGGGATTAATGTTGCATTGCAATAAGGTGTTTTTTCCCCTTCTTCATTTTTTTTCTACCTTCCAGATATTAAAGGTCCAAAGAAGATCTTTCCCGACCTTCCTTTTGGTAACATGGACACAGATAAAGTAGAAGCCAGGAAAAGCCTCTTGGAGTCATTCTTGAAGGTGAAGGCTCTTCTCTCCTCTCCTGCCACATAATTTCTCTTAGCAGGTTTATTTTACTTTTTAAATAAACCTTGCCAAGGAGACTGGGTAGGGTCATGGTTCAGTCATTTTAAACCAGGGGTCAGCAACCCACATGTAAACCAGGTAGTGCAGGGCTGAGGCACCATTTGCTGTTTTACATTACATTTACAATAGACCAGTGTTTAGGGACCTTCTACTTGTTTCCAGCGCTGTTTGTGGCTATGGCTATGGCTAACCCTGGTTAAAGTCTGCCCAAGCGTGCTTCTAAACTGACCGCGAGAGCGTTCTTCTTCTTCTTCCAGCAACTGTGCGCTATTCCTGAGATTGCCAACAGCGAGGAAATGCAAGAATTCCTGGCCCTGAACACAGACGCCAGGATCGCCTTCGTTAAAAAGCCCTTTGTGGTCTCCAGGATTGACAAGGTAAGGGTGCTCAAAGCACAAATGCAAAACATTAAAAAGAGCAATAAATCCTGTTCAAATAACCCAAGATTGGCTCCATACATTTAAACCAGGGGTCAGCAAACTTTTTCAGCAGTGGGCCAGTCCACTGTCCCTCAGACCTTGTGGGGAGCAGGACTATATTTTGGAAAAAATATGAACGAATTCCTATGCCCCACAAATAACCCAGAGATGCATTTTAAATAAAAGCACACATTCTACTCATGTAAAAACACCAGGCAGGCCCCACAAATAACCCAGAGACACATTTTAAATAAAAGGACACATTCTACTGATGTAAAAGCATGCTGATTCCTGGACCGTCCGCGGGCCAGATTTAGAAGGCGATTGGCCCGGATCCGGCCCCCGGGCCTTAGTTTGCCAACCTGTGATTTAAACCATTTTGTGCGAAAATGGAGAGAGCAGAACTTTGGCCCTGGCAATGTCAGAAGGTCTCCTGTGATCCCTTTTTTAGCTGAACGCCCCTCTCCTCTTTTCCCCATCCTTCTTGCAGATTGTGATGAACGCCATTGTGGACACTTTGAAAACGGCCTTCCCCCGGTCTGAGCCGCAGAGCCCAACGGAAGAGCTCAGTGAGGCAGAGGTGGACGGGAAACCCCAGAACGAAGGGAAGAAGGCTAGCAAGTAAGGGTGCCACTGGGGGCCAATCCTCCCATCAGCTTTGAACATTGACCTTCGTTCTGAGTGGATACTCCTTTAGATGTCACTATATAAGCACGACCAAGAGAGTTTGTGTGAGAAAACCGCTAAGCATTTCAAGTTCACTAGTTTTAACACTTCAGACTACAGAGGTATGGGGTGGAATTGCCTGCATGGGAACTCAAGGAGAAAGCAGGCCCCAGAGATGAGATGATGCACCCAGAATTTTTGGCCTGGTTCACACATCATACTGAGCCAAACCACGGAGTGGCCGCCGGGACCAGTACATTTCTGAGCACAATTCAAAGTGTTGGTGCTGACCTTTAAAGCCCTAAATGGCCTTGGTCCTGTATACCTGAAGGAGAGTCTCCACCCCCATCGTTCACTGCCCCATGAGATCCAGCGCCGAGGGCCTTCTGGCAGTTCCCTCATTGCGAGAAATGAGGTTACAGGGAACCAGACAGAGGGCTTTCTCGGTAGTGGCACCCACCCTGTGGAACGCCCTCCCTTCAGATGTGAAGGAAATAAGTAGCTATCTTATCTTTAAAAGACAACTGAAGACAGCCCTGTTTAGGGAAGTTTTTAATATTTAATGCTGTATTGTTTTTAACACTCGATTGGGAGCCACCCAGAGTGGCTGGGGAAACTCAGCCAGATGGGCGGGGTATAAATTTATTATTATTATTATTATTATTATTATTATTATTATTATTATTTTGGGTGGACTCCCTTGGGATGGGATTGCAGCCAGTTTGCTCCCCTGCGGCCATTGTGCTGCTTTGCCACCCCAAGGGAAACCGTAGCTTGGCCTAGCATGCCGTCTGAACCTGGACTTGCAGCTTAGTTCCATAAGGTACCGAAAAGAGTATGTCCACCCCCACAGCCCTCCCACCCTCAGTCCCAAAGTGCTCACTAGGTTTTGGGAAGAAGGCTGGAGGACTCTTGGACACTGTTAGAGGCCTCATGCTTCCTTCCCAAAGCCAAGCACCACTTTAAACCAGCTTTAGGAAAACAGTGGAAGGGCTGGGGGGGCGGGCGCATCAAATGTTACCCAAGGCCACCAGAAAGACACTGAGGGCCGCATATAGTCCTTGGGCCACGCGTTGGACCACCCTGCATCCAGGAATGTCTTTAGCACTTGACTTGGCTGAATGATTAAACTGGCACTTGTTGAGTGCAGAAACCAAGCTGTGCAAGGTTATATTTTTGGCCGCACAAAAGGATCCTATCCTGAGTTTTCCACCGAGCGCCACATGTTGTTCGGAGGCAATCAGTCGTGAAAGCCAGCGGACACTCGGCTCCTTTATCTGGAGGAGTAGCTGGTTAGTTGGCAGTCAGTGTTTGCCGTTACTGAACATGTGCAGGTCGATTGAGGCCGTCGCTGAGTCTTTGCTGGAATTAGGAGTGTTGTCATCCCTGTGCTGGTATCTGTAGCATTTTTCCTTCTTCCTGGAAAGAGATTTCTCTTCAGGAAAGCAATCCAATGGGGGGAATTGCATTCTTCCAAAACTAGAGAAATCTTGGCAGGAAAGAACATTCCTTAGCAATCAACAGACTTCTTGCTTTGTCTAGGAAGCCAGTAGACCCCTTCCAAATAAATCAAATTTCCCCACAGCCATAGACTTGACAGCGGATTTTGCAGTTATCAGATGTGTGTCTGGGTGTTTGGGAAATCCTGCTTTTAAATTGCCCTTCCAAAAGCTGTGCGGTGTGTACTATTCAGTGTCCTTCAGAAGGAGCCCCCAGCTGTATATCTGCTGTATTTTGAATGAAGCTCTGGACACCCCCATACCAGAAAGCATATTTCGCAGATGGAAACAGGTGCAGAAAATGCAAAATGAATATATCAGGGGGCTGAAACTGCTTCCTTGCAGATTGCAGTGTTAGCTAGGCTGGTTCTGGGTCCACACAAAAGCCTTATGTTTGAAGGCAGCACCTGTTTCAAAATCTTTCCAGTTTAAAGATAACCCTGAAAACAGAGAGTTTTCAAGAATGGTTATGATAGTGTGCTGAGTTCCGTTTTCTATCTTTTAAACTATTGTAAGTCACCTTGGGGCTATTTTGGGGTCTGCTAAATTAAATCTATCATAGTTGGGAATTTGCTCATCGAGTGCTAGTACCTGAACAACAGATTGAGCAAGCAGGTTGTGGGTCATGCAAAACACTATTTTGAATAATGATTTTTATAAGGTAGGGTAGGGGGCACTGGGAATGAGTTTACGGAACCAAAGGGCCCTGGAAAAACCACTGATTTAAATTATAGTAAAGATTTCAGCTACGTTTTCCTTTGTACATATCAATCAGTGTCCTATTGCTTGTTTGTTTTGGTGATATTTGTTTGTTTGTTTGTTTTGATGACCACCCTACATGATGCCACAATTGGGAATAGACCCTATTTTTCTGGCCTTTGGTCACTACCCCGGGCTTGTTCCTGTTGCTGCCTTGTGTAGGTGCCTCGGTAACATTTCATTAGCAGGATTTTTCTATGATTCTTGAAGGTTCAACTCAATAGTAATGAGGTGTGTGTACCTTTTCTCTAAAGCACATCAATGTAAGTGCACACATATGACTGCTCAATTTGCTAATCTTGCGGTTGTGTCCTTATAAAACGCATAAAAATCCTTAGGCACTGTACACAGATTTTTTTTAAGAAAACCAAATCAGTCTTGTGTTTTTGGACTTACAATCTAGGAGACATAATAAAATCACAGAATTGTAGAGTTTGAAGGGATGCCAAGGATCGTCTAGTCGACCCCCATGCAATGCAGGAATACGCAGCTGTCCCATAGGGGGATAGAACCCACAACCTTGGCATTATCAGCACCACGCTCTAACCAGCTAAACTATCCAGGCCGTACTAGAACTTGGGATTGCCCAATGAAATTAATTGCTAGGAGATTCAGGACAGGTAAAGCACTCCTTCACTCAGGGCATGTGGAAATATTTGTGTGAGAGTGAATGTTGTTGGTCACTGGGTTAAATGACTTGAAAAGGGGACTAGGTGCATTGGAATATATTTTATGCTAGTCATTCTTTTTAAGAACTTTATTATTATTACCTTCTATTTTTACTCCTCTTGCCTTTATGATGTTATGTAAAATAACTTTGGGTACAGTGGAGTTCACGCATTCAGCTACCAATAGTTAAGTCAAGGAGCCTGCCTGTGTGAGCCAGCCTTGAGCTCTTTGGAAGCAAAACGGGTTATAACAGGTAAATAACAATTCTGGGGTTTTCTCTTTCGCAGGCCTAGGCTGAGATTTGCATCCAGCAAAATTGCTCCGGTCCTGAACGTGCCTGGAGCGCAGGAGAAGATTGCATATTCTTTCAAGGAAGGCACCGCTGTAAGTGTGCACACATGCCCGAGGAAATCTGAATCATAGAAGTGTAGAGTTTAGAAGGGACCCTGGGGATCGTCCAATTCAACCCCTTGCAATGCAGGAATACGCAGTTGTCCCTTACGCAGATCGAACCTGCTACCTTGGCATTATCAGCACCATGCTGTAACCAACTGAGCTATCCATGAATCCGGGCTCCCCGCAGGAGCCACCCCACTGAGTCACTTCAGCGGGCAGGACTGAGTTGTTGCCATTGTTTTTCATTTAATTTATTTCTATTTATTCAATTTCAATTTTTGGTAATAATATTTATTGAGTTTTCCATTTTAATAATCCAGTAATAACCACATTAAAACATTCCAAATTACAATAAAAAAGCCAAATATATTGCCAAATTATATATCTTTGGGTGACTTCCCATGCTCTGAATTTTGCGGAGTGCTAATCATCTAATAGCACATTGCATTTCATAATTAGTCAATTAACCATTCCGATGTTAATCCTTCACTTAATTTTCATTTATGTTTACAACCACTGGTCTGTTCAAACTTTCGTCTTCATAGTTCTGTGTGAAATATTTCCCCCCGTTGTTATCCACATTCCAGCCATTTCATATTCGATTTCTATCCTGCCCTGACTCTCAAAGGAGCCCCGTTGTTACGATTTGCTACATATCTCTCCTGCCTTCCCCCTAAGGAGCTCCAAGTGGGGCATGTGGTTCACTCCTTCCTGCGTTTATCCTCACATCAACCCTGAGAGGTAGGCAGAGAGGCAGCGACTATGGCAGTGAGCGGCTCCTTCTTCTCTCAGGTCTCAGAGTTCCTGTCTCTGGCAAGGATGGAGTCCTTCATCCAGAAGCAGGAGAAGCTGATGGAGGCCGTGTTTGACGAGAGCCCAGAGGGCGAGGGAGACAGAGATCCTAATGCCTTTAGATGTGCATCCAGTTTGGACATCGGGAAGCCCATGAAGGCACCACAGCAGCCAGCAGAGGGCAGCAGCAATCCTGGTAAAAAATCTAACCTGTGCTCTGTTCCTGTTTCGCCTCGTACTATTGTTAACTGGCCACCCCAATCCCCGCCAAGCCATGCATGGCATTCCAGGCATCTTGACCCTCCGCCAAGGTCTGTGCTGCTTTGCGGTGAAGACTGTTGTAGCTTTAAGAAATATGATTTATCCACCTAGTTACACCTTCAGTCTGCATGGAGGGTGTTCAAATCTTGCAGCATGGTCGTCTCAAGCAGGGCTTGTTCCCCACGGCAGTGCAGCTAGACTGGGAGTCCAATAGAAAAAAGACAGTCACAGAACCAAGAAATTGCACAAAACAAATGAAATGCCATGAAAATCCCTGAAACGAGAAGTAATCAACTAGAAATTACTACAGAAAGAAATGTATTGGATTTTTAGATTTGGTTCCTTAATTCCGTCAGGTCTCAATTCTTATATTGACTTTAGTTCCTTCTTATAATAATTTCTTACAACTCTATTTAATATTACTCTTGTTATTCTTTACAAACCTTAGAAATCCCACCCTTTGTTTGAACTAGATGGCCTGTCCCTTTAAAAATTCTTTCACCCTTTCTTTAACATCAGCAGTTAGGAGCGTTTCAGCCCTGTTTCTGAGTTTGTTTAAAATCTAAAACAGCTTATCTCATATTCCTTTGTAAGTTTTTTAAAAACCTTTTTGTAAAGGCAGTACTAGAGTTTTCACAGCCGAGTCCTCAACTCCTTATTACTATTGCTTGGCTTTCTTCAAATAGGGCTATGTCTGAAACATGTCATTGAGGTTTTCATACCTTTTTTGTAAACTCAGGGAAGCGTTTCAGTCCTGTTCTTGAGTTTGCTTAAAATCATTTAAGGTTTATGATTTCTCTATTTCCTTCTGAGGAAACTGAATAGTTCAGTGAAACGAGGTTTGTAGCTGGCATCCAGTTAAGGCTTTGTTCAATTCTAGGCTAATTTTTTCCTTAAACTTTTTGATTTTTGTTATTTAGTTTAATTCTATAGACTGGGAGTCCAAGGCATCTCAGCCAGCCTGCCTCCAGCCAGCCTGCCCAAGATGGATCTCAGTCTTTTTTCCTCTCCCCTCTTCTTCCCAGCACAACTTGCTAAAGAATCTCTTTTCCTGTTACTTCACATCCAGTTACCTTGATAACCTTCTGTCTGCCCAGGCCCAAGAATTCCTCTCAGATGGGTCATCAACACCTTTTGTCATTTTAATGCCTCTATTCCAGGTGAGGCCCAGGCTTGGGAAGGAAACTTAGCCTGCCTTTTTCCACTGGCCTGTAATCTTCCCTTCAATACTCCAATTAATCAAAATCCTACCATTTAATAATTTCTAGGGTTTAGAGGATTCCTCCCTCCCCCCAACTTAGAACACTATTATTACTGAATTGCTTTCCAGGCAATGTACAAATTACAAAAAAAACACAGCTTTAACTCTGTTAAAAACAACACAGAAAATGACAACAGATACATTTAAAGACCATGCGAAGCGGACACCCATGGCAGAGACCCATTCATCTGGCTGGGAAATCCTCTCGGAACAAAAATGTCCTCAGTTGTTTGCAGAAGCAACGGAGAGCAGGCACCTGTTGTATATCTCAGCAGGGATGCTGTTCCGCAGAACAGGGCCAGTCACATTAAAGGCCCTGCTCTCCTGAGTTAATTGTGGAGCATGTAAGAATCATAAAATTGTAGAGTTGGAAGGGAGGCTGAGAGTCATCTAGTCCAGCCCCTTACAATGCAAGAATCTCAACTAAAGCACCTGAGACCCATAGCCATCCAAACTCTGCTGAAAAACCTCTGAGGAGGGAGAGTCCACAGCATTCCAAGGGAGTCTGTTCCCCTGTCAAACAGCTCTTACCGGGTCATCAGGGTTAGAATATTCTGGAGGGGAAGGCTCTTCTGGAGAAATGCCTGGGATGTGGTTTTCCAGAGATGTCCGGAATGTGAACCTGTTCTCTTCTGCTGACCTTTTGGAGTGGCCTAGTGGGCGGGGAGGGACACGAGTGGCGTTGTGGGTTAAACCACAGAGCCTAGGACTTGTTGTTCGGTCCCTGCTCCTGCCAACCTAGCAGTTCGAAAGCATGTCAAAGTGCAAGTTGATAAATAGGTACCACTCCGGCGGGAAGGTAAACGGCGTTTCCGTGTGCTACTCTGGTTCGCCAGAAGTGGCTTAGTCATGCTGGCCACATGACCCGGAAGCTGTACGCCAGCTCCCTCGGCCAATAAAGCGAGATGAGCGCCGCAACCCCAGAGTCGGCCACGACTGGACCTAATGGTCAGGGATCCCTTTACCTTTACCTTAGTGGGCGGGGAAGAAGAGAGTCAAAGCTGGGTAATTGAAGCCAAAACGTAGAGCTGGATCCCAGTTGGACGCTGCTTCTCAGGAGGCCTGGCCTTCTGCTCCTCCAACATTCAACCCTTTCCCCTGAATCCCTTCCCATCCTGAAATTGTCTTATGCTGTGATGAGCAACAAAGTCATTAAAACAGGGCTGTTTGCTCTGTGGATGATGGTCTCCGCAGCTGACTCAGGATGCTACCACAAGGTGGCAGCGGACCACCATGAATTAAAGGAACAGAGGAAATGGGGAATGGGCAGCCATAGCAAATTAATGGCATAGTTTGAACGCTGACTTAAGGCTGCTTGATAGCCGGTCCCTCTGTCCCTCCAAGAAATGCTGGGAGCTGCAGTCATGCTCCTCATTGGCCCTGCTCCATATCCTCCTCCTGACTGGCTGGAATGTCCCCTTGAGCTGTGATGGGGCTGCTTGCTGGAGTGGATGGATGGAGAGGGGAAATTTATTTCATTTGCTTGGTTGCAATGGATAGATAAGCGCTGGATCTGTTGCGCCGCTCACGTTTGCTTCTGGGTCCACCCGCTGCTGACAGGTGACTCACAATAGCCTGAGAGCTGGTACAGAGCTGTCCTGATGGTGGCTTACTTGGAGTCAGGCCATTGGTCCATCTAGCTCAATATTGTCTACCCTGGCTGGCAGCCCCCAGAAGGTTGCCCCCAAGAGGTGTACACAGAGAGAGAGAGAGAGAGAGAGAGAGAGAGAGACCTCGCCTGTGAGAAGGAGAACACAAAGATGCATATCGATAAAAAAATGCTTCTCTACTCCTGCACTGAAGCATAATTTAGCTTGATGAGAGCAAGTTGGTGTGAGCTGCATTCTTCCCATGGCCATAGCTGCAAGCGGTTCGGAAGCTTTCGCTTGCAGTTTCAGCTAGCCATGGTTTACTGCGTTGTTCAAATCCTAAAAGGTACTGAACATTAACTATGGTTTGTCGAAACAAACTAGGTTCATATCAACTAGGTTGACTTGTTTCAGGCATTGTTAAGTCAGGTTTGGACAACACAAAAGCTGGCCTTAACTCAAACTGGAAGTTTATGAAGTTCTCCCAGTAGATGGAAGAAGAGTTTGGATTTGATATCCCGCTTTATCACTACCCTAGGGAGTCTCAAAGCGGCTAACATTCTCCTTTCCCTTCCTCCCCCACAACAAACACTCTGTGAGGTGAGTGGGGCTGAGAGACTTCAAAGAAGTGTGACTGGCCCAAGGTCACCCAGCAGCTGCATGTGGAGGAGCGGAGACGGGAACCCGGTTCCCCAGATTACGAGACTACCGCTCTTAACCACTACACCACACTGGCTCTCCAGATGGAAAGGAGTGTTAAAGCTGGACACTTGCTGCAGCTGATTCTTTTCACAGTAAACTGTGGTTTAGCACAGGGATGGGGAACCTATGGCCCTCTAGATGTTGTTGGACTCCCAGCTCCCAATAAGTCCCACTAGCTTGGCCATTGGTTGGGGATGATGGGAGTTGTAGCACTGCAGTACCTGGAGGGCCACAGGTTTCCCCATCCCTAGTCTGGATGGATGGACAAACAGCCTCACCTGGTGCAAGGCAGTTTACTTACCTTACCTTTATGTTGCCTTGACTTTGGCAGAGTCGGAGACAATACTGGCGGATGTTGCCTTGGACCTCCTCCGCCTGGTTATGGTGGATCACTGGAGCTGGCTGTGCACGGAGAACATGCAGAAGGTCCTGCAACTGCTCTTTGGGAGCCTGGTCCAGAGGTAAGTCATGCGACTGGAGGAGGAGGATTTGAACTCGGTGCTGAGAGTGGTCAGGCCATTCAGCTCTCTGTAGGCTTTGCCTGTAGAACAGGAGTGGGGCTGCCATCATCCCTGATGGCTGGAACACATGGGGACTTGGAGTCCAACAACATCTGGAGGGGCAGAAGGTTCTTGCCTACATGTTTCTGCATTATATAGTAGAGTCCTCTCCACAAAGTCAGCTATTTCGACCAGGCATATGGAACCCAGGCTCTTCCAGGTGTTACTGGAGTACAGCTCTGATTGTTGGCCATGATAGTTGGATCTGGCAAGAGCCCAGCATCGACCGAAAGGCCATAGGTTGCCCATCCCTGCTGATAAGAGTCAGATGCACACTGTTAGCCAGCCATGAATCTCCATCCAGGAGTAATCATAGCTTTATGAAAGAGACTTCAGCCTGGTCTACTTCACAGGGTTGTTGTGAGAATATAGACAGGGAAGAGAAGCACATATGCCACCTTGAGCTCTGTAGAGGAAAGGAGAAATAAAAATGTAAGGAATAATAAAAGAGACTGATGTTTAAGAAAAACCTTTCTCGGTTGTTAAAGTTATTGGATTATAACCAACAACGCCTTCTCCTGATGCTGAAAAGATCTGAGTTTAGAGGCCCTTGGGAGAGAATTCCGTCAAAGTGAGAGACCCTGCAGAGAAGGCCTTTTCCCCAGATGAAACATCCCTGCCCTAAGGTATCTGACCTAGCTAGGGATGATGGGAGTTGTAGTCCAAAAGCAGCTGGAGACCCACATTTGGGAAACACTGGTGCCGGCAGTACTGACCTGGACAGACCGATGGTCTGGCGCAGGAACATAAGCTGCATTTTCCAGTGTTCATTCACTGGATCAATCAACACAAGCTTTAGTTGATTCACCTACTGTTTGGGCCTTGGGCGCTGGACCATCTCTGGTGCTCAGCGACCCACCAGCCCTCCTCCTGCAGCAGACAGCCCCAGAGGACAACCGTCTGGGGTAGATGAAGGACAGCGTGTTAGCGGTCTGGCTTATTTGAGCTCCTTTGAGGCGTAGGTTGCCAAGAACCACAGAGGTCAAGGGGATGCTGACAGGTGCTGGAATGCCCGTTTTCTTTTTAAAGAAAATTGGGTCAGGAAGAGTGAGTCGCATCTCCTAAATGGGCTTCTTAAAAGTAGATGGACCAGGCTGGAAACTGATACCCAGAGAGAGACGAGGCACAAGGGCTTTGAGAGGAATGTCATTGCCTGCTAATGCGCCGGACCCTGGTAGCCTGGGGCTCAGGTCATGCGGACTTGGTATTTATTTATTTTTTAAGAGAGAAGGAGTCACACGCTAAGTTCCTGCCTTGGCTTGGAATCTCAAGGGGGACTCAGCAGAGAAAATGTCCCTTGCGAGGCCGTATTAGGCGAGGAACTGCAAAGCCAGCAGCCTTTGGTTTCTGCAGCTGCGAAACGGGTCTGGAGCAGGGTGGTGCTTTTTCCAACATGGTTTGGGTGCTCAACTTGGGTGCTTTTTCGCAGCATGCTTTGGGTGCCCCCCAGCACCCATGCTTTTCACCTGCAACATGGAACTTGAATGATAGGAGGGTTGCAGAGGGACGGGTGTGTGTGAAAAGGCAGGGATGGAAATTTTTTTTAAAAAATGATATTTATTAAAATTTTAGAAACAAAAAATTACGTAGTTAAAAATAAAAGAGACAAGGAAAAATACAGAAAAAAGAGAAAAAACATACAAAATACAAAGTATAGAATTTTTTTTAGAAAAAACACTTAAAGACAAATTAATCCTTCCGTATCTTACATTTCATTTCCTTGCTTCCCTGACCTCCTCTCACCTCCCTTTTTTGTATTCCAATTCCATTGGTTAATTTAGCAATTCCTTTCCCTCTTTGTTTTTATCTTAGTCCTTTAACTTAATATATTATAGCTTTAGATTCTCACCTATTAACCATCCATTTTTGCATACACCTTTATGACATTGCTGCTAAAACCACTTAACTTCATTCTGACATCATTCTAACATTCATTAATTTTACAATATTTCTGTAAGTAGTCTTTAAATTTCTTCCAATCTTCTTCCACCAACTCTTCACCCTGGTCTCGGATTCTGCCAGTCATTTCCGCCAATTCCATGTAGTCCATCACCTTCATCTGCCATTCTTCCAGAGTGGGTAGATCTTGTGTCTTCCAATACTTTGCAATAAGTATTCTTGCTGCTGTTGTAGCATACATAAAGAAAGTTCTGTCCTTCTTTGGCACCATTTGGCCGACCATGCCCAGGAGAAAGGCCTCTGGTTTCTTCAGAAAGGTATATTTAAATACTCTTTTCATTTCATTATAAATCATCTCCCAGAAAGCCTTAATCCTTGGGCACGTCCACCAAAGGTGAAAGAATGTACCTTCAGTTTCTTTACATTTCCAACATTTATTGTCGGGCAAATGATAGATTTTTGCAAGCTTGACTGGTGTCATGTACCACCTATATATCATTTTCATAATATTCTCTCTTAAGGCATTACATGCCGTGAACTTCATACCTGTGGTCCATAACTGTTCCCAGTCAGCCATCATTATGTTATGTCCAACATCTTGTGCCCATTTAATCATAGCAGATTTCACCGTTTCATCCTGTGTATTCCATTTCAACAGCAAGTTATACATCTTTGACAAAATCTTAGTTTTGGGTTCTAACAGTTCTGTTTCTAATTTTGATTTTTCCACCTGGAAGCCAATTTTCTTGTCCAAATTGTATGCCTCCATTATCTGATAATAATAAAGCCAGTCTCGCACTTTGTTTTTTAATTTCTCAAAACTCTGCAATTTCAGTCTATCTCCCTCTTGTTCCAAAATTTCCCAATATTTCGGCCATTTGACCTCCATATTGAGCTTTTTCTGAGCCTTCGCTTCCATCGGTGACAGCCACCTTGGGGTTTTATTTTCCAGTAGGTCCTTATATCTTATCCAGACATTAAACAATGCTTTCCTGATAATATGGTTTTTAAATGCTTTATGTGCTTTGACCTTGTCATACCACAAGTATGCATGCCATCCAAATACATTATTAAAACCTTCTAAATCCAAAATGTCTGCGTTTTCAAGAAGCAGCCATTCTTTCAACCAGCAAAAAGCTGCTGATTCATAATAAAGTTTAAGGTCTGGCAGGGCAAACCCACCTCTTTCCTTTGCATCTGTTAGTATTTTAAATTTTATTCTAGGCTTCTTGCCCTGCCAGACAAATCTAGAGATATCTCTCCGCCACTTCTTGAAACAGTCCATTTCGTCCACAATTTGCAATGTTTGAAACAGAAACAACATTCTAGGCAATACATTCATTTTTATAGCAGCAATACGGCCTAGCAGTGAAAGCTTTAAATTTGACCAGATTTCTAAGTCTTTTTTCACTTCCGTCCAACATTTTTCATAATTGTCTTTAAATAGATTCGGCAGGGATGGAATTTTGCCGCAGTTGCCACTTGTTGCTTATAGAGCACCTCAGAATCTTCCAGGCTCTGTCCACAATAAAGTTTTGAACAGGTGAGATGCTCTGTTCACAGTCTGAAGAGAAGAAGGTGGCAGGATGCTGGGAGGGGGCTTTGATGCAGAGAGATGTTCAGAACAGGCTCAGGTGAGAAGGGTAGCTTGGCGGGTGTTGCGCGTGAGTCAAGGCAGGAGGATTGCTGCGGCTTCTCTCAGGAACTCGCAGCAACTTGGAGACCTTTCAAACTGAGCTGTAATTTTTTTTTAAGCCTTTGACGATAACCTCTATATCTGAAAGCTGCGGCTGCTGCCTCATACAACAGTACAGTCATACCTCGAGTTGAATGTGCTTCAGGTTGAGCGCTTTCAGGTTGCGCTCCGCGGCAACCCAGAAGTAATGGAGTGCGTTACTTCCGGGTTTCGCCGCTCGTGCATGCGCAGACGCTCAAAATTATGTCACCCGCATGCGCGGAAGTGGCAAAACGCGACCCGTGCACGCGCAGATGTGCCGTCGCATCTTACGTTCTATTCAGGATGCGAACAGGGCTCCGGAACTGTATATAAATGAAGAAATAACAAAGCAAAAACCCACGATAGGCCCTGGCATTGAATGACGACACCCTCTTGCCCTGCAGGAAACATTTTCTATCCTACATTTTTTCCCCCTCCAAGGAACTCAAGGCGGCGTACGTGGTTCCCCATCTCATCATTTAATTCCCATGACAACCCTGTGAGGTAGGCTAAGCCAGGAAGCAGCGACTGGCCCCCCAAGGTCACGCCCAGGGAGCTTTGTGGCCGAGTGGGGGACTTGAATTCCAGTCTCCCAGGTCCTAGTCCTCATTTAACCCCACAACATTCCTGTGAGGTAGGCTAGGCTGGGAGGCAGCGACTGGCCCCCCAGGTCACAACAGTGAGCTTCGCAGCCGAGTGGGAGATTCGAACCCTGGTCCTAGTCTGGCACCCCAACCCACTGCACCACCACCTCTCTCGCCTCTCACTTTCGCCTTCCTTCCCAATGTTGGGAAGGGAATCTTGCCTTCTAAATTTCTCCCGGTGATTAGTTTTGTGGCAGTGGCCAAGGGAGAAGAAAACCAGATGCCCGAAAAAGGTATTGCTCAGGAAGGCAAGCAGCCCCCACCCCCCTTGCCCAAAGCGTGTGTTAGGCCGATCCAATTATGCAACGGTGGAACGAGCCTTTTTTTGGTGGCTGGACGGGGAGATGGGGGAGGGAGGGTCGGCCAAGAGATGAGATCATCCGGAGCCAAGAAAAGATTCCCCGCTTGGGTGGTCTCTTAAACTCAGCCCGTAAACAAATCCCTTTGGGACCAATGCAGGCATTAGAGTACTACGGCTAGCAAAGCATGCTTGTGTAAGAATCTGCTGTAAAAAGAGCAGCCGAGGGGGGTGGGAGCAAAGCAGGTTTGGAATCAGAATTGTCAAGCGGGAAGGGACCCCAGAGGGTCATCTAGAGCAGCCCCTTGCAATGCAGGAATTGCACCTTCAGAACTCCTGTGGGGTCCCCTCCCCACACAACAGTTTGCCCCTTTTTCTTTCTTCCTGGAAGTCAGTGGCAGCTATGGATGTGCTAGCAAGACACCATTGGGGTGCGTGAGTGGGCTAAGTCTCCTGAACAGCTCAGTTGGTTAGAGCGTGGCGCTGATATCTCCAGGGCTGCAGGTTCAATCCCTGTATGGGGCAGCTGCTTATCCCTGCATTGCAACAGGTTGCACTTGATCAGTGTTTCCCCAACTTGGGTCTCCAGCTGTTTTTGAACTACAGTTCCCATCATCCCTTATGGCTGGTCCTGCGAGCTAGGGAGGATGGGAGTTGTAGTCCCAAAACAGCTGGAGACTCAAGTTTGGGGAACACTGGTGGTGGCAGTTTGGAAAACACCAGAGTAGATGATCCTCAGGGTTCCATCCAACTCTGCAATCCTAAGATCCTGACTGTTAAGATGCAAGCCCTCTTTTCATGGCACAGTCCCTTCATCTGCATAGCCCCACCCCTCAATCTGCATATTTTTTACCCTGGATTCCGCACTGGGATGCAGTGTTGGGAATGCATTGATGCACACGCTCCCAGTGGCAGCCAGCATTGCATTCCCCCCAAATGTGCTTGGACTCCCAATATGCGTCAGTCCCAGCCAGCATGACTATAGGAACATAAGGAGCCTGGCTGCTGGATCAGACCAGCGGCCCAGCATCCTGCTCTCACAGCGGCCGACCAGATGCCTGTGGGGAACCCCCAACCAGAATTCAAACACAAGAACCGTCTCTCCTCCTGCGGCTTCCAGAAGCATCACTGGCTCCAACTGGGGAGGCAGAGCATAGCCATTGTGGCTAGTAGCCATCAATAGCCTTAACCTCCAGGCCCAGGGTTTGAATGTGCCCCCAAACCTCCCTCTCTGGTCCTCTGTATTCTCCCTTGCTTGGCCCTGCTTCAGGTCCCCCTTCAGTGTTTCTGCCTGCCTGGAATGTGTCCTTGGACTCCAGTAAGGTTTCTTGCTTCTATGAATTAGAGCAATGTTTCCCAAACTTGTGTCTCCAGCTGTTGTTGGACTGCAACTCCCATCGTCCCTAGCTAGCAGGACCAGTGGTCAGGGATGATGGGAACTGTAGTCCCAAAACAGCTGGAGACCCAAGATTGGAAAACACTGGATTATAGAAGGTAGAGAGGCGTGTAGCAGTGTCTGTAAAAACGTGACTATTGTACAGAGGTAGAATTGGCACCATTGCCCCAGCCACCTTTGCCTCTGGGCCCAATCCACGACCGGTAAGTGGCCCTCGGAAGATTGCCCTGAGAGGAATGTGGCCCTCTGGTTGACAAAATTTTGTAGGATATTCTTCTCTTTGCATTGGCAAAAGGACTGATAGTTTTGGGAAGGGCGGGGGACTGAAATTCAAGGACTTTGAGAGAGAGCTGCCTGCGAAGGAGGAACGAGCAACAGCGTGTCCTGGCTATTAATGGCTTTTGGTGTCATTAGGTGAGAGGACAGTGAGCATCCCAGCTATCTTGATCCCTTTCTTTGATCCTGTGAGTCAGCGGTGGGATAAAAATACGGCGCGAGACATCTGTACCCTGCCCTCAGGCTGTCCTCTTTGGCACTGGATGCTAGTGTGTCAGAGGGACAGGTAATGCTAGCCCATCGGTTGGTGCTGAGCACTGAGACAAAATGATGTTTTTGGCCCACCTGGCTTCTGCCAAAGCAGACCTGTTGGGATGCACAGAATCACAGAGTTGCAGAGGATCGTCTAGTCCAAACTCCCTGCAATGCAGGAATCTTTTTCCCAATGAGATTAAGAATCTCAGGCTCTACCTACTGAGCTGCCCCACCTTTCATTGAGGTGTTATGTGGATTCTCATGCAGATGAATCCAGACCCATAGAACGCAGCCCTGTGGAACTCGAGGGGCAGCCCACAGAAGCCCAACTGATAAAGCAGACCGAGACGTGATTTGGAGAGGGAGGAGGGATCGTGGGTGGGGATATGTGTAAGTCTGCGAGGAACACGACACCAATTGGCAGGTCTCTTTGAAGGCCAGAGATAGGGCTTTGGAGCTGAGGGCACGGCTCGGCCGCATCCCTTGGCACAATGCCTCCGCAGTCCTGCGAGGCGACTGCTCTTGAGAACTAGCCACTTTAAATAGGCTTCCCGGAAGAATAAACATTCCTGACAGGCTGTGGGGGAAAGGCACTAATCCCATTTTTGGAGAATCTTGCTTGTGACTATCAGTTACATTTGCGCAGTCTGGAGGAGAAGGGAGCGTAGCTCAGTGAGAGAGCATGCACCTGGCCTGCAAAGGGGAGCCAGGTCCAGCCGCTGCCTTTTCCAGTTTAAAAAAACAACACGTAGAAGGAGATAAGGAAGAGCATCTTCCAAAGACGATGGGGAGCCCTTGCCAATCAGAGCAGGCAATACTAGACCAGGTGGACAAAAAGTCACCTTCTTAGATTCCGTAGAATTGTAGACTTGGAAGGGACCCAAAGGGTCATCTTGGGTAGAAGGGGGGAAACCCCCAAGTGTATTGCTTGATTGCCAGTTTCCAAGCTTTTCTGGATGCCCATAAAACCCTGGACCAAAGATAGCAAGGCAGATGTAGAATTGTAGAGTTGGAAGTGATCTAGCCGCATTGGAGGATGTTGGACCAGATGAGCCTTGGAGATCCTTAGATTCCATGATTCTAATGCAGGGATATGCAGCTGTCACATACAGGGATTGAACCTGCAACCTTAGCATGACCGGCACCACACTGTAACCATGTAACTGCACTCCAGCTGCCATCAGCCCCAACCAACATGGTCAGGGGTGATGACAGTTGTACTTCAGCCACATCAGGAAGGCACCATATTGGCTACCCCGACTTAGGAGCTAAGAAGAACTCCATCACTAGGCAGCCAATGGGAAGCTCCCAAGCAGGAGCTGAGTGCCAGACCACTCTTCATCAGCAGCTGGTACTCAGAGACATATTACTATCATGGCTAGTATATGCAGATACGCCTTTGTCTGATCCCCTTTGAAGGCCATCAAAGTTCGTGGCCATCACCACATAGCCTAGCAGCAAATTCCACAGTTCTGCTTGCTCCGTGAAAGAACCAGGAGCCCCTCTAAAATCTGTTCCCATAGTAGGGAACAGCCACAAAGACTTCTAGAGCCCTGGCATTGCCTTCTGTTGCAGTAGAAAGCTATGCTTTCATTGGAAGTATAATGACAGTTCTCTGGGAACTTCTGTGTTGCTGTTGTTGTTTTACTGTTTCTCACAAATGAATTTGCTTTATTTCTGTTTTTGCTGGAAATTCTTTTTTGAGGCCAAGAACCTTTAAAGATGTTCCTGAGCAGGGTGGTAGCTGCATAGGTGGAGTGGGGTGTCTGGTAAAGGTAAAGGGACCCCTGACCATTAGGTCCAGTCGTGGCCGACTCTGGGGTTGCTGCGCTCATCTCGCTTTATTGGCCGAGGGTGGCCAGCATGACTAAGCCGCTTCTGGCGAAACCAGAGCAGCGCACGGAAACACTGTTTACCTTCCCGCCAGAGAACTTTGACGTGCTTTCGAACTGCTAGGTTGGCAGGAGCAGGGACCGAGCAACGGGAGCTCACCCTGTCACATGGATTCGAACCGCCAACCTTCTGATCGGCAAGCCCTAGGCTCTGTGGTTTAACCCACAGTGCCACCCGCACCCCGGGGTGTCTGGAATTTATCCCAAATAAATATAGGTGGTGGTGGGGAGAGAAATACCACCTTTTCTCCTCCACAGGCTGCTCTTATGAGATCCCACATGGGCTCTGCTTCTTCTGTTTGCAACAGCTCCTTCGAGAGAGGCTGCACCCTTTTTGCAAGTCCACCTCCCTGGTATCATTTGAGACCCACGCTCTGTGCAAACTGTTAATCCAAAGATACAGTGCCTCTCATCACATCCTGGCTGTCTGCGCTTTGGAAACCTGAGCCGGGCTTGAGTGGGATGGCTTCTGGGACTGGGTGGGGGAGGGCTTGGAGGAGCACCATGCTCTCTAAAGGGATGTTTAGGCACATGCACCGAGCGAGGTTGGTGTTGGGTTCCAGAGCGGGAGTTAAAATAAATGAGAAGTATCCTCAACTTGGTCACTGGCAAGTTGAGCATCACCTAGCCCTCCCAGATCTGCAGTTTTAAAAACCTTACTCTCTTAGAGGCATTTCAAACTAAGTTTTTCCGCTGCCTGCTGGGGATCCCCTCTTGTGTATCCAACATAGCGGTCCGTTTGGAGGTTGGGCAAATTCCTATCAGTACCTGGATATGGATATTGAAGATCCATTACTGGCTAAAGCTTATTTTCTTCCCGGTTGGGCTGGCACCTTTGACCTTATTGGATACCTACCAATCCAGATGGAAAGCTACACTGCTGGAAAAGCTTAAAGGCTTGGGGATCCCACAGCAGACCCTGATAGCGACAGGCTTCGAGAAAGCTAGGACTACAATTCGCCAGCGTATCTGGGACGTAGAATTACAATGCCACATGAGTGAAATGATCAAACATCCTGCAATAAGGGACTATGGGAGAGGTTTTTCTCCAGCTAACTATCTGTCAGGTCTTCAGGTACCCAAATACAGACAGTCTTTTACCCTCGCCAGATTCAACGTTCTCCCTTCTGCCTTACTTCAGGGCAGATTTGAGGGTAAACCATACACAGCGCGGGTCTGCCCCTGTGGCTCGTTGGAGGTTGAGACTGCTTCACATGTACTGTTACGTTGCCGTCTTTATGAGGATATACGTTTGACTTTTATTGCACCTGTTTTGCGGAAGTCCAGGAAAGAGTCGGAACACCATGGTTTGGAACCACTGCTAGAGGACAAGAATCCCAAGACTACATTAAATGTAGCCAAATTCTGTGCGGCTGCAATTAGTCGCAGGAAGCAAGTGGTATCCCATGGTGACCAAATCCCCAAATGTTACTTGCAGGGGGCATGCTAATAATTAATTTTAATTTTTTTATATTTAAATTTATATTTTTATATTTAAATACTCATATTGTCCTCTGTATTTTTGATATATTTTTTTGTATGATCTGTGATGTTGTGTGTGTTGGCGCTGGTCTGTGACCGTATTAATAAATTCATTCATCACCTAGCCCTGTCCTGACTCCCCAAATTCCCACCCTGTGATCCTTTGGCGTGGCATGGGGCAGTATGCAACCTTGGCACAGAATGCTGCAAAGGACTTGCCTCTACGTCTGCCCACCTCTGCAGCTGTGGCACACAGACCTAAAACAGGTTTGGATACCACAGAGCCATCCTTTCCCCCCTTCCAGCAAAGTTTTGTCTTCCTCAGCGGCTATGGTAGAAATCAGCACTTCACACCCACAAAACAGGGCTCAGTGTCCATCTCTACGATTCTACTTTGGCCAGGAGTCGTTCTCACAAAGTAGCAGGTGGGGAAGAAAATATAGTTTCGCCGCTGCAGTCAGTGCTGGAGAAGTCCCCCATCAGGCAGACTCTCTTTTTCTGATCTGATTGATAGGGTTTTCTGCTCTCACACACAGCAAACTTAACAGCTTTTATGGAGGTGGCAGAGTTTATCACAAACTGGTTAATAAGAGACCGCAAGAAACTAGCTTTGAAGGAGAAACAGGGGAACAGAATTGCTGGTCAAAAACCTCAAATGTTGCATATTTCCTTCACCTTTTCGCCTTTTCTCCTACCTTCATGCTGACTCTCTTTTCCCCACTCTAAGGGAGATGGGGCCTTAAGATATAAACAGGCTCAGGCCTTGAATAATCCAAGGCCCTTACAGACCCCAAACCCATGCATTCTCTTTCCAAACAGATGAAATAGTAAGGTTTCATTTCCCCACTCTACTGCTTTGGGATGTGTCAAGGAAGTGTTGCTGTTGTACAGGCTGAAACTTACCTTTGCACCTTGGGAATCAAGAGGGTGTGATTTCCAAATCAGTGGATTCAGTATCCAGACAACTTCTCATTGATATTCTTATTATTTTTTACCTTCATATCCTGCCCTTTCCTCCAAGGAGCTCAAGGTGGGATTCATGGTTCTCCCCCTGCCTATTTTATCCTCAACCCTGCGAGGAAGGCTAGGCTGAGTGATGGGGACTTGATCCAAGGTCGCCCAAATGACCTTCACAGCTGAACAGGGATCTGAGCCAGGGTATCCCAGGTCCTAATCTGACGTTTTAACCCCTGCGCTGTGCTGGCTCACATTTTGGCCAATTTGAATTCTGCGTTTCACAGAAGAAAAGGATTCTGGCAAGCAGGCATGCATGCATGTGCTTTTTATGTATTTATTGCATTTTTTATTCCACCTTTCCCTGCAGGGTTCTCTCCTCTCATTTACACACACAACAGCAACCGTGTAAGGTATGGTAGGCCAAGAGGCAGTGACCAGCCCAAGGTTACGCCCAGGGTCAAGTGGGGGATTTGAACCCTGGTCTCTCTCCCAGGCCCTACTCTTGACACTTTAACCCATTGCTTCTGAAACTTTGAGTCCCCAGCTGTTGCTGGACTACAACTCCCATTATCCCTGCCCACTGGTCCTGCTAGCTAGAGATGATTGAGGGTGGTAGTCCAGCAACAGCTGGGGACCCAAGTTTCAGAAGCGCTGCTCTAACCACTACTCTGCCACTGACTGTCTTAAAGGGGAGATATGTGCCCCTTTTTCAGCTTTCACTGACATGGAAATTCCCACTTCTAGGCACAAGAGGGCACTGCTGGCTACCTTTTCCCCTTCCTCCTCCTCTTCCTCCAGCTGCTGGTTCTAGTTCAGAATAAGGAGATGTACCAGCGATGCAGCTCAGAGCATCAGAAGTGAGGTGCAACCGGAGACTTTAAAAAGAGGCTGCCGGCATGTTTCGCCAGCTGACTCTGGGAAGGAGCGAGCGGATGCTGCTCCCCTTCCAGTTCACACAGTGGTTGGGCTTGGCTTAGTCTTGCTCACTTTGTATTGGAAGTGAGTCAAGCCAGCCCTGAGAGCTGCTATTACTGCTTAAGAGATGTTGCTTTGGATCCTACAGGCCTTGCAGGATACAGGAACGCCCCACTCCACTTTTCTTCTCCTTTTGCATCAATACTGGCTTGAGAAATAAGGATCAGGGCCATTTCCGCCCCAAGCAGCTGCTCTGCATAAGAATGGCGTGTTGGATTGGGCCAATGGCCCTTCTAGTCCAGCATCTTGTCCAGCTCAGGGGCCACTGAGATGCCTGTGGAAAACCTGCAACTTGAAATTGCCTAATCCTCTTTTTGAAACCTTCCAAGTTGGTGGCCATCACTGCCTCCTGAGGAAGCGAGTTCCATAGTTTAACTCTGCATGGAGAAGAAGTAGACTCATAGAATTTTACAGCTGGAAGGGAATCCTGAGAGTCATCTAGTCCAGCCCCTTGTAATGCAGGAATCTCAGCTGAAGCATCCAAGACGGATGGGCCATTCAACCTCTGCTTAAAAGCCTCCAATGAAGGGAGAGTCCATCACCTCCCAAGGGAGACCATTCCACTGCCTAACACAATTGTCAGAAAATTCTTCCTGATGTTTAGTTGCAATCTCCTTTCTTGTAACTTGAATCATCTGCCTTGAAATCTTCCAGCATTGGAAGATTCATCCGAACTGAGCTGCTTTTACTCGGCTCCTTTTCAAATCCTCGCGAAAGGTTAGTAATTGTGACTCAGTCGCACCCTTGAGTTTGGCAAGAACTGAGTCCAGCTCGTTGAATTCTGGGTCCAGCCCTATCTGCCATGCCACTCAAAGGTTCGGGAAAGTTTGTTCCAATTCCGAGACTTTTCCAAAGGCAAACGCGAAAGGGAAAATGATACCAAACACTAACAGAAATAGGGTGTTTCCTCCACCCAAATACACCCACTATCTTCAAGTTGCAACCTAAAATCCCAAGACTTAGAGAGGCAGCATGTTCCCTGCAGGTGGAAAAGGTTATGCAGATTCGTGATCCTAACCATGCGAACGGTTTTGATTTATGGAGCCCAATTTACTGGCTTTTAATCATTAAGTGCATTGTTAGGGGCAGCGTGCATTGTTACTTTGTCATTTTATAGGGCAATTTCATTAAGACTGCGGACACAGGCTCTGCAAGAACTTGGCAGTGGAGCAAGAACCGTTTGTTCAAGTCCACCACCAATGCTGGGACAGATGTTGTGTCCAAAATACAGAATAGCACAGCGATGAAACTGTCAGAAGGGGGAACGAAAAGAATGAGATTAAGGGGGAATAGGGATTATAGCCACACACACCCCCCATTTTTGAACCCTTCCCACATGTACGCTTTATGCATGCCCTCTGTGTAGTGTAGTGGTTAAGAGCAGTGGACTCGTAGTCTGGTGGACCGGGTTTGATTCCCCGCTCCTCCACATGCAGCTGCTGGGTGACCTTGGGCTAGTCACACTTCTCTGAAGTCTCTCAGCCCCACTCACCTCACAGAGTGTTTGTTGTGGGGGAGGAAGGGAAAGGAGATCATGAGCCGCTTTGAGACTCCTTAAGGGGAGTGAAAGGCGGGATATCAAATCCAAAATCCAAATCCAAACTCTGCTGGTCTGCCCATAGTTGGGCCCAAGTGTGGCTTGGAGGGGAGGGATGCACTTGAATTGCAGGGGGTTGGACTAGATGCCCCCTTGGGTCCCTTCCAACTTGGTGATTTGAAGACACTCACCCTCAAGCACAGGGACATTGTAGCTGTCAGGACTCGATCCTGCAGTACAACCTTTCCCAACTGGGTGCCCTCCAGGTATTACTGGACTCCCAGCTCCCATCAGCCCCAGCCAGCATGGCCAATAGTCAGGGACAATGGGAGCTGTAGTCCAACAAAGCCATCAGGTTGGAGAAGGCTGCTGTACCTGGTCTTGAACTCGTGGGGATGGGCCACGGCACAGTGGTAGAACATCTGCTTTGCATGCAGAAGGTCCCATGTTCAGTCTCCAGTAGCAGCTCCAGGTAGGGCTGGAAGAGACTCCCTACCTGAAACCATGGAGAGCTGTTGTCAGTCTGTGTGGACAATACTGAGCTAAATGGATCAATAGTTTGATCCATTTACTATGTTCCTGCAAGGATTTCGCCTGTGTTCTACCATATATTTAGACCCTTGTGATACCACTTTAAACATTCATGTCTTCCCCCAGAGAATTCTGGGAGCCTTAGTTTAAGGGTGCTCAGAGTTGTTAGGAGATCTCTTTCTTCTCACCCCAGAGCTACAATTCCCACTATGGTTTAACTGTCGCCCTAACAGATGATCTCCGCAGGCAGCTGGATCGAGGTGGGTCGGGGCTGCTGATTCTTCTAGATCTGTCAGCAGCCTTTGACATGGTCGATCACGAACTCCTGGACCACCGCCTTGCCGACGTGGGGATCCAGGGCACAGTCCTTCAATGGCTGCGCTCATTTCTCTCTGGTCGGGGACAGAGGGTGGCGCTTGGGGGGGAATTGTCATCGCGCCACTCCTTGGTGTGTGGAGTGCCTCAGGGTGCGATTCTCTCTCCGATGCTTTTTAACATCTTTATGCGCCCCCTCGCCCAGCTTGTCCGGAGTTTTGGGCTGGGTTGCCATCAGTATGCTGATGACACCCAACTCTATCTGTTGATGGATGGCCATCCTGACTCGGCCCCAGACACACTGACCAGATGTCTGGAAGCTGTGGCTGGATGGTTACGTGGGAGCCGGTTGAAGTTAAATCCTTCGAAGACAGAGGTCCTCTGGCTGGGTCGGGACGATATGGGATTGAGGGGGCAACTCCCATCTCTTGCGGGGGTGCAATTAGTGCCAGCACCGTCCGTTAAGAGTTTGGGTGTAATCTTCGATACCTCCCTTTCTATGGAGGCGCAGATTACAGCTATAACAAAGGC
Source organism: Podarcis pityusensis (assembly GCF_964106645.2). NCBI lineage: Eukaryota > Metazoa > Chordata > Lepidosauria > Squamata > Lacertidae > Podarcis > Podarcis pityusensis. The sequence continues at coordinate 18,445,910 of NC_138040.1, read as the reverse complement.
GGCATTTTTTCATCTCCGCCAAGCTAAGCAGTTGGCCCCTTATCTCTCTCGCCCTGACCTAGCCACTGTGATCCATGCGACGGTCACCTCCAGACTGGATTATTGTAACTCGCTCTACGTGGGGCTGCCCTTGAGACTGACCCAGAAACTCCAGCGGGTGCAGAATGCCGCGGCGAGACTCCTTATGGGGTCTTCGCTGCGAGATCACATTCATCCGGTACTATACCAGCTGCACTGGCTCCCGGTGGAGTACAGGATCAGGTTTAAGGTGCTGGTTTTAACCTTTAAAGCCCTATACGGCCTAGGACCCTCGTACCTACGGGACCGCCTCTCCTGGTATGCCCCACAGAGAAACCTACGGTCTGCAAATAATAACATCCTCAAGGTCCCAGGCCTCAGAGAGGTTAGGCTGGCCTCAACTAGAGCCAGGGCCTTCTCGGCTGCGGCTCCAATCTGGTGGAATGCTCTGTCACAAGAGACTAGGGCCCTGCGGGACTTGACATCTTTCCGCAGGGCCTGCAAGACAGAGTTGTTCCGCCAGGCCTTTGATCAGGGCGCAGCCTGACTCCCTCCTCTGGCAACCTGCACAGAACTTTGCTTAATTGGTTGCCATCAATTTGATTTAATTAATTTTTATAATGAAATATTTTTAGATTGTGTGATTATTTGATTTTTTGATTATTTGATTGTTGTTAGCCGCCCTGAGCCCGGCTTCGGCTGGGGAGGGCGGGATATAAATAAAATTTATTATTATTATTATTATTATTAACTGTCAATCCCTTCTCCCGGGGAATTCTGGGAACTGTAACTCTTGAGGGGGAAACAGGGGCCTCCTAACAACTCTCAGCACCCTTAAGAAACTCATTCTCCTAAGATTATTTTGGGAAAGCCCTGACGTCAAACACACACTTGTGAATGTGGCCTTACTGGTGATTCCAGCCTACTCGTTTCTCCAGCCGAGGTGCCTTTGCAGAGCTAGGATTGGCACGTATCATTCTGCAGTCAAAGCTGCATCTAGAAGGCTCCTGGATTCTCAGTGGCCCCGGGGTCAGTGGGAGAGGGGAGTAAGTTGTCCTGCTCTACTCCTCCACCCCAGTTTCTCCCCCTCGACCGATTTCCGCCGCTGCCTCCGTTCATTCCCAGCCCCTCTGTAATCCGCCCTTTGGCCGGGCCTTGATGGAGGTCGCTCCCCACAGAGGTGAAGTCACGGCGGACAATGAGGCTCTCAGTCGCCACGACAACCATCAAATTGCCGTAGCTGCTTCTTCACCCTGTCAGATTTCACACCCTGCGCTCCTTGCCGTGCGGCCGATTGCTCCAGGGGGAGGGGACAGGTGCGAGGGGGAGTCACTATTATTTTTTAAAGCCACCCTGTGTGGCCAGTTTAATTAGCTCCCAACACAGGGACTCTGCAGTGGGGCAGGCTGTTCTGCTGACCCGCTGGTGGATGTCGGATGAGAACAGGAGCAGGAAGCCATTCGCACCAGAATGAGACATTGGGGAGAGAAGGGGGGGCAGTTCCTCCACACTAACTAGTGCAATGACATCACCGCCTTCAGTCATATCATTATTATCACATAATCTTATCACTGATTTAGTTTATAGCCCCCCCTGCCTCCCCAATGGAGGGAGCGGACAAGTATAAGCAAGTGGTGCATATTAGGGGGCGGGGGGGGGGGGCAAAAAAATATTAATTTTCCACCCAAGCTCATGAGATCAGAGCTGGAGGTATTGGGTCAGAGTCATAGTAGATAGCGCAATGGTGACGTCGTCTCAAAGGGACAATGGAGTGCACTTCTGGGGGTGAAGCCAAACCACTGCATGAGCAGCACCCAAGAGACCTCCCTGGGGTGCAAGCCAGGGCAATGTGTATGGGGGTTCTGGGCTGCCCAGATGACAAGGCCACCCCCCCTCCTTGACCTCACCAATGTGGTCCAAAGGAAAGCAGAGCAGTGCGTTTGGGACCAGCTTGGCTGCAGGAGTTGCCAGAAGGAGGCGTGCCATCTTACCGACTCCACTCCATATTTGTGTAGGGTTGACTCTTCAGCCTTTTCTTCTCCTGAAGATACCCTGCAAGGCAGCAGAGGCTTAGGACCAGAGTTTTCCTTCTCCTACCTTGCCAGGGGGGACGAGCCCCATCTGCCCCTCACTTCCCTCTACAGCACATGGATGAACTGCCTTCTTGACCATTGGGCCCACTATTGATCTCATCCGCTCCCATCAGCCGGAACCAGTCTTTGCATGCAGGGAAAGTCCCTAACTACCAAGGGTTCGAGACCCATTGGTTACTCTGACCTGGTTTAGCTGGCTGGTCAAAGCCGTTCCCAGGGTGTGGCTGTTGTAGCATGCTGACAGCTTCTAGGAGCCACAGGTGAGAGCTGAATGTGGGATGGGATCCAAAGTTGGATGAACTGCCCCAAAACTGTCCCCCGCCAGAGATACTCCTCATCTCCTAACACCCCATACAAATCCATGGTGCGGCTGCATTTGGAATACTGTGTGTACAGCTCTGGTCACCTTGCCTCTACAGTCATACCTCGGGTTATACCTGCTTCAGGCTGCGTTTTTTCGGGTTGCAGACTGCCGAAACCCGGAAGTACCGGAACGGGTTACTTCCAGGTTTCGGCGGTCGCGCATGCGCAGAAGCGCCGAATCGCAACCCGCACGTGCGCAGACCATAGCTGCCAACTTTTCCCTTTTCTTGCGAGGAATCCTATTTGGAATAAGGGAATTTCCCTTAAAAAAGGGAAAACGTTGACAGCTATGGCGCAGACGCGGGTTGCGAATGCTGCGGGTTGCAAACATGCATCCCGCACGGATCACGTTCGCAACCCAAGCGTCCACTGTAAAAGGATATTCTAGAGTTGGAAAAGGTTCAGAAAAAGACAGCCAAAACGCTCAGTGGGATGGAGCAACTCTCTATGAAGAAAGGATGCAGCATTTGGGGCTTTTTTTTTTTGGTTTAGAGAAAAGGCAAGAAAAAAGCAGCATGGAAGAAGTTTATAGAACTATGAATGTCATGCAGAAAGCAGATGGAGGGAGGGAATATCCCTTTCTCATTACACTAATATATCCAGTGAAGTTGAATGTTGGAAGATTAATGACAGATAGAATAAAATCCTTCTTCATGAGGATTCTACAGAACTTTCCACAGGAAGGCAGCGATGGCCACCAACTTGGATGGCTTTAAAAGAGGATTCAGTACTTGGAAGAGAAGAGGGCTATCAGTGGCTCCTAACCACAATGGCTATGCTCTGCCCTCCACAGCTGGAGGCAGCAATGCTTCTTAATAACCTGTGGTAGAAGCCGCAGGAGGGGAAAGTGTTTTTGTGCTCGGATCCTGCTTGCAGGTTTCCCTTCGGGGCATCTGGTTGACCACTGAGAACAGGATGCTGGACCAGGTGGGCCATTCTCCTGATCCAGTGCAGATCTTACGTTCTTAGAAGCCCAAGGTAATAGACATAGAATTTTAAAAAGCATTAAAAAAATCAACAGCAGCTAAAAACAGTTTAAAATATAGTCAAAACATTCTTAATCAGTGATCTTGGAGTTGCTTGAAATACTCTTTCAGCTATCAAATGTCTGTGTAAACAGGAGTGTTTCAAAAGTCAATAATGAGTCAGGAAAGTCAGTGAATCCGACCTGTCCTTCAGGAGAGAAGATCTGATAGGGGCTTGTATTATTTACTTCATTTATATCCCTCCTGAAGAAGCCCAGGGCAGCTCTATGAGGTGATTCAGGAGCGGCTGTGCCTTGGAGAGCAGCCCTAGCCCTGTGGCTGGATTGTCTCTCTTTCCCTCTCTTTCCTTGGGTGGGGTGGAGGAAAGCACAAATTGAAAAGGCTGCCATGGACGCAGCCAAGCCACTAGGCCCCTCTACAATTCCAAGCACCGCTTGCAGAGTTTGTGTGCCAGAGAAGCTGGCGAAAATAAAAGACTTTGGCAAGGCCCGAGTTCCTCGCATGCTTTTTTATTATTACTACAAAGTGCCACAAGTCTGAAACGCTGCCTGGGGTGCCTCTGAGCCACCCGCCTGGGAGCGTGTCCATGCAGCTGGGCCAGAGCTAGGCTCTTTCCCAAGGCACCTGCTCCCACCACCCCTGTGACTGCCGAGAACAGATGCCTGGGGCAGGTGAGTCAGCCGTCCTTCTGCCAGGGCCATCTGGGGAGCTCAGCATCCTGCTGGGGAGATTGGACTTGGGCTCCATTTACCTGTCTGCCCATCCTCCTTTCAGGTGACTCCTGGTCAGTAACTGCAGTGACGGAATCATAGAATTGTAGAAAGAAGGGACCCAAAGGACCATCTAGTCCAACCCCTGGCAATGCAGTCTAAGGTCATGTTTCCAACCCACCAAACTACGGTTTGGAGGATCAAGAAACAATCTATATGTTTGTGCCCTCTCCTGCCCTATTCCCTCTTTCAGTGCTTGAGCTCTGGGAGGAGGGGCTGACCTTACCTTTTGAGATGCACACCCAGCTACTGTTTTTAAAATGAGAATAACATGTAGTTTGACAAAAATTGGGAAGGAGTCAGGGTGGGGCTTAAGGGTTTCATTAACCCCTCCCCCCAGTGCACCCTTGACACACACACACACACACACACACACACACACACACACCCCTTTACATTGTGCTCATCTTTACATTTTTTGACTAAACCACAGTTTGCTGTTTAGTCCAAACTGGCAAACCATGGTTTGAGCAATCCTTTAAAAACCAGTTCGGTCCTGGTTTCCAGTCCTGGTTTGGATGGATTCCTCAAACCTGCTCTTGAATAGAATGGGGCACGCTTCCAAGTAGCTTGGGGTCACTTCCTATCCTACAAATCTTTGATTCTGAGATTCTGTGAAACATGCAGGGGACTTGCTTTCCGCCTCCAGACATCAGCTCTCCTCAGGATCAGAGAAAGGCAGGAGGAGGCGAAGCATATTGAAATCTGACCTTCGGACACCCCACGTTTCGGTTGCTATGGTGCCTCCGAAATGCCTGGCAGGATCTTCCAGCAGCCAGAAGCCAAGGACGTCAATGCTCCTTTAAATGAGCCTGGCTCCTGTGCAATGGCAGATGTAACCCATCAGCTATCACGGCCAGGTTCTTTTTTATTACAGAAGCTATAATGTTCTGGGCAAGGAGGGCTTCTCGCCACTAAGTATGAGAGCAGCTGCCTGGCTGCCCTCCTTCCAATTCAGTGCTGTTCCAGTCGTGCTGTGTTATTCACATTGGCTGCTTGGTGGCTTGCGGTGGCCAGAGGTGTGTCTGCTTGCCAGGGGGTGGGGACCATGGTGCCCACTTACGAAACACGAGGGAGAGCTTTACTTAAGACAGACTAGTAGCAGGACACATGAATGGCTCTTTGGGTTTAAGCATTTGCTGTAAGTAATTTCTACAGCTGATTTACAGCTCATGACCCCAAAGCCAGGTCCTCCCCTTCCCTTGAGGGAGCATCAATTGACCCACTTCCATGGGCCAGCTCAGAAGCAAGAGAAATAAGAGAGATAATAAATGGGGAGGGTGTGGTGGAATTAGTCCATGGATGCAGGACAAAAAAGAGCCCACTGGATTAAAAATCCAGCATGAGCACATTTTTCATTGTGCCCTTTCACCACAGATAAAACAGGCAGTTAAGTTTAAAGAAAATGCTGTTAAACTAACCTTTAACTGATGCATGGCTAATATTTAGGAAAGGGTTTTTAGGGTTGTTGTTTTTTTGCTCTTTTATAAAAAATGCAAGCAGAAAAGGAAAGCCCTGGACCATCACCCTCCATTGCCTTTTCAAGGTGACCTTGGAATAAAGCAGAGTGGTTAACCTCCACCCCTTTACATGCTGCTGGAATACAGCTCCCATCATTTCCGATTATAGGCCGTGTTTGCTAGGACTGGTGGGAGTTGGAGTCTAACAACATCTGGAGGATCACAGTGTAGCCACCTTCCCCAATATAAAGTGATTTGAGTGTTTGCATTTGTAGTGTGCAGGGTGCCCTGCAGCAGCGATCTCACAACAACCCTATGTGATTGGCCTTTATTCCACCCTGCCTTCTATAAATGAAATGCCAGAGCCATCCAGCGACTCAATGGCTGACCAGGTATTGAACAACAGCCTTCCCAGGCAGACCCAGTAACTCCTTAGTAAAGTTGCACAAAGCATCCTGCAAGACCTTTGAACTGCATAGGGCTTTGGTTTGTTCAAAGCTCATCCTAAGAATCTTTACCAGCGGGGGGGGGGGGGGGAGCAATGAGCTTGTAATTGTTTATCTATTTGAAGAAGCCTCAGTAACCATAAAGCAGCAAAAAAACAACAATAACCCCTCAATTACCGTATTTTTTTGCACCATAACACTCACTTTTTTCCTCCTAGAAAATAAGGGGAAATGTCTGTGCGTGTTATGGAGGAAATGCCTACGGGTGGCATGCCTACGGATTTTCCTCCTCTAAAAACTACGTGCGTGTTATGGTCGGGTGCGTGTTATAGAGCGAAAAATATGGTAAAATGCAACATCAAGTTTCAACTTTGGCTGAAATAAGAGGATAAAGAGAGGCCCTGCTAAAAATACATGTTTCTTATCAGGAAGTCACTCGAAGCCATTTTAGTGGCTTTCAAGCACTTTTCCAAAATATGTAAGCGTGCTTTGGCAGGCCTCTTCTGGCAGCATTTTTGGTTAGGCGGGGGGGGGGGTGGTCCACAAACAAGAAGGCTTTGCTGCATTCCCTAGTCCTCACACGTGTCCTTATCTTGTTTGCTCAGTGTGGAGAGAAGGAATGTTAAGCAGAGCATGTTGTGCTGATCTTAACAGGGGCTGGACTCTTGAGCAAGTTTCTTATTCGTTTGTCTATTTTCTACTATTTTGAATTAGGAACATACACTGAGTCAGTCTAGCTCAGCGTTGCCTACACTGACTGGCAGCAGCTCTCTTCGGGGTTTCAGGCAGGGAGCCTGCCCCACCTGGAGACGCTGCTGTGGATTGAGGCTGGGACCTTCTGCATTCAAAGCAGGTGCTCTGCCGCTGAACTAGGGCTGTTCCTCCCACATTCTGAGATATACTGCCTTGGACCATTGAGGCTCCCTCTGTCTCCAGATGTTCACCACCTTAAGGGGAAGCTGGCCCTGGACTTGAGACGTTTGCTCCTTCTACCAGACACATCTGGGAGCCTGCTGCACTCCTCTCCCATCCCTCCAGGGTCAGGAAGGATCACAGCTCTGCTAAACAAACACTTCATCAAACTGTCCTCTGGCCAGGGGTACAGAACACATTGTTCACGGTTTATACCGTTGTAAACTTTTACAGGGTAGGCGCGGAGAACATTTCCAGTAAAATACCGAGCCACTCTCTTCTATTCTTGGCCGGCCCTTAAGAAGGGCTCTTGAGTGCTTTGTAGCCGCTGATTTACTGGCGATTTCGTTTTTTTGTTTTCTTCCACGAACACTATTTATCAACTTGCTCGACGTAGATCAGTCTGGTCCGCAGTGGTGACTGGATCCCAAAGTTTTCCAGCATAAGAGGAAAGGCAGGAATTGTAGCAAGCGAGGACTATTGCAGCACTGGCAGATGACTGAGAGGAGATGTTGCAGAGGTGAAACGACTACCTTTGCAGAAACCGGGGTAATCTCCACAAAGGATTAGGGTGGCCCTTCTGAGCTTTGTTTGTTTCTCTCTCTTTTTGTGGATTCCTTGAGAATTGCTGGCGAGCCCTGGTGAATGCTTAATAAACTTCCTTTTCCAGAACCCTCAGTGTGGTGTAGTGGTTAGAGTGTTGGACTAGGACCTGGGAGAGACCAGGGTTCAAATCCCCACTTGGACCATGAAGCTCACTGGGTGTGATGTTGGGCGCCGGTCACACTGCCTCTCAGCCTCTCCTATCTCAACAGGGTGGTTGTGGGAATTAATTTCTGGTCTGTGACTGTAATAAATCCATTCATTCATTCATTTGTTGCAGTGATTAAATGAGGGGTGGGGGGAGCCATGGACATCACTGTTTGGCCAAAAGTTTTGTCAGTCCATCTGCTGGTGATGATAATGGGATGTGGAAGGTGGGGAGATCTAGGAGCCTCCTTTTTCTGTGAGTCTTGTGTTTCCTGTTGCTGTCCTGTCAGGGTTGGCTCCAGTAGGGACTACCTCCTTGCCTTGTGCCCAGTCCACACCACTGCCCCCAAAAAGAGGTGAAAACAGGTGGAGGCTTCTGCAACTCCATGCTCAGCGCTTGGACATGTCATCATAAGAAGAGTCCAGTTGGATCCGGCCAACGGCCCACCTTGTCCAGCATCCTGTTCTCACAGTGGCCAGCCAGATAGCTTGTGGGAAACCTGCAAGCAGAACCCAAGCGCAAGAGCTCTCCCCTCCTTTAGCTTCTGGCAGCTGCTGATTCAGAAGCCCTGCTGCCTCCAGCTGTGGAAGCAGAGCATAGCCAACATAGCTAGTAGCCATGAAGGCAGCAACAGCAAATATGGACCACAGACACAAGGGGTCTGCGGTTGGCACCCTGCCAGGGTGTGGCCCTCAGTAGTTGCCTAACAACACCAAATGCTTGGCACTGGCCCTGCCTCCCATCACCGTGAGCTCTGGTCTTTAAGCAGCTCTCCCTTTAGCAACGGGCTCATCCTCCGTCCGTGTCTGTTTCAAATGCAGAACTCATGACGGCATGCACAAGTTATGTGTCTCCAAATGGGAAGCCGACACCCCTTGCCTTTGCTATCTCCATCTCTTTTTTTATACTGTCTGGCTCAAAGCTGCTCTGGTCCGGCACGGTCCGTTTCTCTTTTGAAGTGCAGGTCATGCCTCAGTCATGGGTTGGCTATCTTTTTATATTCACAATCGAGATATCTTTGCACAAAATCCTGGCGCAGAAATCCTTTCTCGAGCACCCCGGATGAAAAAACTCCTGTGTTTGGGTCGGTCGGCGTCTTTATTTTTAGCCCGTTTGCTGTCTGTGTGGTGTTCCTATTGTGAAGCATCAGGTTTTTAAAATAGCAGCAAAAGCACCAGCATAGTAAACTTTCTCCCCAATCTCTTCTTTTCTTCCTTTTTTTCCTGGTTACAGGTGGTTGGAAGTTCAGGTGGACAATCTGACCTGCACTCAGCGCTGGGTGCAGTACCTTAGGTTGCTCCAGGAATCAATATGGCCTGGTGGGGTCTTGCCTGCAGCCCCCAAACCACTCAGAACAGAGGAACAGAAGGCTGCAGCAGAAAGGCAGGCCTTACAGATTCTCATGGGGATTCTGCCTGGTGAGTGAGTTGATTTCCCTCCAACCCTTCTTGCGGGTGAAACAAGAGTCTTAAGAGTCTGGGTCAAGATGATCAAGGGTCTGGAAACCAAGCCGTATAGGAACAGTTGAGGGAGCTGGGTATGTTTGGCCTGGAGAAGAGGAGACTGAGAGGTGATGTGATAGCCATCTTCAGATATCTGAAGGGCTTCCACATGGAAGTTAGAGCAAGCTTGTTTCCTGCTGCTCCCATGAACCAATGGATTCGAGTTACAAGAAAGGAGATGATAAGAGCCATTCAGTAATGGAACAGACTCCATCGGAAGGTGCTGAATCCTCCTTCATTGGAGGATTTTCAACAGAGCTTGGGTGGCCACCTGTTGGGGATTCTTAAGCTGTGATTCCTGCCTTGCAGGGGGCTGGAGCACATGAACCTTGCGGTCCCTTCCAGTTCTGTGATTCTATAATGAACTGGTGCTGCAAGCATGGTGGTGTAGAACTCCCAAGCCCATCTTAGGCTAGATTTTCCTTTGCTTTATGTATCGAGCACGATGGAATAGGTCTTTTGGATCAGAGGTACTGGGTGGATACCAGTTTTTACCTGGCCATCATGGGTGGGTCAAGTTTTCACCTAGCTGCATCAGAGGGAGAGTTGAGACAGCAAGGCTCTCCTTCATGGCCTAGGGGTTCCTTCTTTGTCAGAATTGCTTCTTTCAGTAGCCATTCCATTTGGCTGCATCTGAGGGAGGGGCAAGACAACGAAAAGGTAAAAAAGGTAAAGGAACCATGGATGGTTCAGTCAAAGACGACTATGGGGTGCAGCACTCATCTAGCTTTTCAGGCCAAGGAAGCTGGCGTTTGTCCACAGACAGCTTTCCAAGTCATGTGGCCAGCATGACTAAACCACTTCTGGCGCAACGGGACATGTGACAAGTGCCAGAGCACACGGAAACACCGTTTACCTTCCTGCCACAGTGGTACCTATTTATCTACTTCCACTGGCGTGCTTTCAAACTGCTAGGTTGGCGGGAGCTGGGACAGAGCAATGGGAGCTCACCCCGTCACACAGATTCGAACCGCCAACCTCCTGATCAGCAAGCCCAAGAGACTCAGTAGTTTAGACCACAGTGCCACCCGCTCCCTAGTTCAGGACAACAAAGCCTCGCATGTCAGACGAGACCAATTGCCATTTGGCTTCTGACTTCTCAGAACTTCCTCTTCCAATGACCATTTCACATGGTCATCACTTAACTTCACTATGCAACAGCGTGAAAGAGTTGAATTTATCTGAATTTGCTTTCCCCCAACCCTGTTCTTTTCTCCACCTCAATATCATATATTTTTGATGGCAAGTCACCTTTAGTGCAACCTTGACCTCTACAACCCTGATCTGATCTTTGATCTAGGGACATTAGACAGTGTTTCATCCAACCCCAACTGGGTCTCTCCAGGTATTTTGAACTAAACTTGCATCATCCCTGACCAGTGGCCATATTGTCTGGGGCTGATGGGAAATGTAATCCAAAGCAGAAAGCCAATGGTGGTGTAACAGGACCTGGAAGCCAGTGTAGGATCTGGAAAAGACCAGGGTTCAAATCCCTCCACTCAACCATGAAGCTCAGTGGGTGACCTTCCACCTGTCACCGCCTCCCAGCCTAACATCACGGGGTTGTTGATTTGGGGATTAAATGAGGAGGAAGAGAACCATGTATGCCACCTTGGGCTCCTTGGAGGAAAAGCTGGGATATAAATGCAATAAATAAATCAGCAGTAGAACATCTGGAAGGTATCTGGATGGAGAAAGCTGGTATAGTCATTCAAGAGGCATTTGTCTCCTGGTGATATTTATTCAGTTCTAAACATATTTTTTGGTATCCAAAGAATTAATTCTTGCTGCATACTCCTCCATGTATTGCACCTTGTATTGTACTGCAAGATCCACATTGTACTTGGGAATTCATGCCAACCTCTGATGTCAACAGAATTAATCCTGGAAATCCTTGGGACCAGTAAATGTCGACAGAGTTGGAGCCTAGTCCTGGAGTCCATGCAACATCCTATCATAAACAGGTAACCTTGGCAACATGGCATCATTGCAGACGAATAAAGACATGTGTACAGTGGGTAGCTTAAGAAAAACCAAAAACCTTGGATCAAATTGCCCAGCAAAGCATCATATGGAATGCTTTGCTTTAGCAATACTCTGAGATGCGCCAGGCTGACCCCTGGTGCGTCTTAGGTGCTGGTGGGGGGACAATCAGATTAATCTAACAAAAGAACAAAAAAAGAGCCTGATGGATCAAGCCAGTGGCCCATCTAATCCAACACCCTCTTATCACAGGGGCCAATCCAGTGGCCCTGTGGGAAACCCTCAAACAGAACATAAGTGCAACAGAATATTTGAGAGAGAAAAGGAACGTGTGTGAGTGCCTTTTTGCTACGTATTGTGGGCACTAAACTTAACTATCCTCCACGCTCTGGATCGTCCATAGCTGCTGTAGGTAAACTTTTCTGTATTGTTGCAATAGCTGAGCATCTCATGTTTTCCCCAAAACAAAAACAAAAGCTGCATTTTATAGGGTTCTGCCAAGTTGATTTGTAGATCAGACCAAGGGAGCTGGGATATCATCTCACTCCTAGGAAGGAGCTAGTGCGGTTTGAGGTGGGAACTGGTTTCTTCTTTATAAGCGCTGGGGGAGATGGGGAGGGGGTTCCTTTCTCCACAAGACCTCACTTTATGGACAGCACTTCTCCATGGCTCCTCTGTATGCACTGCTGCGCTTGGCAGCTCATCGATAGGGCATACAGATAGGAAGAAGGGGGAAATAGCCCTTCTGGGTCTTACTTTAGGGCAAAGAAGGACTTGGCCATTGGCCCATCTAGTTCAGTATTGTCTACACTGATTGACAGCAGCCCTCCAGGGTTCCAAGCAATGCTTTTCTTAGCAGTCCTACCTGTAAATGCCAAAGATTGAACCAAGGACATTTTGCAGGTGACATGTGTGCTCTCATGCTCTGTGGTGGCCATTCCCCAAGCCAGCCGATTCAGCAGTATCCATCACTAGGGCACAAGTCATCCGGTATTTGCCCCTCTTCATTGTAGTCTATATTGAGCTCAGGCTGTTGCCTTTTCACCAGCACAGGCCTTCATGCGTGGAATATCCCTTAGGCTTTCCAAGCCCCCTTAAAGTCCTGTGTTTTTTCTTTCAGGCACATGGTTTACTGCCTCGCAGACATCCTCCTGGAATTTTTGATCCCCGATTCCCAAGTGGATGAATCCAAAGCAACATCTGCCATAGGCACGCCTGCCTGTGGAGTGACTGAGAGAGCAGGTCCTTCAACACACTAACTCAGAATGGCTTTGCTAGCTGTGGAGGAGAAGTGTGTGTGTGTGTGTGTGTGTGTGTGTGTGTGTGTGTGTAGAGGTGAATCCCTAGGCATCAATTCTTGGCATTTCATTTCTGTTGGACTGAGCCATGGGCCTCTGCTGATGAAGGTGCACAAGACTGGCTGCTGAAACTAAGATGAGTGGTCCAAAGGTGTTTACTTGTACTGTAAAAATAGTGTCCATCCCATAACTCAGGAGAGCTCAGGAGCAGCTCTTGATTAGAAGGTATCCTCTTCTCACAGAGGTGAATAAGCTTGAGAATAGGACAAGACCTCACTGGCATTCCTGGATAGATGTGATTTCACTTCTTGCATGTTGTTTTTTTAAGCTACGTTCAAGCTAGTAAGCTTCGACACTCCCAAGACTACATGCAGTTATATGGGCATTCCATTTCATGATCTCTCCCCATTTTCCTTTACACAACATTATGCTCAAGAGTCGGAAATCAAATGTTTAGTAAATAAAATAAAATAAAACTATCCTTTATTTGGTGTCTATTGTCCTTGAGATTCATGTTGTCTCTTAAAGCACAAAACTACCCAAGGATAAGTTATTTTTCTGTCCGGAATGGTTGGAATCAACTTGAATCAATGGTTTCTGCCGGGCGGTTTGCAAAACTCAGTGAGAAGCTGGAACGTGGGCGGGCAAACTAAGGCCCAGGGGCTGGATCCAGCCCAATCACCTTCTAAATCCAGCCCATGGATGGTCCAGGAATCAACATGTTTTTACATGAGTAGAATGTGTCCTTTTATTTAAAATGCATCTCTGGGTTATTTGCGGGGCCTGCCTGGTGTTTTTACATGAGTAGAATGTGTGCTTTTATTTAAAATGCATCTCTGAGTTATTTGTGGGGCATAGGAATTTGTTCATTTTCTCTTTTTTTCAAAATATAGTCCAGTCTCCCACAAGGTCTGAGGGACAGCGGACCTGCCCCCTGCTGAAAAGGTTTGCTGATCCCTGAGCTAGAACCTTGGCTAAATCCTTGACTCAGTCGCTGGCTTGCTTGAAACAAGATGATGCCATTCCTTTCGTAGCTAATTGGGGTGGTTCTTCCTACTTTCCTATGAAGGTCTGCTGCAAGGCTAGGATCAAAGCTGTTGTTGTTGTTTTATTTATACCCCTCCCATCTGTCTGGGTTTCCCCAGCCACCCTGGGGTGCTAGTGGGTCTGGATCCATCGTACACAGGTGTACCCAAGTGAGCCTGGGAATGAGTCCCAATACCTCCCTATACACAGATTCTTAAGTGTGATGCAGGCCATCTTGTTCCTGTCTGTACCGATCAAGTAAATTCAAGCACACTTGTCATGGAATGACAGTCTGAACTGAATGTAAGCAGTATCCTGGGGGAAATGGGAGTTGGTGTGTACCGAAGGATTGTGCGAATTGTTGGATTGTTAAACAGCTCATCTACACCAAGAAGGCCCTGTCACAAGTCACCACCTACTGGACAACCCCTACTGGCAGCACCACCAACAGAGCCTCCTGCCAATCATAGAGCTCAAGATGTTTGATACTGGGGAAGGTGCTGTTTTAGGTACAAATTGCAGCTGCAGGGGCCCAATCCGGACCAGGCTAAGCAGTTAAAGCTCCCAACCCCTGATGGGGCCATGACTCCTGCACCTGCAATTTACATTTTAAAAACCATGTAGGTGATGACTAATGTGTTGCCTAGTGATTGACAGGAGTCAGGCTTGTGTTCTAGGCCAGCTAGAGCTTCTGACTAATCTTCGAGGCAGAACCACATAAAGCACATTGCAATAACCCAGCCTGCGGCCAGGGTTTGATCACTGGGGGAGGACTGGCTAGGTAGCGCAATGCAAGAGGGGCTGCATTTTATTTCAGAAAGTTTGAGCCAAGAATTAAAACAATATTAATTTTATTTTAAATTGAGGGGGAACCCGATACGGCAAAGTGCTTGGGTCATATATTATTCCAGATTAGACATGCCACAGAAAGATCCCAGATGCTGTCGGAAATCCATTACCTGCAACTAAAGTGAACATTTGCGCAACACATGATGTGGTATTAGCTGTGAAGGCCAAGTTCCCTTCACTAATATCCACCCCAGGCTAGACTGGGCCGTTTCCAGTGTCAACAGCTCTAAGATTAAGCACTTATCCATGCACAGAATGCCGTGTAATTAGTACCAGAGCAAACTGGGAATTTTGCACCAAAGAGGGGAATTGGCACCACTGCTGTGTCTCTGAGATATATATATATTATAGATCATGTGTAGGCCTAATAAGATTTCCCAACATCTCCATACCGGGAGGCTTAGCTTTGCTGAGATAAATGAACACTGCAATCAATGATAGAGTAAAATAGCACCTACATTTTAATTGTACCTCTGTGCTGCCCATCTTGTTCTTGAGGTTGCTAGTTTGCAGTCCAAAGACTGTTTATGGGTTGGTTCACAGTGTACAGCTTGCATGCAACAGATGAACAAGAACGCATTCCTCTGTGCACTGGGAATGACAGCAACCAGACCTACATGACCATCATGCAATAATAGTTACCTATGACCTATACATGGGAAGTCTATATTTTATTATATTTTTATCTTACCCTTCCTCCAAGGAGGTTAGATAAGTACATACCCTCCAAGTGTCGCTATTTTCCAGGGACAGTCCTGGATTTGCAGGTGTCCCGGTTTCTGATTAGATCCCGGAATCTCCCACTTTTCCTTAGGACGTCCCTATTTCCATTGGACAAATGTTGGAGAGAATGGAGTTATGTGACCCCTGAGTCAAGGAGATACAACCTTTAGAAGACATCTGAAGGCAGCTCTGTATAGGGAAGTTTTTATATGTTTAATGTTTTTATATATGTTGAAAGCTGCCCAGAGTAGCTGAGGCAACCCAGTCAGATGGGCGGGGTATAAATGTTGCTATTGAATAGAACATCCTTATTTTCATCGGAGAAATGTTGAAGGGTATATGTGAGTGTACAGACCCTCTGCCCCCTGCACACATCCCGCTAACAATCTCTGAGATGGGTTAGAGAGAGCGTGCAACATGCAAGGACACCCAATGAGTTCTGGGGCTAGGCAGAGACCTCACTCCAAGCCCAGTTACATGCATAGCGCACAACGATGGTATTGGCTCCAAGTGCACCATTCTTTTTGCTGAGGGTGCAGTCCCACATCAGATGCATTTTCCATGTGTAAGACTTAAGCAAGCAAAAATTGTGTCTGTCACGTGGCCATTGGGTAGGCCTGGAGAAGGTCTCCTGTAGTTTTGGTATTCAGAAGTACCGTATTCCTGCTCCCAACCATGGAGTCAGAGTATAGCCATCACGGCTAGTAGCCATTGATAGCCCTCCCCTCCATGAAATCGTCCAATCCTCTCTCAAAGTCATGCAAGGTAGTGCCCATCACTGCCTCCTGTGGTAGTAGCTGGGACTACTTCCTTTTATCTGTCCTGAATCTTCCAATCTTCATTGGATGTCCACAAATTCTAGTGTTCTAAGAAGAGGCAGAAAAAGCTTTCTCCCTCCACTTTTTCCATGCCCAATATAATTTTATAAACTTCTAGCATGTTGCCACTTTCTGTCATATTCCTTCTACCCCCATCTCATTTCATGGCAAAAGAGCCGTCAAGTATCACTTGGCCAAATCCATCTTCCTTCCTGTTCCCAAGGCTCTCTTGGGTCGAACGGAAAAGAGGGGCACTCGACACCTGTTCTTGAAGAGGGCGAAAGTGGTGAGGATCAAAGACCATAAACTTCTTTATTTAAAACCCCTTTTTAGCAAAGCGTGCATATTTTCTCTCAAGTGCCGTGGCTCTTATAGAACCTCCTTGGCCATCCTTCAGCTTTCAAAATCAACAGAACTTAGCAAAGGGGACTACCTTGACCAAAGATGGCAGAAGGAAGTGGATGGGTGTTTAGCAGAAAGGATAAAAGTCAAAGCTGTTTGCTCTCCAAGGCTACTTTTCAATGCAAACCACTTCAGATTTCCTACAAGACAAGCTGCGGCTCTCAAAACCTCAGCACTCTATTTGGGGGCTTTTAACTCTCCACGCCCACACACAGTCCCTATTCTTTCCACCTCTAGATTGCACACATGCCCGCTTCTCCTAAAATAATAATAATAATTATGTGCACCTGTGAGAAAGTTGTTTTAATCCCTTTGTATTGCAGACTGTCTATTATAGCTGCCCCCCACCCCAAAATGGACATTTTCTCAAGGGAAGTTCACAGCCAGAAACTTTCAAGTAGTTTCCAAGGTCTCTGTTCCTGCTTTTATTTGCTGAATGCTAAATGTCCACATGGGATCACTTCCCTACCCAAGGGTGTGTGGAACCTGACCATGTAGAATCAGTGGTGGACCTACATTTGGGGGGCCCTGAAGCTTGCACTTTCATGGGTGGCCCTTAGCAACCAGCAACCAAGGTCTGAGTAATCACTGTTATCTTCTTCACTGGGGTGGTTCCATGACAGATCACCATACCTTTACAACACCTGTGCTACTAAAACTAGGGAAGTGTTGAAATACAACAAGAAATTAATCAATTTAAGACATGGGACTCAAATTGGGTGTACTAAACCCAACATTTTTAAGCAATGTGGACTAAAGCCCTCTGGGATTAGAGGCCCTGAGGCTTAAGCTTCATTAGTTTCATAGTAGATCCGCTCCTGTGTAGGATCACCTATAGGAAGAATCTTAAGAACATAAGAAGAGCCCATGGAATCTGGCCAATGGCCCATCTAGTCCAACATCCTGTTCTTGCAGTGGCCAACCAGGTACCTGTCGGAAACCCACAAGCAGGACCCCCGAGTGCAAGAGCACTCTCCCCTAATGTGGTTCCTAGCAAGTGAAAGCTTGTGAAATGTAACTCTTAAGCCATAGGCTATTAAAAGCCAGGTGAAAATGAAAAAGACAAAGGGGTGTGTGTGGAAATGGGCTAAATCCTACAATTAGTGCCTAGGGTCTGAATCCCAAAATTCTAGGATCCAGATTTGATGAGAGTTTGCATTTGTAAGAGCCATGGAAGATGTTTCAATCCAACAGATAGTTCAGCTACTGCCGAAATGCAAAGTCTTGCTGTATTTGATCTTTTTGGTAGTCCAGTACCAAGGATTCCTAGCAATGCCCTTGATTTTCTTCGTATGACTGTCTCTAGAATCTGGAGGGCCATTTTCATTCCTCATTTGAGAACATCAAGAATGAAAGCAATGACCTTTCTCAGTTGTTCTCCTCCGCACTGCTTCCCACATGGACAACACACTGGGGGTGAGGGAAGGGAGTTCTCCCAGCCCCATGTTTTCCATTTGAAGCTTGTGATGGCAGTAAGGAGATGTCTAAGGTTCTCAGTGAATCAAGGTCTCACTAGGAGGGCAAGTTCCCACTGAGCTCTTGATTGAAACACTGGATGAGGATTGGGACAGTACTAAATCAATGCAAATTCATCACAGTTAATCCAAAATGGAGCCAATATGGTTTCAGAAAGACCTTGTTGAAGCTATCTGAAGTCCAATATTCTTGATCGTTTATTCCAAAATGGGTTGAAGGTATTTAAACCTATTAATCGGATGGATGGAAGTTTTCTGTTACTGGCTACCCAGAGTAGCAGTTTGGTGTGTCTTTTATTTGCTCGCTGTAATCTAAAGACACACATTGGAGTATTCAAAACATATCACAGTGATTCTGTCCACTTTTGATCGGAGGAAATCATTGAGAGAAAGTTTTGCTACAATACTTTAAACACTTACTTAGGAGTTAAGTCCTGTGAATTTGGTGAGGAGCTTACTCCCAAGTAGGCTTATTCCCAAGTAAGTATACACACATATGATCGGGCTAATAGCATTTTGATGATGGTTCTGTGGGAAGGACCACATCTTGGCAACAGAACATAGTCATGTCCAATATATATGAGAATAATTTTTTAAAAATCAGTTCCTTTTCTCTTTTTTTTAAAAAAAATCTCATTAGCTTTATTTTTTGAAAATACATACAGTGTAACAAACAATTTCCATATAACCTCACTCCCAGGAAACTTTCCATGCATATACTATGTAAATAATATACAGTCAAACTTCAAGTTTGTAAATAGTTGAGAGTTGGTTGCATTAGGTGTCTTCTACTCGCCATCTTAACAGATTGTCCTAGAGTGAGCCATGGATAGTTGACGGAATATGCGCAGCTTGCAGACTTAACATATAGAATAAGAGAACAAGAAGAGCAAACGTTTAGAGGAGATTGGAAAACGTTTATTAACTATATGGGAAGTAACTGTGTACAGCTGAAAACGCTGGCAGCATTAATATAAATTCAACAACATAAACAAGTTTGGCTGGATGTAATAATGGAATGCTGAATGGTATAGTTTTTGTAAAATATGCAGGGATTTATGGTATGTAAAATGAACCATGGGAAGAAAAGAAGGGAAGTCATTGATATCTGAAGGATGTAAAATGAGTATTTTAAAATGTAAAACAGAAAACGTAATAAAAATTATATACAAAAGGAGAGAGAGAGTTGGTTGCATAAGGTATCTTCTACTCTCCATCTTAACAGACTGTCCAAGAGTGAGCAACATTGTCCAACATATGTCATAACACAGTTTTGAAATCGCCTTTGGGCTCCTCCATTACTTTCTCCATAATGGCTATATTCCATGTTTACTCTATCCCACCATGCCTCTGGAGCTAAGAAAACCGGGTTTCTCGCGACCATTGGTTCCCCAGCTCGCGAGGCCTTTCGTTCTCATTGTGTGGGCCGAAGCCACCCCTCCTTCCCACTGCCCTCCGCTCCTCTCCCCACGTTCGCATTATGAGGGAGGATGTTTATAATGAAAAATAAGTAGAACACAAAAGCAGGCTAAGGGGCAGGCCCCTCCGGTGGGGTATATTAGAAGCGTTAGGCTCCGACCTCCATTTAGGTCTAGTGTCTGAAGAAAGGCAGCCATTGAAGCCACACGGAGGGCTGGTTTCATAGATACAGCAGGGCCTCCGTCAAACTTGTGACTGTATGAAGGGCCAGTCTCCCCAGCAACCATGTCTCTAATGAGTTTTGAGGCTCGCTGTCTAATCTGAAGTAAAAATGTCACCACAAGTCGGCCCCGGACTGGCAGCTTCCAGCTATGGCCTATCTAGAAACCACATATCCAACTCACGCCTTCTGGTTGCTGGGGTGAAAAGGCCTCTTTATTCTCCACAGGGAGAGGTAGATGAGGGTTTGAGCTCAAACAAGGGGCCTGCCTTTTTTTGTATGTGTGTCTTCCCCCCTGCCCGAAGCTACGTTTCCCCCCTCTTGTTAAAGGACCCCTTTATTATGACTTTAATCTTGGAAGTTGGAGGGAGCAATAAGCCTGGAGAAATTGGAAAGAAAGATCCCTCTCAGTGGGGAAAGGCCCCAGTCAATGGTGTGTGAAAAGAGAAGGCAGCAAAGGGGATTAGAAATGTCAGCTTCATGGGAAATACTTGATATTTAATAGCGTTAATTGATTAGCGCAAAGTCACTGACATCCACATCCTCCACGGGGTGAGCGGAGCCCCATCCAGCACGCTTGTTGCATGGAATTAGAGCACAGGTCTATTCAGAGCTACATGAAAAAATCTTGCATATGGCGGTGGTTGAAGTTCTCCAAAATGTACTTGTTGGCAAAAGTGGCATCACTAGAGATAGCAGGGTTGACATCTCTCCAGGGATGAGAGGGCAAGCAACCAACAGGGACCAGTATGGTTTAACACATCAAATATACTGTATATACAGAAACTCTTAAATTTGCTCAGAAGTTGCTGGCATTGAGGTTGATGGATACCCTTGTCCAGTGTTTCTTCCCAATGTGTCTGGCTGTTTTTGGACTACAGTTCCCACCATCCCTGACCACTGGTCCTGCTAGCTAGGAATGATGGGAGTTGTAGTCCAACAACAGCTGGAGACCCAAGTTTGGGAAACATTGCTCTAATCCATAGAAGCAAGAAACCTGCCCTAGCTGAAGGAAGCATCTGTATTTCATATGATGTCCTGGATGCAGCCTAGTGCCCATAAACCAAGGGCAGAGAACCTTTTCCAGCCCTAGGGCCACATTTCATTCTGGACAACCGTTCAAGGGCCACATGCCAGTGGTGGATGGGTCCACCACCGGCATGTGGCCCTTGAACGGTTGTCCAGAATGAAATGTGGCCCTAGGGCTGGAAATGTAGGCATGGCAATTAATAGAAATGTGATCTTCCTGTGGTAGGCTTGCTTCTATGCATACATACAGATCCCTTTTTATCCTGCATATAGACAAGCAAGAGGCATTCTTAGTTCAAAGGCAAGTTCAAGCCAGGCAATAAAACCCCAGGATGCAAAGGAAGGCCAGGAAAGGGTGTGGCCTGGGGAGAGTTCTAGGGGCCAGCTAGAGAGGCCCGAAGGGCCACATTTGACCCCCAGGGCTGAGGTTCCCCACCCCTATCATTACCAATAGTCTGATGAGGTTGTAAAACTTTATGCAGTAAACCATCATAAATTGTAACAGAGAGACAGCATGGCTTCAGCTTGATATATTCCTCCATGTAGAAAATAAGATGTCCAGAGGAAGAGGCTAGCTTAGTCTTTTCCCTGCAACTTGGGCAAATCAAACCCGTAATGCTTTTTATTATTATTATTCTGCTGTATCTGCTCCGTTCTACAGGAATTTGAAATAAATTGTTTTCCCAGTTATAGCCCTCTAAAATGGCCATTTTCTAAAAGGGTTTCAGAATATGGCTTCCAAAGATGGTTCCATTTGATTAAAAATCCTGAGAGAACAATATGTGTTGAATGAAGTTGTTTGGAAATAGTTTTAGCTTATCTTTATCAAATGCCAACAGGTTAACTGTGTTGATCTGTTGCCGAAAGCAGTTCAGCCGGCACCTTAAAGATTTATTCGGGCAAAAGCTTTCATAACAAGAGCCCACATTGTCAGATGCATGAAGCAGATATACATGAGTATAAAGTAATAATAATAATAATAATAATAATAATAATAATAATAATAGCAAGCAAAAGGGCTGTAAAATTATTCCACCATCGCTTCACAACTCTGACTAAATTTGATTCTTAGAACTACTTCATGAGACAGTTTTGCAATCAGCTGAACATTTTAGGAGCTTCACTGTAACAGAATGGGCAAAAAATGGGGAAACTGAAAAAAAGTCACACAGAAGGGCAGAGGCTAAGAAATGGAAATATTAGGTGTAGACCTCACTCATGGAACAATAATTGGATATCTGTGCTTTTGAGGTGCAATGTTCTCACTAAGTTATCCTGGGGGTACAAAACTCTGTTCTAAAATAATCAAATAAAATAACATTATGTTAGACTACATAGAACTCTGGCTTGATCCAGCTGGGCTCTTCTTATGTACTTATGAGGGGGCATTTTAGCTTTTTTAGTGAGCATTCGGTTCATTGTTCATTGTTACATTTTTATCCTGCTCTTCCTCAACAGAGCCCAAGGCAGCGTACATGGTCTCCTGCCACCCATTTTATCCTCAGTACAAGAACCCTGTGAGGTAAGCTAGTCTGAAAGTTGGTGTCCAACTCAGAGATGTTCACTGAGATTCATGGCTGAGTAGGGTTTCGAACCACATGCTAGAAATGGAATCCTACACTTGCAGGGGGAAAAAGGTTAAGAATTGACTACAAAGAAACGTCATATTTCCACCGAATAAATTGTCTGCTTTTGTTCACTTCTTAAGTAACTGTGGGCTGCAGAGATGCATTTTCTCCTCTTGGTAGGCTTGGGCCCTCATGCTAAAGATGCTTGCAGGAAGGTAGAATGTTATAAATGTCTGACCGAGAACCATTTTCATTGTGCCTGCATCACTTCTGCACTCCAAGTCACTCTCAGTGTGAACCGCTAGAGGGATCTGTCTGCCTCCTCATCGAAAATGCAGCGGGCAGCTGTGAAGGACACTTGGTGGTGCTGTTGCCTCAGTCATCGCAACAGCCACCCAATTTTGTCATATCCAGAAGTTATCAGGGCTAAAAACAGCAAATACACCTCATGTTAGTGGGGCAAAAGACTGATAGTTATGCTTTACCTTAGCTTTGAATATATCTTCTAGAACCTTCCAAAGAAATCAGGCAAAGAATGGTGAAGGTACTTGTGAATTAAGAAGTAGCTTAAGAATTAAGGTACTTCTGACACTTAATGCTGTTATTGATTGTTATTTTTGTGTTTTTTATATTTTAAACAGCCCTATGTTCTTCGGATGAAGGATAGTATAAAAATTCTAATGATAATAAATATAAACAAATAAATCACCATCAATAATAATAAATGAATGGCCATCAATGCCAATCCACATATCTCTGCCCTGAGCCCAAGAAGCTTGCAATCAAAATCAGGAATTTTCAGACTTTCCACCCCAAGGGCCCACTTGAGATGGCTAAAAAGTAAGAGAGATCTACTAATCACAAAATAGCAGTGCAAAGGAGGGGGCAGTAATAAAATGAAGGGTGATGGAAGTGGTAGAGTGACGCAGCCTCCCTTTTTAGGCAGAATTTGGTGATCCAGAAACTAAGAAGTCTTTTAAAAAGTTTCGATTTCCACATATTTCATACCTGTTCCATAACATATTTTTAGCCATCTCCTGTCAGTTCCTCTCCCCTTTGCCTTTCACCTGCATCTTCACAACAACAACAACGCCAAACCAATGGGAGCCCCAAAATCTAATTCTAATTTTTTCACCTATGTCTGTTTTAAAAACCTTAATGATTTTATTATTTTTAATGGTGCTGGTTCTGTGTATATTTGCTTTAATTGGAGTGTGGTTTTAGGTGCGTTCCAGTTCCAAATTTATTTGTAAAAGCTCTTGGAGAGCTATTTTGATAATACGGTCATTAATCTAAATAAACAAATAATACTTTTGAAGACTGAGAAGTAGATCTAATATTGCGGGATGCATTTTGGCATTGCTTTCTCAGATACATCAACCCTCCCTTCCATCTACCCTTTGGCAGGAGGACCTTCACTTGCCACATCTCTTGTTGAGGAAGACAACTCTGGCATGGGTTTTAACAATGTTAAAACCACATCTTCATGCACCCCTTTTTGTGTTCTATTTCTTGATGCTGGGTGTAGCCCTCCTCACACTCCCTCTCATACACATAAGAACACACACAGCCTCCCCCCATAACTCTCACACAAACACAGTGCTGTAAGAAAAATGTCAAGTTTAAGGTGAGCCCACATTCCGTTTTCATTGCCATTTTCACTGATGCCAAGGACAGTTTGAGTATTATTGATATGCCGCTGCTTTGATTACCGTGGCTGCAGGCTTTCAATGACTTAAAAAGGTAAATCAGTTACTAGGACCAATTTTAACTCCTGGGTCTGAAAGTTAAAGAACACCCCCATTGTTTATTGGAGGTTCATGTTTGTTGCAGCAAGAGGTGTGTGGATTAACAAGGTGACCTATCTCTTACTGTTACCTTTGCAAATTCTCCATTTCCTTGCAATATTTTTTTAAAAAGGAATCTATATTAATGCTTTAGTGATATATGTATATGCAATTCACGAACCAAGAGGTAGATAAAAGGCAGAGAATTAGTCAACTGAAAATCCATTAATTGGTTGAAAGCCCTCTTAATTAGTCAGCATAGAGTCTCTTCAAATTATGCAGCATGCCGGAAGCTGCCGTTGCGATCTGCACAGGCAGAGGGCACAAGTGGTCAGCAAAGGAATGAAGGTGAGGACTGAAGATGAAGTCAGTGCATTTGATGCGCTTTCCAGAAGGAAGGCTGAAGAGAAAATGCAGGAGTTTAATTGAATTGTGTGATGGGAAGTTATAAAGGCAACCCTTCAGTCCACCTGCATTTTGTTGTGGAGGACTGCACCAAATGTTTTTCTTTTTCTGAATGTCACAACCCCAGAGTCGGCCATGACTGGACCTAATGGTCAGGGGTCCCTTTACCTTTATATAGCCAAAAATGATGACTGGTCCAAACATGGGTGTGCATTGCATTATACTTCTTGGTGTTGCCAGTTACATGACAATATGCTGTAGAATGTGGGCAGGGATCACAGATCAGACGCATAACACAGACTTTGCAGGCAAGAGGCTCAAGGTTAAATCCTGGCATCTCCAGTTCAAGGATCAGATAGCAGGTGCCTGAAAAGATCTCTGCCTGGAGAGCTGCTGTCTGTCAGATTAAACAATGTTGGGCTAGATGGAGAAACAGTTTGACCTGGCTTGAAGCAGCTGCCCGTGAGTGAATTGTCTTTGCTGAGAAGGTCTGAGTGAGACAAGGTGAGAAAATAATATGAAAACTCCTCAAATTGTATAATGGCAAGCAAAGCCACCCCACTGGATATGCCGAGAGCATTTCCATCAGGTTTCTGCCTTCCCTTAACTGCCCCCTGGCAGCAACTATTCCATCAGGCTGCAGAAGAGGGAGAGAACAGGGAAGCAGGGCCACACCATTAGTCAAATGACTCCATCAAATGACTCTTTCTCTCAACTGTCCCCTGGCAGAAGCCATTCCGTCAGGCCGCAGAAGAGACCCAGCAGGGTCCACTTCCAGATTGTCACCCTGCAGGCAGGCGTTGTCTTCTTTCTCCTGATCTTACATGAGCAGCTCTGGGAGCCCTTTTGGCAAAAGATGTTTTAAATAACTAAACAAACACGGACGTGGTGCTGCAAATGCAGCCACCGAGTTATGGCTCTGCATGCACAAGCGACACTGTCAACTTCCTTCCTGTTGACTAAAGAGCTTATATTCCTGCATGCCGAGAATGTTCGATTTACTCTCTCACCATAGCTGTCAACGTTTCCCTTTTTTTAAGGGAAATTCCCTTATTCCGAATAGGATTCCTTGCAAGAAAAGGGAAAAGTTGACAGCTATGCTCTCTCACAGATACCCCATTTCATTTCGTTCCTCGTGTTCCTTGGGATTGACACATAGCAGCCATTATCCATCTCAGATTCAGCCTTGTAAGTGTGGAAGCTACACCTGCCGCCAGCTGTTGACAGTTTCCTCTGATTGCTGCTTGTTCCCTCTTTCTTGTCTAATCAAGCCTCAAGGGATGGGCTGCACATCACTGATGTCAGTGCTAGACCTCACACATTGCCTCTTTCTTAGTGCATTAGCATCAGTTGGGTTCACATCTTTGTAGATTGTGAGCACACATTTGAAGCGCCATCATAACACCCTTATTTAGAAGCATGCCCTTTTAACTCTCAAGGGTGAACCTTTGGGTATGATCTGGCGAGGCTCCACTTACGACTTCAGTGGTACTTTCTTCCCTGGACGACAGGATCATGTGTTATACATAAAGGTAAAGGGACCCCTGACCATTAGGTCCAGTCGTGACCGACTCGGGGGTTGCGGCGCTCATCTTGCTTTATTGGCCGAGGGAGCCGGCATACAGCTTCCGGGTCACGTGGCCAGCATGACTAAGCAGCTTCTGGCAAACCAGAGCAGCGCACAGAAACGCTGTTTACCTTCCTGCCAGAGCGGTACCTATTTGTCTACTTGCACTTTGACATGCTTTCGAACTGCTAGGCTGGCAGGAGCAGTCCCTGACTCAGGTTATACATGCTGCTCTGTAAATATGGGTTACAACGTTTGGGACTCTAGTTTAGAGAAAAGGCGAGTAAGAGGAAGCATGACATAAGTTTATAAAATTATGCATGGCCCTGGAGAAAGTGGACAGAGGAACATTTTTATCTCCCTCTCTCACAAGAACTCGTAGTCATCCAATGAATCTGAATGTGGGAATATTCAGGACAGATAAAAGAAAGTCCTTCACACAGAGAGGAGCTAAACTATGGAACTCGCTTCCACCGGAGGCAGTGATAGAATCATAGAATCATAGAGTTGGAAGAGACCACAAGGGCCATCGAGTCCAACCCCCTGCCAAGCAGGAAACACCATCAGAGCACTCCTGACATATGGTTGTCAAGCCTCTGCTTAAAGACCTCCAAAGAAGGAGACTCCACCACACTCCTTGGCAGCAAATTCCACTGTCGAACAGCTCTTACTGTCAGGAAGTTCTTCCTAATGTTTAGGTGGAATCTTCTTTCTTGTAGTTTGGATCCATTGCTCCGTGTCCGCTTCTCTGGAGCAGCAGAAAACAACCTTTCTCCCTCCTCTATGTGACATCCTTTTATATATTTGAACATGGCTATCATATCACCCTTAACCTCCTCTTCTCCAGGCTAAACATGCCCAGCTCCCTTAGCCGTTCCTCATAAGGCATCGTTTCCAGGCCTTTGACCATTTTGGTTGCCCTCCTCTGGACACGTTCCAGTTTGTCAGTGTCCTTCTTGAACTGTGGTGCCCAGAACTGGACACAGTACTCCAGGTGAGGTCTGACCAGAGCAGAATACAGTGGCACTATTACTTCCCTTGATCTAGATGCTATACTCTTATTGACCACCAACTCTTATGGCTATAAAAGAGGATTAGACAAATTCACGGAGGAGAGGGCTATTGATGGCTACTATCCATGAAGAGATGGGGGTGGCGCTGTGGATTAAACCACAGAGCCTAGGACTTGCCAATCAGAAGGTCGGCGGTTCAAATCCCCGCAATGGGATGAGCTCCTGTTGCTCGGTCCCTACTCCTGCCAACCTAGCAGTTTGAAAGCATGTCAAAGTGCAAGTAGATAAATAGGTACCGCTCCGGCGGGAAGGTAAACGGCGTTTCCATGTGCTGCTCTGGTTTGCCAGATGCGGCTTAGTCATGCTGGCCACATGACCCAGAAGCTGTATGCCGACTCCCTTGGCCAGGAGATGAGCGCCGCAACCCCAGAGTCGGCCACGACTGGACCTAATGGTCAGGGGTCCCTTTACCTTTACCATTATCCATGATGGCTATGCTCTGCCTCCTCAGTTGGTTGCTTCTGAATACCAGTTACTGCAGACCACAGGAGGGGAGAGGGCTCTTGTGCTCGAATCCTACTTGCGAGTTTCCCACAGGCATCTGGTTGGCCACTGTGAGAACAGGATGCTGGACTGGCATTGCCTTACACTGAGCTCAGTATTGTCTACACTGGCTGGCAGTAGCTTTACAGGTTTCAGGCTGGGGGCATTCCCAGCCCTATTTGGAGAAGCCATCAGAGACTGAAGCTGGAACCTTCCACTTGCAGGGCAGAGGCTCTACTGCTGCGCTAGGGCCCTTCCTAATGGCCGCATAAACTCAGTTTGATGGCAGCCATTTTCCTTGACTCTAATGCTATTTTACAGAGCTCGTGCTAAACCACATCACCCCTTAATTAGCCACTCCTTGTTGGTTTGACGGCTTCTTTGCCTTTATCCTGGATATTTGTCGGGCTGCCTGTCTCGCCAGCGGAGCACAGCCGCTCCCTCGGAGGGTCTTGCAATCTCGGCTGTTATGTCTGGAAGGCTGCTCTGGGTTTTGGCTCCGGGGTCCCAGCCCTTTGGATCTGCATAGGCTTGTATGGGAATCTGAGTCCCCTTTTGACTCTTGTTTCCTTAAAGCTTAAATTACCCGCTGAGTTGTGGGCTCGAAAAATCCTCTGGCTGAACATCTTTCAGTGCCAAAGAAGATTAGCTGAGCGATTAGTTCCACACACCTCTCGGACCGGTTCCTGTTTCTTTTCTCTGCTTTCAAATGTAGTTTTGCATAATATACATAAAGGCTTGCAGTAGATGGCTGGAGGCGGGTTGGGGGTGGGGAGGAAAAAGAACATCCTGATAGGGCTTTGTTTTGCTTTGGATTATCTTACACGGGGTGAAACCAGAGAGGCCTTGCTATTAATTTTCATGCTTTAGGGCATCACTTAATCTCTGCAGTGGTTAGGAAGGAATCTTATCCCTTCCAAAAGAGCACTTTCAGGTGTCATTTTACTGAGGCCAGCCCACCTACTGGACAGGTGGGGCTTGATCCAGAATGCTGAGCCCTGCAAGGGAAGATTTGGGAGACAGTTTGCAAACTCTGCCCCTGGGCAGCACCTTCAGTCTTCCCGTCTTGGACAGCAGAGCAGTTCACTAGTCTAACGGGGCAAGCCAGGCCCTCTGGAAATGATGGGGATATTGTAATGGGTGGAGAAGGGGTTTAGATAACACCCGGAAAGTGGATTCTGTCATTTACACAGTGAAGGCTGGTCCATATGGGCAAATGGGACACTCTTTCACTCAGTTCAGTCTTCCCTCAATCAGCCCCCACCTAAGAACAAACGAAGAGCCTGCTGGATCAGATCAATGGCCCATCTAGCCCAGCATCCTGTTCTCACAGTGTCCAACCTGTGGGAAACTTGAAAGAAGGACTAGTGCACAAAAGCCCTCTCCTCTCCTCTGGTTTCCAGCAACTGGTATTCAGAAGCATTTCTAATTTTTAGGGAAGTGCACAGTTTGGGTCTAGATTGAACACGCTGGCCCATGGCCCCACCTATCCCCCCCCCCCCAGTCAAATTCTCCATAGTTAGTGCAACAAACAGATTTTGGATATTATGAAGAGGCAGAATTGCTTAACTGTACACCCGCAAATCAGACTGGGGAAAACACTGGCTGTAGTAGAGTGAAAGAGGGTGATACAAACGCTCTCAAAGATGGACACTAAATGAGAAAGTGCAGAAAAGAAGAGAAATGTAACTCACTTGTATGGATTACTGTCTAGGAATGGAAAAATTGGACACACACACACACACACACACACACACACACACTCTCACTCTCTCTCTCTTGAAGCTTATCCAGCAATCAAAACAAATTTCCCCAAATCAGTAGCATGCACATGCTCTACCCATGAAGACACGCACCATTTAAATGTTCTCATACTTGTTGCAAGTGTTTACATATTTCATTGCACTCAGGCACATGCAGGAAGATACAGAAGTCCTGTCATTGCCCATGTTCTAAGTACACATGTGGTCTGAATCATCTTTCTTCGGGATATACATCCATTTCTTTTTTCGTACATATCCTGACTTGAATATCGCTTTTTGCCTTATCTGATAATTTTCAGAGAATTTCTAACATGAGTTCCGGAAGTGGGGTCTGGTTGGCCTGATGCAGTTTCCTGTTTCTTTTATTCATTTACATCCCTCTCCTCCTCCATATCACTTAATAAACTCCCCAACCCACCCACCCCAAAGCATGTGATTGCATGTAAAGTTGTATTCAAGTTTGTGTGGGAGAGCAGTATTTTATTGAAGTTCTAATGAAGTGAGGGTACACTCCTGGCACAACATTTCCCCTTCAGGTATTTCAGAACTTAGAGATTCAGCAGAGAATTTGGATGGTGAGGGTGGGATTTTGGAAACATCTTTTTGGTGCACTGTGTCCACTTATGGGCAACACAGTTTACGATGTATATTGACAAGATGAAACATGTGCAGAGGAGGGCTGCCAAAATGATAAAGGGACTGGAAACCAATCCTGATGAGGAACAGTTGAGGGAGCTGAGTATGTTTAGACTGAGACGTGATAGAATAGCCATATTTAAATATTTGAAGGGCTGTCACCTGGAAGATGGAGAAAGCTTGCTTTCTGTTGATCCAGAGGGTAGGACTCAAAATGATGGATTCAAATCGTAAGAAAGGAGATTCTGTTTAAATATTAGGAAGAACCTTCTGACAGTAACAGCCATTTGATGGTGGAATGGGCTTCCTGAGAAGGTGGTGGGTAGACTCTCCTTCACTAGAAGTTTTTATGCACAACTGTAAATCAGAGCACTAGCCCATTAAGATCCCTGCAATCCCTTGCAGGTCAGGGTTCTTGACATCATTAGGTCCTGCCTGGGGATGTAAGAGCTCAATGGAATCTTGTTGGAGCAACATCTACTTCCCCACAAGAGCTGTCCAAGGTCCTGTAGAACTCTCTCCTGTTATCTTGAACTTATTGCCCAAGACAATGCTTCTCATGAGGGATGATTCCCTGCTCAAGTCCCAGGATTTGTTTAGTCTCCATTGAACAGCAAAGCCTTGTCAACCAAATCTTAATCACCAGAAACTTATGTGAAACTCCTAGGAGAGTGTCCAACATTAAAAAAATTAATTACAGGTAGCTGTATTGATCTGTTAGAGAAAAGTGACCCTAATCCAGATTGGGAGCCCTGCAGCTCCTTTTTGCACACAAAAAGACATGACAAATTTTAGCACATTTCTAAGCCATGTGCTTAAAGTTTTCAAGTAGTTTAACCCTTGTACTTCAGAAGTAATACTTCCTAGTTAATTATGCTTGGGGCTGCAGCTTTAGAGCAGTTTCACATGTGAGGCTTTCATATATGCAAACCTCTCTCAGTTTAAAAGTTACATGAACTTTAAGTGTTGCTAATGTTTGAGATGTTTGTCAAGCTGACACCCCTCACCTAAGAATAAAGCCAGCTGGGGATAACCTGCAATTCTTCTTACTTTGGTATGATGGGTGAGTCCTCATGTAGAGTCCAGCTCTTAGCCTCTCGTCTTGCTCCACAATGGGGCCTCTGTTATTTCCCTGTGCTCTTAGGAGACAGTGTGGGACTGCTTGAAATGGTAGCTATCCATTCAGCTTATGGGGTGGAGCTTGGCTTGAATCACTTCATTATCGGATTGCAAGCCTCTGTGGGCTGAAATTAGCTTTGAAAGTGTGACCCAAGCAGAGAAGTTGGCATGAGTGGGCTGCACTCCAGTCTTCCTCCAAGACTTTCTAGGCAGTGCCAAGGAGTGTCCACCACATTATCCCCCGCCATTTCAACTTTAACACTGTTGGGAAAGATGAGTGGGATCCTAGGAGACAGAGAAACGCTTAGCAAGGTCCAGGCAGTATACTAATAACTAACCCGTTCCTTGCTCTAAAATAAAATAAAATAAAAATATGGAAATAAGATTGCTAAATTCTGGAGAATGAGCAATACGTGAACATTTGTTTGTTTTTTTAAGACACATATTGCACAGAGTTGGTTCCAATTCACAGCCTCTGTTTACATTGCAAAGACTCCCACACTTTGCCCTAGTTATGAAACTATGGAAAAGATTTTCCTTTCCTCTGTGGCCCCTTTAAAGCCTCATGCAGGGCCCAGTGGAAAACAGACGTGCAGCTGGTGGAATTTAACAACAACCCACGTTTATTTGTCAGAGGGCCTTTCTGGGCTGGTGTGTTAAGGTCTGAAAAAATATCTTTAAATAAAACCCCAAGGTTATTAGCTAATCTTTAGCTTTCAATTTTACTATACCATTGTGAGTGATTTCCTATTTGATTGCTGGTTTTAAAACAGTTTGGTCAAACAGTATTTTCAATTCAAAGCTATAAGGAGGGAACGGGTTTCTGAGAACGGCTGGCAAAAAATCTAAAAGTGTGAGCAGGAAGAGACAGGAGGAACACATTTTTCTGCCATTATTTCTGCCATTATTTTCAATTCAAAGCTATAAGGAGGGAACGGGTTTCTGAGAACGGCTGGCAAAAAATCTAAAACTGTGAGCAGGAAGAGACAGGAGGAACACATTTTCCTGCCATTATTATTATTATTATTATTATTTCTTACCTGCCCGTCACCATAAGATCACAGGTACTGAATACACACACACGCACACACACACACACACACAGAGAGAGAGAGAGAGAGAGAGAGAGACAGACAGACACACACACACACACAGAGAGAGAGAGAGAGAGAGAGAGAGCGCTTTTTTTCTGGGGGGATGCAGGGGTATGATGCATACACCTAAACATTTTGTAAATCGAAGTTTGGCCTCATTGAGGGGCAGTATTTCAATATGAGTAGGAAAATGAAGGTACCCCTAAACATTTTTTAAGAAAAAAAGCACTGCATGTATCTTACCAGGTAAACAGTCATGGCTCCCCTCCCCAAAGAACCCTGCAAACTTTACTTTTTGATTGAGTTTCAGTACAAGCAGAATTTAGTACAAGCATGGGGCTTGACTATTTGATATTTATTAAATGTATTTTTTGTGTATAATTTTGCATACGAATAATCAGCCTTTTTTTTTTTAAAAAAAGGCAATTTATTAGTAGCTCAGACATAAGCAAGCACATGGTACAAAAGGTGGTCTAATGCCAACGCATTCTGATTGGATCAAAACCACCATATTCTGCGTATGAATTGGTTCAAAGCAGATTCCTCCTCCCTCCATAGTCAGTTTCCATTCAGCCCTCTGACTTTCTGCCGGAAACTAACTAACTTTGGATCAAGACCATCCCACTGGATCAGGACCATCCCATTGGAATGAAGCCCCATCGATTTCGTGGGAACATACTTTCAGTGACGTCCGCTTCTGAGCAGATCCTTTCCAAATCGAAGAGCTGCTATCCCACATATATTTTCCTAACAGGATCCCAACAGATGTAATTCAGGGTTTTTCTTTTCTTTCCATTGGGGACTTCTTAAAAAAAAAAGTCTCATTTTCAAATGTCTGTTCGGTTTTGCCCAAGAAACAGATGTCCCTCCTCCCGGCAAAAAATGCCCTGTTGCAGCGAGACCTGGGGGCGAATGGGATGTCATCATACCCCACATTTGTCAGCCTCAAACAGATGTTCATTGCAAAAGAAAAGCAAGGGGAAAGAAAGTGTTGGCCCTCAACAGCTGTCTTGCACTTATCACAGCCCAGATATCTGTTGGCTAAGCAGACTGCAAGGATCCCGTGCAGCCAAAATAAATATAATACAAGGGGAAGGAGGAGGATTGGAGCACAAATATGCATGACTGCCTGGAGTTTGTTTCCTAATTTGTTAGGATGTTTGTGTCTGTCTGTGAACTTCTTAGGACAGGTTCACTTACCAAGGTGGATAGGTGCACTGACAAAACACAACCAAAAAAAATCACAGTATTGCTAGTGACTAACAAGACAGCATCTTAAAAAGTTGAGACATCACCTTGCCAACAAAGGTCCGTATAGTAAAAGCTATGGTTTTCCCAGTAGTGTATGGAAGTAAAAGCTGGACCATAAAGAAGGCTGATCGCCAAAGAATTGATGCTTTTGAATTATGGTGCTGGAGGAGACTCTTGAGAGTCCCATGGACTGCAAGAAGATCAAACCTCTCCATTCTGAAGGAAATCAGCCCTGAGTGCTCACTGGAAGGACAGATCCTGAAGCTGAGGCGCCAGTACTTTGGCCACCTCATGAGAAGAGAAGACTCCCTGGAAAAGACCCTGATGTTGGGAAAGATGGAGGACACAAGGAGAAGGGGACGACAGAGGACGAGATGGTTGGATAGTGTTCTCGAAGCTACCAGCATGAGTATGACCAAACTGCAGGAGGCAGTGGAAGACAGAAGTGCCTGGCGTGCTCTGGTCCATGGGGTCACGAAGAGTCGGACACAACTAAACGACTAAACAACAACAAGAAGAAGAAGACAGAAATTTTAAATTTATATAGCAAAACATTTTGGCCCTCACCTTCATCTGTTAGGAATCTAACGTTAGAAGTCATGGACATCCAGAGAAGCTGAATCTTGGAAGGTTCTGGACAGATAAAGCAAAGTCCTTCGTGCAGTACATAGTTAAACTATGGAACTCGCTGCCACAAAAGGCAGTGGTGGCCACCGATTGGGATGGCGTTAAAAGAGGATTAGACAAATTAATTGAGGACAAGCATGTCATCAGCTACTAGCCATGATGCCTATGCTACACCTCCACCAACAGAGGTTTTATAATTCTGAATTAGGGTTGCCACACATCCGGAATTTCCTGGACATAGCTGGTATTTGGCCCTCTTAAACAGCGTTCGGATGGAAATCGCTGAAATATCTGGACATATGGCAGCCCATGTCGGAAGTGTAGATTTTGGCGGATTTCATTAAAAATAGCTCAACCACTTTGCCAAAAGAAGAAGCTTTTTTGTCTGGATTTTCACTTTGTGATATGGCAACCCTATCTGAATATCAGTTGCTGGGAATCACAGGTAGGCAGAGTGTTGTTGGGCTCATGTCCAGGTTCCCATCGGCTTCCAGCGGGCCGCTGTGAGAAGAGGATACTGGACTAGATGGGCCATGGCCTGACCCAAGAGGTCTCTTCTTATGTCCCCATGTTTCTAGTGCACAGTGTAAAAGCTTAAGAAAGCTAAATATAAGAGGGCATGAAGGAGTGTTCACAGGTTGTTGCCAGAAACAAAATTTCAAAGAAAATTTGGAAGTTATTCTTAAGTGCAACATCATGAGAATTGGGAAAGAATATCAGAAATTTCAGATAAGACTAGGAATTTGGGTAAATGGGTGGAAGGCAGTAAATCCTCATGCATAGGGAGGGGCAAATTCATCAGTTTTGTTTTTTCTCAGTTTCCCCATTTTAAATTCATTTCTCCATATTTCCATATAAGTTTGATAATCACTATATATATGGTTTTCATGGAAATCCATCGGTATTTTAGTGCAAACTTATTATAACATGCACATTTTTTAATCCAACTTTGCCTAACATACACATTTTTGCAAAGCGCTTTTTCCTTAATACAATGCATTTTTATATGATATTTTCATTAACCTTTGCATTTATATTGTTGTGACTGAATGGGGGCAGGGAAGGTTAGCCTTCATGAGGCCTTAGTTCCCTGCAATTCTCGGTGTCCTGGATCGAGCAAGGGTTAAAATCTAATGGATGAGTCCATTGTTGAAGTAGCCAAGCCAGCTTCTTGGTGGGTTAATGGGACCATTATTATTATTATTATTATTATTATTATTATTATTATTATCATCATCATCATCATCATATCACCCTATATCAGCTAAGTTTGATTTCTGCTTGACTATGGGAGAAGCAATACCTTCTGGGGCATTAATGCTGTGAGCCCCTCCATCTTAGGCTCAGGTTGTATACCGGTGTAAATAAACCATATATTATAAATACACCACAACATTCTCTGTCCCTCATTCCAAGGAAATTGGAGCCTGAGCAAGTACCTCTCACTGTTCAGAGATAGGGGTGGTGTGCAGCAACATAGTATATGCATTTTTGTATACATTACTTGGCTAGGGAATTGCATTGCGAAATTCAAATTTCAAATAAGATGGCTGCATTTTGGGTTTGTATATTGATATGCAAATTGCAAAATAGGTACATGGGCTTATCTTTAAATGCAAACCACATCAAATTTCTCCCACATCCCTTCCCATGCAGCAGTTTAGAATTCATAAATCATCCCAAATTCACCACTGAGTATGAACTAAAAGCACAAGGCTATTTATTCTGCCTTTTTGACTGTCTTTCTCCAGGCAAAAAGGTTTTCGTTTTGTTTTTTTAAGAGGTAGCTCTTGCAGAATCCCATTAGATAAATATAATTGCCTGCAACAGCATGCTATCAGCACTGAAAATATCTCTTCGGAGCAGTGTTGAGATGTATGGCAGGCTGTGCCATGCATGCTAAATGAGGATGCATTTATACATGTGCAGTGGAAATCGGAGCCAAAAATCACACACAAACACACACATATAGCTAGGCATCTTCCAAAGGCAGAAACAGAGGCAGTGATTTATCAGGACAGGTAGCAAAAGGAAAAAAGAAGGATATTTCTCTGGCAAAGAGGTCCAACTGGAGCATTTCTCTGCCTTCGTTTTTGGCACTTGGAAAATGATCAGGTTCCTGGTGCTCTTTCTGATTATCATCACCTACGAGCATCCTTTCCCTCAATATGTTTCTAACAAGGGCTTTCATCAGGTGCTTGGAGGAGAGGAAAGAGATGGGAGGCAGTAATGTTGCATTGCTATGGAAACAGAGATTATATTGTCCAGGGCAGCAGCAAAACAAAGGGGAAAGGGGAAAAAAATAATCTTAAAAGACCTAGTGCACAAGTGGAACAATAATATTATCCCCAAATGATGTGTCCAAATTGAAATCAGCTGCAGGCCTTTGACTCAGCAGTCCCAAACAGGCGGAGGAGCTACAAGAATGAGAAGACTGGATGTTGTGGAAGAGCCGAAAGGTGATACCCTGAGAAGAAATTAACTTCTTAGCCAGGTGGCCCCCTCAAATCCCCAAACCATTGTCATCAGTTTTGTTACTGCACCTCTGGGACTTCCAGCTCACACAATATTAGTCGGGGCTAACAAGAGGCAAGGACAACACACTCTGTACATGCTTAAAGGCAATTACCGGTATCTCAATAGATCATCACTCCTATGGCACAGTACAAAATAAAACTCAAAAGCTTCCAGAGCCTCCTCTAGGTAATGGAAAAGTGCTAGGCTGTGAATACAAGGTATTAAAAAATTAAAAATCAGGGTTTAGTAAAGGAATGGGGAACCTGTAGCCTTACAGATGTTGTTGGGACTCCTATCAGTCACAGCTAGCATGGCCAATGGTTGGGGATGATGGGAGCTGGGATTCAGCAACATCTGGAGGGTACCAGCTTAAGGAAGGCTGCCCTGTATGTTTGTATAACCTTCAAAATAGAATTGGAGGACTTTTTTTTAAATAAAAAAAAAAGATTAGGCAAATTCATAGAGGAGAAGGCTATGAATGGCTGCTAGCCACAATGGCTATGCTCTGCCTACATGGTTGGAGGCAGCAATCCTCCTGAATATCAGTTGCTGGAAAACACAGGAGGGTCCTGTTTGCAGGCTTCCCACAAGCATCTGGGTACCACTGTAAGAAAAATAGGATGCTGGTCCAGATCAGGCTCTTCTTATGCTCTTACATTCTTCATTGCAGCTACCTTGCTAGACAGAGATTTTGTGTGTGCTCTGCAAATGGACATCAACTGGGGAAGCTGTTCTCATTTTCTGTCTCTAGGCTAAGCACGTATATCCCTTTTGGATGTAACTGTGAGGTCACTGGTCGTGGGCAACAGAACTCCTTCATTATTTATTTTGATTCTTACCCCCACCCTGCTGCCAAGCACAGAGGTGCCTATACACTCCCTTAAAACAATCCTACTAAAAAGATTCTTATTTATACAAGCCTACCCAGGTGCTTAGAAAGTTGGCATGAATTTTAGCCTGTTTGGGTATTTCAACTTGTATGTTTATAACTGTGCCTGTAGATTTTCCTTGATATTGTGGAGTTTTCTTTGTAAATCACTTTGAAGTTTTTTTCCTACAGTCAAGAGGTGTATACATTTAAATAACTAAATAGGGAGTGGAGAACCTGGGCTTCTCCAGATGTTTTTGGACCCCAACTCCCATCAGTCCCAGCCAGCATGGCCAACAGATAGGAATGATGGTAGCTGGAGTTCAACAGCATTTGGAGTAGAGTGGTCCAATGTGCAGCCCAAGAGCTGCATGCAGCCCTTGAGACCTTTCTTGGTGGCCCTTGGCAACATTTCATGACCCCCTGCCCAGCCCTCACAATGCTTTCGCAAAGCTGCATAAGACAGGCACCAGGCTTTGGGAAGGAGGCATTAGGGCTCTGGCATGGTCTTAGAGTCTGCCCACCTCCTTCCCAAAGCCTAGTTAGCACTTTCCTAGCTTTGGGAAGGAGATGGGAGGGCTCTAGGACCTGCCAGAGCCTTGTGCCTCCTTCTCAATCCTGACCACTTGCTTAGCTGGCATTGGGAAGGCAGCGCGAGGACTGGAGGGGGCTGTCAAATTTTGGCCTCACAACAAGCCAGTGTGCGGCTGGTGTCAAAAGTACTCTTGCCGCCCACTTGGTATGAAAAGTTGGACTGCCCTGATCTAGAGAGGTCCCCTGTCTTTGCATTATCAGCAATATAAATGCTCTGCCTCGTTATTACAAAATGACAGCGGAAAGGAGGTAATGTCTGGCATCCCTCATGTCCAGAAGGGAGTCTGCCAAAGGTGGAGTGGAGCGAGACAGGAAGGGAGAGCCAGGGAACCTGAGAGAGACTCGCTTCAGCTGTGAACAGATAGCAGTCAGAAGCTCTGGAGGACACTAGATTGTTGCAACATTTCCTATTCCCGTTGAAAAGTCTTTGATCTGTCTCTCTCACACACGCACACACATAGCTGCCAGATTGCAGCTGTCTAGCAAAATCCAGGAAAGGTCACTGGACAGCAAACAGGGATGGGCAACCACATCAATTTCGGTTTCTCACACTTTTCCATTTTTCTAGTATTTTCAGTTCAGCCACATCAGTTTCAATTCTTCTTTTAAAGCCCCCTTGAAAATCCACCA
Source organism: Podarcis pityusensis (assembly GCF_964106645.2). Taxonomy (NCBI): domain Eukaryota; kingdom Metazoa; phylum Chordata; class Lepidosauria; order Squamata; family Lacertidae; genus Podarcis; species Podarcis pityusensis. The sequence continues at coordinate 18,407,385 of NC_138040.1, read as the reverse complement.
GCATCTTAATGTGCATTTTTCCTACCATGCACATATTTTTCTATGCAGTTTTGCCTAATGTGACATGTTTTGGGAATGCAGTTTCCCCAAATAGAACTCATTTTTTTTGTATACTGTTTGCAAATATCAATGGATTTATATGCACGCTTTACCCCAGGACATGCATTTTTGTACACGTTATTTGGCTGGAGAACTGCACAGAAAAGTCTGGAGACGGGCAAATCCTGGAGGACAGCTGTTGCATTGTTATAAAAGAACACATTTGATAAATAAGCCTTTAAATGTGAACTGAATCAAATGTCTCCTCCATCCCTACTGGTCAGTGATAGAATATATTCTTCTCATGCATGTGTCCCCATGTTCAGTCTCCAGGACTGCAGAGAGCTGCCTTACACCATGTCAGTTTATTTGTCCATCATTGTTGCATACTTTGACTGGCAGCCACTCCCCATGGTTGCAGGTAGTGATCTTTCCTATTGCTTGCAACCTGATTCTTTTAGCTGGAGATGTAAAGGTTTGAACCTGGGGCCTTCTGCCCACAAAGTGGAGGCTGGACAACAACAACGAACCTGTTCCTTTCACAATTCCTGAGTTCAGTTCACCCCATTTGCATGTTAGTTGGCCAAGCAGAAGAAAATGTCTACAGATTTACTGTAATCACAGAATCATAGAATTGTACAGTTGGAAGAGATCCCGTGGGCCATCTGGTCCAACTCATTGCAATACAGGGGTCTCAACTAAAGCATCCATGACAGATGGCCATCCAAGCTCTGCTTAAAAGCCTCCAATGAAGAAGAAGAAGAAGAGTTTTAATTTGATATCCCACTTTATCACTACCCGAAGGAGTCTCAAAGCGGCTAACATTCTCCTTTCCCTTCCTCCCCCACAACAAACACTCTGTGAGGTGAGTGGGGCTGAGAGACTTCAAAGAAGTGTGACTAGCCCATGGTCACCCAGCAGCTGCATGTGGAGGAGCGGAGACACGAACCCGGTTCCCCAGATTACGAGACTACCACTCTTAACCACTACACCACACTAGAGTCCACTACCCCCTGAGGGCAACTGTTCCACCGTTGAACAGCTCTTACCATCCTGGTGTTTAGTCGGGGTCTCCTAATGTGTGAGAGGAAGGGTGAAAGCTGTGTGGTAGAACATCTGGGGAACATCTGTGTTAGAACATCTGAAGGTTCAACCCCTGGCATCTCCAGGTAAGGGCTAGAAGAAACCCCTGTCTGAAATCTTGGAAAGCAGTTGCTGGTTGGTGTGGACAATATTGAGTTATTTCTGCAAATGGAACTTGCTCTCACAGGGGCTGTAATGGCCTTAAAAGAGGATTGGACAAATTCATGGAGGAGAGGGCTGCCAATGGCTGCTAACCTTGATGGCTATGTTCTGCCTTCCCAGTCGAAGGCAGTAAGGCTTCTGAATAACAGTTGCTGGAAACCACAGGTAGGGAGAAGGCTGTTGTGCTTGAATCCTACTTGCAGGTTTTCCATAATGAACATCTGGTTGGCCACTGTAAGAACAGGATGCTGGACTAGTTGGGCCGTTGGCCTGATCCAGCAGGCTCTTCTTCTGCTCTTAGGCATGCTGTAATCAGTGTGAGCTCCCTGCACCAACAAATTCCTCTGCTTCCCCCAAACACCAACCAAGTCACTTTAAAACCTATTATGTTCTCAGCAGCTACAATTGTTGCAAATGTTCTGCTCAGTTGGTTGAAAGAGCGTCGCTGGGAACCGTGACGAAGAGGCCGAAGGAGTGGAGCAAAGGCCTTTCCATCACTCCACCTCTTCCTTCATCTTAGCTTTAATTGTTTTCGGCCCTGAGATGATGTCGAACAGCTGGCCCAACCAGCGCCCCGATCATGTTGCTCCGAGCTGCTTTGGCTCTCAGCAAGTCGACAGGGAGGGGCTGGAAGGGAGGATTTGGCAAGCCGGCAGCCGCTCTGGACTCCGACCCATGAATGAGCTCAGAGAAGCGGGAGAGAGAGGAGGGGAGGCATGGAGGGCCTTGGAAAGGATCGATTCTGTTTATTTATTTTTCCGAACTGAGAAAGGCTTTAAGCTGTTGACTAGAACCAGGCCTAGGAGGAGCAGGTGCTGAGCAGGTCGGAGACAAATCTCTCAATAAACTTCTTGCACACACCTTGCAGGGCATCCTGAGAGATGCTGTTTATGTCCCTTAGCAGTAGGGGAGAGGGGACCTTTTTGTTCTCGGTTGAGGGCTGCCAGGTGGGGAAACATTTCTAGCCTGAGGGCCACATTCCCTTCTGGACAAGCTTCTGAAGGGGGTACATTCCAGTGGGGGGGGGGCAAATGTAAAATGGGCAGAGCAAAGAACAGACCTTGGTGTAGTGGGCCTGTTCCTACACAGGTTCACACACCACTTTTTAATCCTCCATCCAGACAAGCAAATGGTTTTTCCAGTAATGTCAGTAGATTCTTCAAGCTTGAATGGCAAATGTAGAATTCTTCATACTTTCGGAAACATGCTTTTCAATATTAGCTGACATATTAACTATTCTTCTGCAAATTGGGCCTGCTCCTGGTATGGAATTGAACGAGTCTTCTCTAGCACTCTGTTTGAGTGGTGATTCTGGATCACAACTAGGATTGTTCTCAGTATCACTTGATGCTCTTGCTCTCCTTTTGAAAGGATACCTATCCATAATCTGCAAATTAAAATATATATATTTTGATACGATACAACACAATACTACGCTATGCTATGCTATGCTATTCTACACTGAAATGTTCAATTGTTTCTTTGATTGTCCTTGAATCTTCCTGCCACACTTGCCATTCTCTCTCCCCACACCAGTGTGGCATGCCACACCCTTTAAAAACCACTGGGCCATAGGTGCCAACTCCCTGGGGCCCTGGGTGCTGGAGCACCCACAAAATTCCCCATAAAGGGGCCGGGCACCCAGAAATTTCAGTGCCAGGGCCATGCACACTGCATGGCACCCACGTCCCCAGGCACCCATGGATGTGGGGCCAAGCTGGCACTTCTGCACTGGGCTATGAACTCTCTTTGGAGCCATGGCTATGGACTTTCTTTGGGGGTCATGGCTGTGGACTCTCCTTGGTGGGCAAGGCTTTGAGGCTGACATGATGAGCTTCTGCACTTCAAAAACATAGCATCCCACCGCTGTTCTACACACAGTTAAATGTTGTTGCTTTTTAGTTGTACATGCCAGAGGCCCAAAAAAATCCCTTGGCATAAAATGTGTTTTTGACTTGATTTATCTGGATAATGCTGCTAGCTATTAATATGTAGTAAGAAGCAACCACAGCTCATGTTCTTAAAATACACTGCCATTTCTTGCAGTTTTTACTTGAACATATCCAGCATGGGGCCTTTAAACTTTGTTGAGAATCCTACCTTCTCCCCCAACCCTAAGTCTCTCCCTAAATGAATGCACACTGAAATCTATAACCCCCAAAATTTACCCTCCCACTCATCTTTTACTGCAGCAAAACGTGAAATGTCATGGTGGGGGTGTCTGGGAAATTCAGACGACTCTGCCCTGCTTGCACAGAGAGAAGGTTGCTCTGCAGACTTTTCCTTGGATAGCGGCAAATAAAGCAGGCTATGGGATTTGACCACATCACGTGGATGAATTTGTACCATATTCCTTGGAGGTATTGCAAAAGCAAATGACTCCATAATAGACTTTAAGTCTCAGTCCATATGGCGAGTGACATCTGGCAGTTTCTTATGTGCACTGATGTATCATTCCTGGAAATTATGTTGTCATGCTACGTAGCGAACGGTTCATGCCACCACAATTTGGGGCTTGATGCCAATTATTATTTTTTTTAGTGCATGTGACCAGGGTTGTGGGGGCGGGGGAGAGGTAAAATGTAAACTGTGGGCTGGGACGAGTTGTCCTTGGCAGAGAAAAAAAAGTCCTGAGTCATTGTTATGCTAGGCTGCGCACACACACACACACACACAAGCATTCCAGAGTAGGGACAACAGATGGGATCTCTGAAAACCACCTGGATTTGTTCTGCTAATGCAGGGGTCAGCAAACTTTTTCAGCAGGGGGCTGGTCCACTGTCCCTCAGACCTTGTGGGGGGCCGGACTATTGGGGGGGGGGGGATGATGCAAGAGCACCACAAGCCCAGTGGCTGTTTACCTGTGTCTTGCGAGCAGCAGGGGAAGGCGGCGGTGGCGAAGGGATGATGAGTGACACGAGAAAGGAGAGGGGCTGCTTAAAATGTTGGCCGCTTGAGCGCTGCTGCTGCTGCTGCTGCTGCTGCTGCTGCTGCTGGCACTAACAAAGTTCAGCCCCTTCCTCCTCTAGGCAGGGCAGGAAGAAGCCAGGAGGAGGGAGGGAGGAGGTGCCAGTGCCACCACTGCCATGTGACGGAGAGGGAGGGAGAGGGAAAGAAAGTGCGCACTGGCGATCCACGCGGCGATTCCCGGACCTAACTGAGAGCTGCATTCGCTTCTGGGTAGCCTTCCAGAGACCACATGCCTCTGTTGGGTGGGGCCAGAGGCAAAAATGTGTGGAGCAATTTATGTAAATAGGAGACATTCCAGCCAGGCAAAAATACTTGCTCAAGGATGTATTTAGATTTTACATATTCATTTCAATTGTAATTTCAGCACCTTTTAGGAATGTTTCAATTGCGCTGGAATGGCATTGCTTATTCTGCTGTCATCTATGGACTAACTCAATAAATGCTTTTCCCGGTTTGCTCAAAGCGGAGAGGGGTGTGGCCAGGGGGAGAGTCCTGAGGACCAGACGGAGAGGTCAAGGGGGCCAGAGGTTCCTAGCAGCCATGCCCTACGGTTGGGCAATCATCCCAAGAAGGAAAAAAGAAAACTCTCCAGTTCATGGGTGGGAGACTGCGACGGCAGAGAACTATGAGCACTTTTCAAACCCCAAAGAGTGATTTTCTCCACTGTGTACCCACTTTCTCAACACTTGTGACTTGAACAAACAAGAATGAGCTTATGCATGTGCTGGAGGGTGTTTGTATAGGTGCAGGGACCATTCCTTCTGCTGCCCTGAGGGGACTCCAGGCACTGAGGTGACATCAGAAGACCTTCCAATGGAACTTGGGTTGCTAAGGTAAACTCAGGGTGATGTCAGCTAACAGATGTCCTGAGCTGAGGAAAGGTTTTGTAGGCTGGCTTTTACATGTGCTAGGGCAGAGTAAACACTGCCCTTTCTTAGGATAGCCAAATCTCTTAAATAACTCCCCTACCCCCTTATATTGCTGGTGTAACCAGCTTAAAGACTTGTTTGGAGAGTTCTGGCCTCGTGGCTTTCCTTGGTGAAATCTGCCCTCTTCTGAAAATAGATCATTTCCCCCAGGGTGGGGACGATGGGCTAATTATTCATTGCCTCGGCTTGCCAAAACACCCTTTGCAAGAGCCTGGCCTGATATAAATTGGTGCTGATGTAACGTTCTGAAAACAAGCGAGCTCAGGGATTGGATGGTAGCCCTTGGAGGAGATGCAAGAGCACTGCGTTGCCCTGGCTATGGGCTCCTGATGCCCTCTCAGAATGCACCATATCTCAAGAGAGAGGTGTCACCAGCAAGATTTTAAGCAAGCAACATTCCCTCAGGCATCAATCACAAGCTAAGTCAGGGGTTGACAACTTTTGGGGGGCCCATGAGCTTGTTTGCAAACTGGAGAAGCAGTTGGTACCATGCATGTACCAGAACTCTCCCCTTGAGTGCTGATAGGTGCCCATTGGGACTGGTAGGGTGGAAGGCAGGGAGCCCAACAGTAGATGGTGCCAAAGCCAATGAGAGCCAGAGCCAGCTAATTCTAGCTTTGTTCCCACCCTTCTCCCTGATGTGTTCTGCAAGGGCCACAACCACTAAGGACTTCTGCACATCTGCCAATGGTTGTCTCTGTTAAAGATTCATCAGCACCCTGTGGACAATGGTCACATCCATGCTATGCATTAATGCAGATTTAATGCAGATTTAAAGCATATGGCTTCTTTTGGGAACTGTGGTTGGATAAGGGTGCTGGGAGCTGTAGCTCTGTGAGGGGTAAACTGCAGTTCCTGGGGTTCTTTGGAGGGATGCCATGTGCTTTAAATGCATGGTGTGGATGTGAGCAACATCAGGCTTTAACCCCCACGATGTTGGTGGGACCTCTTGGCAGGCCCAGTTGAGGTGCTTATCTGTGACCAGCTCCCAGAACGCAGGAGCAGGTGCCTACTTGCAGGTATCTCTGCATGCCAAGAATGACTCGCAGGCTGCTGACAGAAGGAGCATTGCCTTTTGCTTACAAGAAGAAGGAACTGTGATTCGCCCCATTTATAGCCTTCATTTCACTCAGCATCTACCTTTGACTCAATCCATCCTCTAACATGGACTGCTTTGTACTCACATCAACTCAAGCCTCTGTACCACCCAGTCTGGCCAGCCAGTCTGGGCAGCGGTGTTAAGAGAAGACAGCAGTGTTATGCAAGGTACTCTTTTATTTATTTCTTTTTGTCCATCTCCATAACAATGTTGGCACAAGCCTGCATCACCTGTCGATTCCCTGCCCCGTCTAACAAACTGCAAACAGAGGGCACGGAGGATGGAATCCTGCTTTTAATGAAGGGGGGGTCTCTCTTGCTTTCTTTGCCCTTCCATTCCTCATCTGTCAACGATTTCGGCTAACTGAATCCTCACGGACCTGCTCTGGCCCTTGTGTTAAGGAAAACCAACACATTAGTACAAATGTTTTTCTGTGAGCTGCTGGGATCAGTGATTTAATACCAGCCGATATTTGATAGGGGGTGCCCAGGGAATACAGACTGGAAACCAGGAAGTAATATTACATGAAAGGAAAACAGAAACATATTCCTAATGGGTTAGGTCATATATTTTTTTCACTTTCTCCGCTGTAAAATCTTAAATTAGCTTTCTCCTCTTTTTCTTTCACACTTGTTTCTTAAAGAAACTGATTGCTTTCTCTATAGGATTCCTTGTCATCAGGTGATGTGGCTGGAGCGTCCCACTTAGCAAGTAGGAACAAATCAATTCCATTAGGTTCATCTCTGCTCAGATTTCAGGATGTGTTTTCCTGGCTTATTTGAAAGTGCAGCAGATTGCTTCGCCATCCTATAACAGCCTGTACATCTGGCCCCCATTTCAAGTGCCCTCCGGAAAAGTTTAGGAAAGCAAAATACAAGAAGAGTGCTCAGCATCTCGAGGTGATCACTGGATGTTGCCTAAAGCAAAATTTCAATGAAAATTTGGAAGTTCTCCTTAGGTGAAACATTGCAGGAATTGGGAAAGAAGCTCAAAATATTTAGATAAGACTAGGAGAGAAAAAATGTGGGGGGGGGGGAGCTTGAACATTGTCATGCATAAGGAGGGGCAAATCTGTTGGTTGGGGGGTCATCTAGTCCAACCCCCCGCAATGCAGGGGTCCCAACTAAAGCATCCATGACAGATGGCCACCCAACCTCTGCTTATAAACCTCCAAAGAAGGAGAGTCCACAACTTCCTGAGAGAGTTCATTCCTCTGTCAAGCAGCTCCTACAGTCAGAAAGTTCTTCCTGATGTTTAGTCAGAATCTCCTTTCTTAAATTCATTGGTTTGGTTTCTACCCTCCAGACAAGGAGAAAACAAGCTTGTTCCACCTCCCCTTTAGATATGTGAAGATGACTGTCTAGCAAATTGAGTTCAGAGAGTTCCCCTACATCTGTGTGAGGAGGAGATGGGGATTCTAGACTGGGGAGCGACAAGTCCCAGGCTGGCCTGAGCCTGTCTTGATTTATAACCTAATCACAGGGGATGACCAATTTATGCATCATCATCAGGCTGAATCCTTTTTGTTGTTTTATAATCAGAGAAGTTCCACAGAATTCCTAGTCTTTATTTCGAGGAATATAAAAGCACCCAGCATTCCCATTCCAGCCTGGTGAGGTTCTTCTCAGCTCCAGATTCATCCCCTATAGTAAACCCAAAGAAACACGCCGCATGCTTGAGGCTTGGCATCCCCTAATCTCTCTGTAGATGATTCTAATCAATTATTGGCACATGCTAGTCTCTTCATGCTTCCGGATGCCCAGAAGATCCTGTGCTGAGCGCATCCAGCAGAGATCAGATGGATAAATTCCATCAGTGGAGAAACTGGGGGTGGGGGGGCGCTGAAGAGTTTAACTCAGTGGTTCCCAAACTTTCTGGGGCTACCGCTCCCTTGGTTTCATAAACTCATCCCCAAGGCCCCCTACCCAATAAAAAGCATTATTCAGAATAGCAGCTTGCATGACCAACTTGCATGACCAATAAAATTCAGAACAGTAACAATTAATTGCACATTTATTCAAAATCCAGTTAAAATTCTTTAGTTCAATTCAACAAAAAAATGATGAACTATGGTTGCCATATCTCAAAAAGTAAACATCTGGACACAAAAGGTTTTTTTTGGGGGGAGGAGGCGCAAAGTTGTTGAGTTTCTGTGTTTTTTGCCCAAAGTTGTTGAGCTTTTTTAAATGAAATCTCAAGAAGAAGAAATCAATTTTTGAGCTTTCTTTTTCCAACTGCTAAAATGTACACCACCATGCGTCCGGACATTTTTGTGATTTCTGTATGCCAACCCTAGATGAACCAACTTTTCAAAGCCTATAGTCATTTATACCTCCAGTGGCACACCCCCACCCCCACAGGGAACCATGCACATCACCTTGAGTTCCTTGGAGGAAAATGTGGGCTATTAAGGCAATAAATAAATATGTACATAAATAAATTTCCTATGTTCCTAAGTAAATGAATGTACACACAGTGTTTCTAGGGTGCCGTAAAGGGGCAGAACAGTAGTTCAGTGGAAGAGTGCATGCTTGGCACTCAGAAGGTCCCAGGTCCAGTTCCCAGCATCTCCAGATATGGTTGGGGGTACCCCCTATATGAGATCCTAGTGTAAATGGGCCAATGGGTCCGACTCAGCAGAAGGCAGCTTCCCATGTTCCTGTTCATATGAAGTTTCTGTTACAATACAAAGCAAGAAACTCAATGGTAAGAATGGAGTCACTCTGCAAAAGAACGCCAACAAGAGATAGTTCGATACAGATTGCATAACACTGTGCAAAATACGTTTTGCAAGATCTCAGCATAGTGCTGACTCTGTGGGCAGCAGCCAGCAAATGATTTCATAAAGTCAGTGGATAATTTGCTAAACTGGCCCCAAGTCAATCTGCTTGTCTTTATATTAGTGAAAAACAGAATATAGCTTAATAAAAATAGCAACAAAACAACATCCTGTTTATTTAAGACAAGCATCCCCAAATTCGCCCTCCAGATGTTTTGGGACTACAATGCCCATCATCCCTGACCACTGGTCCTGTTAACTAGGGATGATGGGAGTTGTAGTCCCAAAACTTCTGGAGGGCCGAGGTTGCCTATGCCTGGTTTAAGAGAACTTTTCCTGGGTCTTGATGGAGCATGAGCTCTGTGCAGACATTCTTTCAGTGGGGTTTCCAAGATGCCCCATTTGTACATTCCAGCAGCATGCCGAGGGGTGGGGCGTGTTATGTTGGAGGATGCTCACCAACCCTGACTCCAATGCCCATGTCATGTTTCCACTGTCCTGACCTTTCCGCATTGAGTTTCTCAGCATACTGAGCTTACACTCATGACTCCTGCTCCCTCTTCTTGTGTTTGAATGCTGGAGGAGAGCAGCCCTCTGCTCCTGACATGCCCATACTTGGTCGAGGTTCTACATGAAGCCTGCATGCAAACAAGTGCTTGCATATGGAAGTACTCTCCATACAATCAGGAACCCTAATTTAGCAGAGCTGCTGATGGCATGCAGAAAGCCCTCTAAATGGATGTCAGGGGTCAACCAAGGCTGTGCCTTCCAGGTGCTCTCGGACTACAACTCCCACCAGCCCCAGCCAGCGTGGCTCATGGTCAGGCATGCTGGAATTTATAGTCCAACAACATCAGGAGGACACAGCCTTGGCTGCCTTGGGTGTGTGTTGTACATGCATAAGTTCTATGCTAGTGTTTGGCCACAATATCTATACTGGGAGCAGAGAACCATAGACTTATAGTTGGAAAGGACCCCAAGGGTCATCCAACCCCCTGCAATGCAGAAATCACAACTAAAGAATCCCTGGCAGGTGGTAATAAAACTTCTGTTTTGAAAGCCCCCAATGTAAAAGAGTCCACCACCTTCCAAGGTAATCTGTTCCATTACTGAACAGCTCTTCCGGGCATGTGATCCTGCCCTCCTCTCTGACCTTTAAAAGATTGTCTGCATAGAGTTGGAGCTCTGGATCTCAGTACAGTGGTACCTCTGGTTAAGAACTTAATTCATTCTGGAGGTCCGTTCTTAACCTGAAACTGTTCTTAACCTGAAGCACCACTTTAGCTAGTGGGGCCTCCCGCTCTGCCGCGCTGCCAGCGGACGATTTCTGTTCTCCTCCTGAAGCAAAGTTCTTAACCCAAGGTACTATTTCTGGCTTAGCGGAGTCTGTAACCTGAAGCGTCTGTAACCTGAAGTGTCTGTAACCTGAGGTACCACTGTAGTGGCATTCTTGGGGGCTTTTTTTCTGAGGTTGAAACAGCATTAGACTGCAGCTCTCTTTTAGATGAGAGGCCGCTGCCTTTGATTCTGCTGTGTCATCTAGTAAACAGAGTTTGGAAACATGGTCACAATAGTACGGAATAGGATACCAAAATATTGTGGAATGCACTAGTTAGTGTATTGCAAAGCGTTTTCTGGACACGTCTAAGTAAAGTATATTTAAGCAGGGGTGGGCAGGGTTTTTTTTGTTTTGTTTTTTTTTTAAAGCAATTTATTAAATTTTACAATAAAAATAGACATAATAAACAATGTAACATCGGTCTTAACATATTTTCACATTTTCTTTGGACTTCCTCACACCTCCCGCTCCCATTTTCATCGTTAAAACATTTTGTCAGCAATTTATCATCTTGTTTAAATTCTTATATCCCTTCTATATTTCATAATCATATAATTCTCAAAAGGAGCTAATTTTTCACAGTCTTACTTATTTTCTTAAAAAAACTTCTAAATTTAGTGGTGCTCAGTTGTTTTAGTCTAGCATCTTATTTAGCATTCACTCAAATTACAATACTTTTGTAAATAGTTCTTAAATTTCTTCCAGTCCTCCTCAAGGGTTTTTTTTTTTTTTTTTTTTTTTTTGTTTTGTGTTTGGTTGAAAAAGCATTAAAAGTCTTTCCATTTTCAGTGTAATCGTTTTAGGATTCCCCCAGGGATTTTAATGATGTGTTGCAGGACAGTTTGCAGCGCTTTGTGTGCAAACTTGAGCAAAAGACGGGAATGATAAACGAGGGCTCAGACTGAGTGATGTGCTGTTTGCCACAGGTATTTCTGAAACATTTCTGGAAAGCTCTCGATGGGATTTAGAGGGGCTTCTTAGGAGATAAGGAGGATTTCAAAAAACCACCAAGGCCCCAGACGTACTGTAGATAAGTAAGTTAGTAAGAGATATGCATTTAAACAGATAGTTTTACTCCATGGTCCTAAACATAGAGAGTAGCAATTTCCAGTGCAATCCCAAGTTTAGAGATTTGTGTAGGGCAAAATGAGATGTTTATCTTACAACAGGAAGCTCAGTTCCTTAACACAGTGTTTTTCCATATTCTGCTTTCAGAGAAACCCTAGCGCACTGGCTTTTCTTCACAGAAACTTGCTCCCACAGGAGGCAGTGATGGCCACCAATTGGGATAGGAAAATGTGTTTCTGAAGGAGTTTCTTTCCCCCCTGCATAGCCCTGACCTGAGAAAGACATACAGCATTTCTCTGTTAATCTCTCTTCAAGTTATACCCTGTTCTTATGCAGCTTACCTCTGTGAAGTATCCATAGTTTCTTATCTTTCTGGACTCCTGTCTGCTTTACTTCAGTCACTCTGCTAAAAAGTGATGGGCCCATCATGCTTTCCCTGCGCCATCCTGCTAATATTATATTCACATGCTCTCACCTCTGGTGCCATTGCATGCAGTTTCTCCAGCGCTGGGTTGCAATTTTAACACCCCACAATGTCAAAGAGCAACACTACACTAAGAGCATTCTGGGCAATGAAAGTGGCAGCCCCAGATCTCCACTGGAGGCTACTTGGTGATGACTGGAGCACTCCTACTGCCCAGTAACAAAGAAGGAGATCCACCAGAGAAGAATCTTGCTGAGGGGTCCCCTCAATCCTGGAGCCAGCCTTGTTACACAGTCTGGGAGCTGAAAGAGGTGGCTGTGGCAATTCACTGCATATCGTTTCAAAACAACCAGCCCAAAATCTTGGGCCGCAGGCCTGTGTCATTTGACTCTCGAAAACTTCACCAGGACAGGCTGATCCTCGAGCTGGAGGTGTAAAAGAATGTTATAATATGTGGCAGCGCTCCGAAAACAGGGAGTGAAAACAGGAAATTACTCAGCATGCCGTAAGAGAAGGAAAATGTTTCCCTGCAGCAAATGGCTCCATAGCCAAAGCCTGGAAATAGCAAAAATAAATTGGATGGGCACCTATAACTCAAAGATCTATGCGCTCATTGACTCTGTGTGTGTGTGTGTGTGTGTGTGTGCGCGCGCGCGCGCAGGAGAACAAATTGTACAAAAAAACAATGTTTTTAAAAACTTTGTCATCAGTAATCGTAAGCATACATACATATTTATGCATAGCAGCCAGGCAAATGCACCCACCATGGCAACGCGTTACAGCTGCCTTGCAAATGTTGCATGTCAAATGAAGAAACCAGATTGCAGACTCAGCCTGCGCATTCTACCTGCATGCTCTCTGGTGGAATCTTGAAACCCAAGAGCTACTGAGTAACATGTTGCGGCTCATCAAGGAGAGGCTCTAGCACATAACAGTAAAGCCATTGCAATACATGAGGTCAATGGTAGGAGCATCTACTTTGCATGCAGAAGGTCCCAGGTCCAATCCCCAGCATCTCCAGGTAGGGTTGAGGGAGAACCCTCCCCAGTTCTGGGCCACCACCACTTAAGAAGGTTTTTGACAACCTGGAGTGTATGCAGAGGAGGATGACCAAGGCTTATGAGGAATGGTGGAGGGAAATGAGTATGTTTTCCTTGGTAAAGAGGAGACTGGGAGGAGATGTGATAGCCATCTTCAGATATCTACAGGGCTGTCACATGGATGATGGAGCAAGCTTGTTTTCTGCTGCTCCAGAGGGTAGGTCCCAAACCAAAGGATTCAAATGCCAAGAAAGGAGATTCTGACTAAACATTAGGAATAACTTTTTGATGGTAAGAGCCATTCAACAGTGGAACAAACTTCATTGGAGGTTTCTTTTTTTTTAAAAAATGATATTTATTAAAATTTCAAAAAATACAAGAATTACACAAAAACAAAAAGTAAAAATACAAGAAAATACAAAATACGGCAAGAAAAATAAAAAAACCCTTATTAAGATATAACAAAGAAATGAAAAATAAAAAGAAACATACAAAATAAAAACAGTTAAGAACTCATTAATTTTCCATAGCATATCTTCCTTACACTTATTTCCCCGGACCTCCTCGTACCTCCCTTTTTTGTATTCCAGTTCAGTTTGTTAGTTCAGCAAATCCTTACCATTAAGCTTTTACCCATTTGTAAACCTTTTTTCATATCTCTTAAAGCATTACAGCTGGAAACCACTTAGTTTCTATCCAACATCCTTCTAGGATTCATTAATTTTACAATATTTCTGTAAATAGTCTTTAAATTTCTTCCAGTCTTCTTTCACCGACTCTTCTCCCTGGTCTCGGATTCTGCCAGTCATTTCTGCCAATTCCATGTAGTCAATCACCTTCATCTGCCATTCTTCCAGAGTGGGTAGATCTTGTGTCTTCCAATACTTTGCAATAAGTATTCTTGCTGCTATTGTAGCATACATAAAAAAAGTTCTGTCCTTCTTTGGCACCAATTGGCCGACAATGCCCAAAAGAAAGGCCTCTGGTTTCTTCAGGAAGGTATATTTAAATACCTTTTTCAATTCATTATATATCATTTCCCAGAAAGCCTTAATCTTTGGGCACGTCCACCAAAGGTGAAAGAATGTACCTTCAGTTTCTTTACATTTCCAACATTTATTATCGGGCAAATGATAGATTTTTGCAAGCTTGACTGGGGTCATGTACCACCTGTATATCAATTTCATAATATTCTCTCTTAAGGCATTACATGCCGTAAACTTCATACCTGTGGTCCATAACTGTTCCCAGTCAGCAAACATAATATTATGTCCAACATCTTGTGCCCATTTAATCATAGCAGATTTCACCGTTTCATCCTGAGTATTCCATTTCAACAGCAAGTTATACATTCTTGACAGATTCTTAGTTTTGGGTTCTAACAGTTCTGTTTCTAATTTTGACTTTTCCACCTGGAAGCCAATTTTCTTATCCAAATTATATGCCTCCATTATCTGATAATAATGAAGCCAATCTCTCACTTTGTTTTTTAGTTTTTCAAAACTCTGCAATCTCAATTTATCTCCTTCTTGTTCCAAAATTTCCCAATATGTTGGCCATTTGGCCTCCATATTGAGCCTTCTCAGAGCTTTTGCTTCCATTGGTGACAGCCACCTTGGGGTTTTATTTTCCAATAAATCTTTATATCTTATCCAGACATTAAACAATGCTTTCCTGACAATATGATTTTTGAATGCTTTGTGTGCCTTGACCTTATCATAACATAAGTATGCATGCCATCCAAATACATTGTTAAAACCTTCTAAATCCAAAATGTCTGTGTTTTCAAGAAGTAGCCATTCTTTCAACCAGCAAAAAGCTGCTGATTCATAGTAAAGTTTAAGGTCTGGCAGGGCAAATCCACCCCTTTCCTTTGCATCTGTTAATATCTTAAATTTTATTCTGGGCTTCTTGCCCTGCCAGACAAATCTAGAAATATCTCTCTGCCACTTCTTAAAACAGTCCATCCTGTCCACAATTTGCAATGTCTGAAATAAAAACAACATTCTCGGCAATACATTCATTTTTATCACAGCAATGCGGCCCAACAATGAAAGTTTCAAATTTGACCAAATTTCTAAGTCTTTTTTCACTTCCGTCCAACATTTTTCATAATTATCTTTAAATAAGTTCCCATTTTTGGCTGTCATATTAATCCCCAAGTATTTCACTTTCTTTACCACAGTCAATCCTGTCCCATTCTGAAACCTATCTCTTTCAATCGGTGTTAAATTTTTCTCTAAAACCTTAGTTTTTAGCTTGTTCAATTTAAAACCTGCCACCTGACCAAATTCTTGAATTAATTCTAAGACTCTTTTAGTGCTAGATTCTGGCTCCTGTAACGTCAATACTAAGTCATCTGCAAATGCTCTCAGTTTGTACTGTTTGGCTCCGACCTGTATACCTTTTACCAACCGGTCCTTTCTAATCATGTTTAGCAAGACCTCCAGGATCGATATAAAAAGCAATGGGGAAATTGGGCACCCCTGTCATGTCCCTTTTTCTATCTTAAATTCTTCCGTGACCACATTATTTACAATTAATTTGGCCTTTTGTTCAGAATATATTGCACCTATACCATTTTCAAAACCTTGGCCTACCCCCATCCCATGTACGGTGGTGCCTCGCAAGACGAAATTAATTCGTTCCGCAAGTCTCTTCGTCTTGCGAGTTTTTCGTCTTGCGATGCACGGTTTCCCATAGGAATGCATTGAAAATCAATTAATGCGTTCCTAGGGAAACCGCCTTCAGACCAGGTCCGGGGACAGTCTGTCCCCGGACCTCTTCTGAAGGCTGGGGGGGGGGGGGACAAGGGCTTTTCTTCCCACCCCCAGCATTTTAAAAAACCCCGGGACAGCGGAGGACTTCTCCGCTGTCCGGGCGATCTTAAAATGCTGGCGGGCGGCATTTTAAAATCGCCCCGGGACAGCGGAGGACTTCTCCGCTGTCCGGGGCGATTTAAAAGCCCCTGGGAAGGCAGGCAGGGGGGACAAAGACTTTTGCCCCCCGCCAGCCTTCAGAAGAGGTCCTGGACCTCTTCTGAAGGCGGGCGGGGGGCGAAAGTCTTTGCTCCCCCCGCCTGCCTTCAAAAGCCCTCTGGGACAGGCAGGCAGGGGGGAGCAAAGACTTTCGCCCCCCCCGCCCGCCTTCAGAAGGTGTTCCCGCCCCGCCGCCCGGCTTCGGAGCACCGTTCCGAAGCCGGGCGGCGGCGGCAGGTCTTCCCTCCCCCCCGCCCGGCTTCGGAGCACCGTTCCGAAGCCGGGCGGCGGCGGCAGGTCTTCCCTCCCCGCCGCCCGGCTTCGGAGCACCGTTCCGAAGCCGGGCGGCGGCGGCAGGTCTTCCCTCCCCCCCCCGCCCGGCTTCGGAGCACCGTTCCGAAGCCGGGCGGCGGCGGGAGGTCTTCCCTCCCCGCCGCCCGGCTTCGGAGCACCGTTCCGAAGCCGGGCGGCGGCGGCAGGTCTTCCCTCCCCCCCCGCCCGGCTTCGGAGCACCGTTCCGAAGCCGGGCGGCGGCGGCAGGTCTTCCCTCCCCGCCGCCCGGCTTCGGAGCACCGTTCCGAAGCCGGGCGGCGGCGGCAGGTGTTCCCTCCCCCCGCCCGGCTTCGGAGGAGCCTTCCGAAGCCCGGCGGCGGCGGGAGGAGGTGTCCCCGCCCCGCCGCCAGGCTTCGGAGGAGGTCCGAGGACAGTGGGGAAGACTTCCCCGCTGTCCCTGAGATTTCCCTATGGGCTGTCGTCTTGCGAAGCAAGCCCATAGGGAAATTCGTTTTGCGAAGCGCCTCCAAAACGGAAAACCCTTTCGTCTAGCGGGTTTTCCGTCTTGCGAGGCGTTCGTCTTGCGGGGTACCACTGTAAGTTCTTCTTCATAAAACTCCAAGAGATATTGTCAAAAGCTTTCTCCGCGTCCACAAATATCAAAACTGCTTTAGTGTTTATAGTCACTTCTAATTTTTCCAAAATATCAATTATATTCCTCAAATTATCAGACAAGTGTCTTCCTGGGAGAAAGCCAGCTTGATCTTTATGAATCTCTTCCATCAATACTTTTTTCAATCTCTTGGCCAAAATATCTGCAAAAATTTTGTAATCCACATTAAGTAACGATATAGGGCGGTAGTTCTTAAGCTGGTTTCTAAACAGAGGTTGGATGGCACCTGTCAGTGATTCTTTTGCTGTGATTTCTTCATTGCAGGAGGTTGAACTAGATGACTCTTGGGGTTCCTGCCAACTCTACAGTTCTCTGGTTCTATGAAATCATTGCCAGTTGATTTGGACAATACTGAGCTTGATGGACCCAATGGTTTGACTTTGTATAAGGCATCTTCCTTTATGGCTATGCTATACTCCTAATATCTGCTAACATTAAGATATGCACCGAGGGCTCATCCACACTTCTGCTTGCCCTGAATTATAGTGATATTCTTCTTCCATTAAGCATATGCAGGAATAGGCTGCACCACTGTTTGCAAGAAGATGGAAATGAAGGTGAAAGATACAAGTGCTCCTTTCTTTTTCCCTTGCTGGGCAAGTAGTATATAAATGACTTCACCCAAGGTCATGCTCTTTTAAGCTGTTACACTCATTAATGAAGGATCAAATCCCCACTTTATTATGATAGCTCTAAAGTGAAACAATGTTTTTTAAAAAATCCATCCTTCTGGGGACGTAGGAAGCTGTCTTCTACTAAGGCTATTGATTCATCCAACTCAGTATTTCTCTGATGGTATTGGGCTTCAGCTCCCATCATGCCCGACCATTGGCCATGCTGGCTGGGGCTGATGGGAGTTGGGGTCCCAGAGCATCTGGAAAGCACAGCATTGGCTGACCCTGACATTCGTGCATAGGGCTTTCTGTGTGCGATCAGGAACACTGCTAAAGGAGGGTTCCTGGTTGTGTGGAGAACCTTCTCCATGGAAACAATTGCTTGCATGCAGTCCAATGACATCTGAAGGGACACCCTGTGTTGGCTCCCCCTGGTCCACACTGACTGGCAGCAGCTCTCCAGGGTTTCAGACAGAGACAGGAGATGCCAAGGGCTGAACCCACAAAGCATGTACACTATCACTGTGGTACAGTCCTTGTCCCTTTGTCAGTCTAAGACTATGAGTAAACCAGGCTAGTTCAAATTTCTTCAGGGTTGCCCATCTGCATTAAGTGATCTTGAGGACACCCCTTTATTCCTTCCAGCAACTCGATGCTGCAGGCTTTCTGGAGGGACAACCCCCTTGCTTTCCTGAAGTTTACAGTCCTCTGTGCTGTTGCCTTTGGCTCCATCACAATGGGCGGCGATGCCTTTTACTTTTCAATTTAATAATCTTTTGGCTGCTGTCAAACATTGTTTCTCGTTAGATTAGCGGTGGAGGATTAAGCAGTGTAATGTTAGGAAGGTATTTCCTTCTTCTTCGCCAATGGGAGGGAGTTGGCAGGAGGGGCTCTGCCTTCCTTTTGCATGGCGTAATGCTGGGTTTGAAAAGAGATGTCGAAGAAGGAGCCGATTTACATGGAGAGAGGTGCTGTGACCCTAAGCAACCTCTGTGCCTGTGCAGGATTGGGCCCTTGATAGTGAACACATGCAGAAGTGGGCCTGGGGCAGTTGGGTTTTTGCTTGTCCAATACAAGGGAAGTACTACCTGCCAAAACTGATCACCTATGTGTTGTATCCAAGGGTAATCATACTCAGAGTGGTCTCATTGAAATTTACAGACATGGCTAACTTCGGTCCATGAATTTCAGCAGTTACGAGTCAGCGACTGGCCCAAAGTCATCCAGTGAGCTTCATGGCCAAACCCTGGTCTTCTAGGTCCTAATCTGCCACTCTAACCACTACACCACACTAATATCTGACTGTGATGAGATGTGTGGTCTGGAAGGACAGCAGAGGAAGGAATGCATCACATGGAATTCCTCCCTTATGGTTTACTTTGCTTTGACTCAACTGTTGCTAAGTTCTCCTCAGAAGTCCCTGGGTGCTTCTTTCCTTCTGGAGGACAGGTTGCAGCAACTTAGTGTAATGCAAGAAGATATCATCACCTCTTAAGAGATCTGGGTCGTGTATTGCTGCTGTCAGGCATCGCATCCAGGTCTGACGTTGTAGAGCTGAGTTGCAAAAGAAGAAAGTATTGATCGGTTTGATCCCAAGTTCACTGGAGGGCTTTGTTTCCTGGAAAGAACAAACTCCTGCAAGCTGCAAGCACAGCAATTTCATCAAGAAATATTATCCCTCTCTTCTCAAATTGTCTTGCTTATCTGTGGGGTGATGTCTTGCCATTATCTTGGTGTTGAAAGAGTGCATCGGAGGAGTGATAGAGACAGATACCAACCCACCAGATTTACCCTTACATCCCTGCCAGATTTGCAAAACTAGCCACACCATTGCTGCTTCTCCCCAAACCCAGCTTTTTGTTTCCCTTGCATGGAAGGAATACATGCTGGAGTCAATAGGGGTTTCCTTCTGAGAAAAATATGGTAAGCACAGCACAGTCCATGAGCATTTCATTCTGACATTGTGTGTTGAAGGGATGTCATGTGGAAGATGGAGCAAGCTTGCTTTCTGCTGCTCAAGAGGTTAGGACCCAAACCAATGAATTGCAAGAGAGGAGATTCCAAATAAATATTAAGAAGAATTTTATGAGGATAAGAACTGTTTGACAGTGGAATGAACTCCTTTGCAAGGTGGTGGACTGTCCTTCTTCGGAAGTTTTCAAACAGAGCTTAGGTGGCCATCTGTCAGGGATTCTTTCACTGTGATTCCTTCGTTGCAGGGGTTTGGATTGGATGGCCCTTGTGGTCCCTTCCAGGTCTACAATTCTAAGAGTCTATAAGATGAAAGATCTGAAAGCAAACTGTGTGTGTCAGTCAAATTCAGAGGAAACAACAATGAAGAATGCTAACACATCTGTTCCATTTTGTACAGAAGACCAGGTAATTCCAAATGACACAGTGATGTGTAACATACAGGGAAGTGGTAATTTCAAAGGATGGTTGTGTTTCGGTTTGTGGATTGTTGTGGAAAGTGTGAATTAAGTAGGATTGTGTTTAAATGACAATTGAATCATGGTCCACACTCATTGTCTGGAGAACAGATGAATGTAAGATGAGCCTGCTGGATCGTACCAATGGCCCCATCTAGTCCTGCATCCTGTTCTCACAGTGGCTGTGTGAAGAATTGGAGTAAGAGTCTGGCTCCTCTGTTCTCGTACCATTGACCTCTATTCAAGACACAGAGCAGAGGCAACTTGGATCTGAGGCAACCCTTGCATGAAAACACCTACCTTTTCATCGGTGCATCTCCATCTTGAGTTTGTGTGTGTTCTGATATCCCGTGGGAAACAGCTTTTTAATATATTGTTGGTGACACTTCCAGTCCACTCTTCTGCTAAGATGCTTTGTCTCATCGTAATATCATGCACCTGAAAGCATGACTTGCTGAAGGCCACCCATTCAGCTTGAGTGTTTCCCACACCTACACTCAGTCTTAGCTTCTGCAATGCACTTCTTGCTTTTGGAAGGCTGCTCCACAAATTGCACTGCATTCCAGAGGGAGCCAAAGGTTTAAAATCCAAGGAATGCCAGGCTGTGAACCCAGAAATCTCCAAGCCTCTGCAACCAACAGATCCACCTGTCTTTCAACAAGTCTAAGACAGGAGGCCTTTTGCTGTTAGCCATTTGGTTTGTGTTGTGATGGATGGAGATATATATCTGTTCAGCATTAAGTCGAAAGGGGTTTGAGGTGTGCTGTCAACGGTGCTTGCCATAATCCACCAGGCAACCCTGTCTGACTTTCTCCTATACTAGGATGATGCAGATATAGCAGAATCAGTTTACTGAACATCTTACAGATGCATGCCTTCTGGATAGTGTCTACAGATAAGCAGAGGAATGGCTGAGAAACTGGGGACACAAATTAGGTTACTCCGAAATGCCAGGATCACCATAGAATGACACCATTTTAAGCCTGAGAAGGGCCTGGAGAACATTATTATTATTATTATTATTATTATTATTATTATTATTATTATTATACATTTGTATACCAGCCCTCATCTGAAGATCACTGGGCAGTTCACAACATAAAAGTACAATATGAGAACACAAAATACAAAATAAAACAAAAACAAACCAATAACCTCCGATTCAGTTGACATTTAAAGGTGAATCTACCAAATTCCAAAACAATAGGGGAACTGAATTGAAACTCACACTTCTTCAAATTTGATAGTAATGTGTACAAAACATGCATTATATTAGGGGGAAACGTTTTGTAAAAAAGGTGTACGTTAAGGAAAATTGTATACAAAAAATGTGTATATTAAGAGAAATTCACAGTGAAATACTACTGAAGTTTCAGTAGAACTTTTTATTTTTTGATGCAAAATCATGTGAAAATGTGGAGAGCTGAATTTAAGATTGGAAAAAAAACCTGAAACGGAGAGACTTACTGAAGTGGGCAGATTTGCCCATCCATACTTATCTTCATCTAAACCAGGTAGGGCATCCTCCTAACATTGACCAAAATAATGCGAGGAAATCACATCCTGTCACGTATTGAATATGACACTCATGTATGTCCATTTCAGCATAAATGTAAGTTTTGTGCCATTTCAAAAAAAATAGATTTTATTTTGTGGTTTGGTATTGTTTTTATTTTTGAATTACATATGGGGGGGCACAAACTTTTCAGTACTCAGAGCCTCTAAAAGGTCGAGCCCTGACCACAAGTGTCATCAGCCCGAGCCAGTCTGATCAATAGTCAGGACCGATTGGATTTGTAGACATCTAGAGGGCCGCAGGTTAGCCAATACTTGAAAAACATTTTTTAAAAAAAAAACCTAAAAGAGGCCATCTCCATCTGTAGTCAACCCATTCTTTCTAGCATGTCAGGATTGTACCAGTGCATTCCCACCTCATTCTATTGCGTTTGTTGTAGGAGCCATAATTGTCCACCGGTGGATCAACCCTTTCTCTTCTTAACAGTCTCACATGATGAATTCAGGGCAGCACCATGTCTTATAATGACAAGCTCTGCATTCACAAATTCTTCCACTTGTACCTCTTCTTCAGTAAAGACACAGGATAGGAAGACCCCTGTGGGATCAGGTCAATAGCCCCATCTAGTCCAGCCTCCTGCCAACCAGATGTCCCAGATGTTTCCAGCAACAATTATTCAGAAGCATCACTGTCATTGGACCACCATTCTGCTCTCACAGTGGCCAACCAGATGCCTCTTCTGGGAAACTCTCAAGCAATAACTCTCTCCACCTGCAATTCCAAGAAACTAGTGTTCCCAACTTGTACCTAGTAGATGCTCAACGTGCAATAGGATCTTCTTCAATCTCTCTCAAATCCCCTCCACCCCACCCCCAGCTGTGTTTTTGTTTGTCTCCAAGATGGCTTTCAATTTCACATAATGTTTTCCCATTATATGTGGCTCTGAATAATCAAATAACGAGAAGGAACAAGCATAAATCAGGAAACCGTTCGCCCATGCCAAAGGAACAGAGGGGAGAGAAGGCGAGGACATATGGAGTTCATCACCAATGAGGGAAGAGGAACAAAACAATAATGAAATGACAATAATAAAAACAGGATAGTGTCAATGGAGTGTGAGCCCGGCTGGGGGCATTTGCAGAGCGATTGTCTTTTCATATATGGCTTGTAAGCAGTTTTTGTGGTTTCCGTCAGATCCCTTGGGGATCCTCTTGGCCAAGCCCCACTCTCCGTTATTCTCAGCTTTTTAAATTTGCTGCCCTGGCTGTCGCTGGCTGGGTGACGCTTTAACAGTTGGGTGCAATTAGCAGTGTGCTGGCAAGAGATTAAGGGTTCCACGAAAACCTTCCTGGAGAACAATTCCAAGAAGCTGAGCTGCAGTGACACTTTCCATCTCACATGAACTCCAAGAGTTCTCTCTCTCTCGCCCCAAGAAAACTCCCTCTGCTAATTCCCCGGGCAGAAATTAATCAAAAAGGCCCAGGTTTGTCTTGACAGCCAAGACTTATGATGGAAAGAATGTTTCTTGATGGAGCAAACCAACCAGGCTTTGAAATCAGAGCTCCTTTGAAACTGGTCTGAGTCGATGCGTTGACATACATGGACAGCGTTGGGAGCTGGGCCACAGAGGGTACTACAAACAGGCCGTTTCATTTTTCTGCTGCCAAGTGTTTGGAAGCCACAACTGTGCCCCACATGAGCATGTTGGCCCCTTGCTTTGCTCCATTGTAGCATTGACTTTAAATATGCCCATTCAGAAATCTGATGGAAAGAGACATATCCCGCCTGTTGAGAACATGTGACTTCCCCAATGTTGATGACCAGTGTTGCCTTCTCCTCCACAAGAGGGTCCACCAGCTGACACCAGTGCTTTTAATGTAACTAATTTTATAGTTAACACAATAAGAACTCTGCAGGATCAGGCCAAGGGACCATCTACTTCAACGTCTAGATCTGCTGGAAGCAGGAAGCCTCCATTGTTTGGGGAGGCTTTCTGGACAATACAGAACCTTTGAGTCAAGGGTAGGGAATGGGTACTAGTCCCCATTCCTCTGTGCTCATCATTTCCTGATTAGAAGAATATCTAACAGGGCTGTAGAGACTTTGTTGGTAAGAGCTTTGTGGCAACCACCAGCCTATGTATAAGCAATAGATACCACTATCAGGGCAGATGTCCAGGGACCCATTCAACAAGATGAGCAAGAGCGACCCTCAAATATACCAGGACTGACTTACCACATTTTGAAATAAGGGGTGCAATCCACATCACCATCTAAACAGGGGTGCTGGCTTAAAGACCAATGAGTCCAGAGTCTATATTTACATAAGTGCACCAGTGCAGTTGAGACTTCCTGACTGTCTAACCCAGGATTGTCTACATGGATAGTCATTGGCTAGCGAAGGTCTTATGCATACACAGGTCATTCCAGTGGTGGCTGACTCCTAGGGCCGATAGCTCAGTTGATAGAGCATGAGGGTCTTAATCTCAGGGTCATAGGTTTGAGCCCCATGTTGGACAAAATATTCCTGCATTGCAGGGGGTTAGACGAGGTGACCCCTGTGGTCCCTTCCAACTCTACAATTCTATTATTAAATGTTTATTATTTTATTTAGTGCATCTCTAGCCCACCTTTTTCCCAAGGAGCTCAAGGTGGCAAATGTGGTTCTCTCCTCATTTAATCCCAAGGCAGGTTAGGCTGAGAGGCAGTGACTGGTCCCCAAGTGCACAACCAGTTAGCTTCTTGACCGAGTGGGGATTTGAACTCTGGTCTCCCAGGTCCTAATCTGACACTCTAACCACTACACCACATACAATATGGTGGCTTTGTTTTACGATGCTGAGCATTGTTTACCAGAGATACCAATACAGAGGACTGAGACCTATCCCAGGGCTACAAAATATATTTCTTCTAGTTGTGTTTGGTGGAAAGACGGAAAGCATTGGGGAGTTGTGCTGCAACTTATTGCATTGGGGGACAGTGAGAACATCTGGCTATGCAGGTGAGCAATTGGGCTCATTTAGCAAGCAATAAAAAAAAACAACCATTTCCCTTCTTGCTTTGTTTTTGGACTGCCTTCTCCCTCCCTACCTCTCTCCCCGGCCACCAAAAAATCCATACTGGTATAAAGCTGACAGTAATTCTGTAATTGCAGTTCATTGTAAAACAGCTTTTCTTAATCACAGAATATGCCTGGCATGCCGTTATTGATTAAAAATAATTGCACACGTGGAAGCCAAGCCATGATGTATTGTTTGGGTTCTGGAAAAAATCAAGAGGCTGCAACTGCCTGGCTACACTGGTGAAATTGGAACACAGGAAGCTGCCTTATACTGAGTTAGACCCATTGGGCCATCGAGCTCAGTGCTGTCTGCACTGGCCGACAGCAGCTCTCCAGGCTTTCAGATGGGGACCAGCTTTTGTTAGTACAGAATTTGTATTGCAAACAGAATGCAATTTCAATTTTAACAGCAGAGTACACACAACTTTAGGTGTCTCCTTCTTCTTGAGGAATTTGCTATTCAGATGCCATGTGCCTAGTCCTGCATACCAAGGACTGCACATATTGTGTACATCTGTCACCCATATCATGTGGCTCTTCTTTCCCCTAGGAGACCATCCCCTGCAAGGAACTGGCACCTGGAATTCAGTTACCCAGGCAAATGTGTTTGCAATCCAAGTCATTTTTAAATTTAAACCCAAGGCAGTTTCCAAATCATTTGGAACCAGGTAATAAAATTGTCACTCATATAATAATAATTTTAAAAAGCCAGCTCAAAGAAGAAATGAATGAAAACTGCTTCCTGGCAGCACAACCTGGACAGAAAATTACTTCTTAAGGAGCCATGTCTCCACCAGATCTCTGAAAGGCAATGGAGGGAAACTCTGACAGACATCAGGGAATGAGTTCCACAAAAAGGGGCAGCCACCGCTAAGGCCCTGTCTCTCCTAGCCCTTTGCCAAGCTTCAGAAAGGAAGGGGGCATTGGAAAGGACTTCTCTGAGATCTCAGAGCACATGGAAACATGTCTTAGGAAGAGGCAATCTTTAAGGTAACTGTGTGATTGATTTGTTCTGCCACAGAAGGAGAAGCATGTGTTTGTTTAACAAAATGTATATACTGCTTAATTGTCAATAAAATTTCTAAGTGGCTTCATAGGCTTAGGTTTATTAAATTTGTGCATTGCTTCTGAGAAAGCTTCTACGTTATTAACAACCAACATTTTAAAAATTGCAAATAAAACCGCATAAGCAGCACAATCCTATGGCTGGTGTGGTCCGAATGCTGGGGTGTCTTTGCCTGGCATTGAAAAAATGGCACAGTTGGAACCAGGCAGGCCTCCTCCCAAGAAGAACATTCCATAAACAGAGGGGCTACCACACAGAAGTCCCTGTCTCTCTTTGTCACTCTCTGAACCTCTGTCAGAAGTGTGAGAACCTCTGTCAGAAGTGTAAGAACATAGGAAGAACCAGTACTGGGTGGCCCATCTAGTCCAGCATCCTCTTCTCACGGTGCTCATGGGAAGCCCACAAGCAGGATATGAGTGCAAGAGCCCTCTCCCCTCCTGTGGCTTCTAGCAACTGGTATTCAGAAGCATCACTGCCTACGGCCATGAAGGCAGAGCATAGCCAATGTGGCTGCTAGTCATTGATTGGCTTCTCTGCGAGTTTGTCCAGTCCTTTTAAAGCCATCCAAGTTGTTGGCCATCCCTGGCTCCTATGGGAGTTTAACTATGCACTGCATGAAGAAGGGCTTCCTTTTATCTGTCCTGAATCATGCCATAGGTTACCATGTCAGGGTCCAGGCAGGTTCATACCAGGCAAGGAGGTCCTTTAGTTATCCACCATAGCTTTGTGTGAAGTCGGCCTTGCTCTCATTCCAGTTTGTTGCAAGCTGCTGATGGAGAAAGAGAAGCTTGCAGTGTGATGGTGTCCATCATGTGTTCTACATTGCTTTACCGGGAGGAGAAGGCCGTTACCTTCAGAGACAGCCATGCAATGGTGGTGATGTGTAGCCAAGTTCTCAAAAGCTGACAATTTGGCACCGTATCCCTAAAAAGTGTACAGATTTGTATCTTTGCATTTGTCAAAGGGAAATATGCTTGAGCTAAACATTTTTTGTGTGTGGTGGGGGAGGAAGACTTACATTAAGCTCTAATTTTAATTTCTGCAATTATGTTTTCCTGCCTCCAGCACTGGCTGGGCTCTTGTATCCTAGAGGCAAGCGAAAGTCATGTCATACTTTTGGCAAACGGTGCAATATTCAGTCAAGGTCAGGGGGAGAAAGGGAATTTCTTCCTGACCTCAGCTGATGATCAAGTGATTCCCTGAAGCAAAAAAGATTGATTGCTCTTGCAATGTTTATCCTAGCTAGTATAACTACGAATGCAGGGAGGAGAATGTGGTCGGAAGAGAGTCTTCAGAGCCAGAATTCATGAGTTCCCTGCCCAGTTTAGTAATGTACTAAGGCTTCTCAACCTACTTACGCTAGAGTAATTCCATGGATTCATTTGCACCTGCTTAGTAGAAACTTTATTTGCAGAGTTAGTAATGGTTGGGGTTAGATCCAAAAATCCCCTTTCTCTAGGGGTTAGACCCAAAAATCCCCTTTCTCTAGGGTAGCCATGAGCCATGGGTCCGAGACATTTATCTTTTGTCCCACCACTTTCCCTGGGGAATCCCATTGTTTACTGATGAATCAGTACAAATGTCAATAGGTGGAAAACCTGATTCAGCATCAAGCAGCAGGTTTTTCAGGGGAAAGCAATGGGACAAAAGGAAAACCCTTTGGACCGGTGACTTGAAATCACAGGACAAACAAAGGTGTGGATGAGCCCTTAGGGAAACAACAGAGAAATAGAAGAAACCACCATGTGAATGCAGCCCAAGTCCTCCTTAAAGATAAGGAACACTAACAAGGGGCCTTGAAGTTGTATATTAACACTGCGTAAATGAAAACCAGGTTGAGTAAGAACATAAATCACCTATCACAACCTCCCCCACTATGGTGAAATGTACTATATTTACATTTAAATTATAGCAATTCTTTCAACATTTGTTTCCAAGCGTGTAAATTAAATTTGGATTAAAACAATAATAATTACAAATTTGTAAACCACCTCCCATTATCCTCTCTGTTTTTTGGGGTGGTGGTGATGTCTTTCCTCTGTCAATGAGTAAGGTAAGGGACCATCCTACATTTCTCTGATGGAAGAAGTGTTCCTCCAACAGAGGCACTCCTTTCATTAGACAGAATGTTTGGGTTCTAGCCATTGCTATCCCTCTTCAGAGTAAGGCCATTGAAATTAATAGACATGACTAGCTTAGGTTCATTAATTTCAGCGGGTCTGTTCTGAGCAGGATTATCCTCAGAAGCAAGAAACAACCCTTTGTATTTACTGTAAACCTATGTGTCTTAATTGTCCCTTCACCTGCCTTTTTCTTTGACATACTTGCTGTCCATCATTTCATGGAGCTATTCTTCAAATCCCAAACCAACTCCTGGAAAGCACATTGTTCTACAGCCTATCCTCACAATAGCAAATGAGCTATATATGGTGAACACAAAGATTCCACAGGAATTGAGGAAGGTAGGGATGAATGCAATGCTAAATTTCTTTATAAGAACCCAAGCTCTCCTGAAAACGAATATGATACAAATAAAGGCAAATGGCAAGAAAAAGCATCCTCATCTCTGAGCATCTCTGAGCACCCCTTTTTTCATTGCACAGGTGTCTCTACTCTGAGCCTGGAAGAGTATGACACAGGTATGCTTTGCCTCCTGGATGGAGGTTTCTGACAGCTGCGAAAACAAGCACCCTCCTTCACGTCAGATCCTCCAGCTAAAGTAAACCCATGAGGTCATGCCAGAACTTTCGTGTCACCCCTGTAATAATTAGGATGCTTGCCCAGTTGCCTCAGCAGCCCCATCTTGCACACAGGTGTGTTGACTTTAGGCAGCTGGCATAACAAGAATGTGCCAGCACAAAATCCGAAAGCAGCTCAGGGGAGGCTGTCCAAAATTAACACAGCTAACTTGTGAAATATTGTCAGAGGGAGGCATGATTCTCCTCTTTTTTTAAAAAAAGGGGAAAAAGAAAAGGAACACCCCCACACCCTAACAAACCAATCATGATGGAGAAAAAGCAGAAATTGAGCCTGGCAAATTGTAGAAATGAAAGGGAATCTTTGTCCATGATCTCAAGAGGGAAAGGAGCTTGCAATTAGCTATGAAGCAGTTCACACATGTGTAAAGCTTGATTTCTCATCATTAGATGACCCACAACTGAGTGTCTGAATGCTTCTGAATACGAGGTGCTAGAAACCACAGAATGGGAGAGCAAGCTTGGGTTCTAATCCTGCTTACAGGATTCTCACAGGCATCTGGGTGGCCACTGTGAGCACAGGATGCTGGACTAGATGGGCCAGCCGCTTGATACAGTAGGCATTTCTTAGGATTCTGGTACAAGGCAAGGTGGTGACACACACTGCACCCTGTTCCACGTACAGAAGCCAACTGGACTTTCCACTCAGTATGTTTCTGAGCACAATTCAAAGTGTTGGTGCTGACGTTTAAAGCCTAAAGTGCCTTGGCCCAGTATACCTGAAGGAGCGTCTCCACCCCCATCGTTCAGCCCAGACACTGAGGTCCAGTGCTGAGGGCCTTCTGGTGGTTCCCTCACTGCGAGAAGCCAAGTTACAGGGAACCAGGCAGTGGACCTTCTTGGTAGTGGTGCCCGCCCTGTGGAATGCCCTCCCATCAGATGTCAAGGAAATAAACAACTATCTGACTTTTAGAAGACAACTGAAGGCAACCCTGTATAGGGAAGTTTTTAATGTTTGATGTTTTATTGTGTTCTTAATATCCTCTTGGAAGCCGCCCAGAGTGGCCGGGGAAGCCTGACCAGATGGGCGGGGTATAAATAAATTGTTGTTGTTGTTGTTGTTGTTATATTGCTTCAACAATAGGAGCACAAGTGATTTTGAGGGCAGTAAGTCTCAACTGGCAAACCCAGCTCTATCCTCCAATACTTTGCTGCTGTCACCCCATCTCATTTGTCTCACTTTGTCCAAGGGGTCAAGCCAAATCTGCATATAAAGCATTATTTTGGGGGTAAAAGTTCTAAATGATGGTGTCTGATCTTCCTGGACAGGACAGCCCCAGCCTGACTTTCCCCTGGAAACCAATACACTCAGTTAGGTACACCTTAGCTGTACATCACAGATCAATGCACATAGCTACTATGGAAAAGTAAGCATATGGAAGCTATGCCACTGATGGGAAACAAACAAGTTCATACATTTATTTGATTGATATCCTAACCCTTTCCTCCAAGGAAATAAGGACAGCGTACATGGCTCTCCCACATCAATATTTATCCTCAAGACAACTCCATAATAGAGATGTTAGACCTGGAGTAAATGACTGGTCTAAGTTTACCTTATGAGCTTGTGGCTGGGTAGAGATTTGAAGCTATGTCTCCCCACTTTATGTTCAATCTCTAACCCAAGGGTAGCCAACATGATTCTCCCAAGATGCTGTTGGACTTCAACTTCCATCAGCTCCAACCAGCATGGCCAACAGTCAGGGGTGATGGAACGTGCCCGAAGATTAAGGCTTTCTGGGAAATGATATATAATGAAATGAAAAAGGTACTTAAATGTACTTTCCCGAAGAAACCAGAAGCCTTTCTCTTGGGCATTGTCGGCCAATTGGTGTCAAAGAAAGATAGAATCTTTTTTATGTATGCTACGACAGCAGCAAGAATACTCATCGCAAAGTATTGGAAGACACAAGACTTACCCACTCTGGAAGAATGGCAGATGAAAGTGATGGACTATATGACACTGGCTGAGATGACTGGCAGAATCCGCGACCAGGGGAAGGAGACGGCAGAAGAAGAATGGAAGAAATTTAAAATCTATCTTAAGGACTATTATAAACTTGATGAATGTTAGAATGTCGAGGTTTTGAGAAAGAAAGGGTTACAGCGATATAAGATTAGACTGAAGGAAAGATTAAGAAGACATATGTTTGACAGAACTATTTAGAAGTTGCTGGAAAATTTTGGACATTGGGATGCAGAAAGGGGAGGTACGGGGGACTCCGAGAAAGAAGGTTTATGAAAAAAAGGTCACGAAACTATACGTGTTTGTATGTCTTTTTATATGTTTGTATTGTTTTAAAAAGTTTGTAAAACCAATAAAAATTTATATACAGACTGTGAAAAAAAACAAAAAACAAAAAAACAGTCAGGGGTGATGGGAGCTGTATTCCAAAAACATCTAGAGGCTACCATGTTGGCTGGCCTTACTCTAACTGGCTCTCAGTGAAGCGGAGAAGGAGCTAGAGTAACACAGAAGCCTCACCAAAGACGCCTAAGGAGGAATGGAATAAGAGGAAAGGTCCTTTTGTGCATCACAAATTCATTAAATAACAGGAAGCAGAGAGTGGAAATAAATAATAATTTATGTTGTTGTTGTTGTTAGACACCATTCTCCAAATGGAGGAATGTAGAAAGTGAAGTCCCACAAGAAACAGTATTTCGACCTGTCCTTTTTAACTTGCTCATTCATAAGCTAGAGTTAGGAGTGAGCAGGGTGGTGGCCAACTTTGTTGATGATACTAAATTGTTCATGGTTGCTAAAGCTACAAGATACTGCAAAGAGTTTCTCCAAACTGAGTGAATGAGCATTAAAATGGCAAATGCAATTCAACGTCAACAAGCATAAAGTGATGCATGTTGGTCTCAGAGTAAGGGCAGGGTCTGGCTTCAAAATCATGCTGCAGCATCATGACCTCTCCACCTTTCCACAGCAATAGCATGGATGTCTCTTCTTAGATGGAATTTCAGGGGCAAGTCTAGGCCCCATGCTGGAAACATCCATTCTTGCAGTGCTGTTATAACCATCAACTCAATCAACTAAAGGCTATACGTTGTGTCTTTATAGCAGTAACAGTTGCCTCTGAAGGTGGGGAGCTGTGAAATGTATCACCCCAGTATGGTCCTTGCAATTTTGAGGGATGCCAGAGGCCTCCCAAAGGACCCCTGCATGTCTCCATATAGGTCAGAAAGGTGGTGTTTTATTTTCTGTGTAATGCACAGATAAGTTGGTCTCATCGCTCCACAAGCCAGGAAGTGAAAGGCTCTTGTAAGCCAGGCCTGTGTGGTGTCATCTGGCTTCTCAAATAAGTTAACAAGAGTCTAAGCAACAAGAGGGCCAATCAAGTGTGTCAAAAAGGCAGCTGGAGATGATGCCTTCCTAGGAATTTTTCCTTCAGCTGATTTCTCCCTTTGGCAAGATTTGCCTGCCAAAAACACAGGCACATGTGATACAACAAATAAGGAGAGGCAAACATTTATGGCACTGTGGGGAAGAAGAATATGAGACACTCTGAAAAGGACTGAGAGTTACAATTATTCTTATGCAGGTACTTGGTCTTGTGTAGATGTTACTTTTACGGACATTTGCAGATGCAGGAATCATCTGTGCCTCTGCACAGCCACTAACATTGTAAGGGACACATCATTGGTACTCAGAGCTTGCCCACACTCATTTGCATCTGTTCTGAAATGGGTTCAAGGACCGAAGATTCAGGACAGAGAAAAGAAAATCCTTCTTCATGCAGGGCATAGTTAAACTATGGAACTCGCTCCCACAGTGATGGCCACCAACTTAGATGACTTAAAAAAAGGATTAGACAAACCCATGGAGGAGAGGGCTATTGAAGGCTACTAGCCATGATGGTTGTGTTCTGCCTCCATAGTTGGAGGTAACAATGCTTCTGAATGCTTTCCAATTGCTGGAAATCAAAGGAAAGGGGGAGCTCTACGTAGTGCCCAGGTCCTGCTTGTGAGAACAGGATGCTGTGCTAGATGGGCTGTTGGCCTGATCCAGCAGGTTCTTATGATGCTATCAAGGAGCAGATCCATTAGTCAGCCATTTGTATATTGCATTTGCAGTAAATACAATACATCTGGGTGTTGGTGTCAGAGATGAAGGGGCTCAAGCCCAAAGGCAGAGCCAAGGATGATTGATTGTGGTTGCACAGGCAAAATCCCAGCCCAAACAGGAAACCTCTGCAGCATTTCCTCTTTACAAGAACCAATGGCAAGCCTGGAGAGGCGGAGTCACGGCAGGGTGTGGGCTTTGCTGCCAAGTTTGGAGGGGGATGCTCTAAACCAGTGATGGGCAAAGTTGGCCCGCCAGCTGTTTTGGGACTACAGCTCCCATCACCCCTGACCACTGGTCCTGTTAGCTAGGGATGATGCGAGTTGTAGTCCCAAAACAGCTAGAGAGCCAAGTTTGGCCACCACTGCCTAAACCATCATCCCAGTGGCTCACAGCACAGGGAATCTTTATTCTGTTTTATTTCACAAGATTTATATGTTGATTGATTGCAATATAACCTGAATGTGGTTTGTAAAAAGAATAAAGCAATAAAGGTTTGCTTTGTTTATTGTTCTTTTGACCATCGTGGTCATATCAACCATAGGAAACACACACATACAGCACTAAGGGACAGTGTCTGTCAAAATGTGAATAAAACAATAACATTATTGGGGGGAAATAGTTGCTGCACCCACTTTTACCTCTGACCCTGCCCACTGCATGTATGTGGCCCTTGGAAATCTCAGTAGAAGGGAATGTGGCCCCCAGACAGGAAAAGCTTCCTCACACCTGCTCTAAAAATGCTGGACTTGTTTCATAGAAATAATGTGCAGAAAATGCGAGGCAGAGGACTGTGAAATATCTGGTGCCTGCAGCCACCCCCACGTTCTCCCAGCTGCGATCCTGCCCTGCTCTAGGTTATGGCTCATGGCTTGACCTTTCATGGCCTGCTGTGTGACTCCTACTCCACTGAATTAACACACTGATCTCTGGCGATAACTAATTTACAAGCTGGTCTCTGGCCAAGTCGCATTCCAGGCTTATCTTGTCTTGCATGATTTACACTTTGCAGAATTAAGCCCAATATTTAGTAGAGTACCCTGGACAAAACAGAATGCTTTCAGTTACATAGGCGAAGATCCCCTGAGAAGCGAGGTTTCTCAAGAATCCACCCCACCTCCCCACCTCCCACAGGATGAACTTCAGCAAAACCTGTGGTCATCTTACATGAAGGCATCTGCAGGGTTTTGTGTTCTCTCAAAGCATCCGAGGGGTATAATATCTGGAGGTCTCACTTCATTTGCTGCGGTAGTAACTCTCTGGCAATACAAACCCAGAGAGTTCTGAAGCGATTAGGCAATATCAAATATCCCATCATGAACCTGATTGCTGCCAGATAAACTCTTGAATGAGCAGCTAAACCGAAGTGTCCTTCTGTACAATCCATTCAAGAGCTACAGTGCACTGAATATGCAGGGTTTGAAAACTGAATTTGTCAAATATGTGCTGTAGATAAATAGAGAGAAAAGGCATGACATAGAGGTGGCTACGTCACCCAGCATCTCTGACCAGTGGCCATGCTGGCTGGGGCTGATGGGAGTTAGAGTCTGACATCACCTGCAGGACCACAAGTCCCCCATCCTTGAGCTAAATACAAGGCTGCAACATTGCCTTCTGCAGAAGTGAAACTGGCACCCTTCTGCCCTTGCATTACACTCTTCTGCCCCCAAACAGAGGACAAAAGTGCATCCTCTGGGCAGCATGAGAGAAAGAACAGGGGCTTTCTCTGCAAATGAGGGTGGTTGAACACACTGGGAGTATCTCCAAAGAGCGGGATGGCTGCCTTTATCGAAATAATCCTGGGTTGCTTGCAACTTCACGGATGCTTAAAGCTTGGCTCAAAGCAACAGGGTGTTACCCAGCCATTTGTGAAAGAGTGTGGGGCCAGCGTTGGCAGAACTGCCGGGGGCTGCAAGCCAAGAGGTGAAGTACCCTGGCAGCAGTGCAGAGGAGCTCAGAACTGGGGAAGCGAGCAGGGCTCCCTGGCCAAGGCTTGGTTCCATTCTTCTGAGACCCAGGAGGTGAGGTTTGATGCGCAAAAGACAAGCAGGGTTCTTAGAGCGACTTCAACATCAGGGGAAGAAATAATCAGGGCTGTGAAATTGTGCCCTACCTCACCACACACACACACACACACACGTTGCCAAGGGGCAGGCCAGGATTTCAGGGAGTATCAAAGCATGGTGCCTCAGGCTGGAAGGAGAGCCTATTTGTCAGTATCAGATTATTTTATTTCATGAAATTTATAGTGTGAAAACAACCTCAAAATGGTTTACGAAAAGAATAAAAGAATAAAATAATCAGTAAAAACAACTAAAGTTTTTTTTGTTTTTTCTTTTAAAAAGATCAGCAGAAAACTAAGAACAGATTAAAACGTATCAGCATTGAGCATGTCTGGGTAGGCTTGTCTAAGCAAAAATGTTTCTCTCAGTTTCTTATTTTTCCAGCCTTAAGTTTCGTTTGCCCCACTTCCACCCACATATGTGATTTTTTTTTAAGTGCATGAAAATTCATGCTCTTTTTTTTTTTTTTTGCACCCTCAACCTAATATATCCAGTTTTGTGCATAGTTTTCCCTAGTATGTGCATTTTTTGCAAGCAATTCACACTTAACCAAATGCATTTTTCATGCATTCCATGTTATTTTCATGCATTTGGGCAAACATTCTCTGGGCGTTGCATAATCCCGAGAAATTCGGAAAGAAATTTTGCTTCAGGAAGTGCAAATTTCATAACTTTGCATTAAAAGGCAGCCTGGGCAAATTTCTCCCCCACTCCTGGACGAGACGGAGCTGGGTATAAGCCGCTCCCCTACCTTCCTATGTTTGTGAACCAGCTGTCCAAAACTAACTCTGCCCTCACCCAGACCTACAGTGGTGATGCCACCCACCATGCCAGCGTTACATCACCTGCCTCTGATGGCTTGGCAGCAAAGCAACCACATCTTAATGAGCAGCGAGGAAGACTTTAACAGCTCTGCAAGCACAAGCACAGCCAGAGATGTTCAGAGGAGGCCGGTTGTTGGCAGCCGCCAGCCGGTGGCTTATTCTCGACCCCCTTTGCACTATGTCATCTCACATCTGACTTTTCTAAATTAAGCTGAGCTGGTCCCTGCTGAGCGCAAGATGGACGGCTCTCAAGCGCACTCACGATCGGTCAAGCCTGCGAGTTGGAGGCTATCGGATCACCTTAGGAGCATGCCGCCATTCGTATTGATGCAGAGAGAATCAACAGGATGGCAGGGCCTGAAGTCCACATGCAGGCTTGGTCGTTCACTAGGATAAATTATGTAGACCATGTCAGGAGCTCAGCCTACACTCGAGTAGGACCCTGGTAGAGACACATGCCTGACTGGCATGTTCGCTCCCTCCTGGCCGATTGTTCGGGAGCTTCAAAAGCTTTCTTCCACCCGAACATCACAGCGACCAATGCCAACAGACACCAGCACACTTAGGGATCCGCAGAGTCTTCGCAACTTGTGTGACAGACCTCAGCAACTCAGCATTTTGGCTAATCTACTTTATTTACTTATAAACACACACGGAGCACTTCAACATGGCTCCCTCTCTCTGTAGCATCAGACAGCAAAGAGAAAAAGAATGAAGGACAACAGTCCTACTTCATGGAACACAGTAACACAAACATCCTGTCTCCGTCACTTCCTACTCTGTGGAGTCAAAACATATACCGTCATGTGATAGACAAAAATCCCATGACTGCAATTATGGAGCAGGAATTCTAACAGACCAGGCTGGTCCTGTGGGTGAAAATCATTTCTGCATTCAACTGGGACTACTTGTAGGGCTGCGGAGATCAAGTAAGACTCTGTGGAGCAAAGATGTGATTTGGCACTTCCCAAGGCAGTTGCTCTGTTGATTAAACTGGACCACTCCATGAATATTGACCCAAGCACCTGAATTCCTGTATCTACAGAGATCCTGGCCCTGTGCAATGCTAATGACAGGAAGGGCTCTTGGCATCATCATACCCACCACGGGGGGGGGGGGGGATTAATGACATATCGCTTTGGAGAACTGAATTGAAGAGTGGGAAAATGAGAAACAGAGAGGGTCCAGAAACCAAGCCTTATGAGGTTGAGGAAGCCTGGATAAAAGAAGACTGAGAAGCAATAGGATAAAGGTAAAGGGTAAAGGGAGCCCTGACCATTAGGTCCAGTCATGATAGACTCTGGGATTGCGGTGCTTATCTTGCTTTATTGGCCAAGGGAGCCGGCGTACAGCTTCCGGGTCATGTGGCCAGCATGACTAAGCTGCTTCTGGCGAACCAGAGCAGCACACGGAAACGCTGTTTATCTTCCCGCCAGAGTGGTACCTATTTATCTACTTGCACTTTGACTTGCTTTCGAACTGCTAGGTTGGCAGAAGCAGGGCCCAAGCAACGGGAGCTCACCCCGTCACGGGGATTCGAACTGCCGACCTTCTGATCAGCAAGTCCTAGGCTCTGTGGTTTAACCCACAATGCCACCCGTGTCAACCGCAATAGGATAGCCATCTTCAAATATCTGAAGGGTTGCTACGTGGAAGATGCAGCAAGCTGGTTTTCTGCTGCTCCAGAAGGTGGGATTCAAACCAACAAATTCAAATGACAGGAAAGGAGACCCCAGCTTAATATTAGGAATAACTTCCTGACAGTAAGAGCTGTCTGGACTATCTCAGAGGTTGGATGGCCATCTGTCAGGGGTCCTTTAGCTGTGATTCCTGCCTTGCAGGGGCTTGGACTAGATGGTCCTTGGGGTCCCTTCCAACTCCATAATTCTGTGACTCTATTCATCCACTCTAATGCCTGCTAAGTATTCTGAAGGCTGCAGTTTGCTTTGCAATTGGATTACATTTCCGGAAACAGCTGCCTTGAAGTGAGTTGCATCAGAGACCCTTTATGTTTGGGAGTTGCTGCAGTGACTTTGTCAGCTTTTATTAATTGTAGAGCACAAGCTGTGTGCCAACACACCTCCTCCCATTGATTTATTAGTCCCTGGGGGATCCTGCAATTCTGCTTTGTTTGAGCTCTTTGAGGCTAACATATATATCCACTCTTTTATCATTCCCTTCCTGGTCCTCCTGCCTGTTTATATCCCTCTTTGCCCGTGTAATTCTCTGCCACTGAGCACAAACAACCCAAAGCCTCCTTGATGTTATAGCCAAAGTTGTCCTTATCCAGCTTATGGTTTTCAGGGCAACCTAGAACCAGTGCAAGGAGATCAGATGGATGCTGATTTTATGGCAAGTCTCAAGGCTTTATGAGCCACTCAGCCACTATCCCACGCTAGATTCCTGAGCTCTAAAAGCCTGAAACAAAAGCTATTTATCCACACAAGGGTTGAGTAAGTCTACTGAATCATATTCAGGGGGGTGGGTTGAAAGTTTTGCACCACAATAGCCACACCCAGGAGTTTGGGAGAATGCAGCTCTTGCAGAATAACTGACTGACATCAAACAGTGTGTTTATGCCTCTCTCTTTTTCTTTTGATTGCCCAACATGGTTTGGTATAGCCGGCCCTATCATTAGGCAGAAGGAGGTGCAGTAGGAGATGGCATGGTGGGGCACCACCACTTGCCTGACCTCCCATCATAAGAACATAAGAAGAGATTGCTGGATCAGGCCGGTGGCCCATCTAGTCCAGCATCCTGTTCTCGCAATGGCTGACCAGATGCCTGTGGGAAAACTGCAAGAATTCGAATCTGGCATTCAGAATCATTGCTTCCACCACCTGTAGAGGCAGATACAGCCATAGCATAACAGAGGACGCCACTGAAATTTGAGGTGCCAACGTTCACCGCTAAACCGTTTAAAGCCCTAAACGGCCTCGGTCCAGTATATATGAAGGAGCGTCTCCACCCCCATCATTCTATCCAGACACTGAGGTCCAGCACCGAGGGCCTTCTGGCGGTTCCCTCACTGCGAGAAGCCAAGTTACAGGGTACCAGGCAGAGGGCTTTCTTGGTAGTGGCGCCCTCCCTGTGGAATGCCCTCCCACCAGATGTCAAAGAGAACAACAACTACCAGACCTTTAGAAGACATCTGAAGGCAGCCCTGTTTAGGGAACCTTTTAATGTTTGATGTATTACAGTATTTTAATATTTTGGGGGGGAAGCCGCCCAGAGTGGCTGGGGAAGCCCAGCCAGATGGGCGGGGTATAAATAATAAGTTGTTGTTGTTGTTGTTGTTGTTGTTGTTGTTATTGTTATTATTATTATTATTACCACCACCACTGCCTAGGGCACATTTCATTGAAAATGTATTTATTGCACCCTTCTTCCGAGGAGCTCATGGTGACACACATAATAATCCTCCTTCCCATTTTATGCTCACAACAACCCTGTGAGGTAGGTTAGCCTGATAGGCAGTGACTGGCCCCCAAGGGTCACCCATTGAGCTTCATGACCAAGTGGGGGATTTGAACCCTGGTCTCTCCCAAGTCTTAGTCTGGTTCTCTAACCACTACACCACACTGCCTCTAGGCAGCTCACACAGCTATATGTTGCCTGAAACCAGTAAAATGAAAACACCGGAATGGGTTTAGACCTCTGCCTCTCTGACTTAAAAATAAAACACTAAACTTTCCTCACCACCTATAGTTAGCTCTTTGCCCTCTGAGGCCTTCCTTCAGCCTCCTCACAAAAATGTCAAGGTTTCATGCCAACTCCTGAGGCTTCAAAAGACCCCTTTGTATTTGTTCATTTTATTCACATATAAACTTTGTGTAAAAAAAAACAAAAAAAATACCATGCTTGTATGTGTCATTCTCGGGGGGGGGGGGGGGAGCGAAGGAACTTGGGTTATAGGCCTCTCTCATTTCTATAAAGGAGTGTGCCAAAAGAATTGTGTCACTCACGAAAAGCCAGGTCTTGTTTCCACTCCCAACTCTAGAAATGGAGGATAAATTTGATTCCATTCACATTTGAAGGCAAACCTGCAGAATTCACACTTAACGAAACAATAAACGATACACAGCTGTCCTTTGAAATTTGTACTTCTCCGAATTTTGAGATGCCGTTCTCCAGCCTAGGAACATGTACAAAGATGTAGATATGCATTTTCCTCTTGCATTACTTCTACTAAAAAGAAGAGATTATGTCTGGTCCAGGCATCCCCAGCCCCATGGAAATAAATAGCTCAATGGACTCACATTGTGAAGCAATATTGGCTTTCTTTATTATTTCTTTATAGAATTGATACCCCCACCTTTTCCTTCAATGAGCTCAGGGTGCCATGCAAGGTTTCCCCCCTCCTAATTTAATCCGCACAACCACCATAGGTTTGTGGATTAGGCTGAGGCGAAGTGACTGGCCCAAGATCACACCCAGTGAGCTTCGTGGCTAATTCATAAAATCATAGAATTGTAGAGTTGGAAGAGACCCAGAGGGTCATTTAGTCGAGCCCCCTGCATTGCAGGAATCTCAACTGGAAGCATCCATGACAGCTGGCCACCCAACCTCTGCTTAAAAACCTCCAAGGAAGGAGAATCCACCACCTCTCATGGGAGTTTGTTCCACTGTTGAACAGCTCTTACTGTCAGAAAATTCTTCCTAATGTTTAGTCGGAATCTCCTTTCTTGTAGTTTGAATCCATTGGTACAGGTCCTACCTTCCAGAGCAGGAGAAAACAAGCTTGCTTCATCTTTTGACAGCCCTATAGATAATCAGCCCTGAGTGCTCACTGGAAGGACAGATCCTGAAGCTGATGCTCCAATACTTTGGCCACCTCATGAGAAGAGAAGACTCCCTGGAAAAGACCCTGATGTTGGGAAAGATGGAGGGCACAAGGAGAAGGGGACGACAGAGGACGAGATGGTTGAATAGTGTTCTCGAAGCTACCAGCATGAGTTTGACCAAACTGCGGGAGGCAGTGGAAGACAGGAGTGCCTGGCATGCTCTGGTCCATGGGGTCATGAAGAGTCGGACACGACTAAATGACTAAACAACAACATAGATATTTGAAGATGGCTCTCATATCTCCTCTAGGTCTCCTCTTTTCCAAGCTAAACATACCCAGCTCCTTCAACCATTCTTATAAGGCTTGGTTTCCAGAAGGCTCTTTTTATGTTCTTATGGGAATTCAAACCCCTTGTCTCCAAGGTCCTAGTCTGGCACTCTAACTATTATACCTCACTATTTACACAAGTGGAACTGCTGTGACACCCCCCCCCCAAAAAAAAAATATATCCTGAAAACTGCATTCTTATGAGGAGTTTACAAATTCTGCTGGAAATCTCTTGTTCCTGCAATCCCCCAACTACAGTTCCCAAGAAGAGGGCAACGATTCCTCTATCAGCTTAAATGTGTGCTGTAGATATCCCCAACGAGAAGAAACTGCTAAAGACGAAATGTGTGTCTGACCTCACAGGAAAAAAGTGTGAGTTTGTGAGCCTCTGGAGAGAAGCAGCCTACGATGTCTGCAGTCTCCACCCTGATTGTTCGAGTGAGCACCTCCATCTCTGCAGCAGGCGTGACTTTGGGGGAAGGCCAACCATATGTATGTATGTTTCCATTCGCTCAGGGAGAGCGGCTCTTGGGTTTGGTCCCAGGCACCTCTAGAGGGCTGGTGCTAGGAGGGCGGCAGCTGCAGCGAGAGAGTAATGATGCTCATATATCACCTGGATGTCAGCACCAACCTGGGCAAAGGGCGGCAGCTCAGTGTCGCAGCTGCTTGCGCCTGCCTGAGCAGCAGCGAATGATGCTGTTGAAGGACTCAGCTCTGGAGAGAGAGAGAGAGGTCTGAAAGGTCTAAGGCAGGGTTGGCAAACTTCTGTAGTTGGAGAGGTCAAGTCATTCTCTTGGCAGCTGCTGAGCAAAAGGAAAGATGTTCTCCCCTACAAACCGAATACCCCTCACAAGTCATAAGAATATGAGAAGAGCCTGCTGGATTAGGCCAACGGCCCATCTCGTCCAGCATCCTGTTCTCCCTGTGGCCAGGTAATGTCTGTGGGGAACCCACAAGCAGGATTCGAACACAAGAGCCCTCTCTTCTCCTGTGGCCTCGGAAACACTCCTGTCTCCAGCTGGGGCGGCAGGACATAGCCATCAATAGCCCTCTCCTCCAAGCAATGTTGTCATGTTCTGTGACATTGCTACAACTCTCTAGCAGGCCTGCCAGGGTTTCTCGAGTTTCTCATATTTCTTGGGAAACACTGGGTTAGCCCACCAGGAGCTTTGTGGGAGAGGGTGCCACGAGTTCACTACTGCTGGGGTAAAAGACTCATTCCCTTTGCTCACTCGTGCTTTTTTCCAAAACAACAAAACAGAGCCGAGGGGATCTCCTCAAATGAAGAAGAGTCTGATTAGGGGAGTTTAGGATTTCATCACCGTTGTGCAGCAACCACATTCTTGTGCACTGCCCTCGAATTCTGCGGTCAGACTCAGTTAAGAAATAATCCCAGCTGGTTGAGAAATCTGGGTTTTTCCACCTCCCTCGTTCTTTGATTGGAAATTGGGAATGGTGATGGAAAGGGTGAAGAGGAAATCTCACAGCTGCAACACAGAGTCAGCAAATGCATCTGATTCATCACTTGGGCTGCATCGAGCTAGGTGGGGTCTTGGAAGTTAAAAGGCTCCCTAGTCCAGATCTGCATTTTATCTATAGGTATATCTGGCAGATAAGGGACGTGGGTGGCGCTGTGGGTTAAACAACAGAGCCTAGGACTTGCCGATCAGATGGTCGGTGGTTCGAATCCCTGCAACGGGGTGAGCTCCTGTTGCTCGGTC
Organism: Podarcis pityusensis; assembly: GCF_964106645.2. Taxonomy (NCBI): domain Eukaryota; kingdom Metazoa; phylum Chordata; class Lepidosauria; order Squamata; family Lacertidae; genus Podarcis; species Podarcis pityusensis. The sequence goes on along the minus strand of NC_138040.1, from coordinate 18,365,298 downwards.
CCTGCTCCTGCCAACCTAGCAGTTCAAAAGCACGTCAAAGTGCAAGTAGATAAATAGGTACCGCTCCGGCAGGAAGGTGAACAGCGTTTCCGTGCACTGCTCTGGTTCGCCAGAAGCGGCTTAGTCATGCTGGCCACATGACCCAGAAGCTGTATGCCGGCTCCCTCGGCCAATAAAGCGAGATGAGCGCCACAACCCCAGAGTCAGTCACGACTGGACCTAATGGTCAGGGGTCCCTTTATCTTTACCTACGGTATATCTGGCAGATATAAATGCCATGCATGGACAAAACAACCATGTCTGGATCTCAGGAAGCTGCTACTGACCCATTTAACTTAATATTGTTTGCACTGACTGGCAGCATCTCTCCAGGGCTTCTAGCCTTCTGCAGGGCTACCTGAAGATACCAGGGATTAAGCCTGGGGTCTTCTACATGCAAAGTAAATGCTCTACAACTGAGCTAAATCGGTGCTGAAAGTGGGGAAAGACATGTTTAAAATTTGGGAGACGTCTGTTTTGGGGGTTCTGAATTAAAAAGAGAAGGAGAACCATCTCACCCCTGTTCTGTATAGGATCAGCTCTTGAGGCAGGCGTATGGAGTGCTGCTTTTGACTCCTGGAAAGTTGGAGCATCTTGGGATTGTGGAAGCCCTATCAGATTCTAGGTGGAGCCTATGTCACAACTCGGGAACAAGAGAGAAAATCTGTTTGTTTCTCACAGGAGCAATACAGGAACTGAAGCACAACTATCCATCTAAATTCAGGCACCTCCAGATTTTGTGATGCATTTATCACACCCCAAAATGCGTACATGAATGCATATATTAGGGGTGTGTGGCAATAATGTACGACAATGCATTATGGGGAAAATATTTGTGGCTATAACGAACAAGAATGCATTTTACTAGGGGAAATTGCTTGCAAAAAAAAATAATTAAAAAATGTGTCTATTAGGAGAAAGCCCCACTACAATGTTGCTAAAGTTCTGTAAGGATTTATTAGAAAATGTATCACAAACAGTAGTGATATATGGAAGTGAGAGCTGGACCATAAAGAAGGCTGATCGCCGAAGAATTGATGCTTTTGAATTATGGTGCTGGAGGAGACTATTGAGAGTCCCATGGGCTGCAAGAAGATCAAACCTATCCATTCTTAAGGAAATCAGCCCTGAGTGCTCACTGGAAGGACAGATCGTGAAGCTGAAGCTCCAGTACTTTGGCCACCTCATGAGAAGAGAAGACTCCCTGGAAAAGACCCTGATGTTGGGAAAGATGGAGGGCACAAGGAGAAGGAGACGACAGAGGACGAGATGGTTGGATGGTGTTCTCGAAGCTACCAGCATGAGTTTGACCAAACTGCGGGAGACAGTGGAGGACAGAAGTGCCTGGCGTGCTCTGGTCCATGGGGTCACGAAGAGTCGGACACGACTAAACGACTAAACAACAAATCACAAACTGATGTGGAAATGTGGCAACCAAGACTGGAAAAATGAGAAAGTAAGTGAAAATGACATTGAAAGATTTGTCAAATCCCACCGAGTGCCCCCATAAAAATTTAACCCAGTATTTGGGCACCCATTTTATCTTGATGACATTTCCTAAGGCTAATTGCATCTGGGGTATGTTGAAAGTAGGTGGCAGTTGCCTTTAAGGAGATCAAAGAGCAGTCAGCTCTTCGCCTAGCAACCATAAATGACTGGCCTCCGCCCAATATACCTGAAGGAGCATCTCCACCCCCATTGTTCACCCTGGACACTGAGGACCAGCTCCAAGGGCCTTCTGGCGGTTCCTTCACTGTGAGATGTGAGGGAACCAGGCAGAGGGCCTTCTTGGTGGTGGCACCTGCCCTGTAGAACTCCCTCCCACCATATGTCAAGGAAATAAACAACTTTCTGACTTTTAGAAGACATCTGAAGGCAGCCCTGTTTAGGGAAGTTTTTAATGTTTGATGTTTTATTCTGTTTTTAATCTGTTGGGAGCTGCCCAGAGTGGCTGGGGAAACCCAGCTGGATGGGCGGGGTATAATATAAATAAATTAATTAGTAGTAGTAGTAGTAGTATTAATATTATTTAGAAAAGGCACAGTTCAGTGGTCACAGCCATACACAGGGGTTCCATTGCAGACACACAAAGCTCCATCCACTCAGAGCTTCTCCATCCTCTCTGGTTCTACATAGGGACAAGATAACTCAGGAAGCCCAAACTAGAATATGCACCAGATAAGGGCCCTGAGCATTGTAGAGGAATAGGAAGCCTTGGCAATGTGGGGCTCTGAATGCAGAGCTTAGAACATGACCATGGGCATGCAGATTCCATGATTCAGTTTTCATGCTTTTCTTGAGATTATCAGTAAAAGTCCGAGTTAAAAACAAGCACCCTTATAATCAGTATTTTGGAAATAAACTAAAATCACAAGTAAAGAAATGGAAATGACCAATTAAAATGCACAGCAACTTTGGGCTTGCCTAAACAGAAAAGTTTTTAGTAGGCACCCGGAACTGTACAGCGATGGCACCTGCCTGAAATCATTGGGCAGGGAGTTCCAGAGAATAAATGCCTTCACACGGAAAAACTGATTCGTCAACAAGTGTGGAATGGACATCATGTGGCACGTGTGAAATTGCCAATTCTGAAGAGTCAAGCGGTTACACTTTAGGCATTTTAACACGGTCGTGAAAACTTTCCAAAAATTTGAAACCTATCTCCTCCTCAGAGGGATGGGCACTTTGCACATGCTCAGAGGAATGCAGTTAGGGGTCTCCAGCTCTTTTTTTAAAAAATAAAATAAAATAAGAACAACATTAGGCAAGGGGAACTTGGCTTCAAAGGGCCCACCTTCCCAGTTATTCTTCCCCAGCCTGACTGTGATGTTGCCATGGTAACAAACAGAGAGGTGTCAGGGAAAAAAAACAACCCCAGGAGACAGGAGGGGCTGTGTTTTGACATGATATGCCCCATAATATGCCCCCTGGGCTAAAAAGCACATTATGAGGCCTTATTAGACCCTAATTCAATCTTATACCTCCCCCTCCGCCCGCCTTTTCTCCAACCTCTTTGTGGCATTTTTCGTTTTTTTACTGTTATTCGCTTGGCAGCAAAAGAAACACACACACACATTCTTGTTAAAAATATTTTTTCCCCTTGCATACTTGCTGCGTGAGGAAAGTCGAGTGGGGGACGGAGCGGTTTGGGGAAAATCTCACACAGAGATTAGGTTACAAGGGACAGCTGAATGTATAAATCCACTCCCCAAAGAGGGTCATTAGGAATAGTTCTGGCAGAAGTTTCTCTCCCCCCCCCACCCTCAGTTCATCTCCTCCCCTCCTGCCCCAGTCCCTCCAACATAATGCTTTTTGTTCAGTTGTGGGGGGGGGGGTTTGGAGGGGACATACGGAACAGAATAGGAGCCTGCTGCCTTTGAAACATGGGCTATCCCTTAGAACCCCCACTCTCCTCACAGCTCATCTTGGAGGAATAATTGTTTAACTTTTCTCCATTGCTGGAAGACACAACAATCCCCAATGTGGTATGGAAATAAATTGGGGGAGTGGGCAGGTGGACCGGTTAGCCCCAGAGAAATCCAGGATGCAAATCAGAGAATCATAGCATTGGAAAGAGTCCTGAGGCTCATCTAGTCCAGCTGAAGCACAGCTGAAGAATCCCTGACTAAGGGCCCTCCAACCTTTGTTTGAAAACCGTCAAGGAAGGAGATTCCACCACCTTCCCAGGTAGTCCATTCCACTCTCAAACAGCTTTACAAAATCACAGAATTTTAGAAATCATTCCAATGTTGGTCTCTGCTTATTGTCCAAGGACAGTGGCCTTCAGGGAACAAATAAATAATAATAACAAATTTTATTTATACCCCGCCCTCCCACCCACAAAATCACAGTAAAAACATAATGGAGGGGGTGGGGAGAACCAATTTAAAATACAGGTTAAAATGCAATTTAAAATGCAGCCTCATTTTAAAAGTATCCAATAGATCAAGACCATAAGGGGAGGGAAACATAAGGGTCAGACTGAGTCCAAACCAAAGGCCAGGCGGAACAGCTGTGTCTTGCAGGCCCTGTGGAAAGATGTCAGGTCCAGCAGGGCCCTAGTCTCTTGTAACAGAGCATTCCACCAAGTCAGGGACAGTACTGAAAAGGCCCTGGCCTTAGTTAAGACCAATCTAACCACCTTGCGACCTGGGACCTCCAAAATGTTGTCATTTGTGGACCTTAAGGTCCTCTGCGGGGCATACCAGAAGAGGTATGAATCAGATTCAGTGTTGGCTCAGATGCATTGCTGTTGTTTGCTGCAACATCGTTGATTTATTTACCCCTTTTAACCTGTTATTCAAGCAAGAGGAGAGGACGTGGCTAAGGGCAATCTTCACCAACAAGGTGCCCTATGCATGTTTTGGGACTACAACTCCCATAAGGCTCATGTGAGCAGAGCTGAGTGGGAGTTTAGGAGAGTTTCAGCGCCTCTAATACTGGTCTCAGCTTTGAGGGTGGACTTTTTTTTAATGACCTTTGAATTCTAATCCGGCTCAGAATTTATCCTGAGCCGGAGAAGAATTCCTCTATTCCATCCCATGAAATTTTTGGACTCCTATCAGATCCAGCTCACATGTGCGTTTCCTTTTTTTGCTTTAGGCCAGCGTTCCCTTAAGGGAGAGTCTTCCAGATTCTAAATTGTAGTGGTGGGCAGGGCCAGAGACAAAAGTGGGTGGTTCCATGGATGAAACTCTTACTTTCCTACGGGGTGCTACATTTCAACCACTCATTGAACAGGGCCAATGAGAGGTGTGGCCAATGGGAAGGGGCGTGGTCTTGTAAGACTGTTGACATCAGGCAGGCTCCTTCACTGTACTCTTTTCAGCCCCTGCTAAAAACTTCTTTGTCCAGACAAACCTGCCCAGATATGCACAATGTTGACATATGTTTGAATCTGTTTTTAGCTTATCATTGATTTTAATTTTTTTAAGTGTTTAAATAAGTGTTTTTGGTGATAGTTTCATGGTGTTATTCTTCTTGTAAACTACCTGGCCTCAACTAGAGCCAGGGCTTTTTCGGCCGTGGCTCCGATCTGGTGGAACACTCTGTCACAAGAGACCAGGGCCCTGCGGGACTTGACATCTTTCCGCAGGGCCTGCAAGACAGAGCTGTTCCACCAGACCTTTGGCCAGGGCACAGCCTGACTCCCTCCCTCGGCAATCTTCGTGGAGCTCTGGCCCAATGGTTGCCAGTGGCTTGAATTAATTAATTTTATAATGAATGATTTTAGAGTGTTGTTTGTGCTGTACTTTTGTACTTTTGTACTGTTTTATTGTTGTTAGCCGCCCTGAGCCCGGCTTCGGCTGGGGAGGGCGGGATATAAATAAATTTTATTATTATTATTATTATTATTATTATTATTACTTTGAGGTTTCTGTACAGCCATGTGACATATAATGTTTTTGAAATAAAATAGGACGAAGTTCTGAGGGTCAGACAAAGAAAGCTATCAGGCCACATTTCGCCCCTGGGCTTGAGATTTCTCACCCCACTTTAATCTCCCCCCCCCCATCCCACCATTCTAAAAAATGAGAGGACTTCACGATGGCGGTGGTGGCAGCAGTAATGGTTCCTCACCCCATCCCTCTTCTCAGTGGTTAAATTGTTTGATGAAAAGTGCCATGTTATTGTTATGCAGCCGAGAACAGCCTGGCAGAGGCCCTAATGCTTCTTCCATTCCCAATCAGTTGGCAGGATCTGCAGAGCAAAACTTTTCCAAATGCAGGTTTCATTTGCATTTCACAAGCTGTAACTATTTGGTCCTGTAAACGAATAACAAGTGGTTATTAGAAGCACATTGCCGGAGGATTAGCAGCCCCGTGTGCCTGCATCTCTTATGAAAGGGATGGAGGTGGATAGCTGCAGCTTGAGGAGCTCTGTGAGATCTTTCTTCCCGTGCCGCATGCAGCCAATGTGGTTCTAATAAGCAGCTATTAATGAACCGACAACAACTGCTTTATTAAGGCCAAATAGAAGGCATATTGGAGAATGGGAATTGGCAGCAGCGTTGTGTAATGGAACACAGAAGAATTAGTCGATCAGAGGCTGAAAGCTAAGAGATGTGAGCCCCGGTGGGTTGGATTCCCCCACCCAACACAAGATTTGGCTAAGAATTGGATAGGATCTGGAAATGAATAGGATCGAGGTAGCCATCCCTGTAGTCCGTAGTCAACCCTGCATGAGTGCTGTATGCATAAGGAGTTGAACTCAGATCTCTGGTGGCAACTGATGGAGGACAGTGTCAAAGGGACACCAGCCAGTCATTTTTGTTGATGGCGCTGTGGGTTAAACCACAGAGCCTAGGACTTGCTGATCAGAAGCTTGGTGGTTCGAATCCCTGCGACGGGGTGAGCTCCCGTTGCTCGGTCCCTGCTCCTGCCAGCCTAGCAGTTCGAAAGCACGTCAAAGTGCAAGTAGATAAATAGGTACCGCTCCGGCGGGAAGGTAAGCGGTGTTTCTGTGCGCTGCTCTAGTTTGCCAGAAGTGGCTTATTCATGCTGGCCACATGACCCGGAAGCTGTACACCGGCTCCCTCGGCCAATAAAGTGAGATGAGCGCCGCAACCGCAGAATCAGCCACGACTGGACCTAATGGTCAGGGGTCCCTTTACCTTTACCTTTTAAGGAAGGATTAAACCCCTCTGGGATTTTTAGCTCTGGAAGGGTCATTTGATAGCCTTCTCCTCCATGAATTTCTCCAATCCTCTTTTGAAGCCATCCAAGTTGGTGGTCATCGGTGCCTCCGAAGGGAGCCAGTTCCATAGTTTAACTTTCTTTCTTTGCTTCATGCACCAAACTCTCTTGCCATACTTGGTGCCAACATCCTCCAGTCCTCGTGCCATCTGGAACGGCCTCCCTGGACCGCACTGCCTCATTGACTCTCTGTCTATTTTTAAATTTAATTCAAAAAGATGGCATCACGCTCCAGTTTCTCTGTCTCACACTTCCCATCCACTCCCCTTAAAAAGTGTGTCTTTTCATTCTTATTTCATTTGTGCAGTGCTTTGGAGGGGGCACATACTGTCCTTATGAAAGAGGTTAAAAGCAAAGTGGAGGTGGGGGTGTCCCCTTCTACCCTCATATGACCCTCTTGGCTCTCTTCATCCATCTCTTCTACAGATAAAAACAGGAATGAATCTCTCTGTGTGTCTCTATTTCTGAAATCAGATCTGTGCACTAATGCTTTGCTGCACACCTGCTACAGCCCAGGTGAAACCATGCTTTGGCTCCTACAAGGAAGACATCTTAGTGTCCCTGTACAGTTGCATCAGTTTTTTATTTTGCAAAATGCTTCACTGATATGCAGATGTGTTTTTGTGCATTGGCATACCACACACAAAGAAGCTTCCATGGGAACAGTCATATGATTGCGCTTTTTAAAAAGTGTGTGTGTGTGTGTGAGAGAGAGAGAGAGAGAGAGAGAGAGAGAGAGAGAGAACATGGACCACAAGAAAGAGGCAAAGCCAATGCAAGAGAAATGTCAAATTTCAGCAGAAAAGAATAAGCTTCGTTGGCAGGAGGGGAATACAAACAGAACCTATTTCATCGTTTCTGAGGCTTTCATCTCTCTTGGTGTTTATGTTCTTATCACCAAAAGAGATCTTTTTGTTTTCCAACATGCTGAGTTTTCAGAAGTGTGTGTGTGTGTGTGTGTGTGTGTGTGTGTGTGTGTTGGGGGGGGTCCCCGCTCCCCTAGCCTGGGCTGTTGATGTTTCTTTTCTGGTTGCTAAGCTTGTCTCATGCATGCTTAATGCCTGATGAGATCATGGTGCCACTTAAATATTTCACGGATAATTCAGGGTTATTCATTAACAAAATTGTGAACAAGCAGGTGTATTCATGAACTTCATGGGAAAGAAAACACACACACACCAGGAAATGACATTGAGGGGGAGCGGGTGTATGTGTGTGTGTGTCTCCCCTAACCAAAATTGTAAACTGCATTTAACATGAAATATATTAACCCTGAATTTTCTAATTTACATGGCTGTTATTTAACTCAAACCAGCATGCAAGGTGCTATGTTTTTCTTTTTTAAAATCTACCAAAGAACAAAATAAAATAACATTGGGATTAAGGGGTTTTCTCTGGGCAGTGGAGGGAATGTGTGATGTGCCCCATTGGTGTAGCTGTGGTAGCACTTGCCCTTCTTCTGATGGGAAATGGGGGGGTCGAGGAAGGTCAGTTGGCAGGGACTGAGAAATGTCCCTATTTTCATCTGAGGCATGTTGGAGGGTATGTTGTCAGTGGCGAGGAAGGCCAGAGGCAAAAGTGGGAGGAGCAAAGAATGCAAATTTTACCATTGTGCAGTAGGCTAGTTTCTACACAAAGTCACACCCCCAGCTCTGTCCTCAATCCAGGAGAGAGTAAGCGCTGCAGTCGGTGCTCAAGAACGCATGGCACTTGGTCAAAAAAACTCCTGCAGGGGTGCAAACCTCAAGAGCACTCTCACTTTCTGAGGCTCCCCGATACTGGTATTCAGAATCACATTGCCTCCAGCTGTGGAGGCAGAACTTAACCATCTATGAATTGGCCCAATCGTCTTTTAAAGCAATCCAAGCCAGTGTGGTGTAGTGGTTAAGAGTGGTAGTCTCGTAATCTGATGAACCGGGTTCGCGTCTCCGCTCCTCCACATGCAGCTGCTGGGTGACCTTGGGCCAGTCACACTTCTCTGAAGTCTCTCAGCCCCACTCACCTCACAGAGTGTTTGTTGGGGGGGGAGGGAAAGGAGAATGTTAGCCGCTTTGAGACTCCTTCAGGTAGTGATAAAGCGGGATATCAAATCCAAACTCCTCCTCCTCCTCCTCCTCCTCCTCCTCCTCCTCCTCCTCCTCCTCTTCTTCTTCTTCTTCTTCTTCTTCTTCTTCTTCTTCTTCTTCTTCTTCTTCTCTTTCTTCTCCTGTGGGAGAGAGTTCCACAGTTTAACTATGCACCGCGTGAAGAAGTCCATTCTTTAATCTGTCCTGAATCTTCCAACAAGGTGTAGCCTGGGAGAGTCTCGAGGGCCAGAGAGAGGCCTCAGAGGGCCTCAGGTTCCCCACCCCAATGTAGGTGGTCTGAAAAGAGACTGTGTGGAGCAGGAGAGCTATAGGGTTGGCCAAGCTCTCAAAAGAATGTGTAGAATGCAACAGCAATCACCACGATCTCCCGCTAGAGTGACTGGGTCTACAGCACATGCGATTCCACGATCCTGGCCAAGAACTGCGAATCCAAGAACCGGACACCGCAGAAGAGGAGGCCAGTGTGGTGGGGGAACGCCCTGCTAATCAAAGGCCTTTTGCAATTAACTAGCCTCCAAACTCAGCACCCAAGGGCTGCCAAGAATCTGCAGCCAATGCAAACACAGAAACGTGAGCGATATAGGAATATAGATGCCCTTTTGCACACACACCTCTCTCTCACACATGCACACACACACACACGAAGAAAGGCGCAGAGCTAAGAATATTGACCCTTCCCCTAGGAAGTCTCTGCAGAGAAACACAATGAGAATGCACAAGGCCATGCATGGCTGGAGGGGAAGAGGGAGGGACGGAGGCAGCGGCAGGGAGGGTGGGAAAGTCTCACAAATTTTTAATGAAAGTGCAATCAAACCTCCTTCCAGATGTCCAGCCAGATGTGCAAACAATGGCTGCACAGAGAACCCTGGGAGGAATGGGAGAAAGTCCTCACCTAACTCTCGGGGTTCCTCCTCCTCTGCCAGGGTGAAGAAAGGGTCCTTTGCTCCATAACCAAAGGGGCATTTCTCATCTGCCATTGCCCCTGTCTCCTTTTCCCTGGAAAAGGTCTTGAAGGCTGTGTGGAACCATTAAGGCTCCACAGTTCAGGCTGCAACCCTGTATGTACATAGGAACGTAAGACGAGCCTGCTAAGGGCCCATCTAGTTCAGCATCCTGCTCTCATAGAGACCCACCAGATGCCTCAATGGGAAACCTGCAGGTGGGATTTGATGCTTCCATTCAGAAGCATTGCTGCCTCCACCTGTGCAGGTGGAGTATAGCCATTGCGGCTAGTACCATTGATAGCCCCCTCCTCCATCAATTTGTCTAACCCTCTTTTGAAACCATCTAGGTTGGCAGCCATCCCTGCCTCCTGTGGGAGGGAGTTCCATCGTTTAAGTATGTGCTGCAGAAAACATTGAAGGAAAAAGCCACTTCCCTGTGTAGCTACAGGTACAGATCTGCTAGAATTGCAGGTGCTCTGTGTCCTTGTGTTATGGGCTGCAAAATAAAGGGAATGATCAAAGAAGGCTCCCATCCAGTGCTTTTTTCTGGGGCTACGCAGGGGTACACACACCCCTAAACATTTTGTGAATCCAAGTTTGGCTCATTGAGGGGCAATATTTCAATATGAGTAGGAAAATGAAAGTATCCCCTAGGGGTTTTTTTTAAAAAGAAAAAAAGCACTGCTATTTAAAATGAAGGCTACTGTGTAAAAGCCTCAAAGTTTAAGTTTTCTCAACAGTCTCATTTTTAGAAGCTTAAAAAGAACATAATCTACTCCACGACCTAGAAAATAAAGAAAAGCAGAGCTTGGGCCAGTCACTGCCTCTCAGCTTAACCTACGTCACAGGGTTGTTGGGTGGATTAAAATGGTGAGCGGGGAGAACCATGTACAGTAGTACCTCAGGTTACATATGCTTCAGGTTACATACGCTTCAAGTTACAGACTCCGCTAACCCAGAAATAGTACCTCGGGTTAAGAACTTTGCTTCAGGATGAGAACAGAAATCACACAGCGGTGGCACAACGGCAGCAGGAGGCCCCATTAGCTAAAGTGGTACCTCAGGTTAAGAACAGTTTCAGGTTAAGAACGGACCTCCAGAACGAATTAAGTTCTTAACCGGAGGTACCACTGTATTGTTCTATCTGTTTTGGAAACCACTTTCAGTTTTTCTTGCAATTAAGTGGTATATAAATTTTACAAAATAAACAAATAAAATAAATACAAGTTGTCAGAGGGTGTGTGTGAGAGAGAGAGAGAGAGAGAGATTGGGGCGGAGGGAGGGAGGGGGAATCCTCTGCTTCCCAAGAGGGAGTCAATAATTAAAATGCATCAGTCAGGAAAATGATTCCCTCCCTCCCTCCCTCCCTCTCTCTCTCTCTCTCTCTCTCTCTCTCTCTCTCTCTCATGACAGCTTTCTGTTCCCCAGCTGGTGTTGACAGCTCTGTGATCTGCCAATGAGGCCGCAGAAATCTCAGACACTCTAGCTGAGCGAGAAGGACTTGGAACTGCTGAAAGGTCAAGCAGACAATGTCCCAGAGAGCTGAGGTCTTCCCAGCACATCCTCTTGCCCAGCACACATGTACTGGCAAGAAGACGGAAGTCTCCTTTGTTTGTGCATTCCAGCACATCACCAGTGAATGGGGAGCCCACTCAGAGGGACCAGGCAGCCAGCCACAAGTCTATGGAATTTGCCATTTCTCAACCACTTGTCTCAGAAGTTGTCTTGTGTTGTTTTATTTTAGATGCTAGATTGTCAACAAAGTCTGACTTGCTTTTCGTTGGTTTTCTGCTTCTTGGCTGGGAGTTGTGTGGCCCCCACCTGTTCCAGTTCTCTCCCCCACCCTCGTCCTTTGCAAAGAAACAGTGGTTTCATGGAGGTATTAAACAGCATGGGGGGGGGGACACTGAACCCAGAGGAACCCCACATAGAAGGCTCCACAGGGCCAGAAGGTACTCTATACATGCCTGTAAGTTGTTTTAGATTGTTTTTAATCTTGCGTTATGCAACCTGCCCTGACGGGTGGGTAAATAATAAAAAGTAATAATAATTAAATAAATAATAACAACTCTGTGTTTCTTTTTTTAAAATGTGGAACATATGCTATCAAAGAGGCAAGGCACGCTTTGTTTGTTTCCACATCTCTCAAACATTTGTGATATTATATGAAATAAAATTATTAAAATTAAAGGGGGAAATGTTACTACCCCACCCCCAATGCCAAGAATCATTCTTTTCAGGGATTGTGAATGGAATGACCCAAATTTGTTTTGCATGGACAGGCGGAGTCCCCCAAACCCTGGGCGCCCCCCCATGTGGAATAACGACTCAAGACAACGTGCTATGGGATTAAAATTGGCCACAACTTTATTACATTTCAGATGTGGGTAGACCTTGGCTCAGGCATTGGGCGTTTATCCCTCCCAGTCCCCCGCCGGGGATCTGGGGAACATCAGGGTTATTCAGTGTGGGGTGGGATGGGCTGGCTCTGGAGAATGTCTGTTCAAGCAGAGACAGCCCGCCCCCGTTACGCCGCCGTCGCAAGGGAGAGCAATGACGACCTCTAGGCGTACGGTCAAAGCCTCCCCTCAAAAACCCCTTTAACAGGGAACCCTGGTATCGCCGCCACAAAGAGGAAGGGGGTGTGAGTCACCGCTGCATGCCCCCCCATTCAGGGAAGATAGACTAAAGGATTCCGCCCAAGCCCTGATACCGCCAAAGTTGTGACGTTTTGCTACGTGAAAGGCAAAACCTGCCAATGCAGGGGAATTCCTTTCCGGCCCTTCAACAGTCACCCTGATGTAGCAGAGCCCGTGTACCTGTGGAGAAAAGGTTAACCTGCAAAAGAAGTCTTAACTGATGGTGGGTAGGGTGGGAGAAGCTCTGGAGCCAACTGAAGATTCCCAGGTAAGATCCTCCCTCTATTGTGCGGGCAGGTAGTCCCTCCCCCTACCTGGCCTGGTCACCTTGGCAACGCTTCCCAAGGCGGGATTGGACAACTGACTGAGGTAGGCAGAGACCTCCAGGTATCCCACCTGGGGAAAGGCAAAGCCAAGCCTGTGCTAATGGAACCGCATAGGGTCCAGGGGCTGCACGCGACCACGCAAAGGGCACCCCCCGTTTAATGTGGGGAGTGGTCATTGTCTGTATGTTTAACTTTAGTTTTGATTCAATTGTCTTTCTTTCTTTCCTTCCTTCTTTCTTTCTTTATTGTGTATTGCTGTTGTATGTTCTTAAATAAAAAAATAAAAGAATAAGAATAATTAGAATAATAATAATGTTTCCCATTCAAATGTAAATGCAATTGAATCCTGCCCCCATGCACACTCCCAAATGAGCCTTAATCTCCCACCCTCTGCTCACATTGCTTGAGATCATGGGAACGAAACCACCACCCACCCCAACATGGAACACCCAGCGTGGTCCTCCTGGACTGTTCTCAGGATCCCCCAAATGTAAATGAATTATCTCTGTCCACAAACTTCCTGCAACCGAAGTGTTGAAGGTTGAGTCTATAGGGTGCGCACAGAACGTGATAACATACATGGGAGAATTAGGGAGTGGCTTTCCCATTGCTGAAATTACAGAGGCATCTCTTGATTGGGCCTTCGACAACATGGCCTCACCTATCTGTTGGGAAAATAAATAAAAGAATGGAAAGAGTGGCGGTGCCGTGCTTGTGTGCATGTGTTTGCGTTTGTGTGCTCACACACACATAAACACGTAAGACCTGTGTGGGAGGGGTCTGCATTCTGTGCTTGTATGTTTAGCTGCAGATTGGAAACACATGCAGGCTGAAGGAAGCAAACAGACAGAAAAAGGGAAAGGGCTTCCTTCTTTAGGAGCTGTTATTGCTCTGCAGTCAAGGAAGGAATGCCCCCCTCCCCAGCCCCCACCCATTTCGTTCTCAGCTTCCAAGGGGGGCTCTTGTGTCTCGTAAATAACCCCAGCGGAGGCTTATAGTACAGTACACGGCTTTATTTTCTGAATCGGGCTGCAATGCACCTGAAGCTATAATTGTGGAGGGGGTTTTGAGAGAGGGTAAAATTAATTCCAAAGCAAAGAAAATTGGCTTTTAAAACAACTTTATTTCTCTCTCTCTCTCAATTTCTTTCCAACTGGAAAATTAATTATTTAAAAAGCAAACCATCAAGGAAGCTGAGCCCCAGCCATCCAGAGCAGGGTGTTTTCTGTTCTTTTCCCCACCCTCTCCATATGAACTGATAAACATAATATACAGTGGTACCTCGGGTTAAGAACTTAAAATGTTCTGGAGGTCTGTTCTTAACCTGAAACTGTTCTTAACCTGAGGTACCACTTTAGCTAATGTGGCCTCCCACTGCTGCTGCGCCGCTGCTGCTGCGCGATTTCTGTTCTCATCCTGAAGCAAAGTTCTTAACCCGAGGTACTATTTCTGGGTTAGCGGAGTCTGTAACCTGAAGCGTCTGTAACCTGAAGCACCTGTAACCTGAGGTACCACTGTATACTGTATGTGAATATCCAAATTTTGTAATGCAGAGCTCTGGTCAAGTGATGTGCAATATCTGCAATAGCTAGAAAATTGCTATTTGGTGACTTCCTGCTCCCAACCAACAACAGCGGCAGCTTTGTGTGCAAAGCGTAAGTGGCAAAGTAGACATTCAAAAAAAAATTGAGTGTTTGCTAATATATTTTATATTTTTGGAGGCTCCAAAAATTTTAACATCTTTAAGATTTCTTTCAAATAGCCGTTAGATGTTTCCAACATGCTTCCGTTTTATCTTTAATTACATCATCGTAACATTTTGATGTTTGCCACTCCAGACTCCCTCTAACAAATAAGAATCCCAACTGGAGATAAGACAGTGGAAAACCAAAATCAAGAAATTCGCCCACCTTTAATTTTAATCACCACAGTGCTGGAAAGTGGCTTTCTGAGCCTACGCTCCAAGAGCAGCTACCTAGAGGATGCTGAAATTGAGCACCACAATGTTGTGGATGCTCATTTTTATTTTTCATGGCGGGAGGGAGAAGTAATCCCCAATGAGGTGTGCAAAGCCATATGGCATTCGGTGAAATGGTGGGAAAATCCTGTGCCTGTTGTCTTCCATCAGCGGTGGATATTTCTTTACGAGCAACACCGAGGTTTACATTTTCCACCATCCAAGTGATTACCGAGGAAAGAGATTGTCTCATTTTCTCATATACATGTATCTCGTCTCGGTTGCCGTGGCAACAGTGTGTATGTTTTTCAGGACTGGAAGGACCGAGGGATGGAAAAGGAAGCCAGGGAGTGGACACGAAGGGAAGAGTCCAGCAGAAATTTTCCTCTGCTCCTCCATGGCTGATCAGCTAATACTAATTTAATGTGCCCTCCCGGGATTAGTCATCGAATCCGAGATTTCCTTCTTTCTCCTTCCCCGCCTCCTTGCCAAATCAACTGTATTTATTTATTTTTCGTCCCATTTTTCACGTTGATAATTAACTTTGTCGTGTTCTCAGTTTATGGGGGAATTGAGGATGGGAGCCAGACCAGAATGCAATGCAGAACCATAGAAACACAAACAAGGCATGAGGTCTCTCCCAACAAACACAGAGTATTCTTTGGGAGGGACAACATCATCACCAGTGACCTTATTCTAGGAGATGCCAAGTGTTGAAACATAGGAAGAGATCTGCTGGATTTGACCAAAGGCGTTTCTCAGGGATGGGGAACTATTGTGAGTCTGAGGGCTGCATTCCCCTCTGGGGGTCACATATCAGTGGGCAGGACCTGAGACAAAAATTGTGTGGAGTAATAAATGTAAACTGCATAGTAGGCTGGTTCCTACACACGTTGCTACCTGTCCTCCATCTAGGCTAAGTTTACCAGATGTCCCTGTTTCACGGGGACAGTCCCCAGATTTACAAATCAGTCCCCTGACAAAATCCATTTATTTAGTAGGAAATTGAAAAGTATCCCCGGATTCATTGGAAAAAATCTGGTAACCTTAATCTAGGCAAGCAGTAAGCATCATTGGAGTTCAAGGACCCATTCCAGCCAAGGAAAAAGTACTCAAGGAGGGAGCAGAGCAGGGCTGGAGTGGGTTGTGGGCTGCAGAGGCTCCAAAGGGCTGCATAGAGAGGCTTGTGGAGCCACATTTGGCCATGGGCATCTCATACCCTCCAACACTTTGAAGCCAAAATCTGAGATGCCATATTCCCAGATGCCATCTTCCTGCATTTTATCGCATGAGCATGGAAGCCATTTTGATTTCTGTGATCTCTTGCAATTTTGCATTGTGGTTCCCCCCCCTCCAACCCCCCCCCACACTTTTTGGCACTGTTTTGGGGCACTGCACAAGACTGCAGCCCTTGGGGGGACACACACATTTTTTTCAGGGGAAAACCGCACTGCAAAATTGCACAGGATCATGGTAACCAAAATAGCCACAAGCCGGCACACTAACACTCTCCTGCCCTATGAACTTTGATTTTGCACTAACATCAACATCATAGTAACAGGGCAATTGGCTCAGCAGTCCAGTCTGCCGTCGCCATTTGGGCATCTCTTGTACCAAGAACAAATTGTGCAATAATGAATTATGGCCCTGGTGATTGCACATGTCTTTTTGGAAAGGATCAAAGTGGATGTCACTCTGTCTCCACAGAAAGCAATGACAAAACACGATAGGCATTATATAGGTGCCAGGACTCATGTTTCCTTCCATGCCCTTGGCTCCGATTTGCTCCAGGTATGCGTGAAGTTGTTATCAGTTCAGCCAAGCACATCTATTGTGTAAAGTCAACGGTCTCCTTCTCTTGAACAGGCTTTGAGTTTGAAAGCAGGTAGGAACACGCAGCCACGGTATCAAAAATCAGAACACACAAAAAAACAGAATTGCATTTTATATACACAAACACACCCTTGGGATTTGTCGCCTTCAGTTACGATGTGGCACTGTTTCCGTAGTTTGTCGTGGCTAGAGTACATCTCTGAATTAAGCAGAAATCATATCTGGAGTTGATTGATGAACCGATTAAGAGGAACAAGCCTCTCTTTGTTCCTTCCTGATATCTACAAAAGTAGCTGGCTGCCTGGATATATATTTCTTCCTGCTTAGATCCTTGAATTAAATTAGAGGCAGGCAATTCCACTGCTCTCAGGAGCCACTCAGCTGTCCAGTGAGTGGTCTGAGGAACAGAAATGACTTTTGGCACACAAACCTCCCTTTTCTTAGATCAAAGGTAGCCAACGTGGTGCCTTCCAGCTGTTGTTAAACTACAACTCCCATCCTCCCAAACCATTGGCTCTGCTGGACGGAGTTGGTGGGAGTTGGAGTCCACCGCCATGTGCGCTTGAAGGTTGTGAGTGTGCTTGTCTCAGTGGTGGCTGACCCTGGTGATGAATGCTAATGAACTGAAATAAATCATAGCATTTCCATTTGAACTACCAAGAGAGATTTTGGAAGTGGATAAAAGTGATATGGAACTGTAGAGTATCTGCACACACTTGAAAATATTTTGCCTTACTAGCGAGGTTGCAGGCAAACAGCTTGATAGCGAGAAGGGAGAGTCACCAGGTCAGGATTAATATAAAACTGTTGCAGGGCCTAGATCTGTGTTTCCCAA
The DNA here is from genome assembly GCF_964106645.2 of Podarcis pityusensis. NCBI lineage: Eukaryota > Metazoa > Chordata > Lepidosauria > Squamata > Lacertidae > Podarcis > Podarcis pityusensis. The sequence continues at coordinate 18,347,943 of NC_138040.1, read as the reverse complement.
ACTTGGGTCTTCAGCTGTTTTTGGACTACAACTTCCATCATCCCCAGCTAGCAGGACCAGTGGTCAAGAATGACATGAATTGTAGTCCAAAAACACTGGAGACCCAAGTTTGGGTCCTCCCTTAAAGAGGGCACGTGTTGCAGTGAGACCTGGCCATCACACCCTGTGTTGTGGGTGGGTATGATTGGATAGCCACAACGCCCAATTGGTAGATCCCTTGATGCAGGGTTCAATCAGGCCAATGGGACGCAGGCTAAATGGATCAAGGGACTTATTTATACCTATGCACGTGACCCAGAGCTTCCTCTTTTGGTGTGTGCATCGGAACGCCCGCCCACCTCTCCCTAATTTTAGGGCTTGTGCGCTTGACCTTGCTATGCTGCCGTGTGTCGTCTGTCGTTGGGACAGGGGCATGGCAGGAATTTTCCCCACTTGGCGGATTGGCTGGTGCCATTTGGGTTTCACTTGCCACGTAGCAAATCGTCACAACTTATAAGGTTGCAGATAGGCTCTGGTTCAGGTGATAGGAATGGGAGAACACTCTCACCATCCCTATGTGAAGGGTATTCCATTAAAGGAATCCAGGGACTCAATGGTTTGGTCAACCCTGTGAGAGGGTTGTGCCCATGCCTGAGTCCAGGGGGACATCTGGGTGGTGGACATAACCTGTTCCCGGCTTTCCGCCTATCCGGGTGTTCACCCTAGGCTGGTACCCTGAGTCAGCGCTACCTGCAACGGTGCAGGGAGCTAGTCAAACCAGAGCCTATGCAACCACTCACTTGCTGTAATCAATAAAGTTGTGGCCAAAATTCTGCCAAAAACCAAACCAAAATTTAAGTCTTGTCTGAATTTATTTCAGGGGGAGGTTTAAAGGTCTGAACATGCAAACACTGGCCAAGATCTTGCCTACCAGCTCCCTTCTGACTTATAAATCTTAAATCTTATTTGTGGAGGAGAGGACATTGGATAGCTGCTAGCTTGGCCTCTGCAGTTAGAGGCAGTAATGTTTCTGAATACCAGTTGCTGGAAGCCACGGGAGGAGAGAGTGCCCTTGTGTTTGAGTCTTACATGCAAGTTTCCCACAGACATCTGATTGGCCACTATGAAGACAGGATGCCAGACTATGTGAGTCATTGGCCTGATCCACAAGGCTCTTCTTTTATGTTCTCCTCCAGTTTCAAGCAAATATGGCTACATTCTAATGCGGTAGGCCTCTGATTATCAGTTTCTGGGAGCAGCAAGTTTGTAGAGCTGATCTTATGGTCATGCCCTGCTTGTGGGCTCCCCATAGACATCTGGGTGGGCTGCTGTAAGAACAGGATGTTGGAGTAGATGAGCCACTGACCTGATGTGGCAGGGATCTTCTTATGGGTGTGGCTGGTCAGCAGAGGGAACACTCCACTGTCACAGAAGAAATCATCATAGGTGGCCCAGGAAGTGGTAAATCCATCTGAAACAGTGAGTCGAGAATAAACTTGTGGTTTAAGAAGTGGTGCATGTGACTCAGTGGAGAAAAGGTAGTACTATTTCGGTCCGGGCGCAACTTGAACATTAAGGATCTCTGGGGACTTTCTTTTAAAGTTACTTACCCCTGTTGTATGGAAAGGTTTCCTCCACATGGCTCAGTGTGTTGCTAGTTGTTGTTGTTGCCTGAGGACTGCATTCCCCAGTGGCCAAAGCTCCTTCCCATTTTATGGTCTCAAAGTTTGGGAGAATATAGAAAGAATGGATTGTAACACCATGAGAGCATAAGAAGTGCCTGGGCAGAATCAGGCCAATGGCCCATCCTGTTCTCACCCATTGGCCAATCAGATACCTAAGGGAAGTCCAATCTTCTTCTTTTTTTATTTCATCGCATTGCATTTTATATCCTACGTTTTTCTCCAAGGAGCTCAAGGTAGTATACATTGGTACCTCGGGTTAAGAACTTAATTCGTTCTGGAGGTCTGTTCTTAACCTGAAACTGTTCTTAACCTGAAGCACCACTTTAGCTAATGGGGCCTCCCACTGCTGCTGCGCCGCTGCTGCTGCGCGATTTCTGTTCTCATCCTGAAGCAAAGTTCTTAACCTGAGGTAATATTTCTGGGTTAGCGGAGTCTGTAACCTGAAGCATATGTAACCTGAAGCATATGTAACCTGAGGTACCACTGTACATGGTTCTCCCCGCTCACCATTTTAATCCACCCAACAACCCTGTGACGTAGGTTAAGCTGAGATGCAGTGACTGGCCCAAGGTCACCCAGTGAGCTTTGTGGCTGAGGGGGAATTTGTACCCTGGCCTCCCAAGTTCTAGTCTGGCACTCCAGCCACTGTACCACCGCTGGTTTGAACCACAACATCACAATGACACAAAAGCAGGGTCTGGGCACAGGACCACTCTCCTCACCTGTGATTCCCAGCATATGCCATTCCAAGGCATCGTGCCTCGGACAGAAGAAGTAGAATATAGCCATAGATGGCCTAATCCTTCATGATTTTTTCTACTCCTCTGTAAAAGCCATCCAGGTTGGTGGCCAATATTCCCCCTTGAACAATATATTTGAATAATTATTGCCTCCTCCCTCCTCTTCTCCATCTGTGTCAGTCACTTCCTTTTTCAAACAAACATGCTGACATGGTCACATTTTGCCAAGCAACGTTGTTGAGATTGAGCACAATTGCCTTTTACAGGCATCAGAACTTGTGGGTGTGACAAGAGGAACAGGGCAGGCAGTTTTTTAAAAAAGTATTTTCTTTTTCTTTTAATGAAATCCTTCTAAGGCACATAAAGTTTCCCTGCCAGGAATTGTGATCCCAACATGGAGCCCTGAGGGAAGCACTTTGCCCTAACAGCTTGAGTCTAGGACCAACATTGAGGTTTTTAATATATTCTTAAGAAGGAGGTCAGTTACGGAACGCACTTGTTTTATTTATTTTTTACAGACAAGCGAAAATGCTGTTTTTCCCAGCACTGAAAACCATCCCCTTTCAGCTCTTCCCCAAACCCGTCAGAAATCACTTGGGAAGTGCATAGCCTCCAAGTGTCCCGGTTTTCCAGGGACAGTCCCGGAATTACAAACGCCAACCCAGATTCTGATTTGATCCTGGAATGCCCCTACTTTCCCTGCTCCCGCTGAACTTGGGGAGGAGGATAAGCCGCTGCTTGTCCTGAGTGGTGGTGGCAGTGGCAGCACCGAGGGAGTATCCCATTGCCTCTCCATGGCTGCTGGTGCCGGGCTGCTTGTAGCAGCTGCTGGAGAGCAGACGAAGAGCAGGAGAGGCTGCTGCCATTGAGGCCTAGCCCCTCATGGTGCAGCGGTTCTGGAGCAGGCAGAACACAGGACCACCCTGGGCAGGAAGAGACCAGGGTTCAAATCCCCACTCGCTTGGTGACCTTGAGCCAGTCACTCTTAGCCTAAGATACCTCATGGGGCTGTTTTGGGGTTAAATGAGGAACAGGAAAAGCACGTATGGCACATTGATCTCCTTGAAGAAAAAGAAATGGGCTGGGCTAGAAATGCAATAAATACATAACTAAAAGATAGAGTGAAAGAGATGGAACATGGAAACAAGACAATTTGGCCACTGACCTGTCACAACTGACACAATCATCATCATCATCTTAAAATATTCTTTTTAAGTTTAGTGGTAATTGATAAAGGCTTGTGTATGTGTGTGTGTGTGTGTTCTTATTGAAATTGATGATGATGATGTGGCCCTGCAGACATTGCCGGACTCCGATTCCCATCAGCCCCAGCTGTGTGGTCAGTGGCAAGGGATGATGGGAGTTGTAGTCCGGCAACATTTGCAAGCCCATGCATTCCCCTCCACCCTGCCTTAGATGCTAAGACCTGGGAGAATGGAAGATGCTAGCAGAGAAGATGGAGGAGACAAATATCATCTGGTGTGATGGAAGAAGAAGCCTCTGTTTTCTCAGCAGACTCAGCAAAGGCCGGATGAAAAAGTGAGCAATCCCACAGAGCATGAGATTAGAGAACAATTGAGGAGGGAAAGCCTGTGGGACGGTATGAAGATGGAATGTGGAAATCTTCTGCCGGAGTAAAACATGCTTGTTTCCTGGCCTTAATGGGCTTGTGGTCTGCTGCAGGAGCGCTGCCCAGCGCTGCTCAGATTCCAGCCAGGGAAGGGTGCCAGCTGAGCCATGAGAACTCTGATGGAGTCACACGAATGGCTTCTCAGCTGCCACAGTAAACTGTCCTGTATCCCTGTGTCTCCATGGCAACCAGCCTGCCTCTCCTAATCATGGAGAAGGACAAGCATCATAGTTAAAAGAGCCAATTGTGGTGGGTTGTCATCGTGGCAGGGGAATTATTGTGGGGTGGTTTTTTTTCCTTCCAGAAACTTAAATGTGATCCCTATTAAGGATGTCCCAGCAGGATGTCAAAGTCTAGGGGAAAGAGAGTATATCTACATCTCTCTGATCTTATGTTCCTCATATAATCACAGTGCATAAAGGGATTATAAAAAATCCATTTTATTGCACCTGACTATTCCGTCTTTCCACCCTAAAGGGGAAATACTTCATGCTCCAGATTGATGTGTGGCTTGTGGTGTGGCTGGGATGAGCCATGAAATCTGGTAATTTAATTTGTACTGGGGAAATTTCAGGTGTTCTTTCTGAGCCTCGGGAGCTAAGTGCTTGCTGTCATACCAGCTCAAGTGCACCTAATCTTCTGTGGTCTGGAAAACGCAAGACAGCTAGACCTGGATAGAACTAGGACCAGAAAAAGGCATCAATGAAGCTACATCAGTACGTTGTAAGCACATGACTTCTCCCAAAGCATCCTGGGAACGACAATCTCCCCATCACAGAACTTTTCTCTCTCCAGGCCTTTCATCATTTTATAAACTTCTATCATGTTGCTTCTCACTTGGCTTTTCTCCAAACTGAGAAGTCCCAGGTGCTGCAACCTTTCCTTCCAGGGCAGTCGCTCCATCCCCTGGATCATTTTGGTAGTCCTTTTCTGAACCTCGGGTTGTGTACCCACCCTACATTAAAAGCATACACATTCTTCCATAGAATCCTGGGAACTGTGTCTTGTTAAGCATGCTGGGAACTGTATTTTCCCCCCATCTCTCATACCACTAGAACTCCTGGACATCCAATGAATCTGAAAGCTGGAAGATTCAGGACTGATAAAAGATAGTCCTTCTTCAGGCAGCAAGCTATGAAACTTGCTCCTGCAGGAGGCCATGATGACCACCAACTTAAAGGTAAAGGTAAAGGGACCCCTGACTATTAGGCCCAGTCGTGACAGACTCTGGGGTTGCAGCGCTCATCTCACTTTATTGGCCGAGGGAGCCGGCGTACAGCTTCTGGGTCATGTGGCCAGCATGACTAAGCCGCTTCTGGCGAACCAGAGCAGCGCACGGAAACGCCGTTTACCTTCCTGCCAGAGCGGTACCTATTTATCTACTTGCACTTTGATGTGCTTTCGAACTGCTAGGTTGGCAGGAGCAGGGACCGAGCAACAGGAGCTCACCCTGTCGCAGGGATTCGAACCGCTGACCTTCTGATCAGCAAGTCCTAGGCTCTGTGGTTTTAACCCACAGCGCCACCCGCGTCCCTTGGACCACCAACTTGGATGGCTTTAAAAGGCGATTAGAAAAAATTCATGAATGAGAGGGATATCAAGGGCTACTAGCCATGACGACAATGTTCTGCCTCTACAGTTGGAGGCAGCCAGTGCTTTTTCTGGGGGGGATGCAGGGAGACGCATACCCCTAAATAAATAACAATGACAATAACAATAATTTATTATTTATACCCTGCCCATATGGCTGGGTTTCCCCAGCCACTCTGGGCGGTTTCCAACAAAGTATTATAATACAGTGGTCTGTTAAACATTGAAAGCTGCCCCACAACAGGGCTGCCTTCAGATGTCTTCTAAGACATTGTGTGAATCTTTGTACTGTACATTTACTGTATTTATTTTTCCCAATTTGAACTATAAAATCGTGATTTTCTTGAGTCAAAATGAGAGTATCCCTAAACATTTTTTTTTTAGGAAAAAAAGCACTGGAGGCAGCAATGCTTCTGAATACCAGTTGTTGGAAACCAGAAGAGGGGAGACTTGCCCTTGTGCTCAGTTCCTGTTTGTAGGTTTCTCGCAATAGCCATTTGCTTGGCCACTGTGAGAATAGGATGCTGGACTAGATGGGCCATTAGCCTGAGCCAGCAAGCTCTGCTTTTGTTCTTTGGTTCAGTGAAGAAATATGTTTCAATACAACTTCTTCACTACCCGGTCACTACCAAGGCCTCGTTTGCACAACCAAATATTAGTGCAGAGTGGTTGTGCTAAATCATCCTTCCCCAGCCTGATGCCCTGTAGATATTTTGAACTACTGTTCCCATAAGCTCCAGCCAGCATGGCCAATGGTCAAAGAAGATGGGAGTTATTCTGAAAGATGTGGGGAAGCTGTGCTAAACCAACTACTTTTGTTTAGGTGGGTGGGTAACCCAAATTCAGCCTATCTCTGCCTTCTGCAATTTATTAGGTGAACCAAATAAATTATTTTGCTACATTCCTTGCTTAAGCATTTCCACAGAGAAACAGTCAAAATGATAGCTCCTTTAACCAAGACTGGCACTCTTTTCTCTTTTTAAAAAATGCACGGATATAAAATGGTACTTAACACTTAAAAAAAAAAAATCTGTACCACACTGTATTACAAAAGTAATATTAATTAAGGTATAAACATAAAGATAAATTATCCCCCCTCCCCTCATAAACAGCATTTCAGGATTCAGATTGCATTTTTTAAAAGCAGAATATGTACTCTACAAATAGGTTTGAGAATCTTCTGTTTAACATAATATTCCAGCTACTCCCCCCCCGCTTTACAGCATTCATTGTTCTCTAGAACCTGCTATCAAAACAAATGACTCCATTAATTAGATCCAGTCTTTCACAAATGAGGTCACTTTGGGCATCTGCTGCCCAAAACAATGGCTCCCCATGGCTTTGTCATAAGTTGAAATCCTCTGCGTATTGCTAAGAACACAAGTGCCTGCAGGATCAGGCCAATGACCCATCTAGTCCAGTCTCCTGTTCTCACATTAGCCAACCAGATGCCCCAGTGGGAAGCAGGCAAGCAGGATTCTAGCACAGGAACGGTCTCTCCTGGTATTCAGAAGCACTGCTGCCTCAAAACTGGGAAGGCAGCAAATAACCATCATGGCTAGCAGCCAGCCATGTTCATCTCAGGACTGGAGAAAACATGGTCCATTTGGACATGGAATTCCTCAAACCACAATGTTTGAATCTAGCTTGCCTGACATGGTGCTGCTGACCCTGCTTTGCTGAGGTCCCTCATCTTGCTAATGAGACCCTTTTCTGGGTCAAGGGCCATGTTCAGTGTTGAGCAGCTTGTATGCGGGGCATGGTAATTTTTGCTGCCACCACATTTTTTGTGCTTTTGCTGCAGCAAGATTTCCTTTCCCATCACCTCTGCCCACCACCAAAATTTCTAGCCAAACTGTTGCCTTCCCACTGAATTATAGCCTGTTTGCCATTTCCCAATCGCTGGCACATTCCTTGCCTGACACTCTGACATCAGCTGTGTTGCCTCACCATAGAGTGCTCCATGTAGAATGCTGCACAGACGCTCTACCAGTTATACTCGGTGGCTGGTCCTTCTTCCATCGATTTCCACCCTTTGCTATAGAAATTAGAGCCAAGAAGACATGTTGGCAGCAAATGCAGAGACTCCCCAACAAATGTCTGCTTTGGGCCTTAAAACTGAGCCATAAAAGAATGCACGATTCTTTCAAGGAGGCAAAACTCCCAGACTTTTCCTTAATGATTGACTGGGCTGCATTGCTTTCCCTGCAGAAGACCTGGTTGTATATCTAAATGTATGTCAAGAATAAAATAATCATTCCCAAGAACAATGGTGGAAGCTGCCCAAAAATGTGTTAGGAGGGGAGCATGAACGTTAGCCTTGGAGTCCAAGCAAAATATCAGATGGATGAATCAGAATGAAAATGCATAATATATGGAGTTATTTTTCATTTTCATACAAATGAAAGGTTGTGTTTTTCTAGGGTTCCCCCCCTCTCTTAGTTTTGCGCCTTCAGTGCTGGAGCTAATGTGTCAAAATGAATCTTGGTGCAGCCATTCTTTGGAGAGTGATAAAAAGAACTGCTTTGATTACAGAGCTAAGATGGTTTCAATCAGGCTCCATTTAGCAATCACATAAAGATGTGCCTTTATTGTGATCGTCAATAGCTTTTGGAAACATCGCGCTCACTTTGCGGTTCTCTTTCTTGGTGCCCGGTGGCGTATCTTTGTCAGAGTTAATTAACTTTGCTTTCCACCGATGCCGGGGATAGTATTTTTTCCCTCCTCGTTTTGTGGTATTCAGCAAAGACAGTCTTCAAATACTGGGCTTCTAAGAAGTTACTGAGGTTGTTATCAACTGTGATATTCCATGGTTAGCTAGTAAGTTCTGATGCTTATTATTAGGGATGTGAGAAGTTATTGTTTTCCATTGTTTGCTGCACGCGGCGCTGTTTCCATACCACTACAGTTCAGCGTCCAACAAAAACTTTGCTATTTGACTTGCTGTCTGCTGTGGTGGATTTACATGTAATTAATTACACCAGTTAATTACATCACTGTTACATTTTTCCCACACAATTTATTTCAGTGTAAAGAGCATTTGTTTCAATGTATAGAATATGCAGTGCAAATGGGGTGGAGTCATTGATTATGTATCATTTGCAAACTGAAAATACAGCAGCAGCCCAACCGCATTTGCTGGACTGAAATGAGAGTGGAAATTGCCAGTGTTTGCTTATTCATCTCATATCCGGGAGGAAATCAGCCCAGCAAGTGTGATCAGTATTTGCTGGTGTTATTTTCAAGCTACAAATGATATGTAATTGATTGTTTCCTTCCTCCACTTCGCATTGTGTTCCCTTTGAACTGAAATGAATGGTGTGGAATATTGTAATATTGATGCAATTGATGCAATTACATAAAATTCCAATTGGTGTTCACTGTTACAGTGGTACCTCGGGTTAAGAACTTAATTTGTTCTGGAGGTCCGTTCTTAACCTGAAATTGTACTTAACCTGAAGCATCACTTTAGCTAATGGGGCCTCCTGTTGCTGCCCCACCGCCGGAGCACGATTTCTGTTCTCATCCTGAAGCAAAGTTCTTAACCTGAGGTACTATTTCTGGGTTAGCGGAGTCTGTAACCTGAAGCGTATGTAACCCGAGGTACCACTGTATTGCCTTCAGTCAACTTAACTGATTACTTTCCTCCCATTTGCTTTGTGTTTCCTTTGCACTGAAATGGTTGGTGTGCTTTAACACAATCGTAAAGTAAGTTTCATAATTTACTGAATCAATTGCACATGCAATTTCACCACAGTGGACAGTCTTTGGTGGAAGACAAACTGCAGCAAAACAGAAACAGTTCTGCATGTGGTGAATACAGGGAAGAATGGAAAACAATGCGTTCTCACACTCTTACCTCCAAAGATTTCATGCGATTTCTGATCAGGAAGGCATCAGGGTGGTTATATGTGAGTACTGCCTGCAAAATTTTGGGGACAGACATACTGCTTCCTTCCCAATCAGTGCATGTCCCATAACTTCCTGCTGAAATCCTTTAACTATCCAGTTCTGGTTTACTTTTTGTCCTGCTTCTGTTGCCTTGTAGCACAAGACTTGACCCTCCAGACTGCAATAATGCAGCAACACTGGGGAAGCCCCGCAGAGCAACTAATAAAGTGAAATGTTTTGTGAACAACCCAGGATAAATCTACCACTAATGCACTATGATGGCATCAATTTCATGTTGCAGAATGCATCAACACACACACAAGCACAGTGGCCCCAGATTCGTTGATTAGATGTTATAATAATCGAAACACTGTGGAATGTGAATTAAATTTGCAATATCCACTGGTGGTTAACCCCTTTATATAAATTTTGCCCATCAGAGATAATGACAATATAGATAGTTACCACATTTTTCTTGTGGGAGAACAGGGTGGGGGATCTGTGGCCCTCCAGATGTTCTTGAACTCCAATTCCCATCTGCTTCAGCCAGCAGGGCAAATGATAATAGATTACAGAATTTATAGCCCAACAAGATTTGGAGGGTCCCTGGTTCCCCGCACATTTGGCAAGGAAAGAGAGGGGGAGGGAATTGTTAGGACCAAACAGGGTAGCTGAACAACTTGCTCTGTGATGGGAAACAAACATTCTCCCAGCATTTATTTTAACTGCATGCTTCAGCTTTGCCTCATTATTTATCTATCTACAGGGAGCCCGAATTCATTGGCACAAAGGCAGCTCGACTGCATTCTGAGTGGACAGAAGGGGGAAGCCAAAATCATCTGCAAATAGTGGTCAGTTTCAGCCCTGTCTCATAACCCCTGGCTTTCTTTCTGTAAAAAGATCCCTTTCTGGATTAAACATCTCTTCTGAGTCAGCGAGCCCTTGGCCCAGAAACATCTTTTGAGGTCAAACTTTCACGAAGTGTGCAAGATGCACACATTTGCCGGGTAGCTTTGATTTGTAACAATAGTCATCCATCTAAAGGGGCGTCCTATATATCTCAGACCAGGACCACCCCATGTGTCTCTGTAGTAGTGAAGGACATAATAAAATAAGAAGACCCTGCTGGTTTAGGCCAATGGCCCATCTAGTTCAGCATCTTGTTCTCACAGTGGCCAATCAGATGTCTGTGGGAAAATCACAAGCAGGATTTGAGCACAAGAACACTCTCCCCTCCTGATGTTTCCAGCAACTGGCATTCAGAAGTATCATTGTCTCTGACTGTGGAGGCAGAGCATGGCCAGCATGGCTGGTAGCCGTCGACAGCCCTCTTCTCCATGAATTTGTCCAATCGCCTTTTATAGGTTCGTGGCCATCATTGCCTCCTGTGATGGCCTGGGATTCGGACTCGGATGCTGAACCTGAGGGATCCCAGCCTGCACAGGATTCCCCACCTCCAGAACCAGTTGAGCCGGGACTGGGGCATGAGCCTGAAGTCTCAGTCTGAGTCAGTTTTATTGCACATAGCCAAAGGCTGCCGCAATGTACACAGAATTATTTGACAATTAAAAGAAAATATACTGAATTGGTAAAAAAAGACAGGGTCCTCACCTGTGCTGGGTCCTCAGGTGCAGGCATCAGCTGAGTCTGCTCTGGCTCCTGAGGTGATGGAGGACCCTTTACCTGCAGGTGCTCCACTCTCAGCCCTGTCAGAGGAAGCGGACGTTGCCTCTGGGTCTGGTAACCCTCCAGCCTCTCCTGAGCCACAGAGGCTCAGGGCAGAGAGGCAGAGGGAATTAAGTTCCCGCAGGAGGAGTGCTTGCCTCCAGGCCAGGAGAGGTGAGTCACCAGAGGACTGGGGCCGCCCTATGCCTCGGGGCAGATAAAAGCCAGCCAGCCCCAGTCCCAAGTTGCGGGAGCAAAATTGTTGGTTGCTAGTTCCTGCCTGAACCCTGTCCTGCTTTTCTGCCAAAGCTCCTGACCCGTCCTGGCTCCCTGTTTGCTTGCCTGTTCCTGACTTCACCCGACTCCCTGCCCAGCACCCAGCTTCAGCTACTACAGACTGCCTCCACATCACACCTTAGACCACGGACCGGACTTGGACCTTGCCTCTTGGGTAACCCACGGGACCAGCACACCTCCTGTTGAAGAGAGTTCCATTGTTTAAGCATGTGCTGCATGTATAAGTACTTCCTTTTACCAGAAAAAGATACTCTCGCCTCTCGGCTCAGCTTGAAAGTAGAGTGGGAGTTGTAAGGTGCCTCACAAAGGAAAACAGGTCCCTTCTTGGAGGAGCTTACAATCCAAAGGGACCCTAAGAAGTCCCATGCTCAGCTAAAGTGATCTGAATGCAAAGGCATTGAGCAAGGTAGAAGTGCCTTTCCTGTAGGACATCTCCCTTGGGGTCATTCTGTGCAGCACAAATGCGCCAGCTGCACACTGCACACGCTCACAAACATGCATTTAATTCCTGACTGATTAAATGGGTTCCTGCATCACTGATTAGGTACATAGCCCTGAAGACCAATCGTTGAGGAGCAATTTTGTAGCCATTAAAAAGTCATTAATCCTCTATAAATATGTTTTTAATCATGCTCGTACTTAATAGAGTGACACAGCCTTCTTATTAAGTGAAATGCCCAATTGGAAACCATGGAAAGAGACGTTTCAAGGTCTCCCCTTTCCCTAAAAGCTGATTAGAGAGTTTATAAAACTTGAAAGGTAGTGGAAAGACAGATGGAGGGAAAGGGTTGCTTTATATCCAACTATGGTGCTCTTCATACATGCTCATCAATACACACAGCTGACACACTCCTGCCTTCCGTTCATCTGACTGGAGTGTAAAGGGGTTCTACTATCAGCATGTTCTTTACTCAAAATTTCTAATACCATATTGTGTGTGGGGTGGTTAACAGCAGTTATTGTGACATCACAAAGGAATAAGCTGATAGCAGCATAATGCCATGCCTTCTTGATGCTGCTGCAAAGACTCATCTCATCTCCGTTCTTGCCCTCGCCGCACCTCCTGAGTTGCAGAGCTGAGCTACATAAACCAGACTGGTGTCTTAAATGCCTTCAGCCTGAAATGTTGCAGAAGCCTGATTCCCATCTAAATGACAGGCTGTCCCCCAGGAGCTGCTCTTTTAAAGGAGAAGGTGTTTTGAGACAGGAAAGAATTTGCATCTCATACATTATTGTAGCTGAAATAACAACAACCCCCTTCCCAACATCTTGAATCCAAGGCTTTGCCAATCCTTTCCTGGTGCCAGGGCTTGGTAAAACATGGTGGCAAGATCAGCCTTAAATGAGCACCGGGAATGTGAGACTTGTTTGCTCTCATGGCAGAGCCAGGGAAATGAAGCAGAAGAAGAGGGCCGGGATGTGAAGCTGTCATGTGCAATCCTCCACCTGTGTAAATTGGATTAACCTTGAGCATTCTAGGCTCTGAAGTTGAGAGCACTCTTGGCAGTCGTGACAGGAGAGGAAGACAAGAGGTGAGCCTATTGAAAAGAAAGTAAGCACGCTGCAGAGCTAAACTATGGAACTTGAAGGCCTCCAACCAAGATGGTTTTCAGAGAGGACTAGACAAATGCACGCAGGAGAGGGCTTCCTTGGGCTCTAGATCCATCTGTTGGTCCATCCCTTTTTATAGAAAAGCTCTATCCAACATTACTTAGGCTTAGCATTCTTATTGTAACCGAATTTGTGTCATTGTGAGAGGGGTATTGAATTATTAGATTTTTTTGTCTGTAATTTCAAAAATGCAATAAAAATTGTAAGAAGAATCTCTCCTCCCCCCTGGAGAAATTAAGCAAAATGCCTTCCCCCAATTTCTTTTGGGAAATGCCTTGCTGTTTCCCAGGCAGTTTTATTCCTAATCCTTTATGTTTGCTTGATGTGTCCAGGAGCGAATGTCCTCTGCAGGAAGAGGCAAGTGTTTGGAAGGAGAGGTGCTTGCTTTGGAAGGGGACACGGTACTCCTTGGCAGCCTGGTTTGGGTGTTCCAAGTATTGCTTTGTATAAACCTTCCTCGCTTCCCTACCCTCTGGGCTAATCACCTCAAAGAACTGGCTACCTGGTCTGTGAAGACAGCCAAGCACGTTCTTCATGATGGGGAGCTGCATTAAGCAAAGGCCCTCCCAGCACGATGCATGAAACTTGGGTGAGATCCTTGACCCGGCAGGCAAGACTCTTTGGCTGCCTTGACATCAGAGTCTTGGGTTGCCTCCCAAGAAGTGTCCCTTCACTGTTCACAGAGGCATCAGCCAACTAGACTTAGCCCACAATGGCTCTGGTGCAGCCAAGGGACAGGCTGCCTCCCTCAGCAAAACTCCTTCAGCATCACACACACACTGAGAAAAATCTCTAGGCTTTGGTTACTCAAAAGCATGGGATTCTGCTCTTGGGTCAAACACAGCTTTCCCCAACCTGGTGCCTCCTGCCTTCAACTACTGATCACACTTTCTAGGGCTGATGGGGGTTGTAGTCCCTCTGGAAGGAACAAGGTTAGGGACGGCTGATCTAGTGGCTCCATGTGAGGTTCCACAAAAGGCTGTTGCAATAACTGACAAATTCTCAGTCCATCCGGTCTTCGTCTCCTGGCTTGCAAAACCCAGAAATCTTGACCCATCAGTCATCAGTCCACTCCAAGCTTGTGGAAGAAAATTCTCTTTGGGGACTCAATACAGAGGCTCACTCCAAATTCCCAATTAGACTTTTTTCAGTAATGCATTACAGGACAGAGTCCAAAAGAGTCTACACAGGAAATGTACTTCATCTTGGTTGTTCATTAGCCAACCACCTTCGGGCACTTTCTGACACCTTAACACCCTGCCTTGGCTGTAAGCCACTTTGGGTTGCCCTGGGCCAGATAAAGTGACTAACAAATTTAATAAATAATAATAATAGTAATAATAGCACCTCACCATCTCTCATCCCACCACAGATGTAGGAAACACTTATTCAACCCAAGTTCTTTGCTGTACATGCAGAGCTCTCCTTACACCCTATCTGGAGTCATTTCCCACTCTAGCTTGGTTCCTCCTAAACTGGTTCTAACCAGTTTTGTGGTCCGGCTGCGCTTTTGCATACCTGACACTGGTGTCACTGATCATAGGTTTTGCGGAATTTCTACCTCAAGCTTCAGGAAGACAAGACCTGCCTTTCAATCACCTACAAATCCACGATGACTTTGGCCATTTTCTCCCTTTTTTTTTTTAAGTGTTTATTAACATTCCCAAAAAATGTACAAGGAAAGGAGGAGCAAAAATAAACTGGCAACTGTCACAATGAACCAGGAAGTCTCAAGTTCAGGTGCCCACCCTGGTAACCAGCTTGAGTAACCAACTTGCCAGGTGGCCTTTGGCAAGACATGGTCCTTCACAACCTCAGCATCAGTTCCAGGCTGTTCTCCATCTGCCATAACAATGGCGCTGGTTGCCTGCATAGCTGGTTGCAGCAGTGATGGTTGTGCTGCGGAAGGTGGTGGTTGCTGGCAGCCGTGAAGCCCTGAACTTCAGCCCAGATGCTCTGCCTGATGGGCCACCAGCATTGCAGCATCGGGAGCAATCAATCAGAAGGAACCTTTCCTTTAACAGCTGCTCTCTGTGGCTGTAAAGGCACAGCCTTGTCATCATAACAAGGTTAAAGACAGCTGGAAAGTTTGAAACCTGGGTCTCATTAGGCTTTATTAACCACCAGGGAGCTTTGTTTGGAAAGTGCTTACGGATAAGGATGACGAGCAGCTTCGTTAATTGCAGCAGGAGGTAAGTGTTGTTGAGGAAATGCTTCATGGTTCCATAGCCAGGGGAGCCATGGTTCGTGATATTCCAGGAACCAGAAACTTGGTTGCATCAACTGAGAGATCTAAGATTTCCTATGGACCTCTGGAGCGGCTGTATTGGGTGGTAATTTGTTTCTTAAAAGAGGGAAGTATCCACCCGCATGTTGGAGGTAGCGATGGGGGAAGAAATTGATTCACTTTGCGCATAAACCTAATTTGCACTGCCTGAAACATGAACCAAAATGCAACCATTTTTTCAAAATTCACACTTCTCTGAATTTTGCAATGCAGCCAAAAGTGCACACGAAAATTTAATCTAATCTGCAAAAATGTGTAGATTAGATGAAATTTACACTGAAATGCTGGTGCATTTTAACAATAGCTTTAAAAACAGAAACTTTGCAAAGCAATGTGGAAATGTGTAGAACTGAAGCTTTCCCCTATGCATTTTCTCCCCATCATGCATTAATTCATAAACTTCTTTCATGTCACCCCTTACTCGCTTTTTGTCTAAATTGGAAAGCCCCAAACCTTTTCATGTAAAGGAGTCATGTGGACAAATGGATGAGGTGAGGAAAGCAAGGGCTGGAAGAGGCAAGTTCTAACCAAGTGAGACAGACAGGCAGAGAGATGCAAAGTGCTTGCACTCTGCACGAAGGGCACTCTTCTCTGATGAAAGTAGGGGGAGAAGGCCCCATGGTAGCGTCTGCAGTTGATCAACTCTTTGAAGCAAGCTGCCTTGAAAACACTCAGCACATCAAGTGTGAGACCTCCCTCTTATACAGAACCGGTTAATCCCTAAAGTACATATAATTGTGTTTAATTACCCATGCAGGATGGGAAAGTGGATCACCCATCCTTTCAGCCCACTCAAGCTTCCCCATCTACTAACTAGCAATGGCACACACACACACACACACACACACACACACACACACACATCATTTGCCTGGAGTCTGGAATGTGGTCTGGACTCGTTCTGCTTCAAATTAGCAGCCTCTGGCTTTGGACCGTTTGTGGCCGCCCACAAACATTACAGCTTCTCTCCCTCCCACCCCCAATCCTGTAAGCTTGGGGGTCTGATCTTCCCCATTCAGGGAATTTGTATTAAAATGTCTGGCATTCATGGGGTGTGGAAGTGCTACTCTGCCTGTTGATTCAGGCCTTATCTAATTTCAAAGCCAGTCTGGAAAACCACTCTAGAACCTGTCTTTAAGTCCTGGGAAGGAATGGAGAAGGTAGAGTTCTCTCAAGCATGTGCAGTCATTTGAAATTCAACTCAGCCTTCGCTAACAGGGTGCCTTCCAGGTGTTGTGGACTACAACACCCATTGTCCACTTGTGCTGGCTGTGAATGATGGGACGTAATCCATTGGCAGCCTCAGTGGGGCCCCATAACCTGGAAGAGGAACGATGTGTAAACAAATAATTTCTCTGAAGCTTCATCTGACCTTTTATGCTACTTGGTGTAATGTGGAAGTGGTAACACTGTCCACTGACCTTGAAGCCTGAACTGATGCTCAACCTTGCCACCCTTCAGACCCATGAGCAAAGGAAGCAGTTCTCCAAGGTTTCAGAAAGGCACATCTCATAGTCTTCCTACCTGTGGTTCTTTTAACGAGAAATGCCAGTTCTCAAAACCTGGGTCCTTCTGCTCGCAAGGCAGGTTTTCTGCTGCTCTTCTACAGGCCCCAAACCTCATTGATTCTTCCGGCTTTTGTGAACTATTTTCATTTTTGTACATAAGGAGCTGAGGCCAATTCCTGCTCTCCACCATTACACTTTTATTAAAATTTCAGAGACCAGTCAGGGGCCAAGTCAAATTGCTTCCAGCCTGCATCTTGGCCATCTCTGATTTATGATTTTAAAAGGCACCTGGCTCACACTGTGCCTGAAACAGGACTCAAGGTAAAGGACCCCTGGACAGTTAAGTCCAGTCAAAGGCGACTATGGGATGCAGCACTCATCTCGCTTCAGGCCAAGGGAGCCAGCGTTTGTCCACAGACAGCTTTTCTGGGTCATGTGGCCAGCATGATTAAACCACTACTGGCGCACAGATGACCGTGACAAGTGCCAGAGTTCACAGAAATGCTGTTGACCTTCCCGCCACAGAGGTACATATTTATCTACTTGCACTGGTATGCTTTTGAACTGCTAGGTTAGCAGAAGCTAGGACAGAGCAATGAGAGATCACCCCATCATGTGGATTTGAACCACTGACCTTCCGATTGGCAAGCCCACGAGGTTCAGTTGTTTAGACCACAGTTCCACCTGCGTCCCATGACTCAACCACAGGACTCAACACAGGGGCAATTGTGGTTTTAGAGGAAAGGGGGCAGTGTAGGTTGTGTATCAAGCAGTATTGGCCTGCCTCCCAGGTGTGGTGATCGTTCAACTTTTTTGTGCTGTTTAGCTGTTCAGAAGGACATAAGAACTTAAGGAGAGCTTCCTGCATGAGGCCAGTGGCCCTTCTAGTCCAGCATCCTGTTCTCACAGTGGCCAATTAGATGTCTGTGGGAAACCCACAAGCAGGACTTGGCCACAAGAGCCCTCTTCCCTCCTGCAGTTTCCAGCAATTGGCATTCAGAAGCATTTGCCGCGGAGGCAGGACATAGTCTGCTCGTAGTCATTGGCAGCCTTAAATTTGTCTAATTCTCTTCTAAAGCCAAGAAGAGACCTCCTGGATCAGGTTAAAAGGCCATTGAGCATCCTGGCCTCACTAGACATGTTTGTGAAGCCTGTAAGCAGGATCCAAGTGCAAGAACACTCTCCCTGCTTTGATTCCTGGTAACTGGTCTCCAGAGGCATCCTTCTTCTGCATGAACCACAACTTCCCAAGATGTTTGGACGCAGTTTGGGGTCATGTAACACACTGGTTTGATCCATATATTCCAACACCCTCGGGTCTGGAATTAAGACAGATCTGCATTTAAATGGATTTAATGATCATTCCCTCTCTTCAAGGGTCTCTGGGAACTGTGGTTCTGGAATGGAGACCACAGATATCTGTGACCAAATGTTGGTCACTGTCAGACTACATTTTCCAGGGTTCTTGGTGGGAGCCATGATAGTTCACTTGCCACATACATTCATGTTGGGAAACCCTTCATTGTGTTGATCAGGGAGGAGCAGGTGGGTAAATAACCTTCCCTGGCCACAAAGGGACTGCATAGCTTTTTAATCCATTTCAGATGCACATGATCAAGAAAAATGCAGTTGCCTACCACTGCCTGCTATCCTCTATCTCCTCTTTCCAAAATATATTCCATGGGGACTCATCAGCAAAAAAAAATTTAAGCTGCTTGCTATATTCATCCCACTCTGGGAGTTTTGACCCGTCGTCCTGGGAATCAGCCTGCTCTGTCCTTGGTTCCATTGCAGACCTATGTTTATCCTTCCCAATGCCTGGAGGGAAGAAGCAACCAGTGGAGAGAACCACCCATTCCCCCTTCCCAGTTTTCCCAGTGAAGCATATCCAACGACACGATTTCTGAGTTTTGTTGTAGGCTCATCCGAAGCCTTTCTCACGGGAAGATGTCACTTGGCTTAAACCAAGACAGCACAGAGCTCTGAATTACCCCCTGCTGTTGTTTGTTATCTCTGTGTGCATTTTTTAATCTCTTCGGCATCTCCCCAGTCTCTGTCATTGTATATACATGCTCACCCTCCCACAAGCATTTAAGTCTTTGGGCACATCTCCATCTAGGGTGGTTGTGTGTCCTAGATTTCAGAGGAGAGCGCTCTACTTTAAAGGGCGATGGGAGGGCAGTCATAGGAACTTAAGTACAGTAACTTTCTTTTGCTGAGTCAGAACACTGGTCCATCTAGCGCAGCACCACCTACACTGAATGGCAGCAGCTCTCCAGGAATTCAGATAGCAGTTAGACCAGGAGTTCTCAACCTGTGGGTCCCCAGATGTTGTTGGACTACAACTCCCATTATCCCTGAGCTCTGGCCTTGATAGCTAGGGGTGATGTGAGTTGTAGTTCAACAACATCTGGGGACCCACAGGTTGAGAAAGGCTGAGTTAGAGTGTCAGGCCAGGACCTGAGAGATCATGGTTTGAATCCCCACTTGGCCATGAAGCTCATTGGGTGACCTTGGGCCGGTTACTGCCTCTCAGCCTAACCTATCTCACAAGGTTGTTGCAGGGATTAAATGAGGAGGGGCGAACCATGTATGCCAATTTGTGCAACTTGGAAAGAAAAGTGGATTATACTGGCAATAAATAAATAATACTTTGATGTGCTTGGCTTGTTTGTTGCATGCTGAGGAGCACAGAGAACTCTTGTTATGGGGTATCTATATAGAGGCAGAAATTAATAAATCAACTGCGTGTCCCTTGCACATATCCCTTGAATGAAGAACGCACATCAGACCTCACCCTGCTACTAGTAACTGCCAAAATATTGTAGGCCACTTAAGAACATCAGCTGATCATCAGCAAGCAGATGAGCAGCATGTAAAAGCATCACTTAACAGTTGCTGCAATGCATTCCTACATCTGTCTCTTTGCCTGTGTCTGCTTTAATCAAAGCTATGCAGGATATTTTAATTGAAGCTTAAAGCACGTGTTGGACATCTTTCCCCAAAGGACGGGGGTGTGATTTCTAAATCCAGAAGCTAGGGTAGACCCCCTGCCCAGAATTAAACATTGAGCCTCCAGAGATCATAGAAAAATGGTAAACCCATTAAATGAGACATCATGCACTACGTCTTTACTTTTGGGGTGATATTCTAGACTTTGCTGCTATTTGGGGGTCACGGGAAAAATGTAAATCTTAGAATGGGGCCATCTAAGCAAAAAGGGTTTGGGAGCCCGTTATGGCTACTCTTAAGGGGAAATCTAATCCCTCGGCTGCTGTTTTGCAAGTAAACATGCTACGCATGTTTCTCCCTGAAGGTTGGAAAACTGACTTGACACTAGTCGAAAGGAGAGGTTGAAATGTTTTGCAGCTGCAGCAGTAGCAGTTAGGGCTGCACTCATGGGTTGAAATCATGGGGCAATTTTCAGGGTGTCAATCAAGCAAAACATCTGAGGAATCTTAAATGGAATCTCTATACAGTGGTACTTTGGTTTGCAACCGTTTTGGATTACAACCACGTCAAACCCGGATGTGTGTGTCCCTTTTTTGGGATTACAACCCATTTTTTGTTTTTGGATTACAACCCCCCCCCCCTTTTTTTTTTGGATGCCCCATTGGCGAAAGCGCGCCTTGGGTTACAACCTGTTTTGGTTTACAACCAGACCTCCAGAACGGATTATGGTACAACCAAGGTACCACTGTAATAACTAGCAACATTTCCTCACATAGATTCCACACGTACATTCCTAGACTTCCACCAAATTCTTCCCAAAGCAGAATGTACCTCATAAGATGGTTCTGAGGATTAGTTCCATTTACAATGAGAGGGTTTTTTTGTAACAAGGGGAATGGAGGCTGGCCTTATTGGGGCAAATGGGGCATTGCCCCACACACCTCAGTCTATCCTTGGCCAGCGCCCACCTCCCTGCCTCCTTGCTTACACTCAGTCCAGGGGGTGACACCATCCATCAGCTTCCTCCTCCTTAGTCTCAGCATTGTCCTTGTAGAATTCATCAGGGAGGGGGAGGATGGGGACAAAACTAGGATTAATTGGCGCTGCCTCTCATTGGTTTTGGCGCCACCTACTGTTGGCCTCCTTGTCTCCCAACCTAGCAGTCCCAATGAGCTGCATCCACCACCAAAGAAGGATAAAAAAGCATACTAAATGATGGCACTAATGATGAAGAAATAAACGAGGAGACTGTTTCTTAATTATGCAGGGCTAGGGTCCCCAAGGTGGCACCTGTGAGCACCATGGTATATTTAAACACTACCCTTGACAGCTGCCAAGAACCCCCGCCCCATACATTTTAAAAATTAGTTTTTGGGGTGCATTTGCTTGCACTTGGTTATCGGTTTGGAGGTGTAGGTGTTTTGTCAGTCTGCCAGGTTTTGAGCACTGTCCGTTTTTCTTCTGTGGAACAGGTATTTCTTGGAGCCCACAAAAGATCCTTAGATTTGCAAAGGTGTCCCCAGGCCCTCCCAGTTCCTCAGTGTGTCCCCAAAGCTCACTCTGATTTGTGATATCGAAAAGGCACTCTGCACTGGTGAATATCATAGAGAGTGGAGGAGTCTTCAGTACACTGTGGGACTCCCAGTGAATAGTTACGTGGGGAAGTTTATTCTTCTTTCTACCAGCACCCCCCCCCCCACAGACACAGACACGCAAACACAAAAAACACTTATGGACCACCTAATAATTATTTAGAGATTGGTTGCATAGGTTTCTTGTTTTCAAAAAACACACACATCTGTAACCTATAGCTTTAAACTATAGACTGGGAATTCAATGTACAGGCCAGTCAATCCTAGAACCAGCTTGGAAATAGATATCCTTCTTTGTCCAGTTGGCCCCTCCCACTTATTGTTGTTGGCAGGGACACCGAAGAGGCCTCCAGATCATAACTTGTCAAAAGCACAAGTGAGAGAAAATTGTTCTCATCTGAATAAACAGGATGAGTCTATTTGCTGGGGGCCATAACTTTCCAGCTAAGAATTCATGCTGGTGTTCATGTTTGACTGGCATATTAGACTTGTTCCCGTCAACTCCTGGCGGTAATGGTGGATAGTTTACTGATCAAGCTGCCCTCTTCCTTTAATTCTGGGCTGCGGAATACAATTTGTTGCTAGTGTAATTGCACTGTCAAGGAAGAAGGAAGAGGGAAAGTGCCTGCAGAATTTTCTGCCTCTGGTGTCCAAAATTTGACCAGCCTTGGATGCAATGCACTTTGGCAGTGGGATGGTGCCATTGATTGCAAATGTACAAAATGGCAACTGGAACAAATTGGGCAGCCACACTTCACAGCTAGAGTCTGGTGGCTCCTATATCCTCTTTCCCACTCCTGTTCAGACAGGTTTCCTGGCTGACCAGACTAAGCTCACTCCTGGTAAAGGATGTCAGAGAATTTCAACAGAAATGGAAGGGCAAGAGAAAATTGCCAGGGGTTGCTGGCCACGTGCAGAATGGAAATTGATCCAGTGACTACAATGTTGTTTTCAGTCCACAAACAATATGCAATATGCACTCCACAAACACGCCCTCAGTTTGCGTTGCAATGAATGGTGTGGAATAACAGGATGATAAAGCAATTAACTACATAAAATTCCTCCACAGCAGATGGCAAGAGAAATGAAGTAGCTTTTGACAGAAGCTGAACTGCAGCATAATGGAAACAGCACAGCTTGTGATTAACACGATTTGGAACAGAGATGGTTGCCTTCTTACCTCCTTACTCCCAATTCAGCTTTGGATTGACCTTGGAATTAGGGGTGCTAGATTTTGAAGAGCAAAAAAGAGGACATATTTGCCAACTTCTACTTTTAACTATGGATCGCTATGACTGCTCTACCCGTGAAAAAAGAGGACATGTCCTGGGAAATGAGGGCATATGGCAACCCTACACCACGATGCAGGAGCGGAGAGGGCTCTTTTGCTCAGGTGCTGTTTGACGGTTTCCCATAAAGGGCATCTGATTGGCCACTATGAGAGCAGGATGCTGGACTAGCATCATTGGTATGATCCAGCAAGCTCTTCTTATGTTCTTAAGACCTGCTTGTGGATCTCCCTCAGCCTTCCATCCAATTCTGGTCCAAATCTGCCCTAACTTGCATCTCAATACCTTGGTAGTTGCACTCCTGAAAGCCCAGTGCTGATACTTCCCTAATTCAAAGCCCCACTGACAGCCCCCCACCCTGCCATCACAAACTCCTTCTCCAGAGGTGCATCAGGATTTTTTTTCCCCACTCCTTCCTAAATATTTTTCTCCCTGTATGGAATGACTGACTGTGCTGAGCTGCGAGATTCATGTCATATGTGTTAATTCCACATCAAGCTATCCAGCCAACCTAAACATGGCAACTTGGCCAAATAATATACATATATAATTCTGCCCTCCCCCAGCTTTGCAAATGCGAGCCTCTCAGCTCGGGACCCGCCTGGTTCTTTGCAAGCCTGTGCTGAAAGAATTTGGCTTTCCAAAGCAGGAGGGGGCTCCAGCCCCCAGTAAAACAAGCCAGTTGCTTTAGAAGAGATAAAGGCCTTTAGACTGTGCCTTGTTTTCACAGGCATTTTTTGCAGGGAGGATGAAGAAGTGAATGTGTTTTTGAAGGTTGGGGGAACTGGTGGTGGCGGCTGCTAAGGAGGGTTAAATTCCAAGAAGCACTGGGTGATCTTCCTCCACACAGTCCAGACAAAGCCTGCGAATCTTGGCCAGCTTCACCTTCCCAACAACTTCTCCCTTGCGTCTTCTCTGCACAGATTCCCTTAACCGCTCTTCTCCAGCCACAAAGCAATCTGAAGTGTTGTCAGCTGCTGCTAGAGAAGATACATGTGTCAGTGATTTTAGGGCTCAAATGTCCAAACTTGGGCCAGGGAGACAAAGGCTGCCTACACACAACATTTTGCTCTAGATCAGTGGAGAATGAGGCTGCATTGACATGGCTCTTTATTCCACCTCCATGCTGATTCTCTAACTGATAATTTCCACATTATATCTGAGCTTTCACGTGATGTAAAAGCTGATTCTGGAAGTATAGTGGAACATAGCAAAACTATGGTGGATTATAACGCAAGTTTAGCATTCATTTCCACATTATTTGCAAACGTGCTCTTCTTTAAGCGAATAACACAGAAATTAGCACAAATATATCCCACTGTAGTTCCAGACTGGGCTTTTAACCTCCCTCCCATCCAAGCTGGCAGCAATCACTACATCTCAACATGGTGAATCCCATAGTTTAACTGTGAGCTGTGTGAAGAAATCATTTCTTCTTTTCTGTCCTGAATCTTCCAACATTCAGCTTGGTTCGATGGCAGCAGATTCTAGTATTATGGGGTAATGGGACCTTCTCTAGCCATTTTGCTCCACAGCATACATAAATCTGTACACCTCATTCATGTCACCTCTTACCCACCTTTTCTCTAAAGTAGAAGGCCCCAAATCTTGCAAAATTTCCTCATACAGGCATTTCTCTAACCCTTTGAACATTTTGGTTGCCCTTTTCTGAACCTCTTCCATCTCTACAATATCCTTTTTGAGATGTGGCTACCCAAACTGCAAACAGTATTCTAGGTGCAATTGCACAATAGATTTGTATATGCTATGATAGATACTGGGAGTTTCATTTTTGACTCCTTTCCTAATGATCCCTTGCATGGATTTCACCCTTTTTGTAGCTGCCACACACTGGGTCAAACTGTTTATCACCCCATCTACCGTGACCCCAAGGTCTCACTCCTGGTCAGTCATTGCCAGTTTGGACCCCATTAGAGTACACATGAGATAGGAATGTTTCGCCCCAATGTGAATCACTTTACACTTGCTTACAGGGAATTGTATCTGCTGCCTTTGTTTGTCCTCCTGCCTTCTGCCCTACCAGCCTCAATGGGCATCAGCCACCATGGTTCCGCTTCCTGTTCTTTGACTGGTTTCTAATCCATCAGGTCTTCTATGATTACAGAAAGCTCCTCACCCTAGAGAGCCACCTTCCACAAGTTGGGGATGGGTCACCTGGCATTGTGATGGGGAGACAGAGCTAATGTGCCAGCCCCTGTTGCACTTCGTTGCAGGGCTGGCCCAAGACATTTTGGCACCTGAAGCAAACCACAAAATGGCATCCCGATCCCCACCAGGGAAGAAGGTCTGAGTGAAGATCTACATCAGGAACAGGGCTGGGGAAAAATAAAACTCAATGTGGATTCTGCCACCTAAGTCAGTTGCCTTACCTTGCCAGCCCTGCTTCACAATTAGTGTCATGCATAAAGAAGGCTTTTGCAACCCTGAAATCTGTGCATTCAGAATTGAGGTTCATCCTTCCCCGCTTTTGGTTCACCAGAGTCAAAAGGCAAGAGGGGCTGGGAGGGGAGTAACATTATAAAGCTGCCAAATTTAATAGGAGTCTTTCCTCCTCAGCCTATGAAATGTGGACTGCTGTGTTCCTTCAACAAACACAGCTCTGGGTGATAAAACACACCCCCCATTGGTGAAAGGAAATAGACATCAAATGTCTTGCTGTTTTTCTGCTTGCTTACTGTTCTCTGATTAAAATTTAAGGGGAGGTGATGGGAGAGATACAATCTTGACCCTGGCGGCAGCACAGGGGGTGGGGGGACGACAGAGAGATTATTATTTGTTCATGAATATAGCAGGAATCACAAGGCAATTTTGTTTTGTTTTTTTAAGAAGGGCAGGGCACAGCTAGGAATTTGTCAATAGAACCAATGCAAGTTCTTTCCAGATGGAACATGCATGGAATGTGATTGACAGCTTCACTTTAGTAACAATATATTGGTATCAGAGAATCATAGACTTGTAGAGTTGGAAGGGACCGTAATGACCATCTAATCCAACCCCCAGCACAAAAAGCCATTCAACCTCTGCGTAAAAGGAGAGGCCATCCAAGGGAATCAGTTCCACTGTTGAACAAAAAGTTTAGTCGGAATCTCCTTTCTTATCATATGAATCCATCAGTTTGGGTCCTCCCCTCTGGAGCAGCAGAAAACAAGCTTGCTCCATCTTCCAGTGCTTTAGATATTTGAAGATGGTTATCCTATCACGTCTCAGCCATCTCTTCTCTATATTCAACACCCTCAGCTCCCTGTAGTAATGAACGTATTGACAACCATTTCTGCTGTTGAGTTGCGAGACACAGTTTGATGGAGAGAAAGATAATGCTCTTTGTAATTCCACATGTACATTCTTCCCATTGTTTAGTGGTGTAGTTCTGCAAGGCTTGATTCCAAGCAAACAGGATTCTTCTTCTTTGGTGATCCCTCATAGTCGAGTAAGATTGTCTTCCATAAACATGGTCTTAACCATGAATCCGTAAGTGACTGTGAAGGCCAGTTCTGGATCCACACATCCTTCCACAGTGGGGACATCGGTTTCCGGGCAGGAGTGGATCACGGTGAAGATTTTCCAAACGTGCCTTCCTCTTAGCATGTTTCTCCCTTTCGTCTTGAGTTCGAGCATCTTCAAAGTCCATGACACCGTTGGTAAAAGCTGTCCAGGCCAGTGTTTCCCAATTGTCAGTGTTTATGTTAGTTTTTAAAGATTTGCCTTGAGAGAGTCTTTAAACCTCTTTTGTTGACCACCAGCAATACGCTTTCCATTTTTAAGTTTGGAATAGAGTAGTTGCTTTGGAAGACGATAATCAGGCATCCGAGCAACAAACAACAAATGGATTAACAGGACTAATGCTCTTGTTAGTAGGCGCCTGGGTTTTTTTTATGTAGGTTGGGTTGCTTGTGGTTGGCACCTCATTAGCTTGCCCACCTATTCAGCACATACGCATGGCTTTTTCCTTTCCATAAAACGAAAGTGCAAAAAGCAAACCCATCCTGAGCAAAGACTGCAGGCTGAGGAGAATAAATCTGTTTCTGCCTCTTCTTGTTAAAAGGGTGTTAATGGACATCTTCCCCTTTCCCTCTTCTCCTCAGACACCTAAAGGGCACACAAACCTAGCCAGCTCCCGCTTCTGCTGAGGAAACATGACCAGTTTTATTGTCTCCAACTGGTAAGTAAATAATCTGGAGGAAGCTTCGATGTTACGTTTTCAGCAAGCAAGCAAGCATGTGGGTTGCAGATGCGCCACTACAGCTTACACTCAATAAAACGGTGACACACTACCAACAGATAACGAAGTCCGTTTCCACTTCTGTTCATTGCAGTAGTGCATTCCTGAGACCTGCAGCCGATTTCTGTTTCTTGAGTAGCCCTGATCTGCTCTAATAGTTTTTAATTTAAGAGAAAAGGCAAGGAAGAAGAGACATTATAAAAGTTTACAAAATTATTATTGAGAAAGTACAGAGAAAAGGGCTTTTCTCCCTTTCTTAGCACACTAGAACTTATCGATAAACAACGAAGATGAACACTGGGAAGATTCAGGGCAAATAAAAGAAAGTAGTTTTTTCACACAGTGCATAGTTTTGGAACAACATGGATACCTTTAAAACAGGATTACACAAACTCCTGGAGGTTAAGGCTATCAATGGCTACTACTAGCCACAATGGCTATGTTCTATCTCCACAGCTGGAGGCAGTATGCCTCTTAAAGCCAGTTACTGGAAGTCACAAGTTGTGTGAGTACTGTTGCATTTGCTTGTGGGCAAATGCAACAGGGGCATCTGGGTGGCCACTATGAGAAGAGGAGGGTGGCTTAGATGGGCCATTGGCCTGATCCAGCAGGCTGCTTCTTCTGTTCTTAACAGCAAGAACTAATCCATGCCCTCCAACACGCTGAGGCAAAAAGTCAGGATGTGCAACTTCAAGGGGCCGCACTCCTGTGAGAGTCACATGACACTTTTTCGGGGCTGTGCTCTTGTGGGTCCCAAAAAAGCACATTTTGGGGTGCCACACGAGATTGTGGCCCCTTAAAAAGTGGCTTTCTTGTGTGAAAAATGGGGTGCATCGATTTTATCAGGACACTTGAGGGGTATTCTAATCACACATGACATTGTTGATCCCAGATTGCCCTGCATAGTGTCACTTCCTAGCAGCAAAGTTGGGGGTCGTTTTGGAAATTTTCTTTTGGACAAATGGCACCCCGAGACTAGTCAGCTTCCCAGCAGCTGTCCTGGAGGGTGGAAGCTGCCATCTATCTTTCTTTTTTACCCAGAAGTCCCCTCAGAACAATGCTACATTACAAGCTCTTGTCATTCTGACGGGAGTTCTGGGTAAAGGTAAAGGACCCCTGACCATTAGGTCCAGTCATGGCCGACTCTGGGGTTGTGGTGCTCATCTCGCTTTATTGGCCAAGGGAGCCGGCGTACAGCTTCTGGGTCATGTGGCCAGCATGACTAAGCCGCTTCTGGTGAACCAGAGCAGGTCACGGAAACGCCGTTTACCTTCCCGCTGGAGCGGTGCCTATTTATCTATTTGCATTTTGATGTGCTTTCGAACTGCTAGGTTGGCAGGAGCAGGGACCGAGCAACGGGAGCTCACCCCGTAGCGGGGATTCGAACCGCCGACCTTCTGATCGGCAAGTCCTAGGCTCTGTGGTTTAACCCACAGAGCCACCCGCGTCCAGGAGTTCTGGGTAGAATTCTTTTAAAAAAATATTGTCTGTCAGTCATTCTGGTCCCCAGGGAAATGCCACTGTTGTGAAAACAGGCAAACAATAGTTTGAAGTGGGAAGTTGGGAGTTTGGGTACACTTTTCAGGCCCCCTCTTCAACCCTCCCCTCCACTTCAGTCCAGGAGTTCTCTGCATAAAACTTTTACTATTGTTCATTTTTTTTTATTTATAGAAATAAAATAATCCCTCCAAGGCAATGTATGAAGTGTGTTCACCACCACTGCCATTTTTACCTTATAGCAACCCTGTTGTTCACCCAATCTCCTCATTCTTGGCTGTGCTCTGAAGTGAGGGCTTTTTTGGTAAGCAGCACTAATGAGCCTGTCTGAATATTAATAGAATTGGTTTTACAGGGGAAGGAGCTTAACGGGGCAATTAGCACAACACAGGTCATGGCTGCCTTACGAAAGGCTAATGAGGTTCCTTATAGGCACCACCATTGTAAATATTTCCATCCTGGTTGGGCCAGTCTGCCCTTCATGCCAGTAGTCCTTTAGGAATACTACAGGTCTTCTCTTTTTTTGTCCTTCAAAGTACCTTTGATTTTTTTCAGCCTCCCACCCTCCTGGCACTTTGAGATTTATTGGAATGAAGTTGTGACTGAGTTGAATGTGAAATGAGAGTATGTTAACTTTTGGCTCACAGATTTCAACCTGAAAAAAAGAGTGGGGCTGCTTTGAGTGGGGCTGCTTTTGATTGTAAGCAAGTGCTCCCACCTACAAAACAACAACAACAACTGTAGGCATCATTCTCAGCCTTTCTGTGTTATAAAGAGAGTGTCACATTTTCTAGGGCCAAGAAAATGTCACATGACATCCACAGGGGTCAATTAATTTAGGTTGTTAGTAAAGGAAAACATTGTACAGGGCCACATTCCCTCAGGGTTAATTGGTTGGGAGCCCTATATCGGTGGTAGGTAGCCAAAAATGAGCGAAGCAAGAGTCAAAGCAGGGTGGTACCCACCTTTTCTCAAATTCTTCCTACCACTCATCTCTCTCTCTCTCTCTTTCAGTTCTATCAGTTTCTCATTTTTCCAATCTTAAATTCAGTTCCTCACATTTCTGCAGCAGTCTGCAAAAAAAATTTTTTACAAAAAATCCTCATGAAAATTCATCCTCATTTTAGTGTTGATTTCTCCTAAGAAATATGTTCCTTATGCATTTTTGACTAATGTACATATTTTTCCAAGCAATTTCTACCACTATGCTGCATATTTGTGTGTTATTTTTTTAATTTTAATGCACACTTTTACCTGAAGTACGCCTTTTCAAAAACACTGGCTGGAGAACCGCATTCCAAAATTCACAGAAGTGTGAATTTCAAAGATTGGCTCTGTTTCGGTTCTCATATTGTTTTTGCAAGGTGCAAATTTGTAAGATTCACCTTTAAATGCAACCTGAGTCAAATGTCTCCCCCCATCCCTCCCTCCATGAACTATTGTTAAGGGAGATGTGGCAAGCCAGAGCAACAATTTACCAAGAAGCAAAACCAAAACAACCCAATATTTCAAAAGTTGATTTGTGCCTTTGCAGAGGATGAAGACAGAGTGTCCTTAAGCACACTTGGCCCCGCAAGACAGACATTCCAGATCTTTTCCAAATGGAGGAGACCAGAGACCCGAAGGGTGTGCAGCAAAAGGCTTCTCTGCTGCCGGTTGGTTGTTGTTGTTAATTTTTAAAAAAATCTGTTTCTTAGAAACTGCTATCCAATTTGATTTTCCATTGTTCGCAATGCATATATTGGACAGTGGGTCAGCTTTTTAATTGTTTCTTGCACTTTTTTCTCAGCTGGGCTTTACATACCAACCTGGAGCAGCAGAATGAAGATGTGCTTTAGACATAGTTGATCTGCTTGCTCCCTCAGGTCTCCAGCACAGCACCTGCAGTATGAATGTTCCCACCAGTGCCTCCTATGGCAACTTTGAATGTGCCCAGTAAATATCCCTCAAAAATCCACAATGCCTGAGCAATTATTTGCTCTCCTTGCTCAGTTCTTGTTTCTGCTGGTTCTGCCTCTCCTCCGTGGAATACACACTCCTTAAACATGCCCACATTTCATTGGATACCAGGATTGGGCACACACCCTCCAATCCACTCTCAAGAACTGGAAGGAGCATCTATCTGTGGGCAAGCACACTGCTGGCTGATTCCCCATTGGTGGTGGTGGTGGGATCACACCCTGGCATAATAGAAGATAACCTTACCTGTCCAATGTGTCATAGAGGGAGATGTCGTATCCACACCATACATTTAAAGCACACTCAAAGCTCATTTGAAGAACATGGCTTCCCCCCAAAGAAACCTGGGAACTGTAGTTTACCCCTCACTGAGCTATAATTCCCAGCACCATTAATAAACTACAATTCTCATGATTCTTTGGAGTCAGCCAGGGATTTTTTGAGGCGGTACACAGCGCTACACCATACTGCCACCTTTTTTCACCTCTGCTGCTGCCACCTCCCCCGGAACCATTTTGGCACAGCTGGCCAAAGTGGGTCTACCACAAAGTGAGGCAGCTAGAGTGGCCTGCATGTCAAGGAAACTGCCGCTCTAGCTGTGCCACTTTGTGGTAGACCTGTTTTGGTGGGTTGTGCCAAAACGCTTTCGGGGAAGTGGTGGTGGTGATGGAGGAGACAGACAAAGGGGGAGGCAGAGTGGTGCATACCAGCACCTCCTTCCCCCCCCCCCCCCAAATAAAGCACAGGAGACAGCTATATACTTCAAACTCGTGATGTGGATGTGATAATATGAATGTTCTTCATGGTCTTCTCAGTTTGTGGCTGAGGATCTTATTTATCCAGGTGATTGATTTATTATTTGAGGAATCTCGGAAGGGGAGATCTTTTTTAAAAAAATGGGACTGGGGAATTAGTATGTATTAGAATAATGGGAAGTAAGATCAGGAGGTAGAGGGCCACATAACGGAGGGAAACTGCCTAGTTGTTTCACATCAAAGTCATCTGTTTAATTTCCTAGACCTTCTGATGGGTTTCGTCTGGGTGGGATAATGATACCACTAGAGCAAATGAAGAAATTTGAATGTGCAGGACTTATGTTTCTGATTAAACTCCAGTGCGGGAAAGACGAGAGTTTCTTGATCTCATATTTTTGGAGAGGCTTGCTTCCTCCTTGTCTTGCTTTGCCAGGAGGGATCAATCATTTTCCCCTCTATCAGCCGAGTGAATGATGTCGCCTTAATCTTTTAGGCAGCTCCATCACTAGTGGCTGGGCGGGGTGGGGGACAGGAGAAAAACAACCAGGATGGGCCCATGTTCAGACAATGATGCAGCCTTTCCAGTGTAACAAGAATCCAGCAGCACGATAAAGGGTGTTGTTGTGCCAAGTCTGGAGATCTAGTCCAATTCCTGGCTTTGCCACTAGAGTTTGAAATGTTAAGGTTTGTTTGTCTATACTCTATAGCAGGGGTCGGCAAGGTTTACAGGCCATGGGCCGGATCATCCCCACGGAGATTATCTGTGGGCCAGACCGGCGCAGCACGACACCAGAAATCTCGTCTGCGCATATCCACAACGCCAGAAATTGCTTATGCATATGCCCAGACGCTGAAACTTGCACCTGTGTAGAAGCAATTTTCAGCATCTGGACATGTGGAGATGCGATTTCTGGTATCTGTGCATGCGCAAATGCAATTTCTGGCACTGCTCGGCAAGTCCCCGTGCCGCACTGCACCAGTTTAGCGCAGCATGTGGGGGACTTGCCAAGCAGGCAGCTGAGTTCAGGGGCGGCTCATGGGCCGGTAAAACGGTCTTCGTGGGCAGCATCCGGCCCATGGGCTGCACGTTGCTGACCCCTGCTCTATAGGACATAAGCAGGACCTTATCTACTATAACATGCTGGAGCAAAGGTCACCAGCACAGCATCCTTGGGTGTCAGTGCTCCCACGAGTACTTCTTATGGCACATGTGAAAGGTCTCAGTAACTATCCTCTCTAAAATCCACAATGCTCTTCCCCCCCCTTCCCCCCCCTTTTTTTTTTTTTTGCTCTACTCAGTTCCAGTTTTAATGGGCCTAACCTTTCCTCCATTGAAAGTGCCCCATTAAAGATGCCCATATTTCATTCCATCCTCCCTTCCATTCTGAACAGAGGAGAGGTAGAAAGGACTTATTTCTTAGAGTGAGTGATTGATATAGGTGACTTTTTGATATGGGGGTATCTCCACACCATTTTGTGATTCCCACCCCTTTCTTTTAGATGTGGCAACCATTTTGTGCTATGTCACACCCCTCCCTGGCAGCCATTTTGTTTTATGTCACAGACAGCAGCCATTTTGGGACTTTCTTAAAAGGTCAAATTTTAACATTGGCCCCAAATGATTGCCAAACCTTGTGGAGAGGCATGAGCAGTAGATGGATCGTACTACTTCAATTTACAGAAGTGCAACACTTTTTCAATATTTCCCTATGCATATGTATATGTAGAGAGTCCCTGCAAATAGAAAAATAGCAAAACAAGGAGAGGATTGAGATAGAACTTTTCTCTGAGGTGCACTACTATCTTAGCAAGGTATTTATGTATTTGCGCAGAGGGTTTCTATTCTGGTTCGCCAGAAGCGGCTTAGTCATGCTAGCCACATGACCCGGAAGCTGTCTGCGGACTAACGCCGGCTCCCTCGGCATATAGAGCGAGATGAGCGCCGCAACCCCAGAGTCGTCCGCGACTGGACCTAATGGTCAGGGGTACCTTTACCTTTTTTATTATCTATTTAAAAGGTTTTTAAAAATATTAAAATTAACTTTCCTTTTTTTGTGTGCCAATTCATAGCTATTGTGCCCATAATCCGTTGCTGGTTCAACACCTCCTTTTGGTTAGGGTTGTTTGTTTGTTGTCAGCTTTCCCAGGGCTTTAACTTTCTTCTTCGCTATATGAGCCCAGACAATCAGGGATCACATGGTGAAGATGACATCATGGACACTGTATGACTTGGCCACAGGGTGACATCAGTGAGGACAAAAAGAGCCACAATATCCTCTCCCAGAAGCTCAGAAGCTCCAGTCCAGCTGGAATGCGATTCTAAATGTGCATTTTGATGCGCTCCGGAATGTGCATTGAAGCAATTTCTGGATCAAGCTAATTAGCATTTGCTTTATGAATCTCAACCATGAGCAAGCATGGATTAATTCCTCTTTGGGGCCTAAAACCACAAGGAAGGGGATAAAATGTGCTTTGGCATTCCTAGGTCCAGCTGTGCCCTACCTTCTTGATCCTTTCCTTTCTTTCCCTTATGCAGAACTTATTAAGAATGCCCCGTTCATCTGCCTCATTGCAGACCTCATCCCATCCCATCAGCATTGCCTAGAAGGCAACTGTTGCCTTTACCAGAGCCTCGGGCCAAGTCTTCACAATGTCTCTGTGTCTCTTTGTTGCCATGTTAGCACATTCCGGAAGGGAAGCGCTGGGATTAAGGTCCCGTTTATAATCTGCGCAGATGTTGGAAGAAGCCAAAGAGGACTAAGCTAGAAAACCAAGTGAAGGAAGGCAGCGGTGACGGGTGAGTGAAGGGAGTCAGTGGGCAAGGCACTACCAGCAGGTGACTTAACCCCACTACCTCTAGGAATAAGCTAATGTTAGCTCAAATGTGCACAGGAAGACTGTTTTGATTAAAAATGCTAAGCCAGAGAAAAATGCAAAGCCTGGTTCTGCAAGTGATCAAAAACAAAAACAGCTGGCTTTGCATTAGTTTAGCATCCACTGACACTGCCTCAAAGCACCCTATAAAATAACGTAATACATGAAATGATATTTGGTCTAAAGAGTTTCCTTACAATGAGTTACATCAGTGGTCCATGTAGTACAGAACTTTCTACACCAGCTTCCCACTTATTTCATACACAGTGCCTGGTTTTTTCCCCCATTAAAATTGAGGGCACAGTTTACTTTTATGCACACACATTATCTACTGTATCTGTCTATCTATCTATCTATCATCTATCTATCTATCTATCTATCTATCTCTCTATCTATCATCTATCTATCTATCTATCTATCTATCTATCTATCTATCTATCATCTATCTCTATCATCTACTCATCTATCCATCCACTGAACCCAGAGATGGGAAACCTGTGCCCCCCACCAATACTGTTGGACCCTAACTTCTATCAACCCGAGGCAGCAGGGCCAGTAGTCAGGGCTTGTGGGAGTTGTAGCCTCTGGAGTAGGAATGGGGGATAAATGTAATTCATTTCATGTTCAAAGGCAAGCTTATATAATTCACACTTTCCAACACAATATGTAAACTGAAACACAGAACTGTCCTGCGAAATTTGCACTTCTCTGAATTTTGCAGTGCAGTTCTTCGGCCAAGGAAGGTGTGCAAAAATGCATACAGTGGGGTAAAGCAATGCAAGTATTAGTGGGAAATAATGTACAAGAAATGCATTATATTTGGGGAAATTGCTTTGCAAAAATGTGTGTATTAGGCAACTGACAGTTTCGCCCATCCCTACTGGCATGTGTCTGCTCTGGGTAGAGTCAGTGTTATAAATGGAAAGGAGAATCTTCCATCCACTTCAGGCTGTCCTAACAAACCCCTGAGTAGATTTTGAGCAGTTTGGGGTGGCGGGGATGAACCAGATCTCCCAATGCTGCCTTGATAGTTCCATGAAGTAAGAGACAGGAAAGTGATGAAACAACCCAGGTCAGGCATGCCAGAGTAAAAGGCTGCCTGGGGTTTACGGTTTGTGTGAAAACAAATAAGCAAGCTCCAGGAAGAGCTATAAAAAGAGAAAGAATGTAACAAAGCCGTACGATGGGAGCCAAGCAGAGCTCCGTCGCAGCTGAAGGCCATCAAGTTTTTCAGTTACATGTTCTGCAGATCTGCAAATGTTGCAAACAAACGGCACCAGGAAACATCCGTAAGGTGACAGGCCTTGGAGGAGGGAAGCTCCCTGGACTCTGGACTGCAGGGTCCCCAAAGGTCGTAATAAATCATACTCAGTGAAGGCCACCTTGATAATACAGCAGGGTCAGTAGAGGTGAAAGTGCCGCAGTGCAGATGCCATTTTGCACCACATGGTAGTAATCAGCTGCTAATTAAGAGTGTCATCATGACTGAGAGCCAGGAAAGTCAATAGGCAAAGGACAGAATCACCCAGGGTAAACTCAAACAGAAGGATTTATGGATAGTCAGAGGACACACAATTCACACATGATGTGGGACAAGCTGACAGCGTAGAGTGAGACAACAAATGGTCTAGCAGCCGCAGCAGTCTGAGCCATTCTCCTCTGTCAGACGCCAGAGCTGTGCATGCACATGGTCTGGATTTGGCCTCCTAAGCTAGTTTGCTGCCTCTGGCACAGTGCAGGATACTATAATGTCATCAGACTTCTAGCGCCTGAACTGGTTCCTTCTCTCCCTTCCAGCTGGTCATTCCAAGCAGCGGCAGAGCATATGCCCACACTTCCCAGGGCGGGCGGGCGCGCTCCTGAGGGGGGGCGTGGTGTATAGGGTGCCCTCCCGGGCATGGGATAGCTGCTTGGGTGTCCGGAGCAGCACATGTGCCCTGCTGCCTGGGATGGAGCAAGGCACCATGGCGGACATTCAGCGCGCTACCCACCCGCAACTCCCAAGCCTCCCTCAAGTTGTCAAAATAAAGGGGGAAGGGGGAGATGCCGCCGGCAAAGCGGCGTAGCTCCCCCCCCACCCTGACGGCTCAGAGTAGGCTTGGGAGTCATGGGCGGGCATGTGACGTGCCTAATATCACCCCCTTCAGTGAGGGCACCCGAGGTAGTCCACCCCCACCGCCCCCCCTTCCTATGCCCCTGGTTCCAAGAAATCTGTAAAACTAGTACCTGAGTTTGTTTCCTTCCCTCCTCCCTCCATGTCGGGCAAACTTAGTCCTGCGTTGCAAGGGCTTGGATTAGGTGACCCTCATGGTCCCTTTCCACTCTACAGTTCTATGAAATGAATGGTGGTAAATGTGCATGGTTGCGTATTACATTAAGTATGCATAGGCTGCCGTCTTTGTTACATACCCTTGGTTTTACGTGGCTGCCTTTGATTCCATATGCCTGCTTTAGCAAACTGGACAACGTTCCTCTTCCTTGCAGGGGCCATCACCCTCCCACCCGAATTATAAGCACATGGACATGTATTTTTGCACTTTGATCCTGGAAGCCTTCACAGACACAGCCAGTAGATTACAAAGAGCCAGATGCCTTGTCTCCAAAGTTGTTAACTCTCCCTCTGCTTTTCCAGACCTCTTTCTCTGGAAATCACACTCATCTGTAATATCCTGTCTTCACTCTTTTCTTGGAACCCTGATTTCATGCACCATCTTCTCACTCCTCTCTCACTCACGAGGCCCAAACTAGGTGCTATGTGCATCTCTCTCTCCAAGAGGCTGGGAGCTCGAGTAAAGCAGGGGTGCCGAACTGGTGGCCCTACAGATTTTGCTGAACTGCAACTCTCATCATCCCTGACAGTTGCCCATGCTGGCTTGAGGGCTGGTGGGAGCTGGAGCCCATCAGCATTTGAAGGGCCACAGGTTCCCCATCCTTGCAATAAAGGAATCAGGGAGGGGGATTTGTATCCCTTTCCCCATGAGCCATTTCTTTTTCTGCTCAAGCCACCCATCCCCTACTGCTTTTTCTCTTTTCAGGGAAGAGGAAATGGGTATCCATGGTGAGAAAAAACATCCACAGTGAGGAGGAAAGTGAAGATACAGTATGCACATTCCCCGAGGCCTGTTGATTATGCATATTGACCAGGAAATGTGCACAATTCCCTGTTCTCTCTCTCTCTTCTTCTTATTCCTTTTTTATTTAATTTTATTCCTTTTCTATTTTATTTTTATTCCCTCCACATTGGCACATTATGTGCACATTCTCCACAAGGCCTGGTGAATTTGCACAGTGACAGGTTGTTATGCACAGTAATCACTCAGCTTACAGTACATGTAACTCATGTACTGTACCTCATCTTACTTCAAAGTGAATCATCACCCTCATAGGTTTACAAAATTATTAAAAAGAATCACAAATAAATGCAAAATTTACAATAAAAGTTCCAGATTCTAAACAAATTCTCTGTGTTTAGAAAAGTAGCACACTTGGGAGAAATGCTTAGCATTCCTCTCTTCTTGATATAGTTCACTCAATGCAAATAACTTTTTGCCTGGAGGTGTATTTGAAAATACATTTCTTCCCTCTCCTCCTCCCTGCAGTCTGTAGTGGTACAGTCCATAATTCTGCTGTCCCTACATCCTGCCTAACCTGTTGGTTTTGCATGTGGCTCACAAGAAGGAGCCTTTGGAAGACTCCAGATGAATGCTGCTTTGTTTTGGAGCACTAATCCTGATTTTAAAGGTAGTTTGGGCACTTACCCTGTCTATTCCTGACCATCATGCACAGGTGTTTGGTATACAAACAGTTTTTGCAAAACAGAAAACCGCACATCTTATGCCTCCAAAACTCTCTCTGCGGAAGGATAACTTTGTAAAAGGGAGTCCTTGAAACTTCCTACGACTTTGGGAAATAGAGACGATGTACGTGGTTCTGGGCTCTTCCGGATAACCTGTTTATTGAGATTTTGTCTTGATTTGCTTACACAGAGGTTAGACTATGCTTCGTCATTTACTTGTGAGATGATGATATGTCTTCCCATTAATCTTTCGTTCATTCCCCACTTATCAATACATTGCCCATCACTTTCCTAACCACTAAACAACTCTCTCTGTGTGTTTTTAAGTGCATTTGTTGTGCAAGGATGCCAGAGCCCTTTAACCCACTTTAATTGCACAAACCTGATATGCACTTGAACCCCTCGTGCAAAGCAGTGACAGTATGGAAACTCTATCTGGGTCCCGTGTGAAGAAGTACCATTTTCTAGTGACATCATCACAGCATGCTGGGGCCATGGCAGCAACAAAGAGTCCTTCACTCTCCTCTTGATGCGGGTAGCACAGATCATGTCTCCCACATAATAACTGTGGATGGTGTGAGAATGAGGTGAGAATTCAATGAAGCCTGTCCATTTTTCTTTCTCGATGTCAGGAGCCTGGTACCACAGGCTAGCTCCCCCGAGGTCAAGTATGTTCATTGTGCAATGTGCGTACAGCATGAATGCAAAATAACTCCCATTGTTGCCAGCACAGCGAACACTTTATACAGTACTGAGGGCTTCAGGGTGTGCAAAGCCCTTTTGCCTTGGATAAAGCATAAGGACATTTACAAGCCACTTGGAGCCCCATCTTGTCCAGAATTCTCTTTGCACGAATGGCCACTTGGCTGCTCCAAAGGTGCTGACTAGCCATCAACCGTCTCCTGTTGTTTCTCTCCAGCACCTGCCATTCAGGTGAGGTAGTATTTGCATCAGCTGGATGCATTTCAATCTCAGAGTCATCGTCTTTTTGTAGGTTGCAATCATCTACATATGTCCATTCATTAGGTGCCTCTCCACCTTCCCAGCTCATAAGAGTGGGCAGCTGGATTCTGTTTGCTGACTTGAAAAATCATTTACTCTCATCTCTCAAGTTTGACTTTTCTCTGCCGGTGCCAACTTCCTTGCCGATCTCTGTTAATCTACAAAACTGGGTCAACTTCTCAAGTACGTACAGTATTGTCTTCCCTGACTATCAACTCAGCATACAAAATAACCTTTGGGGGCAGGGTTAGGTGTCAGTGCCTATAAGCAAATCTTTTCCCATCTACGGGACAACTATTTAACTAGGGATCAGCACTAAGTTCTTCTCCAATTTTTTTGGAATGAACTTGGGAGAGTTCTAAGGGGTGGAAAGCTTCATAAAATTGATCTCCCCAACCCCCTGCCCCTGGCTCACCTTTTCTTGTTGCTGTCATCACCTTTTTCATGGTCCTGAATGTGGCAAACATAATTACAGGAATTCTGGTGACTGCTAACCACCACTCCACCCCTTGCCCACAGCTGACTTCAGGGTGAAGGCAGGAATCAATATCCCCACTCAGGGCAAGGGGGTGTCTGAAATTTCTGATGAAAATGGAAGTAGAAATTGCTCGTGTTTGCTTATTTATCTGAAACAGAAATCATTTGAATGAATATTCACAAGTGATACAAAAAGATATGTAATCGATGAATGGGTTCCTCCTCTAATTTGCATTGTGTTTTCTTTACACGGAAATGAATGGGCTTGAATAACATAATGACAATGTGGTTTAGATAATTAATTAAGTTACACAATTTTGCCACAGTAGACAGCGATACGAATTTTGCAGTTTTCGGTGGAAGACGAACTGCAGCAGAATGGAAGCAGCGCTGCATGTGGTAAATACAGGGCAGAACAGAAAGGGATGCCTGCTTACCTCCTCAGGGCAAGACCAAGAAATTTTGCTGCCTGAGACAAAGGACAAGATGGCGCCTTCCCATTCTACATGAAGCATCCAACGAGACCAGCATATGGATCTTACTTCAACACTAACAATGCAGGAGGTCGTTCTCCACCACATCTGGGGCATCAGGCTATCTCAAGCAGTGTAGAGTAGGCTAGCTTAGGGGGCTCTGAGAAATGGTACAAGAAACATAAGCTGCCTGAGGTGGCCTCACTCATCCAAATGATAGGGCTGGCCCTGCCCACACTCTGATTGGCTCCATGATGATGCAACAAGTGCAGTTCTTCCTGTCCTCAGTCCACAGCCTGATTGGATGGGGCAGAAAACGCTGCCCATGCGACTCATGGGAACATGATCACCACTGGTGAATTCCAAGCATGCTTTATTTCACCATGCTCAAAATTATCAAAAGCTCCCCCCCCCCCAAAAAAAGAAAAACACCTCAACTTTGCAACATGCATAAAGGGTGGCGAAATTGCAGCAAACATATTGGCTCTGCCCTAGCACATGCGTCGTCATTGCACCCCCCCCCCAGCTCCATTTCTAAGAAGAAATATACACATCATCAACCAGGCAGGGCAAGTGATTTGTTCAGCTTTGATTTAGGTTGCTTCCAGGCACAGGCAATTTAGCAACACTCCATCACTGCTATTCTGTTTGAAGTTCCAAGTGGAATAGCAACTCTAGTTCCAGACTTCTGGAATCCAAATCACATTCTGTAGCCAAGTGGGCAGTCTCCCTTTCCCCAGCTCCAAATGCTCAGGGGAGGGGGGGCCCTAATTTTCATTGGGTGAAATGACCCCCACCACTGCCACACACACTAAACCCGCAACTATGAATGTCTTAGGGTGAGGAGAAAAGAAATATTTGTAGGTAGGCATGGAGGAGATGCAATAATTCACAGCTCTCAGACTTACATGCAGATCCGTTATCAAGTTTTCCCACGTTTTGAAATTTTGTAATCCTGTTTCATTCCATTCTGTGGAGGAGATGCATACAAAAAAAAATGTATTTCAGGCAAAAGGCATCAAATAAAACAAATTGCATACATGTATACTTTTTGCTGCATTAAAAAAAAAACAGAATTAGCAGAAAACAGGAAAGGCCTATGCAGTGTGCCTACTCCAGGAGAGCTGAGGCTGTTCCCTTTCTACCCCTCATACACTAGCTATGGGGCAGCTCCAAAGGTTTGACCATACGTGATTTTTGGATATACATGTAACCCTTGTAACCAAACCCCTGCATAAGATGAGGCATTCCTATATATTTGCAAACATCTTAGGCAAAAGAGCATAGAGGAATGTGTCTATCAGGAGAAATTCATACTAAAAGGCGGATGGGTTTTCATTAGGATTTTAAAGGAAATTCATCAGCTAAAGTGGAAAACTGAAGTTTAGCTTTGAAGAAAGAAAGAGAAAATGAGAGAAACACTGACATATTTGCCTATCCCCAGCTATGAGATATGCGTATAGAATCAGTCCTCTGTTGTCAGATTGGCAGGTGATTCCCTGATACTTATTTACATATTTTAACAACCCCCGCCCAGATGATAAATTGCAAGAATTTGATTCCTGGCTGCATTACAGATAAGGAATTAGATGCAGGATAAATACTGGGCTGTTTAATACTTTGGGGGAGGGGAAATCACTAAAACAACCCCAAAACGGCTGGAGTGACTTTGCTCAAACAATAAAACGCACTCTTGGTTTCAGTCCAAACATGGAGAACTTTTCGCCCCAGAGGAATCTGATGCAAACAGTTTATGAGCCACTTGAAAAGAGAAGGTAGTTAAGAAAAAAGCAGATGTCAAAATTTCTCACTGGCGCAAGAGAGCTCTGGAGTTTTAAATCTCATAGGCTTGCCTTGCAATCCCTGAGCCTGCTGCTATCTGCAGTGAGTGGAATATACC
Organism: Podarcis pityusensis; assembly: GCF_964106645.2. Taxonomy (NCBI): domain Eukaryota; kingdom Metazoa; phylum Chordata; class Lepidosauria; order Squamata; family Lacertidae; genus Podarcis; species Podarcis pityusensis. The sequence continues at coordinate 18,306,254 of NC_138040.1, read as the reverse complement.
AGTTTTTAAGGGGGGGGTTTGTAGGGGGACTTCATTCCTGAGGCTGAACCGCTAATGGTTTCCTGGGCTTCAGCCATCACTAAAGGAGGGTGTTCTGTTATCTCTTGACGTTTCTGCCATTAGCTCCTGGCATCGGAGAGATGACTGGCAACAGCAGACATTAATGCCAAGAGTCCCAAGGGCTGGGAATTCCTTTCAGGCCCCAAACAGCCAAATAAAGGCATGCTCCTATAGTCATTAAGGCCAGTAGGAAGAAGTGTTGGATTTACTAGAGACAGGGAATACAATCTGCCCATAAGCTTTCTTGTTGCAAACTTTCTGTTTCTGAATAATAGCTTTAATGGGTGATGAGAAAGGGGTCATTTTCTTCCTGCATCTCACCCTCCCTGCACACACCTTTGTATCTGGGATGTGTTGTTCATCCTGCAGCGGCCAAGATTTATTAATTTATTGGAAATTCATTTGGAGCATTGTAAACCTGCTCCCAAAGTGCCTTATGTACAATCGGTTTAAGGCAAGGCAGCCCCACTCCCCCACCTGCCTGCAGGCCCGCACTGTAAAAGACATGGCACAAAAGGAAAAGGGGATGAGGAGGGAGGAGGGGGTGGGGAAAGCAACCCCAGGCACCAATTCTCAAAGTGAAATAGAAGTTCCTGTAATGACCAGCTGTGCTGGAAACAATCTCAGCAGCAAGTGGTGCCCAATGGAGCTGGACTTTTTGGCCTCCTTTCCATTGCTGCAATGGTTGCTGATGAATGACAAATACAAAAGCGCCCAGTTCTGGAGGGGGGGAAATGAAGCATGTACAGAATTCCATCAAACTGTCCCATGGGGTGAATCGAAACCCAGTCATACAAAGATATATTATTATTTTTGGAGGAGGGGAAGAGCAGGGGAGATTACTCTGTTGGCTTAACTCCCTGCCCTGCCAAAATTCAGCCCATAAAGAAAAGCCTTGCAGTGTCAGATCATAAGAAGAGCCCTCTTGCATCAGGCCCATAGCCCATCTAGTCCAGCATCCTGTTCTCTCACTGACCAACCAGATGCCTCCATAGGAAAACCGCAAGCAGGATTTGAGCACATGAGCCCTCTCCCCTTCTGCAGCTTCCAGCAACTGGTATTCAGAAGCACTGCTGCCTCCAACTGTGTAGCGGAGCACAGCCGTCGTGGCTAGTAGCCATTGATAGCCTTGTTTCCCATGAATTTTTCTAATCATCTTTTAAAGTCATCCAAGTTGGTGTCCGTCACTTCGTCCTGTGAGAGCAAGTTCCATATTTTATTTTATTTTTTATATAAATTTTTATTAGTCTTTTAACATATCATTTTCAACAGTAATTAAACATACTTTTACATCTTACACAATTTTTTTACTTCCATCAATCACATCTGAAAATTTTCCATTCTATTCACTTAGTATACATTTCTTACTTTCCCTATTACATTTAAATTCTCATAACTAATATTGCTATTCTTTTTCTACTTTGTAACGTATTTCTCCTTACAAAACTTGCGTAATTTGTTGATTACAAATGCTCTTCAAATAGTTCATATACTTCTTCCAATCTTCTGTAAATCTCTGGTCCCGCAGGTTTCAAATCCTTCCTGTCATTTTATCCAATTCTGCATAGTCCATTAATTTTGTCTGCCATTCTTCTTTAATCAGAATTTCTTCTTGCTTCCATTTCTGGGCTAAGCAAGTTCCACATTTTAACTATGCACTCTGACGAATGTTGGAGCATTGGTGTTGTTAAGTGGTGGGTTGACATAGCAGCCGGCACAGCGATTTCTTCAAGTAGCTCTTTATTATGGTAAGCTGGAATAGAACTAACTGCGAACAGCTCAGCCGGCCTGTATTTATAGGCAGCCGGCTGTCAACATTGTAACCACAACAGCCCAGAGTTCCCGCCTAAAATAACTGCCGCGGACCTGAGTGAAAACTATCTACAGACCTGAGTGAAAACTATATACAGTATCCCCCTGTTGGCCCAGGGTGAAACTACACTACATAACACCCCTCCCCACCGAGATAAGGCGTTAGTTACAATCGTAATGGTTTCCTTATATACAGCACTACGCGTAATGGTTCAATTAAGCACAAAAGCATATCGGTTACATTTCCCATACTTAGACCAACAGTGATACCTGTCCAACAACATAGTCCTTTAAATAAGTTGGGCGCTTGGAAACTCTGCCAGACCGCCGGGGACTGGTAGCCAAGTCCGGAGGGCCACACAGTTCTCGCTGAGGCTGTGGTGCGACCCTAGGTGGCGTTGGAACCAACTCCCCTGGATCCGCTGCTGTGGGTGGAGCCTCCGCAAGTGGAGTGGTCTGAGTCTGTTCTGAAACGGCTTGGTTCGGCTCCACGCTGGCAGTTTGTGAGGGAGGTGTAGGTGGGGCCTCGCCATCTGTACGTGTCTCTTCTGGAGCCGCAAGCGCAGTTGGGGGCACCTCAGTAGTGTCCAAGTCCCCAACCCTGCGCCTAAGCTGGTCTATGTGCCGTCGCCACAAGCGTCCGTCTTCGAGTGCCACCTGGTACGAGCGAGGTCCAGTGACTCCCACTACTGTGGCTGGCACCCAAGGGATGTCCCCCACATAGTTCCGGGCAAAGACCTGGTTTCCTGGGACAAATGACCGTGGTGCGTTGGCACAGCCTGGGGGTTCAGCCACGGCAAAGTCTGGGTGTAGCCGGTCGAGCGGTGACCTGAGGCGGCGGCCCATAAGCAGTTCCGCAGGACTCCTCCCTGTGGCCACATGAGGGGTGATGTGTTGCACGAACAAGTATTCGGCGACCCGCTCATGCCAGTCTCCCCGGTCCAGGCGCGCCAGTGCCTCTTTTGTCGAGCGCACCATTCTTTCCGCTTGCCCGTTGCTGGATGGATGAAAAGGTGCCGTTAGGGCATGGCGGATGCCCAGTCCCAAAAGATACCGCTCAAACGTGCCTGACGTGAACTGCGGTCCGTTGTCAGAGACAAGGACATCAGGACACCCATGCGTTGCAAACAGGCCTCGCAGCACCCGGATGACAGCTTCGGTAGTGGTGGAGGGCATCAGGGCGACCTCCAGCCATTTGGAATAGGCGTCCACCACTACCATAAAGGTCCGGCCGTGAAAGGGGCCAGCCAGATCGATGTGCACCCTCGACCAGGGTGTCTTTGGCGTCTCCCAGGTGTGTCCCTTAGCTGCCGGTGGTGCAGGCCTCGACTCCTGGCACGCTTGACAGGCGGACACCCAGGCGGTGATGGCATCGTCCATATTAGGCCACCAGACGTAACACCGAGCCAACGCCTTCATTTTGACAATTCCCGGGTGGCCAACGTGCAGAGCCTCCAGGACGCGCTGACGGAGTCCCTGGGGAATCACGACGCGGTCTCCCCACAGCAGGCAGCCACGATGAGCTGAGAGTTCATGTTGTCTGGTTGCGAAGGGCTGGAACTCCGATGCAAAAGGCCCTTGTGGCCACCCCCTCCACACCCAGTTGAGCACCCGGCTGATGGTGCGATCCTGGGCAGATGCGGAGGCCACAGTGGCAGCCGATACAGGCGCTGCCGGAAGATCCTCAATCAGAAGGAGCGATGAAGCTGGAGCCGGGTCTTCCACAAATGCTGGAAGAGGGCAACGGCTGAGGGCGTCGGCATGGCCCATCGATTTCCCCGGGCGATGGATGAGCCGGTAGTGGTAGGCAGCCAGGAAAACAGTCCATCGCAGCATGCGTGGTGAGAGGACCGGTGGAGTTGGACGATCACCGGCGAGGAGGCCCAGGAGTGGCTTGTGGTCAGTGATGAGGTCAAAAGTCCTGCCATAGAGGTATTCATGGAACCTCTTCACTCCAGCCACAAGTGCCAATGCCTCCTTGTCGAGCTGGCTGTAATTCCGTTCCGTCGGAGATAGTGTCCTGGAAAAGTAGGCGAGCGGTGCTTCTCTTCCATCTGGAAAACGGTGACTAAGGACAGCACCGATGCCAAAAGGTGAGGCGTCGCAGGCAAGGACCAGCGGCCTGGATTCACTGTACTGTACCAGCACACTGTCTGAAGAAAGGAGAGCCTTGACCGCGTTGAAGGCCGCCGTCTCCCGATGACCCCAGGCCCAAGGCGTCTTAGTGCTAAGGAGTCGGTGAAGAGGCTCAGCCACTGTGGCTTTGTGGGGCAGGAACATGTTATAAAAGTTCAGCAGCCCCAGGAATGCCTGCAACTCCGTTTTGTTCTTTGGGGTGGGGGCCTGCTGAATAGCGCGGATCTTGGATGTGGTTGGATGAAGACCGGAGGCATCGATAAGATAGCCCAGGAACTCTACCTGTGGAACGGCGATCTGGCACTTCTCCCTCTTTACCTTGAGCCCGGCCTCCTGGAACCTGGTCAGCACGGCACGGAGGCGCTCGAACAGCTGCTGGTGTGAGTCTGCAGACACCAAGACGTCATCAAAATATGGTACCACGCCCGGAAGCCCTTGCAGGAGACGCTCCATAAGGCTTTGGAAGATGCCAGGAGCCACACTCACCCCGAACTGCAACCGGCGGCAACGGAAAGCCCCCCGGTGGGTGACGATCGTCTGGGCTTCAGCAGTGGCATCATCGACTGGCAGTTGTTGATAGGCTTGGGCAAGGTCCAGCTTAGCGAAGACCTTACCCTCACCCAGGGAATGCAGCAGGTGTTGGACAACAGGAACCGGATAAGCGTGCTGCTGAAGTGCCTTGTTGATCGTGCACTTGTAGTCAGCGCAGATTCTCACCGACCCATCTGGCTTGACAGGCGTGACGATGGGGGTTTCCCACTTTGCGTGGTCAACCGGCTCCAAAACTCCTTGGGCGATCAGTTTGTCCAGTTGTTCATCCACCTTAGCCTTGAGAGCAAAGGGAACCCGGCGTGGCTTTAGCTTGATGGGGGCGACTTGTGGATCAAGGCTAAAGGAGATGGGCGTACCTGTATATTGGCCCAAGGTGCCGTCAAAAACCTCGGCAAAGTCTTTGACCAGACCCTCAGTCTCTGCGTTAGAGATGCAGTTGATGCCGGTGACTTCCAGGCCGAGGGCATCAAACCAGTCTAGCCCTAGGAGGCTTGGCCGCTGACCTTCGACCACCACCAACCGGAGCAGGCCCGAAAAATCCTTGAAGGCGATCCGGAACCGGCCAACGCCTACCACGGGAATGTCGTTTCCCTGGTAGTCTCTCAGGTGTACGCGGTGAGAGTCGAGTTGCCTTTTGGACACTCTGGGTACCAGTCTTTTGATGGTGCTCCATGACACGATGGACAGGGCAGACCCGGTGTCGATCTCCATGTCACATGGAGCTCCTTCAATGAGCACCGTGACGTTCAGCTTGCGTCGCGTAGGCGAGTCGGTTTGGCCAATCGTGGTTCCAGACGGGCAGCGGCAGTTGGTGAGAGCGAAACAACTTTCCTTGGCAGACTGGAGTGAAGACTTGGACTTGCGAATCGATGAAGGGGGGGTGTCAGACGGAGCCGATCGGCAGACCTTAGCGATGTGGCCCCTTCTGGAACACTTCCTACAGATGGCGTCTCTGAATCGACACTTGGCACGGGAATGGTTGCCTCCGCAGCCAGCACATTCCGGTTGGCCCTTGGACTTCTGTTGGAACTTCCTGCGCTCCCGCTTTGTCTGGTGCACGTCATCGTCTTCACTGGAGGATGCCTCCTCACTGCTGGCCTTTTCATGATGCACCGGAACTGGCTCCCTAGCAAGACGCGGGCTGCTGGACTTGCGGATCTCCTGGGCGGAGCGTTCAGCAGCTTCTGAGGCCACAGCCTCCTCAATGGCTTTCTGTAGCGTGAGGTCTGGCTTGGCTAGGAGGCGCCGTTGCAGATGGATGTCCCGGACCCCGCAGACGATTCGATCCATCAGGGCATCGTCTAAGTCTCAGAACTCACAGTGCATTGCAGCCTGTCGCAGGGCGGTGGTGTAGTTGTTGATTGACTCCCCCTCTGCCTGGTTCCGGTGGTAGAACGCATGGCGGGCAGCAATCTTGGACGGCTTTGGTGCGTAGTGGTTGCGGAGCTTCTCTTGGATCGTGTCCCAAGGTGTTGCCTGGACTGCTTCAGGCGCAACCAACGCTCGGGCCGTCTCAAACACCTCAGGCCCACAGAGGCTGAGGAATAGGCCCCGCTTCCGCTCCTGTGATACTTCTGTCAGCTCGTTGGCTTGGAGGTAGCAGTCGAACCGAGCGAGGTAGGAGTCCCATGATTCAGAGGCTGGCGCAAACGGCGGTAGAGGCACAAGTGAAGCCATGATTCCGATGCCGGCGTGAAGGGCGATGGATGGAACACAGTGCTCTAGCCAGAACAGTCAGCTCTGAATTGGTTCTGCCCAGTGATTTCGCTCAGTGATTTCGCTCTGTGATTCAGCTCAGTGATTCAGCTCAGTTCAGAGGCTGGCCGCATCTGGCTGTGCTCTGATGTCCATCTATCCCATCCTCGTCGCCAGTGTTAAGTGGTGGGTTGACATAGCAGCCGGCACAGCGATTTCTTCAAGTAGCTCTTTATTATGGTAAGCTGGAATAGAACTAACTGCAAACAGCTCAGCCGGCCTGTATTTATAGGCAGCCGGCTGTCAACATTGTAACCACAACAGCCCAGAGTTCCCGCCTAAAATAACTGCCGCGGACCTGAGTGAAAACTATCTACAGACCTGAGTGAAAACTATATACAGTATCCCCCTGTTGGCCCAGGGTGAAACTACACTACATAACAGGTGTGTTGCACTCCCATGTGCCCAGTGTCAAGCCTTCCAGGGCACCACTGAAAAGGAATAAAGTCACTGCTTGATACTGCCAATTCCACCAACACAAGCCCCCACCTCCTGGACTCATCACAGACCGCCTAACAGTGCCTTTCAAAGGCCCCATCAACCCAGAAAGCCTGAATTTCACATGACCTTTCCTGACGAATGAGTGCAAGGTTCTGTGCCTAGTTTTCCTTGCAATTCCCCTATTGACCACAGCCAGGTGTGGGGCACAATCCTTAACTGCCAATCCTCAGGTCACTGGTTCGATATTTGCCTCAGGCTCCATTCCTGATAGCACCCTCCTTCCCATATTAGGGGCCTCCCAAGATGCTCAACGAGCAAAAGTTTGAAGAACATTCTGTATCCTTTGGAAGTAAAATATACAGAAATAATAAATGGCAATAGTATGTAACCATCTGGTGCCTTTGGAAAAGAAGCAGCTCATTCAGCTGCAGGGAGCAGCCTGCTAAGATTCTTCCAGGGAAGACCCTGCAAGATGCCCCACCCAGTGAATTGCTGAGATTTCTATGTCAAAATATACACTTCCCTGCAAAACAGAAAACATATTGCAACGTTTTGACACCGCCAAACATCTGTCAGCCCAGGATTTCAAAAGGCAGCACTTTAAGGTTGCCATTTTTCAAAAAGTGACAATTTCTTTGGCAAAGGGCTTTTTAGGGTTTTTTGGCCAAAGTTATGGAGCTTTTTAAAGTTTTGCCCAAAGCCCTTTTTTTGCAAAACAAGAAGAAGAAGAAGAAGAAGAAGAAGAAGAAGAAGAAGAAGAAGAAGAAGAAGAAGTAGAAGTTGGTGAGCTATTTTTAATGAAAATCACCAAAATCTACACTTCCGACATGGGCTGCCATATGTCCGGGTTTTCCCAGACTTTTCAGCGATTTCCATCCAGACACTGTTTCCGACCACCAAATCCCAGCTATGTCCGGGAAATTCCAGACATATGGCAACCCTACAGCACTTTTAAGAATTAGCAATGTCTACCCAGAAGCTGTACGCCGGCTCCCTCAGCCAATAAAGCGAGATGAGCACCACAACCCCAGAGTCTGCCACACGACTGGACCTAATGGTCAGGGGTCCCTTTACCTTTACCTTTACCCAATCCCCATTGGGCTTGTTTTTTAAGGAACCTCAATACTGTCATCTATGAAGCATTTTATGCTTGGAAATGACTCCCAGCTCTAGGACTGCTTCACATGGCTGGCTTTGCACAGAGAATAATCCCTTTGATAGAAAAGACCCAGGTGGCCCATCCTATATATCAAGCATGTCCAAGCAGTAGATCGCGATCTACCGGTAGATCCCCAGCTGATCCTGGTAGATCGTGGGACCCTTATCGATCATGGATTAAATAAAGTTTACCAAAAGTTAACAAATAAAAGCTGAAGAACTCTGGGCAATCCTACCCTGAAAAAGTTCAACAACTCTGGGCAATCCACCCACCCCACACAAAATATTTGCCGCCTTGAGCTCCTTGGAGGAAAACTGGATTAGAAAGAGGGTTGTGTGTGACAAGCACACATGCAAGAAAAATATGTGTAAACTTTGTGTGATTAAGGAGGACTTGTGATCTTCAGTAGCTCCTCTGTGGTCTATAAACTGGAACAGAATGTTGTCTCATTTGTTAAGCGAACACCATGCAAATACAACAGGTTTCTTGTGTGATAGCACACTGTGTTGTGTTACACGTACAAGTTTAGCAAGTGCATGGTTAGTTCATGGGTGTGCTTCTATTATTAATATCCATCGGTACAAATATTACTGCGTTTATTATTAATGTAAAAATGAGGTTGCACATTTATTTTATATCCAAGGTAAAGATGAAAATAAGAAACCCACATGATGGTCTATTCGTTGAAGAATGGAAGCGCTTTTTGGAATATCTGGTGGTGGGGGAAAACCATATTCAGATGAAATCGCTAACAGGATTTGAAATATGAGCAGCGATGGGAAATTGATAATATGTGAAATAGAAGAATATGTATTAGATGAAATGTTTATTAGAATGCAGTATGTAAATGGGATGGGATTAAGAACAGCATGGGAGGAGAAAGTGGGAAGTCAAAATTTAAAGAGAAATGTATAACAAATTTGGAATGTGGAATTTACAGTATATGGAATGATTTTAAAGGTTTGTTTTTTTGTGTGTGTGTGTTTTTTAAGATTCATAAAAATATTTTTAGCCAGTCAGCCCTTGCTGAGGGGGACCACAATTATTTTTTTTACCAGGGTCCAAAGCCACTCTAAGTGGAACAGAAACCCCCAATCTGTATACATAGGCCGTATCTCTTTTCTCACATACTTGTAGCTTCAAATAATAATAATTTTAAAAACCCATGCTCTCTCTATGTGTCCAGGTCTTTGAATGTGGAAGGAGGCATTATGAATCTCTTTGCCAGTTGCCCAAATATGTTCTGAATGCAATTTCTAACAGGAAACTCTGCTCTCCTCTCTTCCCTCTGCCCCCTTCCTTCACTGTCACAAAGGTGGCAAAACCGGTTCCCACACTGAGATCACACTGTATCAAATGCAACACTCAGGGTGATAATGCAGGATTGGCAAAACGGTCTTCCCTCAGCACTATCTGAAGGCTGGGAACAGAACTGTTGTGCCAAAAAAGCAACGGAAAGGATTTAGAGGTGGGGAGAATTTATTATTATTATTTATGTGTGTGTGTGTGTGTGTGTGTGTGTGTGTGTGTGTGTTTTTTTAAAAAATCACAACTCCCCATTCTCTGTATCAAACTCATTCTCTGGCCTGAGACTTATGACTGCTTACATAATGGCGATATTATTTATTAGATGGCAATGGAAGGGGTTTTGCTCTCTCTTTTTTTACAGGGAGTCGGGAATGCTGGCTTGGGGCTTGTAATTGTTTTGCGATCCTTGCATAGAGAAAGAAAGAAGGAAACACATAGGGAAACTCCCATGGGAACCCTTCGAGCAGAGAAAGTCCTCTTTGTTCACAATCTCTGTTCAGTCCAGCAGGATCATAAAGTGAGGAACAGCCTCAGGGCTCATCCAGACTATCCCCCTCTGGTGGCAAAATTCCCTATATTCTGAGGCCATGAGAAGAGCCTTCTGGATCAGGCCCAGGGCCCATCTGGCCCAGCATCCTGTTCTCACTGTGGCCAACCAGATGCCTATTGTGAGAAACCCACAAGCAGGAGCTGAGCACAAGAGCAAGTCTCTCCTCCTCTGGCTTCCAGCAACTGGCATTCAGAAGCATGGTTACCTCCAGTAGCCATTTTGTCTTCCCAGAAACTGGAATGTTTAGACATTTTTAAGAGACATCACCTTGCCAGCAAAGGTCCGTATAGTAAAAGCTATGGTTTTCCCTGTACAGTGGTACCTCGGGTTAAGTACTTAATTCGTTCCGGAGGTCCGTTCTTAACCTGAAACTGTTCTTAACCTGAAGCACCACTTTAGCTAATGGGGCCTCCTGCTGCTGCCGCGCCGCCGGAGCACGATTTCCATTCTCATCCTGAAGCAAAGTTCTTAACCTGAAGCACTATTTCTGGGTTAGTGGAGTCTGTAACCTGAAGCGTATGTAACCTGAAGCATATGTAATCCGAGGTACCACTGTAGTGATGTATGGAAGTGAGAGCTGGACCATAAAGAAGGCTGATCACCGAAGAATTGAGGCTTTTGAATTATGGTGCTGGAGGAGACTCTTGAGAGTCCCATGGACTGCAAGAAGATCAAACCTCTCCATTCTTAAGGAAATCAGCCCTGAGTGCTCACTGGAAGGACAGATCCTGAAGCTGAGGCTCCAATACTTTGGCCACCTCATGAGAAGAGAAGACTCCCTGGAAAAGACCCTGATGTTGGGAAAGATGGAGGGCACAAGGAGAAGGGGACGACAGAGGACGAGATGGTTGGACAGTGTTCTCGAAGCTACCAGCATGAGTTTGACCAAACTGCGGGAGGCAGTGGAAGACAGGAGTGCCTGGCGTGCTCTGGTCCATGGGGTCACAAAGAGTCGGACACAACTAAACGACTAAACAACAAATGTCTGGAATTTTCCTGACATTGCCAGAATATGGCAGTCGGAAGCAGTGTCTGGGGGAAATTGCTGAAATGTCCTGGAAAATCAGACTGGGAACAGTGAAATAAAATAAGTTTCTTTTTACCCCCATGGCACAGGGGAAGAGAACCTGTGAGGGCCCTCAAGACACTGTTGGACTCCAACTCCCATCAGCCCCAGGTAGCATCGTCAGTGGTCAGAGGATTATGGGAGTTGGAGTCCAACAACTTCAGGAGAGTGATACTCCCCACACCTGCCATAGCATGAGGTAACGAATTTCAGAATGGATGAATTGTGAAACATAGGCCACATCCACGTGACATTTCTTTTTAATTCAACATACAACAATGTTATACGGATAAGTAATGAAATATTGCACCCTAACCCAGAAGCTGGTATTTAGGCAATACATACACAATAACAGGCAGATAACCTAAGTTCTTATCCCAAACTTATTTTTGTACAGCAGGCGATAAACAGTTGATGTTAACCAAAATGTTTTATCTTGGGGGGGGGGGGGGAGTCCTCCATTTTCATTTTTAGCCACATATATAATAAAGCTGTTCCATTCCATTACAAAGAAATCTCTGTGTTTTAGGCTTTGCAACAATTTCTTTTTGTCATTTAATTTTTCTACAAGTACTATTTGTCACACTTTGTTGTGCCAATTTGCCAAGGAAGCACCTTCTAAATTCTTCTGGTACAAAGGACCCCTGACCGTTAAGTCCAGTCGCAGACGACTCTGGGGTTGTGGCTTTCATCTCACTTTACTAGCTGAGGGAGCCGGCATTTGTCTGCAGATAGTTTTTTCCGAGTCATGTGGCCAGCATGACTAAGCCACTTCTGGCACAACGGAACACCGAAACCAGAGCAGCGCATGGAAACACCATTTACCTCCCCACCAGAGCAGTACCTATTTATCTACTTGCACTGGTGTGCTTTCGAACTGCTAGGTTGGCAGGAGCTGGGACCGAGCAACGGGAGCTCACCCCGTTGCGGGGATTTGAACCGCTGACCTTCTGATCGGCAAGCCCTAGGCTCTGTGGTTTAGACCACAGTGCCACCCACATCCCCTAATTCTTGCGGTATCTGGTTATTATGAGCTTGGCTGCTAGTAGAAGAGAACGCTGCACAGTTAAAGCACCATTCTACCACTTTAGCAGTTATGGCTTCCTTGAAATTGCAGTTGGTTAAGGGTGCTGAGACCTCCCTATTCCCCTCACAGGGCTACAGTTCCCAAAAGAGGGATTGGTTGTTAAACCCCCTCTGCTTCAAATATTTGTGAATGCATTTATGTGTCAGGTGTTCTGGGTTGTCCACAGTTAACCCCTACACAAGAGTAGACCCACTGAGATTAAAGGGTGTAAATTGGCCATGCCTTTTCATGTCAGTGGGTATACTCTGAGCAGGGCTAGCATTGGAAACTACCCTCAGACCTTGCATACTGAGGCGTTCCTTCGCATTCCCTTCCCACCTGACCACTTGACTGGCTGATATTGGGCACCATGTTCCATTTCATTCAATACATTTTGCCAGTGAATGCTTTTAAGGGCAAATCTATGCCTCCCTCCTTTTCCCTTTAAGTTTCTGTCTGATGTCATTCTGTCTAGCATCCAAGAGCTCAAAAACAGAGCTGTCCCCCCGGGAACGATTTCTGAAATAAACAGCCGAAAGGGCTGGGCTGGGGGAGGCACATAATACCCTGTTAAAAATTAATAAAACATAAGACCCACAGAGCCTTCTTAATAAACTCAAAAGCAACACACAGCCCCAAGACTTCAGAGGCATAGTACGGGACTCTGACATGCCACACCCCACCTAGGAAGTGTGTTACTTACTGCAGAAAGCACCACAAGCTTCCATTTAGCAATTAGTTCAATTTTTCTATTATTGTACTCATAACTGGGACCAGTCTTATCATTAGGCGGAGTGAGGCAGTGACCTCAGGCAGCAAATGCTGGGGTGTGGATAGGTAGTGGTTGCAGCAGCCTCCCCACCATAGCCATTGCTTCAGAGCCCCCCTTGACACTCCTTTGTGATGGAAAACGGAGTGGTGTCCACTATATGGTGAGACCTCTGCTCTCTGAGATGGTGGAACAGGCTTCCTCAAACTCGGCCCTACAACTCCCATGATCCCTAGCTAGCAGGACAAGTGGTCAGGGATGATGGGAATTGTAGTCCCAAAACATCTGGAGGGCCGAGTTTGTGGAAGCCTGTGGTGGAAGATGCTGTCCCACCACCAGTGCTGAAGACAGAATCAATGACCAGCCCAGTTGGCTTAAGAATGTGGGATGGGAGCCACCATCTTGTCTTTCAACTCAGGCGGAAAAATACCTTAGGTCAGCCCTTACATGAAATCCAGCTTGACAGACACTTAACGATTTCACACTTAGTTTTACATATCCCACCTTTCTCCCATAATGAAACTCATCTCTTGGGTGGAGAGTGGAGGGAGGTTGCACCTTATTTTTGGCAATGGAACCATATTCTGCAGGAGCTTAGCCCAGGATTGGGTTAAACCTGGTTTGAATCTCAATCACAGTTTCATCATTTGCTTCAGGCAACACCTTCTACTGAAATCAGGTGCCGCCACACTAAAATATCAATTTATGACAGGTGTGTGAAGAACATTATTAAAACATTTGTTTCGAAGCAGTTAAGTGGGCACTTCTTCCATCGTGTTTTGTTTTTACTATAAAATAAACAATCAAACAGGAGATCCCACCCCAAGCTGAAATCTGGTGTGGTACATTCCAGCAACAGTTACTTCCAATGAGTCTGCTGATCATGAAGCTCAGCTGTGTGAATGTGTTCCAGAGAAAATGAAGGTGGGTCAAATTCTCACCCTCCATTTATTTTCATAAATCATGCTGGAAAAGACAATAGATGATGCAACTGTAATGACTCCCCTTTTGTTATCCTATAACTCATTGCAGCAGCATCTAAAGTTGTCCAACAACCAGAGAAGCCCCAACTGCTCCTATGCATTTATCAGCAGCTTGATTTATGTGCAATGGAGAGTGAAGGTTTTTAATGGACATTAATAGGGATATAAGCAGACAATCCTCCCCACTAATTGCAGTATTCATGGCAATCAGTACTGTTTCCATTTTGCTACAGTTCAGTTTCCACGAAAACCTATATTATTTGTCTCGCTATACGGTTTCCCCAGTAATGATGTATGGAAGGACAGATCATGAAGCTGAGGCTCCAATACTTTGGCCACCTCATGAGAAGACTCCCTGGAAAAGACCCTGATGTTGGGAAAGACTGAGGGCTCAAGGAGAAGGGGACGACAGAGGACCAGATGGTTGGACAGTGTTCTCGAAGCTACCAGCATGAGTTTGACCAAACTGCGGGAGGCAGCGGAAGACAGGAGTGCCTGGCGTGCTCTGGTCCATGGGGTCATGAAGAGTCGGACACAACTAAACAACTAAACAGCAACAACAAGATACACTATGGTCAAAACTAAGCTATTCAATTACTCAGTTAATTATGTAGTCGATTTCAATGCATTTCAAGAAAATGCAAAAGTCAACAGCAATGTAAAAATAATGTAATTATTTATGCAACATGTTGCAAACTAAAAAAAAGCTAATACAGTGATTTGCATAAGCATTCACTTGCATGATTTCCAGGCAAAGATGCAAATCACAGCAATTTCAGCTCCCGTTTCTGAGTGACTTCCCCCAACATCTGTGCCTCCTAGTCTTGCACAAGAGTAGACATTAGTTAAGGATGTTGGCTATGCCCGCAATGTCATGTTTACCAGAGGGAATCCACTGGAGACAGGGAAACATCAGCTTGCGGGCATCGATCAAAGATAATGAAGCTGTTGTCTTTGCCCACATGAAACTGGCAACTGAAAGAGTTGGGAGGACTGTCTGCTAGATGTAAACATTGTTTAAAGCAAGGCAAACAAGAGAGTCACAAAATACTTTAAGTGAGATCCCACCCCCAGGGACACACTGGCTGTTATTCATGGCAGAAAAGTAAACGGAAAGACCTCTTCTGGATCTTAGGCAGGCTGCTTAACAACAATAGAAACAGAGTTTGCTAGTTTTCATTTATACACGTGGGACAGAGTCCTGCACATTTCTATCAGGTGAAGGGCCATGCCTCAGTAGTGGAGCATCTGCTTGGCATGCAGAAGGCTCCAGGTTCTATCCCCAGTGGCATCTCCAGGTAGGGCTGGGAGAGAACCCTGCCTGAAATCCTGAAGAGCCTCTGGCAGTCAGTGTAGGCACTACTATAGAATCATAGAATTGTAGGGTTGGAAGGGACCACAAGGATCCTCTAGCCCAACCTCCTACAGTGCAGGAATCTTTCGTCCAAGGTGGGGCTGGAGCCCAGAACCCAGAGATCAAGAGTCTCTACTGACTGAGCTGGGCTGCATTTGGATAGCACTTCGTTCCATTTTCTAAAATGCCCACATTTTATGTGATTTATCACATGACGTAAAAGCCACTTCTGGAAGTCTGGATGAAAACGAGCAGAAATGTAATACTGCAGCTATGTGGGCTAGGACCTTTCTTGACAATTTTCTACTCATGCATGGCTCTGAACTGGGCAACACGGCTACACTTATGGTCTAGAGCAGCCTTTCTCAACCTGTGGGTCCCCAGATGTTGTTGGGCTACAACTCCCATCATCCCTGAGCTCTGGCCTTGATAGCTAGAGGTGAAGGGAGTTGTAGTTCAACAACATCTGGGGACCCACAGGCTGAGAAAGGCTGGTCTAGAGGAAAATCAGAATTAATATATAGTGTATCATGCCACATCTCCCTCACAGAAGTGATAAGTTGTGCCAACTGTTCATCTGTTCTGATTTCTATTCTTGGTAAAACTGGATCTCTCTTTTTTTGCCTTTTGGGGATGCCCATTGTTGGGGTGAATAATAATAATAATATATTCCGCCCATCTGGCTGAATCAGGTGAGTTGCAATTTGGCAGGCTCTGCCTCTCTTGGGATCTCTTGTCTCTAGAATGGAAGAACAGGAAGGTCCTCATGGATCATAGAGCCTGCCACTTCACACCCATCCACCCTGGAATATATTGAAAACCTATTGTTAAGGCAATACTGTGTCCCTCCCTAACTGAAAGAACAGATCCCTACCTGGCTATTAAACTCATGGGAGACCAATTGCAAAGCAGGGGGATGCAACACATACCAGCACTAGAATAGAGCCTTCAACAATGTGTAATAGTTGGCAGCAGAAAGCTCTTGGGGAAAGATCCTTCAGTTTGAGAACTGGGATGTTAAAAGCATGTCCTATTTTAATGAACTTACTAAGTCATGTTGGCACAGGCAACGTGACACAGTGAGTTTATTAAATTATGCTAAAACTAGGAGAAGCAAAGAGAGGTCCAATTTCAGGTAGGGATGGGGGAGGGATTTGATTCAGCACACATTTAAAGACAAACCTACATCATTCACACTTTCTGCAACAATACACGAACACAGCAATCCTTCGTAATTCACACTTCTCCAAATTTTGCAATGCATTCTCCAGCTGAGTAACAAATGTGTATATACAGGGGCAAAATGACATGCAAAAATGTGTTATATCACTGATTAATTAATGTCATGAAAATGATACACTGCTTGATTGTAAAAAAAGAAAAGAAAAGAACCTCAAAACAGTTTACAAAAAAAATTGAACAAAAAAATTATCAATGAGAAAAATTGGCAACAGTAATTTAAGACTTCTGAAAAGTTAAAATAACAATAGATTAAAAAAAAACCTTGAATCACCTTTCCAAACATCTGGGAGGTATTCCTTCGGAGGGAGGAATAGGTATTATTCGGCAAAATTGTATACAAATGTGTTTTAGGAGAACTTCACACTAAAATGCTGGTGGGTTTTCCTGAGGAATTAAAAAGAAAAAAAAGATCACAAACTGTGGAAACGTGGAGATCTGAACCTGAGATTGGAAAAATGAGAAACTAGGAGTAACCACAATAGGACTGTCTGTTCCTAATCTCTGAAAAGTTCCCCTGGTCATACAACACACCATTCAGTGCTAATCGATGCAGCTTTGATAAGGAAGCAGGACTGGTAGGATAGAGACCTCTGGAACCATTGAGGGCCGTGCTCTGATTTCATACAGTAGGAAAATGTTGATCCAGCTCAGAACTTGGCAGTTCGGCACAAACTCCAAATGCCTCCTAACACCAAGCCGTGTCACCGGATTATTCGCCACTACTGTTGCGCTGGCAGACAAGGTGTTTTGCAGCCGGTGGGCAGACTACCTCACACATAGAGACGCTAAGATGGAAAGTTGGACCCCTCACCCACAGTCCCAGCCCCACACAACTCTCAGGCAGTGTGAGAAATGAATTAGCTTCAGGAGGAGGAAAGTGGCCATCTGAAATCCCCATCTTCAGCAGCATGATCCGCTTCCTTCGCAATGTCCCTCAGGACACAGTGCTCCCATGTGATGGCAATATCAGAGGGACAGAGGTGACATCCGCCTGCCTTAAGCCAAGTTGGTGAAGGTTTCGGCAAGATGCCACCGGAATGCAAAGATGCTCCGTCATCCGCACGCCAGGTTAATCTCTGTCGCAGGGGGAGCTGGCAAGCAAAATCATTTGGAAGAGGAGACCTCCCTTCGCCCTGTCCCTCTCCTTCTCGTGCTGCACAAATCCCTTTTCCGACACGTGCACCAAACCCGAGCTGAAACGTTAGCACAGAAAACAGGTGATAAATCATGGGGCAATTGATTCAAACCCTTCCAGGGAATGGGAAACATATGGCAAAGCGGTTCTAATTAACTGTTTGATATGGCTTCAGTCAGGCCAATGTTTCACGTTTGGCTTGTTCCAGGGGCCTTCTCCATGGCAACTGACATTTACCGGAAAGCAAGAAAATCCTTCATTCGAGAGACTTAAAGACACCAGTTGCAGTTCAGCTAAACCACAGTTTTTTAAAGAATACTTCCCTCGAGGCGGTGCTTCCTTCAAGAAAGTACTCAATTCCCCATTTGGGGGGGAAACTAAACACAGTAAACCAGTCTTCTCTCTTATCGGTTAAACCTCCAGAGTTTAGTTTTTCTGGCGAATTACATGGATCCATTATGGAGGCTCTGAAATCGAACTGCATTGTGGTTTGGATGGAGCAGAGGGAAGCTGAATTCGAAGCAATGGGCTGGAGGGAACGGGGGGATCCTGCACCCTGTTTCTTAGGAAAAACTGAGGGAATATCTATACCATGGACTTAAATGGGGTTAATGAATGAATTTCCCCAAAGTGCCCTGGGAATTGTGGGTCTTTAAGGGGTAGGTTAGAAGGATCTAACACAGGCATAAGGAATTGTTACCCTTATCGCTGTAGAATTAGCTGCATTGCAGCCACGAAGAAGTCAGAGATTTCCACGCTCCCTATATACACTATTGTCCCAAATGGTGGAAACTTTTTGGAAAAAATGTATTTCTGGGGTTTGATGGCTCATAACCCCCCCTTTTTTTTGAGTAATACCATAAAATTATACATCAATGGAAGGATAACTTTGTTTGTTGCATTACACTCTTTATTAAATTATCTTTAACACACACACACACACACACACATACACACACACACACACACACACGCCATCTATGCTGGCAAGAGGACACATTCCAGCCAGGCAAAAGCATTTGAGGAGGGTGTTGAGCAGAGCCAGTGAGTTGTGTGGTCTGGAGAGAGTCCGGAGGGCCTGTCGAAGAGCCGACATTCAGGCCCCAGACTTGAGGTTCCCCAGCCTTGGTCTAAAAGAAAGTTCACCACTCTGACCACTTGGCATACTACAAAGTATTAGTGACACCAGCTTAACCCTTAAGGTTCACCCCTCCACACACACCAAGTGTCTTGGGAATGTTAGTTTGAGGATAGTGTTCGAAACTTTGGCCATCGCCACACCATACATTTAAAACATGTGGCTTCCCCTACGAATCCTAGCAACCGTAGCTTAGCCTTCACAGAGCTGTAATTCCCTGCCCCATTAAGAAACTACAGTTTCCAGGAACCTTGGTGCTTTAAAAGTATATACAGTGGACGCTCAGGTTGTGAACGTGATCCGTGCAGGAGGCACGTTCGCAACCCGCAGCATTCGCAACCAGCAGTGCCACACCTGCACACACACAGGTTGCGTTTCGGTGCTTCTGCGCATGTGCAAAGCACGATTTAGCACTTCTGCACATGCACGAGCACTGAAACCCAGAATTAACCTGTTCTGGTACTTCCGGGTTGTACTTCCGGGTTTGGCGCAGTGCGCAACCCAAAAACATGCAACCCGAAGCATCTGTAACCCGAGGTATGACTGTAGTGTGGATGTGATTCCTATTAGAGATCTCATGCAGAACTCTGCTGTCTGGGGAGGGAGAACGACCTTTTGATAAGTTGACCTGTGACATAGATATACGCTAGTTTTATAAAGAGAGCGGCTGTCCCATGCTCCATATTGGTTTATCGGCATGAGCGCCATGCACTGATGGTGGCTAATGCCCCTTGGGACTGGTAGGGCAGAAGGCATGGAGCCCACCAGTAGATGGCACCAGAGCCCATGACAGGCAGAGCCAACTCATTCTCGTTTTTGTCCCCAGCTGCCTCCTCCCTGCTGAGTTCTACAAGGGCAACACCAAGACTATGGAGGAGAAACATAAGGACATCAGAAGAGCCTGCTGGATCAGGCCGGTGGCCTATTCAGCCCAGTGTCCTATTCTCGCTGTGACCGCCAGGCGGGTGCCAATGGGGAGCATGCAAGCAGGACTTGGGGGCAATAATTCCCTCTTTTCCTGAGGTTTCCAGCCAATAGTATTTAGAATCACCCTGTCTCCAACAATGGAGAAAGAAGAGCAGGCTGGCAGGCAGTGCCACACCCCAGTCGACCTATAAGTAACCAGGCAGGTGGGTGAGGGTTGGTTGAGGGCAGGGTGAGGTTGGTGGGGCAGGGCCCGCTTCACCCTCAGGCCAAGCGCAATTGCTTTCAATTATTTATTTTTTTCCAGTCTGTGCTGGCAGGATGCCCGGTTGCTCCCACAATGGGCAATTATTCCCGTAACTCAAGTCCCAAATACAGTTCCTCTAAGCTCGTGACACACCAAATGGCCGAGATTTATTCTCATCTGAATCACTGCAAACGGTGATCCAGGAAATGAGGCAGCGTGAGCGAGCGAGAAAACACGGTCTTGTTCCGACTGCCTAGGCAAATGCAATGGCGCATGCAGGTCCCTCTCAAATGGCAGATGAATGAGATGTGGCGCATTGCCCTTCATCTATACCAGGGGTCTGCAACCTTTAAGACAAAAAGAGCCACTTGGACCCGTTTCCGAAGGAAAAAAAACTGGGAGCCGCAAAACTCATCATTATAAAAATAACTTTTTTGTCACTTTTATTATTATTTCTTTGTTTGACCCCTCAGAATTACTCCTCCTCATAGAAATAAACGTTAAATTAACAAGTTACCTGTGTGTGTGTGTGTTCTTCACTCCCCTTCAAAACAGTGACCAGCGTACATGCCCCCTTTCAATGCAGTGACCAGCGTACATGCCCCTTACAATGTAGAGGGCAGGCGGGTGGGAAGGTGACGTCGGGACAGTGCGTGACTAACGCACGCACCGCCCCCATGCGACGTCACAGCCAGTACAGCACCCGCCACAGTGGGGAGTGTCGGGGCGCACAATGCGCCTCCTCCCCTCGCTAGTATCCACCCCAGAGCTGCGGCAAAGGTGTAAAAGAGCCACATGCGGTTCCAGAGCCGCGGGTTGCAGACCCCTGGGCTAGACGGATCTCCAAAGATAAACACTTGCCAAATCGCGGGGCTTTGTCTGTCTGTCGGAACCACATTGCTACATGCACAAAGTTTTATAAATAGGTAACAAAGACTGAATTCCGGGGCTGGAATTTTTTCTGGCTAAAGACTGTGCTCCACCATGGACAACCTTTCAGGGGATAGATGATAGTGGTGGGTGGGGCAAAAGCAGAAGGGGGTGGGACAACAGAGAGAGAAAGAGGGTGGGGCCAGAGAAAATGGGTGGGGTCACGGGTGTAACTGCATTTGGAATACTGTATACAGCATTCCACCTCGGAGGTGATTGTCGAGTTGGATAAGGTTCAGAAAAGGGCAATACATTTTCTGGAGGGAATGAATTGGCCCTGGAACTAATTCCTTTTTCAAAATGAACTTTCCATTTCCAGCCACCTTGGAATGTTGTCTGACTGTGGAGTGGACAGAAAATATGGGAGGGTGAGGGTGGAGGGGCTGGAACCCTGAACAGAAACACTCTGTGCTGCAAAAATTTGTTGCAGTTTCCCCTTTTATTTCCACTAATTTTGAACATCTTGTCAAGGTGTGGGGGGGGGGGGACTGAGCAGCATTTCACTGGAAGAAGCTTGTTTCCTCCTGAAAGGAATCCTGAGGACTGCCAAGAAAATATAATTGCTCTTAACTGTTTTCCACAATGGCTTGGGAAAGTGAGCCGTGGCGGGGGGGGGGGGGCTGTTTCATTTTCTTGGGGGGGGGAACTTTGCTGATTATTTTTTTATTATTATTAACTCCTCATGGAGATTATAAATCATTATATGTTACAGGTATTTGGAGACTATAAAGTATATTATGGATATTACTGACCAGCTTCCAAGAAGGAAAAACTGCTCAGTTGTTTCAGCAATCTTTGCAGGGGCTGCTGTGCACATCACTGGGGTTAGTGGGGAGGCAACCTTAGAGGCGTGTTGGGTTTCCAGATGGGGACATCCAGCTGGGCCAGATGGATCCTTGGCCTGATCCAGCAAGCCCCTGGCACTCTTGGTTCTCAGTATCTTTTTGGCTAACTTCCAAAAAAAGTGGGGGGGGGCTTTGCTTCCTCTCCCCTCCCCCCTTCACTGGGAGAGCAGGTGCAGGAAGATAAGTTTCCGTAACGGGTAAGATTCTCTCTGGGAGAGGTTCCCACTGGCCTCTGGGAGGTTTTCCCTGGCACTGGCATGACGGAGGAGGCGGGAGGGAAGGAGGGAATGTGGAAGTGTGATAATGCAGGAATGTGGCTGTTTCTGCGCTGCCCTCTGAGGACAAGGGTTGGGAGAGTCAACAGAGATGGAGATAGGAAGCCTGGGAATTAACTCTGTGCAGGAAACTCCACCTTCCCCATCCTTTTTCTGCCTTTAAAATTAACACAGGCATGCTGGATATGCTGGCAAAGCACAGGTGCGGTGGGGTGGAAGGGCAGAAGTGGCTTTGGAGTGGGTGTGGGTCAGGCGCCATTGCCGGCCTCCAGAAAATCTGCCATTTGTTCAGGGCTGGTGGGAAAAAATGCCCAGCCCACTCCATTCACACACAAGCACACACAAGCACACACAGAGACATATACCGTATTTTTCGCTCCATAAGACACACTTCTTTCCTCTTAAAATCTAAGGGGAGATGTCTGTGCATCTTATGGAGCGAATGTGTGGTCCCTGGGGCTGGGGGGGGGAATCCGGGCTTCCCCCGCCAGCCCCGACAAGCTCCTGATCAGCTCTGGGGTAGCCCGCGAAGCCTCCGCAGGGCAGCGGGGAGCCTTCATCCCGCTGCCATGGGGAGGCTTCGCGCTGCTATCCCTGGCTTTTGCGGAAGGTGGGGGAAGGGACAGAGTGAGGCTCTCTCACTTCCCCCACCTCCCACAAAAGCCCCCAAGAGCTGCATATTTTTTCTTGAATTCCCCCCCCCCCCAAAAAAAAGTAGGTGTGCCTTATGGTCAGGTGCGCCTTATGGAGCAAAAAATACGGTACATACTATTGTGAGTTTGGAAGGGGTGTGTAAGAGTCTGCACCCCTTCCAATTATTGTGATCTTGTATCTGTGGGGGTTTTTTTGTTTGTTTGTTACCTGACCTTCGCCATAAAGTCCCAGGGTGGGTTACTGCATTAAAAACAACACTAAAAGCAATTTGAAACAACCCAGAAAAACAAAGTGGGTCCCAAAAACATACACCACAGAGTTCAAAAGCCAGGGTGGAGAGGTGTCTCTTCAGCGCTCACCAAAAGCAGTCCAGTGAAGGCACCAGACACATCTCTGTAGGAACAGAGGTCTACAACTCAGGAGCCACCACAGAGAAGGCCCTCCCTGAGGGTGGGGAACTCTGATTTACAAATATGCAGGCTGAACGTGGTTAGACATACAGCTTAGACATCCAATAGGAAATCGAAGTGTCCCCTCCCTCAAATATTTACAAAGATAGGCAGTACGCTAAGTTGCTCTCAGAGCCAAAATTCAGCTCCTTGGGTTCCTCTATTGAGTATTGATCCTGGCTTGCTTGCTCAGAGCCTACGAGGAGGTTAGACTATGGGCACTTCCAGACTGTCACTGTTTTGGGGGTGGGATATTCCATCACATGCAAAATAAGCATTGAGGGAGGAGGGGGGCACCCCAGAAATTTTCCATTGGCAGATTTACCATGGTTGATATTGTGCAGCTGAACGAAAATGAACATTATTTTTACAAATATAGAGAAATAAACATTATTTTCCATATTACTGTATGTTTTGTTTCATTTTTAAAGAAAGAATAATTTTATTTTTACAGTTTATTACTGCTTATATTTTGAATTAGATAAATATGCAGACCCCAAAATCTTTTAAGTGCTTATGGCCTCTATAGGTCCCGGTAGTGATGGGGGATGTCGTCTCCCTCATTATTGGGGGGGGGCTGGGCCCCCTGATTCAAGATATTGAGGGGGCTGGAGCCCCTAGCACCCCCTATACCTGGTGCCAGTGAGTATTCAGAAACATTGCTGTCTCCAACTGTGGCAGATTTAGGAGGCACAACTACAGTTTATTGGGAGGCCTTGCACAAAACTCCCCACTTCCCTAAAAGGTTGGACTTTTTGCATGAAGGAAAAACAACAGGCAGATGCAGCGGAAAGTGTGGGATAGCACTCGTTTTGACACACCAACATCTAACCTCTCTGTAAGCAAATCAGAATAAATGCCTATTAAGTAGCCAGCGTAATTTTATATCCCAGAAAACAAAGCAGAATGAATGCTCAATCAACAGGTCCTCTGGAAGTGTCCTTTATCCAGCCTTTATTGGGGTTTTTTGTGGGGGGGGAGGAGGTTATCCAACAGTGTGCATCCATTTTGATTTGCTTGTGGGGTGTTTATACGCCTTCCTGTTAACAATCTCATCTTCTCAATGAATTTCCCCATCACTTTCCTAAATGCAAAAAGTCACTTTCTTTTTCAAGGTGGGTTTCTGGTGCCAGAGCAGCAGAGCACTTTACCTGTGCAAACCTAAATGTCTAGCATGCATTGGAATCCCTCCTGCAAAATTCTGACCATCTTTGAGTGCCCTCTGTGTCTTTTTCTGCCTCTCTCCATCTGCCTCAAACTGTTGTTTTGCTTCACAGAAGAGGCACCTGCATCACATCCTCCAGAACTCCAATCTAAGATAAAGTATTTGGGATTAGAAGAAGACTTTGCACTTTGCAGAACTGACCCCTTAGCACCAGATTCTTCCGCTCTGATTTTTTTTTCTTTAAAAACATCATTGTCTTCTGGGAAAACATGTGTTTTCACCTCTAAGCCCCTTTCAGCCAGTGCTTCCTTTTTACACAAATACACAAACATCCTTTTTTGGGAGGGTAGGTTGTTTATGAGGAGGCTTTAGTTTGGATCATGCAGCTCAAAGCAGCTTTGAAATAACCCTGTTAAAGCCTGAAGTTGACAAATACACACAAGCCTCACCCACAGAAAGGCATGGAAGATGGGGGAAATGTATGGAGGAATAAAGTTTAGCAGACACAACCATGCACCCAGTCTTCACAATCTGCTTAAAATGTTCCTCCTCTGAAAACAAAAATCAGGGTTGGTTGGTTTCATTCACAATGCAGGTGGCGCAGTGGTCTAAACCACTGAGCCTCTTGGGCTTGCCAATCAATAGGTCAGCGGCTCAAATCCCTGCGACAGGGTGAGCTCCCGTTGCTCTGTCCCAGCTCCTGCCAACCTAGCAGTTCGAAAGCACACCAGTGCAAGTAGATAAATAGGTACCACTGTGGCAGGAAGGTAAACAGCGTTTCCGTGCGCTCTGGAACTCGTCACATGTCCCGTTGCACCAGAAGTGGTTTAGTCCTGCTGGCCACATGACCCGGAAAACCATCTGTGGACAAACGCCAGCTCCCTCGGCCTGAAAGTGAGATGAGAGCCACAACCCCACAGTCGCCTTTGAGTGGACTTAACCGTCCAGGGGTCCTTTACCTTTTATATTTCTTTTACACTGCCTCTTTTAGATTGTTATGTTACTGTGATAGCTTTTTATACTTGTAAAAACTTTATATGCTATTCATCCATTAGAAGCCCACTGGAGAGCCGCTATGGTGTAGTGGTTAGAGTGTCAGATTAGGACCTTGGAGAGCAGGGTTCAAATCCCCACGCTGTCATGAAGCTCGCTAGGTGACCTCGGGGCCCAGTCACTGCCGCTCCACCTGACCTACTTCACAGGGTTGTTGTGGGAAAAATACAATAAGGGGAATAATTATGTACGCCACTTTCAGCTCCTTGGAGAAAAAGGTGGGATATAAATGCAATGAATAAATAAAATATTTTGTTATTATTATAAATGAAAATAACAACACCTAGGGTTGCCATATTTCAAAAAGTAAAAATCCAGACATAAAGGTTTTTGAACTTTTCCCAGACATTTAAGCAATTTCCACCCAGATATTGCTTCTGACTGCTGAATCCCGTGTATGTCTGGGAAATTCCGGACGTATTGGGCAGCCCTACAACACCAGCAATATTTCAGCATAGATAGGTGCCAGAAACATTGTTACTTTACAATTACATTGCTATATTTTATAACAACAGCCTTGATTCACTATACAGTGGTACCTCGGGTTAAGAACTTAATTCCTTCTGGAGGTCCATTCTTAACTTGAAACTGCTCTTAACCTGAAGCACCACTTTAGCTAATGGGGCCTCCCGCTGCTGCCACACCGCTCTTGCGCGATTTCTGTTCTCATCCTGAAGCAAAGTTCTTAACCCGAGGTACTATTTCTGGATTAGTGGAGTCTGTAACCCGAAGCGTCTGTAACCTGAAGCATATGTAACCAGAGGTAGCACTGTATTTTATTATATTCTGCTTATTTAAAATCACAGAATTGTAGAGTTAGAAGGGACCCCGAAATTCATCTCTTCCAACCTCATGGGCTTTGAAGACACTCAAACTCAGGACGAAAGGGAGAAACATGCTAAGAGGAAGGCACGCTTGGCAAACTCTATGATCAACTCCTGCCCGGAAACCAATGTCCCCACTGTGGAAGGATGTGTGGATCCAGAATTGGCCTCCACAGTCACTTACGGACTCACCGTTAAGACCGTGTTTAGGGAAGACAATCTTACTCGGCTACGAGTGATCGCCAAAGAAGAAGAAATGGAGGAATCACAGCTATTGTAGTTTATTCATTGCATTCCATGTTGACTTCCTTGGGAAGAATTTTATGCTTAAAGGCAGTGTGGAAATTACTGAATTGTAGGGCAGAACATGGGGAAACCTCTTCAGGGTCTAGGGCTGCATTCCCTTTGGGGAAATGTGGTTGGAGGCGACAGACATGTCAAGGACCCAACTCCCCTCTCTCCCATTCATATACACTCTCACTCTGTCTCTCCTTCCTCCGTTCAGCCATTTCGGATTCATTCTCCCTCCCTTCCCCCTCCTCTCCCTTGGCTTTCAGGGGCCACAAAAAAGAACCTAGAGGCTCACATGCTCCTCCTGGCCAGCAGGTTGTGCTCTCCACCCAGCTGCACCCCGTGAAATAGGTTCACCAGCTATCAGTTCAATCAATATGAACATTGGAAGCCGTGTTCTGCTGATTCAGACCACTGGCCCACTCTGCCCAGTGTACTGGCTGTCTGAATTGGCAACAGTTTTCTGGGATCTTTCCCAGACCTGAGATCCTTTTAAACTAGGGCTCCATCCGCACTGTAGGTGTAAAACAGTATCATACCACTTTAAACAGTCATGTCTTCCCCCCCGCCCCGAATCTGGGTATGGTTTTTGTTTTTGTTTTCAAACAAGTCAGAGATGACAGAAGCTGCACATTTCCCCCAAGCTTTAACAATGCATTTTTATTTTTTTTTATTTTGCAGCAGATAATAAGATTAACACCCCTTCTAAATCTCCCTCCAAGTCTGTGTTTTTCAGCTAGCCTAATAGAATTATTCAGGGATCCTGTGGCATTATAATATCAAATGGTTTCACTAATAAGATTACATGTAGCATTCCAGAATATCTGGATTATTGGACGAGGCCAGAATGTACGCCTTCTCGGATGGTGTTACAACTCCAACAATCGCTTTGTGCATTGCGGTACATCTGACCTGCAGCAGTCTGTGAACAGCATAGCAAACAGAGCCCTGCTCCTCCTCGTGTGGGGAGGGGGGGGTGCTCCATTTGTCAAAATATTAGCTGGAAACAGAGTGTGATTGTTTGATGTAGATTTATTGGCCAAAGGAACAAATCAGCACTTCTCGCGAACTGGGGGCTCTCCATCTCTGCCGGTGATTTACGGCGACAGCTACCCACACGCCTTACCAAGCCGCAAGCTGGATCCAGAGATCCTTAGAGGGAGTTTAAAAACATTCGGCTGATTTATAGAAGAGGAAACAGCTTTATGTCCCTCTCCAATGGACTCTCAAATTCTGGCAATAAAGGCTAACGAACCTTCTTCAAAACAATGTGGTTTTTACTTTGCATAAGGGATAGACACTCTAAGGCTGATCTGCAAATGGCGGGTAGTGGGGAAAAGGTTTGGAAGTTTTCACAGTTGTCCTCAGGTTTGTATGTGCTGGAAAGGCTGAGCATAGCTGAGCCTCCATTTATTATTTCAGTCAGGAAGTGCCTTCATGCAGACTTCATAGTGACTGGAGAACATAAGATGAGCTGTGCTGGGGCAGATGAGAAGTCCACCTTATCCAGATTCCTGTTACTAACTAGAAGCTGGTATTATTATCATTTTTTTAGTTTTTTAAAAAGCTTTTTTATTTGTTTTCAAATAATTATGGACCTTCAGAGACAAGACAACAATAACACAAATTTAATAATATATCCAGTTAAAGGCAGGGCATATAAAAACAAAACATATTAAATTATAACACCCAAACAGGGATTCTTTTGCTTCAGTTCCTGCATTGCAGGGGGTTGGTCTAGATGACCCTTGTACCACCTCCAACTCTATAGTTCTACGATTCTGTAATAGATGCAAAAAGGCACATGCTGCTTTGCATTTCATATACATATATATATGGTGGTTGACAAGCTGAACATCCCACTTTCCCCCTCTCTTACCTATCCTGAATGGATAGCTCAGATCTAAAAAATACTAATAAAGTTTATGTACTTTATTCAGTAAATTTCTGTACCACCCTTCATTCAAGGATCACAGGGTGGTTTACAAAATGAAAACAAAAAATTATAATTCAAATGAGCACTGAAATGGAGAGAGTCCCTAAGTTGCTGGTGTCAACGTAAAACGTAACATGACTATATATTACAGAATGTGGCAGGTATGTAATACTCAGCCTGTTTAGCAATCTAGAAAGGCAATATACAAATTAAAAATGAAATGAAAATGAGAGAAGAGAGAGAGAGTCCTGTCTTTGTCTGCTGCCCACCAGTCCACTAAAGTCAATTCTCCTAATATGTTGCAGTTTTGTATGTTATTTCTATGAACATCTTCATTTTTAGGCACGCTTCCCCCTAACATATGCATTTGGTCAACATTGTTCAGATGGAGAACGGCATTGCAAAACTTGGAACAGTGCAGATTTCGAAGATTTGGAAAGATTTGGGTTTAAATGCATACCGAATCAAATTTCTCCTCCACCTCTACTCAGAAGACATGCATTATATTGCATGTTTAATAAACCTAAACAATGAACCCTGGGACCTGGGGACATTTATCAGATTGAAAACGCACAGTCAGCTCTCTGCCTATTAAGCTTCCATGCACAAAGAACCAGCCCATCTTGACAGTAACGAAATGTGTTTTCCTTACTTTTTAGGGAGGGGCCAAAGCTAAGGCCAAATATTAAGTACGAAGATCAAATACAATCAGGGGCCAAACGCTGACATCAGTTGTTTAATGATTATTTGGGTAACATCTGAATACCCAGAGAATATCTGATGCACGTACACACCCAAAAAAATCTGCAGACAAGAACTCGGAGGACAATCCACATTCACACTGCCTTAGAGCCACTATTTCAACTGGGCATTCAGTTCTAAAACCCCTACATGCCTGCACTGGCTTAATGGAGAAGAATGGTCCCTAGCACTGGTCTTCAGCTGGTGGTTTGGGATGCACTGGTGGGTTGCAGCCCGATTCAAGGTGCATCACAACAGTACCAACTTACAAATGTGTGGTAAAGATGAAGAAATGGGGTCCCTAAATGCATGTTTGGGTTAAAGAGTCCTGGGTCTGAAGATACGTGGTCTTACCCTAAGGACATAAAAGCTGGCTGGAGTGCCAATGGGGCTTCCCCTTCCACCTCATTGTAACAAGCAACACAGCACAGCACATGGCTACCAACATACCTGAAGCCTTGCAACTACAGTGGTACCTTTGGTTAAGAACTTAATTCGTTCTGGAGGTCCATTCTTAACCTGAAAATGTTCTTAACCTGAGGTACCACTTTAGCTAATTGGGCCTCCCACTGCTGCTGCCACACCACCGCCATGCAATTTCTGTTCTCATCCTGAGGTAAAGTTCTTAACCCGAGGTACTTCTGGGCTAGCGGAGTCTGTAACCTGAAGCATTTGTAACCCGAGGTACCACTGCACTGAAGAACCTCAGACTCGACCCTCGGCCAGAATGGCAGTCGATAGACCAAGGGGATGCCATGATGAAACAACAGCAAGCGACTGGACGACAGTAAAGAGGAAGACGAAACCACAGAAATGACATGACAATGCAAACCAGTACAGTCAAGCACCACTCACAGAACCGTCCCACCGAACATACACCACATGATGGCAAGCCAGCCTCAACCAAACCGACATACCATAGATTGACAACCCGGCAACAACAACCCCAGCTGAAGGAAGCAACCGGAAATCACCTCAAACTGACAGACTTGTGACCCCACTTCCCCTTTTCCTCTCCCACCCCATGCCATTAATAAGACCCTGCTGGATTAGGCCACTGGCCCACATACTCCAGCATCCTGTTCTCACACTGGCCAGCCAGATCCCTACTGTAGGAAACTCATAAGCAGGACCTGAGCACAAAAGCAAGTCTTTCCTCCTGTGGTTTCTAATAACTGGTATTCAAAAGCATTACTACCTCCACCTGTGGAGACAGTGTGTGCCCATCATGGCTAGAAGCCATCGCTAGCCCTTTTCCCTTCCATGAAATTGTCCAGTCCCCTTTTGAAGCCATCTCAGCTGGTGGCCAATACCGTCTCCTGTGGGAGCCAGTTCCATTGTTTACCTTTGCAGACAACCTTGAGGAAAGAGAACCAAGGGCATAGTGATGCTGTAAAATGCAAGCATATGGATGCATTGCCTTGCATCGAAGCCTTTCCTGCATGCTTTGTGATATGATTTGCTTTTAAGCCATGAACTCCAAGAAAGAGAGATGGCAGGGCAAGGGAAATGATATTGCATCATATTCCATGTGGTTCATCTTTGCCACGGCTCCCTGCGAGCTTTCGACTAAGAGTTGTTAAGCAGATCACACGACACTAATGATAAAAGTATGGTCTTTGTAAACAAGAGCCCCCAGCCCAAAGCTTGGATCAAATCCCTCCCCTCCACACACACAACTGTGTTCGGTTTCAGAAGAGTTTAGTTTGGACATTTATTGGGGGGAAATGTAGTTAGGATGAGGTGAATGAGCAGCAGGAGGAAACAAGCTTGAAGCATTCCCCTCAACAGTCCCGGAAAAACCGGGGCAGTGACCAAAATGGCCGCCATAATCTCACATGATTTTGGGCTATGATCTCATCCCCCCAAAAGTGCTGGGGGGCCCATGATTTTACTCAGGTCATGTGATTCGCATGGGGCAGTGACCCCAAAAGATGGAATCCTGGCTTTGGGCCATGTTGTGTTGGAGGGTATGGCTTGAAGATGGAGCTGCTTCATCTTGACTGTATATGGAGGCCTCTCTGCCTTCTGCAGTCCCACCAAAGGGTGTTAAAAGAACAGAAGGGTGGGCTGTGTGGAGAATTTAACATGCAGCATCTCTTTTCTAAAAAAGTTGTCTTTCTAAAGACCCTGATGTTGGGAAAGATTGAGAGCACAGGGAGAAGGGGACGACAGAGGACGAGATGGTTGGACAGTGTTCTTGAAGCTACCAGCATGAGTTTGACCAAACTGCGGGAGGCAGTGAAATACAGGAGTGCCTGGCGTGCTCTGGTCCATGGGGTCACGAAGAGTCGGACATGACTAAACAAAAACAACAAGATTAATGCACTGCTTCATAGCCAAAAATGGCTCCCAGAGAGACTTGAATTGCATATTTATTCAAAATGCAACCAAAGCTATTCAGTTTCATTAATTCAAACAAAAGTGATGAACTTGATCCAGGGATACCAGTTTTTCAAAATCTGATAGCCATTCACACCACCAGCCCCTCCCCCCTTCCGGCTGCCCCATAGTGTCCCCCAGGTGATCCCACTGCCCCACAGGGGACACTGCCATCCACTTTAAGAGCCACTGGATTCGACCAGGGATAGGGAGCCAGACATTGCTAGTCTCCCATCTCCCGTCAGCCTGAGGCAGTATGTCAAATGGTCAGGGCTGATGGGAACTGCAGTCCAACAACCACCCGAAAGCCTCCGTTTATCCTGGACCTCCGATGACCCGGCTCTCTGAGGACAATTCTGTGAGGAGTGAGTTGTGAGATAAAACAGTTTTTAAAAAAATAAATAAAAATAAAAGCAGCTCAAGGACCAGCAAGAAAGAGGAATGTATTTTTGGAAAGAAGGCGTGCCCGGCTTGCCAGGAAAAACGACATTGTCCTGGGGGACTAGCTGCCTTTTGTGTAATTAGCTCATTTCCCATCAGCACGAGAGCCAGCCCCAATGCAAACCAAGTGTTGAGCGAGGCGCCTGCCAAGTGGCTTCAGAGAGTGCAGGCCGAGGAGGAAGAAAGGGGGCAGAGCTCGGCTCACCCCACCACTCTCCCAACCCCCCTCCTGCATCCTTGTGGTCTCGCTGCCACCCCTCAGCGCCTTCCCAGGGCTCACGAGCCGCCTGAGGAAGAACCAGGCTAGCAGGTGCAGGAAACTGTTTATATGGGAGTTAGGAAAAGATGAGGTTCCTGGCAGGTCCACGCAGCCTTTAGGTTTGGCTCGGAGCTCAGCAGTGTAAACTGTGGGATTAGAGGAGGGAAAACCACACACACCCCGAATGCCGCAGCGAAAAGTTTGTGGCCTGCGGCAGGGCATTTGGTTTCGGGGTTGCCCCCGTCCTTCTCTTCCCCTCCCCTCTAATGGTGGGTGGTGAGTGCGAGGGAGGGGAGACCAATTCAGTGGGGGGGGGAAGGGACAAGTGCACACCACATTCCGCCTGTGAGAAACCAGGCAGCCTCCTAGGGAGGCGTCCAGAAGCATCACCAAAAACCAGTAACGATATGAGGGACAAGAACAGGTCTCGGAAACCTGGCAGGCACAAACATGGACACAAGCTTCAGGTACCTAAGGAAGGGGCGGAGAAGCTTTCTCAGCTTGGGGGGCCGCATTAGCTTCTAGGCAAGCCCCTGAGGGCCATGTGGCAGTGGTGGGCAGGAGCAGAATCAGCAAATCCTCCTCTGTTTTCCTCCTAGGCAAGCAAGAAGCTTTATCAGAGTTCACAGAGACATTTTAGGCAGGGCGAAACCGTCAAGGTTAGTGCAAAGCAGGTGAGGGGCATGGCGTGGAGAGAAGGGTGTCCCCAGAACCAGGCAGAGAGGTCTGGAGGGTTAGGTTCTTATGGATAATGCAAGGATGCGGGATCAGGAAGGTAAAAGTGAGGAGAAAGAAAGAAAGAAAGAAAGAAAGAAAGAAAGAAAGAAAGGAAGGAAGGAAGGAAGGAAGGAAGGAAGGAAGGAAGGAAGGAAGGTTCCCCATCCAACAAAAAATAATGGATATCTGATTCTGAACTAGAGGCAAAAATGGGCTGGTGAAATATGGGCCGCTGAGCAACCTTATCAATTTGTCGGTTTGAGGTGCCTTAAATTCATCTCTTAGGGTCACTATTTAGGGGGGTGGGATTCAATCACACCCTGACAAATTCAGGCTGCACAGTTAAAACCACTCTGAAGCTGTTGCAAAAACAAACCCGATTCCCCAAAAGATCAAACTTTTTTTTCCAGTAAGCAAAGTGACAGGGAAATGTTTGGGATGGAAAGTGTGGGATAAGAGCCCTTGTTTTTCTGCAAAGAAGTCTGGCCTCTCCGCAAACAAATCAGAACGAGGGTTCACTACACAGATTGCCTGAACTCGATTGTGATCCTGACCCAGTTATTTCACATTTTAGCTGGAAACAGATACTGATCTACTGGCGAAGCTGCAAAAAGCTGCAGCTGTTTGTATGATTAAGTTCCATGTTTTGGAGTGAGCATTTTTATAGAGGCATAGGAAGAATCTGGGAGATTCACCAGAGAGCTAAGTCCCTTGGAAGGTGGTGGCCTCCCCTCCATTGGAGGTTTTTAAACAGAGGCTGGGTGGCCATCTATCAGGGATGCTTTATGCAGGGATGCAGGGGGTTGGACTAGATGACCCTTGGTGTCCCTTCCAATTCTACAGTCCTTTGATTCTTTGGTTCAAAAGCAACAGCCGCTTGTCTCATCCCTCTTTTTTAACAGCCTTCACTGAATCTTGTGGCTGTGAATTCCATAAGCTGTTTAGGGTTGCCATACATCTGGAAGTTCCTGGATGTAACTGGAATTTGGCCGCCATGAACAGAAGTTGTTGAAATGTCCAGGAAAATCTGGATGTATGGCAACCCATGTCAGAAGTGTAGATTTAGGCGAATTCCCTTAAAATTAGCTGAACAACCTTTTTGTGTCCAGATTTTCACTTTTTGAAATATGGCAAACCTATATTTATGCGCCTTCTGTTGTCTGTCCTTAACACACTTCCTATCAGGATCTTTGGGTGACCCCTTAGCTATATGGACATCTTTAGCAATGCCACCAAAAGTTCTTCCATAGCACTTTTCCGCTACCCAAGGCCTTTCAGACTACAACTCCCATCATTCCTGAGAATTGGCCATGCTGGCTGGAACTGATGTGAGTTGCAGTCCAAAAAAATTTGAAAGGGCATCAGGTGGGAGGTAAATCTGCCTTATAATGTATCTAGTGGCTTGAGAGAGGGGAAACAGAGCTGAATGACCTTCCTGTTTTGCCCTCCAACCTGCCAAGACATCTTGGAAACCCCCTCTGCCATTTTCTTTGCAGGTATTAAGGGAGAAGCACTCAAAGGCATTGGGAACAGAAAGCCAACCAGACATGGGGAACTTGCAGCCCTCCAGATGCGCTTGGACTACAGTTCCCATCAGCATTGACCATGGGTCATTCTAGCTCAGGCTGATGGGAGTCATAGTCCAAAACCTCTGAAGGCCACCAGGTTGGATAAGACTGTCATTCTATCGCTTGCAAGACTTGATATACAGAAATGGACAGACCCATGTTTGGAATATTGTGTACAGTTCTGGTTATGATAAAGATATTGTAGAGTTGGAAAAGATTTGGAAAACAGCAAAACCAAAATTCGCAAAAATTCACAAATCCCCTGCGAGGAAAGATTGCAGTGTTTTTAGTTTAGAGAAAAGGCAAGGAAGTGACGAGAAGTTTAAAAGTTTTGCGTGGCATGGAGAAAGTGGAGAGAGTAAAGATTTTCTTCCTCTCTCATAACACCCAGGCTCGTGGGCATCCAATGAAGCTGAAAACTGGAAGATTCAGGACAGAGACAAGAAAGGACTTCTCCACGCAGTACACAGCTGAACTGTGGAACTCGCTGCCACAGGAGGTAGTGATGGCCACGAACCTAGATAGCTTTAGAAGAGGACTGGACAAATTCATGTGGGAGAGGGCTATCAGTGGCTAGCCTTGCTGGCTGTGCTCTGAGTCCCTTGGCAGAGGTAGCAATGCTTCTGAATACCAGTTACTGGAAACAGCAGCAAAAGAGGGCTTGTGTGCCCGGGTCCTTCTTGTGGGTTTCCCAAAAGAGGCATCTGGTTGACTCCTGTGAGAACAGGACTCTGGACTAGAAGGGCCATTGACCTGATCCTGCAGGCTCTTCTTATGTCCTTATGTTCACACACCAAGTGGGTTGCCCTAATTTGCCCTTTTCTCTCTGCTCAAAAAGGTTTTGTTTTGTTTTTTCCCTTGTCCTCCTCCCATAGCTGGTTATTTTTGTTGCTTTCATAGATTTCAATCTTGCACTGAGCTGACCTCTAGCTGTTCCCTTTTCTTCATCATCATTATTATGGTTTGGTTTGCATTAGCTCTGCTTCATTGTTTATGGATGTCCTCCGCTGCTACTTACCAGGGCTGGGACACTGTGGCTTTTGCAAGGAAATCTCTTCAGAAAGAACAATATGAGCGAAAGACAGAGCACAGGGTCTTCATGTTCTCTCTTATCGGGGCCCCAGCAGAATCTCAATGCTGTTGAAGCTTTGCAGATAATTTATAGCAAAATTACTCCCTATATCTCAAACAGGATTGTTAGGTTGGGGAACTGGGAGCAGCGACTTTGGTGAGCTTGGCTGAAGCAGCCGCCAAAATTCATTTAAAAATAATAGTTCAGTTCCATTTATCACCAAGTACTTATAGTTTGTTGCAAATGATGGGAGTTAGAGATATTCCAAACCATCACTACATCAAGTGTACATCTCTGTAATTTTCAGAGAGGTCTTGTTTTCCTTGTGGAGAGGATTGTATGACTTCCATGATCTTACATGCAAGGAGACCCCTGACTGTGGGTATCTGCACACAATGCAATGCCTTTTACAGTGGACACTCGGGTTGCAAACGTGATCTGTGCAGGATGCATGTTCGCAACCCGCAGTGGCACGTCTGCACATGCGTGGGTTGCGATTTGGCGCTTCTGTGCATGCGCGACCTCCGAAACCTGGAAGTAACCCGTTCCAGTACTTCCGGGTTTTGGAGCATCCATAACCTGAAAAAATGCAACCTGAAGCATCTGTAACCCGAGGTATGACTGTACTGCTTTCACAATGAAGCAAGGTCAGCAGCTGGGAGGGGAAAAAACAAACTGACTCAAGGAGGTTGACCTTGTTGCTAAAAGCACAAGATGCTTATTCCTTCAAGAACTCCGAGTCCCAGAGGTGTCTCTTCCCTCACTGGCGTGTTGCAGCAACCACCATCCCCACCCCCATTTGAAAGATGGTCAAATTATAATGGAAAGCTTCAAAGATGCATCAGAGAGGCCTTGTGCAGGCAGGCCATCCTTCTACGTCAGTGGTGGTGAACCTATGGCACTCGTGCCAGGGGGGGCACTCGGAGCCCTCTCTGTGGGCACGCACGCCATCGCCCCAGCACAGAGTTCGCCAGACATTACTTGTTCAGAAGCATGCCAAATGCAAACTTTTACCTTTCAATAAAAAAATATTTTGTATCATTGAAAGCTCTGCTATTGTGTTTTTCTTTTAAGACAAAAGATGTTAATGTAGGAGTTGTTTTTTCTAAACTAAAACCTCAGTATTCAGGTTAAATTGCCGTGTTGGCACTTTGTGATAAATCAGTGGGAATTGGATTGCAGTTTGGGCACTGGGTCTCTAAAAGGTTCGCAGTCACTGTTCTAGGTCCACATTCTGTTGCCAAGAGAGGCTAGTCAGAGATGCCTCCAGGGCCCACAAACTGGACAGGACACTGTAATGAGGAGGACTGCTGCATGCAGAAGGCCCTAGGTTTGATCCCTGACATCTCCAGATAGGACTGGAGAAAACTTGAACAGAATGGCCTTAGTTTCTTATCATGCCATGAGCCATTTGAAAATCAAACCTTGCTCGTCAAGCCAGGCAGCAGAGCGGGACCATAGCTCAGTAGCAGAGGAGATGCTTTGAATGCAGAAGGTCTCCAGGCTCAATCCCCAGCATCTCCAGGTAACCCTGCATGAAACTCTAAAGAGCCACTTTTAGTTGGTGCAGACAATGCTGAATGAGAAGGACAAATGGTCTGGCTGGGTATAAAGCAGCTTCCCATGACCCTCCTTGGTTGTTTGCCTGGATAGTTGGAGGTCCAGTGCCTCTCAATAAGGCAGCACAGTCCTATGCATCTCTCTGCAGCCGTTAAGCCCCAAGAAGTTCAGCGGATTTAATCCCAGGTCACTGCATGTAGAATTGACATTTTAGCACACATTGAAAGCACTGTGATGCCAGCTTACACATTTATGGCTTCCCCCCAAGGAATTCTGGGAGCTGTGGTTTGTTAAGGGTGGTGAGAGTTGTGAGGAGGCCTTCCTATTCCCTTTGCAGGGACGCAATGCCCAGAGTTCCCTGGGGAAAGGGATGGATTGTTAAACCACTCTGGGAATTGCAGCGACTGGTCCAAGCTTCATGGCCAAGTGGAAATCTGAACCCTGGTCTCCTAGGTCCTAGATCGGCATACCCTTCAACATTTCTCTAATGAAAATAGGGACGTCCCATTCCATCATGGCGCTGTGGGTAAAACCTCAGCGCCTAGGACTTGCCGATCGCATGGTCGGCGGTTCGAATCCCCGCAGCAGGGTGCGCTCCCGTTGCTCGGTCCCAGCGCCTGCCAACCTAGCAGTTCGAAAGCACCCGCGGGTGCAAGTAGATAAATAGGGACCGCTTACTAGCGGGAAGGTAAACGGCGTTTCCGTGTGTGCTGCGCTGGCTCGCCAGAGCAGCTTTGTCACTCTGGCCACGTGACCCGGAAGTGTCTGCGGACAGCGCTGGCTCCCGGCCTCTAGCGTGAGATGAGCGCACAACCCTAGAGTCTGTCAAGACTGGCCCGTACAGGCAGGGGTACCTTTACCTTTATACTCCACACATCTTACTGGGTTGCCCCAGCCACTCTGGACAGCTTCCAACATATACAACATTTTTTAAAAAAACTTTCCTATGCAGGATTGCCTTCAGACGGCTTGGGGGTTGGATAACTCCATACTCTCACTTCCGGGGCGGCGCGAACGGCAATGGCGGTCCTCTTCTAACCGGGAAGAGGAGGCTCCGCAGAAACTGGGTCGTCCGCTACGGCGAAGCGGAGACCCACTTTGGAAAACCACAGGCGGCAAGAGCCTGTGGTCTTGAGGCTCGGTGGGCGCCAGAAGCGACCTCCCAAACGTCAAAGGAACCCCGTAAGGGGCTCCGGAGCGTGGAGGGGGGTGGCGGCGCTGTGAGCCGTTTCGCAATCTGCGGAGCGAAGCCGCGCTGCTGCTGCCGGTGAGCGCTGATCCCTTTTCCTGTAAAATCTGGATCCGGAATCAAAACCAACCTATTCGTGAGTAAAGACTGAATCACATTAAATTAGAGACTAAAAGTTGAATTAAAAGATTTGAACTTGGCTGAGAGCGGAGAGACGTGGAAACAGGAAGTCCGTCTTCCGCTGCCATTGAACTTTAAAAAGCAAAGAGCTGGAGGAGTGGAGGCTGAAAAAAGAACTTTTAACTTTACTGATCTAAGCACCCACTGAACCTGCAATCTAAAGTAAAGATTTCAAGTTTATGATTTGGAATTATTATTTGCATTTGACTTTCCTTCTTTTATTGGATTACAATTAAAAGGTGAAACCCAGGGTCCGGAACTGCCTGAGCTTTGAGAGACTGAGCTGTCAGTATTGCAGATTTGGATACTGTATATTGGAACTTGCAACAATCTGAGGGTACTTAGACCTCCTAATTTGAAACATTTTTTGGAGACCAGTAAGCACTGTTTGAAACAAAGTGACTATTAATATCAACTCTGCTAAATACTTGTACTTGAAGGTTCTTGGACATTAAATTAGACTCTGAAAGACATTTTAAGCTCCCTCTAGAGGATTGGAGATTTAAAACAGTGACTTTACATTTACTTTCGATTCCCCGGCTGCTTGCTTTCTCTGGGCCTCTCTATTCCCATGGGAATAACTCAGTGTGACCTTGACTGATAGATAACGTTGGAATGAGTGGCACAAGAAGAAGAGGAAGAGTTAGACAAACAACTTTGACAACTCTAACCTCAGCCTCACAGACACGTAGATCATCTGTACCTACTCTGCCTTCAGAAGTAGAAGAAGTTGCCTTGTCACAGGCAAAAGAGGGAGAAATAGAGCAGTTACAATTGGAAGATATGGCCTCAGGAGCATCTGCTTCTATTTTAGAGAAAATTTTTGAAAAATTGGAAGCTTTGGACAAGAAAGCAGATGAGCAAACAGCAAAGATTGACCAAAATACAGAATGCCTAAATAAATTAACTGGACAAGTGGCACAGAACACACAAGCAATTGGACAGTTGACGGAGGCCACAGCAGAAAATCGGAAATTGGCTGAGGATACCAGACAAAAATTAGAAAATTTAGAACAAGAGGTAAGACCACTCATCAAACAAGTAGGGGAACATCAGATTTATCTCTCTATGATAGAACTGCGAAATCGTGAGAATAATTTGAGGATTAGGTCGCTACAAGAAGCAGAAGAAGGAAATCTAGCTGAGTTTTTAACCAAAGAATTCTCCAAGTTCTGGAATTTAGAGGAAAAGGATTTTAAAATTGTGTCAGCCTTCAGGCTTGGAAGATTTATAAAAAAGGAGAGGCCCAGAGACTGCCTGATAACATTGAGATCAAAGGAGGAAAGGGACAAGATTTTGGGCCTACACTACGGAAAGTCACTGGACATTTTGGACAGAAGAATTGAAATTTACAAAGATATTCCTAGACAACTGTTGGACCTTAGAGCCGCCTACTCTGAACTTGCCAAATTATTAAGGAGCAACGCAATTGCTTTTAGGTGGGAATTCCCCCAAGGAATATCCTTTACCTTTAGAGGGGAAAAGGTCAAAATTAGAACATCGGAAGAGAGAGACAAATTTCTGTCTACATACGGAGAGGACCTTCAAAAAGGAATTGAACTACCTCCTGGGCCTGGGGCAACGCCAGTACCAGCACCTGTGGAACCTGAAGATCCTGTGAACAAGATACCACCCCTTGAAAAATAATCAGATTAATTCAGGATGTCTCTGCAACTGTTGAGCTGGAATATAAATGGTGTAATATTCCGGAAAAAAGGAAGAAAATATTTCATATATTAAAAAAAGAACAATTGGACATTATTTGCCTACAGGAAACACATTTGACAAGGCTCCACAGAAAAGTGTTAATAAATAAAAGATTGGGCCAGGAATTTATATCTTCGGACAAAGTGAAGAAGAGAGGTGTGGTGATATATGCGAAAGAGAGCCTGTCACCTAAATTCTTATTTAAAGATGAACATGGAAGAATTTTGGCAATTGAGATACAACACCAAGGAGAGAAACTGTTGATATTAGGAATCTATGC
Organism: Podarcis pityusensis; assembly: GCF_964106645.2. NCBI lineage: Eukaryota > Metazoa > Chordata > Lepidosauria > Squamata > Lacertidae > Podarcis > Podarcis pityusensis. The sequence continues at coordinate 18,266,039 of NC_138040.1, read as the reverse complement.
ACCTAACGAAGGGAAATCGGAATTTTACAAGAAGCTGCATGAGACTATGCTGGATTATCTGGACTACAACAACATCATAATGATGGGAGATATGAATGGGGTCGTATCAACTAACATGGACAAGTCACAAAGTCAAAATGTTACAAAAGACGGCAGACTACCTAAAACTTTTTTTTGAAATGACAGACAATATGGACTTGATTGACATCTGGAGGACAAAGAACCCACTAGGAAGAGAGGGAACATTCTTTTCTGAAGCCCAACTGACCTGGACAAGAATCGACCAAATATGGATATCTAGAGGCCTGGCACCTAAGGCCAGAAAAGTGGAAATCTGCCCAAAGACCTGTTCCGACCATAATGCAGTAAAGATGGATATGACACTACTACCAACCGGCTCTTTTAGATGGAAGATGAATGACAATTTGTTCAGAGATCAGGAAATTACCAAGAAGGCCCAAAAAGTTCTGAAGGACTATTTTGAGATAAACATGAATACCACGGTGGAAAAAAGAATCGTCTGGGACGCAAGTAAAGCTGTAATGAGGGGATTCTTGATACAACAGAATGCCGTAAAGAAAAGGACACAAAATGAGAAAAAAGACAAGATCCTGGATAAAATAAAAGAATTAGAGAAGAAGTTAAGATTAAACCCGAAGTCACAGCCAACTCTGAGAGAAATTAAACTTTATCAAACACAATATTCTAAACTGATAAATCAGGAAATAGAATGGAAGGTTAAATTAATGAAACAAAAAACGTTTGAGTCGGCGAATAAATGTGGAAAACTGCTAGCTTGGCAGTTGAAGAGAAGACAAAGATTAAATACGGTTACAAATTTAGAGATTGAAGGAAAAAACATTCAGAATCCTGTGGATTTTGGAGGGGAAGAGGGCACCGGAGTCGTGGAAGGAAGCGTTTATCACATTAATACCAAAGACGGAAGCTGAAAAGACACAACTTAAGAACTATCGTCCCATCTCTCTTTTAAATGTGGATTACAAAATATTTGCAGACATTTTGGCAAGTAGACTTAAAAAAGTTTTAAATGAAGTAATCCATAAGGACCAGGCAGGCTTTCTCCCAGGTAGACATTTGTTTGCTAATACAAGGAACATTATTGACATTTTGGAACTTTTGCAAACAGATATAAACACAAAAGCAGTTTTAATTTTTATAGACGCGGAGAAGGCCTTTGACAATATCTCCTGGAAATTTATGATGGGAAACTTAAGAGAAATGGGAGTGGGACGGGGTTTTGAGAATGGGATTGAGGCGATATACTCAGAGCAGAAAGCCAAACTGATAGTAAATAATGTGGTTACAGAAGAGTTTAAAATTGAAAAAGGAACACGACAAGGTTGCCCTATTTCCCCTTTGTTATTCATTTCGGTTCTGGAAGTGCTATTGAATATGATCAGAGGGGACCGGTTGGTGGAAGGAATTCAGGTCGGACAGAAACAATATAAATTAAAAGCTTTTGCAGATGACCTGGTTTTGACCCTGCAGGAGCCAGAGTCTAGTACGAAAAGAGTACTACAACTGATTAATGACTTTGGTCGGGTGGCTGGATTTAAATTAAATAAACAGAAAACTAAGGTTTTGGGGAAAAATTTGACAGATACAGAGTCAGAACGGTTTCAGAAAGAGACAGAACTTAATGTGGTTAAAAAAGTAAAATACCTAGGGGTAAACATAACAGCAAAAAATCTAAGTCTATTTAAAGATAACTATGAAAAATGTTGGGCAGAAATCAAGAGAGACTTAGACAGTTGGTCAAAATTGAAACTTTCTTTGTTAGGCCGAATTGCTGCTATCAAGATGAATGTATTGCCAAAGATGTTGTTTTTGTTTCAAACACTTCAGGTTTTGGACAAGACGGAGTGCTTTCAGAAGTGGCAGAGAGATATTTCTAAGTTTGTCTGGCAGGGCAAAAAGCCCAGAATCAAGTTTAAGATATTAACTGATGCGAAAGAAAGAGGGGGCTTTGCCCTGCCAGATCTAAAGTTGTATTATGAGGCCGCAGCGTTCTGCTGGCTAAAAGACTGGCTACTTCTTGAGGACACTGACGTGTTGGATTTGGAAGGGTTTAACAATGCTTTTGGATGGCATGCATACTTATGGTATGACAAAGTTAAAGCAAACAAGGCCTTTAAGAACCATATTGTCAGAAAATCACTATTTAATGTCTGGACAAAATATAAAGACTTGCTGGAAAATAAAACTCCAAGGTGGCTTTCACCTTTGGAAGCTAAGGCCCGAAAAAGACCCAATATGGAGGCCAAATGGCCTAAATATTGGGAAATATTAGAAAAAGATGGAGACAATTGGAAATTGCAGAGTTTGGAGAAAATGAAGGATAAAGTGCGAGACTGGTTACACTACGCTCAGATTAAAGAAGTTTTTAAAAATGACAAGAAACTAGGGTTCCAGGTGGAGAAATCGAAACTAGAAACAGAATTGTTAGAACCAAAGACTAAGGTACTTTCAAGGATGTATAACTTGCTGTTAAAATGGAATACACAAGATGAAATGGTCAAATCGGCTATGATAAGGTGGGCACAGGACATTGGGTATAATATTATGTTTGAGGACTGGGAAAGGCTGTGGAGTACTGGATTGAAATTTACTGCATGTAATGCTTTGAAAGAAAATGTAATGAAAATGATATATAGATGGTACATGACCCCAGTCAAACTTGCAAAAATTTACCACCTGTCTGATAATAAGTGTTGGAAATGTAAAGAGACCGAAGGAACATTCTTCCATCTCTGGTGGACTTGCCCTAAAGTGAAGGCGTTCTGGGAAATGATTTATAATGAACTGAAAAAGGTATTTAAGTATACCTTCACTAAGAAACCAGAGGCCTTTCTTTTGGGCATTGTCGGCCAAGGGGTGGTAAAGAAGGATTGGACATTTTTCATGTATGCAACAACAGCGGCAAGGATACTTCTTGCAAAGTACTGGAAAACTCAAGATCTACCCACACTGGAAGAATGGCAGATGCAACTGATAGACTATATGGAACTAGCTGAGATGACTGGCAGAATCCGTGACCTGGGAGAAGAGAGGATGGAGGAGGATTGGAAGAAATTCAAGAACTATTTACAAAAACATTGCAATTTGAGTGAATGCTAAGCAGGATGCTAGATCATAAATAAATTGAGCACCACTAACTTAGATGTCTTAAGAAAATAAGTGAGATTGAGAAAATATAACTCTTTTTGAGAATTATAAGACTATGAATATATAGAAGGGATATAAGAATGCAAATAAGTTAACAAATTGCTGGTAAAAAGTTACAACGCTGAAAGTGGGAGCGGGAGATGTGAGGAAGTCAAAAAAAAATGTGAAAGTTTGTTAAGATATTTGTTACAATGCCTGTTACATTTATTTTTATTGTAAACTCCAATAAATATTATATATATAAAAAAAAAAGGATAACTCCATACTCTGCAAGATTTCACCAACTAAAATAGGGGCATCCTATGGAAAAGCAGGACATTCCAAGATCAATTCAGAAACCGGGACGGTTTCTCTAAATCAGGGACGTCCCTGGAAAATAGAGACACTTGGAAGGTCTGGACCATATTGGCTCTTGTACATTAAGAAACAGACATGGAACCATTCTATTTCACACAGGAAATGACTTAAGTTGGCTGTTACTCAAGAGGAATTGGGCAAAGGGAGGGGAAGAATGTGGCAAACTCTGTGGATGGTCAAAAGCTCAATTTTAAGAGACTGCCCCCGATCCTTGTTGCTTTGGGAACAACTGAGACCATTTTATAGTTTGTGGGAATCAAGTTAAATCCTTTGAGACAAGCAAGCAGGATGCATTGGCCATTGTATGAGATAAGACCCCGGTTGGAAGCTTGTGAACATTTTTTCTTGTCTTTTTACAATGCCCTTGTGGGTTTTCTGTTACGTTCTGTGTTTTCTGTGTTTTTGTTTTTTTAAAAAATGAAGAAGAATTGGAACTCTTAAAAAAAAAAGTGAATGAATTATTGCCCTTCGATGTGGGCATGACTTGGCCCACACACGGACTGTAGTAAACATGCATGGCTGTGGTACTCTGTGACTTTTCTGTCTGGTGATGGAGAAGGTGAATTAAAACCCACGCATCCCTTTTTGTCTTGATGACCTGTTTTGACTCCCCACTTTGTCTCACTGTATAATAGACTGCCTGCTGTTCTTTGCAGACAATGAATGATTGGCTTTGAGAAGAAGAAGAAGGGAGCTGGTAAAAGCTCCTTTTGACATAGCCCGGGGCCCTGAACCACCCATTCAAATGTGCTTCAGATCATCCGTCCAGCAAGGCTGGAGGTCCAGGCAAGGATGAGCTCTTGGAGTCTTAATACAGAGGGAGGACAGGGGCTGCTTTCTCCTTGAGGGAGAGATCACTAACCGCCTTTGGTATTTCAGTTCAGATATTCAAAACTGGTTTGGGCTGGGTCTCGATAAAACGTTTTCACATTCTTAACTCCTCTCCCCAAGCGTCTTTTGATTTCATACTCTCAAGAATGACTGGACCAGAGCTAAAATTGAAACAAAATTCTACTTGATTATTTGGCGGGGGGGTGAAGGAGAAAATGCAGAATTTTGGCCTTGAGACCTGCCCTCAAAAGTCAAGCGTGTGATCCTGGAGGTATTCTTTTTCATAATCTGGTTATTGTGTCGGCAGGTTTCAGGGGTTATAACTGATTGATTAATTGCCTTTTGGAAGACGACAAAGGCCAGAAAATCTAGGGCAAGAAAGGGGTTGGTGTCATGACTGAACAAGCGAGTCTTCATTTCTGACCGAGTTCAGCCACGAATGACATTTCTCCTTTCTGGAACTGTTCCAGATCAGCCCAGAGAAGCAAAAAAAAGAAGAAGAAGAAGAAGAAGAAGAGGGAAAGCCTCAAAATGGTCCAGGGAAGGGAATATTTTTTATATATATAAAATGTCAAACATATTTCACTGCAGACCTCCTTCGGGGATACTGAAAGAAAAACAATCCTATGAATAAATAAATTTACAACCTGCAATTCAGACAATGATATACATAATAACTAATTATAAGTATTAAACAAATTATTATTATTATTATTATTATTATTATTATTATTATTATTATTACACATATATCCCAGCTTCCCTTCCCTTCAAGGAGCTCAGTGTGGCACCCATGGTTCTCCCCTTCTTCGTTTAATCCCCACAACCCTGTGGGGTGGGTTAGCCTGAGAGGCAGTGACTGGCCCCTAGGGTCACCCAGTGAGCTTCATGGCTGAGTGGGGATTTGAACCCTGATCTCCACAATGCTAATCCAAATCTCTAACCACTACACCCCACTGCTGATATGCCTAGAATAGGAGTCTGGAACCTCACAGGACTCTCTATGTGCCCTCAGGACTTGAGAGAGCCATGACCCTCCCCAGTTCACATATTCCCTCCGCAGGCCCTTTTTCCTGACTAGAAGGCAACTTGAAAATGTGAATGGCTCTGGTGCTCGCTTCGGCAGCACATACACTAAAATTGGAACGATACAGAGAAGATTAGCATGGCCCCTGCACAAGGATGACACGCAAATTCGTGAAGCGTTCCATATTTTTAGGACAAGACCTGCCAAGGAAAATAAAGAACTTATTTATGTATGCAACAACAGCGGCAAGAGTCTTGATAGCACAAGGATGGAAGAATGAGGAAATCCCGACAAAAGAACAGTGGCAAGAGAAATTGATGATCTATGTAGAACTGGCTAAACTGACATACAAACTGCGAGATAAGGGCAACTGTGAGTTCCAGGAAGAATGGGAACTTTTTACAAATTACTTTAAAAAACAACAAAATGAATTGGACTCCTTGACAGGTTTTGAATAAACATACACAGATTTATTGATGATTACCATAGCAGACAGATAATATAAGGATTTAGGTAATTTCAAAGTATGCAGAGAACAATATGTGCTGAGAAATCAGAGAGAGGAGCTGAGGGAAGTCTCATGGAGGGGAGGGGAGGAGGGTTCGATGGGGAGGTGGAGAAAAAAGGAGGAAATAATGAATACGATATGTTTTGATATTTTGTTATGATGAAATTGTTAATATTTTTTTTTTTAAAAAAAGGAAATGTGAATGGCTCTGGGGTTGCCTGGAAAAGAGAGGTGTTTGTGTATACAAAGGTAAAAATGAAATCCATTGCTCTGCCTAGTTTGGTATCTGGCCCTGCCCATCATTGACATGTGACCCTCCCCAAAATGTTGCCCCCCAAAGGACACACCTTTGTGCTGAAAAAAAGTTCCCCACCCCCCAACCTAGAATATCCTATCCTGCAAGCTGGGGTGGTCTATAAATAGGCAAAAGAAACAAACAAGCAAACCCTAAATCTCAACTAAGCATAGTACAAACCAGTATCAATTACATTAAACATTAATTGTTTTTCACCACAAAACTCAAGCCCTCTACATTTCCCCATGAGAAAGTCAATAATAAGCTTGCAGCTTGCATGCATTCCACTTGCATTCCACTTGTGCACATTCAGCTTTACAGGTGTGATAAGAAATAAAAAGGGGCAGGGTTCTGGAGAAAAAGAAATTAGCAATCCCACCTATCATCAAACCCAATGTGTTTTTACTATATGCTACTGTATTTATTGGATCTAATGTGCAGCTGAATTTTTGAAACTTTGAAACCAAAAAAACTATTTGATGGCAAATGTAAATGCGCCATCAAATCTAATGCGCACCATAATTTTTGCGATGTAATTTGGCCCAAAAAGGTGGACATTGTTTTCTAGTAAATATGGTATCTTGGCTTTAGGCGTGATCCCTGGAACGTAACCCCCACATAAATTGTGGGATTACTGTAATTGTGGATCCCTTTTTATGCATGTACAAATAGGCATATACACAATGGATAAGAAAATGTTGACTTCATAGAACAGGGCCAAGAGACTGCGGTCCTCCAGATGTCAATGGACTACAACCCCCATCATCCATGTGGACTGTGGCTGGTGGGAGTTGGAGTACAACGCTTTAGATTCTACATTGCATACAGTGTTTGTTCTGAAACCACCAAAGATCACATTATTTGGCATCCCAAGGAATCCGTATCTTAATGGTGTTACTGATCATGAGCTCAGAAAGGTGGGAAACCTTCACCACAGCCCTGAAAGGTAGGTTAGGCTGAGAGAGAACATCTGGCCCAGAGGCGTCCAGTGAGCTTCATGGCTGATGCAGAACTTTGTTCTCCCCAGCCAGAGTCCAACATCCAAACAACTGCATCACCCCAGCCGTAAGTGTCTGTGCAAGGCTGTGATTTTGAAATGCCAGCCCAGTGATTAGTGTCCAATAGTGTTGGGGAAGAGGGCCCGGTATTCACCCTCTTCCCCAACACACACACACACACACACACACACACACAGCCCTTCATTTCTCCTTACTTCTGCAAATCGCACGTAATTTCAACCTTGCAGCCGCTCTCTGTTTAAGCAAAAACATCTGCCTAATGTATATAAATCCCTCACCCTGCAAAGTCCTGGCAATCGAGGCTCCCCACCCACCCCCATGTTTACTCACATCAGGCTTGTTTAAAGTCACCTTTGACAGTCGAACGAATGAATGCATTTTTCTCCCTTAGCATTCAGGCAAATCTCATGTTTCCCCAAAGGGCACGGCCGATTTGAAGGTTGAGATGCTAAAAGCCAGGTCAGCAGAGCAGGTTGACGGTACCTGTTTTTGAATCACATGAAGAGCAGGCGTTGACCTAAGCCCAAGCTAAAACCTGTAGGATTTCAGGTGAATTTTGGGGTGCTTGGTGGGGTGAACTTTGGGGAGGCAGGAGGAGAAATTCACTTACCGCTTTCCCTCTGCCAGACAGCACCACCTGTTTTACAGGTTCACTAGTGGCTCCCATTGTCTTTCTTTCCCATAATGCCCGTGTGAGCAAAGCTACCTCATCATATAGTGCAGGGAAGCTTTTTCTGACTGGGGGCCATATTTCCTTCTGGGCAACCTTGCGAGGGCCACATGTCAGCAGTGGGTGGGGCCAGAAGCAAAACAGGGTGGAGCAACAAACAAAACCTTTGTAGAGCAGGCTAGTTTCTACATGCACTCATCTCCGACTTCCATCCAGGCAAGGAAGAGGCATGATCAGAGCTCAGGGACATTTTCCAGCCAGCAAAAACACTCTGAGTGTGAAGCAGGGTTAGGGAGGGGTGTGGCTTGTGGAAAAGAGATGTGGCCTAAGGACCAGACTGAGAATTCTGGAGGACCACACTCAGTTCCCAGGTCTGTGGTTTTAGGAACAAATGGCAGCCATCAGCGAGGATATTTCTTCCCCCAGAAGGCTCCAGTGAATCCTAAGAAACTTAGATCTACAGGATCAGGGCAGAGATATAGGCACCAGCCCATTGTCCCTGACTTAGACACTGGTTCCTGGGGGCCTTGGCACTTCCGGCCCCCAATATATTTCTTCTGAAGGGGCCAGACCTTCTCAATGTCCAGAGGGAGTCATCAGGACATCACACGACGTCAAGCAGGGCCCCCTCAATCAACTTGAGAAGCTGGCCCCTCTGGCCCCTGAACATCCCTGGATGCTGTTCCGTTCTCTGAGAGAAACGGAGGTACTGAATTGGAGGGGGTGCCACTGAAGTGGGAGAGGGGAAACCCTATCACCAGCACCATCTTGGCTTGGCTGACATTTGAGAGGAACGTCTGGAAGAGAGAGAGCTGCGTGAATGCATCTTTTGCCTAAAAACACTTAGGTTTGGCCCATACTTTGGTCACCTCTGGGTATTTACCCTCCATTTTGCTTGCCAGAAAGCAAGGAGCCAAACCAGAGGTGGGAACACCTAAGGGACCAGCTGTAGGACCACCGAGAACACAGAGCTCAAGCTGGTCAGGCGAGGTGGTTAGTGATAGAAGCTGCCTTTCGAGGGCCTTGTTTGAGTTTCCATTTATTTACCTTTCCTGGAGTTAAGTTCTGGGCCGGAGCCATTCTCTGAACTTCTAATGAGAGGCAAGATTGGATCCAGAGATTAGGTTTCCTCCTGCGTTTCCTCAAAAGACAACCCACCTTTGGCAGGTCAAGCCGGTGCCAAGATTCAAAAGCTCAGCTGATGAGGTGAGGAAGCATTCGATTGAGCTGGGCTTCAAAAGCATGAATGAGAAACATCACTTTGAAGAGCGTCTTGAAAGAGAAAGTGGCCTGCAAGTGCTACAGAAACACCTCCCCCCCCCTTCCTGAACCTGGAGGGGATTCAGGTTACCCAAAGGAAGGAAGGAGACCGCATCAAAAGGAAACCTTTGGACATCTTCGTGTGTAAACTGGAGCCTGTAATGTTTTGATTCAGATCCATAGTGAGGCGCCTGACGTGTCATGAACTTCAGCCATAACCTGCGCTGAAAGCGATCAGGAGATTTTTTTGCTGCTCTCAGTGAAAATAAATTTCCTTTTTCACATTGTGTTATATGCAGGGAAGGTAAATGTGTGTGACAGAGTGTAACCCCAAGGGATTTATTAAGTACAACCCCCATCACAAAAGTAGTCTGCATACACTCACAAAGATTAGGAATAATAATAATAATAATAATAATAATAATAATATACAGGACTCTTTTTCAGCCGGAAATCACCGGAAGTCAGTTCTGGCACCTCTTGGTTGGGCGCCATTGCCATTATAAGAGAACCAGTGATGTATTCATGGTGACTTCCAGCACCTTTTTTTCTAGAAAAATAGTGCTTGATAGGGACGCGGGTGGTGCTGTGGGTTAAACCACAGAGCCTAGGACTTGCCGATCAGAAGGTTGGCAGTTCGAATCCCCGCGATGGGGTGAGCTTCCTTTGCTTGGTCCCTGCTCCTGTCAACCTAGCAGTTCAAAAGCACATCAAAGTGCAAGTAGATAAATAGGTACCACTCCGGCGGGAAGGTAAACGACATTTCCGTGCACTGCTCTGGTTCGCCAGAAGCGGCTTAGTCATGCTGGCCACATGACCCGGAAGCTGTATGCTGGCTCCCTCGGCCAATAAAGCGAGATGAGCGCCGCAACCCCAGAGTTGGTCACGACTGGACCTAATGGTCAGGGGTCCCTTTACCTTTACCTTAGTGCTTGATAGATACCTTGATACAGTATTACATTCATTCATTCATTCATTCATTCATCCCCACCCCTTCTCCCTAAAGTCCTGTGGCAGATCAAACACAATATAAAAACAATTAAAAACAACTAACACAAGAAGTGCCCTGCTGGATCATTTTTTGTGACTGCAATGGGAGCCCACTGTTTGAAAAGGAACTTGCAAAAAAAAAAAAAAAAATGCCAGCGAGAGCCCCATTCCAGAAATGCACGTATCTTTCCAAGCCTGGAAGCTTAGTTGTGTTGAACCTCTTTCCACGGCTGGAACTTGGATGTGCTTCCCCTCACCCCAACCCTCCTCCTTGCTTGTAGTCTAGGCCCCCGGCTGCCTTGCTATATATGGCAATGAAGAACGAAACGGGAACTGCATTTTCACAAATAAACACACCGAAGGATGGTTCTCAGGGAGCAAGAGCACTGACCGGGGGGGGGAATGCTGACATTTCCCAGAATCCTTTGTGCCTGGAACTTGGACTGTTCTTCTGTGTCTGCTCTGTCTATTAGGAGAAGGTTTTCCGTTACTTCTTACCACATGCTTAGGACTGGTCCAAGTGTATATATATAAGGGAGAAATGTTTGGTTTGGTGTCACTCAGAACCTTTTAACTTTTGGGGGAGCCAGGAGCTTAAAAAAAAAAAGCAGCGTTCGGAAAAATACTTTGATGTAAAAATAAATATCTTTATTTATTTTTTAAAAAATACTGTTGAAAACACAGTTTTCCCAAGGACTGGTAAATATAACCCGTTCAAAGAATGCATTGCAACAAAATGTAGCAATGGTCATTAGCAAATACCCCTTTGAGAAATGGGATCCAAGAAGGATAGCCTTCCATGGGTCATAAAAGTTTTTCTGCAGGGAGGCAACTTTGGGCAAAATGTCCTCAGTGAGACCCCTTCCCCACTCCCCGCCCCCACCTTAGCATGGACCCATATCCTTCTCAACACTGTCTCCATTACCCTGTCTGTCTGTCTCTCAGAGGAAGAGTAAGCCATGCAAGAGGTACATGCTGCATTATTTCCTCACTCTTCTCACCAAATTTTGTAGTGCAGGCCCTGCAGCCAAGAAATGTGATCACAAATGCATACACCAAGGCAAAGTACACCTAGAGATTGCCTGCATTAGTGAAAACAGCATAGAAGTGCCTCATATACGAGAAAATTGCTTTGCAAAAATGCACATGTAAGTCAAGATTCCCTACAAAAAATATGCATGTGAGTAGAAATGCCTGTTAAAAGACTGATGAATTTTCATGAGGAGTTAAAAAAAAGAAACCACACACACAGACTGATGTGGAAATGTGGAGAGCTGAACTTAACATAGGAAAAAATAAGACAAAGAAGCCAAAACTGCCAGGTTCACGCATCCCTACTCATTGGCCGTTAACTTAACTGTGTGTCCCTTCTGACTCTAGAATCCCAAGAGTCTATGAACTTAATTGAATTTGCTAGCATGAGGCCGGGTGATGGTCACTAGACAACAGGTTGAGTTGTATCACACCACTTCCCCCAGTCATGGCCTCCCCCAAAGAATCCTGGGAACTGTAGTTTGCTAAGGGGGACGAGGGGTTCTCCTAGAGCTACAATTCCCTTAACAGACTACCAAAGGGGAAGCTATGGCTGTCCAAGTGGTATAAGAGTCCTTTAAACGTATGGTGCAGACAGGACCATAGTTAGCATCGGGTCTGTCCTGGTCCTTGTTGGGAGCTATGAAGAATTGACCTTCTGTATGACCTTCTGTATGGGATGCGGGTGGCGCTGTGAGTTAAACCACAGAGCCTAGGACTTGCCGATCAGAAGGTCGGCGGTTCGAATCCCTGCGACGGGGTGAGCTCCCGTTGCTCGGTCCCTGCTCCTGCCAACCTAGCAGTTCGAAAGCTGGTCAAAGTGCAAGTAGATAAATAGGTACCGCTCTGGTGGGAAGGTAAACGATGTTTCTGTGCGCTGCTCTGGTTCGCCAGAAGCGGCTCAGTCATGCTGGCCACATGACCCGGAAGCTGTACGCTGGCTCCCTCAGCCTATAGAGCGAGATGAGCGCCACAACCCCAGAGTCGATCACGACTGGACCTAATGGTCAGGGGTCCCTTTACCTTTACCTTTATGACCTTCTGTATGACCTTCTGTATTCAGGGATTTGGACTAGATGCTCTTAGGGGTCTTTCCCAATGCTACAATTCTAAGAGTGACAGCCCCTACCACTTTGAGTCTTCAGTTTCCAACAAAAATCCTATACAACTGATTTACACATTACCCTGCAACCATTCTGGCTTTACCCCTGAATGCAGCTGCAGCTAATTCCTGTTCTTTGATGGGCAAACCCGTTCTATAACCCAAGGGTGGGAGACCTGCACCCCCTGCAACCACTTTCTGGACTCTCACCTCCCATCAGCCCTGACCAGCATTGCCAACAATCAAGGAGGATGGGAGCTGTAGTCCAGCTTCTCCAGTGCCACAGATCCCCCATGCCTGCCATAACCTAAACTGGCATTCATATGGACTTCTTTGCAACTTATGCATTTGAGGTGTAACAAACTGGTGAGTCAGACACTTGCTTGTCACCCTCTTAAAAGCGCAGTGTGGGACGTCTCAAACAACACCTGAGATGATGGGAACCATCCACAGAGTACGGAGGTTTGGGTGCATTTACAGAGTTAAAGTCAGCAAGGCCAATTTTTGTATTGTGACTCATGCAGAGTTTATTATTATTATTTATTTATTTAGGTCAGGTGGAGTGCTGAACAACGGCCAAAAAGACTGGATAGAAATTGCAAATCAGAATGGAAAAATAATTACATCTTGCATGATCCATAAAGTTACAGGAGAAGCCTCCTAGCTACCACTTCCTTTAAAGTCTTTTTTTATTATTATTTCCTTTTATTGTGAGGAGTATTTGTTTCCTGGCAAGGGATCAAGCTAGTCAGTTTCATCCTTCTGCGCAATTGTGCTGGATTCCCAATGAGAAGACACCCTGCCTCCCTTTTCCCAAACGGCTGAGCGTGTCACCCAAAAGGGAGGCTAGATTTCCTCCCAAATTACATTTCATTAATAACTGCCGTTGTTATTGCAAACCGGGATTCCGCGAGGGATTATTTCTTAATCTGGAAAAGCAACATTTCAGAAGCAGTGGAAAAGTTCCCCATTATCAGCCCTGAGGAGGTTCAGAGAGGAGAGATTAGCCTGAACAACACAGAGATCTTTTGCTCGGGAAAGAAAAATAGAGAATCGCTAGACTGGAGTTATGCGAAACAGGCCCTGGAGGGGACAAAAAGAAAACAGTTGCATCTGGTTGAAAGATCAACAACAGTCAGGTGTTTATCTTGTAGTCAGTCCTGATATACTTTCATGTGAATTCTTAAAAAGAAATCAGCTGAATCTTTTTCTCAACAAGCCATCATTGGACTAGCACATATTTATATCTAAATATGATGTGCATCAGTCTACAAGGCAGAACTCTTTCCTAAAGTTTGGAATCCAAGCAAAACACTGACAAAAAGAGGAATGTGGGGGGTGGGCAGGCTCACATTGTTTTGCACGCAGGAGGTCCCAGATTCAGTCCCTGGCAGCTCCAGGTAGGACTGGGTGAAATCTCTCTCTGAAACCCTGAAGATTCACCTCCAATAATGATGCCCAATATTCAGCTAGATGGACCAACAAATAAACACAGTTGCTAGCTGACTGCTGGAGGGAGGAAACCCAAAAAAGTGTGCGGGAAGGCAGTGGTGGAGCTTCTTGCTCTGGCACCGGGGGGGGGCGGAGAGCAGGTGGGGGCGGGGCTGTCACGCATCCTGGGGGCGGGGCACACCACCTGCAGGGGTGGGGCACCCAGCACGGGTGTGGGGCAGCCGTGGTGGCACCCTACCGGGATTGCGCTGCCAGGGGCGGTGCACTCCCCTCCACACTCCTCTTCCTCCGCCAGTGCGGGAAGGAAGCATGGAGCAGAGGACTCTCAGAGGAGGCGCAGCTGAACAGGAGCGTTCCATGCTGCAACATTTTGTTGCTGGTTTCACTTGCGTCAATAACAACTCGTTTCAAGATGTAATCCCAAGCACTTCAGTAACATTTCAGTTCCAGTTTCTTGGCGGTGGGGTGGGGGAGACATCAGGCTGAAAATGTTATAGGCACTTTACAGGCACAGCCGAAATGTTATCCTCTTGGCCAGTTGCCAGATTTAGAGAATGGAAAGAATGGCTGCAATTTCAAGCCGGGCCATTCTTGAACTTGTGCGCGCTATGCTGTAGCTGAGCATGCTTGTGCACTGAGACATCGCCTGGGGTGAGGGGGTTGCACAGTGCGTTCATGTAATTCTATGGTTCCCAAATTAGCGGTACTGCCCCCTGGGAGGGCTGGGTTACCTAGGGGGACTCTAAGAGGCAAGGGGGCAGCAGGGGGGCACTGAAGATGCAAATGACGACCAGACCCTGAAAAGTTGGTATCACTGCATCAAGTTCACCCATTTTAGTTTTAATTGGATTTTGAATAAATGTGCAAATAATTGTTACTGGTTCCTCGCCCCACCCAAATAATTTTTATTGATTTTCATGTAAATACAAGAGCAATATATAACTACAATAACTTGTCCCATCTTATTCAGTTTCATATGCAGTACACAGTACACAAGCGATACATTTATTTATGCTCTATCAATTCAGCTACCCTCTCTGCAGATATTTTGGAATAAAAGTATCTTCTGACTCATTTCTAAAGGAAAAGACAGGAAGCCAAGTCTTGCCAAAAGTGTCTATCCTTCAATTACCCGTCTGTGGCGAATAAGGCATTCCAATGGAGCCACATTCCAAATATTATTCAACCAGATTTCAATGGGGATTTCTATAGGTTGTTTCCAGTATCGGGCTATTGTTAATTGGGCTGCTGATAATAGAAGAAATACTAAATCTCTGCATTTAAAGTAATTGTTTAAATTTGAGTCTAATGATAACAAGGCAAGAGCCAAATTGGGATTGCTGTGGAATTTTAGAAATAACGTGAAACACCTTTTTCCCAAAAGGAGTATATTTTTACAGTTTTGAATCTTGCTGTGTTTTTTTAGATTTAAAGAATCTTCTTTAACCACAATTCTGAATGGTGGTTTTGATAGGGTAGGAGGCCCTTGGGATGGGGAAAATGCCCAGAAAAGGCCTGGGAACCAATGAGCTCATGGCCTGCCATCCCGGTCCCTCCCCTCCTACCTCCTGACAGCAGCTACTGGCAAAGATGTGGTACAGACACTTAGGCCACAAGCACACCATGCATTTAAAGCACTACAGTCTACTTACAATAGACTTAGCAGGCACACAGGTCACTTGGTCACAGTCTTCCCCACTATGGTGAAATGTATCAGATTGCTACTTAATTCTGCACCTAGGAATTAGGATATGCATTCTGTTTTGACCTGTTTTAGACTAGGGCTTGCCAATCAGAAGGTCAGCGGTTCGAATCCCTGCAATGGGGTGAGCTCCCGTTGCTCTATCCCTGCTCCTGCCAACCTAGCAGTTCAAAAGCACGTCAAACTGCAAGTCGATAAATAGGTACTGCTCCAGCAGAAAGGTAAATGGTGTTTCCGTGCGCTGCTCTGGTTCGCCAGAAGCAGCTTAGTCATGCTGACCACATGACCCAGAGGCTGTACGCCGGCACCCTTGGCCAATAAAGCGAGATGAGCGCAGCAACCCCAGAGTCGTCCGCAACTGGACCTAATGGTCAGGGGTCCCTTTACCTTTACCTTTTAGGACAATGCAGAAGAGCTTGCCCAGGATGCTCTGCTTAGGTCCATCAGTATTTTTTGTAATAATTTCTTTCCCTTTGAGCAAAGCAACTCTGCAAATGCTCAGAGGCCCTTTGTCCTAGGTGTGCAAGTTTCTTTAAAGCAAGAGAGTAGGTGGCAGATTGTTGAATCTTCAGAAAAGGAGAGCGGGAAGGCCAAGTCTCATGCATCTTTGTAGATCACACATCATAGGTGTCCTTACAGTCTCTGCTTCCTGTTCTCCCCAAGACATTCGCCACCATCTCCATCTGCCTTTCCTTGACTTTGCCATACCCAGGGGTGGAGGAAGGGGGGCTGGTGGGGGTGGTCCACCCCGAGTGTCACCACTGAGGGGGGGTGTCACTCATTGTGGGGCCTGCAGCGTGCCCGAGCCACACGTCTCTCCTGGGAGAGAGGCAGTGGCTTGGGCGCGTGTAGGCTCCACGCTGCCCAAACGGTCCACCCGCTGCCTCCCCCGCAGCTGTAGGGCGGCTGAGTGGGAGGAGGCAGGCAGATTCCAGAGGCCCTGTGGTGCACCCCGCCCCATGGCTTCCTCCAAACGGCTTCCTCCACCACTGGCCATACCCTGGAAGACCAAGGGATTTTTTTTTTTTGACCTCATTGCATGCAGCACCGAAGGCTGGCAGGGAATGGAAGCACCCAGCTTCTTATTGCTTGCAACACTATGACGCAGCACAAGACGAGTGTTTTTGCAGATGCTAAGAGGCAAATCTGTTCAAGTGGCAGAAACAGATTGCATTTGGGCACTCTGCAAAGTGCGGAGACTCCCTTACATACCCAGCCCGCCTCCTCGACTTTCCCCAACACCGCACCAGTCCTTTCCAATCTGCTAAACCACTGAATTGCACTTGATAGCTATTACATGTGCAGCCCTGCCAAAACTAGCTCCCGAGGGTGACCAATTACACACACTTTCTCAGACTCGCAGAAACTTTTTATCGGTTTGACCTCGCTTTAACAGGCATGGCCCAACCTTTCCCTTGATTCTCCAGAGTTTTCCTCAACCTCCTGTATCCCCTTTCCCCCAGACCTACATGTTCCTCCTCTCAACAAGACTCCCAGTTTGGGCCCCCTTCAGCCCCCGGGAAAAGCCTGCGCCTTTGGCCCGCTGAACGCACGAAGGGTCTCTCCTCCCTTGTAAAACAGCTTCCTCCACCCTCTCATTACTCATTCCGAGCTGTCTCAGGCGTCACCACTGAGGCCATTTAACTGCTCCCAGTTGAAAGCAAATTAGTCAACCCAAAGTAGCTGGACTTTCTGACACCCACAACAAGGTCAGCACAGCCTACAAATCCTTACATGTGAGACACTCTTCCTGGAGCTTAGATTTTGGAGGGTTTTTGTTTTAAAAAGGTGGGTCTCACCTTTCATGGGGTGGTCGTGTGTCCTGCTTTGCAGGGGACATTCCTCTGTCTGAAGGGCTGCCCAGTGTCCAAGTCCAGTTTAAGGTTAATGAGCCCTGTGAGGATGAGAGAGAAAAGGTAGGAGCCTTGAAGTTGCCCAGGTGAGCAGCACCTGGGCAGGAGACCCAGCATGTTTCTAGGGACAGACGTGTTTGCCACCATGGCGAGATGCGTTTTTATTTAAATGGCAGTCATTATTTCCAAAAACTGACATCTATTTATTAGATTTGCATCCCAGCCTTCGTCCCAAAGGAGACCAGGACAGCACCTCTACACCTGGTTGCGTCTGTACAATTTCCAGAGTGTTTTAACAATCAATCTCTCTTCTCAAGAAACTCTGGGAAATTTAGCTCTGTGAGAGGGGAATCTGCATCTCCTAGCCATTCTCAGCATGCTTAACAAACTACAATTCCCAAGATTCTTTGGGGGGGGGATCATAGCTGTTGATATTGGTATGGCACTGCTTTAAACATATGGTGGATCAGGCTACCAGTGGCTCCCAACCACAATGGCTATGTTCTAAAGTGGTATAATAGTCTTGTTTTGTTTTTAATATTTTTTATTTGCTTCTCAAAAAGAAATAACAGAAAAAAGAAAAAAGATTATATATATATACATCCAAAACCATATCAAATAAAAAAAATTGAGATTCTATGAATCTCACAACTTTCCCCCGTCTTGTCCCTGGGTCCTTCAAATTTTATTTTCAACTGCATATCAATACTATTCCAGTTTTTCACAATCCATATTATCTATAAATCCTCCTTAAATTACAAGTGTTCCTAAAATCCTACTAATGTTTCAACAGGTTTACAATAATTTTGTAAATACATAATAAACATTTCCCATTCTTTTTTGTTGTCATCTTGATTTCTGAGCTTCCCAGTTAATTTTGCCATTTCAGCATAGTCCATTAACTTGGTTTGCCATTCTTCTTTTGTCTGGACTGCTTCTTCCTTCCGTTTCTGGGCTAAAAGCATCCAGGCGGCTGTTGCAACATACATAAACAGCTTCCTTTGATCTTTTGGGATCTCTGTACCTATAATTCCTAACAGAAAACCTTCTGGGGTTTTTTAAAATAAAAGTTACTTTAAGCATTTTCCCCCCATTTCATTATAAATCATTTCCCAGAATGTTTTGACTACCTTACATTTCCACCACATGTGGTAAAAGGTTCCTTCTGTCTCTTTACATTTCCAACATATATTCTATATATTTTTGCTAACTTAAATGGGGTCAAGTGTCACCGGCACATCATTTTCATGTAATTTTCTTTCAGTAAAGTACATGCCGTAAATTTCAGATCTGTCTTCTCTAGCCTTTCCCAGTCTATCATTTGAATATCTAAAGCGGTATAATAGTGATTTACATCTATGGTGCAGATGTGGCCAGATCTGAGCTTTCTGGACGCATCCCATATCATAAACTCCCATTGCTTTTCTGGTTGTTTTGGCCTTTTGCCCTTCTGGTATCTGTCACAGGAGTCTGAAAGATTTCTGTTTGCCTCGTTGATCATGCCTGGATTTTTGCTTTATTCTCTTTATCACCGGTTCCTTTGTGTCTTGCACAGGCCATGTGGGAAACCGTGGCTTTGAGTCTTATCTGCTCTCTGCATTCACTTGTGTTTGCTGAGATAGTTGCCAGATGGATATGGGATGCCAGTGCTGAGATTCCTGCAGGCCACTTCCGGGAGGTGTTGGGTGTTCCCATACGGCAACAGGCGATCAGAGCCCCTCACGTGTGCACTGCAAATATGCAGTGAAAAGCTTCTCCATAGAGAAATCCATCTCTGGTAAGTGTCTGGAGCTGTATATAAGCCAGCCTTCATAGCAAGGTGATATGAGGTCAACACACTTTTACAGGAATCAGATAGCATTGTATGACCTCCCTATTTCCTTCAGAGGCAGGTAGCTCCAGCTTTTCTACAATCTTTCCCCTTGCAATTCTTTTCCTATCAGCCAGGCAACAGGCGAGTATCCAGAACAGGTTCAGAAAAGGTCAACCCAAATGATGAAAGGGATGGGACAGCTCCCCAGAAGGAAAGGTTGCTGTTTCTGGGGCTTGAGAGCGGGGCAAGTAAGAGGTCAACCAGGCCATCTGCTTGGCCACTGTGAGAATAGGATGCTGAACTAGGTGGGCCACTGGCCTGATCCAGAAGGCTCTTCATATGTTCAGTCCATGCAGACAGTACTCATCAATAGTATGACTGAGTAAAAGGTGGCTTCCTGTGGCTTTTAAAAAAAAAACTTTTGTTGATAAATGCAATACTTACAAACAGAAACCAGAACACTAAACACACGCATTATACATAGATACATTCCTGTGGCTAGGTTGCAATTAGGCCATCCCAACTGCTTAGCAGAGGGCTATTGTGTTAACTCGGTGGTGCAAAAGCAAGACTTCATCCTCCACTTCCTATCTTTTTCTTTTCTAAACAATTGACAACATGGGGGGGGCTATTTCAGTGGCATGGGGGGGGGCTGGTGCAAATTTATGAGGTGGAGCAACCAGGTGCTCGCATGACAGGCTCCCTCACTGACACCAGAACCGCAGGGAGGCAAGCTGCATCTGGGCCGGGCCTTTGGGGCTGGGGAGCTACCACCTCCTTCTTCTCTTTGTGGCCAGCGAAGGGATGCCCATGTTTGCCCCTCCCCTGGGCTGGCCGAGAGGGAGGGAGGCTGAGGCCATTGCCCCCCCATGGACAGAGGGAGGAAGAAGAAGGTAGGAAAGCACTGCTGGAGCCACATGCATCGCCAAAGCACCTTGCTGCAAGGACAGGAAGCTGAGACAACACCACGGCTCTCCTGGCTTGGTGTTTCCCTGTTTTATCTCTGCTCCCAAGTTTGAGCTGTTTTGGAAGGAGAGACTCCCTTGATTAGATGCTGGTCCCAGTGAAAGGACTGACTACTGCCCAGTCCCCTTGCCCCGCCCTGGGCACAGGCAACCCACGCTATGCCCCAGAGCTGGCTGCTTGCTGGTTCAGATGCCCATCTACCATCAAAGATTCCAGGTCTCATTTATGCTCCAGGCCTCCCTGATTCTTTGTAGCCTTCCGTCTGGCACCTCTTGGGAGTGCTGAATTCATTTACACTCTCTCTCTTTATCTTCCCCCTCCCAATATCAAACATTTCAAAAATAAATGGCTGAACCAAAATTAAATTACTCTCACGCCTCCTTTACATGCATTTAACAGCCTCGAGGGCTCGGCATCTCTCTGCTGAGGTCAGTGTTAATTACACTAAATGGAAACCCCTGGCAACCACATGGCAATGGGGGCGTCCATCAAAAAACCTACCACAGTCAGCCTTGACCACAACAGCAGGAAGATTTACCTAGCTAAAAGAGTTATAATCTTTCACAGCTGTTTGCTTTTCTCCAGTCCTTTGATTCCCCCAATATGCGGAGATTCAGACATAAACTTTGGAAGCATGTAATAATCTCTTATCATGACAACAGTCACTTGTTGATCAAATCCTGGTCAACAAACCAGGTGGTTTAGTAGTAGAGCACGTGTTTTGCATATAGAAGGTAACCTTTCAACAGTTTGTTTTCAGCCCCAAAGGCACATTCCTCCTGTGATGGGACGATGAGCTGCTTGTGTGTAAAATCCTAGTCCCTCAGAGTTTGGTCAAGTTTGCAAACCTCTGTCTGTAACGGAGCCCCTTAAACATGGCTCCGTCAGTCGCTGGCAGATTCCGACAGTGGTTGCTTTCGGAATCGCTTCCAACATAAAAGCTCCTTAACGGAAACACGTCTTCTGGACTCTCTGCGTGACAGTTTCCGGCGAGGAGTGGGTGTCCCTACAGGAGGTCCTGAAACCTCCCCACTGTTTTCGCTGGAAGTGTCTCTGAGCCATCCCTCCAGCTCCCTTTCCCTCAGCCCAGCTCCTCTCCCCCTACTGGTTCCCTCTTCAGCTGCTGAGTCTCTCCCAACCTGTGTGAGCCCTTTCACTTCCCTTCCTTCCGATGGCAGTTCCCTGACATCCACCTCCCCTCCAGGGCCCCCTTCATCCCCTCTCGCCCCCTCCTCTACGGGCGGTGAGGAGGCAAAACCCCGGAATGAACTTCCTTCATCTTCCGATGTCCCGAACACTTCTCTCCACCTGTTGCGGTTCCTGGTCTCGAAGTACTCCTCCTCCTCAGAGTCCATCTCCCCTTCCCCTTCCGATTCCGAGAATCCTTCCAACTCCTCCTCCTCATCGGTGGTCCCAAAGTATTCCCTCCGGAACCTCTCCACAGGCTGAGGTTTCCTTGGGAACCTTTGATGGAACGTTTCTATCAATACCTCGTCATTGATATCTTCTGCCATTACCCAAGTGTTTTCTGACTCCGGTTCTCCTTCCCACGCTACCAAATACTCCACCTGATCCCCCTTCCATCTGGCGTCGAGGATTTCTGCCACATGGCTGCTGCATTCCCTTTCTTCTATGACCGGTCCCCGAGTGGCCATCCCTTCTCGTCCCCCCTCATACGGTGACAGTAACGACCTGTGAAATACTGGGTGCAGTTTCATGTGGTTGGGTAACCGGAGCCTGAAAGCCACTGGGTTGACCTGTTGAATGACCTCAAAGGGACCCAATCTCCTGGGTCTTAATTTCTTACACCCTCCTTTGAACGGCAACCCTTGGGTTGACAGCCACACCCTATCTCCCACCCTTATGGTTTCACCTTCCCTTCGGTTCTTGTCTGCCTGCCTCTTGTATTCTTCCTTCGCCCTTTCTAAGTTGAGTTGGAGCTGACGATGGATTGCTTCCATTTCTTCTACAAAATGCTCGGCTGCCGGGACACCCCATCTCTCCCCTTCTCCCCCTGGGAAAGCCCTGGGATGACACCCATAATTAGCCAAGAAGGGGCTCATCCCTGTGGACACATTCTCGGCATTGTTGTAGGCAAATTCCGCCAGCGCCAACTTTTCTACCCAGTCATTCTCTCTGTCATTGACATAACACCTCAGGTATTGCTGGAGGACCCCGTTTGCTCTTTCCGCCTGCCCGTTGGTTTCAGGGTGCCGGGCAGTCGAAAAGTTGACCTCCACCTGCAGTAAGCTCATGAGCTTCCTCCAGAACCTGGAAGTAAATTGTTTTCCTCGGTCTGAGACCACCCTCAATGGCACCCCGTGCAACCTAAAAATGTGTTCTACAAATAACTTCGCTGTCTCTTCCGCCGTGACTGCATGCGAGCAGGCTACAAAGTGGCACATCTTTGTTAGTAGGTCTACCACCACCATGATGGCTGTTTTCCCCTTGGACTTCGGCAGATCAGTCATAAAATCTATCGACACTGCCTCCCAAGGTCGTTCTGGGGTTGGTAAGGGTTCTAATAGCCCCGCCGGTGCCCGCCTCTCCCCTTTGGCTCGCTGGCATTGCTCACACCCTCTTACATACTCCCGTACATCTTCCCTCACCTTAGGCCACCAAAATTCCCTGGTGACCAACCACATGGTTTTGTGTTGTCCAAAATGCCCCGCCGTGGGGCTGTCGTGCAACTGCTTGAGTACCCTCCCCCTTAAGTCTCCTTCAGGGATATACAGTGCCCCTTTGTAATACAAAGCTCCATTTCTTTCCTCGAAACCCCCTGGTTCCTCTCCCTCACCCCTAAGACCTCTGAGCTTATTCTGGGCGTATTCATCATTCTCTGTTTCCTCTACCAGTTCTCTTTGTCCCACCAATGCCGCCCCACACACCCAGCGGTCCTCTGGAATGACATGTCTCTCTTCGGGTGCTCCCTCCTCCTCCAAATATTCAGGTTTGCGTGAGAGAGCGTCCGCCCTAATGTTCTCTGGGCCTGGCACGTAACAAATCTCAAAGTTAAATTTGGAGAACTCCTGGGCCCATCTCACTTGCCGTTGGTTGAGCACTCGTGCCGTCCTCCAATACTCTAGGTTCTTGTGGTCAGTGCACACTTGCACCTTATGTTGTGCGCCAATTAGCAGGTGCCTCCATCTCCGGAACGCCTCATGAATGGCTAGTAGTTCTCGGTCATACACCGTGTAGTTCCTCTCGGATTTGTTCAGCTTTCGCGAAAAAAAGGCACACGGTCTCCACTCTGACTCCTCCTTCCCTGGCTGCAGAAGCACCGCCCCAATCGCTCTGTCTGATGCGTCAGTTTCCACTCTCATCGGTTTTTGTAAATCCACATGCAGGAGTTGTTGTTCCGAGGCGAAGGCCCTTTTTAGTTCCTCAAATGCTCGCTCCGCCTCCTCAGTCCAAACGAACTTCTTCTTACTGCTGAGACAGTCCGTAATGGGCGCCGTCAGGTGGGCAAAGTTTCGGATGAACTTACGATAGAAGTTCCCAAATCCTAGGAACCTCTGCACATCCTTCCTTGTTTTGGGTGTTTTCCATTCCAGCACCGCCTGGACCTTGCCGGGATCCATGGCCAATCCCTTGTCTGACAGGCGATACCCCAGGAATTCCACCTCCTTGGTATGAAACTGACACTTCTCCAGTTTCACCCACAGCTGGTTGGCTTGCAGCCTGCTCAACACTTCTCTGACGTCTCTCACATGCTGCTCCTCATTCTCAGAATACACCAACACGTCGTCTAAGAAGGCCACACAATTCTTGTAAAGCAAAGGCCCCAGGACGTGGTTCATAAACGATTGAAAGCACGCGGAGCCTCCTTGTAGGCCGAAAGGCATAACTAAATATTCAAATGCCCCCAAAGGGGTGAACATGGTGGTTTTCCATTCATCCCCCTTCCTTATTCGTATCAGGTTGTACGCCCCCCTTAGGTCCAGTTTAGTAAAAATCTTTCCCTTCCTGACCCTTGTCAAAATGTCGTCAATCCTGGGCATAGGGAAAGCCACTGGTTCTGACACTGCATTTAAGGCCCTGAAGTCACACACAAGCCTCGGCTTGTTCGTGTTTTTTTTATCCACAAAAAACACTGGGCTGCCCCCCACCGCCCTGGACTCTCTGATGAACCCTCTCTTCAGGTTCTTGTCAATGAACTCTCTTAGCTCCTGCATCTCTCTGTCTGACATGGCGTACAGCTTGCCTACAGGGAGCTGTGCCCCAGGGAGTAAATTGATTTGACAGTCAAAGGGTCTATGCGGGGGTAATTGGTCAGCTTCCCTTTCGCTGAAGACGTCGCGGAGATCTGCGTATTGTCGTGGTACCTTCACGTTCTCCGTTACTTCAGTCCCTGCTAGTGTGGCTTGGGCCCCTGCCAAACCCTTTCCCTCTTTGCAGTGTTCTAAGCAATGTGCTGAACCAAAAGAAACCACTCTCTGATGCCAGCCCACCAGCGGATCATGTAACGCTAGCCAGCTCATCCCCAATATAATGGGAGCTCCTCCCAAGGTGGCCACATTAAACGCTATCAGTTCTGTGTGCCTTGCCACCTTCATTATCATTGGGACGGTCTGCAAGCTGACTTCTCCTCCCAACAGCTCCCTGCCATCGATCGTGGTCACCTGCAGGGGGTTGCTTAAAGGGATCGTCTGTATCTGGTGTTCAGCTGCAAACTCTTTGCTCATGAAATTGCAGGAGCTGCCTGAGTCCAACAGCGCCTTTATCTTTAGAGGGTGTCCGTTTGGCAGCTCTAGCGCCACTTCTATCACTAGGGCGGGTTTAGGAGGTTCTGGCGTGGGCACTTTCACTGCTCTTTGGCCTGACTGCTGTGCCCCGACGGTGGCAGCCAGGCGTTGGCTTTTACTTGCTTCGGTATTTCTTCCTCTCTTCCCTCCACAGCTCCTACCATCCCTTGCCATTCCTTCCTCTGGGGGCAGACTCTGGCAAAGTGACCTGGCTGTTGGCAGAGATAGCATTTCCGGGCGCCTTTTCCCTCCTTCTTTCCCCCCTCACTGGGCTTTGAAACTGCGCGCGCGCGCGCTGTTCCGATTTCCATCGGCTCTGCCGGCGGGAAAGTTGGCTCTGGAATGTCTGGAATGCGGAACTCCTTCCAACGTTCCCCCTTCCCTTCCCGCCTCTCCAATGCTCTCGCCTCCTGGCGCGCTCCTATGGTCAGCGCTGATTTGGTCAGCTGGTCCATAGACTCCGCCCTGGGCGCCCGGGAAAGTTCGTCTTTCACAGCCGAAGAAAGCCCTTCTTCAAAAAGCATTTGAATGGGTTCCGCCGATAGATCCCACCCCAATTTATGGATCAACATGGTGAATTCAGTCCAGTACTCACGGACAGATCGGCTACCCTGTTTGCAAGCCATTAACTGTCTGCGGACCACTCCCTGTTCAATATCGCTGGAAAACATCAGATCCATGGCGCGAAAGAACTTCATCGTGTCCTTTAGGACGTCACTATTCGCTGCCATCAGGGGTCTAACCCAGTCTCTCGCCCCCTTTTCAAGATGCCCAATCACGAAAGCCACTCTTGATTCCTCGTCAGGGAATTCATCAAACTGCAGATTGAGGGCATATTGCATCTCTGTCCGAAAGCCATGATAGTCTTTGGGCTCCCCCCCAAACTTCTGCACCAATCCTGGTACCTTTCTGACGAGCTGGGTGTCTTTCCCCTTTTTGTCTGCATCCTGAGCCCTCCTCTCCTCAAGCCTCGCCGTCTGCAGCGCTAGCTGGACCTCCAACACCCGGTACCTTTCTTCCAGGCTTGGACCCGCTCCAGCTCCTGCTTCTCCGGTTCCGGCTGGGTTGCTCATGATGCCTTCTCCTGCACAAGCTGCTCACGAAGACTGTCGGAATGCTGTGATGGGACGATGAGCTGCTTGTGTGTAAAATCCTAGTCCCTCAGAGTTTGGTCAAGTTTGCAAACCTCTGTCTGTAACGGAGCCCCTTAAACATGGCTCCGTCAGTCGCTGGCAGATTCCGACAGTGGTTGCTTTCGGAATCGCTTCCAACATAAAAGCTCCTTAACGGAAACACGTCTTCTGGACTCTCTGCGTGACAGTTTCCGGCGAGGAGTGGGTGTCCCTACAGGAGGTCCTGAAACCTCCCCACTGTTTTCGCTGGAAGTGTCTCTGAGCCATCCCTCCAGCTCCCTTTCCCTCAGCCCAGCTCCTCTCCCCCTACTGGTTCCCTCTTCAGCTGCTGAGTCTCTCCCAACCTGTGTGAGCCCTTTCACTTCCCTTCCTTCCGATGGCAGTTCCCTGACACCTCCATTGTCTCCCGAGACAGGCAGATGCCAACAGTACACCAACAGGATCACAGGATCATAGAACTGTAGAGTTGGACGGTACCATGAGGATCATCTAGTCTAACCCCCTGCAATGCAGGAATCTTTTCACCCTACATGGGACTCAAACCCACAACCCTGAGATTAAGAGTCTCATGCTTTATCAGCTGAGCTATCCATAGACCACTTGATTGTAATAAAAACTTCAAAGAGGTTTACATAAAAAAATAAAACAATGAAATTATTGGTAAAAACAGTTAAAACAACTACAGTGGACCCTCTAGTTACGTACCGCTCTGTATATGAAACTTTCAGGTTATGAACGTGTATACTTCTGGGTTTTGCCACGTGCTCGTGCGCAGAAGCACTCAATAGCACCATGCACATGCGCAGAAGCGGCGCCTCTGCCTACAGACTTTTCAGGTTGCGGACGGACCCCCGGAATGAATATAATTCGTATCCGGGGGGTACACTGTATTTAAAACATGCTGAATACTTAAAATCAGCAATAAACAAAAAAAATCAACACAACATCATCAGACTTAGGAAAAATACATCAGCACGATATCATTTAAAACACACACATACATATTCATATTACAAGACAATGGTGGAGTCCCCAAGAGTGAGAAAGAAGATGTTAAAGACTGGTCCTCGGAAACAACCTTTGCAGCTTCTAGCATTGTCCAAAAGACCACGGTCAAATTACTTAAACATTCCAGAGTGACCAGTAATGAATGAGAATAGGAAATGAGAGTTGAGGGGGAGCTGGGGGCACTCAGCGTCTTGGTGACTCCTATGAATTGGGCCCAGTTTGCTTCCCATTTCAACTTGAAGTGTTTTCTCCTCCTTACAGCTCAGCAGGGGTTACATTGGACGGATGGGTGGGATTCAGGCCAGATCCTGTTGTGACATTCCCCCTTCAAACACCACCACAATCGCCAACCATTAATAGCTTTCTTGGCTGCTTCAAGGCCAAGTCTTGTGCAGGCCAAGAAGAGGTCATCTTTCTTGCCCAACGTCAGGTTTTTCCAGGTCATGAACTAAGCTGCCTTGTATGTAGGGACATCCAACTCACTATTGTCTACTACACTGACCAGCAGCATCTCTGCAGGGTTTCAGAAAGGGCGTCTCTCACAGCCCTACCAGGAGATGCAGGAACCTGGGGCCTTCTGCATGTGAAGCTGATGCTCCCCCACTGAGGAAATGCAAAACTCCCCCTGAGGAAAGTAATGGGGTTGATTTTGGAACACTTTTCGCTTCAGTTATTCCATATTTGTGTCAGTGATTCACTTGATGCAAAAACCATTGACAACCTGAGACTTTGTGGACAGTCCTTCTCTACCCACCCAGGAAATTTCACCAGGCAAGTGGAAACTCTTTCAACTACCCTTGAAGTTCCTCACATGCTTCCCTTACAGTGCACTTCCTTAAACTTCCTCCTTCCATGAGGCTCATATTTTAGTGGTGATTTGTCCTTATTCATAGTCTGTTTTACTGAATGAACATTTTTTTTCTTCTGATTTTAAATTGCTTCAGTTTCTTGCATTTTACCTTGTCAAGTCACTATAATACTTTTTCTTTCATAAATGGTAAATGTAATCAGTATTAATAATTTTATTTTTTTAAAAAAAAATCCAATACATATACGATTGCAATCTAAATTTTCACATTTTGCTTTGAAATTCGTGTTATGCAAACTTTCAGTGACAACTCTTTGATACTTACAGGGAGGTTTCCTGTCATGGATGAGAATACAGCTGGAAGGTATGAGGCACTGCAAGGGGATAAATCTGAATATATTCTGTAGCATGGGGTTACTTGGGCCAATGTTTTATTTTTTGGTGTGAAATTTAGAATAAGTGCACTGAAATTCTCTGCATCTGGTTGTGCCATGTGGAAATCATGGCAAGGGGGAGATCAGCCTGGCTTCATCCATTGACCAGTGAAGGAGTAGCTGCTCCTCTGCTTGCTTTCCTCTTCCCTCCTCAGTCCCCTTTTCCTTTTGTGTCATGTCTAATCAATTGCAAGCCTGCATGTCAACAAGAAATGACTAAATTTGCACTTCTTGAAGCAATGTGAGAACTAAAAAAAAGCTGCCCTTTGAAATTTTTATTTTTTAAAAAATGCAATGCAGTTCTGCAACCAGTATGCACCAAAATAAATATATTAGGGGAAAGTGTACATAGAAATGCATATATCAGTGAAAATAATATACAAAGCTGCATCATATTAGGGGGAAACCCTTGCAAAAATGTGTTTATTATTCAAAATTGCATTAAAAATGTGCTGATTTGATGAAATCAGTTCTAAAATGCTGGTGAGTTTTCATGGGGATTTTAAAACCGATGGAAAATTGCTGCAGAACAGTGGAGAACTGAATTTAATATTTTTTTTAAAAAAAGGAAGAGAAAAGTGAAATTTACAGATCATCGCTCCCTAGTCTATCGACAGCCCATTTGACTTTCACGGCATCCATTCCCATTTTTTGAGATGCCTGAAGGCCTAATGTGCAAAGTAATCAAATTATGGTGCTGTAGGTATATAATAATAACAATAATAGTAATAGTAATTTATACCCTGCCCATCTGGCTGGGTTTCCCCAGCCACTCTGGGCGGCTCCCAACCAAATATTAAAAACACAGTACAGCATTAAACATTAAAAACTTCCCTAAACAGGGACATCATATTTTTTATTTTAAAAATTGTTTAAATAGAAAGGTTTATAGCTGCCAGCAGTGGCCTCTCCTTGCTGTGTTTTGCCTCCAGTTTGCTGAACTATTCAAGTGAAATAAAACAGCAGAATAAGAAAGCTGGCCAGACAAATATGGCCACCCGAGCTTGGCCTGGGTAACAGCAGCACAAACCTTTGGGGTTACTCTGACCTTGGAATGGAAGAGCAGTAGAAGAGGTTCTGCTTTTTATGATAAACAGATTGCATTTGCAAAATTTGCTCCACCCAGAGGAATTGCAGCAACAAGTTTGACTCTGGGAGAGAGAGGGGGGCGAGATAAGGCTTTCTGAAGATATGCACGCACATAGAGAATTTTAGGAAGGGGCAGAGAAGTGAGAACCATGGCCGCCCCAAGGCATTTTGATGCCTGAGGCAGAATATTCCCCCTGGCAACCCTTTCTAGTGGGAGCTGGACCTCCCCCCAGACCAAATGGAGCGCAAATGATGTGACAAAGCACACTATTCAAAGTAACTTGTTGTGTGGCCTTTCTGTTCATTAACCACCACCCCCAAGCTTGTTTAAACATCTTGATTCATTATGTTTAGCAAGAATGGTTGCAGCAGCATCTATGGAAGATCTTAAAAGGAGTATTAGATAAAGGTAAAGGGACCCCTGACCATTAGGTCCAGTCGTGGCCGACTCTGGGGTTGCGGCGCTCATCTCGCTTTATTGGCCAAGGGAGCCAGCGTACAGCTTCCGGGTCATGTGGCCAGCATGACTAAGCTGCTTTTGGCAAACCAGAGCAGCGCACGGAAACACCATTTACCTTCCTGCCAGAGTGGTCCCTATTTATCTACTTATACTTTGAGGTGCTTTCGAACTACTAGGTTGGCAGGAGCAGGGACCGAGCAACGGGAGCTCACCCCGTTGCATGGATTCGAACCGCCGACCTTCTGATCAGCAAGTCCTAGGCTCTGTGGTTTACCCACAGCGCCACCTGCGTCATAAACTAGAAGCCAGTTGAAGATCAACCTCTATGCATGTTCCAAGACAAAGTGATCAGACTGAGGGTGGAAGGAAGCTCCCCTCCTGACCCCATCATCAACACCACCTTTGTCACTTGTCATTCCCTCTGTTCATTCCTTATCCCAAGGCCCCTTTCCCCATCTCTCCTAACTAAGGCTGTGAGACCACTCCCATGGCTCACCTGAAGACTCCAGGTTTCCTTGCCCCTCCCCTAGTTGGTAGGGGGAGTGTTTGAATCTGAAGGGGGGGAGATAACCTTACAATTATTGGTGGTGGTGAGGATGATGATGCCTGCAGCTTGCAAATTATTGCAAAGCCACTCTGAGGTTCCTGATGGTGGTTAATGCTTGATGTGTTGTGATTAATGACATCAATGGGACCTACGCCTGTGACATCACCAAAGGCCACTTGTAGGTCTCAGGTTTAGGCTCTGAAATCTTTGGGATGCTCCTGACCTGGGAATCCTATACCTAACCTCAGACCCCATCATCCTATGCCCTCTCCCATCCTGCAAACAGCCCCCCCCCCGGCGACAATGTTCCATGAAAATATACTTTCTCTTGCACCTCTCTCATTGCTCTCTCAGATACGTATACTGTTTGAGCCTCAATAAATAGAATAAAATACAAAACTCCAGCCTGTAATAACAGCCAAATTCTGCTGCTAGAGGCCTCTGCTTCATATTGCCTCTTGTTAGGGCCGGCCCCTGTACAAGAAAGCTCAAAAGGCACAATGCAGAAGCAGTGACACGGTCTCCTGCTGATACATGATCACGGCCAAGTTGGCAATCAGCGAAACAGGGAAAATTCTCAGTCGGAGGAAATGGCAGTTTGGGGACCACATCACATGCTTCATCCATTGACAACAATGCCTACTGAAAATAGCCACTCTCACTTGAGTCATTCATAATCCCCATTGTTTCACAGGAACACTGAACACACCGGCTTCCCAAAACCATGGGCAGCTGAGTCACATGTGCCACACACAGGCAATCCGTTCTCCTTGCTCTTGCTGGTAAATTTCCTCATTGGCACCATCCTTTTCCTTGACCCCCAACCTCTGTGGAGATTCGGGCTTCCTGTACATGATTGTTTATTATCCTTGCAGCCCACCCTTCCTCTAAGGAGTTCTGCCTGGCACAAAACAATTTCTCCCTTTCCATTTCTGGATTGTTCCCCAGTTTGCTTTGCCCAGTGTCTTCCAAGATCATCCCTCTGGTTTAACTAGGAGAATTTTTCCAAATTCCAAATTCACTTTGAAAGTGGAGCGTTTCACTCCTGCAAGTTCATTTGCAACTTCGCTTTTCCCTGCAATGAAACACTACAAAAGGAGGTATTCTTTGGTGACTTTACAGAAGAGTGCACCAAGATTCTTTCAGTGCAATGTTTTCTCTAATTGCAAATGCTCACCACTCCCCTCCCTATGTGTTGGTAAAACACCACACAAAAGGCATCTTATTTAGGATGCCATTGCAAGGAAGCCTTGTTCAAACTGTCTTCAAGGGCACCCCTTACAAAGCGCATTACAGTAATGAAACCTGTAATCAAGGCACATATCACTTGCAATCATCAGTACAATCGCACCAGATGTTGCCTAGCAACCACTGAGATTGGCATGATCCTTGCAAGTAACTCAAGCGCTGATTGGCTGTGTGGTTCTGAGGGACTTCCCCCCGCATGTTTAGTTGTTTAATATCTTCTTGCAATGAATGAGGCATGAATCCTGTAAGAATGACAAAACCTCTTTATTTTTTTCTCCTCGCATTATGTCCTCATTTTGTTCAGCCTATCCAGTATTATCCTTTCCTCTCTGGACTCCACCTGCATTGTTTAAGTGAATACAAATGATCCCATAGGCTTGTGAAAGAGTAAGCTCATTGTTATTTGGAGGGAACCTCACAGAAAAAAAGTGGGAAATTACCCACTGATATTCTCATGACACAAAGAAGTGCAGAAACCACCAGAGATTGGCTGAGCTGCTCTGATGTCATGGAACAGAAGGCAACAGTGCCTCTTGTGTCATTGGCTGAGCTGCATACGTCCCTTTGTGGGCTGGATGCAGGTGGCACTGTGGGTTAAACCACAGAGCCTAGGGCTTGCTGATCAGAAGGTCGGCGGTTTGAATCCCCACGACGGGGTGAGCTCCCGTTGTTTGGTCCCAGCTCCTGCCAACCTAGCAGTTCAAAAGCACGTCAAAGTGCAAGTAGATAAATAGGTACCGCTCCGGCAGGAAGGTAAACGGCATTTCTGTGCACTGCTCTGGTTCACTAGAAGTAGCTTAGTCATGCTGGCCCATGACCAGGGAGCTATACACCGGCTCCCTTGGCCAATAAAGCGAGATGAGCGCCCCAACCCCAGAGTCGGTCACGACTGGACCTAATGGTCAGGGGTCCCTTTACCTAAGCCTAGGAAAGATGGGGCAAACAAAGTCCAAGCACAAGAAGGCAGACGGAAAAAAAGAAACAAACTGAGAAACTTAAGAAATTAATAGTGGGGATTTGAAAAGCGAAAACTCCAGGGGGAAAAGCTGGAAAGAAGGGTCTGGGAAAAGAAGGAATACAGAGAGGAGAGTTGTGCATGGCCAGGACAGCTGCTGAAGAACTGAGGAATGTTCAGGTTCCATACTGACTAGGGGTGGTAGCCAACTATCACACCCCATCAGCACAAGGATTTCTGGTCGTGCAACAGGACCTCCCCCCTGCGCACTCCCCACACCCTCCCCATATCTGCTCCAGAGGATTGGGGGAACCCCAGAACTGATAAAGGGGACATATAGGGGAGGAGAGGGGGAGGCAGTCCCACTGTGCAAGCAGAAAGCCATGTACTGGTGGAAGTCTAGTGCTCCTTCAGAGACAACCCTCAAGAACCCAGCTAAATCTTTGACTGCAAGCCTCTGCTGATATATATTATGCTGCCTGAGGATGAATTCCAGTGTCACATTTTTCCCACCACAGAGGAACACCCGTGGAGGAATGCATGGGAAGAAACAATGTTGACAAATGCAGAAATCCATGTGCTCAACCACACACACAACAGGGTGCAGACATCTAATCTCCTGCCCACAGATCTTTCCGTCCCTGTCTTGATGTTGCATCTGAATGTAAGATTTATCCATGAAGGGAGAGGAAAACGTCTCATTAGATCCAGCTTTGGAATAGTTAGAACCAAGCTTGCATTTTTCTTGCTGAACTTTGCTCAGCAGAAAAATGAGGGCTGCTTTTGAGATTCTCCTCATCCAAATTTCTCATTTCACTGTCCTTTTGAATAACCTGGTCTTCTTTCCAAAATGGAACAGATGTATCTGTATTTTCCTGAACTATGCTGACAGATGCAGTTTGCTTTCAGATTTTTATAGAATTGTAGAGTTGGAAGTATCCCAAGGGTCATCTAGTCCAACCCCTTGCAGCGCAGGAACCACAGCTAAAGAATCCTGACAGATGGCCATCCAACCTCTGTTTAAAAGCCTCCATCAAAGTTCACCACCATCCGAGTTAGTCCGTTCCACTGTTTAACAGTTCTTACCATCAAAAAGTTGTTCCTAATGTTTCATCAGAATCTCCTTTCTTGCAACTTGAACACATTGGCTCAGGTCCTATCCTCAGGAGCAGTAGAAAAGATATTTGCTCCATTTTCCAGTTGACAGCCGTTCATATATTTGACTGACTATCATATCTCCTCTCAATCTCCTTTTCTTCAGGCTAAATATTCCCAACTCCCTCAAATGTTCCTCATAAGGCTTGGCTTCCAGACCCTTGATCATCTTGGTCTCTCTCCTCTGCACAAGTTTCAGCTTGTCAATATCCTTCTTAAATTGTGGTACCTAGAACTGGACACAATATTCCAGGTGTGGGCTGACCAAGGCAAAACAGAGTGGTACTGTTAGTTCCCTTGACCTGGACCCTATTCTGTTGATGCAACCTAGAATTACGTTAGCAATTCTGTTTCTTTATTAACTGCCTTTCTTATGCAATGAATAAAACAATCAATGTATGCAATGATAAAACACTGCAAAAAAAGGTAATCCTGATGCAGTTGTACATACATTGAGGCTATTTTTGGAGAGACACCTGCCTCATCTGACTAACATTGGCCCTCCACAGACTTTCCAAGCCTTGTAATGGGCAACACCACGGGCTTCTACATGCAAGGCACATGTCCTGTCACCATGCAGGAGTCTTTCTGCCTAATGGTTTGCTAGAAGAGAAGGCCATATGTTCTTGATAAAGCTTGTTTGTCACAACAAAATGGAACATATGCAAGACCTTTTTTGGCTGAAGACAAAATTATCAATCATTTTCCGTGAATGGTTTAAAGAGGATTTTGGTAGAGGGTGTTGCTATTGGAAAAGGATAGTGGTTTTCCCACCCCCATCTTTACGCAAATAAACCTTTCTGTCTCTGCCACAAAATTGAGAGGCCCTCTAAATTTGCCAAATTTTGCAATAAAAAAAGAGAGAGTCTCATTTATTTTGGAGCGGAGTACTTTTTTTCCTAAGAGAGAGGAGGAGGAACAGACTCCCCCTCCCCTTGTTCTGTTTCAGATAAACCTCTCATCACAAACACATTCTGAGGAGAAATGTGATGGGGCTGAAGCCCTTATCACAAGGCTGGAGCCAATTTTGTTTCCCAAGAATAGACTGTTTCATCCAGGATATGCTGGGGGGAAAGGTGGCAAGAAGCTGGTTGAGTCATCTTCCATACCTTCCAAGTGTTATGAATTTCCAGAGACTATCCCAGAATTACAGAAGCCATCCCGGTTTCTGATTTGATCTCGGAATGTTTTCCTTTTTCCTCTCCTCCACATTTCGAAGAACAATTAAAAGTGGGGTGTGTGTGTGTGTGTGTGTGTGAGAGAGAGAGAGAGAGAGAGAGAGAGAGAGAGAGAGAGAGAGAGAGCAGGTGCAAAAATGGAGCTCTGTTTATACTAACAGTAAAATACCTGCACCAGACAAAGCCCTTCCTATAATTTTGAAGGCAGATGTCACCAATCCGCTTTAATTGCAATGCTTTTGCCTGGCTAGAATGTATCCTCGAAGCATGATGATGTCACCTTGATTATCTGATGGGAAAAACATGGGTGGGTGGGTAGGTGGGGCTGGCACCTTCATTCTGCAGTTTCTGTCGTTTGCTGAAGGCACATCGGTTTACACTGGCCTTTGACACTTGAGAGAGATTTTTTAGAACCTACCTTATTCTTGTGACTAACTGGTTTACAACTGCTTTTAATATTGTATTTTAATCTGATGTGGGCTGCCATGGGGCCTTATGGTGGCGGAAGAATGAATGGTGGCCTCCAATGACATTTCAAATGTTGCATCTCTCTCAGAGATGGCATTCAAACCTCTGAATCTTGCATGGCTAGCAAGTCGTCTGCAAAGTTAAGAGCAGCATCCATTGATGCAGCCAGTTGCCAGTGGCACCCAGAATGTTATGCAGCAGGGAGTGAAGAAATCTTGCTCTTGCATGGAAAAAGGTTCCTCAACCCAGCATGTAAAAACCACAGGGCTAATGTTTATGGGGACAGAATTATGCCAGCATGTAACTCCAGTGCTTCAAAGACTGTGCAGGCTGCCCACACTACTGGGACAGATTCAAGGTTCTTGTATTGATTTGTAAGACCCTTAACAATTTGGGCTCAGTATACCTCAAGGGCCACCTAATCCCTTATATCCCTTCCTGGTCACTGTTAGTGGTTCCATAGTAGGGACGCGGATGGCACTGTGGTCTAAACCACTGAGCCTCTTGGGCTTGCCGATTGGAAGGTCAGTGGTTCTATTCCACGTGTTGATGGTGTGCTCCCATTGCTCTGTCCCAGCTACTGCCAACCTAGTGTTCGAAAGCATACCAGTGCAAGTAGATAAAGAGGTACCACTGTGGCAGGAAGGTAAATGGTGTTTCTGTGCGCTCTTGTTTCCGTCACAGTGTCCCATTGCACCAGAAGCCACGTGACTCAGAAAAGCCTGTCTGTGGACAAACGCTGGTTCCCTTGGCCTTTGACTGGACTTAACCATCCAGGGGTCCTTTACCTTTTTTTTTCGTGGTCCCCCATGGCTCAGACGCACAACCCATATCCACCGGAAGCCATGCACGTTCAGTCTTGTGAGTCGAATTTAGTGCAACTCCCAGCCAGCTCAAGTTGTTGAACTTCCAGTGCCCATATTTTATTCCACCAAACATTTTAATTGACGTTACAATGTTGGACTAGCATCTAGGTGAGAACAAGGTTCAAATCCCCACCCCCTTGGGCATGATGGTCACTGGCTGACCCGGGGCCAATCCTTGCCTCCCAGCCTTACCCTACTTCATAGGACTGTTGTGGGGATTTAAAAAAGGGGGAGAAAACCATGTACTGCACCTTGAACCCCTTGGAGGAAAAGGTGGGGTAGAAATGCAATGAATAAATAAATAAATAACTGGGTCTGATTTTAGAGTTTTGACCATTTTTTACCTTTTCTGTAGTCCGTGTCATGCACACCACTTGTAGGAAATCAGAATATAAACAGTATAGATAAATAAAATACAAACTTTTTGAAATCTGAAAGTTCGTAATATAGATTATAGAAGATGCAATGTGCCCTTCCGTGATTATATGTGCACCAGGACCCAAAAAACTGCGCAACAGCCAAATTGTTTAAATACTTAACAGTTTTATTTTAGGTTTGCTATCCACACACAAACAGCAGAGACCAACACATAGTATACATGGTATACACAAAGCAGCCAGTACAATAGGCATTTCCATCCTTTTGCTGTATATCTTGCAAAAGAATCATATCTTTAACAAAAATTAAAAGCCCCTCCCTTCCCAAACACACTGCAATGGGCAAGGATGTCAGTGCTGCATAGTTGATGGAAACCAACCGTTTTGATAAAGGGAAGCCTCTGAAGCCATCAAAGGCTGGATTACTGGGCATGGCAGAAGACAACAGTTAAAAAAAAACCCCAACACAAATTAAAATGCATTTTCAGAGAAGTCAGAAAGTCAGTTTGAAGTCTGTACAAGTCACAGATGTGATATCTGCATTACAGAATTAAGAGCAGGTCCTTCTGTCTCCCCTGGAGAGCTGTAGTTCTGCAAAAGGGTGGGATTTCTATTCGAGGCTCCTCCACGCCAAACTACACCACTGCAAGTAAATTTGCAAGGTGTACTAACCCATCATACCACATGTAACTCTGCTACCCCTTTGTGGTTCTTTTCCTTACTCTTCACTGGCAGATAAGGCAAGCAACTACTTGCAAACCTGGTAAAACTGGTATAAATGCAATGTACACCTGTGGTGTACAAAGACCTAAAGGTACATTTGGCCTCTAGATGTTATTGGCCCCTATCTGTGATTATCCTTGGCCACTGGCTAAGCTGGCTGGGACTGATAGAGTCCATCAACATCTGGAGAACTACAGGTTCCCCATCTCTGTCATCTAGAGCTCCACTAATACGTTTTGACAGGTGTAACTGGTTGCCCAGAGGAACTGCCAGGTCTAGAATTTTGAAGGCATGGATCTAGAACTTTGGCCACATGGTGCTTTTAGAGAAGAATGTCAACTGGGACCATTTTGCCCCACCCAGTGACTTTCCCAATGTCCTCCATGTTGTAAATATAGATATATCTATCAACTTGATACCTTCACAATTTTTTTGTTCTCACCATCTATAGAAGAAAATAAATAAACCCAGAAGTACTGATTCCATTCTCAAGTTCTTCAAATATCGCTGCAGATCTCTTGGTTTCAATGGAACACACCAAGCGTGGGTGGACAAGCAGAATATCAGGCCCAGCGACCTGAATTCACAACCTCTCTTAATATATAATTCCATTTTACAACCTTGTAAACAATCGGTTAAGGAAGAAGTGGGAATGCCACTGTTTTTAGTCAACAGAAATCCCCATCCCCAAATACCATAGAATCAGCACCATTTTGAAATCAAGAGTGCCTCTATTTGCTACATGTGGCAGAGAAACAAACAAAGTGGAAAGGACTCTATCAAGATGATGAAGGGTATGGAAATGAAGCCTTATGAGGAACACTCCCATGAGGGAGTTGAGCATGTTTAACTTGGAGGTGACTGAGAGGTGATATGATAGCCATCTTCAAATATCTAAACGGCTATCACATGGGAGAGGGAGGCAGCTAATTTTCTGCTGCTCCAGAGAGGAGGACCTGACCCAATTGATTCAAATGATAAGAAAGGTGATTCCAACTAAACCTCTGGTGCTAAGAGCTGTTCAGCAGTGGAATGGGCCATATGGGAACATGGTGGATTCTCCTTCATTGAAGGTTCTTAAACAGAGGTGGAGGTGGGGCTATCTGTCAGATCCTTTCACTGTGGTTGCTGCATTGCAACAGGCTGGACTAGATGAACTTTGGGGGTCCCTTCCAACTCTACAATGCTATGAAAGCTATTGACCACCTTACATCCAATGAAAATAACTTGGAGAGAAAGGTGGTGTTGATTCACCCATTTGCAGACACATGAAAAGGCACTAGCAGAGTTGAACTGAAGGGCATAGGGGCACTAAGACATGGGTGGGCAAAAGGCAGATTGACTGGGAGATCTCTGGCTGATTTGCTGTTTAACAGCAGCAACATTTTTTTATTGGGGGGGGGGGGACTGCCATTCCATAGAATTTCAAACCAGGGCTTCTCCCAGTCCAATTTGGAGTTGCCAGGGATTGAACCTGGGACCTTCCGCATGCCAAGCAGATGCTCTACCACTAAGCTATGGCCTCTCGTCGCATGGTGGGAACAAGCACGCGATTCTCACTATAAGGGAACAACCATAGCATTCCAGCCTGGAGAGTTAAAGACGAAAACCTTAAGGTGCAATATCACACTAATAAGCTCCAGATATCAGAAGTGGAGTAATGGGGACCACCTCTTCAGTATATCCTTAGTATAATGGTTGACTTAGCCCCAGGCATCAGAGCAGCCGTAAATATCCACCTGACCGTATGATTTCCCCCTTCCCTGCAAATTGTTCAAGTAGCACACAAGGATGGCTGCAGGAAACTCAATTTGGCCCTTAAAGATTTTTCATGCACAGTACAAAGTCAGCTTGGCAAATATCCAGAGCACTTCAGAGAAAGAGGCGTTCAGATTCACAGGTATTTTGCAGAGGCTTACTGCAATCTCTGGAAATACTCATAATACAGCAATGAATTTGGAAGAGGTGTGGCTTATGAATAACTCCTAAGAAGAGAAGAGAAGAATCTGGGTTTTCTCACTCCCTTGTGCATGTGTTGGAGAGATAAAATGCCCCCTCAAACTGCTATAGGGGTTGTTCCAAGGGAAATAGGCAACAAACAAATGGTTTACTTCAACCAAGAAAGACAAAAAAGAAAAGAAAAAGAGGTCAAGCACCATTTAAACCTACACGTTTGGCCCGTAAACATGAACAGAAGTAAAGCAACCCATCCATCGTCAGCCCTGCACAGAAGCCGGAAAGCAACAAGGGGGTGGGAATTTCTAGAGACCCACAACGCATGTTCGGCCTTGGAGGTACCATACTGTACCGGTTGGAAAGCCTTGCATTTTGCTGTGGGTGCAATGGTAATCCCTTACGGTCCTTTACAACGGGAGGGTGTTGGGGTGATGGGTCCCCAATAGGAGATGACCCCTTTGTATTTCGGAATAGGCTGGGGCCATGACTCTAAGGAACGGCCGCCATTGTCTCTGGTCCATCTTGGACGGCAATTTCTCTCAATCTCCGATCTTGCCTTTCTACTTCATGACTGCAGGTTGTGCCATGCGAGGCAGAGATTGGGTGGTTTGGCAGCTTCGAGGTAGTTGTTTATTCCTGCTTCACCACTGAGCGCCCAGATCATCAAACCCTCCTACTCAGCCCCTTCTCATTGGCACTCTCCCTTGCTTGCTCTCATTCTCTCTCTCTTTTGGCCCATTCAGAATCCTTTAGTTCGTCCAAATGCACTATGTAACAGATCCCACTCCACTCAGTCGACTCCCTTTTCCCTCCTTCCCTCCCCCCGGAGGCTATTTTTGTTTCTTTTTTTTTACACTTTCAGCCACTTGATCATCAAGAGCCAGAATTTTGCTCATTAGGCCTTGGTCAATACGAGGGTCCAGCCCGGTCAGCACGGCCTCAGGGTGCAAAAGTCCAGCTCCTGTGGCTTCTTCCTGAGGTTGCAGCGGTCGCGGGGCAGCAGGACGGCCCCCCTGCCCATGCACTTCAGCATGCGTCGCTTGAAACCCCGGCCACATGTTTTCGAGCATGGCGACCAGGAGGAGGCCTCCCACACCGGGCAGGGGTCCCCACATATCCTGATGTCAGTGGGCCGCTGAGTGGCATCACACGCAGAGGCCGCCTGGCCAAGGGCATCGCGACACTGCACCATGCGCTTCTGCAGCCCATTGCCACAGGTGACCGAGCAGTCTTCCCAGCTGGTGGTGGCCCACTTGTAAGAGGGGCGTTTGTAATCCGGTCTGCCAGGATCAAGGCGGTTGGAGAGCGTGAGGATGCTGTTGGTGAGGACTGGCGGGCGCTTCCCATCTTTGCGATATGAGGACTTGTCCTCCCTGCTTTCTTTGGGCAAGTAGAAAGAGTATCGGACCCGAGGCGGGGTCATCTTCCCCACGGACAACACTTCCACCGTCAATGGTTCCTGGATGGGCATAAAGGCCTGGAGGCTCTCCACAGCTGTCCCGGTTCCACTGTAGCGCAACACGCTCCCCTTGACCATCAGGTCCCTCTCTACTGCTGAGACGATGAAATGCCCGTTCAGGAGGTATTTGCCGTGCCCGTTTTTCACAGCCAGGTAGTTGTCATCACTGACCAAGCCCTTGTAGCCCCGCTGCCGGATGTCAATGCTGGAAGCTCCAGCTGGGATGAGCACCACAAAGTTGTAGCCATGCCTGGATGAGAAGGGGGGGGGGAATTAGATGTGATACAAGTTAGCAAGTTTGCACATCATAGGGCTTGCATAGAGTGCAGAACTCAGTCTCAGAATATCTCAGGATGGAAGTTTTTGAGCCAGTTGGGCCAAGAATTAGCAACCGCATCCTCAAGCAGTTGATGGGAAGACTACATCCTAGCACCACCACCACCCCAGGCCTGCTGTGAGCCTTTGGTGTCAGGAGGCTGACATCACACATTTAGAGCACTATGATACTACTTTAAACAGTCATGACTCCTTCCCACCCAAAGTTTCCTTTAGGTGGGAACTGTCCTTAGTTAATGGTGTTGAGAGTTGTTCAGAGACCCCGTCACAGATCTGCCATTCCCAGAGTGGTTTAACAATCATTCCCTCTTTGCAGGGAACTCTGGGAACTGCAACTCTGGGAGGGAAATAGGGGTTTCATAAAAATGCCTAGCAAACCACATCTCCCAGAATTCCCTGAGGGAAGCCATGACTGTTTAAAGTAGTATCATAGCACATTAAATGTATAGTATGACTGTCATTCTAGGGCATTGTGGGAAATTTAAATGGAGGCTTACCTTCCAGTGCTAATCAGAGGGCCACTGCCTGCCCTCCAAGAGCCCCATAAGAGGGCATCAGCTGAAACTGGCCTTGAAACCAGCATTTCCATTCTAAACTAGATGCCGATAGTCATTCTGCAACATAAATTGCGCCCTCTCTAAGAAAGCTTAAAATAAACATACAGAAGATGTCTTG
The DNA here is from genome assembly GCF_964106645.2 of Podarcis pityusensis. NCBI lineage: Eukaryota > Metazoa > Chordata > Lepidosauria > Squamata > Lacertidae > Podarcis > Podarcis pityusensis. Next base: position 18,224,356 of record NC_138040.1, on the reverse strand, counting down.
AGCTGGGCAGCAATAGTAGCCAATGTGGCTTTGCAACTCCCACCATCCCTGACTGGATGCAGCTGGTGGAAATTGGAGTCCAACAGCATCTCCCCACCACCACCACCCCACTCTAAATGTTGATGCTTATTCCCCATTATTCCAATCTAGCCTCCTATGGACTGGATCAGACATTTGTTGGGTGTAGCTCTGTAATGTCTACAGAAAGCCCCCCAGGATCTCAAGCAGGGCTCTTTCCCAACACTGTCCCACAGCTCAGGGACAGAGCATCTGCTTTGCATGCAGAAGGTCTCAGATTCAATCCCTGGCATCTCTGGGTAGGGCTTGGACAGCTGCTGCCAGTAAGTGTTGACATCCCTGAGCTAGATGGACCTATGGTGAGACGTGACATAAGGTGGTTTTCTACATTGCACGTCAGAGATCTGACCTCAGGCTTTCTGGACGCAAACTGGGTGCTGCCTCACTTAGCTGTGTCTGCATTCCTCTCCATGGAAGCAGGCAGAGGTTTTTTAAAAAGAAGCTCACTCACATGGGTTTGGTGAACAAGCCAGAGACCTTCTTGCAGGTCTTGTTGTCTCCGCCACACACGCCACATTTGTCATACTTCTTTTTGGAGCCCAGTCTCCCATCGCATCCAGCCTTGATACATTTGCCCTGGACGCACAGCGAGGTGGAATCTGGAGAACATGGCGTGCCATCCACCACCTGGGCAGATAAAAGTACATACTTATTCGTGCAACACATAGTTAAACAGGAGGCAGTAGTGGCCACCAACCTAGGTACTACCTAGTACTAGCCATGCTCTACTTCCTGGTTGGGGGCACCAATGCTTCTGAAGACCAGTTGCTGGAAATCACAGGAGGGGAGAGAGCTCTTGTGCTCTGGTCCTACATGTGGGTTTCCCACAGACATCTGGTTGGAAGGCAGGTATGCTATTATACTCCCCTTGAAAGAATGGCACCATGACCAGAACTAGTCCTGAACAATAGCAGAGCACAATGCACACTTGTACTGGAATGCAGAATGCCGATCTTCCACCCATGAAGATGGAATGGTTTGGGACACACCCTTTATGTTGTGTTTGCATTCCACTCCAGCTGTACCAAATGTGTGGGGTTAAGGGCAAGTGAAGCATCGCTAGGTTGTAGGTAAGGTAAAGGTAAAGGTACCCCTGACTATTAGGTCCAGTCGGAAACGACTCTGGGGTTGTGCGCTCATCTCGCTCTATAGGCCGAGGGAGCTGGCGTTTGACTGCAGACAGCTTCCAGGTCATGTGGCCAGCATGACTAAGCCGCTTCTGGTGAACCAGAGCAGTGCACGGAAATGCTGTTTACCTCCCCGCCGGAGCAGTACCTATTTATCTACTTGCACTTTGACATGCTTTCGAACTGCTAGTGAGCAGGAGCTGGGACCGAACAACGGGAGCTCACCCCGTTGCGGGGATTCGAACCGCTGACCTTCTGATCGGCAAGCCCTAGGCTCTGTGGTTTAGACCACAGTGCATGATTCACGCTAATCCAGATTACGATCCACATCATTCAGGTGATTCCAGAGCATCTCCATTTAGCTCAACGGGGGAAATTTTATTTCTATTTCAAGTAACATTTAATTAAAACAACTTCATATGTTCTTTCTCTGATGAAAGTTCTTTCCAGTTATTAATTCTCATTGGTTCTTAGTTGAAAGTTTGCAGAAACACATTATCGCTGATTAAATTTTGCACTGCATATAATTCCCCTTCTGCAAACAGCCATTGCCTCCACATCAGCCTTCCTCTCCCAATTTACCAAAGAGACCACGGTTTGGGATCCCAACTCACCTTAGGAGCCAAGACGTAGAAGTACCCGGTTCCATTCGCTCTGCAGATCAGCTTACACTTGTCGCGAGGAGACACTCCGGAATACTTGGGGACCCAAGAGACTGTGGCCGTGAGCCGGTTTGTGCTGTGGTTGTAGCCATTGAAAGCCTCACACTGTTCTTCCCGAAAGCTCTTCCCGGGGACTGTGTGAAAACAATTTCATGCAGTTAAAAAAAGAAAAAGAAACAACCCTTTGGGGCTGATTCACACATGCAAACAAGTTATCAGGTTATGCCATCATGTAGCGACTCTCCGCTGAGTGTCAGAGCCATCCGCAGTGTTTGACCTGCCATGTCTATTTCACACATGCTCACGATAGTAGGCAGTGGTTGAGAAAAATCTTTGAGGCCTGTGGCCCTCCAGATGTGGTTGAACTACAATACCCATCATCTCTGGCTATTGCTGTTGCTTGCTTGGGCTGATGGGAGCTGGAGTTGTCCAAAGGAACAAAGGAAGCTTGCCTTATATTAACTCAGACTGTTGGTCTATTGGGTTTAGTATTGCCTACACGGCTCTCCAGGGTTCAGACAGAAGTGTTTCCAGCCCAGCCTGGAGTCTCCAGGCGTTGAACCTGGGTCCTTCTGCATGCAAAGCAGATGCTCCGTCACCTTCCCTGCCCCTGATTTAGGGTCTCCTCCAAGTGACCATTGTTTTGAAGAAGGCAGGTCACTTTGCTGCATGCATTATATGATGCAGGTTACACTTGAAGGAGGGCCAAAGTCTCATAAAAGAAGCATGTCGTATAAATGAGTTTACATAGGCAGAGCAGGGATACAAGAACCTGTTGCCCTCCAGGTGAAGTTGGATTCCAGCTCCCATCAGCCCCAGAGAGCGTGGCCCAATGGTCAGAGTCTGGTATTTAAGGTACAGTTTGGAATGACTGCAGGGGACCAACAAAGTACAGTGGTGCCTCGGGTTACATAAACTTCAGGTTACAGACTCCGCTAACCCAGAAATAGTGCTTCAGGTTAAGAACTTTGCTTCAGGATGAGAACAGAAATCGTGCTCTGGGGCACAGCAGCAGGAGGAGGCCCCATTAGCTAAAGTGGTGCTTCAGGTTAAGAACAGTTTCAGGTTAAGAGCGGACCTCCGGAACGAATTAAGTACTCAACCCGAGGTACCACTGTACTGAGTTTTGACATTGTTATAATTCGGCTACTGTTGGGGGAATATTGGAAAACTAATAAAAATTTATTTGGAAAAAAATGCACTGAGTTTCATTTCCCATATATTTTTAATATGAGAAATCATATACTATATGTTTGCTTTTACTATATCCTGCTCTTGTGATTTATTTCCCCCCAGAAGTCTCTCATCCAGGATTTGCCTGTCTCATCATGTGCTTAGATTCATCGGTGCTTCAGCCTCAGATATTTATTAATTATTATTATTATTACTGAATCACTCTTCTTCAAACATAGCACAGGGCAATGTACAACAAAATTAAATAAGTAATTAAAACAACTGCAAAATTAAAATATGCATAAAGCAACAGTCACAAAAAGTTCAGTCCACACATTGCTGTCCAGTGACAGGTATTGTCAATCATCTGGTGGTGGTGGTGGCAGCAGAAGCTGGTGCAGGTGGCAAGAAGATGCTCCGAAACCATTCACTGGCTCCACCCAAGCTGCAGCCTCAGGTGGTCTCAGACCATTCGCTGGCTCTCAGCCAGGCCCACCCCTTTGCAAAGCTCACCTGAATCAGAGCAGGGGTCCAGACTGCAGGAGCGGTACTTCACTCTCACTCCTTCGCAGTACTTCCCTTCATTGGCAGGGGGCGGGTTGTTGCATTCCCGCTTTGCCAGCTGGACTCCTCCGCCACAGGTCCGAGAGCACTGGCCATAGGGCGCCCATTTCCCCCAGTTGCCATCCACCTGCCAAGGCACACCGCAGAGAGGCAGACGTGAAACCCACAGCCAATACCACAGCTTAATTATATTCATCACATTTCTACTTAGAATTTTTCACTAGCCTTGATAAAAACAACAACAACAGCAACATGAACTTTGTATGCCATGGTTTGCTCAAGCCATGTTAAGCAAGAAAAGGCTATCTTTTGAGCATGTGCAAAACGCCCTTCTATGTAGTCAGTAGCTTCAATAATATTATCTCCTGCTCTGCAAGCAAAGGACAAGAAAGCAAGCCAGCAAGCAATTAATCAAGTCAGTTGCTCATGCAGTGCCCAACAATTCAATCTTGCATTGCATTGATGGGTAACCAGTGGCCCCCTTCAGATGTCAGACTCCAACTCCCAACAGACACAGCCAGCACAACCAATGACCAGGGGATGATGGGAGTTGTAGTCTAGCAACACCTGGAGAGCCACAGGTTCCCCATCCCTGGTCCAGATATGGCCACACTTGTAGATGACATGACATGCAGTGCTATTTTTCTTGAAAAAGAGGTGCCAGAACTCATCATGAACACCTGACAGGTGCCGGAACTGAGTGAAAAAGCCCTGATGACATGCAATTATGAAAATTCATTATGTAATTAAATCAATATGTAATTAATTTAAACCCTTGCGATGGGCTAAAATAGTACCCTGGTACTCCGGATGATGGTGCTGATGCAATCATTGTACAGTGGTACCTTGGTTTATGAACTTAATCCGTTCCGGAAGTCCGTTCTTAAACCAAAGCGTTCTTAAACCAAGGCATGCTTTCCCAAAGCAGCAGGGGACTCAATTTACAAATGGAACACACTCAACAGGAAGCAGAACATGTTCTGCTTCCAAGGCAAAGTTCACAAACCAAAATACCTACTTCCAGGTTTGCAGTGTTCTTAATCCAAGTTGTTCATAAACTAAGCTGTTCTTAAACCAACGTACCACTGTAAAAGTCTGCAGATGGCAAGCATCCTCTCCAGTAGCACCCCTTCTTCTTCACACAAGAGGCAATGCCTCTTCTGATGCCTGCCTGCTAAGGCACAAGCATGCAACACCGCTTTCTGCTTGGAAGCTGTTTTTATTCCAATGCAAATGTGATCAATTGATCCATCGACCAATCCACTTCAACCTTAATTGTGTGCCCCTCCAACAAATATCAGGCACATGCAACGTGGAGCAAGGATTGAGATCAGCACTGCACAAATTGCAATCTGCTCTCGCTGCTAAGCATCCCAAACATACAATGGCAAAAAAATAAATAAATAAAAATCAGTGGAAAGAAAAGGGATAGGTTTCTAGCATCACTACCTCTGGGGAACCCCTTCATGCAGAACTTGTGAACTCCTTGATTCTGTGCAAGCATGCAGTTAATACTGGGTGGAGAATTCAGCGTTTTGAGAAGCTCAGCTTTTAGGGTTTGTTTGTTTTTGTTTGTTTGTTTGTTTGTTTAAAGCAAGTTTCTAGCTGTTACGCCTGTAAAAGAGGAAGCGTGTCAGTGATGGCCAGTGAAATCTCAGAAGCCTGTCAAAGATTCAAATTCTCTAAAGCCCTCGGTTTAGTCAATGGAAGAGGCTAAGATGTGTTTCACACATCTGTTTCATTTACATGATTTAGAGCTTTGTAACACATAAGTCTAGACCAGGGGTCAGCAAACTTTTTCAGCAGGGGGCCGGTCCACTGTCCCTCAGACCTTGTGGGGGGCCGGACTATATTCTGAAGGAAAAAAATGAACGAATTCCTATGCCCCAGAAATAACCTAGAGATGCATTTTAAATAAAGTCACACATTCTACTCATGTAAAAACACCAGGCAGGCCCCACAAATAACCCAGAGATGCATTTTAAATAAAAAGGACACATTCTACTCATGTAAAAACACACTGATTCCCAGACCGTCCGCAGGCCGGATTTAGAAGGCGATTGGGCCGGATCTGGCCCCCGAGCCTTAGTTTGCCTACCCAGGTCTAGACCTCCACAGATATCAGCCCTCCCCAAACCACATCCTCAGTACGGAGCCAACAGGTACTCACCCGGTACTTACTGATGTTATGCCTCTCGACACAGACACCCTTCAGGCAGAACCTCCCTTCTCCACAGCTGGTGCCATCCGCCCAAGGGAAATGGCGAGTCTGGCACATGATGTGTCCCCGTGCCTTCCCTGTGCACCACAGCTTGGTGCAATACTGCATGTATGGGCAGGGCTTGGAGCCCGTGCCAAAGGCCAGCTCACACTGCTGGTTGAGGTTGTAGTTGGAACCAGGGAGGTCTTCAGGCAGTGGGATGGGCTTGGTGGGTTCATCCAAGAGGCAGTCGCCTGGAAGAGGGAGGGAGAGGAGGGGAACGGGGAGGGAGTCAGCAAAAGAGAGACTTCATAGATTTTGACAGCTTCCCCAAGAAAATAATTTACCACGTTCCTAAACAGTCTGGCTTTCTGCTGAACTCTGCTAACGCCTGCACACAGCTCCATTGGATGTATGTCGCAGATGTCGTACAGAACGGCTCCCAGAGGGACTGTACAGAAAATCAGATCACTTTCAACATGATTATGAGACCTGCGGTATATAAATTCAACAAATAATGATGATGTTGATGATGATGATCAAGGGCACTGCTCTATACTACCTTGGTCAGAATACCTGAACACCTGAAATACTATGTCCTGTTCTGGCGCCACAGTTTAAGAAGGATGTTGACAAGCTGGAAGCTGTGCAGAGGAGGGTGACCAAGATGGTCAAGGGTCTGGAAACTGGATATGTTTAGCCTGGATGAGAGGAGATATGTATAGCCATATTCCGATATCTCAAAGGCCGTCACGTGGAGGATGAAGCAAGCTTATTTTCTCCTGCTCTGGAGGCTAGGACCTGAAGCAATGTATTCAAGTTACAAGAAAGGAGATTCTGGCTAAACATCAGAAAGAACTTTCTGACAGTAAGAGCTGTTCAGTAGCAGAATGGACTCCCTCAGAAGGTTGTGGACTTTCCTTCCTTGGAGGTTGATAAGCAGAGGGTCCCTTCCAACTCTGCAATTCTGTGAAAAGAAGCCAGTGAGACATTCAAGACCAGTGAATGTAAGTCAAAGGCTTTGTATCCAAATATGGCAAGAGTGGCTAATCTGTGGCCCTTCAGATGCTTTTGGACTCCAGCTCCCATCAACCCCAGCCAGCCTGGCCAGTGGCCAGGAGTGGTGGGAATTGCATCTGGAGGTTCCCCAGCTCTGCTCTGTGGATGTCGTTCCAGGATGTGGTCTCAAGTCACATGAAACTAAGGCGGGGGTTCCCACATGAGGAACCACCTAAGAACTCTAGGAACCTCTCCTTGAATTCCAGTAAAGATGAGCTACAAAGGAAATAAATTAAGTGCATTTTAAAGGTGACAGTCCATATGGAACTTGCAGTCTCAGTCGAGGGAACTCTGCCCTAAATTGCAATACTAGCTCAAATAAATAGATTGCTCAATCCAGAGATGGCCAGTTCCATCTTGGGATGAGTCTGTTTCTATAAAATAAAAAAAAAGGCCCCGATTTGTTTTTATTTTTTTAAATGGCAAACCTCGCATCGTCAAGAAGTTGTTTTGGGATTGTATGTCTCTCTGATGCAACAAAGTCTCATGTTTTGAATCATCATCTACAAAATGGAGGTGGTACAGACCTCGAAGGACTATACCATCTTACACCTGCAAACATGAATCGGAGCTGGCAGGAAAAGAGTCAGGGGAACCAGCTCCCCATTCCCACTCACATGCACCAAAGCCCAGTAAGGCCTTCCTTCCAGGAGCAGGTAAGACCTTCCTTTACTGCAGCGCTTTCAACCAACTGGGTCTGCTAAAATGCTTTCCCCCATCTGCTGATTGCTTACTTGTCCATTTTACTTTTATAACATTTTAAAAAATAAATAAATAGATTATTAGTTGATCTGGTGTTTCTGACTTGCAGTATTATATAGTATACTGCTATGGACATCTGTATTGGAAGGGGATGTAAAAATCTCACGAATTAAATTAATATAGGAAGGCTTCAAAAACCAGTGAAACAGAACTTCAGCTGAGCTGTCGTAACACAATTCTGGTAACACAGCTGTTTCAAGCAGCATTCAGGTTTTACATTTTTAAAGACTTGCAGCCCTCCCGGTATAAACTGTTTAACAAAACCAGAGGAGCAGGCCAAGTCATCTGGGTCAGTGCTTGATGACTCCAACCTTGGAGGCAGTTGGACTGAAGCCTCTCTGACGTCCCTTGTTCTCTAGGTCCATCATTTGCTGAGGCCTCATGCCTCACACTCATTAAAAGCAGAGCCACACCACCATTTTGACTGCACAATAACATGGTAGTGATGTACAGAACTCACTGGAGAAGTTCCCCTAACCTTGATAAAAGGTTTTGATTGACCAGCAATGTCTCAGATTTTTTTTCTCAAGCAAGCACCTTCAGATTCACTTTAGGCAAAATCCTTTGGCAATTCTAAGCCCAGGTCCCAGCAACTTTGTGCAATAAATAAAGGCTTCCTTCACCAGCTCTTCGATCCCCAGCAGTGCTGGCAAGGGACAAAGGATGGCACGCAAAGTGTACTGTTTGACCAATAATACGCATTCATATTTTCTGTGGGCCAAAGTCTGTAGAGATCTGCAGAACCTTACTGAAATGGTTGGGTGCTCCACCTGAGCAGGAGACTTCAAAATCCACCAGGGGCTTTACCTGAGGAGGAACCTCCAATATCCACCTTAAAATTACACTTTGGGCAAAATTCAGCGGCAGCTCTATAGAAAGGTGGTGCCTTATATGTCAATCTTCCCAGCAGCTTCTGACCAAACGGTGGTCTGGAGGCAGGAGGCGGGGAGAGACTTGCACTCATATCAAATGCCATGACTGGATGACAACCAAGAGGCAAGGAGGACTCAGTTCACTGGCGGTGGAAGAAAACAAATGCTGCACTCAGTAGCCTCCATATGTTTTCTCTTCATAAGCTCCTGCCTTCATTATTGCCAGGAAGAAGAATGGGAACTGCAGAGCAGAAGCTTTGGCCTAACCAATCTCCTTGGTCTTCCAGACGTGCCATTCCATTGCTATCCTTCAGGCCTGGAAGAACGCTCCTATAAGCTCCCCTTTGCCTCCATGTTTGTGACTGAAACTATTTAGCATTCGCTGCTATGGACGCCCAGCAAATTTCAAAGTAAGGTACCTCCTAATTCTGGCTAGCTTTGACAACAAAGCAATACACAGGGTGGCACCCAGTCCTGGCACCCAAATGCCTCCTTCGCTCGCCCCTTTTCACCTACCTACTCCCTATCCCCTGCTCACCATGTCCGCTGTCCAGGAAGTCAGTGATGATGGCAGCGCTGCAAGCCGACCAAGGGCTGATGCGGTCAATCTGGATAAGAGTGGGCGACATCATGTGGTTGGTCCTCAGCCTTCCAAAGACCTCCTCACAGACCTTCACGTTGTCATGGGGCATGTTGAACACGTGTCCTAGAAGGAGAAACAGTTGTCGTTTGAAAACCACAGAGAGTATTTCCAACAGCCTTTGGGCAACAAAGTTCACAGTGAACCAAGGTGTCCAACCAATCACCTCTCCAATGATTTCATGGGGGGCTGAGTGTGGAATCTAAATTATTTGGTCAGCCATAGGGATGGAAGGATCTGGCAATTTCAGTTCTCTCCGTTTCTCATGTTTCCATTCTTAAAGTCCCATGCTTCTACAGCAAGTTTTTAAACTTAAAAAAATTATTACATTTTAGTGCAAATGTCTCCTAATAAACAATTATTTATTTATTTATATTTTTATTTATATTTTATTTGTAATAAAAATGTCAAAGCGGTTACAGCATGTTAAAATCAATCAATCAATAAAACATTAGCCGGGTGATGTTCCTCTGACCTCATGAGGAGCCTCTTCAGTGGGGCTGGTGAGTGTGGGCCCAGCCCCCTAGGTCAGGTGGAAAGGGCCTTGCAGGGAGCAGCCTTCACGCCTCACAGCTGGGCAGTGTTCCTCCAGCCTCAAACATATTTTTGTATGCAATTTTGAACACATTTTGCCTGCACTTTTGCATGCTATTTTCACTAATATATTCCTATTTAAGCACACTTCCTTTAAATATATGTGTTTTTGTAAACACTGTTTGGTTGGGGAACTGCATCATAAAATCCAGATGAGTGCATGTTTTGAAGGATGTCTGTGTTTCGGCTTTCATATTGTTTCAGAGCATGTGAATTGAATAGATTTGGCTTTAAATGTAAACTGTATCAATTTGCTCCTCCATCCCTAAAAAGGTAAAGGGACCCCTGCCCATTAGGTCCAGTTGTGACCGACTCTGGGGTTGTGGCGCTCATCTCGCTTTATTGGCCGAGGGAGCCGGCGTCCCTAGTCAGTCACCAAACTCCATACAGAAATTTGCTGTGGGTTTGCACTTCAGACTGATGATAGCAGACGTTGGAGAGGCACCCAGCACATTCCAGGGCCACGGCCACCCTAAACCTAGGAGTGGAAGGAGACCAAGTCATTCCAGGGGCATTATTTGCAAAGAAGATATGGCTGTCATGGCAGCAAAAAGCCTTTAGGAAAAGAAACAGGGAGGATAGATGCCTCATCAGTTTCTCCTCATATAATGCTTTTCAGTAATGTATGCATTTATATGAGTACTTTACAGCAATATATGCATTTTGAATGTATTGCTTTCCTGGCGAGCTGCATTGCAAGATTCAGAGAAGTGCAAATGTCAAAGGATGGCTCTGTTTCGGTTTGTGTATGGATTGGGACAAAGCAGATCAGGGAGGGTCATCTTTCGCTTGGAACTGAATCCAATTTCTCTCCAGCCTGACCAAAGGTGGGTCACAACAGCAGCCCTATAACCATAAAGACAGACTGTAAGGAATTAAGAAGTGGGTCCCCAAACACATGTATGGGCAAAAGGTGGGTCCTGGGTCTGCAAAGGTTGAGCACAATTAGACTACAGTAGTCTACACTGTGGGATATTTACACTGCAGTCAAACCAACAATGCATGTTTGCTAGATAGACACATGATAGGAGCTGAACCTCAGAGTTTTCCTGTAAGTCTGCTAGAGAGGACTCTGAGAGCCACTCTCACTGTGCCCTGACAGCGGGAGGGTGTAGCCGTGTAGCCACGTATTACACATCCTTAAAATTTCATGCAGGGGTCTCTGCCAACCCTACTGGAAATTGCCCCTGGCACCTTCTGCATGCAAGACTGTTGCTGTACCATTGAGCTATGATCCTTAGACACGAGAGATGCCAGAAAGCCACTGCCCATCATAGTAAACAATACTAGGCTAATATAACATTCAGAACAAGGCAGCTTCAGGTGTTCATTGACGTTCCTTGACGCTTCCCATCACACACCCCAGATCAGATTTCCCCAAGCCTGTCCGGGATGCTCATTGCACATCCCCTTTTGACTTGCATCTTGCGGCGGATGCCTGCACAATGTCTGGTCAAACACAGCTCATCAACAGCGTACTGCGGCCCACGAGGGGCTTGATAAACCTCTCCTCTTTGTCCTGGATGCGTGGGCTAGCAGAAAACAGTCTGAAGAGCAGCGCCAATGGCTTGGCAGGCCCCCGAACACACAGCTGGTAGACTGTGGCTTGGCCTGGTGGGTCACAAGTGGTGTCTTCGCTTCTTCCATCACCCTCCCTGCATAATGCATAAAAGAGGCATCTCGGTCGCTCCTGGGACTCCCGGCTCTCTGCAAAAGCCTGCAAGCAAAGCCTTTGCTCCGTTGGATCCGCTTCCTGGCTCTGCGTTGTTTCTCGCTTCTCGCATTCTAATCAGATTGCCCCCCAAAGGCAGGGGGAAAGCTACACCAGATGCATGTAACCCTGCCAGGGTCGAGCCTGCAAGCCAGCCACATCCTGGCCAAGGTTCACACCATCTGCTTTGTGTGTGGACACTCGCCCTTGCAGAAGGCAGGAGGAGGAAACCTGAGAATCCGAGGGAGGAGAGGGGGAGACAAGAAATGATTTCCTCCTTCCAACTCCCCAGCTACCCGGAGAGGAAGGTCCTGCCACAACTGCCCATTTCCCCTGGACGTCTGAAAGCAGATGCCTCCTATGATTGGGAAAGCTGTTAAAATCAGGGCTACGTGTTTTGTTTTGTTTAAAAACAACAACCCACAAACCCCTCTAAATTTGACACTTGCCAAAACCTTAACATTAAAACCAGGCAGCAAACTTGCAATGTGAAGATTTGATTCATCCTGCAGGCACCTGCATCCCTGGGCATCTGTGTTAAACATACAAATACATTCATGGGGAAGGGCCAGAACTCAGTGGCAGAGCATCTGCTGGGCATGCTTAAGGTTCCAGGTTTGGTCCTCAATGGCACCTCCAGGTAAAGGTGGGAGAGACTCCCCTGCTTGAAGAGCTGCTTGCAATACTAAGCTAGATGGACCAATAGTCTGACTCGGTATAAGGCAGATTCCTGTGCCTTACTGGACCAGCATCCTGTTTTCTGCAGTAGGTGAATTGATGGCTTTGGGAACACCATGAGCAGGGCCTGAAGGCAATAGCCCCTTCCTGTTGTCAGTGGCATAACACAGGTTGCCAGTGCCAGGGGCATGGCAGGGGTGGGTGGCAGGGAACAAAACAGAGCACGCATGTGCATTCAACTGCACATCACCCAGGAGATTGCAGCCAGAGATAAGAAAAGAAGAGTAATTCTGTCGTCTGGGGAGGTCACTTGCTGGTTCACTGGTTTTCAACAGAGCTCTTGAAGTGCACAGCTGTATTGAGGCAGCCCCAGCTGTTGAAATTTTGCACCCCTAAGAATTTTGTGCCTGGTGCAACTGCTCTTGTGCCCCCCTCACTATGCCACTGCCTGCTGTTGCTCCCCAGCGACTGATAATCTGTGGCCTCTGATCTGGGAGGATTGCATATTGACATCATGGCAAGCAGCCATTGGCAGGCTTTCCCTCCATGATTTTCCTCCCTAATCCCTCTTTTAAGCCACCCAGACAACTGGGCATCACCACCCACAACCTTGTGGGCAGCAGATTCCACAAATGAGTTATGCACTGTAGTGGGAAGATGAACTTCCTTTTGCCTGCTTCTGCATCTCCCGCTGTTCAGCTTTATTAGGTGACTCCCAGTTCTAGCATTCTAAGAGAGGGAGGAAAACTGCCTCTCGGTCCTCCACACTAGAGATAGGGAACCCTTTTTCAGCCTGAGGGTCACAACCCCTCATGGGGAAGCTTCCAAGGAACACATGCCCTTGGATGACCACCAACCTGGGTAGATTTAAGAGAGAAATGGACAAATTAATGGAGCAGGAGAGAGCTTTTGATGATTACTAGCCACTATGTCTCTGCCCTGCCACTACAGCTGGAGAGAGCAATGCTTCTACGTACTGGCTGCTGGAAACCACAGGAGAGGAGAGTTCTCTTGTGCTCAGGTCCTGCTTGGGGGTTTCCCTTTATGGCATCTGGTTGGCCACTGTGAGAAACAGGATGCTATTATAGATGGGTCATTGGCCTGATCCATCCCAGGCTCTTCTTTTGCCCATGGTGTCCAGAGACAAAAGTGGGCAGGGCAATAGATGTGGCTTTTCCCCTTTGTACAATATGCTCCAGTATGCACAAGAGACCAAGGTTTCTATAGAGCAAACAGTCAGGCAATGTGGCTTTATGCATCCAGGCTTCCAGCAGAAGCATCACTTCCACTTACCAGAACAGGGCAGGGTGGTGAGATCCAGGCAACAAAGTGTGCCACTCCGTCCTGACTGCCACCCTGCCCCACCCCATCCTGGTGAGTTTTAGAGCTGCTGCTTCAGGGAGGCTGGCTCTGTCACGGCATCATGCCAGCCGCTCCTGATCCTCAGACATGTCTCTCCATCCTCCATCGAGGCAACAAAGAGGCGTTATCACCAGCCAGGTGCTGTTAAGAACACAAGAAGAGCCTGTGGGTCGGGCCAATGGTCCTTCTCTAGGTGTGGCTCAGAGACAGTCCCAAGACCAGGTGGAGAAGCCTGGAGAGCCCACATCCAAATCCCTGCTCTAAACCATACATAATTTTATAAACTTTGATACAACCCACGGCTGGGAGGCAACCTGAACCGGGGGCTGCTCATTTGCACAGCTGAACGTGTGTGAACCAGCCCATTCCCACCAGGGAAATCTGATTCCTGGCAGTTCCATTTCCGGCTGTACAACGGAGTCCAAATCAAAATTGCGGATGCAGAATTTGTTGTGGCACTAATTTAAAAAAAAGTAACAAAAAAAGCAGAGCCTTTTCCTGTTATCCAAATGAGAGTCTAGCAATTTGGCTACGAATCCTGTTGACAATCTGGCATTCCACTTCTCCGGATCTAGGTGTGTGTCGAATGTGTCCTGGCCATGACATGTTATTTCAGGATTTCTAAAGCCTGGGAAACGAGGTAGTGACCAAGCCAGAGCAGGCGAATTTGTGGCTTGGGCTCCCTTGTCTTCCCAACAGCTGCTTTCCCAACAGTTTAACTCAAACCTCCCTGCCCCTTTGGGAATAAACTTGGCGTTTCTCTCTCTCTCTCTCTCTCTCTCTCTCTCTCTGACACACACACAGGGAACAAGGCTGCAGTCTCACTCGCTTTCTTTTTCTCTCTCACACACACATGTGGAGTTTCCCAAGAAAGCTATTCTGGAAGCTTTGCTATTGTCTAAACTTCCTGAGCAAAGTAGTCATAGGTTTTTGTTTTTTGTTTTAAAATCAGGCTCATCTCCAAATTATGGATTAAGACTGACTCTGACTGTCTCTCTCTCTCCATGTATACACGTGCACACATGCGCACACACACACACACACATATATATATATACATAAATGGGTCCAATCCTGTGTCTCCACTTCCCCCTGGTCTAAATCTGCTTCCCAGGTGGAAACCACAGACAGGGGCTCTGCCTCTTTGCTGTGGCTTTGGTTTAAGTGGCCACTTCCTAAGCCACAGGATGATGAATGGAGGCTTCGAGCCAAGAACGGTCTGGCGAATATTTGAAGGAGAGCCGGCAAAACCAGACAGATGCAATAGCTCAGGCAGCAAAAGACGCTACGCTTTTCTGTGGCGCTGGATTGATAGCAATATTCTGGGGGATCCCAGCTCTGAGCATGTTTACGCATGTGCCCCCTTCCTGGCACCTGAGTTTGCTTTCTTCTTCCTCTGCCCTCCTCCCTTTTTCCATGTGTGTTGTGTCTTTTAGATAGAAAGCCTAAGTTCATGAGTTATCTTGTTTGCTTGTTTCTATTGAACTGCAAGCTGCCCTAGGAACCCTTTTGGCAGAAGATGTGGGGTCAATAGTATAATTATATCATATCATATAAGAAATGGCAATAAGTAAATGATGTTGAATGCATTTTCAGACCAAATCTCGTACTTTGCCAAAGCTACTACTTACCTAGCTCGTGAGCTGTAGTAAAAGCAGAGGGGAGGCCATCGTCCTCAATGACAGAGCAGCTACGTTTGGGGTCACACATGGTGCCGACATCTGCCATGCCCAAGGTGTCGCAGGTTGTAGCACCACACAAATCCTGCCAAGAACAAAAGGATGCTCTTTAATCTCATGGCAAGAAAGGTACCCGGGATTGTTGGCTGCTGAAGCCAAGGTGGTTACAAAAGAGAAACTTTGCTTGGGTTGAGTTTGGCCCAGAACATGCACTTTCATGGCAACCACAATTTATCTCTTTTATTCGATATACAATCTTTCCAAGGCAGTTTACAACAGGACAAATAGTTGCGATTTGTGCATCACTGAGGGTTGGACTAGACGACCCTTTGAGTCGCTTCCAACTCCACAGTTCCATGAAATAAAAACAACAGCAAAGAACGAAAAGGTATGTCGGCAAGCATTTCAGCAGAAGAACCTAAAAACTGAATCAACATACAGTCAAGAAGCCTTGCACACAGAAAGCCTTGTGGAACACAGAGACCTTCAATGCATGTCTAGAGAAGGTGAAAAGAGGGAGTCCATTGGGAAGGGAGTTCCACAGCTGTGGAGACACCACTAAACAGGCCTTGCCGCTGCCAAGTTTATACTAACTAATAATAGCAACAAGCGAGACAGCAGGGTCTCTGAAGCTGATCACAGGCATGGGGATCAATGGTAGGTTCAACTGACCATACCAAAGCTCTGCATCCATAGAAGGGAAATGTTTTGCCAATAAGAGTCATAACTAGGGATGGGAGGATCAGTCTATTTTGGGTCTGTGTCGTTCTCACACACGTTGACTCAAATGCCCATTCTCTAGCGTTTTCCGCCATTGCTTTTAAAACACATAAAGTCTGCATTTAAGTGGTATGCCTTTCCTCCAAGTATATACATTTTTGCATGTGTGTCCCCCCCCCCCCATAAAGCACAATCATTTACACATTTTTGCAAAATTCTGAGAAATGCTCTGTCTGCAGGATAACTGCATTCCAATCCACATATTAGTCTGGGAAGTAAAAATTAGACCAGTTCACTTTAAAATGCAATCCAGATGAAATTCTACAGCACCTCCCATCTTAACTTCCTCTATCAGCTAATTATTGTGAGTAGAAAAATAATATCCCTGAGCCAACCGACTCTCAAACTTTGGGATTGTTGAAATAGATGCAGGGGGAAAGTAATCAATTTGAGTTGTGTGATTCAAATTTGGTCTACTAGATGCAAAAAAAAATTAAAGCAATGTGGACTAAAGTCTGGGGATTAGGAGCCCCAAATCTTAAGCTTATTAGTTTCATAATAGATCTGACCCTGACTACAGCAGTCAGGCTATCCCTGTCCAGGAACAGCCATTGTTGGTGAACCAGACAAGCTGGGAAAAGGCACGCCAAGCCACGGAGGACACCTGCGATTGCTAACCCCTGCATGTCACATTCACACTTTAAAATCCAAACCTGGGTGTATGCCTTGTGGAGCAGCTCAGGTTAGTCAACCTGCCATTCTGAGAATCCCTTGTACCTGTGGAGCAGCTGGAAAATGGGGCTCTCAGCGGCTGGACCTGGCTACCTTCTGTAGCATAGGAGCCAAGTCTTAGGGGCCAAGGTTCCTTCAGGCCCCCAAATAAAATATTTGAAGTTGCTGGGGCCTCCCAAAATTGATGGGCATTGCCCATTCAAAGGGTGTGTGCATGCTGTATCTTGTGATCAATTATGCAAGGTGGGGCTTACCTCCCCCCCCCCAATATTTTATTCAAGTTGGCACCCCTGTTCTGTAGCACAAGAGCAGGGCAGGAAGGATTATGGGCATCAAGGCGTGGAAGCAGGAGATAGGTCTCAAAAAGCATCGGAAGAACTGGGCAAGGGATGGAAAACCCCCAGGGCCAAAAAGGGAAGCAAGACGGTTTTGCTTTCAAAGCTTGGAAGCGCTCCTTCCACAATAGAGGAGGCCGTCCCTCCTGCTCTTGACAAGGTGCTGCTGATAGACTTTCCAGCTTTCTTTGCAGCCAAGGAAGCAGGCGAAAAAAGGCCTCTGTGGTGCGCACATGTGTGCGAGAGATGCTCTCGCGATCGGCAAAGGGCAAGCAAAGAGGAAAGGGTTTCGGCTCCCCGGCTGCAAGCCTGGAGGTTAGCTACTTCCTTGCAGCTCTCGTCCTCTCATCTCGCAAGCATGAAAGCCCCAGGCCATGACCTGCCCAGCTGGAAAAGACAAGAGCATCAGCCTCCAGCGTCAGAGGCACGGTGGGGGATTTCTGCCACATCCTCATCTTAAGCGATAAGCCCCCTTGCTGCTGTCAGGAGCCAGGGCTGACATCATGGCTTGCAGATGTTGCCTGCCGAGGCCAGCGCGTGAGCTTCAGTTAGGGCAGTGCCGGCATGAGCGTTCTTACAAATTGCTTCCATATCCTCCGGTCGCAAGAGCAGAGCGAACAGATTCAAGGCATACCCTCAGGAACAACGTTAAACTAAAACAACAATGGGAACGCGTGCTGTCATGTTCCGCGATCACAGTGTGGAGCCCGAAGGAGAGGGTGCAGAGTGCAGCAGGTTATGGCAGGGTGGAGAACACCTTACCCAAACGCAGCATAGCATATCCTCTTGGGGTTACACCAAGGGCATGGGTCCCACCTCCTCTTGTGATCAGTTTGGATTTTGGAAAGGGGGGGAATGAAAGAAAAACCTTGCTGCATCAGGCCAATGGCCCATCCGGTCCAGCATCCTATTCTCACAGTGGCTGACCAGTTGCTCACAAGCAAAACCTGAGGCCCAAACCCTTCTGTGGTTTCCAGCCACTGGCATTCAGAAGCAGTGCTGCCTCCATCAGTGGCCACCATGGCAAGTAGCACTGATAATCCTTCTCCTCTACAAATTTGTCTAGCCTTCTAGGTCAGGGATAGGCAAACTCGGCCCTCCAGGTGTTCTGGGACTGCAACTCCCATCATCCCTGACCACTGGTCCTGTTAGCTAGGGATCATGGGAGTTGTAGTCCCAAAACATCTGGAGGGCCGAGTTTGCCTATGCCTGATCTAGCTTGTTGGCCATCCCTGTCTCCCGAGAGAGCAAGTTTAACTCAGTGCTGCCTGAAGAAGGCCTTTCTTTTGTCTGTCCCGAACCTTCCAACATTCACTGAGTCCCTGTGTTACGAGAGGAGGAAACAACTTTCCTCTAATCATCATTTCGGTTGCCCTTTTTCAACTCTATCGCATCCTTTTTGAGGTGAGACAACCAGAACACTACTCTGTATTCCAAATGCGGCCGCAGCACAGATTTGTCATAATGATACTGGCAGTTTTGTTTTCGTTTTCTGAAAACAGGTGACCTAACTCTACATCGCCACGTCTTTTGGCGATTTTGCCTATTTGTGAAGAGGGCCTTTCTTCTGTCAAGTCCGGAACGCCCTGAGAATCAGCGCCATGCCTCTGCACCAGCAGCGCACAGTCAGCTGACGGGATGATCCCGCCAGGAGAGCATTCCTTTCCAAACATCACAGAGGTGGCTGACCTCCAGGACTGGGCTTGCATCCTGAGTCATCCAATCCCACTCAGGTCCCTGCGTGTGCTTCTCCTTCTCAGAGGCAAATGCAGCCTCCTCCTTTCCTGTGTGGATCATTTCCCTTTGAAGTGCTCCCACACAAGAGAGTGAGGTGGGGAGAGAGAGGAGGAAGATAAATGGCTGCATGGAATTCACACATGGGCATTCTTCAACCTTTGGGGAAGATGCATCGTATTTCAACGCTATCGTCTTCTGCAATCTCGCCGACAGCTGAAGGAATCCAGGATGAAGATGCTCGGGATGTGAGCCACCAGGAGCCAGCCGTGATAAGTCATAAATATTACACAAAAGAATCAGGACTGGAAGAGATGGGATACCAGTGGACTAACTAATGCTCGTGGGGAATGGTTGGGTGGGAAAGCAGGGAGCTCAACAGTAGGTGGCGCCAGAGCCAATGACAGGTAGGGCCAACTAATCAGAGCAGGCATAGGCAAACTCGGTCCTCCAGATGTTTTGGGACTACAACACCCATCATCCCTAGCTAACAGGACCAGTGGTCAGGGATGATGGGAGTTGTAGTCCCAAAACATCTGGAGGGCTGAGTTTGCCTATACCTGAATTAGAGCTTCATTCCTATCCTCTGACTTGCTGAGATCTACAAGGGCAACACCAAAACCAGGCATCTCCAAGCCCTCCAGATGTTTTGGACTACAATTCCCATCATCCCTGACCACTGGTCCTGTTAGCTAGGGATGATGGGAGTTGTAGGCCAAAACATCTGGAGGGCAGCAGGTTGGGGATGCCTGACCAGGTGGAAGAAGGTGGAACCAGGCAGAGGGCCTTCTCGGTAGTGGCGCCTGACCTGTGGAACACCCTCCTATCAGATGTCAAGGAAATAAACAACACCTGACTTTTAGAAGACATCTGAAGGTAGCCCTGTTTAGGGAAGTTTTTAATGTTTGATCTTTTATCCTGCTTTGGGAGCCACCGAGAATGGCTGGGGAAACCCAGCCAGATGGGTGGGGTATAATTTATTTACTTACTTACTTACTTAACTTATTACAGCCCATGCTAGCGCCCTGGACTGCGGCTGGTGGAATGGTGCCCCCATTCGCCCAAATGATTAGCATCCACTGGGATACTAGTGCACAAACAATACAGCTGTTTATCTTAAGGGTGCCATAAGACACTCCCTCTCCCTCTGGAATTTGCTTCTGCCAAGGTAGCCAAGATTCCTCTCCATGCTGGATGCTAACCAGAGAAGCCCTTCATCATTGTGACCCAGAGAGAGCTTTCCATTGTGTCTGCGCAAACTGCCTCTCCCTAGCCAGCTCACGCTCCTCTCTGTGGCAGATGATGGTCAACGGAGCAGATAATCTGGCACTGGCTTTAACCAAAAAAATAAAAGAAAGGAATAAAGGAAAGTGAATGGAGAGCAATGAGCCAAAAACTCTCTCTCTCCTGTTAGGCAATCACTGGTCCTTAACAGCAATCTGATAATGCAGCTCACTGGTGGGTCTAGAGCCACTACATGTAGCTTTTGGCCCTTATGCAAGAGAGGGACACGAGATTTCTTGCCCCAGTAAGAGCCTCAAGATGACTGCAGGGCTGGCTTTAAAGGCCACATCCACACCATGCAGCCAAAGCATGATGATCCCACCCTGAACAGTCAGAGTGCCTTCCCCCAAGGAATCATGGGAGCTGTAGTTCAAGGGTCCTGAGAGTTGTTAGGAGACTCCTATTCCTCTTGGTGGGATGCGGGTGGCGCTGTGGGTTAAACCACAGAGCCTAGGGCTTGCCAATCAGAAGGTCAGCGGTTCAAATCCCCACGACGGCGTGAGCTCCCATTACTCGGTCCCTGCTCCTGCCAACCTAGTAGTTCGAAAGCACGTCTGAGTGCAAGTAGATCAATAGGTACCGCTCCGGTGGGAAGGTAAACGGTGTTTCCATGCGCTGCTATGGTTCGCCAGAAGCAGCTTAGTCATGCTGGCCACATGACCCGGAAGCTGTACGCCGGCTCCCTCGGCGAATAAAGCAAGATGAGCACCGCAACCACAGAGTCAGCCACGACTGGACCTAATGGTCAGGGGTCCCTTTACCCTTTACCCTTTTATTCCTCTTGGAGAGCTCTAATTCCCAAAGTGGTTTCACAATCAAGCCCTTTTCCCAGGGAACTGTGTGAATTGCAGCTGAGGGAAGGGAAACGGGGAATCTCCGTAACAACTCTCAGCACCCTTAACAAATCACAGCTCCCAGAATTATTTGCGGTGGAGCCATAACTGCTTAAAGTGAAATTGCAGTGGTTTCAATGTATGGTGTGAATGTGGCCCTGGTACCCCTCAAGGCACAATGGAGCCCCAGGGCTTTTTCTGCTGAGTCCCAGGACTCAGCTACATTAGTCAAGAAACAGCGTTTTGAATGCATTATAAACATGCAACACCAGATGGCGCCAGAGAGCAAAAAGAAATTTCTAAGCAATTTTCCATAGCGCTTCTTTTTTCTTTTGTTACCTTGATTTAATTTCTGGCTTATTTATAGCATTTTTTCCTGTGTGTAGATCCACCCCCAGGGGCTAAAAGGGATCACATGAGGTCAAGGTGAGGCAAGACCCCAGCTGGCACATCTTTGCAGAGTATGAGGAGTATCAATTGCATCTTGATGACAGGCCACTTACAGGCTTGCACTAAGGAGCTCTGACAGGCATTTTGAAGCAAGAGATTGGAGGGGGGGAGTTCCCCAGGGGCTGTTTTCCTGCAGCCACAGGGGATGGGAATCACATTCATCTCACTGTGATAGATGGACTTCAGGAGGAAGCTAAGCTCATCCATCAGCAGGATTGTCGTGTCCTGATTCTCAGGAGATCAAGATGAGAATCTACCAAATTCCTTGGTCAGCACCCATCTGCACCCATTTTCTGGAACGATTCAGGCAGGGTGGCAGCTAGCAGAAGAGGAACATGGGTGGGTGGGAATAAACTCTCAGCTCACAAGACAGCTCTGTTGATCACACTTTGCAATGACCCATGTTAATATAATTTCCAAGTCAACCTGCCAACTCCACAGAAGGTTCACAGCCAAGGCCATCATGCTGAATACATCCCCTTGCAGAGTGAGGAGTGTTGTTGGACTTCAGCTCCCATCAGCCCTGGCTGGCATAGCCAATTGTCAGAAATGGTGGGAGTTGTAGTTCTGCAACATCTGGAGAACCACAGATATTCCCCCACCCCTAACATACTGCTTAAAAGCATGGTTGTTTGTGGTTATTTTGGAATCTCACGCTGAAGAATCTAAGCTTTTGAGATTTTGTTAGTTTAAGGACAATGTTCAAGCCGTTGAACATGCAAAGATAACATCTGAGAACACACAGTAACTTCCTGTGAGAGGCTCCAAGTTCAGGGTCCCTGGACCTGTGCCCTGCGTGGCTAGCAGGCTAGCCGTTCCTCCCTCATGGTATCCAGCTACGTTGCGCTCTCTGTTCATCCTCTAGTCGCTTTCACCATTTACTCCCACTCTGAAATACAACATGCCTTGCCAGAGAAACTCCAAACCCTGCAAAATAACTTAGCCACCAGATTCAGATTGAAAGTTAATCTTTACGTTTCAGAAAAAATGTACGCGACAACATTCTTTAGGGATTATTGGTGTAGGATTGCTTGCTTTGGGTTATAAGGCACACTTACCTAGGAGTAAGCCCCACTGACCACAGTTGGAGTCACTGCTGAGTAAACATGCATAAGATTGCAATGCAAATATCACCCCATTTTTAAAACAAAAAGGTGTCTTTGCATGCAGAAATCTAGCACACAAGAGAAAGGACCAGGGTAGAAGCTTCCTTCTGTAAGTGTTAGCTTTCTAAGTGCAGGGAGTTTGGGCTTGTTTGCTTGTCACTTTTCTATAAAGGGGGGCATTTTAAGCATGTCATTCACCCCCTCTCTCAGGCTGATGTGGCCACCTCATTATGCTGAATGTATAAATAGGTTTGTAAGCAGGACCCAGAAAGTTTGGGGTTGGCTGTCTCAAGCATCATGTCCTGCTTGTGGCCTTCTCAAAGGCATATGGATAGCTTCAGCTGAGAACGTAAGGAAAAGCTAGCTGGACCCCCTTGCTCTGATCCAGGAAGGTAGATCTTAATGCTCACAGATCTTCCCTGCAAAGTCTATGCAGATTCTCACCAATCTCCAGAAAGGTTTTCTGCATATACTCTTCTACACCTCTTCTTGTGTTGGAGAAATGCAGCCCACAACAATGAAGCCAGGGCTGGTGGAGCTGTGGACCCACAGGTGCTGTGGGATGATAACTCCCATCACCCCTGGCCATTGGCTATGTTGCTTGGGGCTGGTGGGGGTTGGAGTCCAGTGGCATCTGTTGAGGAAAAGATGCCAACTGGGGACACAATCCTAGCTTGCCCCTGCTCCTTGTCCAAACGTCCAGAGGAAGCAGAGCATGGTGGGTCTTTAGTTCCTGAATAGCTTCTAGCTTCAGAAAGTACGGTCTACAAGTTGTACCTTGGTTAATTGGAGAGGGAGAAATGCTGCTTTATGGGAACAGCAGAAGAGCTCCGCTGACAGTGGCCCATCTAGAGAGGCATCCTGTTCTCAGGTGCCCCAATGGGGAAGCCCTCATTCAGGACACCCAAACACAAGAGCACCCTCCCTTTCCTGTGGCTTCATCAACTGGTATTCAGAAGCATTATTGCCTCTGACCAAAAAATGGGACTTGGTTGTTTCTTTTGCCTTACTCATTCCTTTTTTCTTCATTTTAGTTCTCCTTGCCTTGCAAGCTGAAAGGATCTCTTGGCTTTTTGCCTAAGACTTGCACTGACATACTGACCCACTTTCTCTAGTGAGCCTTGCCTCCTGGTTGCAAGCAGAGATTAACAAGGAGATTTTAACAGGCCCTCCTTTAATGCCCCCTTGCCCCGCCCCAGGTCACCCAAAGTCATTTTTCCTTGGAGATCATACGACCCTCATTGACCTAGCATGCAGCTTATGAGGACAGGCCCTGGATCCGGTCTAGTAGCATCGCTTGAGGTCGCTGATGGATAGTAAGAGGTTAAAGGAAAGCCTTTTTTTTTTTTTCAGAAAAGGTGCCTTTCTGTAAACAAACTGTAAGTGAATTGTGTAGTGCTATGACAGAAGGTGCCTACAGTAGCTTTAAGTCAGCTGCTATTTTCAGCCAGACCACTCCCTGCCCTGCTCACATTTGCAGTATGGAAAGAATAAGACTGGCCTGCCTCACAGGCAGAGAGATGGGCAGATCACTCTATTTCCTGACCACGTCTGTTTTGCACATGTTTGCACATGTTTGCACATTCCCCATCCCATTTCCGTATCGACCTGCCCATTTGAAGATGTAAATCAGGTCAATCAGAATTTATGAATGCTGAGTTTCTCAGGCATCCCAAGCTAGGAGGAGTCCTGGGATAATGTATATGAAGTGCCTTTACCTCTATATCTGGCCTGTCCAACAGGTCGATCATGATCTATTGCGGGACCCCCCCCCCAAAAAAAAAGCTCAACAACTTTGTTTCCCAGCTGACCCTCACTAAAGAAACCTCAACAACTTTGATCAATACAATGGGTAGATCACTGCCAGTGTGAGTAGATCACAGTCTCTTGGAAGATGGATGTGTCTGCTCTATATAAATGCTAAATATTGTTGATTGCATTTACACCATGTTTTCCTCTGTTCTCCTCTGTATAGAGAACAAACCACAGAACTGGACCTCACCAAGACGGCATTCTGATGTGCCTTCAAGGTCCTGCACATGGGGATCTTTCTAATATCACTTTAAAAGTCACTGTTGGTGCATTTTCCCAAGTTTCATCATGCAACCAAGCACCTTCTAATTAGAGTAGTGAATCATATGGATTGGTGCCCTCTTTTGAGTGAGCTGAGTGTTTTGCAAACATTATCTTGCTGCAATCCTAGCACCCATCCTGTAAAGTAGGCTCAGTATTATTATCCCCAAACTGCAAGTATGAAAGGGTGGCTTAAGATCACCCAGAGAGATCTGGGAGATTTCTGCAGGAGAGGACTGTTGTGCTCACATCCTGCTTGTGAGCTTCCCATGGGCACATGGTTGGGCAGTGTGTGAAACAGGATGCTGGGCTCTGTTCTGATCCGACAGGGCTCATCCTATGGGGCAGAGTTGCAGCTGCTGGGCTACACCATTACCACCAAAGAAGGAGACTTCCAATTCATACCTGCTTAGAAGATCAGGATGAAACAAGTGGAGAATAAAGTCAATTGCAGCTGCCTCCACAGTAATGTAATAAGCTGCCTAACCCTGAGTCAAACTATTGGTCCATCTAGCTCTGCACTGTTTACACTGACTGGCAGCAGCTGCCTCCAGGATTTTAGACAAGCTGTGTCTCCCAGTCCTAGCTGGAGATTCCAGAGATTGAACCAGAGATCTTCCGCCTGCAAAACAGATGTTCCGCTACTGAAGTGCAGCCATTCTCAAGTTTGGTGCTACTCCTGAACTGAGTAACCTGCCTTTTCCAGAACTTCCTGATACCAGAATGAGAAAGCAAATACCCCAACCCGCCCGCCAGCTGCTCTGCACGGGACTTGTTGACTGCCACTGCAAACTGCCTATCAATTAGCTTGTCGCCCTCCCTCCTTTTTTAATGAAACAAGAGCTCAGGGTTTACGCAACAGCCTTTTTGGCAGGCAGATACATTTTGCGGTATCAAGAGACCACAGATGGAGGAGTTCAAGAAAGGCAGATGTCTCCATTGATCCAGTGCCCTCACATTGGGGTTTGAGGAATGCGCGGCTCAGTAATGCGCAAAAAATGCAAGCTGGCTATTATTCGGAAGATGGGACAAGGCCCCAGGAACGCTGCAGCACAAACTCTCCCCAAACATAACCCCGTAGGCTGCCTTTTTCATACTTGTGAGCTGCGTACCAGCTACACCTTTAAGGCACATTCAAGGGACAGTCTTTCCTTCAAAGAATCCTGGGCACTGTAGTTCGCCCTTGCAGTGTTACGGTTCCCAACAGCACTTATCAAACTACAGTGCCCAGAATTCTTTGAGGCAGAAAATGTGCTCCAGATGTGCTTTAAAGGGACAGTGTGCACACAATCTACATCTTCTTAAATCAGGCAGGTTCTGATCCAAAAAACTGTAACCCCATTCCTGGGAAGCATCCCCAATAGATGCAAGGTACCGTATTTTTCGCACCATAGGACGCACTTTTTCCCCTCCAAAAATGAAGGGGAAATGTGTGTGCGTCCTATGGTGCGAATGCAGGCTGCCACCATGCCGAAGCCTGCGCGCGCTGAGAGCAGCGCGCCCAGGCTTCGCGCACCTCTCCGCAAGCAGCGGGACCGCTCCCGCTGCTTGCGGGGAGCTGCCAGCATGCCGAAGCCTGCACGCGCTGAGAGCAGCGCGCCCAGGCTTCGCGCACCTCTCCGCAAGCAGCGGGACCGCTCCCGCTGCTTGCGGGGAGCTGCCACCATGCTGAAGCCTACGCGCGCTGAGAGCAGCGCGCCCAGGCTTCGCGCACCTCTCCGCAAGCAGCGGGACCGCTCCCGCTGCTTGCGGGGAGCTGCCACCATGCCGAAGCCTGCGCGCGCTGAGAGCAGCGCGCCCAGGCTTCGCGCACCTCTCCGCAAGCAGCGGGACCGCTCCCGCTGCTTGCGGGGAGCTGCCAGCATGCCGAAGCCTGCGCGCGCTGAGAGCAGCGCGCCCAGGCTTCGCGCACCTCTCCGCAAGCAGCGGGAGCGGTCCCGCTGCTTGCGGGGAGCTGCCAGCATGCCGAAGCCTGCGCGCGCTGAGAGCAGCGCGCCCAGGCTTCGCGCACCTCTCCGCAAGCAGCGGGAGCGCTCCCGCGGCTTGCAGAGAGCTGCCTGTTTGGGGGCTGGGGTCGGGGGAAGCTCGAGCTTCCCCCACCCCAGCCCCGCGCCTGGGGGGGGGGAAATAATTTTTTTCCTTTATTTCCCCCCAAAAAAACTGGGTGCGCCCTATGGTCCGGTGCGCCCTATGGTGCGAAAAATATGGTATTTGGTTGCCTCCTTCTCAGAGGAGACCTGCTGAAGTTAGCAGACATGGCTCATTCATTTCAAAGGGCCTGCTCTTGAGTAGGACTAGCATTGGACACAATCCACAGATGCAAAGAGGAGAAGCCACCTACTCTTTTGTTGTCATTGCTCACAACCGAACCAGTGGGAGGGCCTTGGATTCAATGGCACACAACTCAAACCCAACAGAGTAGAAATGGTTCTGGATTCTACCATTGTAGTCTGCAGTGTGAGGTGGAGAGAATCACAGAGCTGAAAGCTCCTGCTTCCGCAAAAACAAAACACAAAAAAACCCGGCAACGGATATCAAGGGAGGAAGCGTTCTAGTCACACCTTCTCCCTGACATGTTAGTTTTCTGGATGCAATGATTTTTGTTTTATTTAAGTCTGGCTTAAATAAATCTTGCATTGCAGGGTGTGGACTAGATGACCAGTGGCACCCCTTCCAACTCTACAAATTCTATTCTATGATTCTATGTTTCCTTCCAGCCTCCCTCCCCCATCAGTCTGAAGTCGCATGACTCTGCACCCACGTTTATCTTCTCCATCTGATGTTTGTAAGGATCAGGACACGCAGCTCAGGTTGAACTGAAGGTCAACACTAAATCCAAGCCTTGTAGTCATCACATTGCCTAAATAGCTACAAACTCGTGGAGCCCAATTTCCTGCGATTCCAAAAAAGTGTTTTATTTTGGAACCTACTCAGTGGAAACCCTCATCCTGAAAAGAAAAGGGGAAAGGGAGTTACTCATCTGCTCCAGGATAGAATTCCACAGAATCGGGAGGAAAATGAAAATCTAAGACACCTTGCTTTATCTATTAAAAATATGTTTTCTTCCTCTCCCCTCCCCCCTTTTTCTTTTTACTGTTCCCTTGGCAGTTGCGAGGCTGAATCACTCTTTCGGATTCCTAACATGCAGAAACTGTTCTTTTCTCTCCCCCTTTTCCATAATGGCAGCTTTTTGACAATACAGCAAATAATATCGCGTTTGTCACATTCACTTCCGTCGTCACACTGCTGGGATGCAGCAGCTGGGGGAAGCCTTGGCTCCCTCCTTCCAAAGTTGGTGGAAAAGTTCCAGGTCTTGTTTTCAACAAGGCAAGGGTCTCATGCTCCTGAGCCACATCCTGCTCTAATGCATTCCATCTGAGGCTCCTGCAGTCCCAACTCAATAGACCAGCAGAGGAGCAACAGCCAAACCTGGCTTGTTCCAGCCTGATATCATGGGAGGAATTGAGGGGACAAGGGAAGGAGGGTTTGTCACAGGGCGGAGTCCCACGTTCACTCACCGCCTCAAAGTCTGCGTCTCTTTCTAGGAGTTTTACAGTCCAATCCCACACATGTTTACTCCCAGTGGTGCAGCAGAGGAAGGATGTGAGGGAGCACAGTTTGGGGACCTTTTTCAAAGCATGAGCAATGACATCATCCACTGCAACACCAGAGGAATTGATTGACTCTATTTTCTCCAGCAACTGAATGAGGTTTCAAGGTTGCCATTTCCCCCACCTCCAGGATTTGTGGGATGTTAGCATTGAGGAAGTCAGAGAACAAGAAAAATAATCAAGGCTAGGTACTTCCTTCCATTTCTTGGATGAGGTACCTGCTTCACACCAGTCAGATAGGAGCCTTGTTGTTGTCATCATCCACAACATGTCTTTGCAAGATATTAGCATTTCTAATGGAAAAGGCTGCCATTGCAGCTGGTAGAAAAACTTGTTCTTGAAGCTCAGTATGTTTTCCAAGTTGAACCTCTACAGTCAGAAGTACCACGGAACTCAGCTTACTCCCAGAAAGTGATGCACGGGATTGCAGTCAATGCCATGAATGATGGTCTTAACTTGTGAGTATGTCTTTGGTCTGGCTAGGGACTAAAGGAACACACAGTCCCTATAGCTTTACTGCAGGGGTGACACATGCAGGGGCCAGATACAAAATTGGGAGGAGCAATGGATGTGACTCTTACTTTTTTACAATAAGCTGCATACTAGCCAGGCAGAAATCAGAGGTTTGACACACCTGCACCTGTCTTGTCCTCCATCCAGGCAAGCAAGGAGCAGGATCGCAGTTCAAATCCAACCAGGCAAAAGCACTCAAAGATGCCATAGAACAGGCTCGTTTTGTGCTTCGAAAGGGGAGATCCTTGGGAACCAAACAGAAAGACCTGGGTGGAGGCGCATTTAGCACCCAGGCCTGAGGTTCCCCATCCCTGCCATAGGAGTTGCCATAACAATGCATTCCCGCACTTCAGAATTTGCCATCGCACCAATGTCTCCTCTCAAACAAGTTCCACTGAATTGCATGGGACCCTTCTCCAGGTGAGAGTGCAAACGATTGCAGCCTCTGCCATGTGACATGAGTAAAAGCAACAGGCCACCCCAAAACATCTCTGGGTCTGCTTCTCCATCCCCCTTGTCCTCGACCCCTTCTCTGAGATTTGCACAAACAGAAGTGCCTATGGAAGTTTGCAGAATGGCTCAAAGCTTTAGAGGGGCTGTGCCTATCCAAAAAAACCAACCCAAGTCTAGGTGTGAGTCATGCAGGTAGCTGTGGTCATTTGGCTGTAGTCATGGAAGGGATGAAGAGGGATGGAGTAGTCTCTGAGATATTTCACACACATGAGTGGTCATGTGTGTTGTGCTGGTTCCTTACACACACAAATACACAATCACGATGCCTTTCATTCCTAGCAAAAGGTTTGTTCTAATCTTTCTCCATCAGCAAATAGAGATGTGGCCCTCCCTATATTCATTGCATCACTGTGATCATTGAGTCATCTAGTCCAATGCCTTGCAATGGAGGAATCGCAGCTATTGTTGGGAGCTGTTGTCCAACAGCAATTCAAGGGCCAGACTATGGCCATATATCTGGGGTTAAGATGGTGAGGCATTTTTTTGCCTGAGACCCAAGGCAAGAAGCGCCTCCTTAATCTTGCCTATCACAGCAGCCGGCCGCACAGAGTAGAAAGCCTTCACTTAGGCAACAGAACCCTGGAGGAGGAGGAGGAAGGCGACAAGCAAATGGTAGAAATGGAAACAGAACGGTCAGAACGTTTCCCGGTACAAGTTTGGCCAAAGCTCCTGCCGTGTCAAATGAGAAATCCCAGTTGGATGCATACAAATGTTTCCTGCGAGCAAAACTGGGAAGGCTGCCATGGATCAGAACAGTGTGTGTAGCCAAGGTTCAGCCCGAGGATGACAAGGGATTCCTTGAGGAGATTTCCAAGTCAATCACCTGCCTGAAGCCCGTCCAGGTGTAGGGAAGCAAAAACCACTCGTTCTTAGGCGATGATGGCTGCTTAGCGACCGGGTCTAGAGGGAGCAGTTGCATTCCTGTCGGGCATGAAGCCCACAGCATCGAGGAGCAATCGCAGAGGATGCTCAGGCTGTCAGCATCAACATGGAGATGCAGGAGCCCAGGGGCTACAGAGGGGAGGAGCTAGGAACAGGCCCAGCCAGATTTCAGGATGAGAGCCAGTGTGGTGCAGCGGAAAGAGTGCCCGACTAGGACCTTGGAGACCAGGGATCTAATCCCCACTTGGTCACAAAGCTCACTGGGCGACCTTGAGGGCCAGGCATTGCCACTCAGCCTGACCTACCTCACAGGGTTGTTGTGAAGATGAAATGGGAACTAGAACCTTGGAAGTTTAGAGAGTGTGTGTGTACGCGCGCACACACAGAGAGAGATATAAAATATTGGAAGATCAGGGTTCCAGTGTAGTGGTTAGAGTTTTGGACTAGCATTGTGGAGAACTGGGTTCAAATTCCCACTCAGCCACAAAGTTTACTGGGTGACCCTAGGGGGCAGTCCCTGCCTCTCACCCTAACCTACCCCGCAGGGTTGTTTTGAGGATTAAATTAGGATGGGCAGAACCTTGATCCCCCTGGAGAACAAAGTGAGAAATAAATGCAATAAGTAATAGATTCCAGTCAGCAGAGATTGGTCCATTAGGGCAAATTGGGCATTGTCCACCAACCTTAGGCTGCCCCCACCTGCCTGCCTTCCCACTTACACCCTGTCCGGGGGTGGCACTGCCTGTCATCTTCCTCCTCCATTGTCTCAGAGTTGCCCTTGTATAACTCAGCAGGAAGGAGGAGGACAAGGACCAAGCTAGAATGAATTTGCTGTTTGGCATTGGCTTTGGCGCCACCTACTGTTGGGCTCCCGGACTTCTACCCCACCAGTCCCCATGGACAGCAGCCACCACTGATCTGACATCCCTGACTGCCGTGAGATTTCCACTGACAAACTAAGGACTTAGCTTTACTCTCTCCACTGGATTTCACAAACACCACCCCAAACAAAAAAGGAACAGCAGGAAAGGAAGTAGCAAATCCTTCTAATTAAGCAGGGAAATCGCAGGAATGTTTATTTAAGGGCAAAGTCGTGCAGCCAGACAAACTTAACTTGTTTACGTCCACTGTAAACGGATGTTGACATGAAAAATTACTCTGGGGGAATAAATCCCACTTCACACATGAGGCAGTGAGAGTTAACAATTTCTAAGGAAAGACAGTAGATTAGTGGTGGGGGAGACACCCCAATTGGTCTCAAGTTTCCAAAACCTCATGCAATAGAGGGTTCTGCAAGAGATTTCAGAAAGAGATTGGTGCTCTGCCCAGCTGTTTGGGGGGGGGGAGTTCAGAAAACAAATCAAATCCCTGGCTCTGTGTGACCAACAAGAACATGAGAAGAGCTGGATGAAACCAAGAGTCCATTGATCCTAACTTCCTTTTCATAGGACTTCCCTTGCAGCAGAGATAGGAGTTTATGGCCCTCAATATGTTTTTGGATTACAGCTCCTATCATCCCAGACCAATAGGTCATGCCAGCTTGGGTGGAGAGAAGCTGGAATCCAACAGCATCAAAGGTTCCCACTGCAACCACATCCCACAACAACAACTATGCTGTAGGTAGACTTCCTCTGAATATGGAGGGTCTCCATTTAGCTATCAGGACTTATGTCAGCAGCCATAACCATTTCGTGGTGCAAGGAAAACCTATGAATTCACTATGCAGGGAAGAAGGAAAGAGATTTCTTTTCTTCTGTCTGCTGAATCTGCTGCCAGTTAATTTCAGAGGGTGATCCCAAGTCAGGAGCAGAACTTCCGATGCTCCAGGGGCAATTGGACTTCCAGGTTCCCCATCCCTGCTCTACATTTTATCACCCTAAGGGTCAGGGTGGGGGGGAGTGGATGCATCTCTATCCACTTTCTCCGCAAGTTTTCCTACAATTTTTGTATCTCCTACTATGTAAAAAAAATGATAAGATTTGAAGCTGAACGTTGGAAGATTTAGGACAGATTTTAAAAAGTACTTCTTTATGGAGTGCAGACTTAAACTGTGGAACTCCCTCCCACAGGAGGCAGTGGGGACCACCAATGTGGACGGCTTGAAAAGAGGATTGGATAAATTCATGGAGGAGGAGAGGGCTATCAGTGGCTATGAGCCAAGATGGCTACGCTCTCCCTCCACAGTTGGAGGCAGCAATGATTCCGCATACCAGCTGCTGAAAACCACAGGGCTCTTGTGCTCAAATCTTGCTTACAGGTGTTCCATAAGGGGCATCTGCTTAGCCACTGTGAGAACAGGATACTGGACTAGATGGGCCATTGGCCTGATCCAGCAGGCTCTTCGTATATTCTCAATCACCTCTATTAATTGCCTTTTTACTCTTGAAGTTTTTTTAATTACTCTTAAGGTGCAACTACAAATGCACCCTGCAATGGTTTTCTCAGCCACATCATGGCAGGCAAACCGAGACACTGCATCGGGTAATTGGCAGCTGTGGCCCAGTTGGCAGAGGCAGGAAGGAGAGAAGGAGGGAGAGACAGAAGGAGGAGAGAGGAGGAGCATCGTGGCTCCGCCCCGCCCAGCGAGATGCTCCACTGGCAAAGGGCAGCTTCTTGTCACAAATGACTCTTCCTGAAGAATGTCTCTCTCTTGACCCATTTACTGGCCTCGCAAAAAAACTGTGCCAACGGGTGTTTTTTCTCTACCCTCTTTTTTTATTTCTTTCTGGGCTGCTGTTCAAAAGGAATTCCATGTATGCCAAGCTCACAACCCACGTGCTCCCCTCTGAGCTACAACCAAGCAATTGGGGTGGTGGTGGTGGTGGCAGAGAGCAAGGCTGGACTGCATGCATCCCACACAGAAGGTCCCAAACCCACGTCCCCCTGGCAGCTTCAGCAAAAAGATCAGAACATAAAAAGTGAGCCCTGCTTGCTCAGGGAACTTGGCAATCTAGTCCAGCATCTGGTTCAGTGGCCAGCGGGATTCTTATCTGGGGAAACCTGAACGCTGGAGGCAGAGTGCAGCCATCATAACTAGGAGCTTCCTTAAGACATCAGGGCTGGACCTGCCAAGGACCCACAAAAGACACTGCCAATCCAAGCAGGCAGCAGTGTAGTGGGCTAAACAAAGGAGAACAACATCAAAGCAGCTTCCCTGGTTCCCTGCACTTCTCTGGAAAAATCAGCAGAGCCGAAAGTGACTGGCCAAGTAAGCACTGTTGCTTTTCATTTGGGCAGGCACCTTCTCATGGATCATAGGGGGCAGGTGCAACCTAATCCTGAATTAATTTGGGAAGAAGTCTCCACCCGTTGAAAACAAATGGGGCTTATTCCTAAGTAAGTGTGTACTGGACGTGGTAGCCTGAAGGTCACTGAGGCCACAGCAGCCTTCCTCAACGTGATGCCCTAGAAACACTGGACTAAAACTCCTATCGGCCCCTGCCCTGCATGACCAAGGGTGAGGAGGTGATGAAAGCTGTAATCTGACAACATCTGAAGGGCCCCAGACTGGACTAAGGGAAAGGGGACTAATGGGGCTTCAGGAGGAGTCAAGAGTGGTGCAGTGGTTAGTGTGTCAAGCCAGCACCTTGGGAGATCAGGGTTCAAATTCTCACTCAGCACATGAAGCTCACTGAGAGACCGTAAGCCAGTCACTGTCTCTCAGCCTGGCGTTGTGAAGATTACAGTGTCAGACTAGGACCTGGGAGAGATCAAGATTCAACCACACATTTACAGGAGCGCACATACACAAGTCATGAAGCTCAGTGCCTGACCTTGGGCCAGTCACCTCACAGCAACCCTACCTCGCAGGGTGGTTGTGGGGATTAAATGATGGAGGGGAGAACCACACTCGCCACCTTGAGCTCCTTGGAGGAAAAGGCCGGATACAGATGCAATAAACCAGAACCCCGTACCATACACACAGAGAATGTTGGATTAGTAAAAACCATCATCGTTACAACGCCTCCTGCTGGCCAAGGAGGGGAATCGGCCTCACCCGCGCTGCCGTCCAACCTCGAAGTCTCTTCCCTAGAAAGACCCATTCGACTCCCCTGCAGGGACCACTAGGGTGGAGGCGAGACGCACCCACCCCGCTTGGCAGCACCTCCTGGTCCTCCTGCCCTGGAGGACGAGCCGGAGGAGCCATGAGGCAACCCGTCAACCCACCCCGTCAGATCGCCCCCACCCACCTGCTTCGTGAAGAGGATGGCGGTGTCCCAGTACTCGGGGTGCTTGTCGTTGCCCTTGTTCAGTTTCTTCTGCCAGGCGCAGAAGTTGCGCAGGCTGAGGGCGGCGTTGCTCGTCACCTTGGGCCCCTTGTCGTCCTGCCCGATGACCAGGAACTTGACCACGGCCAGCTGGATGGGGTTCTGGATGCTGGGGTGCCGGTAGAGGCGCGCCGCCGTGGCCATGAGGGTCAGCAGGTAGTGCTGCAAGTCGCCGCCATGGAACTTGGCCATGGACTCGTCCGCCACCACCAGCGTCTCCACGTAGCGTGGGATGGAGACGAAGCGCTTGGCCCGGGGCGGTGGAGGCTGCGGCGCGTGGCCCGTCCCGTTGCGGGGGCCCCGTCGGGCCCCGGGGGCCCCCTTGTACTTCTCCAGGGCTTGCAGGATGGCCGGGTTCCAGCCCGAGCCGACGCCGCAGCGGGAAGTCGGGACGGCGGGACCTGGCGCGCTCCGGCGCTGCAGCAGGTGCTCCCCGGGGCCGCTCCACAGCGCCCGGTTCCCGCCGCTGTTCTCGACGGGGCGGATGAGGTACTCGGCGCCGCGGTAGCCGAAAGCCCCAGTCAGCCCTCCGCAGAGGCTCAGAGCCGCGAAAGAGTCTGCGTCCGCATTGACGTCCCCGGAGTAGAAGCAGCGGCGCAGGTCTCCCTCCTGCTCGGCCGCCCCCGCCGTCGGGGCGCTGCCCAGGTACTGCGTGGCGAAGGCGGGCGCCAGGAACTGGGCGTCGGGGCGCAGGTGCAGGTAGAAATCCTGGTGGAAAGCCGTGATCTGGAAGGTGGCTCCTTGCCCGACAGGGGTGCCCTCGGGGGGGCCATGGAAATACGGCCGGCCGCCCTCCGGGGACGGGTCCAGGCGGATGGGGGTGACCAGCTCCGTCTCCGCCGGGGCGCACAACCCTCGCAGGACGGTCAGGCAGAGCAAGAGGGCACCCCGACGGAGGAGGAGCAGGAGGAGCGGCATGGCGCGGCGGGGAGGGCGCGGACCGGGCCGGCCGGGGCAACTGCAGGTCCTCCGCGTCGGGGAGCAGCCCGCTGCCCGTTCGCTCACTCACTCAGCGAGGCATCGCGGCCGGCGCGCTGCTGCTACCACCCCCCTCGACGGTGCCTGGCTTTGCAAACAGGCAGCGCGCTTGCTAGGAGAGCTTTATATACATCGCCGCCGTGTGCCAATTTCTGTCCCTTTTCTTTTCTTTTTTTTTATCAAGGCTTCGGAGCCAGAGTTGCTTTTCCTTCGCCTGCTGCTTTTTTCTCCGAGGGGAGGTGCTGAAGGCGCTTATTGGGCCTGCCCTCAGCCACTTGCAGCCCGCCCGGTGCCTCCTAGTAGCGCGCTGCGGCGCGCTCGCCTCGCGTTTTAAAGAGCCAGAGCGAGTTTAGCTGACTTTTGCAATTATGGGGCTTCCTCTCTCTCTCTCTCTCTCTCTCTCTCTCTCTCTCTCGCTCAGAGAGTGAGACCATCTGCAGCGTTTGCTGTTCTTTTTCCTGCCTCCTCTGCAGCCCCTTCGCCCCTCTTCAGCTCAGCCCCTCTCTCATTGAAGTTCCTCAGTTCCACTGACTCTGCTTTTTTTCACAGGGCTGTTGTGTTGTGTTTGTGGCCAGATCTTCTGCGTTTTCCTGAACCCCAGGAAAGCCTTGACAAGCCAAAACAGCCAGCCAAAAGGATGTTTGTGTGTGCGTATATGTGTTTTTCTAAAGAAAGATGCACTCTGAATGTGCCAAAAAGTGCCTTGGGCTGCTGCATTCCGTCTCCCTTCTCTTCATTAGCCTTCGCCTTATCATTTCCTACTTGGAAAGCACTCTGTGTGCACTTCTGAGCACAGCCTGTTACCGGCCGCTTGCGATTGAACAAATAACCTTTTCCATTGTCCTCCTTCCTTCGTCCGCAGATATTCCTTCTTTATTTTCACACTCCTGTTCGCACACACCTTGCAGCCTGGAGCCCAAATACCTTGCAGGTGTAGCTCAGAACAGTGTGACCACCATGGACCTGTCAGAGAGGAGGGTTCAGATCCCCCCATGTGGCCACGAAGCTCACTGGGTGACCTTGGGCCAGTCACTGCCTCTTGGCCTAACCTACCTCACAGGGTTGTTGTGGGGATTAAATGAGGGGGGAGAATCACTTTGTACCCCACCTTGAGCTCCGTGGAGAAGAAGGTGGGTTAACAACAGCCAGTGTGGAGTCACGAAGCAATAGGCAAACTCTTGAGTCTCAAAGGCCTGGGTCTTGACTGTCTCCTCGCCTACAAAGTCCAGAGACGGACTTAGAAAAACCTCTCTTGCTCACACAGCCTCAGCCCCTCATCCGAAAAATGGGCGTAATTTTCTGCTGATCAGACTTTCACGGACTGTTGTGAGGATTGTGACAATATTCCTGCCTGTCAGGGTTTGGAGGGTGCTTCCCGATGGGTGTTGATGATGGTATTCCCTCGGCAAAGAGTTGTGTCCGGCACCTTCATGAGGCAGTTGTTTGCCTTTATCCTGGCCCTTGGTTCTATTTACCTGCCTACCTATCCATCTGTTTCCATGAGCAAGCCAATGCAGAGCTTGTCTAAGGCCCAGGGGAGGAGTCTTGCTAGAAGAAAGTTATAAACTCGCAGTGCATTCCTGGCATGGTGGTGTAAGTCTGGCTAGGCCCTTGGCAGGGGCCTCCAGTCACCCGGCCTACAATATTGCCATAACCCACTCAACCACTTCTGTCAGTGAAAGGACGCTGTTGCAGCTGCCACCCAATACTTATTTTGCGTTTGTAAGAACTCAATCATTTAGTGTGGCAGCTCCAGCTCTTTGGAACTCCTTGCCTATTGAGATCCAGCAGGTGTCTTCCATCTATACTTTTCAGCACCTGATAAAAACACTCTTCTTTAGACAAGCCAGCCCAGATGCTTAGAAAGTTGCGGTAATTTTAATCTGTTTCAGTGTTTCAACTTTTGTATGTTTCAAAGTACTGCTGTAATTTTTTCTTGTTTAATATCATTGCAAAACGCTTTGGTTTCTTGGGGGTTTTTAAAAAAACAAAAACAAAAAACAAGCAGTGTATAAATTTTATGAAACAAATATATATGGTACACACTATGTGATAATGTGTGTTCGGTTCTGCAGGCAAGCACCTTTCGGGGGTGCTGCACTCACGATGTCATTCCCTATGTTGTCCCTGTGCCACACTGTTTTGTCAACCTAAATCGCATTCCCCTGAGAAGTTATAATCCGTTTTGTGCCAGTGAGAAAGCCTTTCTCAAGCACTTGCTGCCTACGTGTGGACACAGAAAGCACTTTCTCAGGTCCCCTCTGATTGGGGCAGACCCACCGACGTTACAGGACTGTGCTGTACCCCCCCCCCCATGTTAAACTTGTGCATGAATGAAACAGCTTGTATTTCTCCTCCATTTC
Organism: Podarcis pityusensis; assembly: GCF_964106645.2. NCBI lineage: Eukaryota > Metazoa > Chordata > Lepidosauria > Squamata > Lacertidae > Podarcis > Podarcis pityusensis. Next base: position 18,186,800 of record NC_138040.1, on the reverse strand, counting down.
ACCCAATGTTCTCTTCCTGGGGGAAATCCAATTGAAAAAACCTGCTGTTGCCAGTGCCACATCTGCAATATCTCAAGGACCCATTTGCAGTAAGAAACCCTCTCCCCACCTGAAGGCACCCCCCAGAACACTGGGGAACTAGTGCTATATGAATGCTCAGTATTATTTTCAAGTTGTCTGCAACAAATTGTAAGGGAAGCGTCCATGTGGATGTGAAAAAGTCTCCATGGGATTCGCAACCCTCCAGTAACCTCTTCTTATCACTAGCAACATCATATGAGCTTTGTATGCTGACATCAGCAGAGGAATGAGAGGATGCTGTCTGTTGCTTTTCCTTGCAAAACAGAGCAGAGAGAGCTGGCCAAAGCATAAACAGAAAGAAATGCAAGACTGAAAATGGTTAACTCCCATCCATAGTTGAAACAGACACAAAGGTCAGCCATTTGAAAACTGCAAAGGAGGCGTTTATTAAGCAATCTGAAATAATTAAGAACGTCCCTTCAAAAAATACAAGACGTCTGCATCTTGGGATTATACCATGTGATGCAATCCTATATATAAACCATATTGAGTTCAGTGGCGCAAACCCCCATGTTGTTTGTAGGACCGCAGCCTTTTCGGAAGATGTAAAGTATTTCCTAAACACTGACAACAGCTGGTTATAGATCAGGCTTATTTAGTGTTTTTAAATTGTTTGTTTCTGCACTCAGGATAGTTAAAGACATGATAAAAAGAGGGGCCGGTTAATAGGTATTGTTTTATTGGTGGTTGATGTCTTATTGCGTATATTGCTGTACATTCCCTCGATAGTTTATCTGAGCTGGTGTGCATGGTCAATTAAATAAAGTTATGGATATGCAGCAGAGAGCAGGGAGGAGGAAAAGGCAGGTTTTGACAGTCTGCTGGACAGGCACGCAAGATGGAAGAGGAGACTATAAGGTTCCATCATCAAAGGGATGTAAACATGACCGCTTTGGGCACTGCATCCTGCCCAGGTCTCCCCTGTGACTTGCTGTTCCATCCCTGTGCCCTGATCAAAGCAGGATTATTCCTTCATGAAGATGAATCATTCATTCATCTTAAATATTATTCTAGTCACATGGTTGAAAGGCTTTCTGCTAGGAGAGGTGATTTATTTTTATTGATTTATTTTCAAAAGTTCCATCCCACCTACTTTACCAAAGAGACTTGAGGCGGCTAATGAAAAGTAATAAAAACAGAATAAAACATACACAGTCCCCTTATATGATTATTATTATTATTATTATCAAATATTTATTTACACCCCACCTTTTTCCTGGACAAGGACTCAAAGTGGCTTACAGATCAAATAAGACCAGCTAAAAACACATGGAAATAACAAAAGGTCTTTTACCTTAACCTTTAATAGATTTTAATGTATTTATGTAGTTTTAATGCTATCAGTGTTTTATTGTTTTTTTAAAGCTACATAAATACATTAAAATCTATTAAAGGTAAAGGTAAAGGGCCCCTGGACAGTTAAGTCCAGTCAAAGGTGACTATGGGGTTGTGGTGCTCATCTCGCTTTTCAGGCTGAGGGAGTTGACATTTATCCACAGACAGCTTTCCAGGTGATGTCTAAACTGCTGTTGGCACACGGAGAAACATGACGAGTGCCAGAGCGAACAGAAATGCCGTTTACTTTCCCACCACAGTGGTACCTATTTATCTATTTGCTTTGGTATGCCATTGAACTGCTAGGTTGGCAGAAGCTGGGACAGAGCAATGGGAGCTAACCCCATCATGAAGATTCGAACTGCCGACCTTAAAATCTATTAAAACCATACCAGTAATTACCCTACAATAAAAACAGCACGGCACCAACCATTTCATTAAAAGTACAGTGGTGCCTCGAGTTACAAACGCCTCAGGTTACAAACGCTTCAGGTTGCAAACTCCGCTAACCTGGAAGAGTTACCTCGAGTTGAGAACTTTGCCCCAGGATGAGAATGGAAATTGTGTGCCGGTGGCACAGCGGCAGCAAGAGGCCCCATTAGCGAAAGCACACCTCTAGTTAAGAACAGCTTCAGGTTAAGAACGGACCTCCAGAACGAATTCAGTTTGTAACTAGAGGTACCACTGTAGTTATTTTCCAAAAGCCTGTTGGAACAAGAACATATTCACCTGCCGGCAGGAGGACAAGGAGGGGTCCCATCTAGTTTCTCTAGGGAAGGAGTTCCATTATATTGCCCTCTGATGAACAACTTATCAATATGCAGTGCATTTTAGCAAATTTCAGTAGCACAGAAAGAACATAAATAACAAAAGATCTTTTTTATAAAAAGAAAAAGAAAAATGCCAGGCCTTCTCTGATCATCTGAAGCAGCATAGCAATGGAACCTGACAAACCCCACTTGGCAAGGTAGGTGCCACAACGCAAAAGGCACTGCCACTGGTTGCTAACAGCAGCCTTCCACCCTGAGGCCAAGAGATTTGAAGCAGGGGCTCAGATAGCAATCAGAACATGCAAGGAAAAACATATGGGGAAAGCAGAACTGATCCATAAGCTGTCTGGACAGGCAGTTCAATGTGCCTTCAGCACTTGAGGTGGCACAGTGTCCTCTGTTGCTTCGGAAGGACCCGCATTGGGCTGTGTGGCAAACCCAGCTCTGTCCCCCAATAGAAACTACAGCCAGGGAGCTGTCCCTCAGCATCTGCCACCTGAGGCACTTGCCTCACTCTGCCTAATGGTGGCAAAAGCACTGGGGAAAAGATGCCCCAGGTCCCAAGCCCTTAAGGGTTTTCAAGGTGAACCACAGCACCTTGAATTGAGCCCAGAAATTAACTGGCAGCCGGTGCAAATCACATGGGAATAGTTTGATAAAATCAAGTTGGCCAGTTTCTGCCAGCAATCTGTGCCCCTTGACACCTGCCCCACTCTAACACACACACACCCTGTGGTGCCCGCCTTCCCCGCCCCTGTGCAACACATTTGCACATAAGTCACGTAGTCAAAACCAATGCTTGTTTTTATTGCCCTGAAATGGTTTAATGGTAAATGAAGCCGTCCTTGCAGACAAGCTGGTTTCTGCTTTGATTTAAAGATTTGGCAGGGAGACAGCTGCAGCTGAAGAATTTTATGCATTTCTGAAATCTAAACCAACGGGGCTGTCTACCAGGAGGTTGAGAGAGGGCTTTCCCTCCACCCCACAAGCCTGTCTTGCTAGCGCATAAAATTAGAGATCTGTTGCTAGCGCTCACATCAGCCATCATCAAGGCCTCTTTTGGGCCAAACCTGTGACCCACAAAAGCTTTCTGAGCAACTCAGAGCGAGTGAATGGGTGAATTTAGCTAATGAGCTCAGTTACTTGAATGAACAGTACTTTGCTTGCGGGTGAAAAGAGGGAATTTTATTCAGCTGCACTTACAGGGCTTAAGGACTTCAGAGACTTAACAGAACTTCCCCACCCAGAAGCACCTCACTCACTTAGAGAAAGTCAGATGTTCCTTGTTTGAAAAGATTCTCCCTTATTCTGGGACGTGACACTTTATTGCTGGAAAAGGAAAAGGGGGAAAAACGAATGAGTGTAGCTGAATGGGCTGATTCAGTAATTGCATATTTGACGTGTGGTTTTTTTAATTGGAACTGTCTCCTCCGAAAGAGTGCTGGGCCCTAATTGTGTGTACCTCTTGAGTTGCATGTCAGATGATCCTTCAGAGACAAAAATGACGTTCCCATCATTGGTGGAAGGGAGGGAGAATGGAGGCAAGTGGGGCTCCTCCGGGACCTTTCTCAGAATTAGAGTGATGATGTCATCTGCCAGAGCACCGGGGTCGTTGAGGGATCCTCATGGCTCCAGCATGTGAATGAGGGGATAACATGGCTTTCAAGTTTTATCATTTTTGGGTGGGAGGTTAGCATAGAGGAAAGCAGCAGATGAGGAGATGAATGAGCGAGAGGCTGGGCCTTTCTTTCTTTTGATGTAGAAAGGGAAACACAGTTTTGAATGAAGAGTTTCAGTGGTGGCTTCTTTGCAAAGTTGTCAATACAGTGGTACCTCGGCTTAAAAATTTAATTCATTCCGCAGGTCTGTTCTTAACCTGAAACTGTTCTTAACCTGTGACACCACTTTAGCTAATGGGGCCTCCCGCTGCTGCTGCTGCGCCGCTGCCGTGCAATTTCTGTTCTCATCCTGAAGCAAAGTTCTTAACCTGAGGTACTATTTCTGGGTTAGCAGAGTCTGTAACCTGAAGCGTCTGTAACCCGAGGTACCACTGTATTTCTAATTAAAGGCCAAAGGTAAGAGCTCAGGGTGTTTAACATACGAGGTCAGAAGGAAGCTCAATTGAGTTCAATGAAATTTACACCCAGAAAACTCTGCACAGAGTTGCAGTTATGCTGATCCCAGACCAGGGGTCAGCAAACCTTTTCAGCAGGGGGCCGGTCCACTGTCCCTCAGACCTTGTGGGGGGCCGGACTATATTTTGAAAAAAATATATGAACGAATTCCTATGCCCCACAAATAACCCAGAGATGCATTTTTAATAAAAGGACACATTCTACTCATGTAAAAACACGCTGATTCCCAGACCGTCCATGGGCCAGATTTAGAAGGCAATTGGGCCGGATCCGGCCCTCGGGTCTTAGTTTGCCTGCCCATGTCCCAGACCCTCCAAGTGTCCCTGTTTTTCAAGAGCATCCCTGATTTAGAGAAGCCGTCCCGGTTTCTGATTTGATCCCAGATTTGATCCCGTTTTTCCTTAGGATGTCCCCATTTTCATTCAAGAAATGTTGGAGGGTCTGGAGTTATCCAATCCCCAAGGCAATCCTGTATAGGGAAGTTTTTTAATGTTTAATGTTTTATTATGTTGTAATATATGTTGGAAGCTGCCCAGAGTGGCTGGGACAACCGAGTAAGATATGTGGGGTATAAATAGTAAAGTTATTGTTATGGAATGGGACGTCTTGATTTTCATCGGAGAAATGCTGGAGGGTATGTGATCCTATTAATGGGTATTATGCACTGTGTGTGTGTGTGTGTGTGTGTGTGTGTGTGTGTGTTGCAGGGAAAGTCAACATGATACATTCCAGATTTTTAGACTACGATTCCCATCATCCCTGACCATTGGCCACACTGGCTGGGGCTGATAGGAGTTGTAGTCCTAAAATCTGCTTACCCATCCCTGATGCCATTGGATCAACATACCTACAGCAGGCTGGACCTTTCCCACTCTGGCCTAGTGGGTCATGTTCAGACTGTGAGCTGGAGGTTCCCCACCTCTACCCTAAGCCCCCGCTCCTTTTAAAAACATTTCTGACTGGGTGCTTCAAGCAGTGCAAGGAATGTGGGTCTTGCCACCATTTAAACGTCCCCAGACAGCTGCAAGTAAACCTGCACCAAGTGCATTGTGGGTAACTGCTTGGGGCACCACTGCTGCCACTGTTGTCTATTACTGGGAAGCCCCCCAGGGCCCAGTTACAGAAGAGGGGGAAGGAATCTGCTAAAATACACTTTCATACTGTCTAACATGTGCTCTCATGGTGCCCCAAAATGCACATTTTTGGCTGCCGCAAATGATTGCAGCCGTGAAAAGTGGTTGTTGTTTTTTCAGGACAAGATCTTGGCCCCAAATCACGTTATTTCAGGGCACCCAAAACGGCCTGAATCTTCCAGCCTTAAGCTCCATTGGATGTTCACGAGTTAGTGGGTTGTCATATGTCTAGATTTTCCATAAAAATAGCTCAAAGACGGTAACCCTAAGTTATAGTGTTATGGGGGGGGGGACTTCAGAAAAAGCCTCCGGAAGAAATCCTGGCCCTCCCCTTGTGTGCAGTCAACTTACCCCCACTGTAGCATTTGCACAGATCTCTTTTCACCACCCCTTACTTTTTGTATTTGTGTTTTGAGTACGGAAGGGTAAAGAGGAAGGAGAGGGGAGCAGTCGAGGAAAAGGTCATTAATTGCTAAGTCAACAGGAAACGCCTCCCCTTAATGGGCACTTGGAGACTTTTTGGCAAAGGTTGAATGAGGACTTTGCCGAAGGAGGGGCACAGAAACACAATGGGCAGGTCAACTCCATCCGGCAGAGCACTGACTCTTGAAAGGCACCTGATAACGGGCAGACCCATGAAAGCAAAGCGCTTTTTAATTGTATCATTAAGGGCAGAAATACACACTTCAGCTGAAGAGTACATAAAGAACATTTCCTTCTCCACCCCGAAAAGGGAAATCCTGTGAACTGTAGTTTGTGAGGGAATGTGAGGGGTAAACTAAAGTTCCCAGGATTCTTTACGGGGGTGAGAAATGTGCTTTCAAGTTACGGGGTGTGCACAGCCACAGTACATCAAGAAGACTAATGGTTTATGATGCAGAAGGTGAGGTCCTACGGCCAGAAGATTTCATGTGGACTGTCTTAGATGTTGGTGGCTGTGGCGCATTATGATGACGTGTGAACATGTTCCTCATCTGTGCCGATTCATGGGAAAATATCAAGAGCCAGGTGGAAGATGAGAGGACTGGAACTACAGTTCCTGCTTTGGTTACATTTTTTGAGCCAATGTTTATGATGAGGTGTGTGGACCAGCTTCTGATGGAGAGGAACATCTGGAGAAGGATTCAAGGGCCCATGGCAAAATGCCGCTTTTGCCACCTAAATCTGATTTCAGCTTGTGGGGTGTGGCAAACTATGATAGATTAAAATTACACTCCAGCATTACTGTGCCATTTTCTTCATTCTGAATCATCAAACCACCTCCAGTTCACAAGGGACTGTTTAAATCAGTTGACTCATCTGTCAAAACCATGAAAGTTAGTTCTAAACCAATTTTCAACCAATCATCTTGGTTGAGTGCCTTGTGATGTAATATATACCCTTTAACATCACATCTCCAAACAATTTTTTTCATAACGAAGCAAACTTCCATAATGTTGGGGTACCTTTGCCAGGGACCACCAGATAAAGAGACCAGGCACAAGGCCATTGGATAAACTAAAGTATTGACATAAATACATCAAGATCTGCAACTCAAAGTCTGTGTGGGCTTATCTAATCTGAGGAGGGGGGAATTAGATTCAGTTCCCATTTAAAAGTGAACTGAAGCAAATTTGCATTTTCCAAACACAGCTATCCTTTGAAATTCACATTTCTCCAAAAATTTGCAATGGAGTTTTCTGGCTAAGTAAATCCAATTTACCCTGCCCTAATCTGGAAATCAGAGCACTTATTCTGGAAGCACAGTCACCCTCTTCTTTCTCTGACTGCATCCATCTCCCCCTACTACAAAGGCACATTTCTGTCTCTTCTGGAAGCCTTGTGTGAAATGTCAGTAATTTAAAGCCAGAAGAAAGATGAGGAAAACCCAAGAGATCTCACCCTATATTCTGCTTCGAAAACAACAATCACTCTGGTTTAATATAGCCCTTTCAAGAGTTCCAAGCCAAAGATAGACTGGAAAGGGTTTGAGGAGCTGAGGAAATGTTCTCTTTGTCTCTCCACTCCACTTGCCTTCACTTGAAAGGCTGGCAGCAGCAAGAAGCTGGATACCAGCCCAAGAGTGTGCAAGGGACATTCTTCCTGTTGCCTGGGCCAACAGCTCTCAGGCTGACCAAGAAGGATGGCTTCTTGCAATGGAACAAAATCAAGCCCAACCTAAATATAATCACTAAATATAATGCTTGTGGAAGAGCTGCATCATGGGACTTATGGCCATTTCATTCATCCCAAAGTGGTAAACTTTGTCTTGCTAGCCAGCAAGGTAAAAAAGGTAAAGGACCCCTGGACGGTTAAGTCCAGTTAATAGGGTTGCACTGCTCATCTCACTTTCAGGCCAAGGGAGTCGGTGTTTGTCCACAGACAGCTTTCCGGGTCATGTGGACAGCATGACTAAATCGCTTCTGGCGCAACGGAGCACCATGACAGAAACGAGAGCGCACGGAAACGCCGTTTACCTTCCCGCCGTAGTGGTACCTCTTTATCTACTTGCACAGGTATGCTTTCAAATTACTAGGTTGGCAGGAGCTGGGACAGAGCAACGGGAGCTCATTTCATTGCAGGGATTCAAACTGCCAACCTTCTGATCAGCAAGCCCAAGAGGCTCAGTGGTATAGACCACAACGCCACCTGCTGTGCCAGCAGACACACCCAAGTCAGGCTCCCTAGTGAGCATTTTTGTATGAAGCTGTAGCCTGAAAAGGCAGAGGGATTATCCATTGTTTTCAAGTCTGGGACATGGAGAAATGGTTTGCCATAGAGGGAGTTGCATTCCCCTGGAAAAAGCAGTTCTGTATATCCTGGGTTGAACCTTGTCCTTGGAGGCTCAGGTGGCCTTGATGGCAAGGAGAGGTTTTCCCCCCAGCTCCAGCTACTCCACCAGTTTTGGCCTTTTTGGACAGAGATGACTTGATCACAAGGGCTGCCCTTGAGGACAACTTGGAAACTTCAACTGGTCCAATATGCAGAGGCCGGTTTACCAGCTGGGGTTCCCTTTAGAACTCATATCACCCATTTTATTTTCTAAAAGTCATGTTGGCTGCCATTTTGTTTCCGGATCCAGTTCAAGGTGCTCACACTAGTGCTTAAATCCCTAAATGCCCTAGGTCCCAAATAAATAGGAGATGGCAGCCTTCCTTACAGACCCTCTTGGGTGTTGTGATCAGTGGTGGGTGGGCTCTTGTTGGTTCCACTATCTTCAGAGATTCACAGGGGTGACCCCTAATCTTTGGAATTCTCTCTCCACAGAGGTGCAACCACCGCCTTCATTGGACAGCTATTGTTGTATGCTGAAGACACACCTCTTTGTCATGACCTTTGGCTGCACACACGCGCGCGCGCACACACACACACACACACACACACACAGAACCATTCTAGATACATTTGTAATTTGTCTAAAACTGTGTTTAATGCTGCATTATTATTATTTTTTTGCTTTAACCCACCCTGGGAACGTCTGGTGAAGGACAGGTAATAAACATTATTCTTATTCTTATTCTTATTCTTTGATAGCCAGCCCACCCCCCATAGCTGCAACCCGACAGAACTAGGTTCCCTACTCCTCCCACCTCTGCCATCTAGCCAGCTCTCTTCCTACCCACCCTTACTCCTTCCTGGTAACAGATCCTGGGTTTGCCACCTATTGTGCTTTCAGTCCAGGCTCCTTGACTGGTACACTAGTACGGCCCAAGCTTTTTCAAACACCTGTTTGCCATGTTCATTTTGCAGTTTTCAAAGCTACACTTAACACATCCTCACTACATCTAAAACCACATGGTTACTGCTACCTCTCCCCACGATATGGCTGCCTGTGGCATTCTCCAGCTTTGCCTTTGCAAATCTAGCCAGCCACTCTGCCAGGTCCAACAAACAGGGAGAGCATGTCATGGTTACTAAGCAACCATAGGAGAAGCTCCTCAGTCACCTATACGGCTGGAAAGCACATCCTGGTGTTGCCTAGCAACCGCAACACACAGTCCTCCATTTTCTAGAGTCATCAAAATGGTCGCCAAATAAGGCAGCGGCGATGGTGTCAGCCCTGGCCATGCCAACAGAGCCCCAAAAGGGCTTATATTAGAAGAGCAACAGGATGCCCATCAGATTGGCTATTTATTTATTTTTTTACTGCTTTCCAAATCTGTACCCTAGAACATCTGGGGAGACACCCTATTAGACTGAACTGTAGTGGGTCATCTCTAGCAATTGCAAAGGGATTGTTTGCATTTGGGGAATTTAAACAACTCCAGGTGATGGATTTAGAGTCTTGAAGGTTCTTCCCCTGTAGCCAAATAACACTGATGTTGGGTTTTTAACATACCTTGAAAACCACAGGCTTGTACTGCATTAGGGACTTACAGTTTAGCATGTTTTGCCAACAAATAAATCAATAAGCAACACTTGGGATGAAGAATCTAAGGAGGGTGCAGGTTTTTCTTACATCAGCGTCTAGCCAGTCTGTCGATTTTTTATTTCATTGGCCCCAAACTGAGACAGTGGCATTTCATCAATAGTACTGTGCAGTTTCCTTCAACAGCCTTTGAGAACACATTTGAGCAATGAAACGGCGAATGTCAAAAGTAATTCATATTGGTTCTTACACCATGGACACTGATTGCATGCAAAGGTTCCTGGTGGATAACTGAGATGTTCTTACAGAATGAGCTATCCAAGTGATGTTGGTGTATCCCATCCCATCAAGCCCCACCCACCAATGTGGATGAGAAGCATCGTGTTTCAAGATGCAAAAAATGGAACAAGCTCCTGTGTGGATGATGGCACATAAGCACACACCAATTGATCCAGGTGTGAGTTTAAATGCTCTGGTGTGGACACAACCTTTGTATGAAATCACTAAGTGCATCGAAGCCTTGTGAACCACAGAAATCCATACTCTAAATAAGATAAATGCAAAATTCAGGGTCATTACTAGTGTCAGCTTCTTCTGATTCATCCCCTGAACATGTTAAAAAGTGCTGAGTGTGAGCCACCGCACTGGGAGCATCCCACCAACCACAAATAGTTGACTCATCCACCAGCGACTCAAGATGTTGCTTTATTTTGCTGCCTGCTTGGGATTGCAGAAGCAGGATTTCTGAAGTATCTGGCAGGGCACAATAGAATAACAAAATTGCAGAAGGTACCCCCCAAGGTCATCTAGCCCAGCCCCCTGCAGTGCAGCCATCACAGCTAAAGAATCCCCTGACAGATGACACCCCTAACCTCCGTTCAAAAACCTTCAATGATGGAGAGTCCACCGCCTTCCAAGGGAGTCCATTCCACTGTCATATAGCTCTCAGCAGCAGCAAGTTCTTCCAAATGTTTAGTCAGAATCTCTTCTTGTATTTTATTTTATTTTTTATTAATAATTTATTTACAACATAGTCCACAACAACTCACACATACATACAAACAAGCCCACCACCATTGACAATTTAATTATCAAAATTAAACTCCTATCCCCTTAGATAAAGAAAATGTAACATAAAAATAAAAGACTTCCTTTATCCTGTAAATGGCCTCCTTATTTACTTCTTGTATACTGGTTTTTTAATATGTGATTATTACAATATTTCCTAGTTATGACTTTAAAAAACCACAAAGTCTCTTATAGAAATTAATCGAAACAAGTCCAGGTATATATTTTGGGGCACTGTTTGATAAAGTATTCTCTGCATTTTCCCCATTCTTTTTGAAATTCTTGTCTAGGTTGTCCCCTAATTGTTTCTGTTAATCTTGTATTTTAAATCCATTAGTTCAGATCCCACCCTCTGGAGCAACAGAAAACAAACTTGCTCCCTTTTTTGTGTGACAGCCCTTCAGATATTTGAAGATGTCTATCGTGTCACCTCTGTGTCTTCTCTTCTGGCAGTCTGCACTCAGTTCAACAGATCACAAGGTATTCAGATCTGATGCAGAAAAAACCACAGAAGTTAAATGAACTTTGAGAGTAGAGCTGTTATTCTAGGTTAACTGACTGCATCCAAATATGTGCTGTACTGATGAGAGCCCACAGCTCCCAGACAATCAAATGCAGAACCACTTCTTCCCATTGCATGCATCTAAAAGTGTAATTGATTGATGAAACAAAATGGTGTTGAAAGGACACTGCATTAAGGCCGCAGATATGTGTTTGCAGACACATCGTAGCACATGACAAAATGAGTGGTAGCCTCCTGCTTTGTGCAAACTCAGCAGCACACCTGGGTTAGTGGCCTAAAGTTTAGCCTGGGGAGGGGAAGCATGCAGTATTTGGTGGGAGGGGAGCAGATCTCCTACCCCTGGGATGGGGAAAAGTGCTTAGAGCTGGGTGTGAACCTCTGAGAGGTGAGCTGGGCCAAAAGACAGATTGGAAATGTTTGGCAAGGCTGTTCTGTTTTTGCAGCAAAACAGTCTCCCACACATTGGGCCTGGGACTGAGGTTTAATAGACAACCCCGGAGCGCCCAGCCAATATTGATATAGCATTATATTGCACACACTTGTTCGGCACAGGGTTCATTCCAGATTAATAAGCCTCGTGCTGAGTGTCCCTGTTGGAAGTGCGTAGGCAGAGCCCTAACTTGGGTTGGAGGAAAGCTTGCCTCTCCAGTATTGCAAAGCAACAGACCACAAGAGGTTGCTCAAAGTTTACACATCTGGAATAAACCTGGCTCTCAGCATGTTTGCAACCCAAATACCAAGGATGTACACTTACGGGCCAGGCCAATGGTTTTACAGTTCATTCCTTTTTCTGAACAGCCTGTAAACACAGCAACCACACAACCCTTCAACTTTCGGAGTGGGCTGAGGATTATTAGGGCTACCCCGGCTGCTCACGCCCATAGAACATCTTGGATGTCTGAAAATGAGAGCATGCCTTTGCACAGACAGAAGGCTCCAGTGGTCTCTGGATGACTCTGCTCTGAACGTAAGGTTGGTCCAGTGTCACCTGGTGCCTGTTGGACTGGTGGGTGGAAGGCTGGAGGCCCAACAGTAGGTGGCGCCAGAGCCAATGACAGGCAAAGCCAACAAATTCTAGTTTTGTCCCCATCTTCCTCCTTGCTGTTCTCTACAATGAAAACCATGAAGCTAAGGAGGAAGAAGAAGCTAGCAGGCAGGCAGGGCCACCTCCTGGGCTGGTTCTAAAAAAGAAGGCAGACAGGTGGAGGCGGACTGGGGTATGGGGGCAGCACCCTACTATACCGCCCAACATTTGGAGACCCAAAACTGGGACAAACATCTTCCAAGATGAGCTGCCATGCAAGTCATGTGACCCAAGCATTGCTCTCGCCCCCCAAAAAGCACTTTTTCAGGGTGAGAGTGCAGAGCAAGTGTGTGAGATCACAACACGAAATATTGGATGTGCCCCACATGCCCTAATGGGCCAGCCTTAACTTACCGTATTTTTTGCTCTATAAGACTCACTTTTTCCCTCCTAAAAAGTAAAGGGAAATGTGTGTGCGTCTTATGGAGCGAATGCAGGCCGCGCAGCTATCCCAGAAGCCAGAACAGCAAGAGGGATTGCTGCTTTCACTGCGCAGCGATCCCTCTTTTCTGTTCTGGCTTCTGAGATTCAGAATTTTTTTTTTCTTGTTTTCCTCCTCCAAAAACTAGGTGTGTCTTATAGAGCGAAAAATACGGTAGTTTGTCAGAGGTGATCCAAGGAATGTGCAGCAGTACTACAAGCAGAACACACATCTCCTATATTTTAGGATGAGGATTGGCAGCTGACAGCCCTGGGGCTTAATCTGTTCCATACCCCAGCACAGACACCTCTGATCTAAAAGAGAATCCCTTATTTTGGACATCAGCTGCCTGCTAAGAGTAACAAGAATGTGGAGAAAGGTGGTTCAGTAACCGTTGTATAACTGGTCCTTTAAACCAGATTTTGACAAGATCCTTCATCAAAGGCTCCTGTGTAACTTAGCAGACAGGGATAAGAGGATGAGTTCTCCTAAAGATTCCTGTCTAGTTAAACAACAGGAAGCAGAGAATAGGAGTAAACAAGTCTTAAAATAGAAGGAAGTAAGGAGTGGGGTCTGTGTTGGTTATTGGTGCTTTTTAACTTGTTCATTTGGAATAAAGTGTGAACCATGAGACAGCCAGATTTGTGGATGGCACCCAATTATTCAAGATGGTGAAAGCCTAAACAGACTGTGAACTTTCTAGATTGGATGAATAGGCAAAAAAAACACAAGTGGTAAGAGATACACACTGGGACAATAATAACAATCCTGATTTCGCAACACTGATGGGGTTTGAACTGCTAGGGAATATGCAAGGCAACTGGTGACATTTTGACTCGGCAAGACTGCAATTTTTAACCTTGTTGTTTTGATCGCAATAGGACTTGTGCAACATTTATTTAGGGCAGTGTGCTGTTACACATGCGCAGAATGTCTTTGTCTCCTGACTGAACAAAATATCTTTTTCTTTGTACATCTATGGGCAGGTGAAGAACTTCCATATAAGAGAATCCAAAAAAGATTTTCATGAAAAGATTGACTCCATACCTCTTATTTTGAAATTAAGCCATACCATGTGACCTAAGTTTCTGAATTCATGTTGATTTCACCTACACATCCACTGCATTAAAACTAAGCCTACAAAAACGCACAATGTCAGGGACACTTGTGTTAGGATATTTCCGTTCCACCTTAAAAAGGGAGCAGGTTGTTGTGTCACAGCCTGCGTATTTCCTGTTCACAGGAAGTTTATGTTTTTGTATATGCTTTCCCAACAACTTGCTCCTAGTTGGATGCAGTTTTCTTCCCCTCCCCCCAAAAAATCAATTTAATACTTCCTTATCCAAAATATTCTTTTTTCTAAACTGACAAAAAAGTATTCCAACCAACAGACCAAAAAAAGTACAAGTTTATAAAACAGCGAACAGTGTGGAGAAAGACGGAAATAACTTTTTTTCCTCTTGCTTTCGTAATGCAAAAACTCTGGGCTCATCTGATACACTCACACAGTGACAGGAGATAGCAGGCAGGGGAAAAAGAAAGCACTTCTGTGCACATTACATAATTCAGTTATAGCAGGAGTGGGGAATTGCACCCAGCCAGTCAGATCCTGTGGGTAAAACCTCAGTGCCTAGGGCTTGCCAATCGTATGGTCGGCAATTCGAATCCCCACGGCGGGGTGAGCTCCCGTCGTTCGGTCCCAGCTCCTGCCCACCTAGCAGTTTGAAAGCACTCCTAAGTGCAAGTAGATAAATAGGTACCGCTTTATAGCGGAAAGGTAAACGGCGTTTCCGTGTGCTGCGCTGGTGCTGGCTCGCCAGAGCAGCTTCGTCACGCTGGCCACGTGACCCAGAAGTGTCTCCGGACAGCGCTGGCCCCCGGCCTCTTAAGTGAGATGGGCGCACAACCCTAGAGTCGGACACGACTGGCCCGTACGGGCAGGGGTACCTTTACCTTTACCTTTTAGTCAGATCCATAACTGGTCTGTGGGCCATTTTTGACAGGTGGGCATCTGCAGGTAGGTCTGGGAGGGACCCCTGTTGAAGAGCCACTGGTGGTCAGTATATGGTCTAGCTTGGGATAAGGCAGCTTCCTATGTTGACCATGGAACCAAGTGCCTAAGAAGAGATGCTTTGCAGGGGAGTTGGACTTTGGGTCCCTTCTAACTGTACAATTCTCCGAGGTGGGCTCTCCTTCGCTGGAGGAATTTTTCGCCAATGTTGGGTGGTCATTCTGCAGGGATGCTGTCATTCCAAGGTTCCTGGGATGATCTCCGAGGACGCTTCCCAACTCTGATAATCTGTGTTCTTTACACTTGTACACATTGGCCTAGACAGGGCAAAGGGAGAAGCATCCACTTTGCTGCGTTAATAGTGCAAACTCTTGACAGTTTTCTTCCCTTTTGCATTTTGACGTTTGGCTTTGTTGCAGAAGCTGAACCAGTGGTGAATGAGGGGGCAGTAGCTGAGGGCCACGATAAATGGAAGACTCTGCCAAAGCATGTGGCTGTGCCCACCAGAAAGGAGGAGGTTAAACAGCCCTTTTGCTTGTCTCTCCTGAGTGTGAGTCACTGAGCTAGGCAGGTGTTGCTGTGGTCCTCTTCATTTCAAAGACCCTCTTAAAAATTAGTTGCAGTTGTAAGTCGAGGGATCCCACCAGGATTTCCATTTTTAAAGGAACATCAAACCACATTCTACTAAACTAGAATAAAACAAGAGTGCCCCCTGGTGTTTAATTAAATATAAGTTTACTGATTAATTTATTCTTCTTCTTCTTGTTGTTGTTATGACCCACCTTTCCTACAAGGAGCTCAAGGTGGCTTACCCAGTTCTCTCCCTGCAACAAGGCTGCAAGGTGGGTTAGGCTAAGGCAGTGTGGACCGAGCCCATGAGCTTGAGAGCCAGGTAGGGATTTGAGCCCTGGTCTCTCCCAAGTCTTAGTCCAACACCATAACCACGGCACTACACTGGCTCTCTTAATCGTGTAATTAAGGCTGAACCTCTATGCACACTCATTGAGGAGTCAGAATCATCAAACACAGTGGGACTTACTTCAACAGGGACTTGCATAGGTTGTCCTACGAGTTGCTTTAAGGTCACATCTCTGTATCTGCAGCAAAGCAAGTGAGAGCAAGGAGAAACACCCCAGCTGTTATAACTGGGAAAAGTGCTGTGTTGCATATCTGCAATTCAGCTCACCATGAGAAATTAGAATTCTAGGTGTTTGCATGCCATTCTCCTACCCCCTGCCCCATTCCTAGCAAAATGTCCATCTTTGTAGCAGATTGGGTCCCTGGAGAGCTGCTACTCCATCAGTTAGAGCCAGAGCACACTACCTGTTGCAGTGGAGTGGGAGGCCATGTTCTGCTCTTCCATTATTTAGTATTTTATTTTATTTTAACAAAGCTTAGATGCTGCTTGATTGTAGTAAAACCTCTAAGCAGCTTACAAGAAATACTACAATTATCAACAAAGCAGTTAAAAACAATAAAGATAGACGATAAGATAATTAAGATTAACGGGGGGGGGGGGAGAGAATCAGATCAACACCTGCATGTTTGGATACACTCACCAAAGCAAAAAATGTATTAAGCGGGCACTGAAAAGACAACGGCAAAGGCGCCTGCCTCGTGTTAATAGGCAGGGAGTGTAGGTGCTGCCACACTAAAAGGCTGATTTCTTACAACTGTGAAGCAAACCTTACATGGCCCCCATAACACCATCAGTTCTGCAGATCGGCTGTGGGCACATGTGCTGTACCTACATTTCACAACAAACCAGAGAGACAACACTGACATCTGGTGGTAGCTTTATGAAAGGGCAACAACACATGGGCTCTGTTATCAACAGGCGAAGTTGTTTAAATATATAAAAAAAATGTAACAGTCACTGGACAGGGAACGGATTAAGTTAAGGTCTTAAAATCTGGGTGTTTTAGGAACTGTCTTGCCAGAACATTTGGCAGGCTTCTGTGACAGGGGAGAGCTGTTCTGTTCCTACTGACATTTGCATTCCAGGCTGAGAGTGCCATCAATACAGGAACAGCCAACTTCCTGCGACTGGGGATTTCAGACATCTGTGTGCATGTTCAATGTATCTCGGCCGCTTTGCGAGTGCAGGTCCTGGATGACTTTGTGCACCTGGAAGGAAAAGAGCTCACATCATAATAAGCTAATGAGACTCTAAGCCAGCTAGTTTGGACTCATTTGAGAAAGAGGTGAATGTAAGGAGAGACCCACTGGAGCAGGCCAAAGACACATCTAGTCCACTGTTTTTGCAGTGGCTGCTCAGATGCCTCCAGGAAGTGCGCAACAAAGAGGACCTCAGTGCAATAGCGTTATCCCATCAGTAACCTCCAGCAACGTATACAGAGGCATATTGCTTCTGGTATTGATGATAATATAGCCATCATGTATCCTCCCTGAAGGGGACGCGGATGGCACTGTGGGTTAAACCACAGAGCCTAGGACTTGCTGATCAGAAGGTCAGCGGTTTGAATCCCCGCGACGGGGTGAGCTCCCATTGCTCAGTCCCTGCTCCTGCCAACCTAGCAGTTCGAAAGCACGTCAAAGTGCAAGTAGATAAATAGGTACCACTCCGGTGGGAAGGTAAACGGCATTTCCGTGCACTGCTCTGGTTCGCCAGAAGCGGCTTAGTCATGCTGGCCACATGACCCAGAAGCTGTACGCTGGCTCCCTCAGCCAATAAAGCAAGATGAGCGCCGCAACCCCAGAGTCGGTCACGACTGGGCCTAATGGTCAGGGGTCCCTTTACCTTTTTATCCTCCCTGAATTTGGCTAATCCCCATTTATTGCTGTCCAAGAGGGCAGCTGTCATTAAACTTCGTGCCAGCAAAATCCATAGTTTAGTTGTGTGGTACATGAAGAAGTATTTATTTTTGTCTGTCCTGAATCTCCCACTGTTCAGTGTCCTTGGTGAATAAGGAAATATCTATGGGGAGAACGCCCTCCTGGCCTGAAGGTTTCTCGTTCTCAATTCCACTCTATGGGGATATGCCACATCTTCTCATCTACTGCTACAGACTGGGGTTGTTTTCATTTCCCAGTGTTACAAAACTTCTTTTTTTAATAATAATAATAAGAAGAAAAAACTATTTGAATTTGATTTTTAATGGTCTTATATTTTATGTTCTGCAGTAACAGAAATAACTAGTGACAATTACTAACAGTCATTTGGCGTACATGGAAGACCTTTACAAAAAATGAAAGCATGAGTTCCAACATCAAAAGGGTACATTTTGGGCAAAATGCAGATATTGTCATTCTCAAGTGTATTACTTTTCTATTTTGTTTTTGCAAAAAGGTTTGTAGAATGTACTTTGAACACAGGGCTCAGTAGAAAGCAACCAGAATGTTATCACAAAGACCCTGCAAGTTGATCTCTTAATGAGAGCTTCTTGTGCAACTACTAATGATATCCCTCTTTTCATATTGAAATGCAATGGCCTAATGTCTGGTTCCCAAGTTACATTAGGGTATGATTTTTGCGTGAGGGAGGCAGCTGGTGTGCTGGCAGATAGCAGCTGTCAGAAGCATCAACTTCTAGCATAGGTTGTTTGTTTGTTCAGAGACTCATATCATTCAATATGTCAAAGCTGACATTTGCGAGAACCTGGCCCACTTGCTTCTTGCTTCCATGGGTGCGGGTGCAGGAGAATGGGACCAATGTGTGCAAAATCCCATTGCGGAATAATGTGGGAACTAGCCTCAGAAGCCACGTTCAGTGCAGCATAGATCAACCCAAGGATGCTTGTGTTGCATTCTACAAAATGCAAAGCAGTGCATCAATGTGCACAGGGCACTTTGTGTGAATCACTCCCTGTGATTTCAGGAGCATAACAGGGATAGGATATTTGAAAGAGCAGGAAGGACAGAGGGGAGCCATGCAGCCTGGCCTTTCCAGAAGGGGCAAGTCAATTCGCCCTTCCAGTTCAGCTTATCTCAACAAGGATCTGCAGTGGCAAGGCGAAACGAGTGGTTTTCTGAACACAGTGGGGAGACCATGAGTTCTTCAGGGTTAGACTTAAATTAACTTTCATTAGCTAGGACCCTTTTAAAATATAATCTCTAATGATGACAGGTGAAGGTAGACTAGACCCAACCCTTACACCCTTGGAGCTTTTCCCATTCACGTCTTCTGCTCTTCTGATTAAAGGAGATCCTGGAAAGGTGGAAATCTTGATTGCCTGGGATGTCTTAACACAATTCTTCCAAACTTGCTTTAATAAGCCCATGGAAGGCTGGCTGAAGCTACCAGAAATTCCAGGTTTCCTTTTATTCAACCAGGAACACTTAATGAAAACCAGGATGACCTAGAAATGACAACTACCAAAAAGTGTCTTTCTTCTAAGGTCAAAGGTAAAGGGAAGGCATGGGAATGAAGTGTGTCCCATTCCAAAGTATTGTCTTTGGACTATTACAGGCAGCATTCTGTACTTGGTGGTGCTTTCAAGAGCCAACTAACTGATTTACTTACTTGCAAATAGTCCAGTGGCTGCAGAATCTGTACAGGCAAATCTCAGCCTTGGCAAGTCACAGCAATAGCATTGCTGCTGTTATGGCAGAGAAAGGGGCTCAATCCAGCAGGCAGAGGCTTCCCATCTGGTGCTTAGGACAGTCCTCAGTCCCAAGGATCTCTCCCTTATTTATGAACCTCTACTACATCTTTCTGCAAAAGGTGGTCAGACAAAGGAGTCTGAAAGAGGTTCTGGTAGAACCCTTTGCCTTGCATATAAGTGAGTATTGTTGACCCTTCAGCACTTGCAAAGTTCATGATACAGCTCCACTGAAAACGAGTGGCCATCTAGAAACTGATGGTGCTGTCCCAAAGGAAAACTGTCTCTATTCTACATAAGAGTTTTGCAGAGAGCCTAGTGTTCCTCAAGAGAAAGTTCCCCCTTTTCTGCAGTAAGAAGAGGCCAGTTCACTGTAGTAGAAGGAAAGGCTCTTTTTTTAAAAAGGAAATAAAACAACAAAATATTTAAGTAGCTGATGTGAGCTTTGATTCTGCTAGAGCCTGCCTCATCAGAGTTATGTATGAAATGGGTTCCTCTGCCACCTTGCTAGATCTACGATCCTTATATTTAGGGTGCCTGGGTTACAATTCCAGACTGCCACTATTCCCAGAGTGGAATTCAGTCACATGCTGGCAAATTTAGTTGCTTGGGAGGTCTTGTGCAACAAACCTGCTTCCCCCAAAGGTCTGACTTTTTGCCATATGGAAAGTGATGAGCGTGAATACGCTGGAAAATGCGTAATAACACTTGCTTTGTTGCAACATCGGCTAACCTCCCAGCAATGGCTACCCTTTAAATAGCCCACATTCCCTGCAAATCAGGGTGAATGCACAATAAACAGGTCGTTTTGCTTTTGCTTTTTACCCCCTCCCACATACATGCTAGGATCCAGAGCTAGCCACACACACACTTTGGCATACATATAAAGCACATTAACCTCTCCAAAGATTCCCAGGATTTTGGGGTGGTGGAGTGGGGAGGGGATATGCTTTAATAGTATGGGGTGTAAACAGCCACAATCTGGGGTCTATTTGGGCTTGTGCTTCTTTTCCTCTATCTGCAGACAAGAAGAAACTGACCCCCAAACTTAGCTGAAGAACTTTGAAGGACTGGGGAGGCCTTTTGCAGCAAGGAGGCTGTCTCCTTAAGTTTGAGGGGTAGATCTGGAGGCATTTGCTGGGAATGTTCCTTTTTTATGTTGCATGCATGATGCTTGTGGCATGGAGCATGACGGAGAGTGGCTCAAGTGAGTAGTCAACTGGAAGGTTGCTCGGAGGGCCTGGAACCACAATGGCGATGCTCAGTTCCACCTCCGCTGCTGGAGGCAAGATGCTTTTGAATATCAGTTGCTGGAAATTGCACGCAAAAGGTATCTGGCACCCTGGTCTCCTTCAAGAGGAATGGGGGATATAAAGCAAACAAGTCCTCAATGGCAACATCACCATTAGTTTGGTCACTGTGAGAATGCTGGACTAGATGGGCCATTGGCTTGATCCACCAGGCTCTTCCCATGTCCATATGGGCTTAAGAAGAGGTTACAAGGAGCACAGCATTCCCTGCTGTGGAATTCCACACCTAAGACCTCTGCGGAGTAGCTGCTGTGGGTTTTAGGAAGACAGGAAAGGACTTCCATGGTGACAAATCCCATAGCTGTGCTAGGTTGCTTTGACACTCACAAATTTATCTGGAACTGTCATGCTTGCTTCATGCTTATTTTACAGACAATGCCCAATTGTTAGGTTTCCTCATTGCAGGTTCCACCCATTTTATTTCCTGTTCAGAATGTCTGGGGCAGTGTGGGGTGTAATGAATTGGTGCCTGGACTAGTAAGCTTACGTTTCTGGTGGAAGGGTTAGGGTGGGCTCTAATTGCTGGCTTCCTTGCATAAGTTAAAACTGTCTCCTCCCAGAGCAGATGCTGACTTAACTAAGAGGAAATTCATCACTAACCTCCAGCAAATCTGAACAGGGAGTGATAGCGCAGCCAGAACCTGCAAAAAGGAAACTTGCAATTAACATTGCAGGGGGCTTAGAGGTAAGTATTGTTACTGCCTTCAAAGGAGACCAGGGCAGTTTTATGTTTTCGACTGAGACTGAATTCTATGTAAAAACTGTAGGAGGATCTTGGCTGTAGGGAAGGGCACAGCTGAACTGTATAGCACTATATTAAATGCTGTGTGTAACTTCTGTTTTAATTCAATTCCAGGCACCTGCAGGTAGGATTGGGAGACACCTCTGCCTGAAATCCTGGGCAGCCACTTCCAGTCAGTGTAGACAACACTAAGGTGGATGAACCAATAGTCTGACTCAAGTATAAGACAGCTTCCTATGCTCCTTTGTTAAGTACAAGTCCCTTCACTTTGCAAACTGAACATCAGATAGGACTGAGCAAGGACCTTTGCTGCCCTATGAACAACAATCAGAATTTCCACAAATCTTCTTGTTAAAAACACCAGCAGAGGGCCTCCCTGGCATCATCAGACCACAAACCAGCTTCAGGACTGGTTCTCTCTAACCTCTGCTGGTTCAGCTCCCAGGTCAATCCTCCTGGCCCCCTCCCTACATAAATGGCTCTTCACTAAGCGATCTGCTCCTGATTCAGCCCAGAACTCCTGCTCTGTTCATTCAGATCTTCTGCCCGTCTCCAATCTTGTTCTCTTTCCCTTTACCAAAAGACCATCTCTGGCCATGGACCGGTTTTTCCTCTGCAAAAGTTTATGCTGGGCTGCTGACTGTCACACCCCATGGATCTTATCCTGCCATCACTTATTGCATCACTGGAGCCTCCGCTGACAGCATATTTGATATGGGACTGTTTAGAACACGCACCAGCGAATGCTCACCGTGCTTCATTTCTTTACAGTCAAAAGAATCACACTTTATAAAAAGAAATTCGGTAATCAGAAACTTTACCCGCCCCCAACCCCCGGAAAAGGTGCAGTTATTTAGAGACACAGCTAATGTGTGTCTGAGTAGAAGGAGGTGGCTTTTCAACAGAGCCAAGCAGATGTAAATAATCCCCCTCAAACGGACGCACAGATATTTGTCCAGAGTAAACAGCCTTTAAACACTGACCCTCCTCCTCAATCATTTACCATAAAGCTGATTTCCCAGGTTCCAGGGAGGAAGGTATCTGGAACCTCAAAACACTGCTTATATTATCCTTTCAAATAGTTTGAGGATTAAAGCTTTCGAACAGCACGTTTTAAGGGGGAGGAAAGGGGATTCCTCTGTGGTGCTTTGAGAAAAAGGAAATTACTCTGATCCCTGATAGCCTACAACTCCCCTAAGAACTAATGGGGCAACTGTGGGTCCCTTTCCACCATGCAAAATGCATCCCTTTGGGTGTGTGGGACTTGGACAAGGCTTGGCAGAATTCCATTGTGGAAGTTACTTCCAGTGTGCATGGCATATGGACCTTTTAAAAAGATTTCTCCTTTCTCCACAATTAGCTGTTCCTTATTCAAATATTTTTCTCCATTATCAGTCGGTTCCTTTTGGTCAAGCACAATGGGATTTTTAGAATCTAGACCAATCATGGTGAGTGCAATGCATCATATGTCCTCTACAGTTAAGAAGAGATACCAGCTCAAATGTTTCCAAACTGTCTGCATCCATACGTATAAGCCTGCCCAGTTTAAGCTCGGCTTCAGAGGCCCTTGTTCTCTGCGCTGCTGTCATGATCTATTATATTGACCGTTATCACAGACAGGGACTTTTTAGTGATGGCCCCACATCATTGGACTTCTCTCCCCTAGGGAATAATAGGCACAGCCCCATCAATATTGGCTTTTAAAAGAACCCTGTACTTGGCTAAGCTGCTAATTCTTGAACTTTCTTTGTTGTTGCTGCTCATTAATTAGAGGATAGTTTAGAAAGTTTGTTTTGTGCAATTTTTATAAACAAGTTCATTGTAAACTGCCTTGAGGGGCCTGTAAATGGGGAAGCTCAGAAAGTTTTTGGGTTGTTTTTGTGTGTGTGTTTTTTTTTTTGTTTTTGTTTTTTAAGAATAATTATTTACTAAAATGAAATGAAGGGATGGAGGATTATACACACGACAATTTCATTCTGCCCAGAGCTGAAGTGTTTGGAATGTGGAGAGCTACATAGAGAAGCAAAAGTCCACTGAATGAAATGAAAGGCCACTCTTGGTGTTCTGCCGTGTCATGATGTATACAGGAAGCGAGGCTGCTTAAAATATAGCATATCTAGCAGCTACATCAGCAATACACCGGAATAAAAACAGATACTTTTGTGCAGTGCGGGGTTTGTGAGTAATAAAAGACATGTTGTAAATAAAGACAGTCATAAGACAAAAAACGGTTTATGTTTGGGGTGCTTGTTTTTTTAAAACAAAAAACAAAATAAGCACATAATCCATTCTCTGTTTCCTTTTATTTTTATTTTTCCTTTCCAAGTTTATCATGTACTTGGAGAAGGGGGGCAGAGCTGAATTCTGATTAAAACATTCCTTTTTTTAAAAAAAGGAAAGAAAGCATGACCAGCTATACTTGTGTGGAAGAACAGAATGCATTGCTTTTCTAATTTTCCAAATGGCCCTGTTAATGCTTTCTTGAGGAAACCTCCCTATGCTTCCTCTGAAGAACATTCTCAGATGAAACGTCCAACTCCCTGGCACAATGATAAGATTCCTGATTTTAGATAGCAGCAGCTCCTTTAGGGATGATGAAGATCTCGTTTGGGAGGACCCGGATGTATGCTAGCATCTGATAAAATGGAGTTTTATCTCTTTAGGATTTGGAACTTTTTCCCATGGCAGACTTATTCCCCCTCCCCAAGAGCCCCTGAAAAAGGAAGGAACAAGTGAAAGTCCTCTTCTTCTTCTTTTACCCCGTACAGTGCAGAATTAATGCAAATGATGACAAATCTCTTGGAATGCAGCCTTTTAAAAGTAAATTTTAAAAAGAATGTCTGATTGCCAAAGGGTGATCAAAGTCCTGGAAAGAGTTAACACAAAGAGAATAAGAAAGGGGGGGGGATGTTTGAGTTGACACTTAAACAAGAGAGGCGTGTCCTCCTAGCTCCTGATTGGCTTCAAGTTCTATCCAAAAACCTCCCCTCCCCCCCCCCTTTTCATTCCTCCTCCTCCTCCTGCTCTCTAGGTCCCAGGGGAGAATGTGGAATAGTGAGAGAGATCAAAAATAAACCTCTTATGTCAAAGCAAGGGGGGAAGAAAAGTATAAATACCGAGGACTCTGCAGCCAGATTTGGTGCTTCAAAGGCTTGGGAAGAAGCAGCCCAGGGAGAGAGCGGAGCAGCCTAGGGAGAGAGCTAGAGAGCTTCTTAGGAAGGGAAGGGAGGGAAACTCAGAGAGGCAGAGAGAGAGAGAGAGAGAGAGAGAGAGAGAGAGAGAGAGAGAGAGAGAGATCAGGATTCCAACACCCACCCAGCCCCAGCCTCTTTCAACTCGACACACTTTTTTCCAAGTGGATAGCCCGCTTTGCTGCTGCATCTTTTGCCCGGAAAGGTGCAAGAGCTACTTTGGAAGCTGGTAACAGAAGGAACCCCACAAACCAGCCTTTGGGGAGAAAAAGGATTTTCCCGGGGGCCCCCCTCAATTCTCCCTCTACGCTGGGCAAGTTGTTGCTGACTAAACCTGGCATTAAAACCCCAAATTCGTTCACTCTCTCCTATCAATTTCAAGCCACAAGTTTTTCCCTGGGGATCGCGGCTTGCCAATTTGCAGCATACACAGCTGGGGACTTTGCTGTTTTTTCAACTGAGCCTGCACTTCCCATCCCGTCACTGGCTCCCTGATAGCATCAATGCCCCTTTCTCTGCAACCACCACAGCCCTCGGCTGGCAGGCTGGCCGCTGGCCGCACGCTCTTCTTCCCTCTGCTGCTGGTCTTGCGACTGCTGGGCAATGCCTGGGCACTGCCCACCCAGGACAGCGACTCCCAGGGGGTGGTGCCAGTCTGGATGGTCCCTCCGGGAAGCGAAGGGCAGGTTTCCTTCTCCATCCGTGCCTTCAGGAAGGAGTTTGTCCTGCAGTTGGAGCCAGATGCCAGCTTCTTGGCACCTGGGCTGAAGATCCAGCACGTGGGTAGGAAGGAGCTCCTTGCTAAGGAGGACATGGGGCTCCGGAGCTGCTTCTACTCGGGGACTGTGAACTCCCAGCCAGACTCCCTGGTGGCTGTCAGCCTGTGCCAGGGCATCCGTGGCTCCTTCTTGGTGGATGGAGACAAATATGTCATCCACCCACAAGGTCATGAGAATGGAGATCCTCTGCTGCAGGCCCACCAGCTCCAGAAGAGGGGGTGGGCAAAAGAAGCTGGAGAGGACATCCCAGAAGAGGAATCCCGGGTAGCAGAATCCAACAGCACCAGCAGAACCAAGAGGTTCATCTCAGAAGCCCGCTATGTGGAGACCCTGCTGGTGGCTGATGCCTCCATGCTCCAGTTCTATGGGGAAGACCTGACGGTAAGCAGCGCTTCAACTCTCCTTCTCTTCCTTTTAGATGCTCAGAGCAGGTGCAGGTTGGGCGGTGCATGCCAATATGCATGGAATCTTAAGTGGGAATCTTCGAGCTGTGGGTGGGGTGGTAGATCTGGGGTGATGCAGTCAGGGGCAGATCATGGTAAAAGCATGAACCCTGAGCAGTAATTCTCCAAATCTCGCTTGCCTTCAACTTCTGGATGCGTACACACCATACATTTAATGCACATAAACTCCTGGTTGCGTTCACGCAACACATACAAAGCACATTTAAAGCACACACATACCCTAAAAATCTTGAGAACTGCAGTTCACCCCACACAGCTACAATCCCCAGCAAACTACCATTCCCAGAATTCTTGCGGGGGGGTGTGATATGCTCTAAATGTGTGGTTTGTTCACTGCTGTCTTTCAGCCTCCTGTCTGTAATTTTATGGGGTAAGGGCCATAATAATTCTGATCCACGTTGCAGGGCTACTTACTGGGAATAACACTTGTGAAGCACTGTGAACACTTTAAGGCACATGATAGCAAAAATGATCATAGTGGAAAACATCTGGGAGAATGATGCTCCATGCAGGGGTGTGCACGGGGTCGTTGTGGGACAAAGCACTTCTTTGAGACTGCTCACTATTGAAGGGCAGACTTATTAACAAGGAACTTCCGCTAAACAGCAACTGTTCCAACAAGGAACAGTTATCTCCTGCTCCCTGCCCCACCCCAATAACACCCAATTAACACATCCCTCGCAATGTGATGTCATCACGTTCTGCATTTCCCCGCCCCGGCTTCACATCATCGAATATTGCACAGTGTGATGAAGTCATACATCTGATGGATGTTCCTAGATGTTATGGGTTTGGGGTAGGGAACTTGACACCCAGATGACATTTCTGGCAGCTGCCTGAGTCACCTTGTCTGGTGGAGATGAAACGTCTGTATTTTAACTCATCGTTTTCTTTGTACCTGGTAAAGTGCGCTGCAGAACCTGAAAGCTGGTATTTTTCAAAGCATAATTTTGTCCAGAGAGAGGCAAAATTGAACTACGTATTTTGTGGGGGTTTTCAAAGAAAAATTATTGTGGGAAAGGATCACAGCATCTTTTGCCTATGCTAAGCTGATGGCATGAGAACTGTAAAGCAATTTGATATTACAGTCATTAAGCTAATCTGTGTTCCTCGTTATTGTAAGGTCTGCCTCTTTGGTATACTAATTTGGTACCTGATACTACTTTGGGAGACTAATGGGGGGGGGGAGTTGGGGCTTTGTTTAGTAGGAGAAGGGGAAGAGGCACAGTCTCTATTAGTAGCCACATAAGATTAGTAAAAGTTCTAGAAGTCATGTTTTGATGTGAGCCTCCCTCTCTCTTGGGCTGCACCCCCACCCCCACCCCCAAGCCGTGGTTGAAGAGAACCACTTGAACCAGGAGACCCACAGATTTCACAAGTACCATTTACATCAGTAAATTTATGTTCACCGTGTGAAAGTCTTACTCAGCTTTGTTAGCTCTAAAAGGGAAGTTTCTATCCTGGAACTTGTGTGCAAGGAAAATCCTAACTTCTGCTAGGACAGCAGCTTTCACAGTGGTGAAATTAAGCAGAAATTATATGAAGGACATTCTATTAAAATGAGAGGGGAACAGAGGTGCATGGGCCATTACAAGGGGTTCTGCTAACAGAGTATTTGTGGGGGGCCATGTTCATCGTCAGTCCCTGCATTTCTAGTGGGGAAGTTACAGTATTTTATCTGAGGTGCTAATAGCAGGAATGGGCTCAGTACAAGTCAGTTTTATTCGGGAGACCTCCTTCTTTCAGCACATAGCAGGTGGAACTTCAGAAATGTTAAATGTGAATATTTATTACGCAGTAAGATGTATGAAACATTTCCATGATAGGCAGGATGCATGTGGAATCGCACTTTGGTCTCTTCCAGACTTTTGCTCTTTTGGGGTGGGATTCAACCACATGCCAGCAAACTCAGATTGCACAAATAAAGCTGGTTATTGCTCTGTGCAACAAACCACCCTCCCCACTCAAATCAGACGTTTTGTGATGAGGGAAATGATTGGGAAGCGCACCCTTGGAAAGCGAGGGATAATAGTTGCTTGGCACAGGTTGATATACCCTTCCAACAAACAAATCTGAATGTGTGCTCAATGGACAGCTGGCAGAAATGACATGGAACTGCCGAACTAAGGAAACCTTGACTCTTAGGGCAGGAAGAGAGAAAAGTTTGTAACGGTTAGAGACTTTGCTTCCTATGGTGTCGACACACACACACACACACACACACGACATACGTACAAGTGTAACTTTCCTTTATCCTACTTTTGCTCTCGATCAAACAGATTTTGCAGATTTTTTTAAACAATGAAAAAAACTTTCCAGCTCTATTAACCTGAGGTGAAAACCGCATGGCTGTACATATGCCACAAGCAGCAATCACTTTTTCAAAACGATTTCAATAAAAATAACACTCTAGTCCTTTGTCTGAGAAAGACTAGAGCTGAGTCAATTACATCCATCATCTCCCTATAGAAAGGATTTATTCCAAGCCTTTGGCTTAACCCTTTAATCCTTATCCCCAATTGCAAAGAAGGCTATGTATACAGAACTGCATTTTCTTCAGTCGTCCTGCTGCTCTTGTTTCTTCCCCTTCTCCACCCTTTTCCCTCTGCTGTGTTCTCCATTACTGGAGTTAAAATTGCAGGATCCTTAAGGCTAGGGACCTATATTATTATTATTATTATTATTATTATTATTAATATTAATATTAATATTACTTTTTACTCATGTAATCGCTTTACCCCCTATGTGCCTACTCGACAGTTTCAATGTGTAGAACTGGCAGTCTTACGCACAATACCCATTCTAAACATTTCAGAAATTCTTCCTTTAGTTTGCCATAACTTGCACTTTGGAACTCCCTGCCTATTGATATCAGGCAGGCACTTCTACTATTTTTCCTTTGTTTGTGTGCCTGCTTAATACATTTTTTATTAGGCCTATTGACATGTGTATATGTTGCTGTGCTTTTAATCAGTTTTTAGCTAACTGCTGGTTTAATTTTTTTATGTTTTACTTATTTTATCTGTTTTCATTGTTTATTTTAATATTTTATGTCAACCGCGTAGAGGTGTCATGACAAACAAAAGTGGTATATTAATTTTGTAAAGTAAGAAAATAAATAAATAAATAAAATTGCTATGTCGCTTTGAAAAATGGTAGACCTTGGATGGTGCTATACGAATACATAATGCTTCAGTAGACATCTCACTAGGCTGAACTCTGGCTCAGACGATAGACTCCCTGCTACAGTGCCAAACCTCTGTAATACTAATAACCCCCTTATATCCAGACGTCATGCGGATCTGGGAATCTCGCCAACAGCAGTAGAATGTCTAAACTGGGTAAAATATGAATCGTAAATCTGTACAGTAGTCAAGAAACACAATGGATTTCCCAAAATAGGAAGATATTGAACGACAATTGCTGTTTTTCCCTAGAAGTGATTTATTTTGGATAGTTGTTTGTCTGTTTGCTATGCCTTTAGACACCTCTTAAGATATTGTAACCATATTTGGATGATGACTGCTGAGAACAAGCATCAGATTTTTGTCTCTGTTTGGGTACAATTGTTTGCCATTTTGAATTAAGATGGCGGGCTGAACCTTTCAAAGCTGCACTGATTTAAATTTCTGGTTTCGAAACTGCACTTGTTTTTGGTTTTTGTCTTGTTTCTTAGAATCCCTGAGCAGGGCTGGGCACAAGTGTGCTGATTTCTTAAATTTCTTAACAGTATTGCCTTCATAGCTGTCAACTTTTCCCTTTTCTTGCGAGGAATCTTATTCAGAATAAGGGAATTTCCCTTATAAAAAGGGAAACGTTGACAGCTATGATTGCCTTTCAGAGCAGCATACATCACGTCCCATGCAGCCGCACATCCAAGCAGTGGCCAAACCCATGTGCTTCACAGTATTCCTAGCCTGGGATTCTGATCTCAAAGCAACAAATGGGAACAGTATGTCCATCTGGAAGCTCCCCCCACCCTTACAGTCCTTCACAGTCCATACATAGTCATAGGAATCCTCTGCACACTGGGAATTTTGGATCCTGCTCAGTTGTGTTTCCCCCTGTTGGACCTTAAAGACTTGGGATGATGTTAGAGACAGCCTTGGGGCAGATCTACATCACACACTTAAAGACACACATTTAAAACACATGACTTCCCCCAATGAACCCTGGGAACTATAGTTTGTTAAGGGTGCTGGGAATTGTAGCCCTGTGAGGTTGGAATAGCAGCTCCCAGGATTCTTTGGAGGAAGTCATGTGTTTTAAATGTGCACTGGATCTCGGGCACCTGGGGCGGCGTGCCCAGGGGTGGTGAGAACCATCCATAGGAGCAGGGTGAACCACCCATAGGGACAGCATGACCTGTGCCTTCCCTATGGGCACCACGTGGCCTGTCCCTATGGGTGCCACGCAGCATCCATAGGGACGGCACAGAGTGTGGGATGCCCTTAGGGAGGGACTGGGCATGCTGTGGGGCCTCAGCCACTCTACAGATGGGGGGTGTTAAGTTGTGGGTGAACATATCAGACGACACAGCGATTCTTCAAACAGCTCTTATTTATTCACAGGCCAGAACTGAACTGAAGGGTTCAGCCCGCCCGCTTATATAGAGCTCCACTACAACGCAACTGTAACAACTTTCTGTAACTATCCAATCACTGAACGTCACTTTCAATCCCTTATTTGCATATGTGGACTTGAGTGAAAACTATCTACAGTATCCCCCTGCTGGCCCAGGGTGAGAACTTCAGTACATAACAGGGGGAGGCAGCCAGTAGACTGTGCGGAGCCTGCAGGTGCCAACACACATTGCTCATGCGCGCTGCATGCCCCGTGGTGAGTGCCACTGGCCATTTTGTCACCCCCCCCATCAGGGTGGCACCCGGGGCGTACTGCACCCCCCCCTCCTACACCCCTGCATTGGATGTGCTTTAACTTAATAGTGTGGATTGGTTAGGCATTTGCAACAGGTGCTGGGTACCTGTCCCCAGTCTTGCTCCCTCTACCACCCAACTGACACTCAAATACTGTGCTAAGCAGCTGACCTATGGAGTGCAGGTCTGCAGGGCCTGATGCTCTCCAGATGCCTGGGACTATTACTCTCATCAGCCGCTGCTGGGTGGCATCTGGAAAGCATCAGGTCAGGGAAGGCTGTTCCAGGCTACAGATGTCTAATGGAGAATGCTTATCTCTCTCTCAAACTACAATTTCCAAGATTGCTTTGTGGAGAAGTCATGACAGATGAGAACGCAATGCTGTGTAGATCCCCATCAGGCTGTGGAGGGCTAGCCTACAATAGCTAGGTAAAGGTAAAGGGACCCCTGACCATTAGGTCCAGTCGTGACCGACTCTGGGGTTGCATCGCTCATCTCACTTTATTGGCCGAGGAAGCCGGCGTACAGCTTCCGGGTCATGTGGCCAGCATGACTAAGCCGCTTCTGGCAAACCAGAGCAGCGCATGGAAACGTCGTTTACCTTCCCGCCGGAGCAGTACCCATTTATCTACTTGCACTTTGATGTGCTTTCGAACTGCTAGGTTGGCAGGAACAGGGACCGAGCAATGGGCGCTCACCCTGTTGCGGGTATTCGAACCGCCGACCTTCTGATCGGCAAGTCCTAGGCTCTGTGGTTTAACCCACAGCGCCACCCACGTCTCAGCCTACAATAGTTACAGAGCTCTATTTCCCAGACTTCCATGAAGGGAAGCCATGATAGCTAAGCTCATTTAAAGCTAAGCAGGAATAGCCAATGCTGTGCCCTTCAGATGCTGGGCTCTATCTCTCATCAGCCCCAGCCGACATGGCCGGTGGTCAGGGATGAGGGGAGCTGAAATGCAGCAAACATCTGAAAGGCTCCACGTTGGCTTCCCCTAGTCTATAGTGTTCAATGAAAGCCCTTTGCCATCTTCCTCACATTTCAGAAGGCCTACATTAGCAGCAGTACATCGTTCCAATCTCCTGTGGAAGACTAACCAAACAAAAGCATCCATATATATCACTTGCCCACAGCTGTTTCTGAAGGCACTGGTGGTGGGGTTAGATGGAGGGGAAATACGTGTGTGTCAGTCTGGTCTGCCTGAAAAGGTACACACATGTCGCAGAAACATTGAGTCAGAAGGGTCCATGTTTACTTGGCTTCCTTGCAATCCTTGCAGCCGCATTTTCATCACTAAACATTAAAAGGTCAGGCGCGTCCTTTGCAAGTTGTTTTCCGACATTAATTGTGGTAGAGGAGGCCCCCCAAATAGCTCAGATTCACACAGATGGACAAAGAGGTAGTGGCTTCTGTTTTACCTCCCAAACAACCATCACAACATGCCTTCCTGCTCTATATTGTTGCCTAGGCTGCTCTGTCCCCTGCTCTGGATAGAGTGAGTCATACTCTAGCTATACTCAGAGAAGACCCAATAATCCATTGCACAAAGGGAAAATGTATGTTTGTCATTGCCCCCACTTTGGCTTCTGGCCCTGCCCACCACTGACATGTGGCTCCCAGAGGGGTCAAGCTGCTTAGACAGATAATGGGGAGGGGAGCAATTTGCAAAGGCTCAGCTCGGGCCGCCTCTGGAGTCTGACTACATCCTTGGAAGAAACCCAAAGGATAAGCAAAATGAGGGTCTAGTTCCATTTGGTCAGGGGTGGGGAACCTTTTTTGAACCACTCCCTCCTGGGCAACCTTCTGCCATCATCAAGGTGCCAGGAGTGGGCGGAACAATGAATATACATTTTACCTTTGTACAGTAGGCTGCTTTCTACACACACCCCTCTCTGTCCCCAGTCTGGCAAGAAAGAGGCATCATCAGAGTTCAAGGACAGCGGCAGAAACACTCCAGGAAGTAAATGGAAGGAAGAAATGGGGGGGAGAGTGTGACCTGAGGAGAGTCCCAAGGGCCAAACAGAGAAGTCGGGGGGCACCTTTTGCCCCTAGGCCTCAAGTTCTGCAATTCTGATTTAGGTATTTGCCCTTCTCTCTTCCAAAGCACCTGACTAGATGTTTGCTCTCATGCAAAGCAGCTTGAACTGTGTTTGGTATCTGCTTGGAGCCATAAGCTTGAGGAGTTAATAAGCAGATTCTGAAACGTATCTCCACACAAAAGCTGTGGGGCTCTTTCCAAGTCTGCAATCCACACACACACACACACACACACACACAGTGGACTACAGGATTCTTCTCCACTTCCTCCTCTACCTTCTATGTAATGCTAAACAGCTGCCACAGTCCTCCTCTAGAGCAAACATTGGCAAAACAACTGCTGATTATGAAGCACTCTGGTATGAAAAACGCGCCACACAAGTGAACATTGTTATTCTGGAGGCGATGGCTGAGGACCCAGCATGAGTAGCTTCCAAGGGCTGGGAGGAAAGCAGGCCAGCCCTGGAATAGTATTATGGTTATCAGGTTGTCAAACAATTGCTCATGTCCCACGCTGAAAAGAAACAGGTGATGTTGCTTCAGAATTCATTGTGAAATGTCCCCTGTGTGTCAGTGTTTCCTAAGACTTTGATGAAGGACACGCACTCCTCCCCCCAACTCCCGTAAAAATTGAACCTCTCAAAAAGGATACTCAAAAAGGGGGCAGGAAAGGGGGAACTGAGATTATCAAGGGGGCTGCAGTGTCTGGCCTATGAGGAGAGGCTACAGTAATTGGGACATTTTAGTTCAGAAAAAGAAAGGTAAGCAGCAGGTGATGTAATCAATCTAGTAGAATTATGCATGTGCATTAGAGAGCTTTTTCTCATTCTGCCATAATACCAG
Source organism: Podarcis pityusensis (assembly GCF_964106645.2). Taxonomy (NCBI): domain Eukaryota; kingdom Metazoa; phylum Chordata; class Lepidosauria; order Squamata; family Lacertidae; genus Podarcis; species Podarcis pityusensis. Next base: position 18,153,085 of record NC_138040.1, on the reverse strand, counting down.
AACTCAGGGTCACCCAGTGAGATTGATAGGTGGAAGAGATACGTTCAGTGAGGAGGTACGTCCAACTAAACACAATTATGGAACTCCCTGCCATCCATTAGTTTGAAAAAGTGATCAGACAAATTCATAGAAGGTGAGTCTGGCAGCTCTAGTCAGCCCCCAGGAGTACACCAGTTGTTGGAAGTGGGGATACTGCTTTCCGTTTTTACTTGTGGGTTTCCCAGCAACATCTGGTTGGCCATTGTGGGGAAAAGATGCTGGGTGTAGACAGACATTTGGTTTGATGCATCAATGTGCTTCATAAGGTCTAATGATGCATGCATCATTCTCACCCCAAAACAGCATACGAGTAAGGGCTCATCCAGACTTCCTTTTGCACTGTGCTTTCCAGACACAGTTCAGTGCCTGGCTCATGCATATACGCACAGCACACAGCCCCATCTGGGGCTATCTAACATTGTTTCATTGCAAGTGACTGAATACACCGGTCTCCTCCTAGTGGGACAGAATTGCCCGCTCCCAACAAATGGCAGGAGGCAAATCCCAAGCAATGGATAGTGCAGAGATAAATCAGGCAGCCACCCTGCGGGGAAGAGGGTTGTACTTTTTTACGCCATACTAGCAGCTGGATGGCATCCAGCTTACAAATAGCTGGTCTACATATTTTAAATGGACAGAGTCAGGGACTCCAGCATTCTGCTTGTGGCAGGAAACATGATCTAGAGGAAGGATGCCTAAGTGGAGGGTCAGGACAGAATCCCCAAATGAGTTATGGGGAGCAGCTTCTGTGTGTGGCTCACGGGATATGGCAAAGGTCCACTGGACCATGTTGCATACAATGCAGATAGGCAAATAAGGGTAGAGTCCAGATTTAGGTCAGGGAGAATGATGGACAGGTATGCCCCAGTTTCTGAAGACTTGCTGGTGATTTCCAGCGAGATTTTTGAGGAACCAGGGAACCATCGTTGCAGCAAAAAGTTTTGGAACTGGTCCTCCTCTCGCCTGCTCAGCGGGAGATTTTTGCCAAGATATGCTTCCCATTTTGTGCCTCCCTTTATTCCTGCTGTAATAAGATAGCTTTAAATTCCCTTATAGGACTCTGGGCCAAGCTCAGGCACTGCTGAAGGAAAACACGTAACATTCTCCCAACACTTTTTTTAAAAAATGAAATGCAATCGCAGGGGACAGACACCGGAAATGGAAAAGCAGCCGTAGGGAGGGATGCCACTTTTCTCCCACTAGTGGGGAATTGGCTTATGGGGAGGTCTATGTTTGAGCCGAAATACTACAAGATGGAATGAGGGCTCAATCCATACTGTTGTTTGACACCTGAGACGTGTTTTCAGGACCCACCCCATTCCTGTCACCTGTTTTAACTGTTTTTAATTCTAAATTTTAAATTGCTAAAAGCCATGGTGAAGGGCAGGCGTTAAATTTAATTATTTGATTGCTTTCCTCCCCCACAAACAAAGTCTCAAAGTGACACACAGAAAAGAAGATTTATATGAGACTACTGAAGCAAATTAGAATTGATTAAGTTTTTGTTCAGCTATTAACTTAAAAATACTTACTCAGTGATTGCAGACAAGCCACTCTCCTTCGGTCTTACTCCCCTTGCCCTAACCTACAACCTGAGAGATAACAATGCTGACGTATTCTACAGGGTTGTTGTTCGGATTCCAACTGGACACTGGCCACAATCATGGCATACATTTAAAGCACTGTGATACCAAATCAAAACAAAATTACAAAAAAAGACCAAGTATCAAAACTAAATGCAGCAAATGCTCCTAGAAATCCATTACTTTCCTGCAATTGAACTTTGAACGTATGAAAGAGTGTGACTTTGGACCTTGCTAAATCTTACCTTTTCTCCCTCCACTTCTTTCTTCCTAGTAACTTGTCATGGAAAGCTGATTCAGTGCTTCCAGGGTTCAGTTCCTTGGAATGAGGGATAGTGGGGACTTAGGGTAAATGGCTATTTACACATATATACAACCTGAGCCAAAGATGGAGGGGCTCACAGTATTAATACCCTAGAAGGTTCAGTATTGCTTCTTCCATAGCTACAGACTTGGCTTCAAGCATTACTTGCATTCTCAGGCTTCTGCCTGCAGCCTGCTTAGAGCCCAGCTCTCTCTCTCTCACTGGCTATTGACCTTCTCACTACCAGCCAAGAGTGGGAAAGGGCCCACCCAGAAGCCTTCTAGCTTTCTTATGCTAGCAACTCACACGCAGGGGTCATCATGGCCTTTGCCTGGCTCCTTCAATAATGATTTAAACCCTTTTGATTTTAACCTTTGCAGGATCCAGGAATTAGAAGGGACTTGGGCACTGTACAGCCTAATCTACAGCCCAAACTCACAACAATGGGAATCTGCCTTATACCATCTAAGACCAGTGATCCATCTAGCTCAGCACTGTCTACACCAGGGGTTGTCGACCTGGTCCCTACCACCCACTAGTGGGCGTTTCAGGATTCTAGGTGGGCAGCAGGGGGTTCTAGGGCACAAGCTGAATCCTTCTTTCATTGAGCACTGGTGGGCGATAAGGAAATTTTACCATGCAGAAAGATGCATTAGTGGGCGGTAGGTATAAAAAGGTTGACTGTCCCTGCTCTACATTGACTGGCAGTGGCGCTCCAGGACTTAAGACAAGGAGTCTCTCTCCCAGTCCTACCTGGAGAAGCCAAGGACTGAACCTGGGACCTTTTGCATGCAAAGCTACAGCCCCTCAGTGCAAGTCTGAAATGATCAAAGTTGTAAGGATGAAATGAGAAGGTGAAAGAATACAGGAGAGAAAGGGAGAAGGGATTTGTTTTAAGAGGCAAGACAAAGAGGTGGAGAAAGATCTTAGGGAAATGAAATGTGGGTGCAATCCCAATGGGGGAGACGGGAAGGAGGAAGCCAAGGAGTGGGGTGATTCAGCCCCTCTCCAGCTATTCGATGCCCAAACACTGCCTGCAGCATCCTTTGACTGCCACTTGGCTTTGTGCAAGGAAATTCCTGGCTCGCACTTTAAACCGCCAACGGAGGTGCTATATTTGAGATGGGAGCCAAGGCCCTTGCAGAAACTACCAGGAATTCTGCTGATAGTCTGGTAAACAGCACAGGCTGCCGGCTTCACTCCCCTTTCCCCAAGGCAAATGATTCCCAACAAGCTGACTCTTATTAGCTTTGCACCACTAGCTCCAGGACGGTGCCTCTTGAGTCTGTTCTGTGTGGCCAGCTACTGTGGTCGGGCCTTCCCTCAGACACAATCTGACCTGATCGTGTCTCCACCACAAGGCACCAGCGGAGTGTTGATTCTTCCTCCTTGGGGCTGATTCTTCTCACTTTGCTTTTCTTATTTGTGCGCTTACAATGCATTTGTTGTACACTCCAAAAATGCGATGTGTAGCACAATACACTCAGTGGGGAGCCAGGATTGGCTGCAGTTCCCAACTGAGCGTGCACCTGATGGCAAACCTGGATTTGATCCTGTGTAAGTTGTGAAATGGTTCTGAGTGTACACACAATGGAGCTGCAGCCAGTTCTGACTCCCTAATGAGCTTAGATAGGTTTGAAAATATGTTGACGCAGCCAGACTTTGGAAGTGTACACTGAACATGCTTGACGTGCACCAACACAAGCCTGTGCTTTCAATCAAGGGTAGACTCAACTGGGTTTCTCCTACTAGGTTTTGTTCAATTTCTTCTTTCCCCTTTCTCTCTTCCTTGAGAAACTACTCTAGAGAATCGGGCGTGGGGAGAGATGGCTCCATGACATCAGAAAAACTAATCTGTCAGCATTTGCTGGCTCCATGATGTCATAAAAGCTGGCCATTGTGTGTTGTGTCATATAGTCTAGCCAATCAGTTCTGCAAGCTGGAAATTAATAGAACCAATTTCCTCCTCAGCTTTATCCAGGATTGACACCTCTGATTATGTATGTCTGTACACACCAACAAAAGTGTTTCCTAGCTCTGCTTCTTCCCTAGCTACTTTAGACTCTTTAATTGGAGTTATCAGAGGCTGAACCTGGCACCTTATTCATGTTAAATATTTGCCCTCTGACTGGACTATAACAATAGACATATTTAACTGAATATTTCAACCAAGAGTCATCAGCAAGCTCTAAGCTACACAGAAGTGCCAAGTGGATTATTTCCACTCTGTTTTACACAGGGGTCCAAGTGAATGCCAAGGATATGAATACAGTTCAGTGAGTCATGTTTTGTGGAGAATCTCTGCACTGTAGATAGTTAATCAGGTGCAACTGAGTCACTATAATAGTTCCGTTATTATTGTTACAAGTGGAATTCTGTTAAAAGAATCAAATGGTGATATTTTAAATTAGACTCTGACCTAAAGTTTGAGGTCAAACGCAGCTCAAACACTCTTTGGGTGGTCCTCAGGAAGCTGCAATCCCTTTACCTCCATCATCTTTTAAGTGGTTTCAGTGAAGAGCTGCAATTGTTTGAACACATGGGAAGCTGAGGGACAACCGAGGAAGGAAAGCAGTAAAACATATGCTTTCCAGGTAGGAAGTCACAGGTTCAAATTCTGGCACCTCCAACTAAAAGTAGCAGGTGGTGGCAAAAAGCTGTACTCCATCAGTCAAAACAGACAATAGTAGCCTAGATAGGTTCCCCACCCACAACATTTCTCATCCCGAAAGCCATATTCCCTTCTGGGCAACTTTCCTGGGCCCACATGCCAGTGGTGGGTGGGGCAGAAGCAAAGTCTATGCACACTCACACACCCCTCTATGTCCTCCCTCCAAGGAAGCAAGAGTTTGAGGATACATTCTAGGCAGGAAAAACACTTAAGGGTGTGTGGCTTGGGAAGAGAGACAGAGGGCTCATCCAGACTTCCATTTGTGCCATGATTTATAAGCATAGGTCCATGCTTTCCAGACACGGGTCTGAGCAGGGTTTCTTGTTTTTGTTTTGTTGTTGTTGTGCCAAACACTGCCGCTGTTTACCACTGAATTGGAACAAATACTGATCCACAGAAAAACTGATTGACGTTTGTTCTGATTCAACTGTGAACAGCAGGTTTTCCTGAGGAGACAAAAAAACAAAAACCCCACTCAGACCTGTGCCTGGAAAGCACGGACTTGTGCTTACAAATCGTGACACAAATCAGAGCTTGGATGAGCCCATAGATGTTTGCCTGCAGGTCTGAGCAACTACCTTAAATCCTAGCAGGATCAACCTGGAGGTCTATGAATCTGGAAAAGTCAGCTCAAAAGGGTTGGGAAGAAGGATGCAGCAAGGAGGTTGGGAAGCTGGCAGGGAGGCAGGGAAGTGGTAAGGAGCAAGACAGATGAAGAATACCTGGAACAAGTCTAGCAAGCAGAATGACAACCTGGCTGATGTCAAGACCATTAATAACCAGCTTTGGAGAAGCTGCTGGAGACAGAGTTAGGGCTTGTCTACACTGCCCCTTGTCTATGCCTAGAAAGCATGGGGCCGAGCAGTTTTCTGCTTGACCCATGCTTTCTTAGGCATGGGTCCAAGCTGTTTCCCCCTCACCCTGCTCCTTTCCCAAGGGAAAACCCACTCTTTAGCTCTAAATCAGAACAAATGGCAGTCCACAGAAAACCCTATTGCCGTCTGCTCCAACTGAGTGCTAAAGAGTGGCTTTCCCCTGTGGAAAGCAAGAGGAATTCTGCCTGCCTTTGGTGAAGCTCAAAGCCTGTGCAACAGATCTGTCTTCAGTTGAGAAAACAGGGCCAACCTGTCTCGAATCCAACTCCTCAAGAGTCCAGCCTAGTGAAATGTCCCTTCCATCACCAGCCCAAGGGGCTTCTTTACCCAGGTGGCTGTTGTTTACCCCAGAGCAGCCAGGTTCTCTCACTCTGGGGCCAGCTGAACTTCTTTGTTCCCCTCCTAAAAGAGAAAATAGCTGAGGGAAAGGGTGTAAATAGACACCAGATGGTGGAACAAGTGAACCTGACCTCATAATCTTCATCAAATAGCTGTTTGCTCAGTTTAGTTTACATCTTTGCTTTCCAGCTTTTTTATTTGTTTGTGGATTCAAGGCAGGGATAAGGAGCCAGAGCATTTGTATGCAGGGCTGCTGGATGGGTGGAGGACAGGGGATAAGAAGAGAAAGAAAAAATTAAAGGATCTGTGCTGAGAAAAGGGGCCTCAGCTTATGTGACGAGACATCAGTGACGAGATTGCTATCCACTGTCAGCCTGGAAAGAGCAGGAAGGACATAACCAGCAATCACACCAGTGGCCTGTGTGGACACTTGCCCTTTCTGTACAGCTGTGCACACACCATACATTTAAAGCACATTTAAAGCACATGACTTTCCCCAAATAATCCTGTCAGCCATAGTTTATCTCTTACATAGCTACAATTCCCAGCATCCCTAACAAATTAAGAGTCCCCAGGATTATGTGGGAGAAGACATGTGATTTAAATGTACGGTGTGTACACAGCCTGAGTAAATGTTGTATTGTCTTATGCTCCATACATTAGGGACCTTGGGCCAGCTTCATACAATATTGGGGGTGGGTTCTGGTTGCTTATGGGAAATCAAACCATGCAGCTGCTAAATTGGCTTTTCGTGTGTAGCAAGAGCCATACAATTCAGGACCATTTTAACGATGCAAAGTTTCATAGGCATAGTCAGCACTGCACAAGCAGCCCATCCCATGGAGAGGCCCCACATGGTCTGGGTTCCTCCAGATGATATCCACATTCAGACTGCCATAACCTCTGAAAAAGGCCTGATGAAATAGATGTTAGGACTTTTTCAGACCAGGAGCCTCCAGATCAGACACTGGCTTTCCTCTTGTTTCACCAGGTTAGTGAAAGGAATAACAGGCATTCGGGCCACAGACCATAATCCTCTTGGCCTGGCAAACCAGGGCTAATCTGTTGCCATGCGTTGATGTCAAGTTCTCAGACTTCCTGCTTTCCCTTCATCTGGGCATGATGTCACTAAGGGAGGCTGTCAGGGTCTTCCTCTGAACACCTTCAGCTTGCCAGCTTGCCACCTGACCAAAAGACCCAGCTGCACTTGAACTTCAGAGGAGTAAAAGTCATTCATCCACAGTCCACATCAGGGCTGGCTAACCTTTGGCTCTCCAACTCCTTGTTAGATTTCTGTTATGCCACTGTGCAGTTTTTGGAGTCACAAGACTCTGTTGACATTCCAGACTGTTGGAAGTCTCATGGGAGACGGATGTTGAAGTTACTGGTTTCCTGTGTCTTTGTTCCTGTTGTTCACTGTCTCTCACAGAGAACAGGTGCATATTCTTTTCTGTCCTGCGTAGATAGAAATAAATGGAGCAACGTAGCACATATTTTCTGGCTCCGTCTGCTGTCCGGGTACTCTGCGTAATGGGGAGCGTACCTGAAGCCTCATTAAAGGCTTAGGTCATTAATCACTGTTGGAGCAGAGGTCGATGGATTCCGAAGATAGGACAAGGAGGAGAGCTATTACAGCTCAGTTGTACGGAAACTCTGACACTCCTATCATCTCTGACTGTTGGCTGTGCTGATGGGGGTTGGAGTCCAACAACAGCTGGATGGCCACAGGTTCCCCATCCCTGGCCTACACAATCATAATCCACTGACTGGTAGCAGATACCATTCATTCAAAAGCAAGGCTGGCTATTTAAGAATTGGGCCCAATGTTCTAATCTCTTCTGTTTTGGTGTTAACTTCCCCGGCTTCAGTTGGCAGAGAAGGTGCATGGAGTAGGGAGTAGAACACAGTCTGTACAGTTGATTCTAAGTATTATTAGTGTGCCTTAATTGAACAATTATGGTGAAGTCACAAAGGCAAGAAGCTGACACAGGAAAGCACGTCTGGGAATGCAGGGGCCGTTTGCTGTTTCTCAATAGCCGCGTTGTTGTGTAACGCTTGCATTTTTCTGTCATGAAGACGGTTCCGTGAGCCAGTGCCAAAAGAAGCCAGAATTCTGATAAGATGTTAACATCTGACTTAAACATAGCTGGAGTGTCTGATATATGAGGTCATCTCTCCACTGTCTCGTTTACCCAAGCAAGAGGTGCTGCAGGGTGAAGGCTCAAGAGCATACGCAAATGGTCTGTGTAGGAAGACATCCCATTCACAAATGTGTCATTGGTGTGTATCGCCTACATCTCACAAAGGCAAGGCTTGCCATAGTACTCATTGGAGTCAGCCTTGCTGCGCCTCTTTGAAAAGGTTGCAGAACAAAAGATCTGACCAAAGGTCCATCTGATCCATTGGCCAACCAGATAGGAGCATAGGAAGCTGCCTTATAGATGGTCCTTCTAGATAAGTATTGTCACTCTATACAAAGATGTGCTCTCCCACATTCTCCTACATTCCCAGCATGTTTGCACTCCTGTCTCAGTGACATCTACACTGGCTTGGTCGTGTTCTCAGAATGGAATATGGCAGGATCCCCAAGGACATGCCCTTAGGAGAGCTGGCTTCAGGTTCCAGGTCCGTTGACAGACCAACTCTGTGTTACAAAGATGTCTGCAAACATAACACGAAGGCTGGCAACATCAACCCCACCATGTGGGAATCCCTTGCACACGACTGCCGTGCCTGGAGACAGGCAGTCAGGTTGAGCATCCATAGCAGTGACCAGAGGAGGAATGACTACAAGGAGAAGTGCAGAGAGAAGAAATGCTGTGGTGCATCTGCAGCCGCACAACCAAAGCTTTTTGGGGGGGTGGGCCAATTCACTGCACCACAAACCTGCTGGTGGGCCGGAGTGCACACAGCAGAGGGGGCTTCTCTCTCCCCCCCCCCCAAGTCCCTTCCATCCCCTTGCCTACCTAGGGTGCTGCCGAGAGGCAGAGGCTGGTGGCGGCAGCGGCAACGGCGGAGGAAGAAGGAGCAGCCCAAAAGGGCTGCTTTGGGGTTGCTCGTTCCTCTTCCATCACCGACAGCAGCAGAAGAGGTGGAGGAGGAATGAGCAGCCCGAAAGGCCTGCTTTTGCGCTGCTCGTTCCTCCTCCACCGACGACAACAGCCTCTGCTGCTTGCAAGGGCAGGCACAGGAGCCGTACTTGGCAGAGTGGCGGCAGCGGCAAACAGCTTGCTCTGACAAATGCGTTTGGCCAGCTCAGCCCAGCCCCCTTCCTCCTCTCGGCCACACGCAGCTGCCACTCCCCCATTGGCCAGGGCCTCAAACCTTAGCAGGCGATTGGCCAGCGATTTGTTACACCGGGAGGAGGGGGAGGTTCCGCCGCAGTGAGGGAGAGGAGGGGAAATGTCAGCGGGGGGAAAACGGTGCCCACGCCGTGGAAAAAACCCCACGGATTCCCCTCGCCAATCCACAGAACCGGCCATGAGCCTATGGGCCTCAGGTTGCCGACCTCTGGTCTCTACAGCCATAGCAGACGCTGTGACCTTCCAACAGTTTGATTTCACCCCCAAAAGCACACACCTCCATTGTCTCCCGAGACAAATGGATGCCAACCAACACCATGGGTAGCCAACATGGTGTCCTCCAGAGGTGTTGAACTACAACGCCCATCAGCCCCGGCCACCATGGCCAGTGGGCAGGAATGATGGGAATTGTAGGCTGTGATGTCTTCAGAACACATGGGCAGTCCCTGGTCTACAATTGTTGTTGTTGTTTAGTCGTTTAGTCGTGTCCGACTCTTCGTGACCCCATGGACCAGAGCACGCCAGGCACTCCTGTCTTCCACTGCCTCCCGCAGTTTGGTCAGACTCATGCTGGTAGCTTCGAAGACACTATCCAACCATCTTGTCCTCTGTCGTCCCCTTCTCCTTGTGCCCTCCATCTTTCCCAACATCAGGGTCTTTTCCAGGGAGTCTTCTCTTCTCATGAGGTGGCCAAAGTATTGGAGCCTCAGCTTCACGATCTGTCCTTCCAGTGAGCACTCAGGGCTGATTTCCTTAAGAATGGATAGGTTTGCTCTTCTTGCAGTCCATGGGACTCTCAAGAGTCTCCTCCAGCACCGTAATTCAAAAGCATCAATTCTTCGGCAATCAGCCTTCTTTATGGTCCAGCTCTCACTTCCATACATCACTACTGGGAAAACCATAGCTTTTACTATACGGACCTTTGTTGGCAAGGTGATGTCTCTACTTTTTAAGATGCTGTCTAGGTTTGTCATTGCTTTCCTCCCACGAAGCAGGCGTCTCTTAATTTGGTGGCTGCTGTCACCATCTGCAGTGATCATGGAGCCCAAGAAAGTAAAATCTCTCACTGCCTCCATTTCTCCCCCTTCTATTTGCCAGGAGGTGATGGGACCAGTGGCCATGATCTTCGTTTTTTTGATGTTGAGCTTCAGACCATATTTTGCGCTCTCCTCTTTCACCCTCAATAAAAGGTTCTTTAATTCCTCCTCACTTTCTGCCATCAAGGTTGTGTCATCTGCATATCTGAGATTGTTGATATTTCTTCCAGCAATCTTAATTCCGGCTAGGGATTCATCCAGCCCAGCCTTTCGCATGATGAATTCTGCATATAAGTTAAATAAACAGGGAGACAAAATACAGCCTTGTCGTACTCCTTTCCCAATTTTGAACCAATCAGTTGTTCCATATCCAGTTCTAACTGTAGCTTCTTGTCCCACATAGAGATTTCTCAGGAGACAGATGAGGTGATCAAGCACTCCCATTTCTTTAAGAACTTGCCATAGTTTGCTGTGGTCGACACAGTCAAAGGCTTTTGCATAGTCAATGAAGCAGAAGTAGATGTCTTTCTGGAACTCTCTAGCTTTCTCCATAATCCAGCGCATGTTTGCAATTTGGTCTCTGGTTCCTCTGCCTCTTCTAAATCCAGCTTGCACTTCTGGGAGTTCTCGGTCCACATACTGCTTGAGCCTTCCTTGTAGAATTTTAAGCATAACCTTGCTAGCGTGTGAAATGAGTGCAATTGTGTGGTAGTTGGAGCATTCTTTAGCACTGCCCTTCTTTGGGATTGGGATGTAGACTGATCTTCTCCAATCCTCTGGCCACTGCTGAGTTTTCCAAACTTGCTGGCATATTGAGTGTAGCACCTTAACAGCATCATCTTTTAAAATTTTAAATAGTTCAGCTGGAATACCATCAGTTCCACTGGCCTTGTTATTTGCAGTGCTTTCTAAGGCCCATTCGACTTCACTCTCCAGGATGTCTGGCTCAAGGTCAGCAACCACACTACCTGGGGTGTACAAGACATCCATATCTTTCTGGTATAATTCCTCTGTGTATTCTTGCCACCTCTTCTTGATGTCTTCTGCTTCTGTTAGGTCCTTACCATTTTTGTCCTTTATTATGGTAATCTTTGAACAAAATGTTCCTTTCATATCTCCAATTTTCTTGAACAGATCTCTGGTTCTTCCCATTCTGTTGTTTTCCTCTATTTCTTTGCATTGCTCGTTTAAGAAGGCCTTCTTGTCTCTCCTTGCTATTTTTTGGAAATCTGCATTCAATTTCCTGTACCTTTCTCTATCTCCCTCGCATTTTGCTTGCCTTCTTTCCCCCGCTATTTGAAGGCCTCATTGGACAGCCACTTTGCTTTCTTGCATTTCCTTTTCATTGGGATGTTTTTTGTTTCTGCCTCCTGTATAATGTTGCGAGCCTCCATCCACAGTTCTTCAGGCACTCTGTCCAGCAAATCTAAATCCTTAAACCTGTTCCTCACTTCCACTGTGTATTCATAAGGGATTTGATTTAGATTGTATCTTACCAGCCCAGTGGTTTTTCCTACTTTCTTCAGTTTAAGCTTGAATTTTGCTATAAGAAGCTGATGATCTGAGCCACAGTCAGCTCCAGGTCTTGTTTTTGCTGACTGTATAGAGCTTCTCCATCTTTGGCTGCAGAGAATATAATCAATCTGATTTCGATGCTGCCCATCTGGTGATGTCCACGTGTAGAGTCGTCTCTTGTGTTGTTGGAAAAGCGTGTTTGTGATGACCAGCTTGTTCTCTTGACAGAACTCTATTAGCCTTTGCCCTGCTTCGTTTTGATCTCCAAGGCCAAACTTGCCAGTTGTTCCTTTTATCTCTTGATTCCCTACTTTAGCATTCCAATCCCCTATAATGAGAAGAACATCCTTCTTTGGTATCACTTCAATAAGGTGTTGTAAGTCTTCATAGAATTGGTCAATTTCAGTTTCTTCAGCACCAGTAGTTGGTGCATAAACTTGGATTACTGTTATGTTAAAAGGTCTGCCTTGGATTCGTATCGAGATCATTCTATCATTTTTGAGATTGCATCCCAGTACAGCTTTTGCCACTCTTTTGTTGACTATGAGGGCCACTCCATTTCTTTTGCGGGTTTCTTGCCCACAGTAGTAGATATGATGGTCATCCGAACTGAATTCGCCCATTCCCGTCCATTTTAGTTCACTGATGCCCAGGATGTCAATATTTATTCTTGCCATCTCATTTTTGACCACATCCAACTTACCCAGGTTCATGGTTCTTACATTCCAGGTTCCTATGCAATATTTTTCTTTACAGCATTGGACTTTCCTTTCGCTTCCTGGTCTACAATGCCTGACAGCAATTCTCTAGAGTTTCAGGCAGGGTTCTCTCCCAACCCTACCTTGAGATGCCAAGGACTGAACCAGGGGGCTTCTGCATGCTAAGCTGATGCTCTGCCCCTGGGTCATCATGGCCCTTCTTTACAGATGCAGGTGCCTCTGGAAAACTCACAACCAGGGTATGAAGGCAACAGCCCTCTTCTGCTGTGCCGTGATTATTCTTTGGCAAGTGAGGCTTGTATTTCTCACTGTTTAAGTTTGGCACCAAAGGCAATCCTGCTGAGATTGCTTCCACTTGGGAGCTCTTGAGTGGAGCCTGTCCCTGCTGAATTTGGGGCTTTAAGTCAGCACCAATCAAGCCCCATTTTTGGCAGAGATCAGCTACGCTCCAGAGTTCCTGACTGGAAACTCTGGAGTGTAGCTAATCCCATGCTGGCTTGAAGTCAACACCAATCAATAAGAGCCCCTCCTACACAATGAAATTAGACTCGAATGAAGCATTCTATTGCAGCCAATAGAACAGGTTGCAGTGTGTGTGTGTGTGTGTGAGAGTGTGTGTGTGTGTGTGTGTGTGTGTGTCTGTTTGTATGGGTGTGTGGTGCCCTCAACAGTTTCCCAGCTTTGCAAATGTGTCCACAGCCCCTAATATTGGCAACCCTTATAACCATCTCTCTTTTTTAACTGCTTCTGATCTCTTACTTGTGGTACGTTGCAGTTCAGACAGTAGAATTACCATATTTTTCGCTCTATAAGATGCAAATTTTCCCCTCCAAAAATTAAGGGGAAATGTGTGTGCATCTTATGGTGCGAATGCAGGCTCCTCGGCTTCAGCGATAGCAACGCGAAGCCTCAGAAGCGCAGTGGGAGCGCTCCCGCTGCACTTCCGGAGGCTTCGGCGAAGGCAATGTGGGAGAGGGAGAGCTGTGCAGCACCCCTTCAGCATAGCGGGAGGAGAACTGGAGGGGGCTCCATTTCTCCTGCCGCTTCGCTTAAGGGGCGCTGCTCAGATAGGGGGAGAATTGTTTTTTCTTGTTCTCCCCCTCTAAAACAAGGTGTGTCCTATGGTGGGGTGCTTCCTATAGAGCAAAAAATACGGTATCAGTATCAGGGGGGATTAGGGGTGTCAAGTCAATTATCTTTTGATGCCTTTCATTTCTCTTGCTGTGTTCAACTGTTTTTGCCAAGGTAGGGAAAACCATGTCACTAGTAGCTAGAGATGAGGGAGGAATTCAATTCAGTTCACATGCAAAACTCACCTGAAACAATGTGTGGACCGACCCAACACACAGACATCCTTCAAAGTTTGCACTTCTGAATTTTGCAATGCAGTTCTCCAGCCAAGCAGCATATATTTGAGTAAAATGTCATGAAATGCACAAATTAGTGAAGATATTGTACCAAAAAGCATATTAGGGAGAATGGCTTGGCAAAAATACAGTTAGGCAAAATTGCATTGAAAATGTGTATATTCAGAGAAATTTGCACCTAAATAGATTAATTTTCAGGAGGATATTATTATTATTATTATTATCATCATCATCATCATCATCATCATGGCAAACTGACATAAAAATGTGGAAAACTAAGCTTAAGTTTGGAAAAATGAGAACTGAAATTGCCAGATTCTCCCATCGCAACTAGTATCTAGTATCAGACACAAAGTTTCAGGGATGCGGGTGGCGCTGTGGACTAAACCACTGAGCCTCTTGGGCTTGCTGATTGGAAGGTTGGTGGTTTGAATCCGTGTGAGCTCCCGTTGCTCTGTCCCAGCTTCTGCCAACCTAGTACTTCAAAAGCACACCAGTGCAAGTAGATAAATAGGTACCGCTGTGGCGGAAAGGTAAATGGTGTTTCCGTGTGCTCTGGCATTCATCACAGCCCTCCGTGTGCCAGTAGCTGTTTAGTCATGCTGGCCACGACCCGGAAAGCTGTCTGTGAACAAACGCCGGCTCCCTCAGCCAGAAAAGTGAGATGAGTGCCGCACCCCATAGTCGCCTTTGACGGGACTTACCGTTCAGGGATCCTTTACCCTATGAAGTTTCAACAGGTTATCTTGGGCTAGACAATGCATCCTGTTGAGTCATTAAAGAAGAGAGCATCTCGCTGGGGGGTCGCCATACAAAGGCTTCTGGAAAGTGAATAGTCCTCTTTACTGAAGGCAAATTGATCCTGTAAGGCAAACATTTGCTGTAGGTGCCTCTGCAAAGCAAACAATCCTATCCGGGTTGTTTTGGAGGGGTGGGAAGGAAGTCACAAAAAGAAGGGTGGCTTAAATTATTTGCACCCAGGATTAAGCTGTCTGTTACATGTCTCTGGACATATTTTCTTTGACAGCTCAGTACACACGTTCTTTGAAACTTTAAATTACCTTTCAGTTAGAGTGGAGGCAAAAATGGCTTGGAATCAATATTTTAAATACAGTCTGTGTGGTAACTCCTTCACCTCCCTATTCATTGTGTAAAGCACAATTCTTACTCCAGATATGGCTGACTCCAACTCCCATCAGCAGCTGTCATGACTGTCCATGGTCAGGGATGATGGGAGTTACAGTCCAGCAACATCTGGAGGGTCACATGTTCCCCATCCCTGCTCTAAGGAATATTTAAGAGCAACCAAAAACACAACTTGCCCCTCTCTTTTTGTAATGCATTTTGGTTACTTCTGTACCAGCTCACAGCTTCCAAACCAAAACCTCAAAATAGATCCCTCTGTTGTTAAGAAACCAGAAGCCTTTCTGCTTGGAATAATAGGATTGGAATTGCCCAAAAAAGATGTTAGATTGTTTTTGTATGCCATTACAGCAGCAAGACTACTATTACCTAAAAATTGGAAATCTCAAGAAATACCAACAGTAGAAGAATGGCAGGTGAAGATGTTGGACTTTTTGGAGCTAGCCGACCTGACTGGAAGAATCCGCGACCAGAAAGAAGAGGAGTATCAAGAAGACTGGAAGAAATTTAAAGACTATTTAGCCAAATATTTTAATATAAGATAATTTGAAGTCGCTTGAAAATATTAAATAGGCTTAGGAATAAAATAAGAATGATTTGTTAAGCATTATGGATTTTGAACATCAAGAAAAGACTAGAAGATAGTAAACTGAGAGTTAATTTTATTTTTAGAAAGAAGAGGACCCCTGTTACAAGGGGATATAATGAAATTCAGTTAGGGGGATTCGAGGAAGTCATTTAACAATGGAAATTAAAATGAACTTTAGAAGGAATATGTGTTTATATTTTTATTTCTTTTTTCTTTTCTTTTTTTAATATTGTAATGTGTTTTCTTTTGTATGTTTTATATGTTATATTTGTCAAAATCAATAAAAAAAATTGGAAAAAAACCAAAACAAAATAGATCCCTCTGTAGAATGCAGAGTATCACCCCCTGATTGAAGAATGAGATATCATCCCCTGCCTTAACCTCCTTGGCTGCTTCTATGTTTCAGAATCACATCCTCACCTTGATGTCTGTGGCTGCTCAGATCTACAAGCACCCCAGCCTGAAGAACTCCATCAGTTTGGTGGTGGTGAAGGTGGTGGTGGTGGAAGATGAGAAGGTTGGGCCAGAAGTGTCTGACAATGGAGGGCTCATGCTAAGGAACTTCTGCGAGTGGCAGCAGCAGTTCAACCCTGCAAGTGACCGTCTCCCGGAGCACTATGACACGGCAGTCTTGTTAACAAGACAGGTGTGTAGACGCTTGCAGTCAGGTGTGTAGACAGAATTGCTCAGAGGCCAACGTTGTCTAATCTCCCTGCAAACAAACCAGGGTGAAGGTTCAATAAAGAGGTCATCTGGGAGCACCCTTTGTTACATTGCCATTTTTTCCTCTTTGCAACAGGCAACCAGAAAAATGACCGTTAGAAGTCTGAACTGTATGCAAAGTGGGAAACAGAATCTGCATTCATATCAAAATGTTTGAGATAAGAGTATACTTGCAGTAAATATCTACAGTCATACCTCGGGTTGAATATGCTTCACGTTAAGCGTTTTCAGGTTACGCTCCGCAGTGACCCAGAAGTAACAGAACGTGTTACTTCCGGGTTTCACCGCTCGCTCATGCACAGATGCTCAAAATGACATCATGCACATGCACGGAAGCGACGAATCGCAACATGCGCAGACGCAGGTTGCGTTCACTTCAGGATGCGAACAGGGCTTCAGAACAGATCCCGTTTGCATCCAGAGGTACCACTGTATTAGGGATGACACACACACACCCCAAATACATAAGGCAGGCATCCCCAAACTCGGCCCTACAGCTGTTTTGGAACTACAACTCCCATCATCCCTAGCTAACAGGACCAGTGGTCAGGGATAATGGGAAGTGCAGTCCCAAAACAGCTGGAGGGCCAAGTTTGGGGATGCCTGACATAAGGGTTTGTTTAGAAGGCTGGACTAACAGGAAGACTGAAAGCAATACCGTTTGATAAAATAATATAGCAAAGCCAGCAACTGAAACATACAACAAATCACAAAGAGAGGAAGGGAGAGAGTGGTGGACTGGAGGCTATTTGCTAGGAACTCTTGAGCTGTGATTCCTGCATTCCAGGCAGTTGGACTCGATGACCCTTGAGACGTACCGTCCAAATCTAAAATTCTGCAATTCTATGAAAAAACCCTCACAGTGGCTTAAAAGAATCAACAAATTCTAAGAAGCTCCAAAAGCCCTTAGAGAATGACAAGGTCTTTCCCTGGCACTGAAAAGAGAACAGAATAGCTATTAGGTGGGCCTCCTCACTATATGCTTTTAAAAAACAGGATTTGTATACCGCTTAATTGGTGTGGGTTTTTTTTAAAAAAATCTGGTTTACATAAAATATACATTAAAATTATTGGTAAAAACCAGAAGTTAAAAAACAAGTTGACCTAAGAAAAACCTCAGGGCTATAAAAAATTTTAAAATCCCAAGCTGGGATTCAAGGCAACTTACAATTTTAAAACACAAAGTAATAAAAACAAAGTAGTTAAAAACAATAGTTATAATACAATAAAAACACATTTAGAACCAGCATTAAAATACTGATTGCCTTGATGTCAAGGGGAAGGCAGTTCCAGAAGGCAGGTGCTGCCCCACTGAAACATCAGTTCCTTTCAAGTGTGGAACGGTCTGTTCATTTATATTGCTGGGTGAGAGGTCCATTGGGGATGATGGTGGCTCCGTTTCCTTTGTGTACTAGTTTCTGTTTCATTTTCTCACTCACAGGATTTCTGTGGACACCAGGGCTGCAGGACCCTTGGAGTGGCTGAGACAGGCACCATGTGCAACCCAAACAAGAGCTGTTCTGTGATCGAAGATGAGGGTCTCCAGGCAGCCTACACCTTGGCCCATGAACTAGGTAGTTACCATGCCCATATTGATGTGCACAGCAAGGGGAGGAAGCCCATCATAGTGCCATTCTTAAAAAGAACACCACCACCCTTTTCTAGCCCTCATAGTTGGAAATATAAGCTTGCATATATTTAAACAATGACTGCCAAAACTTAGGAAGCCAGTGGAATCTCAGAAGCTGTCTTTTACAGAGTCTGAACACTGGTCATCTGCTTCAATATTGTCTGCACTGACTGGCAGTGGCTGCCAAAAAACTTTCCCAGTCCTGTGATGAGAATTGAACCCGAAACTCTCCGCCTGCATGGCATGTTCTCAATCACTGAGCTACAGTCGTTTCCCAAGTAGTTGCTGAACAAGTTTTTCATTGCCATGTGCACTGTTGTATAATTAACTAGCAAAAGCAGAATAAACTACGCAGTATGCAAATGTTGCAGAAGAGTGCTGCAAAATAGAAAAACCTGCAGCTTTGCAAAATGCAGGTTTCAAAATTCAGCTTTTCTTATTGCATAGTGGGGATCATAGGGACGCAGGTGGCGCTGTGGGTTAAACCACAGAGCCTAGGACTTGCCGATCAGAAGGTCAGCGGTTCGAATCCCCGCAACGGGGTGAGTGTTGCTCGGCCCCTGCTCCTGCCAACCTAGCAGTTCAAAAGCACGTCAAAGTGCAAGTAGATAAATAGGTGGGAAGGTAAACGGCGTTTCTGTGCACTGCTCTGGTTCGCCAGAAGTGGCTTAGTCATGCTGGCCACATGACCCGGAAGCTGTACGCTGGCTCCCTCGGCCAATAAAGCGAGATGAGTGCCACAACCCCAGAGTCAGTCATGACTGGACCTAATGGTCAGGGGTCCATTTACCATTTATTGGGGATCATGGCACTGAAAATCGAAGCTTTGTTTTAGGGTAACTTTTTATTTTCAGTGGCTTTTTTTGTACAGGGTGAGCACAGCTTTCAGATGGTAGACTTGGAAAGAAGTTTACTAGGGTATTACAGCACTTTGTTTGGGGATGGGAAAGATGTTGCAAAGGAATTCAGGGCAATGAAGCCATCTCCAACGACAATTATCAGTTCAGAAAGGCAGGAATAGCTCATTCACCTCCTGTTTCTATGCTCTTTCATTCCAGGGCATGTACTCAGCATGCCTCATGACGATTCCAAGGCCTGTGAGAAGAACTTTGGGACCTTAGGGAAGCATCATATGATGGCCCCTCTGTTCATCCACTTAAACAAGACTCTGCCATGGTCCCCTTGCAGTGCCATGCATATCACAGAATTTCTGGATGGAGGGCATGGTAGGTATCAAACTTGCTATCCTTTTCAGATGTCTGCTGGGACAGTCCATTGATGCCCATCCATCTTTTGAGAATGGCTATTAGAAACTCCTTGGTAATGTCATGATTACATCTCAGGGTACACCCTCCTCTGACAATATTGTGGTTTCTCCCTCTTCAGTTACACGAGGCATTTAGTCAATGCCAAACTCAAGATAGGCCATGTGTCAGAATCTGAACACTTTTGCAACTTTTCATGTGCTACAGTTTTGTGATTTTAGGACAGGTAAAGCAAAGTACTTCTTCATGCAGCGCATAGTTAAACAGTGAAGGTTGCTCCCACAGAAGGTAGAGATGACCTCCAGCTTGGATGGCTTTAAAAGAGGATTGGGCATTTCCCACCCACCCCGCCCCCCCACCCCCCGCATCAATAAAAAAAATCCCATCAATAAAAGAATGGCAAATTAAACTTTGTGAATATATAAATTTGGCAAGATTCACAGCATTCTTAAGCATAGCTGTCAACATTTCCCTTTTTTTAAGGGAAATTCCCTTATTCCGAATAGGATTCCTTGCAAGAAAAGGGAAAAGTTGACAGCTATATTCTTAAGGGGACAATCAGACCAAAAAATTAGCAAAAGAATGGGATTGTATTAAAGAATATACGAAAAAACATTGTTCTGGAGTAAGTATATCGGTATGTAACAAATGAAGCTTTGCAGGGTTAAAGAAATTGAAAAACGGTGCAAAGGGGTATAAAGATAGAGGTAATTTACATTAGATACAACAATTCAGAAAGATTAAAAATTTTGAGGTCTCAAAACAGAGGAAGGAAGTCAATATGTGTATATGTACGGAAGTCAATATGTGTATATGTACATAAAGATTATGATGATGACATGGTTTTCTCTGTAGGTTTGTGTGTGTGTGTGTGTGTGTGTGTGTGTGTGTGTGTGTTTCTGTTTGGTTTGTTTTGCTTTATTTTTGTTTGTTTTTTCTGGATTTTATGTTTGTAATTTTTGTTGTAATTTTGCATTGAAAATTAAAAATTAAAAAACAGAGGATTGGGCAAATTTATGGAGGAGAATGGGTGGCTATTAGCCATTATGGTTGGAGGTATCAATGCTTCTGAACACAGTTACTGGAAACCACAGGAGGGGAAAGTGCCCTTGTGCTCAAGTCTTGCTTGTGAGTTTCCCACAGGCATCTATCTACTTGGCCACTGTGAGAACAGAATGCTGGACTCATTGGGTCATTGGTCTGATCCAGCATGTTGTTCTTATGCAAGGAAATCCTTAGCTTCTCTAGATTTGGTGATATTTCCAATTGGAATACAGACTTCTTTTGTTATGTATGCAATTTGACTTTGGCTGTACAGTAGCTGGGAAGCTGATTCAGTACACATTTAAAGCCATACCTACCTGATTCACACTTTCCTAAACAATATGCAAGCCAAAATACAACCAGCCTTTGAAATCCTTATTATTCATTATTGAAATGAATAAAAAGTAGCCTTTGGTGTGACCTTCTTTACCTCTCTCCTTCACCAGGTGACTGCCTGCTTGACAAACCTGCCGAACCCATTGCCCTCCCCACAGACCTTCCAGGCCAAGTCCCCCTATACAACCTTGATCATCAGTGCCAGCAGATCTTTGGCAAGGAGTTTCGACACTGCCCAAACACCACGCAGGAGGACATCTGTTCCCAGCTCTGGTGTAAGCTGGAGGAAGGGGAGCGCCTGTGCCACACCAGGAATGGCAGCTTGCCCTGGGCAGATGGGACACCCTGTGGGGCAGAGAAGATGTGTTTGGATGGACACTGTGTGGCCCAAGACACAGTGATGCCTGAGGTAATCATCTAGTGAGAAGCAGGCAGCCCACCTCTTACTAAAGGCCAAATAACACTTGAATAACACAGTTTCTATGACCTCTCCTCCAAACAGGGTGTGTACCCCTTTCTCTTTCTGCCATTTCAGAATTATAAACATAGGAACACCTTCCCACTCACGTGGAAAAATATACAGGGATTGTGTATCTTCCCTTCATGCCTGATATCATCATCATCATCTTATATTTAATTAAAGCATGCAAAAATTTCTAATTGCTATACAAATCCAGTAGACATGATACAAAAGGAAAGAGGACCGGGAGGGAAGAGGGAAAGCCAGCATTGGAGCAACTTCCCCATTGCTGGCCAATGGATGGGGGCAAGCTGGTCTTCTCTCTGCCATGATGACGGGGGCTGGGGCAGCCTCCCAATGGCAAATCAGCTGGAATCAGGGCCTTAACTCAGGGATTTGTATTTTGCAGCCGGCAGTGGATGGAAACTGGGGGCCCTGGAGCCCATGGAGGCCATGTTCCAGGACATGTGGTGGAGGAGTGCATTTCTCTGAAAGAGGGTGTGACAACCCCACACCTAAGAATGGAGGCAAATACTGTGAAGGCCAAAGAGTCAAGTATGAATCATGCCACACTGAGGAATGCCCACCGAATGGTAATCAGCTGTTTCCCGGCAAACCTTAATTCCCACTGACTCCAGAAGGAAGAAGCAGAGCTGACCCCACCCCAACCAAAGGGAAATAGCTTGTGACAAGAATGCAACCATTGTAAGGATGGGCAGGAAGCCATTAAGATATCAGCTAATATATTGTAAGGGTTAACTACACTGCAGACATTTGTCAGTTTTATATTGCTTTATCTGTCATGAATCCTGGAATTTTTAGTCTAGTCAGGATGCAGAGAATGACCTGTTAGAGATCATTAATATTGCCCCTCCAGAAAACTACAATACCTGGTGTACCTGGAATGACAGAATGACTATTAACTTAGTTTAAGGCCAAATTCACACAATACAATTAAAGCAGTATGGTATCACTTTAAACAATCATGGTTTTTCCCAAAGAATTCTGGGAGCTGTAGTCTGCTATTGACTGCTAAGAGTTGCTAGGAGATCCCTATTGCCCTCCAGTTCCCAAAGTTCCCTGGGAGAAGGGATTGCTTTTTAAGCCACTCTGAGGATTGTAGCTCTGGGAGGGGAATAGGAGTCTCCGAATAACACTCAACACACTTAACAAACTGCAGCTCCCAGAATTCCTTGGGGGAAGCTGCGACTGTCCAACACAGAGCTTTCCAAACTGTGTGTAGCAATGCATTCATGTGTTGGCTGCAGTGTGAAGGTGTGTCGGGCAAGCACTCCCCGTCCTCCTCCAGGGGCTGAAAAGGGGTTAGTTTAACCTCCGGTTTGCTAGTAAAACTGAATTACTGTGTCGTGAAATGATGCATGTCTAAAATGTGTGTCACCAACATGAAAAGTTTGGAAAGCTCTGGTCTAACGTGATAACATGGCGCTTCCAATGTATGATGTGAACGCGACCGATGGCTGCAGTCTAGCTATGCCCTTTAACACGAACAAGATCAGGACTTGCTACAGAAGCATGTCACAGAGAACCCAAGATGGCTTTAAAAGAGGATGAGGAGAATTCACGGAGGAGAAAGCTATCAATGGCTACTAGCCAGGATGGCTATAGCTGTTTTTCTGGGCTTCCATGTCTTCATGTGCAATCAGATGCCTTTCCTTTCCTTTGCAGGCAAGAGTTTTCGAGAGCAACAGTGTGAAAAGTATGACAGTTACAACTATACAGACACAAACGGGAATCTGCTGGAGTGGGTCCCCATGTACACAGGCGTGTCACCTCGAGACCGCTGCAAGCTGTTCTGCCGGGCTAAAGGGGGAACCCGTCAATTCAAAGTGTTTGAGTCCAAAGTAAGACTTGCTCTTTGCTCTGAAAGTAACCTCAAAATCCCTTCGAGCAGTTACAGCACTTTAAAAAAAATAAATTATTCGACTTTCCACAATTATAACAAAAAACACAAAGCAGAATGACACACAAAACAGGGAAAAATGGGGGGGGGGGGGAAATACATCAATGAACGAAAAAAGAAAAAAGGAACAATAAACAAATAAACAATAACAACAAACTTAATTCTTTACAAATCCAACCTTTTATACATCTTGGTTGACTTCCTCTAGTCCCTCCCTTCTGAGTTTCCTTGTAGTTGAAAGTAACAGCTTTCCAATATCATTATTAAACTAAAACAATTTCCAATTATAATCCATCTTATTCACTTTTCTTAATATTCTAGTTACAGCACATTTGAGCTTCTTTTTGCAACTAAACGAAAAAGCAAAAAAAATGAATTATGTGCAAACTGTATGTACATTTTAGCAGACTGGGGTTATCCTAAATCAGGCATCCCCAAACTCGGCCCTCCAGATGTTTTGGGACTACAACTCCCATCATCCCTAGTTAACAGGACCGGTGGTCAGGGATGATGGGAGTTGTAGTCCCAAAACATCTAGAGGGCCGAGTTTGGGAATGCCTGTTCTAAATCATGGTATCACAGAGAAGGGCAACGGAACCTCACTTTGCTCTCACTTTGTTTTTGTTTCAGGTAGCTGATGGGACCCTCTGTGCACCCGACACCCTCTCTGTTTGTGTGAGTGGGCAGTGCATCAAGGCTGGCTGTGACCACATCATTGGCTCGCCCAAGAAGTTAGACAAGTGTGGGATTTGCGGTGGCAACGGCTCAACTTGCAAGAAAATATCTGGCTCACTCAACAAATCTAAGTACGAGGCAGACCAGGGCAGCTTGAGCCAATCCTAGTATTGCGAAGGAGGGAGATGGTTGGGCGAGGGCGGGGTAGACCAGAGGAAGACTGCATAGGAGGCGATGGCTGACCTGATTCCTTGTTTATTATGGTTCTGGAGCTGGATTTAAAGATGGTGCTGCAGAAGCACAAAAATCATAGATCAAAGGGGAAAGCTCGTAGCTTTGCATGTAGAAGGCCCTAGTTTCAGTTCCTGGCGTCTTCAGGCACAGCTAGGAATGTTCCCTGTCTGTATCCCTCGAGAGGCACTGCCCATCAGTGCAAACAGTAATAAGATAGATCAACCGATGTATAAAGCAGTTTCCCTGCTGAGGACAGGGGAGGGTCTCTTTGCAGAAGGGGCCATGGTCCTTTATGGAATATCAATTTTGTAGCTGAAGAAATTTGTTGTGCTGTTTCTGGAGTTTGTAGGAATGGTGTTATTGTTTTGAGAGCTTGTGTATTATTCCACTTTTATTTTGTATGCTATTTTGATGGCTTTCTGCTGTGAAGTAGGTTATTATTATTATTATTATTATTATTATTATTAATAATAATAATAATAACAACAACAACAGCAGCAGCAGCAGCAGCAGCTCAGTGACAGCATCTGCTTTGCATGCAGAAGATTCCAGGTTCACTTCCCAGTATCTCCAGGTAGGGCTGGGAGAGAACCCTACCTAAAGCCCAGGAGAGCTGCTGCCATTCAGTGTATGTTCCTACCAGTGGGGCATGGGCTGCGTAACTGAGCTGGGGAATACAGAAACAGCTCTGATGTGCAAGCAAGAACAAGGATCTGCCAGCTACCATTGTTAAGGATATGTCAGCCTAGTTCTCTAGTGAGATACAAACCTTGAGGTTCAGGCAGATAGCAATATTCTTTCAATACTTCATCCAGGCATTTGAGATAGGAATATATAAAGGAATTGTTAAAAAAAAAAAGGCATTGCATTTATGATCAAAACACATTGTTTTTGCCCTATCTGTTCAATTCCCTCTTTTCTTGGGAAATGAAGTGTCTCTCTAGCTTCTGCTACATTTCTAGGATGCTGCACCTGATGCAGCAACAGCCCTAACTGCTTCTGAATTATCTTTTTTTTTTTTTTAATAATGATATTTATTAAAGTTTCACAAAAATACATGAAAATACAAAACAAAGAAAAAAGTATAAAGTTTTAAAATACAGCAAAAAAGTAGAAAATAAGAAAAAACATACAAAATAAAACAGTTAAAAACACAATAATGTTCCATAACCTATCTTCCTTACTCTTATTTCCCCGGACCTCCTCATACCTCCCTTCTTTGTATTCCAATTCAATTTGTTGGTTCAGCAAGTCCTTACCATTAATCTTTTACCCAATTGTTAACCTTTTTTTCCATGTCTCTTAAAGCATTACAGCTAAAAACCTCTTAGTTTCTATCCAACATCTTCCTAAAGTTCCTTAATTTTGCAATATTTCTGTAAATAGTCCTTCAATTTCTTCCAGTCTTCTTTCACTGACTCTTCTCCCTGGTCTCGGATTGAATTACCACCTCCATGAATCCTGGGACTTACAGGTTTGGTGAGGGTGCTAGGCATTCCCTTAGCGGTCCTTTGTCCCCTGACATAGCCACAGTGTCTAGGGGTAGCTTGGGAGAGATGACAACTTAAGCCAATTTCATTCTGTGGTAGATAGAATACATATTCATGATTTATTTTATTATTTATTTGGAAATATTTATTTCATGCCACTTAATTTTTAAAAGCATTTGCATAAAATGGTATGAAATAATTATTTAAAATTTGAAATAAAAACAAGTCTTTAAAAACCACGGATGTAACAAAATTATCTGACCATGGAGGAATGAATGAATGAGACTTTTTATTGTTTAAAGCCAGAGGACACCACAGTATTAATATAACAAACAAACACGTCTCTTTGGTCTCCACAGATTTGGATATAACGACATTGTCACAATCCCCGCAGGAGCAACCAATATTGACATCAAGCAACACGGTCGCCGAGGGGTGTGGCCTGACCAAAACTATTTAGCCCTGAAAACCCTGGATGGCAAATACCTCTTGAATGGAAACCTTGCCATTTCAGCTATGGAAGAAGACATTTTCATCAAGGGGACTGTACTGAGATATAGTGGCTCTCTTACCACCCTGGAACGCATCCAAAGTTTCCAGAAGCTCCCGGAGCCACTTACTGTCCAGGTGTTGACCGTTTCTGCTGAGCTGTTCCCCCCAAGGGTGAGATACACCTTCTTTATCCCCAAAGACATCCACTTCAGCAAACAGAAGAGCAAGGAGAAGAACTTGGCCAACGTAATCAAGCCCATGCTAACGTCACAGTGGGTCCTGGGAGACTGGTCCGAGTGCTCGAAATCGTGTGGCTCTGGCTGGCAGAGACGAGCAGTGGAGTGTCTGGATGTGGAAGGGCAGGCCTCCTCAGCCTGCAACAAATCCCTCAAGCCTGAGGACATCAAGCCCTGCAGTGACTTCCCGTGCCCCATCTGGCAGATGGGGCCTTGGTCCCCCTGTTCTCAAACGTGTGGAGAGGGAATGCGGACACGAAGCCCCTTGTGCGTTGACTACACAGGGAAACCTATCACCTCAGAGAAATGTGGTTCGCCGCGGCCGCCAGCAGCTACCACCGCCTGCATGCTTCAAGAGTGCTGAGGGCAGAGGGATGGCCGACACATGATCAGAGGCATGTGTAACATAGGCTACTATCCTGACCCGAACCAGGCTTGGCATGACCAAGCAAGGATGTAGGTTTAAAGGCAAATGTGCACTATTTGACCTGAACAGGCCCTGCTGGGTAGACCTGTTTGAAAGAATAGCAGGCATTGAATACCAACCACTTTCTTTCTCTCTCTCTCTTGCATTGTCTTCCTCCAAATTGGCATCTACCTCAGGGGCGAGAGCGCGGAATAGCATGGGATTTTGGATGAATAATGGTAATTATTTTTGGAAAAATATTCTTTTTTTCCCCCAGGCCACTGTTTTACACCTAGGAGAATTTATAAACCGGTCCTAAGCTGGACCTGAATTTTGCTCACACTTTCCCCAAGCTTTTTTGTGGGTCTTATCACAGAAATGGCATCTAAGAACCTATCACTCTTCAAATACAGGGATACCCTCAATCCGTTTTTCAGTAGTATACAGCTCCCATAATCAGTATAGCAACTATCTACTGTGGGCCCCTAACCCAGCCCCCATGTTGAATATCTGTATATAAATGAGCAGGCCACTTAATCCCACGCTGGCCATGATACTCGTAGCTCCTAATCAGAAGGATTCTGCTGGAGTAACTGACCTTCCGACCGTTGTCTCAGCTGCAAAACAAGGTACACAATTCAAACCTGTTCTGCAGGCTTTCGTCAGGATTAGTCGAAGGCTTATTATATACAGTGTTTATTATATGGTGATGTTTTTCTTGCAGTGATTTGTTGGCCATGGTCTACAATAGACTGGTTCTCCATTAGATCAAAATTCTGCAGCTGACTGATCTGATACCTGCACTCTCGTGTCATTGGGAGCAGCAGCATGAGGGACATAGAAACCCTGGGAAGAGTTGTAGCTCAGTGGTAGAACATCTCCTTTGCATGCAAGAGGCCCCAGGCTCAATCAAATGCAAGCTTATCTGAAACCCTGGAGGGCTAGCCAGTGTGGATAAGACTCAGCTAGATGGCTCAAGGATCTAGCTCAGTATAAGGCAGCTTCTTTCGCCTCTCTTTTCACCTGCTCTCTGACTAGAGCATCATGTCATGGTTAAAAGCAGTGTGAGCAGAATGACACTGACATGCAGCATTCAATCCCCACCCCTGGCTTTTAGAGATTGAAAATGGCAGGTGTGGCTCATCCTCCTTTTCGTTGCCATGCAACAACATCTGCCAATTTGGAAGCTTTGTTAAGCTTAATAATAATGCTGTGAACCAAAGAAAGATGATATAGGTTTAACTCTATGAAAAGTATACCACCACCCCTTATTTTAGGGAAGGGAGACACAATTGGGCTTCACTGAAGTGCTAGTCCTATTCAAAGCAGACCCACTGAAGTTAAAGGACATGACTAACTTGGGTTAATTGATTTCAACTGATCTACTCTGAGTATTGTCCTTGAAAACAGTTCCTTGGTGATAACGTCACCAAGCAATGTCCCGCCATGGCCTGAAAATAAAACTCCCTTCCCAGTTGATCCAGGCTTTGTAAATCAGGAAGTGAGTTCAGCAAACAAACTCTATAAACCAAGACACAACAAAATACGTTGAAAATTGACACAGGCTCATTGATCCAAAACATTTGGATGCCTTTGCTCAGTTGCGTAATACAGTCTAAGAAAGGAACCTCAGCCGTCTCTTGGGTTGAGCACAGTTTAGCATTTCCTTTTCTATGGAAACCTTTGTTGCTTCCAGGCCATTATGTGTTTGTCAGCTACATGTTTGGATAAGGCGATTATTCAGAAAAAGAAAGCGGAATACCTACTGTGTATTTCATTACTTGTAGACAGTTGGCTCAGTTTCAGTGTATATAATAATATGGATGTGATTATATTTACGCATATTTCCCCAGTACCTCTCCCCACCCAACAGCTTGCTTTACTTGTGGATTTATTATATGTACCATGGCTTCATACTGGCTTTCATGCTAAGGTGACTCAAGGTTCATGCACATGAAACAGGGAAACAGTGATTAAATATCACATTACAGCTATTGGATCAAGGAACTAGGCATCAAAGCTAAAGCAATTTCTACTGTCTCTGCTTTAAGTGTATGGCATCATGCTCATAGACAGTGTTAACATTCCGAAAGCTGATAAGGTCATATCCACACCACACATTTAAAGCATTATGAAACCACTTTAACAATCATTACTTCCCCCAGAGGAACCTGGGAACCTTAGTTTGTTAAAGATGTTGAACTCATAGAGCTACAATTCCCAACCCTCTTAATAAACTACAGTTCCCAGGATTGTCCATGACTGTTAAAAGTGGTATGTGAGTATGGTATGAATGTATGATCTACTGTATTTTTCGCTCTATAAGACGCACCAGACCACAAGACGCACCTAGTTTTTGGAGGAGGAAAACAAGAAAAAAAATATTCTGAATCTCAGAAGCCAGAACAGCAAGAGGGATTGCTGCGCAGTGAAAGCAGCAATCCCTCTTGCTGTTCTGGCTTCTGGGATAGCTGACCAGCCTGCATTCGCTCCATAAGACGCACACACATTTCCCCTTACTTTTTAGGAGGGAAAAAGTGAGTCTTATAGAGCAAAAAATACGGTATATATTCTACAAAGATATTGGTGGCTTTCACATGCTTTGGCTACTCAGTTTCTATAAGCACTTTTGGAAAAGCTAAAAAACATCTTCCCTATGGTATTTTTTTGGCATTCCTTGTGAAAAAGAATGCAAGAATATTGACGGGCCTTTGATTTGATCCAGCAGGGCCTCTTCTTATGTTCCATTTGCCCTTCGTCTCTCAGTTGCCATCAATCTGATTGGATACATGACATTCTAGTGCCATCCTCTTCACCATGTGATCCCTTAAAAACCATGTGTTACCTAAGAAGAAAGGAAAAGTAGCAACTCGGAGAGTGGGGAGGACAGGAATGATGCTGAAGCTATAGCAGCCAGGGGAAATAATGGCAGTATGTAGAACTTCAGAAAATATTTCCGCTGAATCAAAATTGCAACTTTCCATCCCAAAAAACTAAGAGAATATCCAACAGATGTTATTATTTTGCTAAATCTTTCATATCACCCTTGTATTCCAATTCTACCCAAGACTTTGTGCTTAGGATTGTAGCTCTAATTACTGTGCACCAATTAAAAGCCCTACATTCTTCATAATGGCTTATCCATCCTTAAAGTTCAAATCACTATATAGTTTATAAAAAGCACTGGAGAGGCCTCAAGCTTAGGCTCCAGTACTATTCTTGCCACTGGGACGCATGGAAAATGGAATTCCCAGTCCTTGCTTGTCTCAGTGAATTGAACTGGAATGCATCATAATCAATATTTCCCATGCTCCCTGGCAGCAAAGGAGATACTCGGGAACATAGATTGCTGCCGAAAGCAGAAGGAATCTAGTTCCCCATGCTACCTGGTAGTAAAAGGTGAGCACCTAAGCCTTAAGCTTGACACCTTCCCATCTCTCACTAGGGCACGCTTGCATTGAGCCGTATCAGGATAGCAGAGAATATGCTTTAATGGGGAAGGTTCTGAGTTCAATCTCTGGCATTTCCAGGGACAGTGAGAAGAGAACTAGGATGGCCAGAAGCAAAAAAGGACAGGACTCCTGCACCTTTAATAGTTGTGCAGAAGAGATTTCAGCAGGTGGAGCTTGCGTGACAAGCTGCTTCAGAAAGCAAACCTCAGCTCTATAGAATAGAGTTGGAGGGAGGAAGGGAGGTTGAAGGATGCAGCATTGCTAGTGGATACTCTAGTCAACTGTTCCTGTTCAAGAGGACAGAAATACTTAAATACTTACACTGAGTTCCAGGAACTATCCTCGCTATCCATTGTAATGCGCACATTGCTCCAATGCTTGGCAGTAACACTATCCGGCAGCCCTAACTGTATATCACATTTCATTCTGAATCTTACACCAGCAGGCATGATCCTGCTAGTTGTTCCAGTGGTTAAATACTGGAAGCCAAAGAACAAGTTAGTGCAGGAGGCACATGTAAATTTACACCCCTGTCTCCTAAGCAGTGAGAGTTGGATTCCTCTGAAATTAATGGGATTCAGCATGTAGTAGGAGAAGCATGTGTGTTGGGGAGCAAAGATTGGGTTCTCAGACCTCTGGGGAAGGGCCATAGCTCAATGGTAGAATGCATTCTTTGCATGTGAACAGTCCCAGGGTTCAGTTTCCAGGTACATCTGAAGAAGACTCCCACCTGAAACCCTGGAGAGCTGCCCTCAGCTAGTGCAGACAGGGCTATGCTAGTTGGACCAGTACTATAAAGCCGCTTATGTTGATCATACATGCTAATATTCCAGGGGCTGGAAGCGGATGACAGTGGAGAGGTGTGGAGAGTTATGCACCCCTCCAAGCTGCCACTTCTTTACTGCACATGCTCCTCCTCACCCTTGCATTTGTGTTAACTGGAGTGTACATATTTGTGAGACAAGGGTGTGCCTCCATAACATGTGGTTCCTTCCTCACTTCTGCTTAATCAGGACCATCCTGAGATGTACTGTCTATCAACTGAACATTTTATCTCCCAGTAAAATACTTTTATATAGAGAAGGCTTTAACATACAACACACTTTCCTCTTTCCACCCCTGTATGCACTCAGAAAAGCACACAAGCAGTAGTTGCAAGGACTGACGTGGTACTAACAACAAAATCCTGGGCTTAACATGTGCTTAAAGGTAAAGGTAAAGGTAAAGGGACCCCTGACCATTAGGTCCAGTCTTGGCCGACTCTGGGGTTGTGGCGCTCATCTCGCTTTATTGGCCAAGGGAGCCGGCGTACAGCTTCCGGGTCATGTGGCCAGCATGACTAAGCCACTTCTGGTGAACCAGAGCAGTGCACGGAAACGCCGTTTACCTTCCCGCCAGAGCAGTACCTATTTATCTACTTGCACTTTGATGTGCTTTCAAACTGCTAGGTTGGCAGGAGCAGGGACCGAGCAACGGGAGCTCACCCCGTCGCAGGGATTCGAACCGCCGACCTTCTGATCGGCAAGCCCTAGGCTCTGTGGTTTAACCCACAGCGCCACCTGCGTCCCAATATAGGGGCACCCTATTCCTTTATCCACCTATGCACTCAAAAACCCAGTCTCTATTTTAGTGGAACCTTCAAGTCCTAGAGCCTGCTCATTTCTGCTGTAAAAGTTAGTACTCCAATGGCAGCCAACATGGTGTTGGTTACCCATGTAGTAGTCTATACACCATTAGAAGGTCAGTCCTGGTTTGTCTAATGCAACTTTGGCAATCAAGTGCCCTCCAGATGTTTCAGACTACAACTCCCATCAGCACCATCCAGTGCATCAGTTTAGTGAATGTTGGTCCAACACCTTCCTTTACATTTAGTGCACAACGGGCTTGTAACGAGCTTCCTCCTGCATCAAAACGTGTGTGGTCCTCAAATTTCTTTTCTAAGGCCCCCGATGTCCAAATGACTCAGAATTATATCCTGAATTAACTTGGTGTTGGGGGGGGGGAAATAACTTCTTATTTGAGAATTCAGTTGAGAAACTAGGCTAGATTCAGCCTTAAGAAAGGCAGATTCACTTTGTTAAAGTTCCAGCTTGACACTTCTAGCAAAAGGGTCAGCATGGAGTCTCCCCACAATTAAATGCTTCCACCTTGTAACTTAACATGACATTTGGCATCCTTGCTCAAAGTAAGGCCCCGTGCTGCTCTTCATGTAAACAGACCAAGGAAAGCACTGGGCATTTGGGGACAAAAATAGGAGTTTGGCTCTTCTTGCTGTGGAAATGTAATGCCCGTGCCCATGTAGACAAATGGTCTATCTGTACTATACACTGAAAGCAGTATCAAACCACTTTAAACAGGCATGGATTCCCCCAAGAATCCTGGGAATTGCAGTTTGTTAAGCTCACTGAGGCTTGTTACGAGATCCTAACTCTCCTGAGTTACAATTCTTAAGAGTGGTTCAGTAGTCAATTCCTTTTCCCAGGGAACTCTGGGAACTATAACCCTGTGAGGGAACAAGGGAATATATGACTTTTTCAAGTGCTATGATACGGATTTAAATGTATAATGCGGATGGAGGCCAAAGATTTAGAGACATTCTACCGATTGCAAATCTTGAGGTGGTATAATGTTAGACTGAATCACATCAGACTGTTGATGGAGGGGTCATATTTTCCTGAACTGCTTCACTTGGAAAGCTTCCTAGATCCCAGAGAGGGCTGCCCTACTCTTTTCTCCCTGACGTGCTAGTTCATGGTGTACAGAGAGTTTCTTTACATGAGGGAACATTGGCAATGACCCCATCTACTGTTCAATGGTACAGTCCAGAAGTCTGCCAACTCGTTCTGCGTAACGCATGGAACAACTCTTTGCTGCTGCTGGGCAACATCCATCAGCAGAAGGTTGGTGTGATCAAAGCTGCTGCATGTTTCCTCTTTGCTTTTTCTTGTGGAAACAAGGCACAGGCAGATTTCTGTATCTAGCACATGCAGGATTTTTGATGCCAGCGCTGAAGGTCATTCAGCATCTGGCTGTTGGGAGATTGGGAGATGTGGTGCATTCTTGGGAAAAAGCAATGGAATTCCGTGGTGCTACTTGGCTGCTCCCTCTCGGGGCTGAAACAGTGCGGAATGTGCTCTGGCAGCTTTGAGACGGGTGAGTCCAAGGCAAGGATGACCCTGTTTCCTGCAGATGGCAACCTTTCAAACAAAGCCACTCTGCACAGTGGGTGCAGGTTTTAAGATGGGCTCTTCAGCTGTTGCTGCTTCGGCTTTGTGTGAAGGCTGCATGAAAAGGAAAAGAACTTTTCTCAGAGGATCCACCATTACGCAAGGGCTCTGACCCTCAGCACCTTTTTGACAATAAAGGGGAAGCTGTTTTTGTTCCCCTTCAACGGAGCCAGTTAATGACTGCTTAAAAGCTATCCCGCTGGAACGGCCAGAGGGAGAGAACAGCTGCAGCCTGAAACAGATATAGTTGGTAGTGATCAGGGATGGGTGAATCTGCCAATTTAGGTTTCTCTCACTTTCTCACTTTTCCAATTTAAAGTTCAGATCTCCACATTCCACATCTGTTTGTGTTCTCTCTCTCTAATCCTGAAACTTCAGCAGTATTTTAGTGCAAGTTTCTCCTAATATACACATAAAGGTAAAGGTAAAGGTACCCCTGCCCGTACGGGGCAGTCGTGTCCGACTCTAGGGTTGTGCGCCCATCTCACTTAAGAGGCCGGGAGCCAGCGCTGTCCAGAGACACTTCTGAGTCACGTGGCCAGCGTGACGAAGCTGCTCTGGCGAGCCAGCACCAGCGCAGCACACGGAAACGCCATTTACCTTCCCGCTATAAAGCGGTACCTATTTATCTACTTGCACTTAGGAGTGCTTTCGAACTGCTAGGTGGACAGGAGCTGGGACCGAAAGACGGGAGCTCACCCCGCCGCAGGCATTCGAACCGCCGACCATACGATCAGCAAGTCCTAGGCACTGAGGTTTTACCCACAGCGCCACCCGCGTCCCTTAATATACACATAACTGTATACAATTAATATACCTAATTATCTAATATGCATAGTAACTGAAGCATCTTATGTTTTCAGTGTTTCTAAATGTTTATCTTTGAAGTACACAGTGACTAAAAAAGCTCTCCTTTCACGCTGAATAGGGTGGCTGTAGAATACTGGGACTCTGCTACAGAAATACGGTAGTAAGGGGTCTCTGACTTCCCACCATGACCCTGGACTACTGCACCAATGCTCCCAGCCCTGCTTTTTTAACAGGATATGCCAGGCGTTGAACCTAGGACTACCTGCACACAAAAACCCCATGCTACAGCCCTTCTCCATAAAAGGCAATTCCAAATCCTCCGGAGGGACAAAAAAGGAGAAGAGGGTATATTTAAACAAGGGAGTAAGCTCTGGAGTTTTAGATCCCACTTTTGATAGGAAAGAAAAAAGATTGCCTCAGTCTTTAACCACCAATTTGAACTTTGTCTGGTCAAAAAACCTTGGATGCTCCCACTGCATTTCAAGGTTCTGGGTGCAACCAGAAGCAGAAATTCCTAAACACCAGGAGGACAAAAAGTAGTTTGAGAGACCTGACCAGTACAGGAAATACTGGAACTCTTAGCCAGAAAGCTTTTCCTTGCCAAACAGCTATCTTAATTTTGTAGACACAAGACATTTGGCAACAACAGTCCCACTCTCCCTTTTTGCAGGATGCAGAGAGCTCCTATAGAAGCCAAGAACATTTATTACCCTATGAAGAAGGTTGAAGAGAAGATAGGGTTCCTTATGACCGAGGGTTAGTTTCCTGAGCCAAACCACAAGTCTTGCACTTCACATTCTTTCAGATATCTGGGATAATCCCTGGATGTTCTCCTTTGTTTGTAAGAAATAATACCTATATTCCTCTCACTATTTTTTGTTCTTGTTTCACATTAAACTGCAGTTTTTTTAAAAAAAATAGTATAAATCATTTTACTGGTATAATACATTTCCCATTAAACAAAAGATGAATCCAAGCCATACACTATTTCTTCTGGGATGTGTATACCAGGGAGTTGTATGCAACTAAATTCTACTCAGAGTAGGCTCACTTAAGTTAATGAACCTAAGTTAGTCATGCCCATTAACTTTAATGTGTCTACTATATGTAGGACTAGCCCCAGATTTTTTAATGTGCCCTTTTAAAAAAAAAAGTCAAGGCCAGCTGCAAAATTTGGTATAGTCCTAAATTCTACCCCTGCTGTATGCAAATCAGACCTATCTCTAATAACTGCAGAAAGACTTCATTTATCAGGGGGAATATCTGGACTTTTTTGAGAAATAGAATGGGTAGATAAGAAAGGGGAGATTATCTGCTATTTATATTTACATATTGTGTGATGCTACCTGGAGATCAGGCAAAAGCAGGAGCACTGTGAAAATGAGTTGTGCTCTATTCTGAAGAAAGAATCGTAGAATTGGAAGGGACCCTGAAAATCATATGGTCCAACCCCCTACAATGCAGGTATATGCAGCTATCCCATATGGGAATCAAACCTGCAACCTTGCTGTTAGCAGCACCACACTCTAACTGAGCTATCCAGTTAGTCATAACATTCTTAACAACTGTGAGTTCTTTGTTAGCCAGCCAAACTTTGCATCTTGTCTTGCCTGGTTAGTCAAATGCTAGATCAAAGCAGCACATGCACATTTGTTCTTCCATGCATCCATCATTTGCCTTACAAAAAAATAATGAACTCCCAGCAGATTGGGAGAAAAGGAAGAGGTACGCTGCCAGTGTCACAGGCCCAGGCTAATGGGGCACTTGTCAAGAGGTACCCACTTAAGCCAGCCTTTCTCCAACACATCAGAAACTTGCAAAACCATTCCCTCCCCAACTCACTGGAAGAAGTGACATGTTTTTCCAAGGCAGGAAAAGTGCATTCATACCACATCTACCATGCTTAAAATCCTCTGTGTGTCTTCACCCCATGTATGAGGTCATCTACCGGAAGTGAAATTCCAGTCACTCTAACATGATGCTGGATGCTGTCCTTTTCTCAATTCCTTCTTCTCTCTCGCAATGCATTTCCAAAAACTCAAAAGGTCACTGTGTGCGTCTTTTCAGTCGGGCTGTAAGTAACACTTCTTTGGAATATGCCCGGCATTTTAGCCTGACATTTTCCTGAGGCTGTGTTAGAGATATGTACGCTGTCATAAAGCCTGTGCTAGACTTGGAAATGGGGAGAGCAACATCTCATCTATCAGTACTGTCAGGGCAGCCCGCTGTTTGGTTTTCCCTTATACAGAAAAATAGACCTTACTCAGTAAGCTGCTCCTTTTAAAGCCCAATTTGGTCCTTCGTTCTGTTATGCTTTGCTGAAAAAAAGAAAGAAACAGCAAGGTGTATACAATTAAATTCCTCTTGGGAGAGTCCACATAGGCCTGAGGTTATTGTTGGATTTCAACTGAAGTGAAGTTCACAGCAAATTTGGAGGTTCCTTCTTAGGTGAAACAACTAAGAAACCTCAAAGGATATACACACCCCAACAAATTGGATAAGATTAAATATTTCTCAAAAGGGTTTCACACAATCCCAATTTAAACTAGTTTAGGGACCTCCCCAGAGTCCTTTTTTTATTGTGCATTTATGGTCATTTGTGCTCGTGGTGGTATCTGGATGGTTATACATGATTCTGCTTTCAATACTGTTCGTGCCTATAAAGGTTTTGGGGCAGACATAACTGCTTTGCTTCCAATCAGTGCATGTCCCATAGCTTTCTGCTGAAATCTTGTAACTTTTCACACCACAAATTTTATGTGGGGGTAGAATGTCCCGCCTTTGGTGCGCTACAGCGCAAGGGTGCTCCTCCAGAAGTCAATAATGCGGTAACATTGGAGAAGCATCACAAAATAATAAAGCAAAATAATGTGTGGACTGCCCAGTATAATTCCACCACTCATGCACTGTTATTGTGTCAATGGCATGTTGTAGAATACATGTCTGCACCCACTCACCCACGCAAACAACACCAGTCTGGAAGGGTCCTAAGTCTGTAGCATAAAGATGCTTCCTTGGGGATCATTCCACTCAAATTCTACTGTTTGTCTTCAACCCCATCCTCCTGACTCTGCACTGCCCACTCCTGTAATGCTACTCTCTTTTTTGCATTTGGAATGCCTGCCTGAATTAGCCCTTCTTTTTTAAATAAAAACAAACAAACAAACATGTAGCATTGATGGTGATGTACGTAAAATAAGTTATATACAGGATTTATATGTATATATGTTTCCCTTCAGTGAAGGACTGTAGCATTGTACTGAGCCTCTTGTAAAAGGTATTTATTTTGTGTACAGTAACTGTCTTTGGAGGGGCGGGAGAGAAAGGGTGACTGCGTTACACAATGCTGCTGCCTCTCCCACCTTCTCAATTGCATTTTATGCATGGGGAGGGAAATCTCACTCCTTTCTCTCAACTGCTTACTTGCTCAGCTAAAATATCTGTACAGTTTGGTGTGCAGACCCAGTAAGCTGGTTCTAGTCAAGCTTTGCAAAAAAAACACAACACAAAAAACTTTCTAATTTTTTAATAAATGTTTTGTTTTAACCTTCTTCTCCCCTCCCCTTTAATCTTCTAAAAACAGATAGCCAGATTGTAATGCTAGCATTTAGCTGTGAATAAAAGACTTCCTCAGTTAAGATCCCTTTGTTTGATTTCCTTTTTCTTGTTTTGCATTTGGGATTCATTCCAAATTTCCACAGCTATAAAACCTCAGGGTTATGCATACACCTTTCCTGTTTAAGGTGGAACCCGAAGTTGTATAGTGGACACAGGTCAGGGAAACCCAGCTAATTCTCAACAGCTTAAAAGTGTCTGTGTGAGAGCATGCACACACACACTGTGGATGTGATTTACATAGTACAACCAGGGACAAGCACCTAACTCTCATCACAACTGCTACCACCCTCCTTCCGAAAGTTGCTTCTTTCACAGAATCTTTAAATTATTTTGTAACACTTGAGATAAAGCACAAGCCACGACCATAGCTGGCGAAGGTTGGTTCATTCGGGCAAAAGGAGCACAGCTCCACCAACCTCAGTCAGCCTTCATCCAGCCTCCACCTCTGCCTGCCATCTTCCTTACAACCAGCCCAAGCAATGGCACTGGCTGTCATCCTGGAAAAAAGTGACAAGCAGAGTGCCACAGGATTCTGTCCTGGACCCATTGTTGTTCAACATCTTTCAAAAGGAATGAGGAGATGCTTACCAATTTTGCAGATGACACCAAACTGAGAAGGGTAGAAGACAGAATTGGGATTCAATATGACCTTAACAAATTGGAGAACCAGGCCCAAACTAACAAAATGAATTTTAACAGGGACAACTGTCAGGTTTCTGCACACAGGCAAGAAGGAGCTACACAAATTTAAGATGGGGGACACCTGGCTTGTGAAAAGGATCTAAGGGCCTTAGTGGACCACAAGCTTAACCTGAGAGAGCCAGTGTGGTGTAGTGGTTAAGAGCGGTAGACTCGTAATCTGGGGAACCCACCTCACAGAGTGCTTGTTGTGGGGGAGGAAGGGAAAAGAGAATGTTGGCCGCTTTGAGACTCCTTCGGGTAGTGATAAAGCGGGATATCAAATCCAAACTCTTCTTCTGAGTTAAGGTAGAGAGACCAACCTGCAGGAGACCAACCTTTTGACATCATCTCTTGCAATCTACTAACCACTGACATGGTACAAAGAGTGATGTATGCAACAAGCCATGGAAAATGCTGCCAGCTTCCTCAACTTAGCAAGAACTGTAGCCTCATACACTTATCTCCTGTGTGTTCTGATGTATATCCTCTCAACCTATATCCATAGCCAAAATTTAGTTTATTGGCAATAGCTTGTTTTATCAATGTGGGCATTTCAGATCACATGAGCTCTGTGTCCGTAATGCAGCACCTCAGCAAATGCCCCACACTTAGGTCACATCATGGCTACGTTTTATTTTCAGAACATGACATGATTGCCGATTTATTATTCTATTTATACACAGAGGCTGAGCCAAATACGTGTCTAGCATTCCACTTGAGGAAGGTAAAAATATAACTGGCATATACAATACAAGGAAATGTATTTGTTCCTGAAAAACAGTTTCATGTCTTCTTCAGAGAATAGAGAGCAATGGGGCTGGAAAATCAAAAGAGAATGTAAGCAGCATATTCTGTTTCCAAAACAGAATGAACCTATGTGAGAGATACAGCTGCACACTGTGGCCACTAAATTTCCTCAGATCATGTGACTCCCATGCTTAAATCCCTTCACTGTCTTCCTTTCTACTCTCAGATCTTGCACAGACCATTTATTAGAGATGTGCATCAATAAATCTTCCAAATGAATTTTATCTATAAAATCTCCAGAGAGCCATATAAAAAAAAAAAAGGATTACAAGATGAGATACTGCATTGATTGCAGGGTCCAATGGCATCTTTCTGTATCAAGCTTTGAGCTCCACAGGACTGTTTCTCAGACTGGATGTTAACTTAGTCACAAGCGGTACTTGACAAATGTATCAGATTCATCAGTCCGCAAATGCTTCTCAAAACTTTGCATATCTCTTTGTGAGCACTGGTTGGTTCAAATAAAGGCATCACTTCCCTTATCATTTTCGGTCATTCCCATTTTGAAAATTCTAATAATCAGCAACACACCTTTTTTCATTGCTACCTAAGGACCACATCCTGCCAACCACCACAGGACTAGCACTTGAAGTGTTGGATGCTGCATCCAAATCTTCAGGGTAGCTTTCATAGCAGACCACCATTGAGTGAAATGATAATTCCCGCTGGCATACTTACACAGTATACTTCACTAGGGCCTGATCCACTACACACAAGGGTGAATTTCAGAGGATGGCTGCTTTGGATATAGCATTGTTTTGGAAAGTGGCAATTAGTTAGGTTCACCTTTAAATGTGAATGGAATTTAAATTCTCCCCCATCCCTAGTACCGGTAGGGGGCCTCCATTTCTAAAGAGCTACTACCAGCAACTGCAAGTGTCAACTGAAAAAAATTGTCTTTGGAATGATAGGAAAGCTCTGTCCAGGCCTGCTTTTCCCATATTGTACTCTATGGGACCCAGTACTTGCGTAGGACCTGCCAATGCACTGACACCTGTCCTGAACCCATTTGCCAGGTGGATGGTGAGCCACCATTTAAATTTTCTGCAATGCTCCAGAACAGCACTCCTGCAGGGGCATTATGGGAAATTTAAATGGAAACTCAGAACCAGTGGTTTGAGTGTAAAACTAGAATCTGGGAGACCAGCGTTCAAATCTCCACTTGACAATGAAGCTCACTGGGTGACCTTGGGCCATCGCTGTCTTTTCACCTAACCTACCTCACAGGGTTGTTGTGTGGATTAAATGAGGAAGGGGAGAGCCATGTATGCCACCTTCAGCTCCTTAGAGAAAACTCTGGGATTTAAGTTCAATAAATAAAATAATAGTCACCTAGTGATGATCACAGCGCTACCACCACTGCTGATAAGTCATCAACACATGTAGGCAGGGCGCCCACTTCTTTGCAAAAGCTTCAGACTAGTGTCTGCTTTGTCTCTGGTGTTAAACCTGTGATGACACATTCACACCTGACAATAACGCTTGCATTCATCAAGTGATAACAGTGGCCACCGGTCCAAATGCACCTAGAGCTGTGGTTTAAAGTTAAGAAACCCTCCGTTGAGAAGGGGACCTGGAGAATAAGGACTAAACCTTTTAAGTTTTCAGACTAAATCAAGGAATGGCATAGCGGTCCTCTAAGGAGACAATAAAAAGCTGCAATCCTTGCTGTGAACTCTGATGTGGGAGATTGTTAACTTCGAAAAGCTGAGGCGGCACATAAGCAAGTCAGTCTATTTTCTGGCCATGGATGATGCACCGTCTAACAGATTCCAAAGCCCCAAACTGGAACAGAACTTCATCTCTCATGTTAATGGGCTTTGTTCCATTTTAAATTTTTATTAACTTTTCAAATTTTATACTTGAAATTAAACATCTTCTATTAAACCATACATTCATTGACTTCCCTTCTTCCCCTTCCTAGGTTCATTTAATATATCCATCATTCCTGCATATTTTAATGACAGGCTTTGACTTTAATGGCTGCTGGATCAGATTCATAATGCCAAGGTTTCAGAGACAGTAAAGTATGTTAGCAGAAAAGGAATGGTGTATTTCAATGCTGTAATGTTGCTGATCATCCCAGGAAGAAGCAATGCCATACAGGTTGAAGCAGGGAAGGCACAGGGAAGAAATACTCCATTTGCTTTCCTGACAATGGAATGAGCAGCAATATGCATGTTGTTGTTGTTGTTTAGTCGCTTAGTCGTGTCCGACTCTTCGTGACCCCATGGACCAGAGCACGCCAGGCACTCCTGTCTTCCACTGCCTCCCACAGCAATATGCATGCCAGATATAAAAAGAGCAAAAACAAACAAGCCTATGATCAGGGCACCAAAAATTAATTGTTCTATTATATTATCATTATTTATTGTCATATTAGATTGCTGCTGCTGTTGTTATTATAGTAAAGGCTCGTTTCTGTGTTACTTGATTCCAGAGGGGGGAAATGTTTCCAGCCCCCTTAACCCCAAAAAAATGGGAGTAAAGTGACGGAATTTGGGGTGGTATACTGCCTTACAGTACTTTCCTGCTGTTTTCATTGGGAAACAGATATAAACATGTGCAGAAAGAGAGGGGGAGCAGCGATGTCCAATGACATTCATTGTTGTGCCATACCATGCCCCCTGATGTGAATGAAATTTAGCACAACATGCCTGTATAGCAGTCAAAAAGCCACAATTCTACAATGCAACAGGTACTGCAGTGTGAAAGGAACATTAAAAATGGGACAAAAGTGCTAGCAAAATAATCAGGAAAACTAATGCAATATTTAAGACAACATCTTAAAAAGCAGAGACATCACCTTGCCAACAAAGGTCCGTATAGTAAAAGCCATGGTTTTCCCAGTAGTGATGTATGGAAGTGAGAGCTGGACCATAAAGAAGGCTGATCGCCAAAGAATTGATGCTTTTGAATTATGGTGCTGGAGGAGACTCTTGAGAGTCCCATGGACTGCAAGAAGATCAAACCTATCCATTCTTAAGGAAATCAGCCCTGAGTGCTCACTGGAAGGACAGATCGTGAAGCTGAGGCTCCAATACTTTGGCCACCTCATGAGAAGAGAAGACTCCCTGGAAAAGACCCTGATGTTGGGAAAGATGGAGGGCACAAGGAGAAGAGGACGACAGAGGACAAGATGGTTGGACACTGTTCTCGAAGCTACCAACATGAGTCTGACCAAACTGCGGGAGGCAGTGAAAGACAGGAGTGCCTGGCGTGCTCTGGTCCATGGGGTCACAGAGTCGGACACGACTAAACGACTAAACAACAACAATGCAATATTCCTGATGTCTGAAAGCACCCTTTAAAATAATGAAGAGTTGGCTAGTTTGCAACATCCCTGTGTTACATTTTTCCCCTCTTCTGTACAACAGCACAGCTGATATATACCACTATGAGCTATGCAAGGGGATGTACAGTTTGGATGTACATCCTAGGGCATGTTCCAGAACTCTCTGCAGCACACAATGGTTCCACTGCAGGTATGCAAGGTCTGCTTGGCAGAGAAGTTGATGCAGAAAGAGTTCCCTTACTCTGGACATTTGGGTGGGGGGGACATACTTTGGAAGGAAAGAAGACACAGCAGGAGCAGAGACAAAGATAAGGAAAATGACTTTCTGGCAAAGGGATGGTTCCTGTCATTGTCCCTGGGCGTCTGCTTTAAAGAATGAAGGCTCTACATGCTCAAGTCAAAAATAAATCCCAGTCTTGATGGCAGGAAGAACTAAAACTGCCATGAAAGGAAACAGCCTGGGTGGGGAGCGGAATGATGAGAATGGATGGGGTCAATCAATCACAGATCTAGGTTGTCAACAATTATCATGAGAATATTAGTCATCTCCTTCATGGTGATATCAGAAAGGCAATTGTGCCACAAGGGCTATCGTGGAGCCAGAAGATAGAAATGGGTGTCCACCTTCTGCAGACAGGAAACTCAAGATTTTGCATCCAGATTTCCCCAGCTCAGGGCTGGTGGACTGCTTTGATGGGAACCATTAATTGAATGATTCCCTATGCTGTGAGGGTTTTAAAATAAAATATGGAGGGGTTATTTCCTGGAGTTGTGATAACACAAAGCATTCCATCGCAAGGCAAAGCTTAGAGTGTTTCACAGGAAGCCATCGTCAAGTGCTACAAGCTGTGAAGAGTGATACAAAACAGTTCCGATAAGCAATGGTGAGCTCCGGGCAATGGCTTCAAAGATGCGGCCAACAAATGTTCTTGCAACTGAGACTTTTGAGAGCAACAACTTGTGATAAAGGCTCTGAGAGGGAGCATGATAAGGACTTTCCAACTAAACAGAGGAAAGCGTGCAGCTGAAAACCTTGGCAACAGTGGCATTTTCATGGGAAGTCTCAATTAAAATAATAAGCATTCTGCAAGTCTATATGTTTCCAATACACTGTCACACTCTAGTGTGACCAAGAAATAGAACTCAGAAAGGGAATGTGCAAATGAATGGACAATTTTCAAATGCGGGATCACCAGGGCAGAAGATAAGTTTAACCTGGCTTTCACTGTTGCCCACAAGCTGACAAAGTGTGTATAGAATGTACCCCTAGGGATCATTGCAATGTACAACCTTTTATATACAAGCATTGAAACAACAGGTATTTTTCTAGA
Organism: Podarcis pityusensis; assembly: GCF_964106645.2. NCBI lineage: Eukaryota > Metazoa > Chordata > Lepidosauria > Squamata > Lacertidae > Podarcis > Podarcis pityusensis. Next base: position 18,109,469 of record NC_138040.1, on the reverse strand, counting down.
CCTGCACATGCTCAAAACTCTATTTCCAATCAATGGAACTTAAAAATCCTTTGCTTTGGCTGGATGATGCCCCCAGTTTGCATAATAGATCCTTGCTGGAATGATAAAAGATGATATCGTATCTAAGGAAACAGGAACTCAAAATCCCAGCTGGCATAAAGAAGCACAGCCGCTCCAAGCTCTATCAATTGTTATTATGCCAGTTCAGGCTAGTTTGCTAAGGAATCTTTATTTGAAGCATTCAGAGGATATTAATTCTAGATGCCACCTTCCGCTATGATGGGTTTTAAGAGGGAATAAGGGGAGGCTTACATCAAGGGGCCTCACAATTAAAAGCTCTTGGATGCAAAGATGACAAGCTCAGCTGGAACATATGCAGTGCAGCTGCAGTGTTTTCTTGCAATTACTGGGCAAGGGTTATACAACTCTTCCCTTCAAGTACCACACAGTGATGTATAATACGCAGAGAAAAGAGCACCATGGAGTACGCCTCATTAGCCATTTTCTTTCCTAAGTTTCAAACCAAAAATGATCTATTGTATGTGAGCAACCTAATGAGGCAAGCAGAGACTTCAGCCAGGATTTGGAGAACAGGTGTGCCATTCAAGTGTCACAAAGAACAAGAGATAAAACTGAAAAGATTAAAATAAAAAACCCAACAAAAACCTAATAGCTTTTCATAGGACAGATCAAAAGTATAGTAAGGAGGATGTAAATTCTTTGCATCCACATCGTTCCAATCTGCCTTAACAGAAGAAACCATGCAAGAGGATGGGATGCAGACAGGAGAAATGCAAATGTTAGATTTTCAGACCAAACTCTGGGTTAGTGTAGGCTGAAGACAGAGATTACATATTACAGCAGCATGGATGATTGGGGCAGGGGGAATTGCACACACAACAGCTGTGTTCAAATGTACAATTTTCAATCCAGGCAAAATCTGAAAAACGTTTTTGCAAATTTGCTTGCCGACAGTGTTTGAATTAGAGAAATGTTACCTGTGGAGGGTGACCGTTGGCGAGTTTCCAAGAGTTCAAAAACACAATGGAAGTTTTGCCCAATGGGGTGGTGGTTGTTTTTTGAAGTTTATGATTGTGATGGGGGAGTGAATGATGGCCATATAATTGAATAGATATATCCAGTGCTTTTTGGTGTGTGTATGTATATGTGCTAGCACTCACATCTCAATAGAAAGTGCTGTGGGTGCCAGTACAAAATGGCTACCATGGGCAGCAAAAAAAGAAAAGGGAGCCAGTACTCTGTACCAGGGAGTAAAGGTAAAGGTAAAGGGACCCCTGACCATTAGGTCCAGTCGTGGCCAACTCTGGGGTTGCGGTGCTCATCTCGCTTTATTGGCTGGGGGAGCCAGCATACAGCTTCCGGGTCATGTGGCCAGCATGACTAAACCGCTTCTGGCGAACCAGAGCAGCGCATGGAAGCGCCATTTACCTTCCCGCCGGAGCAGTACCTATTTATCTACTTGCACTTTGACGTGCTTTCGAACTGCTAGGTTGGCAGGAGCAGGGACCGAGCAATGGGAGCTCACCCCGTCGTGGGGATTCGAACCGCTGACCTTCTGATTGGCAAGTCCTAGGCTCTGTGGTTTAGCACACAGCGCCACCCACGTCCCTAAGAAAAGTGTACATATAGAGCAGTAAATCCCATTGAAATTTAAGTCACTGGGATTTAGGTCTGGTATGTGATCACCTTGTGTGCTTTCCTTTATGTTGAAAGAAGTTCATGTCTTTATTCAGTGTTATTTTTCTAGAAAAAGAGGGTCCGGAACTCACCATGAATGCCTCCCTTTTTCTTTTATAAAGGCAATGGCGCCCCCTGAGAGGTATAGGAACTGAGTTCCGACTGGGAAAAAAGCCCTGTCTTTATTTGTTTAGGGCATTTGTACCCCACAGTTCAATCCCAAAGGCTTACAGAAAGGTTTTGTATAATCAGTTAAAGCAAGACAGTCTTTAACTGCAGATTTACAATCTAAAATACAGTTTGGAATAGGGGTACGACTTACGCTTCCCTTCCCCTTTCCCCTTTTTGAGACTTACCTCAACCTAGGTTGCCTTTGGCTGAGCTAGGATGTGGCACTTAAGCTAGTGCAGTCCTACCTGAACCCAGGCTCAGCTTGTTCCAACCTCCTCTCATCCTGATGGTTCTCGGTTTTGGATTGCACCCTAAGATAGCTACAAGCTGGTCTTGTTTTAAATGAAATATTCAGAAATTTTGCTTAGCTTCCCCATGTCCATACTGAGAAGATGATGTCACAGCCGGCTTGATGACCCACGTGTTATGCCTCTGCTACCAAGCCAGATCATCACTTAGGAAGTCTCTAGTTCATTTTTTGCTAGGAATGGCAAGAGAGATTTATTAAAGAGCCAACTCTTCAAAAATTCAATTTCTGTAAAAATCTTAACCAAGTAAAAGAGGCATAGGAGTAAAAATGTGGAGAATTCATGTGCTAGCCTGCCTAAGGATGTTTACCCATAAAAAATTCCACTGAGTTCAGTAGGATTTATTCCTAGTATTTTATGGTCAGGATTGTAGCCTTAATTTATTCTTTAAAGCTCAATTTATTCTTTAAAGCTATGTGTTCATGACAGTTTATGTAATCAATAAAAGTAATTAAACTAATACCAATTTTACAGCAGATTAAATTACTGCAGCAAAAATACTAAAAGCTGAAGTCAAACAGTCAAAAGCCAAGTTAGCAACCCCAAGATCATGTCTTTAAAATAAGCTAGCCCTATGGTCCAGTAGTGGAGAACCTCCTAGCAAATCTCTGAATTTGGCCTGCAAGGCCATTTTGGGCCAACAACACCCACCTGTCTAACATCTAACATCATATGGAATCAGATCAAGGTTAGTTATTTTCAGTCTAAGCACTAAGATAAGTATCTTTTTATCTATACTCTACATGCTAAGCACCATAGTGCTAAGATCAAATATAAGCTCCCTAATTTTGGTACCAAAGCTGTGAAGGTGCTGCTGTTTACTGCACATGTTCCAGCTTCCCATAATGAAGGAATATATAGCAGAACTATAATAGGTTTTTGAGGGAGGGAGTTCCTATGGGAACAGGTGGTCTCCAAGGTATGTTGGTCCTAGGCCATAAAGGTCAAAGCCAGCATCTTCTCCATTTCAAATCTGCCTCTCCTAGATGGGAGATGTTTTAGTTTTAAGGGACATGTTCCACTCTTTCAGGAAGCTGATTTTGTTTCTGTATGCACATGTGTGTTAGGCCGGCAGCTGGATTAACTCAGCCCATGGTGACAGCTCTTTGAATGATGCCAAGTCGATTTCACTGGCCCATTGATTCAGTGCCGTTGAGAAGGATCTGCCAGTTCTGTGAACTGCCCCACTCATTTCTGTTACATTTCTCAACTTGCATTCCCAGTTCTGTTTTCTCATCCAGTACTGTTTCATTTGCTGAGATTTTGGCAGCTGCTTCGGAGTGAAGTCAATAGTTGACTATGTATGTGGATTCCATTCTGCACAGATTCGGCAGAAAGAGGCAGTTGACATTGTAGTGTTTGTTCTATGTAGTCATTTATGTGTCCCGTTTCCTCGTAGACAGATGTACCTAAAGCTCCTTTAGGGAGAGCCAATTCACATGACTAGTGTATGAGAACATCCACTTTGCAACAGGGATCCATGGTTGCTTTGACTTAGAAAAAAATCACTGGGTAGATTGGAGAACAGCGTAGCAGAGTAATCAAGCAACCACTTCAGCTGGAACATAAGATAATTCTTATTGTCAAGTGAGGATAAAAACAGATGCAAGATTTTAAAAGCAGCCACAACAGGTTCTGTGTCAGCTGCATGATCCTCTTTTGCAACATGAATTAATGTAGATGTGGGGCTTATGAGGGGTGGGGGTTATATTGAGATGGGGCTTCTAGTGCTCAGGCTCTGATGCTTGTCTCCTGCACAGCTGTTGCTCTCTTTCCACCATAGGTTTGGAAGACTGAGTTCCATATCTACCAAATTTTGTGTGGCTCTAGCTTTAGAGCTTGCTCCCTAGCCCTCTTGGTATGAAGACACTGCTTAAGCTCCTGCTCTCTTTCCCTGGTTGCTGCCTTGGATCTCGACCACTCCTGTCTGAGTGGGATGATACTCCTGATCTTTGTGATGCTCCGTTGTTGCCACGGAACTCAACCCTTACCTGTTTTTGACTATGCATCTTTTACTGGCCCACTTGGGTTGACAGCCAGTTCTCTCCTTCCCAAGTCCTGGAACCCAGCTGCCTGGGTCTGACCCTTGCCGAAGCCTGTTAATTCCAGATATATATTTCAAGTTAAACATCAGATCAGCTGTCAGACCCACCATTTCCCTAAAGGTTGGTGCCAAGGGTTGACATGAGTGGCATCTGCAAGAGGGCCTACATCAGAGCAGGGCCCCCACTAGAAATAACTCCCATGGACCTGTTACATTCACCAGATGGACTATCCGTCTGTTACAATAATTTTTGAACAACTGAAATGTATCAAGGGCTTTGAGCCTAGGACTTGCTGATCAGAAGGTTGGCGGTTCGAATCCCTGCAACGGGGTGAGCTCCCATTGCTCGGTCCCTGCTCCTGCCAACCTAGCAGTTCGAAAGCACGTCAAAGTGCAAGTAGATAAATAAGTACCGCTCTGGCGGGAAGGTAAACGGCGTTTCCATGCGCTGCTCTGGTTCGCCAGAAGCGGTTTAGTCATGCTGGCCACATGACCCGGAAGCTGTACGCCGGCTCCCTTGGCCAATAAAGCGAGATGAGCACCACAACCCCCGAGTCGGTCACGACTGGACCTCATGGTCAGGGGTCCCTTTACCTTTACGTACACTTTTAGATTTACAATCTTCTCCCACACCAAGGGAAACTACATTTGAAACTGGTACAAATTGGACACAAGAGCAGATGTATCAGGAAAGTTGTGCATTGGTACATTTGGGATGGAAACCAGAAAAGGCATTGGGACTTACACAAATGAAGCTCTAAAAATGTCCTATGAGGGAAACTAAAAATAGATTTTGCTTGCCAGAATCTAACTAAATATCATTATGTAAATTAATAGCCACAGACACTCGTGTATATTACTAAATCTGTTCCTTGTTCGACAAGTACACTTTTATATACACCTTGTACTTCCTCCGTCATGGAAGATTTTAGTTCCTCCTGCTCTTTGCTTCTGTCACTTTAACCACAATCACTTATTGTCTAGACTACCATGTTGTGGTGGTGAGAGGGAAGACTGGTCAAGGGAGATCATTTTTCAGAGAAGAGCCATTCAACAACATTACTTGCACGACCGTTCTATTATCAGATTTTATTCAGATTGTGAATAAAAAAAAAATGTGTTCATAAGGAATGTGGCGAAGCATGTGCGTTCACAACTGGAATGTTCTGCTTTGACAACTGTGGACAGAATGGACATGTCCAATGGTTCTGAGGCAGTTGGTCATAATGGGGAGCTGGTTTATGATGGGATTTGACAAAGAGCAGTTGACCACTAGCAGGACAAGGAACTTCTGGAAGTATGTGACTGCCTCTTTTGAATGTTAGAAAACACTGGCCAGGCAAGTTAGGAATTGTGGCAAGTGAACTTTATAAGGCATAATACTTACAGAAAGAGGTAATGAAACCAAGAGAATTAAAAGGCCAGGAACCCTCTCAAAGAAAAAGTCAGAAAAAAAATATTGGTAAGTCATTAATTTACTTTCCTCTCCCTTCAAAACAGACCTGTAATGTTTGTATAATGCACAGCTAAAAGATGTGGTGCCCAAATTATGGTGCTGGCAACCAGTTTAGATGGCTTTAAACACTTGGACATCTTGAAATGGGCAGAAGCTGTGCCGTTCTGTTTCCTAAAGAGTTAATGACTCTTGTTACTTTATTTAAATTAATTGCTATCACTAAACTGAATTGCTATTTAATTGATTTATTGTAAGTTTTTTATAAGTATATACTGTAGTATTGCTTTGAGGTTTTATTCTGCACTGGTGTTATACTTGTACAATTATGTTACTGGCATGCGTTATATATTTTTTCTCCAGTTATATATTTTTTCTCCAGTTATATATTTTTTCTCCAGAGGCTTGGCCAGATTAGCCTTTACAACAAAAACAGCCAAAAGTCTTGCCAAATCTTGGAAACCAATGTATTTATTATGGCATAAGCATTTGTGGATCAGGGGCTATGTCAGCAGATACATGTGTGAAGAGATAAATAAATGTATATAAAAACCTTTAGAATTCATAAAGAAAATGGAGCTGAACATAATTCATCTCTCCATCACAAACTGACACAAATTCTTTCTTCTTTTAAATCACAATTCATTTCCAAAAACTCCTGAAATTGCACCCAATATTATGTGGTTGGACAAGCTCCTGAACCTTTCAAAACTTGAATGCATTATGAAGTATGTTACGTTTCAACAAACCCATTATCTGTCTGCTTACATTCTTCAACTCTTCACACTGTTGTTAATCATATCTACCCAACTGATCTCAGATTTTTAGCAGCCAATCTAACATCAAAATGAAGCATTATTTCTTCGTTGTGCTTTGGTTTTACATGCATCTGTTGCCCTCGTGGTGGGTTTTGATCTTATGTATTTATTCTTGTACTGTGGTTAGAAAATCCTCGCCCCGCCCCCATGTTTCCAAACATAATTCCTCTCCTGAATTGACACGCTCAGGATTGCACAGTTAAACAGATATTTATTATTTACCGGTATATGTTATGTTTAGGGTGAAGGGCGGTTAATAAAAAATAATAAAGAATAAAGAATGATATGAGTTTTAATTTGTTTTCTATTATTATTTTATCTTTTTAACTTTCAAGTTATTTTTGTTAATTGTTCAGTGACAATTTTATTGTTATATCTTTTCTTTAAACTACTTTGAGGGCATTTACAATCAACCAGTGGGACCAGTTTACCTGGAAGATCGCTTTGCCCTACATGTGCCCACTTGACCATTTCAGTCAGCAGAATTGGCTACTACAGGTGCCACATAAATACCCGTTCCACATTTGTAACATCTTACAAATGCAGAAGTTTATTGTTTAACATGGGAGGGCCTACACTTTGGAACTCCCTGCATATTGAGATTAAGCAGGCGCCTTCACCGTACTCTTTTTGTGTGTGGGCCTGCTAAAAATATTCCTGTTTAGGCAAGCCTACCCAGATGCTTAGGAAGTCGAAGTACGTACAGTAATTTTATTCTGTTTTGTATCCTTTAAAGCAACGTAGCAATTTTTCTTGATTTTACTGTTTTGTCTTTCGTAAACAGTTTTGGGGTTTTCTACAATCCAGCGGTGTATAAATTTTATTAAGTAATAATAAATAATAAAGCTTATGAAACAAACAAACCATTTGAGGGTTTGTAACCACGATCCCCACCCCAACAACCCTCCTAAAGACTTGCCTACTCTGGGTTACCCAACGTGTATTGGGAGTTCCTTGTTAAATAAATTTTGAATTAGGATTGTCAACCTGCCATCCTCGCTTCCCTCCCCGGGCTTCGCCGTGAAACCCTGAAGTTGGCCCCGCCGTTCCCAATGCAGTTTACCCCCCCTCCCCACAGAGATAAAAATGATTTTAGGCTCGCAGTGATTTGAAATCACCTCAGGGCGAAGCTTTAAGAGGGAGGGAGAAGAGCCTCCTATTACCACAGCCGAGGAGCGCTGTGGTAAAACTTAAAAATAAAATAAATATAAATATATAAAATAATTACACCGCAAACATTCCTCAGGGGATATGCCGAAAGATAAGCTTTATAGCGACTCCACCTCAGGAGGCCCGGTACTCGCGGCTCGCCCCCGCCGCGCGAAACACGGAGCGCGCGGCCCAGCTCGCCGCGCGCGCCGACGCGACGCCAGACTGTTTTCCCTCCGCTGCCTCCCCCCTCCCCAACCTCCAGTTTTGGCCCCGCCCCCTCCGACCACCGCTCGTGGCCCCGCCCACTGCTCTCCGCCAACCCTCCCTCCCTCCCGCTTCACAACAGCCGCCGCCACCGCGTTGCATTGTGGGACACAAACAAAGTGCCCGGCTAGGCTAGGCTGGCTGACTGGCTGGCTGGCGTGGAGGGAGGGAGGCAGGAGGGCGGGGGGAGGAGGAGGAGAGCTGTTCGAGCGCCTGGGCCCCGCGCGCGCGCCAGCCGCCCAGCCAGCGCGTGAGTGGCCCCGCGACGCCGCCTCCTCTAAGATCAACCCCCCCCTCCCCTCCGCCGCTTCACCCCCGGCCGTCTGAGAGCGCCTGCGTAAGGGCGCGCGGGCCTCGCTTGCTCTCCCCCCTCCCCCTCCCGTTTTATTATTTTGACGCCCGCAGCGCGAGCCCAGAAGAACCAACGGCTGAGGGGGCTAGTGGCGGCGACGGTGGCCGCCATGGCCCAGCACGGGCCTAGACGCGGGCCCAGATAAGGGGGCGGAGGAGGGGGCGCCGCCGCCGCCTCTGGGCCCGGGGAGGGGTACGGAAAAGAAAAGCTCGGCCTCTCACGCATATATTTATATATACAGAAAGTCGTATATATTTATATATCTATATATCTACATATATACACACATCGACTGGGCCAGGAGGAGAGGGCCTCGCCAATTGAAGGTAACGGGGACTTAAAAGAGGTTGGCGGGGGTCTGTGGGTGGGTTTGGGATTCGGGAGGAGGAGGGGCGGGTGGAGGGAAACACAGAAGCAAACCCCGCCCCTTCGTTGCACTTGCCCCGCCCCTTCCCTAACCCCCACCCGCGCGCTCTGTGACCCTCCTTGGCTGGTACCCCTCGGCATCCCCCTGTCCCCGCTCGCCTCCTTCCTGCGTGAGATTTTCCCGCCCTGTCGCTTTCCCTCTGCTGTTTGTGATTTATTTACTTGGGTTTTAGGTAAGGGGAAGGGCCCCCCACCCCACCCCGCCAGAATGTAATGGGAAACAAAAAGAAAGGAGCCACGTGGGGGGGGGGATTGGATAAGGGGGATAAGCAAATTTGGATACATTCATGTATTGCATGGTTGCACACAAACACAGCCTAAGAGTATGGCTGCCTCACCAGCATTTATTCACTTGTTTACTATTATTGTTATTATTATTATTATTATTATTAAAAATGCATACAAGCTTCTCCCATGCCAATCATTCCCAACAATAACAATAAGTCTACTCACCATTTCCTAAAACGAGGCATCTTCTCAATTTATTCCTGATAGTGGCTTTGCCTCTTTCTCTTGTTCCCCCTTAGTTCCTTACCCATTAACTGTTGAATAGACCAGCCATGCTCAACTTGGTGCTCTCCAGTTGTAGTTGGATTTCTGATCCTGTCAGCCCTGGCCAGCATCGCCAATGGTCAAGGATGATGGGTACTGGAGTCCAGTAACACCTGGAGGGCAACAGGTTAGGAAAGGCTGTAATAGACTGTCTTGGCATTGCTTCAGGTTTTTATCTATTTTAAATATTATTGTCAATTCCCTGAGGTTTGCCTTGCTGTCTGTCATTTATCCACCCTGCTTTCCTTTCTCAGATTTTACAGTGGTAGCAGTCCATAGTTTAGCCATCCTTTCCTTGTGTCACCCCTTAACAGATTTCCCATTTGGCCCTATTGCACTTACGCTTCTGTTTTTAAAAGTTGATCTTATGCCTCTTTCTATCTCGTATATTTTCTTAATGGCTAATTTTATTTACACTGTGATGTCGATCACATTTGCTAATCCACAACATAGGCATCTGTCACCTGTTGACAATGTAAGACTTTTAAAAATACATCTTCTGTTCTTAAAACCTCACTCTTTGTGCAGCAATTCTTACATAATTTCTTCAAACTCCATTTCCTTTACATATTGACTTCTATCACTTTCCTTAAATATGCCACAATGCCCAGCAGACCTTTAGGCAGACATTTTGGGGTAATGGAAGGTTACAGAATATAAGGGAAAGGCAACATAAGATTTTTAAAAAACTGGAACACTGGAAGCTAATAGAAGATTTTCACTTACTTATTTAGTAGAATAGTGACTGTACAGACATTTGTTTAAAAACAAGCAAGTAAAAACCCAGAAGATTCTGGGAAGTATCTAATCTGTTGCTCCTGTACAATTATTTCCTATGTAACTCTCCACCTCATTCCCTTCAAGTTACTTCTTTCCCTGTCTTTTTTTAACACCATCTCAATTCTCTCCTTCATCAACATTACTCTATTAAGCTATTAAGGTATAGCTTTGTTTCCCTTTTTTGTCTCTTCGTACAAACTGGGACATCTCACTACAGAAAGTTGATTGTTATTATTTTGGTCAGTGACTCTTCGTTGCAAGGTGTTTAATTTTTGCATGTACCTCTAGATAAACTACCATAGGCCAGCTGACGGTATTGAACTTGTGTAGAGATAGCTTGGAATCAAATCCCAACTCTGACTGGGGATGGTCTTGGATGAGATTCTGTTTCTGCTCACCTGTAGTCTGCTTTACAAGATTATTGTGAGAAAATAAGGATTCTAATCTATGCAGCATTATCCTTTGTGAAGTTAGGCATGTGGATTCTTATTAAAATCAGTAGGTATAAGGTGGTCAGACTGCGCTGGATTTTAGCCTTGATTTATCAGAGGAGGGTGACCAACATAATAAAGGAACAGTTGAAGGAGTTGAGTATGTTTAACCTGGAGAAGAGAAGACTGAGGAGATATAGGACAGCTACCTTCAAATATCTAAAGGGCTGTCACATGGAAGATGGAGAAAGCTTGGTATTTTTCCTGTTTCAGATGGTAGGACCTGAACCAATGCATTCAAGTTACAAGAAAAGAGATCCTGACTAAACATCGGGAATAATTTTCTGACAGTAAGAGCTGTTTGACGGTGGAACAGACTGCCTTGGAAGGTGGTGGACACTCCTTCATTGGAGATTTTAAGGAGAGGAGGGATGGCCATCTGTCATGGGTGCTTTAGTTCCTGCATTTCAGGGGGTTAAACTAGATGACCCTCAGGGTCATTGGCTGATTGAAGTAAAATCTGAATTTATTTCACCAGATGCTAACAAGCCCACATTAGAACCATTATTGTGTTTAAATGATCTTTCATCCAAGGAGAAAGCACAGGTGGACTAAGAAATGGTGTACAGTGGTACTTCCAGTTGCGGACAGGATCCGTTCTGGAGGTCCAGCCATATCCTGAAGTTTCTGCAACCGGGGGTGCTGCTTCTGCGCATGTGCATGGCATGTAGAGCACTTCTGTGCATGCGCAAGCGGCGAAACCTGGAAGAATACTTCCAGGTTTGCTGCTTTCGCAACCCAAAGTTTACATAACGTAATCCAAGGGTCTACTGTATAGATTTTCCTTCCTAAAGATGATTGCAAATACGACTGGCCACATTGTGGTAATTGATAAAAAATAGGGGGTTGCTTTCTTCTCTGTAGTTCACACCTTTGCCAGTGCACACATTTTGTTGCCCAGTACCAAATTGGCAATTCACAAGGAAAGAAATGTGCATGTGCGGTTTTTGTTACTTCAGGTAATAAGATAATGGAGCCTACATTCTGGAGAAATCTGCTGGTAAACAGGAGAAGGTTTTGACCATAGTGTTGCAGGTTAAAAGTTCAAATCATGCTTATTCTCAGGGTTTCCCTATGTCTATGCTTGCCTCCAGGTTGGGAAAGGTATAGAATGCTCAACTTGCTCAATTTAGCATGTGTGTTTACATGTACCATTGTATGGATAAGCCTCTGTGTGCTTGAGTGAAACATTGATTTTGTATCTCCACCCACCCTCTTCATCCTCCCACATGCCCAGGATGGTTTACCACAAACTATGGTTAGTTAAGCAAGCCAGTTTTATAATTCATGATTTGAAGCAGGTTGTCTAGCAACTAACCATTGCTTGTTGTAAGCCACAATTCCCAATTTGTGTGCAATGCTAAGCCAAAATAACTTGGTAGAAGCCCTCCTCCCAACCACGTGTGAGGAGAAGGGCTCAAGCTCAAGCTTGGCTCAAATTTGTAAAGGCTTGTCCTCATAGCACTCAACTGTGGTTTAGCATTATGTGCATATTGGGCCAGCTGTGAGCATTTGATATGACTGCTTAACATTCTGGGGCACATTTGCATCAGGAAATGTCCTATTGAGGGATAAATTTCAAGGTTGGCGCTAAAGTGGGAAAAGGTTACCGTAATCCACACCTGACTTTGTTTCACAATCCAAATATTTCTCTTCCTATATGCCTGTTCATTTGTGTTCTTTCTCCAAGAAGGAAGCAGGGGTGATGTTCTTGGTCTCACAACAAACCTGTGCAGTAAGTTGGACTGAGAGATGGAAATTAGATACTGGCAGCTCAATGAGTTTCACAGTTAACAAGTATTTAATTCAAGATAAGAAACTCAGATGCCATTGTTTATTCTCAAACCACTACATCACACTGGCTTAAAATTATCATGGAAGCAAGGGAAATAGTATACATAGTGTAGTATCTATAGAGATAAGTTACAAATCAGGAGGTCCCTGGTTCATTTATACCCTCTGCCATGAAATGGTTAGGTGGCATAAACGCACAGATTCAGTCCTCCCCATCTGTAATATCAAGAGGGAGAATATACTGATCTACCTTGCAGGGTTGTTGTAAAAACTAGATAATGCATGTGAAGCATTTTGAACACTTAAAAGGGCTATACAAATCTACTGGTGGTATAACTCTGAAGCTTATCGTGGTAGAAACAATTCAGGTAGTAGTATTTTGGGATACATGCCTTGTTGGTTGGTAGTCTTGTGCATTCATATTCAAAATTATTCTAGAAGTTCTTAGATTGAATGAAAAGTAAATAAATAGTCTCTTTGTTCATAATGGATCTAATTAATATTTCCATAGATCAACTTTGTGATCAATGCAATTAACCCACTGATTAGCAGCTAAGAACTTATTTCTGGTGAAATTCTAAGGCACTTAGTTCTCTAAAATTTGGGATAAAATGTGATGGTTTTACTGCTTGCTTTTATGTAGATAGTGCAGGTTATATAAAAGTAAGTTTCTGTCCCTTTTCTGTACAGTAGCCCATCCATCTAGTACCACTACAAAAAGTAGAAAGGCACCTGTACCAAACTGAAGTGGACAGCTCTCTTCTGCTTATCTTGCTGTGGTTTTGTGCAGCAGGCCTGTTGTCTGTGCCAAACAGTTCCCAAAGCAGACAGGTGTGTAAAACTGCAAACCTCAGAATGTTTACCAGGAGTCCCACTGGTCTTGGTAAGAATAACCTTTTCCTAAACGCATTTACCTGAAAGTAGGTTTCCATGTGATGAAATTAGAGCAAGTACTGCTTGAGCAGAAATAGGCAGCTTGCTCATCTATTTAAAGTGGACCCAATCTGCTTATTTCAGGTATTAATCTAATTTGAATATGAAAGCTATTATTCTCAGCAACAAGCTACAGTTGGTAGAGGTGTTTCTTTTAATCATTCAGTTGTTCCCATTAGATAGCAGCATCCCAGTTGGTTTTTGCAAAACCTCAATATAGTGCACTAAATTCAGTTCAGTGTCTAGCAGCCAGCAGTTATAGCATACCGTAGGTTTTCAGACTGCTCCGCAGATACAGAAGGAAGAAGAGCAAGTGAAAGGGATTTGGGAGCTCATGCCAAGTTGATTGTCCTCATTTGAAGTATCATATCACATTTGAAGGCTTTTATAATTTGACATTCAAGAAACTTCTGTTTGAGATAGTAACATGAAGTAGCTGCCATATTAATGATCAAATGAAATTTACCAGCCTGTTGAAGTTGTCCTTCAAAACAAGTTACCCAATTTTGGATCTTATAAGATGCTTCTCCCCATACCACCCTCCACCCCTAGGTTAGCATTAGACAAAGCTGGATCTGGTTTTTTGAAAGTTAAATATCTAGTCTGCTTTAGTCGTTCTGTTTGGGTGAAATAACAAACGTTTTATGTTCAGTCATGTGTATTATGAGCCTTGCAAATAACTTCACAAAAGTTACTAGCCTACAAAAAGCCACGCTATTGATGTACCTTAATATGAGCCACTTTTTTTGAAGGAATCTAATCTTAAACTTTATAATACATAGGTTTATTCTGGGTCTGCAAAGTTAAGAAAAAAGTTCCATAGTGGGAGGAGGGGATGTGGGGCCTTTTCACCATAATAAATTTCAAATAAACATACTTTGCATAGGAGGCCACAGTTGCCTGAATTCCTTCCGCAGATTCTAATTGACAAAAAACAAAACAGTAATTCTTTTTGTGCAAACTGGCAGTTATATGCAGTAAAATGTATGACTTCACAGATGAACATCTTACCTTCTCTTCCCTGGTTCCATTTAATTTGAACCAGGGTTTTCTACCATTGAGACCAGAAGTGATTTGCAATGCTAGAGCTTAGCCCATGTACATTGAAGTAATACGTTGATGTCTCTGAGCATTAGTAAACTGACTTTTTCTTCTATGGTTCTTCTTCCCCCACTGCCATTCTGTGCTTTACCATAAGCAGTCTTGCACAGCCCTCAGATAAGTTACATGCAAAAGCAGTTTCCAGGCTATTTCTTTTAAGGCGTCTGCAACAAATGCAAATAGCTAATTAAAACTCACTTGTCACCTTTCCCTATGGCTAAGGGCAAGAAAAAGGTAAATAGATGGAAGAGCTCCTTCCAGAGACAAATACACACCCAAAACTGCAGCCAAATCTGCCAACTCAGTCATTATCTTAATTTGCCAGGTCTTGATTCACACATAAAAAACAAACACAGCAGAGCAACACATCTGAACTCAGCAGTTTTTTTAAGACAGTCTAGTTATGTTGTTGTGTCCATCAGTTCTGCAGTAGTAGGGGGACAAAACCTGGGGGGGGGGGTCTCTAAAGATACTGTTTTGTTCAGACAATTGACTAAAAATTGACTTGATTTAGAAAGGGTGAGGACAATGCCAGGTACTTGTCTTGTTTAAACTTGAGCAAGATTCCTGAAAGTTATTTCCTTTTACAGAAGTGGCTTACATAAGTTGAATGGATGGGTTAACTAATGCATACACACCTTGAACATCTGAGCACAGAAGCACAAAAACAGGTAACAGTGGGAAGCCGCAGGGGAGAAAAACCACTTTTGGGAAGGTAACTTTTCAGAGGCACAAATAAGAAAAAGTGAAAAGTTTTGGGGAAAATTAAAAGCTTCATAAGAAAAATTAAGTCAAACAACTGCTGCAATTTACAGGTCAATAGATAATTTTAGAGGCTGGACTTAATGGTCTCACTAGGGGAGATGGAGATCCTTGTATGTTGCTCCACTTGTGAAGAAGACAAGTGATATATTCATTCTCTCCTATTGTAAATCCATGCTTTACAACTGTTTCTTGATTTCTGATATGTTAGATCAAAAACAAAACCCATACTTGCCAATCTTGGTGTGTGTGTTTTTAAAAAAGAAAATTCTATAGAGCATGAGTTTTCATTTTAAACTCGCTTAAATCATAACACCATCTAAAGTAGACCAATAGTCGCAAACTTTTTCAGACTCAAGACCCGCCTTTAACCCAAATGTGCATTTGGGGATCCACTTCTTAGTCTTCTACCAGCAGTACTGGTAGAATAAAATGAGCATCTGTAACCTTCCCATGCCTGGCTGGCTACCTCCTGAGTATAAACATATTACAGAAATAATATGATAGGAAGTTTGACAACCAGCATCAGTCCTGGTGGGGCACAGGTGCTAACATGGGGGTCTTCCCCCAAAATATTCCTGGTCATTTTCCTGCTTCCCCCTTCCCCCCAGCTGTTGGACCCTAGACTTTGACCTCGGGTTCCAGCCATAGCTGCATGATAACAGAGCTACTGCAAAATTACTACCCAAGTAATCCGCTTGAAATAAAAATGCACACTGTCTTTATGTATTTCATACAGGAATGAATCTGGGCATCTGCCACACATATTGTTTCTGCAATATAGTAGCAAGATCACACTGATAACAGCCTCTTACTCTTCTCACTTGCATTAAATTTCTGCATTAAGTAAAAAATGAATGTTTGAAAATATAGTTGTGGAACATACTTTTAAAAAGTTGGAGCTTGTCTCAGTTGAAGCAACCCTTCAGTTTTCTAACGTCTGTGAAGCTTAAAGTGAAAGCTCACAGTTGAAAGGTGCAGATCTTTCAGTCACAGGTTTTGAGCAAAAAAACAACAACAAAAAAGCTTTCTCCTTTCAAAGATACTATGGACTGGAATGGAACAGGATAAATCAAATAAATGCAAATGAAGGATAACTAGCTTTAGCATTACTACCAGACTTGCTACTGAATAAGTATGCTCATATTCTATTGAGCTCAATTGGGGCTTACTTCCAGGTAAGCGAGCATAGGATTGCAGCTTCTCATGATACTGTTGAAGAGTTAAGTGTTTTTATAAGGTTTAATTGAATATCCTAATGTATTGGTGCTGTTTAACCTACGTACATTTAGGGATATTTATTTTGGAACTTGTCTTTGAAAATGAACTGGTTCTATTTGCAGCCTGAAGAGGTAAACAGGATTCTTGGAGAGGTACAGCCATCGACTTACATGCTTGAGCCTTGCCCTTCTTGCATAATAGCAGCTAGCCATAGGGGATAGAATGCCTGGGTTCAGGAAAACGTTGTCGTTGTAAGAGGAAGTGCTTCTGCCTGCTTTGAAGGAGGCAGTTGGGACAACTGCTCCTCTAAGAATTATAACAGCTCTGGACCCCAAGAGGTATAACAGCTGTCAGCCCATCACAAATAATCCCCTTTTGGGGTAAAGTGCTTGAGTGAGTGAAGACTGTGTAACTAGGGTCTCTTGGATGAAACTGATCTTCTGGTCCAGGAGTGTGGAACCTAATTCAGCTTGATGACCATAGCCCCTTGTGATGCAACCTTTTGAGGTGTAGCAAGGGTGGATGCAGTCAGACACCACTCCATCTGACAATCAAGAGTTATTGACACAAATCAAGGACATATTCTAACCAGGCAAAAGCACTAGAGGAAGACCAGTGAATGAGTGGGAGAGTGTGACTTGGGCAGAGTTCTGAGCGCTGGGTAGACAGGGCTGAGGTTCCACACCCCTGTTCTAGGCCCATTTCAGTATGATTTCAGGCCTGGTTTTGATATGGAAACTGCTTTTGTCGCTTAATGGATGACCTGAACTGCAAGATAGGGGGAGTGTGACCATATTGATTCTTCTCAACGTCTCAGCAGCTTTTTATACCATCAACCATGGTATCTTCCAGAACTGACTAGGCAGGGTAGGAGCATAGTGATGTAGTATTCCAATCCAATCTGCATGGCTTGTACCAAAGGTCTTGCAAGTTGCCACTTATCCACCATGTTATTTAACACCTTTTTGAAACCAGTGTGAGAGGGGTTTGCAGTTAGGTGTCTTCAGTATGCTGATGTCTGTGTTTCCTAAGTTGGTCTAAATCATGTGGGGCAGTAGAAGAGAGCTGATTCATCTGGTTGTAGTAATCAACTGGCGAGAGCAAATAAAGACAATAATAAATTCCTTTCTGTATCAGACCAAAGGCACGTCTTGTCCAGTATTTTCCCAGTGGCCAATCAGCTCCCTCTGAGAAGCACAAAATTGGGACATGAATGAGCACCCTAGCTTTCACCTGCTGTTGTTCCCCAGCACCTGGTATTTAGAGGAATATTGCCTCTCTGTGGTAGAGGTAGAACATAATAGCCATGGCTAGTCATGAGTTTGTCTAACCCTCTTAAAGCCATCCAAGTTTGTGAGTATCACAACATCTTGTAGGAGCAAATTCCCAAATTAAACTGTACAGTGTGTGAAAATGGGATGGCCTCAGGTTCTAGTACTGTATGAGAGAGAGAGAACTCTTGCTATTTACTTTTTCTACATCATGCATAATTTTATACCCTGCTATCATGTGTCCCCACCACCACCAACTCAATTCCCACCCCCAGCTATAAAGCCTCAGACATTCTGACAGTTCGTCATAAGAGAGTAGCTTACTTTGTTTTCCATGCTCTGCACCTTTCCAACTCTGCAAAAAATTTTAGGTGTGGAGGCCAGAAGTGTACACAGTATTCCAAATGTGGATGCATAGATTTGTGCAAAGGCATTTTTAAAATTCCTTTCTTAATGATCCCCTTTTTGAAATTCACCTTTTTCACATCAGCCACATGTAAGACAACTGATAATAATAATAGTAGTAGTAGTAGTGATGATGATAACGATAATAAATTACAATAAGACAAAGGCGCTGGGGCTGGGCAGCTCCCTTATTTGAGAAAGAACTCTGAAAATCAGAATCACAGCTTAGAAGTACTCCTTGATCAAGCCTTTTCAAGTTTGCTTTAGGGTCCTTGTGGTGGCGCAGTGCTTTCTAGTAGCTGAGGCTGGTACTTCAGCTGTGACCTCTCCTGGACAGGGATTTTGGGGAGATGCTGATCCACACTAGTGACATCTCATTTAAGCCACTATAATGTGTTAGGCAGAACTGCCCTTTGAGACTCTTAATAAGATACAGTTATTTCAGAATAGAGGAGCAGAATTTAGCTGAGACGATCCATTGGGAACATATTACTAGTTCTGAGAAATGTACGCTACTTGTTTGTTCTCATGTTCAATTCAGGATGCTAGTTTTAATCCTTTAAAGCACTTCATGGCATGAAACTCAGGTACCTTACAGACCAGTATTGAAAGAAGGTTGTACTTTACTGGATATTGAAGTTTATTGCTATGTTGTTTTAATTGTGTTATTTGTTACATTGGTTTTAATTGTTTTGTTTTGTTTTGTTTCCATTGTAAACTGTCTTGGGATAATTATTTGAAGAGCAAAATCCACATGCCTTAAATAAAGTAAATCCTTCTAACTTCTGTAGGACATTGTGCAGGGTTGCATGTGAGCTACCAGGAGCTATTGAGATTTATTTTGGATAGCACAGCATTGGAAAGTTCTTACTTATAAGTTATCTTTCAGATAAGACTGTCTTAAGAAGTTGACCTGAGATGCCCATTCCAGTATAAGGAGCCTGTTGTGCTATATTTAGAATTCCATGAGTATTATTGAAAGCAGCAAGATCTGAAAAACGGTTGTAGCCTCATCTCTTGTGATTTGTTCACTTGGTCTAGAAATACTACTGGGGTGATAGCCATCTTGCCGTGCTAAAGTTTCTGAAGAGTAGTGTGCTTTTTGTTTAAAGATTTGTTGTCATTGCCCTTAGATGCAACTATCATAATCATCCTGCCAAGTTGCAGTGAGTGGGCAGGATTATTCTTTTCTGCTAGGTTAGAGTCTAAAAGCTGTGGCTAATTAAAGAGCCAAGGATGTGGACCTCCAGTTGGATTTGCAAGTTTCTGACATGGGGTTAAGGCAGAAAGTCAAAGGTTGAATATACTTCAGTGGGGTTAAAGCCTCTGCTTACTAGCGCGTTCAAGTGCTGTGCACCTCAGCATTTATATATTAAAACCACTAGCCTCACAGGAGTGTACCAATGTCCCACAAAATCATAACCATTCTATAGTAATTAGTTAGATGCCTTAAACTTAACACAACTTAATAGATTACGGCAAGAAAGTTGGGAAGGGAAGATTGGGTTACTATTTAGGCTAAGAATGATGAGAAGACCCATCATGTTGGAAGAATAAAGAAATGCCATTGGCCACATCCAGCCACCCAGTTGTACTAGGGCTAATTTGATTAAATTGCTGTTGAGGTTTAAAGCCACTGCCGCATCATTCCCATGACTACAGGTGCATTCCAGACCCTGATTTGTGCCAGGGTGTGTGCGTGTTGGACTGGGCAGAGATTTCCCCCCCCCCCCCAGCCAGTCCTGCTAGACACTGCAGAGTGCTATCAGTGTCACTCCGCCAGTGTGGAGCTCCCGGTACACCTGTCAAATGATCAGATTGGTAGAAGTGCTTCCAGTGGGTTCCCAGGTAGCAGAAACCCCTAAAATGAGGAATTCAGAGGAGCTCAGGACCCATTGTATCCCAATCCAGCATTGGACCTGATAGGGAAATTAGAAGGAAGGATTTTTTAAAGATCAGTTTATAATCAGTAATATTTTGGACTTATTGAAGTTGATTTTATGTTGGCTAATAGATATTCAGAACCTTTGTCTTCTTGCAGACAGTTTCATTCAAAAGATGTGTTGTGCTTAATTCTTTTTTTCTAAATGGGGCACAATTTCATTCTAAATCCATGTATAGCCAATCTAGTAGGTCTTTGCCTTGTTATATTGTTAGCGTTTCCTTCATAATTTTCAGCTATTGAAGTAGATGAACCATGTGATCTCCATAATGCTAGTCAGTTGATTTTGTGCTCCAGAAGACAAATTATTTTCTCTTGAAGTAATTTGCAATATGATGAGTGAGAAAGCAGGAACAAGACAGGAAAATGAGGTCAAAATTGGCTGTTTTTCAACAGAGTGATGAGTAATTTACCAGGACAACTAGACTGCTACTAAAATGAAGTTTTAGTTGTTATCCTGTAAAATGCAAGGTAGATGCCAGGCTTCCTTAAACATGCATGATCTTTTATTTCCTTCCATAACTTTATACTTTTAGCCACACTGGTGCTAGTCTTGCATTTAGATGCAGATTTTTTGCTTTGTTGATACAGTAATTAATCTTTAAAAAAAAAAAAACAACCCTGCAATGATAATGCAATTCTGTGCTTTACTTAGAAGTAAACCCTTTTGTGTTCAGGTGGGTTTAAGCCCAGGAAAGTGTACATTTCATTGCAACTTGAGTCACCAAACAAATCCTTGTCTGTCACACTCTTATGAGCTAAACTATCATAGATCCTGATACCTTGGCCCTCCTTTTGCCCTGTCCAGCTCCTATTCCAACCCTAACCCAATTATCAGTGAATGACCAAAATGAAACTTCTCAGTTTTTCAGAACTTGCTGTTAATTACAATCCTTACTCTGTACTGCCAAAGTTAGTGGCCCAGCTTGGATGTACAACTAAACCATAGGCTTCTTTTCAATAAACTTCAGTAACCTCAACCTATGGGTTCCAGTTGCCTTCTTGCAGCCACACCCAAGAAAAGAATGGGGAGCACTTGAACCTGAAGCTCAGGCAGGCTTGTTTCCATAACATATTAAACTATGGTCAGTAATTTATCCTCTCTCAACCAACAGTAATGTAGAATTTCAGCCTCCTACTGTCATTTGGGGTGGGCAGCAAACTAGCAGAATAGTTTGTAGCAGCATAGAAATAAATTACTGACTGGGGCATTCCTATGGAGTTGGACTTGAACACATAGTGATGGCAGATTTTCTGCTGAATTCCCAAGCACTGAACTTTTTTCATAGTAACTGTGAGACAGCATTAATTTCACAGTTGATTTTTTATTTATTTTCTAGGCACATTTTGATCTCTTGCATTGTGGATCCTAGCAAACATCGGAGGAAAATGGGCGTCAAAACATTTACCCACAATTCCCCTGCACACAGCCAGGAGATGCTTGGGAAGCTTAACATGCTGCGTAACGACGGACACTTCTGCGACATCACCATTCGTGTCCAAGACAAAATCTTCAGAGCACACAAGGTGGTACTGGCTGCCTGCAGTGACTTCTTCCGTTCCAAGTTGGTTGGCCAAGCAGAGGATGATGGCAAAAGTGTACTTGACCTGCATCACGTGACAGTGACTGGGTTCATGCCTCTTCTGGAATATGCATACACAGCAACATTGTCTATTAACACAGAAAATATTATTGATGTCTTGGCCGCGGCCAGCTATATGCAAATGTTCAGTGTTGCTAGCACGTGTTCCGAGTTCATGAAGTCGAGCATTTTGTGGAACACTCCTAGTAGCCAGCAAGAAAAGGTGCTAGATACAGGACAGGAAAACAGTGCAAATTGCAACTTTACCTCTCGAGATGGCAGCCTTTCTCCAGTTTCCTCTGAATGCAGTGTGGTGGAAAGAACCATTCCTGTTTGCAGAGAGTCACGACGGAAACGTAAAAGTTACATAGTCATGTCGCCAGAAAGTCCACTTAAATGTAGCACTCAGACAAACTCACCACAAGTTCTGAATCCTTCAGCTTCCTATGCAGAGTCTAGAAGTCACCCTGTAGACTCTTCTTTAGCTTTTCCTTGGACTTTCCCTTTTGGAATCGACCGAAGACTTCAGTCAGAGAAGGTGAAGCAAGTAGAAAATTCTCGGACTCTAGAAGTGCCTGGTCCATCTGAAGCAGCTAGAAGAATTGCTGATTATGTGACTTGTGAGAGCACAAAGGCCAGCTCACCTCTGGTCATTGAAGAAGATGTGCGTGTTAAAGTGGAAAGGTTAAGCGACGAGGAAGTCCATGAGGAAGTATCGCAGCCTGTCAGTGCATCCCAAAGTTCTCTGAGTGATCAACAGACAGTTCCAGGAAGCGAACAAGTTCAGGAGGACCTCTTGATCAGCCCACAGTCATCATCTATAGGTACAATCACTCTATATGTTTTGTTGTGGTTTTATTGGATATTGTTGGATACTGTGTACAAAGGCTTCATCTTGTTATGTAAATATTTCGAATAATAGAGTGACACTTTTTTTCAAACAAGCTCTATAGGCTTTTCTGTAAATGCTATCTAATAGCGCTGATTGCTTTTCATTGCCCCTCAACCATTTTGTTTGGTCTAAATAGTGTGAAGTGCCTTTGATGGGCTTTGCAACTCAATGTTGAATTTTCTGTCTTGTAACGTAAACATCTCATTTATAGTTTGATTCTAAGCACATTTATCCAGAAGTAAATGCTTTTTGTGGGAATTTTTTTATCCTCTAGAAAAGTGGGATAAAAATAAACCAGAGTGGACTCAACTAGAAGTAAATTCCATTGAGTTCTATGGGTCTTACACCCTAGGAAGTGTGCTTATGATTATGGCCTGAGGGTGGAGGGTGACTAGTTTCTCTGACTTGATCCTTTCAGGGAGGAAATGTCTGAGCCGTCCAGTCATGCTACCTCAACTGCATTGTTGCTTTAAGGAAGCAGGAACAGTTTTCCAGAGGCACATGCCTCAACATATTTCTGTTGCTATTTTTGCATCATGCTTTGAATAGCTCTTATGTTGACATTCTATATTGGTAGCATTTCTGCTCAAATTAAATTGCTTCACCTACTAGAGCTTTTGCAGACTTTAGCAGTTGTGAATCTTCTTTGAATTAAAGGCACACAAATGTGAATGTGTTATTCATTATCTTACTAGACGCTTTATAACTAATCTGCCAGAAATGTGAGAATGTGGTTTATAAATTAATGGGGGAGACAGTGTTCTTTCCCCCTTGGCAGCTTTCCTTTAGCAAGAAGTTGGTTCACTTGACTGATGTAATCTGACCCATGCCCTTAAACACATGGAAGTGGGAGTTCAGAGAAGAAGTTGCCAGTGACATGTGATCAGTTATGAAAAATCATTACATGAAAAGCGTGGAATATAGTTTATTGCATCATTTAAAGGAAAACAGAAGCTTCAGCAGACAAAAAAAAAAAAAACCCACCTGAAATCAGCGTCAAGGGGAAACAGCAACTTGCCAGCCTAAAAGATCTGTGATCTGATCTAAAACTCTGAGGTGCTCTGGATACATATAAGCCCACAAGGGTACCAGCATCTAAAGGGTTTCTCCTGTCTGGTGTCACAGGCAGTTCTTCATGTCCCCAGAGTCTGTCCCACATTGAAATGAATGGGGAAGTCCTTGTTTATGCTGGAACTCCATTGGTACAGCAAGTAGCTGCTGTAGCAGATGGTCAAACTTTATTCAGTTTTCTTGGGAATTTGGAGGCATAATTCCATGCATTTGAGTGGGGGGAGGCAATACTAGCCATGGCTACTTCAAAAATCAACATGTATCTAACTTAAGGTATGGCGTGAGGCATACTTGTTTGCCTCATCTGTTTCAGTGATGGGCTGTTTGTCAGGTGTGTACTTGAGTTTTGTTATAGTTTATTCCTGCATTGGGGGGCCCCCGCGGTAATGTCTGCTTTATGACTTCTCTTCCTCAGTTGCTTCTTTTTTCTTACCAGTCCTGTAAAATGGGATTTCAAGAAGATGCTGGTGGTCTGGGGCACTGTTCAAGGTTCAGGCCCTCAGGATTTTCTTCTGACGTTCTTCAGAACAGGCCCCTTGCTGGCTGCCATTAGTAACTACACAAGGCACCAGCAAACAGAATGTTCTCTTCAGGGTGACTGTCTTTGGAGTCCTTGAAGATGAGGGGTGCAGTCCACTAGGAGGTTCACTATACCCTATGAAATAAATACTGTTTAAGCATCTTGCATAACTTCATTTCGGTGGGTTTCTTGCTCAAGAAGTAGATTGCATTTTGATGATTCTTGCTTGACTGCACTGCTCTCTGTTTCTTACTTGAGCTTCCCCACTTCTAGAGTAAAGATCATCAGAGAGGCAGGCAGCAGTCCTAAGAGAGCACATGTCTCTGATGCTTCTCTGGTTAATCTATTTACTCATCCATAATCCACATCATGCATTGTGGTTTACTGGGGGTAGAGGGCATACAGAAATAATATTTGTCAAATATTTTCAGTAAGATATCTTTTAAAAACACAATTTTAGAGTAGCACTGTGTCACTAAACTAAAAGTTTAAACGTACGATCATTTCCTTTTTTGGCTGGGATATTATTGCATGCTTGGCACAGAAGTAACTAGATGCCTTCTGTGACGGGGCAATGGTACTTTTTCCCCTGGTGCCATTGGGCCCGCCCTCACTTAAATATAGTGCACACACCTCACAGAACACCAATTCCATGAATGCCTACAAACCACCCCAGATTATCTTGTGGGGGACCTGTATGAGGGAAAACTTAATAATTTGGAGTCTCAGGCAGGATTTGACCAAAGAAACAAGAAAGATTTTATTTAACAAAGGAAGTTTATGACACAAAGTGGGTAAAACATAGATACTTCAGATTGTAATGTTATTTCACTTCAGTTCTTTCTCAGTTGTTTCACAGCTGTTGCCGCTTAATACTTTGGTTCTTAAACAAGGTGGTACTTCCTGTCAGTTTACACACCCCTTTGACAACCCTACTCCAAGTAACAGACCCAAGGCATCACCACACCCCTCTTAACTGGTTTGGGAGTCTTCTCTTTTTGTAGAAGAATCTCTCCCCTCCTGACCTAAGTGAGACCTAAGTAGACTGTATCTTTCCAGCTTCTACTTCTCCTGGCTCAGCCTCAGCCTCCCAGTTAATTCCTGGCTTATTACTCTTACAGGACACCACACACTGTCCTTCACACTAAGAGCAGAGACTCTTTTCTCTAGCCTTTGATATATTCCTCAGAGTGGATGTTTCTACCCAGAACCAACTCCCTCTCCTCTCCTCTCCTCTCCTCTCCCTCCCTATCTCCCAAGCTCCAAACTGTCTCTCCAAAACCTCTCCTTTTCAGCTCCTTCTCCTGGAACCCCGGGCCAATCGGAAGCTGCCATTCATTAACCATTTGGTGGCAGGGAAAAAAGAAAAAGAAAACACTTGGTGAACCAACCTGCCCAGCAAAATCATACTTTTCCGTCACACCTTCCTGACCAGCATTTGCAGGCACATTCATATAAATCCATATCTTACATCTTTTCTGGAGACTGCTGCACGCCACAGTTGTAAATACCAATATTGCTTTGCTTATTTGGAGGGAAATTAGCAGAAACCAATAGATGCCAATATTATCTTGCCTGCTTTGGGGAAAGAGCAAGAAGCACTCAATTTATTATGATTAGAATATTTATACAAAATGACTGGTAGTGAGTAAAATGGCCTTGAAGCTTTAAACACAGCTGATACAGTGTTACAGAATGGGAAAGATCATTGGTTTAATGCAAAACAAAACATAGGCCACCCCAGCCCACTTTGCCTTGGCCATAAGCTTAATTAATAGTATTGAGATAGCAGAGGAAGGCTAAAGGTTGAGGAATTACCTTTATATTGAGGTTTGAGGCAGACATTTAGAGACCCAGCTGAACTGTGTGTATTTTTCATAGCTGGTTTATAGGAAGGAAGGCAATATGAGGAAAGATTTTGCGGAGTTCAGAGAAAAGGAGAAGGAAACAATATTGGGGACCTCAGTTCCTGATCCATTTAAGTAGATCTGGGTGCATAATCAGACTTAACACAGACATATCCCTCACTGGATTGAGAACTGTAGACATAATTCTGCTATGTATCAAAGTGAAGATGCAGTCTTATCTGCCCTGTATCGTTTTGGACAGCATGAACATTTTATTGTGTATTTGAATGGTAATCCCCATCCACATTATTGTGCAACTTACTGCATATGTACATTTTATTTGCATGTGAATAGAGCTGGAAGGATGCCATTGGCAGCATCTGCCAGATTTTTCACTTATAATTGTGAAGGTGACTACAGAGATAATCTGTGTTGCCTAATAGTTACAATTTTGTTTAATAAATGGATTTAAAAATCAAGCAAATGTCTACATACATGCAGACATTTTCAATATATAAAGTACATACTGTACAGCGGACCCTCCGGATACTTAATTCGTCCCGGGGGTCCGTACTTACCCCGAAAAGTCCATATCCAGAGGCACCACTTCTGCACATGCACACGGCACAATAGAGCGCTACTGCACATGCGCATGTGACAAAACCCAAAAGTATAAACTTCTGGGTTTGCCGAGTTCGTAACTTGAAATAACGTTACCCGAAGATGACGTGACCTGAGGTACCACTGTGTAATTAACATTTATGTTGTTTTTATTTGTTTATGCCTGCAGCCTAGAGCTTGCTCTATGAATCTGCTGTTTTATATAATCACAATCTGAATAAGTTGTTAAAACTATGCTCACTATATGAGTGTACAAAGCCATTGTTTTTATTTTCTTAACAAGTTACAATTCTTAACATAATTAAACAATAGATTTTCACTTGGAGATCTTGTACCATTTAAATGGCTTTGTAGACTTAAGTGCTGACTAAGAAATAAGTCCCACAGAGTTTGATGGGCCTTCCTGGTATTTTTAGGATCACAGCCTCAGATTAATAATGAGCCAGCCAGGAGCTGACGCTTTAAGAATGGTGGACAAGGTCTGGCCAAGAAAAGTCAGCATACACAATTTATCAACCTCAGTAATCAATGTCTAAGCATTGTCTTTCCAAAGCCACACTTGCGATCAACAGTGATGTTCTCCAAGAAGTGTTTTCCGTAAAAGAACATTAAATCACATAATCTCTAATATGATTTACTAAAATTGCTGTTCCTTTTTTCTGTTTTGAATATTTATGATATACTACAATTATGATTTGGGAGATACAAAGAATTAAATGTAGACTGAGTAAAACAAGTATTTGCCTCTGTGCATAGTAGTGTTCGAAACTTACTGCGTAGAAAACAGGTCATTGTGTTTAGGTTGCTTGGGAGTGTATTGTGCACACAACAAATCATGTTTGGGGGGGCCACAGTTAGAAGAGGGAGCTTGTGAGAAAAAGATGTGGACTTCAGAGACTACTTTTTAGTTGGGCACTTGGTCTTTGCCTCTTTCTGCATGCATTGCACCATTTAACATGTCAGTTTGATATCCCTCTCAAGGTATTTTCTACTTAAATCTGAGTTGATAGATTAATTTACAGCTAAATAAAAAGTATATATTTTTTATTTTTCAGAAAAATACTGTTAACTTTCTCTCTACAAGTAGGTCCAAAATAAAAGCAAGATAGAAAGCTTAATACAAGTCCAACCATATCAGTACCTAGGGCAAATAAAATAACAGAACGTGGATAGGTAGTTCCCAGACCCATGGGCCCTAAATCAAAGAGATTGTGATTTTAGTTGGTTATTTTGAGACACACATTCTTATTACTGAACTATTTATTAAGCCATCCTTGCAATCATTGGCTTTTGAAATGTGTAATCGAAGTAGTAAAGTTCTTACAGAGCTGATTATATATCTTGGTGCATACATGCTTCCATTAAACTGAAGATTAATGTGTGTTGTTTCTTTAACTGCCTAGGTTCAATAGATGAAGGGGTCACTGAGGGATTGCCAACACTCCAGAGTACCTCTGGTGGTAACGTTCATGCAGATGATGATGACCGGTACGTACACACACAGTGTGAGAAGTGTTCTGCAGGGCCTAGGATACTGTGAGACTGCACACATGTATGCAATTTCTGTGCAGAGTAAGATACAGTTCATATCTAATGGATCACATGATTTAGAAAGGTTGTGAATGTTAGTGCTTGATTATGTGCTGAAATGGTTCTGAGGTTGAGATTTTAACTAAAGAAGAGAGGAGGGGCATAGTTATTATTATTATTATTATTATTTATTTGTATCCTGCCTCTTCTCCAGACTGGGACATAAGGCAGCTTACAGAATTTAAAACAACACAGATAAAATACAAAAAGCTAAAAACATATAAAAGATAATTGTTAAAAAGTTATTAAACTATAATAGAATTAAAGCCATGTTAAAAAAACAAATTTATTAAAATACAGATAATAAAAACAGCACGGCACTGTTAAAAGCCTTTCCTTTAAGGAAAAAAAAGTTCCCAAAAGCCTTCCAGAATAAAACAGCCAGTGTGGTAGTAGTTTTGGACCCAGAAGGTCAAATTTCTTTTAGTCAGAAAGCTTGCTGGGTAACCTTGGATCAGTCACCAATTTTCAGCCTAACCTTGTTACACCACAGAGGAAAGGTGATTGAATACCAAAGTCATAACCAATTGTATGTACTAAATACCATTATCATTGTAACAACAGTTCTTATGCCAATCTTCAACCTTGGTTGAGGCTGGCAGGAAAACCTTGAGCTGGGGTATGGGGAAGGAGTGTGCAGTCTCAGAACTATCAGTCTCTTATTGTCTGCTTTTGGTTTTATTTGGTAGTTTATTTTATTTTGTACTGCATTAATTCTATATAAAATCAGTGGGTACAAATTCATAAATAATCTTAACAGCATGGTGAGGTAGTCACTGCTGTTGTAATTTGTACAAGGCCACCCGAGCAATTCAGATGAGAGGTGGGATTTAAGCCTGGTACTTGGTCCAGACACTGCAGCCGCACTCTTGATTTTACTAACCCATCACAAATGTAACCAGTTTTCTGAAAGGCTTACTTTAGCAATGATTCAGATGCAAATTCACTGTGACAGTATTTTAATGCAAATTATTCATTTTCATGCATTGACTGCCAGCATGTTGTTCATCAGTTTCCATAAGAATTCCACTGCAGCCAAAACAGTCTTTTAGGAGATTGAGGGATTTAATACAGTTTAGCAGAATGAACTTCAGTTTTGCTTCTGAATTTGTTGTTGAGGTTTCGTTGTTGTTTTTATATACATTCATATTTGTGTTTAGGTATTTCACATTTTTCTCCTTGATCTCCCTCTAAAAGAGTGATTGCTTGCCTCTTCAGATTGGAGAATGTCCAGTATCCTTACCAGCTCTATATTGCTCCTTCAACCAGTAGCACAGAGAGACCCAGCCCAAATGGCCCTGATAGACCTTTTCAGTGTCCCACCTGTGGTGTTCGATTCACCCGTATTCAGAACTTAAAACAGCACATGCTCATCCACTCAGGTAAGGACCTTCCACATTGTGCTTCTGAAATGCATTGTTTGATCGCAACCCCCATGTGACTTGAAGAGCATGCAACATCTTTTTTCACTCAGCAGCCATATCCTTGCTGGTGCTGGGCCTTAAAAATATTATTATTAATAATAATAAATAACAATAGCTAGGCTAACATTCTTCCACATTGGAGCCTTATTGCTAGGAGTTCAAAGCCTTCCTAGCTAAAATAAATTAAAATGGTGCACAGAGATGCTTTCATAAGGGTTTGGAGCTGTGTAAAACAATAAAACTGAACAACACAATCCTCTGCATGTCTACTCAGAAGTTCCACTGCGTGGGGTTCAATTAAGTTGTTGAGTGCACAGAACAAGGTCTGCTTATGCAACAGGACTTCTCCCATGTCCTCCTGTGCCCCTTAAATCTACTCTAGGGGGTTCAGGGAACATGTTTAGGAGATATGCAGAGGGGAGAAGTGATCAGAACTTGTTCCCTCTGCTCATACCACACATGGAGTTCAGTAGGACTTGCTCCTAGCTGGTGTGCATAGGATTGCAACTTAGGAGTGCATTTTCAGTCAACCTGTATAATCAAGAGCAGAGAGGAAAGACTGCTTAGTCTTAACATCTGTCTACCATGAGGAGAAGAGTGCAAAGAATGTTGCACTGTGGCCGACCGAAAGCATTCTTGCAAGCATAACAAAATTACCAAGCATGTGATGCAGGCATTATTGCTCCAACACTGTACATCAGATTTAAGTTATGTATCCTGCAGCTGATTGATATCTATTTGAAAGATTCATATTCCCAGCTTTTTGAAAAACCACTGCTATTACTTTCAGCCTTTGACGGCTCTTAGAAGCTTCAGAAAGCAGTTTCCGTGTTCATAGGTAGAAGCTTCTGCCCTTACAGTCCGTGAAGAATGGAGTTTGCCCCTTATTGGCTTAAGGTGGGGAGAGTCAATTTCCTCCTTCTCTGTCTTCCCACAGGCATTAAACCATTTCAGTGTGACCGTTGTGGGAAAAAGTTCACCCGGGCTTATTCGCTAAAGATGCATCGCCTGAAGCACGAAGGTAAACGCTGTTTCCGGTGCCAGATATGTAGTGCCACTTTCACTTCCTTCGGGGAATATAAACACCACATGCGGGTTTCCCGGCACATTATCCGCAAGCCTCGGATTTACGAGTGCAAAACATGTGGCGCCATGTTCACCAACTCTGGAAATTTAATCGTTCATCTGAGGAGTCTGAACCATGAAGCGTCAGAGCTAGCAAACTACTTCCAGAGCAGGTGAGGTGCACCGCAAAAAACCTATCAGGGAAACATGCCTTTTTTTTATTCCTGAACCATCTCTTCCTGTGTTTGGGGCAGCCTGTAGTATCTTTTTCCACTGGGTTGCCAGTTTATTGCAGTCCAGTGGTCTACTGCATCCTTGTCACCAATAATCTCTATTCTGCTTTTGGGGTTGTAAAAAACTGTATATATTCTATATATTACATAATCAGGGCAGCATGTTGCCTTTAGACTGCCTCACATTAATATTCCCCTCGGTTTACTGACCAGGAGTATCCATGAGGAGGTTAGCAGTGTTGAATAGGGTATTCCCATCTTCTTGCCTTTGTTTTCATAACTTCTTTAACAGCTGCATCCAAATGAAACAAATTACCCTTTATGTGGCTGATCTGGTTTGCAATGTCTAGTTATGTTTCAATACTACTTTTTGACGGGGAATTAATTTCAGCTGACGTGAAATGGATAGCCCTCCCAGTTTCAGAAAGGAAGGGCACCAACCAAAGTTGATTACGCCAGATGTTTAGCAAATACTTAAATAAATCTCCCATTGAAAATAATTGAATTGAAACGGCTTTATATTGACTGGCTTGTACTTGGTAGGGCACCCTTTAAAGCCTACCACACAGAAATGTTTGTTACAACCCTTTATTATTTACTTCTAATATCAGTTTTCTCTAATATGTAATTGACCACAAACAGTAAACTTAAGGAACCTTTTGTTTCAAAACTTTTTTTTAATGTATGCCATTTTGGTTTTTGATTTTGTCACAGATCAAAATGCTGGTATGTATTTTTGTTTAACTTTTGTTTTCTCAGAGCCCTTTTATGATTAATTTTCTTGGGTAGCAGATACATTTTAGTGTCTCTTTAAGTTTCCCACTCCCACTTCAAAAAAATTGAATTGTCCAAACCTCCGAATATTATTTTTAAATTTTGAAATCCTAGTCCAACAAAAATATTTTTCATTGGGTTTCACCCATTAAGGTTTATCCACACTTACCTTTTGCCCTACTCTTTTCAGGCAGAACCCTGTGCTTTAATGTTGTGTGTTTTGTTTTGTTTTGTTTTGTTTTGTTTTGTTTTGTTTTGTTTTGTTTTGTTTTGTTTTGTTTTGTTTGCTCCGAGCTTTCCCCATGAAAACCTGCTCTTTAAAGCTGAATCGGAGCAAATGTCAGTTCATGTTTTCTGCAGATTTTCAACACTATGAAAAGCGAGTTTTCATGGGAACAACTCCAGAGTAAAAATAGGGTGCTCAGACTTGGAGCTTTAAATCATGCCTGGAAAGAGCGGAGGAAAATTAAGTGTGGCTAAGCCCTGACTTTGCAATACAAGACCACCCAGTGTCATGGGAGAGTGAAACAATCAGGTTGAGAACTGAGGGTTTCATGCCCTCCATGGCTTTTCCCCGGGCAAAATTCTCCACAACCACTTTTTCCCCACGCTGCAGCTTTCCCCAGAGTAGAGGCAGCTAGTGTGGTACCCTCCCTGTTACGGTTTACAACTCCCATCATCCTCAACTCATGGCCATTGGCCCCAGAGCCCCTAGCTTAGTATAGGGTTATCTCTGCCAGGGGCAAGGGTGGGGTGAATACAATTCATGGGCCTGATACTTGTTTTGTTTTCTGTATTCTTTTATTTAGGTCTGCTTCCTTACTGGTTCCTCTTTTTTCAAAGCAGACAAACACTAAATCTTTTCCCATCTTTTTGGGGCATGATTGCACTTTGATTGTACTGTGTGTTTTTCATATGTCTTGATGGGTGGCCAGGTTTGAACCTATGCCCAGATAACGAAATTACCACCAGGGAGTGGGGAGTGGAATACAAAATAGACCTTCTGCTGTAGTTTTGCATGATATCACTGCAATTTGGGGGCAGTTCACAAGTTTCAGCTTACATGCAGAAAGCTTGTGGGATTGCTGCATGTTGGAATTCTCCATGCTAGCACAGACATTTGAAAAGAAAGCTTTGTGGTAGCATGAAGACAATAACCATGCTAGAGTCACGGGACAAGCTGCTCTAAAGGAGTGACCTAGCATGTTATATAACACAGGTGTCACAGCACCTTTGAAAGGCATATGAGAGCCATAATAGAGATTTAGTTCTTAATGGCAGTTTTTCCTGAGGCCATGCTGTGAAGTTAGCTTTATCGTTGCCTTACGACATGCTGTAGCTAGCACAAGCATGTTGAATGTTTCACTAACAAGTAACTGTCTCTCTTAACCTTTGACCTCCCTTCTAGTGATTTCCTAGTACCGGACTACTTAAACCAAGAACAGGAAGAGACCCTTGGCCAGTATGAGCTAGGAGAGCATGGATTTGAAAGCAGCTCCTCTGTCCAAATGCCTGTCATTTCACAGGTTTCATCAACTCAGAATTGTGAAAGCACTTTCCCCTTGGGGCCTCTGGGTGGGTTGGCAGAAAAGGAAGAAGACATGCCAGAGCAGCCAAAGACGACTGCAAGTGCCGACGTGAGCCGGGATGACCCCCCGAAACCAGGGCTCTCGTCTATCACTATTGAATAAGTCCGCAGTTTGGTTTCATTTTTGTCTTTTTGGAAAGTGCCTGTGTTTGGTCTTGTACATTTTAATTTAATTTTCAGAAAAGGGGGGGTGAGAATGTACCCCTTTTTAATTTTGTAAGCTATGCTGTTAAAACCATAAACTGCAAAAGATATTACACTATTCTTCACAGCCAAACGCGCACTTCTGTGGAAACATTTTAAGACTGAAATGCACAGTAAGGTTCTATCAGAACATCACATGCACTTCTAAGGGAAAGCTAAGCACACTCAAACTACATTTGTGGTTTCTCATTCTGCAGTTTAGACCTAATTGTTAATGGATTGCTTCGCTCACCCCATTTTTGCAGGATTTCTGGTGCAGGAAGAAAAATTAATGGTGCTTAAAATGATGAGTTTTGAGAACACACGCACACACACAAAAAAAACAAGTATGGAAGAGAAAAATTTGCCTGCATTGGTAGACCTTCATGTATTGTTTAGAAGGAATAATTTCGGTCTGTTCTTTTCTTTAAGGCATGCTTACTATACTGTTTCTAAAGCTTACAAAACCTCTGTTTTTAGAAGCGGATGATTGATTGGCTTTGGCAAAGCAAAGGGGAACATGCCTAGGTATGCTCACCTCTGACATGCCACTCCTTTTTAGAAACTGTTCATGCAGATGGCCTTATCTGAATTTCATTCTCCGAAGTGGTACATAAAAAAACTCTGTAGTCAAGAAGTCCTAGTTGTATTAAACACCATAGAGTAGTATGAATATATGACAAGGAGAGAGTTTACAAAAGGCAAAAGAGCTTTTGTGCATTAATGTACTCTTTTGCAGTTACACATCTATGTATGCACTTCGGTTTTATTATACTGTTTTTAGATAATGCAAGCAATTTATTTTCTTTTAGAGGCCAAGTTTCTAACCCAACAGGGGTTGTTTACAGAAGGCCTATTAGCAATGATAAAATCTTCCTGTTTTAAAACATTTTTATACCCTTGCCAAGCTGGTTTCATAAAAGCCATTACTCTGGCTACATACACAGATCCAGCAAGCAATAATCAGAAAGACTTGCCATTTCATTTCTCCCTGCAAAGTTTATAAAAGGTTGTAAACACATGATAGGGCATTTTCAGGCCGGCAGTTTTTGGGGGTTTTGCCAACATCTTCTGTCGTTGGTAAGACTTGGAAGTTTAATTTGGACTACATTTTTTAATCTATCTTTTTCATTTGTTTGGTTTTGAGTATCCTGACACATCGAAGTTTCACAATTCACCAAATGTTTTTTTAAGTGAAATTTATCTGAAGGAGGTACCAATGAAATGAATTTCACATTATCATCACACTAAGAATAATTTTTTTTAAGTGGGGGGCTGATAGGGAAAAAA
This sequence comes from Podarcis pityusensis, assembly GCF_964106645.2. Taxonomy (NCBI): domain Eukaryota; kingdom Metazoa; phylum Chordata; class Lepidosauria; order Squamata; family Lacertidae; genus Podarcis; species Podarcis pityusensis. The sequence continues at coordinate 18,074,850 of NC_138040.1, read as the reverse complement.
ATAATTGAGTCACTGCAGAGGTTAATTAGCAGGGCTGATACTTTATGCAGCAATAGTTGGAAATCATAGTTTTGAAGAAATTTGATGTTCTACTAATACACAAAACTAAGGAGGCATCTCTTTGTACAAGTGTTCTGTTAAATAGATTTAGGTTTTTCTTCCCATGATTTTCAAATAGAATAAAAAAATCACACTTCCACTATTTTCAGCAGAAGATGCCCCCACTGAGGCTCTGTCCCTCTTCTCAGGTTGAACCTGTATGAAGTACGATGGTTCCATCATATAACAAAAATCAGCAAAAGAGAATCGTTTGTACCGCAGTTTTAATTATTCCTCTGGATGCATTGGACTGTCCATTTATTTTATCCCATAAATGCAGGATGAAACTGACTTGAAGTAGCAAATTCCAATAGGTAAATATTTTGTTTTGTCTTGTCACAAATCATATTAAGACAACGAGTCTAAATGATGCAGGAAGCACATCGGTTGCATGCAAATTCATTACTTGGCAGACCATCCAGCAGGTGTGCTTTGCAGTTGTTTAACCTCTTTTCCAGAGGATGGAGGGGGTCTGCCTACACAGTACATCTTATCTCTATAAGGTCAGTTATGAGTCATAATTTGCAAGTGCAAATTGCACATTTGATATGTGCAAATGTAGAGCAGGTGATCTACATTTAGGAGATGTGAAACTTCATATCAGAAGTAATACAAAGGAAAACACTAAATGAAGAAATTCATAAAAAGTGTGTCGAACCTCAAGTTTATTCTTTCATAAGTAAAATTGAGCATAGTTACTGTTTATGTGAATTACGGGCTACTGTGTTGTGTCACAGTACAAAAAACCCATCCCTTGTTGTATTTATTCAGTATTTTTAAATCCCAGCCCAGTAAAGGATCAGTTGAAAATTCTCTCTTCCACAGAAAGAAACATTTTTGTAATACATAAATGTTTCCTGGTGAAGGAATACCCCCCTCTCCATTGAGCTACCTATCTGTGAAAAAGAGTCCTTGTTTTTGTACCTTGACATTTGGAAATGTTAACTTGCTGAGTCGGATGTCTGTTAGAAGCATTTAAAATGAAATCTCCTAGGTAAATTTGGGGTCTTACCCATGTTTAACTTGAAAACATAACCCCACTTATTTAAATTAAACTTTACTTCCAATTAAAGTGTGCCTAGTTTAAATAAGCTATATGCTTATATGCATAGCATATTTTAAATCGGGGGTTGCAAACCATCAGCCCCATGGGGTATTTATAAGCTTCTTGAAAGTTTGGCCAGTGCCGTGGAGAAATAATTTCCTCCTTCCTCCTGCAGCACCAATCTCTTTACCCAAGCCTGAGTGATTGGTCTTCATCTCTCCATCCCAACCTGGGCTCTCAAAGAGAATGACCCCATCTCCCCCAGCTTGCTCCCACAGTCTTCTATTTCAAAGAGCTTCAGTGAACTAATCTAAAAGCCACCAGCTGGATGTACAACCCTTCTTAAGGCTTAATAACCTTTGCCCATCCCTGTTTTAAATCCCACTGAGCTTGCATCTTTTCCAAGGCATCATCATAAGAATTGCACTGGGGGAGCTCAATGATGTTTCCAACCCAAGATAATAAAATTGAGTTTCTTTGGTGATGCTTTTGTAGTGTTGGGATTTACAGTTAACCATCCCAAGTTATTCCAGCGGTCGCTCAGTGAGACCTACACATGTGATGTAGCACCCAGAGAATCTGGATATACTGTACAGCCTTTCCATGATTTGTGTGTGAGAGAGATTTATATCCAGAGGAAAAGCGTCTGTTATCACACAGAATTTGGAAAGGGCGCAGGTGGGAGTTAGGATCTACACCTGACATTTTCCTCATCTCTCAGAAGTTGTGAGGCTGGTTTCAATGTGCCAACAGGTGATACCCACAAACACCTATGGAGAGGGTATGTGTACGTGGGAAATGAGACCATGTTCCCCCAATGTCAATTTCATATAGCAAACCTCTTGTCACCAGCTTAGGGCTCATTTTGCCTTTTATGCATCTTTTGGAAGACCGTTCAGCCTCTTCTCAGACTGACCAATTTTTTTGCTCCCCTTTCTAACACAGAACATGGTATCTGTGTCCTTAGTTCTAGTTTTGGCACTTATCCTTAGTCTGAAAAGTGTAAATGTGAAAAAGTGTTGTTTTTAAGCAACCAGTGCCAGTGTAGCAAAATATATGAATATATATATTATATATTTTATAAAATGAAAGTCCCTAAGCCCCAGTTCCCAAAAGAGATTAAAACTGTATTTTTTTAACAATGCATTTGCAAATTTTAAAATAGTGGCTTTGGTCAGATTTTTGGGGGGGAGGGATTGTTACTAATTTTTCTTCACCAGCCTTAAGGTAGAAGATGGCAGAGGGTTAGATCCTGTTCCTCTGCCTTTTTCTTAAAAGTCTGCAGAACGCAGTGCACCAGGAATGGTTTGGATGAGGATCACTATAACAGAGGCAATTTTTGCTCCTTAGTTGCCTTTCTGCAGAAACTAAAGGCTTGCTTTTCTTATCCCAGAAACAAACAGAACAAACAAAAAAGTGAACAGTCCTTGCCCTATGTTTCTTTAGGAACAAGTGTTTCCTGCTTGGATTCAGGGGTAAACTCTGCCTTTCAAGGCTTTCGGGGGTCACATTTGGCTGGGAAGCGGAGTAATATTAGAAATAAATAAATACTAGAGCTCATCATAGAATAAAAGCTGGTAATTTTAAAAAGAAATGATGCAAATATTTTTAAATGCAAGATAACTGGTTTTAAAGCTCTGTGGTGTGTTGTTGTTTTTATTTTAATTTCTCTGTGTGGTATCAAGAGTACTTCAGCGGGTCTCGTGAATCTCTCCCAGGGGCCTGGCCACCTCGATGATGCTCTCCAGCAGCACTGTTGTGACCTCCTTTCTGGACGGGGTTAGAGAGACCTCAGAAGGGTGGTGCAGTTTGGTTTGGTTTGGTTTCGGCTGCCCGCATGCTGACAGCTTTATTCTGACTTCCACCCCACCCCCCCAACGGAAGCTGGAGAGTGCTTCCAGGCCCCACTTTTGCAGTGCTGTCTTGTCTCTGGGCCTTTGTAGAATCCTTAAAGGGGAAGGGAGTAAAGATGGATCTGGGAATGTGAACTGAACTCTCAAGGGGCTCCCCAGCCACTGTGTGTGTGACTCCCTCCCCTTTCTAACTGTGCCAGTCTTCAGTCACCAGCTGCCCATCTCATACAGCTTTTCTCATCCGTGCCGACCACAGCTAGGCTACTTGGCATGTTTATTGAACTTAATGGAGAGAAAAAAAATGTTTTTTGGGTTTGGTTTTATTTTTAATGTTGAAATACACTTTGCATTTTATATACTATATCTGGCTATTAGTATTTTTCAGGAACCCATAGTTCTTGGTGGCTATATATATATTTTTGTGACTTTTTGTAAACTAAAGTGCCGTTTCACTGTTACAATCATTTTTAGAGTTCTTGTAATCAATGTGAATATCATGGTTTTTTCAAAATCTGTTCTGAGCCTGTAGTGTTCGCTTTTGTGATTCTCTGTGTGATGTATATATTCTGTATAGTTACCTTGTACTGAAATATTAGCTTGTTTGATATAAGAAGAATATGTATTGGGTACCTTTTTTGCTAGCCTGGTTGTTTAATCTTTAAAAAAAAGTTCAAAAACAAAAAAAATCTCCAGACTGGTCCCATTAATAAGTCAAAATTGAGAGGGAAGAAAAACTAGTTTTGAGTGTCTTTGGATCGAAACATGATAAGATTTTTCATTAAAATATTAATGTTTTATGGAGTAAGCACCTACTTTTGTGTTGTTATTTCTCCATGTCTATGTGCATGTGATTTTCAGACACCAGACGGGATCCAAAGAGCACATTGGCCTTATCGTTTATAAGGGAAATGCTTCCCATGCTCATGAGGAACTTTCTGCGCACATGGACGAAGGCCAACTTGCAGTCCCGTAGACTAAGTGCTGTAATAGAGAGACTGTCTGGAATGTAAACTACCATCCTAGCTGTGCAAGCTTTCAGGGTGAACAGGAGGTGAAATCATATAGCTAAGGCCTATTTTAAGAACCAAAGTGAGTCATTCTGCTGTACTGGGTTTCATGCATCCTACGCTATCTATGACCTGATACCCTTGCAAACGGGTTTGCAGCCAATAGAACACAATATGTTGTGCTCGGTTCCTGGACTACACGGGCCCCTGGCCTGATCCAGCAGGGCTCTTAAGTTCTTAAATCAACTTGTGGGATCAAGCATATAGCCCTCTGCAAGGTTTCTGTCCTTTGGGCTGAAATCTTGCATTCTCTCTAGGGGTGAAAGGCTCCACACAGTCAGGTGTCATTGGCATTTAAGAGACTACGCCTAGTGACTGGCCTCTGGTTTGCTAAAGAAGGCGGGTAAACAACCTTTAATTGTTGAGGGACCCTCTTCTGTACAATCCAATGCAGTTAGGTGTGAAAACCATTAGTTCCAATACGTATGCAAGAAAGTGCTACAGATGAGTTTGTCAGGCACTTAGGTACTTTACACTTAGTGCAACTTGACTTAACATTTTCTCAAGTGATGGTTTGCTAACCAGGAGAGAGAGGGACTAGTTCCTGTCCCTTTCTCAGTTCTTACCCCCAGCTGGCTCCCATCAAAGGGAGAAGTGTGTTGGACTGTAGTTTTGGGGATTTTTTAATAGCTTGAGATTTAGTTATGCATTTGGCAAGTCTCAAAGTGGAAGTTGCTCAACATATTAGAAATCTGGAAGGGAGCTGAGCATGTGTGAGAGCTCTTTGTAAGATCCTGTGGATTACCCCACGAGACTATGGGAAAAGCTGAGGGAACTTTTTCAGCTCAAGGGTTACTTTCCTTTCTGTGGGGAGGGGGTCACATGCCAGTGGTCGGTGGGGCCAGAGGAAAAGTGGGAGGGGCAAAGAGATTAACTTTGTACAGTGGACTAGTTTGTACACACCACTTAACTCCATCCAGACATGCAAGAGGCATTGGAGTTCAAGGGCACATCTCAGCAAGGCAAAAACACTCAAGGAAAATGCAATGGCGGACCAATGGGGGTGTGGCAGAGGGAGGATGCTGAGGGCCAGATAGGGGAACCTGGAGAGCTACATTTGCCTTTCCTTGGCTAGGGAAACATCTGTAGGTAATGGAATTGTGAGTGCTCCTAGGGGATAAGATGCTGTGGAAGATACATGCATCACCTTTTTCACTAGGATGAGCACACCCTTCAGCCAATAGGCTTTCAAATGACAGCTCTGGTTCTCCCCTACTTTGGGAAAGAAATTTGGTTTTTCGGTTCAGGTTCAGTTGGGAGTCAAACAGCTTTAAAATAAAAGCAGACCTTTCTACGCAAGAGCTGTCCATACTGGTTTAACTTTGCATCAGACAGCCTTGCATGTTACTGCTTCTGCATCTGAGAAATAGTGTTGTGTCCTACAACCACGTAGGACATTTCCCCCCTCGCATTGGAAAGCCAAAATCCACAGCAAGAAAACAAACCCTAAAGTCCGAACTGGATTTTCGAGTTCTGCTTCTCCTAACCTTCCATTTTTTGAAGGATCCATTTAAAGCTATGCTTACAACAGTGTAAACAAGCTCATGTGTTATGTAAGAAAGTCTAGGGGTGGGGGAGTCGCCATTGCATAATGGGCAACGAAGTATTTTTAAAAGAGCGTCTTCCAAGCATAGACCCCCATCTCCTTCCCCAATTCAGGGGACTTTCCTCCCCTTTACGTAACGTTGGCAAGCTACAGATTTATTTCAGGGCTGACGTGACAGAAATTATAAACAACTTACATAACCACCAGTTGATTGATTGGAAATTAGTACAGTTAAAAGAGCACATGGGAGGGGGGGCTATGGAGAACCAGTTAACTTTTTAAAAAGAGTGCTTTAAGGTTGACATTTTCCCCCACAAATTCACAAAAGGCTGAAGGGTTGTGTCAAATAAATGTTCTAAAGGGGAGGGGGGTTAAATCCCTATGGGGATGTTCAGAAGCAAATTCATGTTTATGTTATACTTCGGAGAAGCCCAGTGGCGTGATTTAAGAGTTTAAACTTATTTTGGTTCTGGTTTCCTTTGAAAACACTAGGAGAATCTTAAATGTTCTTCAGGAGAGAGGAGTGTTTGTCAGAGATGATACTTTTGTTCTCACCAGACAGCCCTTTGTGGGACTGAGCACTAGGACCGCGTACATTTGGGGTGTTTTCAAGGGACGCGGGTGGCGCTGTGGGTTAAACCACAGAGCCTAGGGCTTGCCGATCAGAAGGTCGGCGGTTCGAATCCCCACGACGGGGTGAGCTTCCATTGCTCTGTCCCAGCTCCTGCCAACCTAGCAGTTCGAAAGTATGTCAAAGTGCAAGTAGATAAATAGGTACTACTCCGGCGGGAAGGTAAACGGTGTTTCCGTGCGCTGCTCTGGTTCGCCAGAAGCGGCTTAGTCATGCTGGCCACATGACCCGGAAGCTATACGCCGGCTCCCTCAGCCAATAAAGCGAGATGAGCGCCGCAACCCCAGAGTCGGCCACGACTGGACCTAATGGTCAGGGGTCCCTTTACCTTTATCTTTACAAGGGTTAGCATTGTTGCAGTTTGTTATTTATTGATTTACTCATTACATTTATATACCACCTTTTCTTCCAAGGAGCTCAAGATGGTGTTCCCCTTCTCCCCAGCTGACCATCACAACAACCCTGTGAGGTGGGTTAGGGTGCCCCCAAGGATCACCCACCAAGTGGGTATCTGCACCCTGGTCTCTTCCAGGTCAAAGTCCAACACTCTCTTAACCACTACACCATTCTGGCTGGAATCAGAGAATTGTAGAGTTGGAAGGGACCTCAAGGGTCATCTGAGACCTGAAGCAACCCCTGATATTTCCCAACAAATGCATCACAAAACAGTAAGGATGCGCCTTCAGATACATGTATTGCCACCTCCCCCTTTCGCTGCCCACGGATGCCTTATATTGATGTGGTGACCTGTGGCTTTTAGCAAATAAATTTGACAGACGGACAGGTGCTGTTTCAGAAAAGCTCACATGGGAAGTGGACCGAGTTGTCTGCCTGCCTTTGTCTTTGAGTTGGGGCCTGGATTTGATCTTTTGAGCCGGTTTTGCTGCCACTGCAATTTGCTGGAACGCTGCTTCCTAAACTACAGGCACTCAGGTTGCCAACTGGCTAGATAAAGCAGCCTATCTTACACGCGGAACTGTTGTTTGTGCAGAAATTGGCAGGTGGGTCTATCCCCCGGCCTGAACATAAGCACCATCAGCTGCTAAAATTGCCGCAGATCTAGCCGCTGTCTGTTAAAAGATAGCCATAGAGGCCAGGTTAAAATTTGGCCGCTCCAGCTGATACCTGCAGCTCCGGTTCATTTTTCATTGTCTCCACAATCACTCAGTATTTTGCACGTTAAGTTCTGGCAGTGAGTCAACTGCCCCACTTTGCATGCTCCTCCCCCTGTCCCTGTTGGGACGCGGGTGGCACTGTGGGTTAAACCACAGAGCCTAGGACTTGCTGATCAGAAGGTCGGCGGTTCGAATCCCTGCGACGGGGTGAGCTCCCGTTGCTCGGTCCCTGCTCCTGCCAACCTAGCAGTTCAAAAGCACATCGAAGTGCAAGTAGATAAATAGGTACCGCTCCAGTGGGAAGGTAAACGGTGTTTCCGTGCGCTGCTCTGGTTCTCCAGAAGCGGCTTAGTCATGCTGGCCACATGACCCGGAAGCTGTATGCCAGCTCCCTCAGCCAATAAAGCGAAATGAGTCCCGCAACCCCAGAGTCGGCCACGACTGGACCTAATGGTCAGGGGTCCCTTTACCTTTACCCCCTGCCCTCTTTGCTTGGCCTATGAGAAACTAACGTTGCCATACATCCGGGAAGACCCGGACATGTCCTCTTTTGGGGGGCCAACATGCCCATCCAGGCGGATTTTTACATTTTAAAGGACTTGAGTGGCTCAGGCTGCTCTGCAGGCTGTGTCTGCTGCCAGCCTGAGCTGTGGAAAAGAGGTGCAGTAGCAGTGGTCCCCCCACGTACATGCCTACATGCCTCTTTCCCCAGCTCCGGCTGGCAGTGGCTTGGGCTGCCCTCTTTTTTGCTCTTCCAGATATGGCAGCACTAGAGAAACCCTGCTGCAGACCTGTGTTAAGCTGCAGAGAAACCTGGGCTGGATCTAGACACATCAAAGAAGCATTTCAGTTAAAACACGTAAACTTAAACAGGGCAGACAGGTAGAGAAAAACAGGACTCCACAGCCCCATCTGGTGGCACAATGTTATATTGCACATAAAGGTAAAGGGATCCCTGACCATTAGGTCCAGTCGTGACCGACTCTGGGGTTGCAGCACTCATCTCGCTTTATTGGCTGAGGGAGCCGTCGTACAGCTTCCAGGTCATGTGGCCAGCATGACTAAGCCGCTTCTGGAGAACCAGAGCAGTGCACGGAAACGCCGTTTACCTTCCTGCCAGAGCGATACCTATTTATCTACTTGCACTTTGACGTGCTTTCGAACTGCTAGGTTGGCAGGAGCAGGGACCGAGCAACGGGAGCTCACCCCGTCGTGGGGATTTGAACCGCCAATCTTCTGATCAGCAAGTCCTAGGCTCTGTGGTTTAACCCACAGCGCCACCCACGTCCCTTATATCACACATACAACACATATAAATCGTTTTTTCTTTACCAATCTAGCTGAGTCCCTGTTAAATTACCCTTGATGTGTGTATCTCATGAAATCAAGACTCAAGATTTAGCAGCTGGCTTCTTTCGTCTATAACCAAGCTTCAGAATATTGTCAGTCATCCCAATTCATTTGTTAGAAACCATTGGTCAGTGCAAAAGTGCAAACACTATAGAAGTACATTTTTGCATAGGTAGTCCCCAGTACACAGCACACATGACATTTTGTAGGATCCATTGGGCTGTTAAGGAAAGCATAGAGACCTTACATTTAGTGTGTGTATCCCCATCCGCTAGAAAATTAACATTTCCCCACCCCCCTTTACTATTCAAGAAGGAAACTCTGGAAAGCTCCTTTGAGAATTCTATCCCTGGGATAGTTACACAGGGAGCAATGTAGTACATAAAGAACAATGTTTTCCACCTCTCCCTGACCACGCATACTTGTATAATAATTTACATCTAAATGTGGGCACAGTTTGGGATCTCAAGAGCTATAAATGCCTTCCTTAACACATCAACTGGCAATTATAATAATAAAAGTAAAAAGAACTTAAGAAGAGTCTGCTGGAACAAGCCAGTAGCTCAGCTAGTGCAGCTTCCTTTTCTCACAATGACCAACCAACCAGATCCCTGTGGGAAACCTGAGTTCAGCAGCACCCTGCCCACCTGCAACTCCCATCAACTTGTAGTCAGAGGCATACTACCTACACCAGTGTAGGTGGAAAACCATCACAAAACTTCACAAATAAAATGGTGAAAATTGCAAAGTATGGAGAGGACATCTAGCTAACAAAAAGTCCCACAATTTAATACATTGCTTTGCGACTCTACTGGCTCATGTTTTAAAGGTGCAATTAAAGAGGCATTTTACAATCAAAATGGGGGGGGGGGAGAGAGAGAGATTATATCAGAATACATAGTTGGTTTACCAGTCCTTTCCCAATCAATCCCAGCCCCCTCCTTACTTCAAAAAAGAATCAAAATAACAAGGAAGATTTTTTTACTTTTTTTTGTAATGTGTTTTTGTATATTATTTTCAATTCTTCTAACATATGCATTTAGACATGCTCTGTACTCTGATAGATGTACTTTGGTACGCATTACTTGGCTGGAAAACTGCGCTGCAAAATTCAGAGTGGTGCAAATTTCGAAGGAGGAGGCCTGGCTTTCCCTTTGCATATTCTTTCTGAAAGTGCAAAGTAGGTACCTTTGCCTTTAAATGTGAACTGGGTCAAAAGTCTGCCCCATCCCTAATCTAGATTTACAGAAGCAAAACCAAAAAAAGCAGACAGGTTTGTTTAAAATATGTGTAGCTCTCTCACACAAACTCCTGGCTCTTAATCTGCAGCCAGCTCCATCCTCTTCTTCCTCAGCCTGCCCTGGGCATGGATGAGTTTGTTCTGTTCTGAGACAGGAAAGCAGGCAAAGCCACACGTAAATCATAATGGGGTTATTCCCCCCCCCCACCTTCCCTGGACGCCTTTCTCCCTCCGCCACAATTTTTAATAACAGTTTACTATTCTGTGAGTGCATATAAAGCACATGCCCTGTTCATCTAGCCAAGGAGGTTGAAAGCCTGTCAGCAAGAACAACCATCAGACCCGAGTGGCTGATTTATGCAAGCAGAGATACTTGCGCCAAGTCCTAGCCACATAATGGTTTCAATTCTGCACACACACACACACACCCTTCCAATAACTTGGCAAACCTTCCGCAATCACCTTCATCCAAACTTTTGCCTTTTATAGCCTTTGAACAACACTTCTTCATTCTCTCCCTGTCTCGCTCTCTCTCAAAATGCATAAGGTAATAACAATATTACCCAACTATTTCCTGCTTCTTATCTCAGCTGTTTGCAGTTGGGATTTAGTTTGAGAAACAGACAGCCTGGAACACACACGTTTGCAAGACCCATGTTCCCAGTTCATGTTTGAACATGGGAAGTGTGCTGGGCCCAGGGGTAACCTGTGCAATGGGGTCCAGGACTGGTCCAGAATCCAAAGGTTCCACTAGGAGTCAGTCTGACAGGGCCAAGGCAGGACACAAGGCAGGAAACCAGGCAAGGACAGGATCTCAGGCAGGATGTAGCATACAGCAATGTTGCTCCCGCAACCTGGGGTGGGGCCCGACAGCCTTTTATCTTTGTCGGGTAGCTGCCAGTCCTGATCCCCCAACGACTCACCTCCCTGTTTCGCCCGAAGGCGAGCACTCCTCCTGCGAGTACTCGGGTCTCTCCGTCTCTCAGACCTTAGTGTCTGCAGCTGGGGAGACGTCAGTGGGTTACTAGACCCAGGGGCCGCTTCAGCCTCCCCTGAACAAGCCAGTAGTGGAGCAGCTGTAAGTGATGGCCCAGCTGAAGGCAACGATGTAATCCCCGCATCTGGAGCCAGGACAGGCTCAGGCCCCTGACTTGGCCCAGCTGGTGTTTGTTGCAGGGGAACCTGTGCAGACTGGGACTCTTCAGGATCAGGCCCCAGCCTTGGTTCAGGTAATGCCTGAGGCAAAGGATCCGGTGCAGACTGAGTCTCCTCTGGGTCTGAGTCCGAGCCCAAATCCCAGGCCATCACAGGAAGCCAGTTTTGCAAATCCATTGCAGGGGGTTGGACTAGATGACATATTGGGACAGAGACACACACACACATTTACTATAGGTAATGCACAGGAACACAGAAAGATGTGACAGTGTCAGATCAACTCCCAAAGCTTTGCAGTTACAGCTCCTGCCTTTGTTGTGGCTTTATTTAAGTTCGTTGGCTTGTTTTGCATTTCTATCCCATCTTTTCCTCCAAGGAGCTCAAGGTGGTATACATTGTTCTCTCCCTACCTATTTCATCCTCACAGTGAGGTAGGTTAGGCTGAGAGGCATTGGCTGGTCTAGGGTCACCCAGGCTGGATGGGGGTCCAAACCCTTGTCTTTCAGGTCCTATTAACCATGTGCATTGTCGGACGTACCTTAAGGCAGCAATTTGCTTGTGTGATCTAATTATTACAGCATTTGGAAAGAGCTCCTCCTCCAGGCTTTGCAAGTGGGAGCCAGGACAGACCCCTGCCCCTGCCTGAGTTCCTTGCTCTTCAAAGGATTCAGGCTACGGTGGTGGCTGATGTTGATCGAGGGGCAGAATGCAAGGCAGGGAGGCCGACAGTAGGGGGCACCAGAGTCAATGCTCAGGCAGAGCCAACTGAGTTCTAAAAAGGGCAACAAGGAAACAGGCAGTGTCCTCATCCTGGACCAGTTAAATGTGGGGAGGTAGGCAGATGGGGGTTGGACAACGGGCAGGTTGAGCTTGGTGGGAGAGTGACCCATTTGCCTTAAAAGATCAGCCTCCACTAGGAATAGGGATTGAAAACCTCATTCCTGGGGGCCCAGAGAAAGGAATGCATCCCTCTGGCTGAAAAGGGTTCCTTATCCCTAGACTAGATGGTCCTCCCAACTCTATGATAGTTTCTGCCAACTCTATGGTGATTCTGTGACTTAGGACCAAAGGACAAAGGCATCATTAGGGACCAATTCATAGTCCCCTCCCCAACTTCTAGCAATTGTGGGGGTGTCATTTTCACTGGGAACCCAGAAAGAGAGCAGGGCATTTTAACCCTTTCCTTGACACCAACAGGAGCTTTCCCCCACAAGTCATATGAGTGGAGGAGGAAGGAAGAAACTCTTGGTGTTGGCAAGTCTGAAATTCCACCACACACACTATGCAACGCAACACACACAGTCCCCCAGTCTCTCAGACTTGCACACATTCTCAGACACAGACACTCTCTCACACACAAGCTCCTAGATTTATGCTTGTTGTCCAAGTGGAAAAACAGCTGGGGCGGGTTAATGAAATACAGCAGAAGATTTAAAGCAAAATCCTGGAAGGCAGCGTCTGGTGGTGGTGGTAGCAAGCGAAAACTCTTCCAAACATGAGGGCCTCCGTGGCGCTGCTCCAGAGCAAGAAGATTTGCACCTGGCCATGATAAACATCAGCCAGAGATGCAGACTGGGCAATCTTGAGAGCCATTCCAGGCAGAAACCAAACCAAAACACCAAAAACAAAACCCCGGGGCAGGATGCACAGGGTTTGAAAAACGTCAACATCTCAAAGCGATATGCACTGACCCCACATATCTGTGGCCAAAGGCTAGAAAGGGCTTTGAGGCATTTCTGGATATTGCTGGCCAAAAGAGTCCATTAACCTCCACATGGCCTCTGTCAGATTTAGGGCTACTGCACTCAGTCAGCCGGGGTGGCCCAATATATTTGCTGCCTGAGGCAAAGGGTAAAACGCTCCCTCCCTCATTCCACCGGCCAGAATAACAACAAACTCTCAGGCTGCACACACGGTATTCTCTTAAAGCACCTTGGAAGTGTGTGTGCGCGCACCTCCAAAGAATTATGGGCGGTGTAGTTTGCTCAGGGTTGTTGAGAATTGTAAGTATCTGATGGCTAGACTAGAGTTCCCAGAATTCTTTGAGGAAAAGAACGTGCTCTGAAGGTGCTTTAAAAAAAAAGTTCTGCCAAAGAAGGACAGAACTTTTTTTATGTATGCCACAACAGCAGCAAGAATACTCATTGCAAAGTATTGGAAGACACAAGATCTACCCACTCTGGAAGAATGGCAGATGAAGGTGATGGACTATATGGAACTGGCAGAAATGACTGGCAGAATCCGAGACCAAGGAGAAGAGTCGGTGGAAGAAGATTGGAAGAAATTTAAAGCCTATTTACAGAAATATTGTAAAATTAATGAATGTTAGAATGATATTGGATAGAAAGTAAGTGGTTTCTAGCTGTAATACTATAAGGGAATATGAAAAATGGATTACTAACAGGTAAAAATTTAACGTTACAATATTTTAAGATTTAAGATTTGGATAAACAAAGAGGGGAAGGATTTGCTGAACCAACAAACCGAACTGGAATACAAAAAAGGGAGGCGTGAGGAGGTCCGGGAAACAAGCTAATGAAAAATAAGTAATGGAAAGATTGAGTTGTTTTTAACTATTTTTATTTGTATTTTTCTTTTTTTTATTCTTATTTTGTAATATTTTGAAAATTTCAATAAATATCTTATATATAAAAAAAGAGAGAATTGTAAGTATCTGATGGCTAGACTAGAGTTCCCAGAATTCTTTGAGGAAAAGAACGTGCTCTGAAGGTGCTTTGAAAGCATCCTTCCTTCAGCACTGGTGACAGAACAACATCCACCACACCTGAGGGCAGCGAACTAACTTAGGGGGCTGCAAGACAGGCTGCAGAGCTCAGGAAGCTCTGTCCCCCAACACCTCACCACCACCCAGCCTCTGCCACCTGAGGCGCCCACCTCACTCTGTCTAATGTGTAGGGCCAACTCTGCTGCCACCGTTTGTTCTTGTCGATCACTCCTCTACCAAGCTCTCTCATAGGGAAACTCACACCCCAAAGAAGCACCTACAAAGAACCAATGAGCAAGTAGACAGTGCAGTCTGCTGTTGCTCCTTCCTCTCCACCACTGATGCCTGGGCCAGAGTGAGGGGCAAGTGAGCAAGCAGAAAGAGCAGGTGAGAGAGCTCTTGCCGCTGGCTCCCTTGCTGGGGTGTGGGCCATCAGCAGATGCCCAACCATGCCAAACCTTGATGGTACCCCTAGTTGGGAGCTGGAGGCCAGCCATTATCTGAAAACCCCCAGGTTCCCCAGCCTTGGCTTCAACACCAGCAGGCAGCTAAAGCCCATTGTTCCAACCTCAGGTCACCAGACAGACAGTCCTCTAAGATGTTTAACAGAACTCTTTGCTCTGGTCTCGTCTTGACTATTTTGCAGGAGTTTATCCAAGTGCATACTGGAAATTTAGCTTTGCGCAATTAAAGTTTATCAGTGCACTCTGGTAAAATAAATTTGCTAGATTGGGTCTCCTTTCTCTCTTTCTCTACACACATGTGCACTGGGGGGGCAGATCTGTTAGGGCACAGGCCCACTAGTCTCAGTCTGGCCTCAGCTAGCCCCCACCTGCCTGCCTTCTTACTTACAGTGGTACCTCGGGTTAAAACACCTCGGATTACAAACACTTCGGGTTACAGACTCCGCTAACCCGGAAGTAGTACCTCGGGTTAAGAACTTTACCTCAGGATGAGAACAGAAATTGCGCAGCGGCGGTGCAGCAGCAGCAGCAGCAGGCCCCATTAGCTAAAGTGGTACCTCAGATTAAGAATGGTTTCAGGTTAAGAACGGAATTATGTTCGCAACCAGAGGTACCCAAAGGGTTGTTGAGTCCAACTGCCTGTGATGCAGGAATCACAGCAGAAGTTATCCAAGAGCATTGGTCCACCTTCACCTTTCTTACGATGTCTTCCCCCCAGCCCCAACTCTGGAGGGCGAAGGGGTGCTGCTTTAGTCTGGGAGTTTTTGTTCCGCCTCTTTGTCAGGAGATGAGCACTGGCAGGCATGTGCTGAAATGTACTCTCCATGGCTATTAAAACCATCTGCTCCTTCCAGATGTTTGGTCCTCTGTTTGTTCAAAATCCCTGGACAGCAGCCTCTGCTTTGGATAAATTGGACACTAGATGGTCTGGGGAAGACAGGAGGAGGGGGGAGTGAAGTGGGGGGGGGGAGGCAGCTTCATCTGCTACAACCCCAGTCAGCAGCTATTTTTTCTGTAAAAATATAGGGCCCGTGTTTTTCAACATAGCAAGACTTGGAGGGTCCTCAGGAGAGCCAAAGGACACTCTCGCTTTCCTGCAACATGAACAGCACCAGACAGTTTGGCAGAGCCTCTCCTTGAAGGCACCTCAGCCTCTTGCCACCATTGGCTTCTGCCTCTTGGATGGTGTGCAAGAGTGAGCAGCTGGTGTTCCCAAGGGGAGAACAATCACAGAGCATCTGGATGCATGCAGACGCATGAGAGAGAGAGAGAGAGAGAGAGAGAGAGAGAGAGAGAGAGAGATGTCAGTGAGCATATTGTTGATAAACAGACTTATTCCTCTCCAGGATCCAGTAGTGATTGGCGCCCATTGGGAGTAGAGGGGCGGAAGGCTGGGAGGCCAACAGTAGGTGGCGCGAGAGCCAATGACAGAGCCAGCTAATTCTAGTTTCGTCCCCCACCCTCCTCCCTGCTCAGTGGTCCAAGGGCAAGTGTCTGAGACTATGGAGGAGGTAGCTGACAGGGAAGGCCACTCCCTGGACTGGTTGTGAGTAAGAAGGCAAGCAGCAGGCAGGCTTTTCTTTAGGACGTCCCTAATTTCATCGGAGAAATGTTGGAAGGTATGGAGTTACACGACACCCGAGCCAAGGTGATAAGTAACTATACAGCTTTTAGAAGACATCTGGAGGCAGCCCTGTATAGGGAAGTGTTTAAAAATGTTTTATTTTGTTTCTATACATGTTGGAAGCTGCCTAGAGTGGCTGGAGCAACCCAGTCAGATGGGTGGGGTATAAATATTATTATTATTATTATTATTATTATTATTATTATTATTACAGAATAGGACATCCCTATTTTCACCGAAGAAATATTGGAGGGTATGTGAGCAACTGGTTAGACTAGGTGACCTGCTGCTTCAGGTGTCTAAGTGGTAGATCCAGCCCCAAGCCGGTGGGCTGCAAGCAGCAGGGGTGGGGGGGAATGCAATAATCCCGGAATAACTGGGCTGCCATCCTTTTTCCCTCCCACATTCCCAGTGCGAGAACAGCCTGCCTCTGCCAAAGCTACTCGCCCACCCAACAGAGCTTGATTGGGAAGAGGCGTTTCTGTTGTCAGTGTTTAAACGCTATGTTCCTTCAGCCGGCAATTCTGTTTTCCAGGCCTTCTTCCCCCACAATAAACAATGGGTAGACGGAGTGTGGTCCAGAGGAAAATGTGACTCGGGATCCTGGCCATGTGCTTCCCCCAATACCCAATGATAACCATATGCAGGTTGTCTTGGACCTCCAATTCCCAGGCGGGAGAAGGATTTGCAAAGGAGCAGGAAGGGGCAGGGCAGGGTAGGCATTGTCTGAAACCGACTCTATGTGCACATGTGTGTTGGTACACACGTCTGTGCATGCACCAAAAATACCACCCTGATCTCAAGTCAACACAACCACAATGTTATTGAATCACATCAAGCTAAACAGGATTGAAGAAGCCTGACTCTCTTTCTTTCTTTCTTTCTTTCTTTCTTTCTTTCTTTCTTTCTTTCTTTCTTTCATATCAAGCTGCAATCCATCAGCTCACTGCTGTTTACTCTGTATCCCACACTGCCACGATTACACCATGCCAGCAGGGAGTTTGGTTCCCAGCACACAATTCTAGCATCGTGCGAATCTCGGGGTTTCAGTGCAACTGTTAGTTTAAAAGGCAAGTTTCTAGACCTTATGGTGGTAGAGGGGCACTCCTTGAAGGAACATCAGAAGTCAGGAGAGATTTGGACAGAACAGAGGCAGGGGTTTCCTGCACTGCTCTTGTTATCTCTTTCCTTAATTTGCAATGTTGCCTTTCCTCTAGGGAGCTCTGGCCAGAGCCTGTGATCTCACTCTTGCCACAATACCTCCTGGGACATAGATTAGACTGAGTGGCAATGGTCCCACCAGGCCACCCTGAGGAAGGATTCGAATCCAGAACTCTCCAGTCTACAGGCTAAACTAGGCAGCATCATGGATGCTCTCCGGCTGGTGTTGTGCTGTAGAGCATGACTGACCCTCCAGACAGTGATATTGTGGGAAAACCGGTGAGACATAACAGAACAATGTGTGGGTTGTCTAGCAGAAATGCACAACCAATGCACCATTATTGCATCAATGGCATGTTGAAGGATAACCCACCAAATCAACCAGTCTGGAGGGGTCCTTATGTCCTCTTCCACCAATCTGCCTGGTAGAGAAGGCAGTAATAGCAGCAGACTGAGTTTCTGTGATTCTGGAGGAGGCAGATTCTCTTTCCCACCACCACAGCCAGCACAGGCACTCAGGCTACTAGACTCTTAGTAGGCTGGTAATTTTCATTTGTTTATTTTTTTGCAGGTCAGCAACCTTTGTTGCTCCAGCCATTGCACGCTGTCCACTCATCCTTGCAGCGTGTATCACCAAACTGATCGTGAAACCCTGGCTGCATCTAGACACATCAAAAAAGCATTCCAGGAAAACTTCAAAGTGGGGAATCACATTGGCGAAAGACAGCGCTATCTGGTGTCACAGTGTCATAACGCATATAAAACGCTTTTCTATTATTAATGTAGCTGCGTCCCCTGCACAGTCCCCAACTTTATTGCGCACCTTTTAATCCTTTAAAAGGCGGTTGAAGGTCTGGCCTTTCTAGAACTTGCAATTCGAATGGCTGGTCGCACATGCCTTCATTTCAAAGTTCACAAAAGGCAACGAAGAGGAAAGGTCACCCCCAAGCCCTCTTCCTCGTTTCATAAGCGTTCAAAAATACAAGCTGGCAAAAGTTGATTTTAAAAGGCACAAAACCCAACAGCTGAACACCAGCTTACTCAGGCACCAGGCCATAAGGACTTGGCAAAGGCCCATCTGTGTTTGAGAAACCAATGTCCTCTGCGTAGATGAAAGGCCCCGAGGAAGGATTTTTCTCTTCTTTTTTTCAGGCCAAATGCAAGCCAACTTGGTGATTTCATCGCCAGGGCAGGCTGTGTCAAGCTGGCGGAAGTCAAAGACGCAGGAAATCAGCCTTGGACACCGTTCAGAAGAGGAAGGGAGCGTGGCAGCACATACCCAGAATGCAAAGCAAAACAGGAAAGGGTGCCTTCTGGCAGAGCAAAGCTTGGACACCTTTCCTTTCAAGGGATTAAGCTGTCTTGAGTCTCAGATAACACACCTTAATCCCCACTTAATCTGAAAAAGCAATTTTATCCGTGTGTTTCTAAATGCAGCCAAGGGACAACTGCGTCCTAGGACACGTGACTCACCCCAAACATGGCGGCTGTTTTGTTTCCTCACAGGCAAGACGGAGGCTCCCTGCTCACAGCCAATGGGTCACCTGACAAGATGCTTACAGCACACATGCCACCCATCAACCCACACTGAGGTCATTGGTGCAGGTGTGCAAATGGAGAGCTTCTGTCAGTGGCAAAATAGTGTGAGGAGGGACAGGCCAGCTGTCACTGTACTGATCCCTTGGGGATTTCTTGGCCGAATATACTGTACATAGACTGGACTCTCTGCTGTGGTCACCAACGAAGACAAAGATGTGCATAAAACATTCATACATTTTATGTCCCATGCACATTGGTATCCTCTTTGGCAGGTAATAAGATGTTTGACAGACACAATATCAACAAGTGAAGCTTTTCTTCACAGTTATAGTTTCATGCTACAAAATACTCTGTTTTAATATCTCCCTGCCACATCGCTGTTAAGGGCACAAGAGCCCTGCTCTCCTCCAACGTCAACCCCAAACCATGCAAAGAACTCAAGTTTCATGAGTTGTGCTAGTGTAGATCTTTCACCTGCTGGTCTTAGGGTGGCAATACTACAAGTCAGTGCAAGACCAGTCGTCGTATTTCAGATGACGGGGTGTCAAAAGGGAGTTAAGAGTTACAGCAATTCTGTTCAAGTGCTCATGTTTGGATGCTATGGCTTACTTTAAAACAAAAACTGAAAGCTAAGAGTCTGAGGCCCCTGCTGACCCAGTACAAATGGGGCCCCTGGACCCACCCCCATAGCAACCCTGTTGCCCTTTTGAGCAAATTCATCCCCATTCCAGCTTCTTCTATGTCATAAAGGAGGGAGGAGGCGCTGAGTTTCTTGAGCTCCCCCTGATTGTTGCCCTTATTCACACATTGTACCAAACACAGGTACAAGCTGTTTCTACACACGTGCAGGAATTCTCTTGGGCCGTCCTCGGAGAGGAGTGTTTTTCATGGGACAGTGTTGATAGCTGCAGGATTTGGAGCACCTAACCTTTTCCTCGTAGAGCAAAACAGTTGGCTAGTTCAGCCGTGTCATACTTAAACAAAACCTCCTGCTCCTTTACTTCCTGGAAAAGAGTGTGGGATTCCCCTCACAAAATACGTGGGAAGGGTGGGAAACGAATGCCAAAGGTGAGTAATCCTACCAGGAACAATTAAAGCAGGAAGACAAAAGGAGGGAGAATTGGGGTGAAGAGAGCTGGAGTTTGGAGAAATGGCATGCTTTGCCTTCCCAAGCGAAAAGTTCCAGACTACAACTTTATTTAAAATACATTGGGGAAACCCTCCATTAAACAATCGGCACGCAGATGAACAACCCGGGTCCATGAAGAGAAAACTTTGTCTCCTAACATCAGTGATGGGAAATCTTTTGCAACCTAAAGGCCACAGACCTTTCCTGCTTTGCATACAGAAGGTCCTGGGTTCAATATTCGACATCTCCAGGAAGCCCTGGAAGAGACTCTGGCTGAAACCCTGGAGACTCGCTACCAGTCAGTGTCGACAATACTGAGCTAGACGGCCCAATGGTTTGGCACTCCGTTTAAGGAGAGCCAGTGTGGTGTAGTGGTTAGGAGCGGTAGACTCATAATCTGGTGAACCGGGTTCGCTTCCCTGCTCCTCCACATGCAGCTGCTGGGTGACCTTGGACCAGTCACGCTTCTTTGAAGTCTCTCAGCCCCACTCACCTCACAGAGTGTTTGTTGTGAGGGAGGAAGGGAAAGGAGAATGTTAGCCACTTTGAGACTCTTTAGAGTAGTGATAAAGCAGGATATCAAATCCAAACTCCTCCTCCTCCTCCTCTTCTTCTTCAGGTAGATTCCTATGTTCCTGAGAAGCACCCTTTGCTTTTGGAGAACATAGGACAATCCTCAAGAAGCATCCTTCCTCCTCTCACAGGAAGGGATGCTTCTTCTGAGATGAAGCCTGCCACCTGCAGGTCTTATAAGGACTTAAATAAGAGCAAAGCTCACCTGAAAGGGGCCCAAAATGCACCGGCGAGGCCCAGCCTGCTGTTTGAGAAACATAGTGCCACTCGACACTGGGGTATACTTCCAGTTCAGGTCAATACCAGATTCTGCCACTGGAGGGTGTCCTAGGAGGGGGAAGAAAGGAAATATCTCCTAGCTCACTGAATTTTTGCCATCAACTTCAGGGGAAAGTTGAAACTCTTATTTCCTAAACCACCTTCTGCAAGATCTGCTTTCCATTCACTAAGAAGCCCCATGGAAGGGAAGACTTGTCCGGCAAAATGCAGTTCAACTGCAATCCATGGGGAAGAGGTTCTGTTCCTCCGTTGAATCAGAGTCCTCCTATCCAGGTTGCTCTGGGGATGGAACAACTCAGCCACTTCCTTTAACCTTTATTTTCTTTGGCGTTTCAGTTGGCCCCGTGTGGGACATCTGGCGTGGAGTTTATATGACAGTTTGCTTTGGCCTTGGATTGAGTTTGGCTCGTTCCGTGTTTAAATAGGATTACATGAATTGAACAGTCACCTTCCTTCTATTTTTATTTTCGGGGGTAAAGCTTCAAATTAAGGCCTCCACATATGCATTTAATAGATTCACCAACACATTCATTACATGTTAAATAAATATCAGCTGAAGAAATGAAAACCCCTTCGCCGAGGATTAACCAACATATAATCCAGGGGATCCAAAGGCAGCTGCTAAACCTCAATAAAACCTTAATGCCGTAATCGTGCATTTTATTAAGGTAATAACTGCCCTATTTTGTGACGATAACTTGACTCAAGACTGGTTCACACAAGAGAACAACCCCTGCACAATCTTTCCTTCCCCTGATACAGGAATTGTGTGGGTCGTAGAAATCTGGTTTATAAGATGTCAGACTTTCTGACTCTTTGGCCTATTATTGTCCACTCTGGCAGGCAGGGAGACTTCCAGATTGCCACCCTTTCCTGGTAGGATTTGGTCTCATACCTGCAAATGCTTTTATTTATATATATTTACAGCCCGCCCTTCACTCGAAGGTCCCAGAACAGCTTACAACAATGACAGTGGTACCTCTGGATGCGAACGGGATCTGTTCCGGAGCCCTGTTCGCATCCAGAAGCGAACGCAACCCGCGTCTGCGTGTGCACAGGTCGCGATTCGCCGCTTCCGCACATGCCCGTGATGTCATTTTGACCATCTGCGCTTCCGCGAGCGGCGAAACTCGGAAGTAACACGCTCCGTTACTTCTGGGTCGCCGCAGCACGCAACCCGAAAATACTTATCCCGAAGCTACTTCAACCTGAGGTATGACTGTAAATGCAATGTGAAAAACAGTTTTAAACAACTTACAATCACGAAAACAAAGTGGGTCCTATAAAATACACACCTCAATTGCCACCAAAAGCCAGGGCAAAGAGGTGTGTCTTCAGCATCCTCCAGAACACTTAAAGGTACTCAAGTAAAACACAGACCTGTTTCCCCCCTCCTCCATGTGACAGCCCTTGAGATATCAGTCTCCTCTTTTCCAGGCTAAGCATACTCAGCTTCTTCAACTGTTCCTCATAAGGCCTGGTTTCCAGACCCTTAATTGTTTTAGTTGCCCTCCTCTGCACATGTTCCAGCTTGCCAACATCCTTCTTGAATTGTGGTGCCCAGGATTCGACACTGGACTCCAGGGGTGGTCTGGCCACAGGAAGTGAGCATCACCACAGGTTAACAGGCTGGGGAGAGAGAACTTGCAATGGAAACAGGAACTGAGGGTACTGCCTTATACCAAGTCAGACCATTGGTCCATTGAGCTAGTATTACCCACACTGACTGGCAGCAGCTCTCCGAGGCTTCAGGCAGGGGCTTGAACCCAGGATATTCCTCATGCAAAGCAGATGCTCTGCCCTTTAGCTGCAGCCCTTCCTGTTTCCTGCAGCATCTCTGGGTGACGGGTAGTTCTGCCCGAGATGGGCCACGTCTCGCAGAAATGTTTGAACAGACAGGCCACACCAGAGATAACAAAGGAAGTGGTGAGGCCAGCCAACAGCCTTTCCCTCCCTCAGGCTAGGCACTGGTCCTGCCAAGGACAGGGATGTGCCAGCCAAGGATCTTCTGGTGAGGTAAGAGGCCTCTTCAGCCTTCCTTGCCCTGCAGGCACAGTCAGGGGAAGAGAGGAACAAGGGCTTACAGAGGGCAGAGCAGGACCGGCCTCCATATGCTCCCTCACAAAGAGGGCGAGCGTGAACTGGGATAGCCAGAATGACCAAGGAGTTGAAGAAAGTCCTGCAAGCACTGGGGGCTTTTTAGTTTAGAGGAAAGGTGAGCAACGGGAGACATGATTAGAAGCGCACAGAATTACGCTTGGTGCAGAGAGAGTGGCCCGGGAGAATCGTCTCTCTCTGTCTCTCGCCACTTTGTCATTGTTGTTTAGTCGTTTAGTCTTGTCTGACTCTTCGTGACCCCATGGACCAGAGCACGCCAGGCACTCCTGTCTTCCACTGCCTCCCGCAGTTTGGTCAAGCTCATGCTGGTAGCTTCGAGAACACTATCCAACCATCTCGTCCTCTATCGTCCCCTTCTCCTTGTGCCCTCCATCTTTCCCAACATCAGGGTCTTTTCCAGGGAGTCTTCTGTTCTCATGAGGTGGCCAAAGTATTGGAGTCTTAGCTTCAGGATCTGTCCTTCCAGTGAACATTCAGGGCAGATTTCCTTCAGAATGGAAAGGTTTGATCTTCTTGCAGTCCATGGGACTCTCAAGAGTCTCCTCCAGCACCATAATTCAAAAGCATCAATTCTTCAGTGATCAGCCTTCTTTATGGTCCAGCTCACACTTCCATACATCACTACTGGGAAAACCATGGCTTTAACTATATGGACCTTTGTTGGCAAGGTGATGTCTCTGCTTTGATGTATCTGCCACTAGAATTGGGCAACTTCTAACGAAGCTGGATGTCCAGGACAGACAAAGGAGAGTCCTCCTTCACACAGCGCATATTTAAACTATGGCGCCCGCTCCGACAAGAGACAGCGATGGCCACTGACCTGGATGCCTTTAAAGGAGGATTAGACGAATTCATGGGGGGAAACAAGGCCGTCAGTGGTTACTGAGCCTCATGGCTCAGCCCCCTATGCTGGAAATCATCAGGTGGGGAGAGCTCTGTTGCACCCAGGTGATGCTTTGGGGCTTCTCATTGGGGCACCAGACTGAGAACAGGATAGGTGAAAGTTAAGGCATGTTATCTGAGACACCAACCACCTTAATCCTTGGAAAGACAGGTGTCCAACCTCCAGAGATTTTGATAGCCTTCTAAGACATATCTCTTCACTCAGGCATTTGGGAGAGAGCAATGGGTTTAGTTCAGACGTACTGCTTCTCCCTTTTCTTGTACTTTGAATACAGTGGTACCTTGGGTTACAGACTCTTCAGGTTACAGACTCCACTAACCCAGAAATAGTACCTCGGGTTGAGAACTTTACCTCAGGATGAGAATGGAAATCACGTGGCGGCAGCGGGAGGCCCCATTAGCTAAAGTGATACCTCAGGTTAAGAACAGTTTCAGGTTAAGAACGGACCTCCAGAACTAATTAAGTTCTTAACCCGAGGTACCACTGTGTGGCTTAAAATAATGGTTGAGGTTTCAAGTGGGGTTTCTTTTTTAGCCGAACGTACCGTTTTCACAGAATTTTGCTTTATAAACTGCCCTGAAATCACGTTTTTTTTAAAAAAACAAGCAAGCATCCAAAGCAAAGAAAGAAAGAAACGGTGTGAATTCAAGCGGCGAGTTCAAGCCACTTGTGTCAATCCACAAGTGACAGCGTTGAGCCCTGATAAGTTGTAACTCACCACCATCAGCAGGGATGGCCATTCTGACTGGAGGTCACCAAGGACAACGGGGCTGATTTCCATAGAAATGGTTTCTGCAACAAACAACCTCACCTCGCCTCTTCCCTCTTCCATTGCACCGTTGTTTCCTATGTTCCCCGTTGCTTTCCTGAGTTTAATTTTAGATGTGCCGATGGGTGAACTTCTCCTCACATCCCTTGGGGAGATTATGCCACACTTTAATCAATCTTCCCATTAAGGGTTCTCCTCTCCACCCACTCCCCTTTGATTCAGCCTCATTTTTTCCGTTGAGGGTTGTTGTTTTTTATCTTCCACCTCATGCAAGCCTAGATAAATGCCACTAGTAACATTGGGCTCCGTCTATTTGCTCCTTTCTACAGCCTTTTGGGCTTTAGCTAATCTCTCTGCAGCTTCCATTCTATGTAGAGCAGGGTTTTGTTCTGGTGCAAGAGATTATTCATAAATAAGAGCCCCCCAACTGCAATCTGAAGATGTACAGCCACGAAGTCTACCATCTCAGAAAGAACTGGGCAATTATTTTCTGCTAGGGTAAGGTAAAGGTAAAGGGACCCCTGACCATTAGGTCCAGTTGTGACCGACTATGGGGTTGCAGCGCTCATCTCGCTTTATTGGCCAAGGGAGCCGGTGTACAGCTTCCAGGTCATGTGGCCAGCATGACTAAGCCACTTCTGGCGAACCAGAGCAGTGCACAGAAATGCCATTTACCTTCCCGCCAGAGCAGTACCTATTTATCTACTTGCACTTTGACGTGCTTTCTAACTGCTAGGTTGGCAGGAGCAGGGACTGAGCAACGGGAGCTCACCCCATAGCGGGGATTCGAACCACCGACCTTCTGATCAGCAGGTCCTAGGCTCTGTGGTTTAACCCACAGTGCCACCCACGTCCGTTCTCTGCTAGGGTATGTACCTGTTAAAACATGTATATGTACCTTTTAAAATACGTATATCCTGCCTCATAAACCAAGGCAGCTAAATGCTCATATAAAAACATTAACTAAAAAAAAAGCTGATCAGCAACAGTATTATAATCCAACACTTATTAAATTCCTGCTATAATAAAAGAATGCACAGCCACTAACAGAGGAAGTGGTGATGTTGGGTGAGGCCTGACTTTACCACAGTATATCCATATTGCAGACATTGCTCACACACATTGCAAAACAATTTCCCCTCATTAATTAATGTTTTCACATTGTTTATGCTAATATATGCATCTTTATGCCCACTTTGCCCATTATTCTGCATTTTTGTACACATTACTTGGCTGGAGAACTGCGCTGCAAAATTCCAAGAAATGCAAATTTCATTGGCTGGCTGTGTTTCAGTTTGAATATTGTTTTCAGAAAGTGCAAATCAGGTGCATTTGCCTTTCAACACAAAATGAATTGCATTTCTCTTCACCCGCCACCACCACCAAATTCTCCTCCAGACAAAACAACAACAAGAAGTATCTTATTTCCCACAGAAAAGCAGGTGCCAGGAAGGAGGGTTCAAGCCTAGCAACACATCTCCCCAGTTTTCTGTCTGCAGAGATTTGTTTAGCTTTAATATAAGGAAAAAGTAAATTATGTGATTCTTCCCCACACCCCAAACACACACACCTGCTGCCTGGTATTGCCCAGAGGCAGGCTAGCCTGCAGCTGTCAGGTGAAATGAGGGCTCCAAATTGCATTCTCCATTGTTGCCCTATAGCAACAGGGCAGAAATTCAATTCAGCTTGCTCTCAGAAGTGAACCTACCTAACTAACAGTGCTATTTTACTAGCAAAAAAAGAGGTGCCAGAACTCACCATGAACACCTCCCTTGTTCTCTGATAATGGCAGTGGCTCCCACCTGAGAGGTGCCAGAACTGAGTTCCGGAGATTTCTGGCTGTAAAAAGGCCCTGCCAATGACCACTTTGTGTAGTGATGTAGAAGAACTGAAACAGAGCCATTCTTTGAAATTCACACTTCTCCGAATTTTGCGAAGCAGTTCTCAAGCCAAGTGATGAAAAGATTGTTTTATGAGGGGAGTCCATTGCAAAAAAGGAAGGAAGGAAGGAAGGAAGGAAGGAAGGAAGGAAGGAAGGAAGGAAGGAAGGAAGGAAGGAAGGGTATGTGAGGCAAAATTGCATACAAAAATCTGTATATTAGGGGGGAAATCTGGTGAATTTTCATGAGGACTTAAAAAAAAAAACTGATAAGGAAATGAGAACTGAACAGAAAAGATAAGAAAATGAGAGAAACCTAAATGGACAGATTTCCCCATTCCTCTAGCACGTTGGAAACACCTTTGTACAGAGAACAGGCAGCGATGCAGGACCCTGTAGACTAGAGCCACACAGTGAAGCGAAACATTTGTGTTTCCAGGGATGGCTTCCATGCTGGGAGACACTTGAGAAATCTCGTTGTTTTTCTCAATGAAATAAGGGGTGAGCAGGGAGGCATGTGAGGAATTTAACAAGCTTCTGCCGAAAACATGCAACCCAGGCCAAGAGAGATGTCACGGCAGAAGCATCCGTCTGCTTTAACTGCAATTACGGTCTCCCTTGGGGGGTTGCAAAAGTTTGGCCGGAGCTTCAAGCCAGCCAAAGGCCTCTGTTTTATCTGTCCAGTCCCCTCCGTTATTGCTATAGAGAATTAGATAAATGTGTCTGCAGCAGCTGAGAAGAATTTTTTTGTTTCGAAAGCAGACGCTTCCACACGCCAGGGTACAATTGTTCAATTAGTGTGCTTTAATCTATTTTTTAGCAGTGGCTCAACTATATGGGTGAAGGGGAAATGATTTTTAGGGGGGGGGGAGAAAGAGAATTTCATATTTATTTAGCAACTCCTTCTAGAGGTAGCTTCGATGAAACGATGATTGCAATGTCAAGCAGACTCACTGCTGCTGAAACACAATGCTATTCAGGTTCACAGAATCATAACATTGTAGAGTTGGAAGGGACCCCACAGGTCATCTAGTCTGACCCCCTGCGATGCAGGAATCGCAGCCAAAGAATCCCTGACAGATGGCCATCCAATCTCTGTTTAAAATCTTCCAGCGAAGGACTACCACCTTCCATGGCAATCTGTTCCACTGTCAGTTTACACATTTAGTTGCCAGTCAGGGCCTCCCTCAGGGAAGTGTAGTTTGACAAGGGTGCTGAGAGGGAGCTCCCATTCACCTCAGAAAACTACAGTTCCACAAGTGGCTTCATAATCAACCCTCCTTCCCATGAACTCTGGGAATTGTAGCTCTCTGAGGGGAATAAGAGGCCCTTCTCTCGGCCCTGCCCCCCTCACAGGCACGCTTGGTGGGGACACAGGAGAGGGTCTTCTCGGTGGCTGCTCCCAAACTTTGCAACTCCCTCCCTAGAGATGTCCGACTGGCTCCCTCCTGATTGTCCTTCAAATGGCAGGTGAATACCTTCTCATTCCAAAAAGCTTTAGAGAACTGAATGTTTTTCATGAAAGGGCTAGTGCCGTGATGTTTTTATTGTAATTATATGTATGTTTTTAAGAGCTCTGACAGATGGAGTTTTAATTCCCTTAATGTTTACCGGTAATTATTATCTCCCCAGTGCTTTTTAGCTGTTCTTATTTTATCTGCAAGCTGCCGAAAGTTCCTGTCAGAGAAAAAGGCAGGGAATAAATTATTATTATTATTATTATTATTATTATTATTATCGGTACCTCGGGTTAAGTACTTAATTTGTTCTGGAGGTCCATTCTTAACCTGAAACTGTTCTTAACCTGAAGTACCACTTTAGCTAATGGGGCCTCCTGCTACCGCTGCGCCGCTGGAGCACGATTTATGTTCTCATCCTGAAGCAAAGTTCTTAACCCGAGGTAATATTTCTGGGTTAGCGGAGTCTGTAACCTGAAGTGTATGTAACCTGAAGCGTATGTAACCCGAGGTGCCAC
This sequence comes from Podarcis pityusensis, assembly GCF_964106645.2. Classification (NCBI taxonomy): domain Eukaryota; kingdom Metazoa; phylum Chordata; class Lepidosauria; order Squamata; family Lacertidae; genus Podarcis; species Podarcis pityusensis. Next base: position 18,046,610 of record NC_138040.1, on the reverse strand, counting down.
TGTATTATTATTATTATTATTAACAACTCTCAGCACCCTTGACAAATTACACTTCCCAGGATTCCGTGGGGGAATCCATGACTATTTAAAGTGGTAGGATACTGTGCAGATAGGACCCAAACGTCACCTTGTCCTCTAACGCTACCAACTCTGGCCTGGATCCTCAGTCAGCCGGTTGTGGCACAGTCCTAGCTGCTCCTCAGAGGTCTATCCCAGCCAACCTGCAGATCGAATGGCAGCCAATGGGCAGATCTGCTGGAACCTCATGGAACTCCCTAGGGAGACGGTTCCCGCACTCTGAGCATTTGGCCTAGTTTGAGGGATGCAGCCCAGCCCACCTTTCAAATGTGTCAAAAAGCAGACAGGACCCACTTGGTTAACACACCATTTGCACACACAGGGCAACAGGCTGGCTGTTCTCATCTGCTCTCCACCGTCTGGCAAGAGCCAGAGATTTTTTCAGTCTTTCTTTCTTCACCAGCCCTTCCCCATTGTTATTCTGAGACATCACCGCCTTACTGAAGTATTTTGGTTTCTCATTTTTCCAGTCTTCAGTGGAGTTCAGTTCACCACATGTCTGCATCAGTTTGCAAATAATAATAATAATAATAATAATAATAATAATAATAATAATGCTATTGTTTGTACTCCGTCCATCTGTCTGAGTTGCCCCAGCCACTCTGGGTAGCTTCCAGCATATACAAAAACATAATAAATCAATAAACTTAAAAAAACTTCCCTACTATACAGGGCTGCCTTCAGACGTATTCTGAAGCTTCCATAGTTACTTACTGTATCTCCTTGACATCCGATGGGCAATGGCTTCTCCAAACAAGAAAAGTCCTTTTATTTAAAATGTGTCTCTGGGTTATTTGTGGGGCCTGCCTGGTGTTTCTACATGAGTAGAATGTGTCCTTTTATTTAAAATGCATCTCTGGTTTATTTTAAATATTTTAAATATTGTATTGTTATAAGTTTATGTTGATTCAAATCGTTGTTCATTTTAAATATTGTATTGTTTTTCCTGTTTTTTGTGCACTACAAATACAATATATGCAATGTGCATAGGAATTCGTTCATCCCCCCCCCCCCAAAAAAAATATAGTCCGGCCCCCCACAAGGTCTGAGGGACAGTGGACTGGCCCCCTGCTGAAAAGGTTTGAGGACCCCTGCATAAGAGCATCAGAGTAGCCTGCTGGATCAGGCCCATGGCCCACCTAGTCCAGCATCCTGTTCTCACAGTGGCCAAACAGATGCAAGAAAACTCTTTTCTCCTGTGGTTTCCAGCAACTGGGATTCAGAAGCACTGCTGCCTCTAACCGTTGGTAGCTCTCTCCTCCATGAATTTATTTACTCCTCTTTTAAAGCCGTCCAGGTTGGTGGCCATCCAGTGGGTGGGAGTTCCATAGTTCAACTATGTACTGCATGAAGAAGGTTCTTTTATCTGACCTGAATCTCCCAGCTTTCAGCTTCATGTCTGCCTAGTGTTACGAGAGAAGGAGAAAAACTTTTATCTATCCACTTCTTTCATGCCATGCATAATTTTCTGAGCTTCCGTCACGCTGCCTCTTACTCAGAAGTCCCAAACGCTGCAACCTTTGCTTGTAGGATAATCTCTCCACCCCACCCCACCCTTGATCGTTTTTAGTAGTTTTTTTTCTGTTTGGGCAAGGCTGCTTTAAAGAGCAGAGCACACAACCTTTCTCTCTGTGTGTCCATTTCGCTACAACAGCAGCCACCACCACCCTGCATCCATCCTTACCCCAATGTCGAAACTTCTCTTACAACTCTCTGCATTGTGGTCCTTTGAATCTTGCAGCTGCCTCTGATCAGGCCAAGGCATCTGCTATTTACCACTCACACTCCCTAAAGTCATCCATCTTTCTGGCCTGCACACAGCCCATCCTATTAGAACTGGAAAAGACTATCAGGATGGAAAACGCTTGGGTCACTTGGCCCAACACCCCTACTCTTCCACCGCCATTGATTTGTTCCTTGATTCTGGATTTTCCTGTGCTCTGTCCAGTTTTAAGTTACTTAAACTATGAGGTTTCTGTCCTTCCTTTCTGAAGGACAGTTCTGTTCCCTGACAGAGTTTATGCTCCAATGGCCAACTCATTGCTCCTGAGTTGTTTTAGAAAGTTGGTAGATTCAGGATTTGTTAATCTAGAAATCAGACCATGACAAAACAAAGGTTTGACAGAATGAAGTTAACTAATGTGCCCACTCATTTACTTAAGTCTGCAAAACTGGCATTTATTTTATTTTATTTTCACAAATACCACATGTTTGTTTCACACTTACAAGAAATCGATCCATTAGTGTGGCGGCACCTACACTCCGAGTACTTTAAAGGGGGAAAAGGTGCCCCTCTTAGTGCGATTTTGCAGGGGTGGAGGCAGAGCCTGCTTCACAAAATCTAGGGATTGGAGGAAGGCGTCTGATTTTTGCCTCAATCCATTATGCAATGCAAAACAGAGCTACCCCTTGGAAGCTGTGCCTCTCTGATTTTTGCAAGTGAGTTTTCCAACCAAACTCCATGTACACAAATTAGTCTATTAGGGGGAAATGAGCAAAGAACAAGAGCACCTTGCATATATCAGCGAATATAATGTATGAAAAATTGCTTGCAAAAAAATTGTGCATTGGTCAGAATTACATACACAAATGTGCTTCTTAGGCGAAATTTGCCCTTAAAATGCTGGGAATTTTTCATGAGCATTTAAAAAAAAAAAAAGACCGCTCACCCCCTCCCAAGAGGTGGACGGAGTTTGCCTTACCTGGCTAGGTGCCACCCACCTTGCTGCAGGGTGGCCGTCGCCCCATCCCCATCTTGGCAGGACAGTGGGCTGCCAGTTGGGGGTGGGGTGAGGGCCAGGTAAAGAGCTGGTCTCTTCCGCCCATTCTCACTTCATTGGTTTCGGGGCCTTGGTCAGTATTCTATACAGTGGTGCCTCAGGTTAAGTACTTAATTCGTTCTGGGGGTCCGTGCTTAACCTGAAACTGTTCTTAACCTGAAGCACCACTTTAGCTAATGGGGCCTCCTGCTGCTGCCGCGCCGCCGGAGCCCGATTTCTGTTCTCATCCTGAAGCAAAGTTCTTAACCTGAAGCACTATTTCTGGGTTAGTGGAGTCTTTAACCTGAGGCGTATGTAACCTGAAGTGTATGTAACCTGAGGTACCACTGTAGTCTATTTCTGAGATGGGGGGGTAACATCTTTGTTCACCCCCACACAGAGACATTTGCAGGGCCCATTAAAGGGTTGATTGCGAGAGTCACTAGCCCTGGAGTGGCGGCAAGTAGGTCAAACTCCCAGTTTTGTTGAGGTGGGAGGGCACGCTGTGTAAGTTCACGCTTTACAGTCCCCTCCCACTGCACCTGACTGCCCTGAGCATCCTCAGTCCCTGTTGGATGGAGAGGGATACCTTCCAAGGCCTAATCCTACACCTGAAATTCAATAAAGTTGTGGCCTAATTTAAACCCATACATTGTTGTCATGTCTCATTTGGGGGGGGTAGGGTCTGGGGACAGGTTTTAGCACGTGGTCTCACAAACCTAACTTGCAGATGGATGCAGAGATGTGGAGAAAGTGAATGTAAGATTGCAAAAATTAGATGTTGACATAGTCAGTCGTCCCTACTTTATACAGAGTGGTGCCGCTGCACGTAAAACATGGTGTGCATCTCAGGTCATCCCCCCCCCAACCATGCAAAATCCTCAGCCAGCTCATGCCATTGCCACTGCGTCACCAACTAGGACCCTTCACCATCTCCACTCTGACCCTGTGCACCCTTTCCTGTGCTGCTTTGCCTTACCCAATGAGCATCCTCTCCAGGGCTTCATGCTAGTGGTGGGCGGGGCCAGAGGCAAAAGTGGGTGGAGCAAATAATGCAAATTTTACCTGTGTACATTGGGCTAGCTTCTATACACACCTCTCTGTCCAAGCGAGCAAGACATCCAAGAGGTGTGTGTATATAAATGAGACACAAGGGAAAGGATTCCTGAAAGCCAGGACTTGGGGAAGTTTTGTTCAATCTAGAGCATCAGGTCCTCCGATTGCCCTTCTGCTCCTGTGTGGCATTATGCACACATTCCAAAAGCGCCACTGAGACAGGAGGGAGAGAGACTGCTCTGGCCGCCCGAGAGATCCTGAAAAAGACCACTGACCTTTTGCACCGCTGTGAGTTTATAGAGAGATACCAGCCTCTCAACAGCATCAGTATAAATAGGCTGCCTTCTAAATCGGACTCTATCAACTGTTTCTACCTTGGCACATGCTTAATCCCACTGTACATACTGTCAACAGCACCCCCCGCCTTCTCGTAATCAACATATCGCTCCTGCCACTACTAGGGACGTCAATAGCGGTATAGTTCAAGCCTGGGTTGTGAATTCAAGCCCATTTATTCCCTCCAAGATTAGAAAACAATCTGAGCCACTGGGACGACAGCCTCAGGCCTCGATTGTTCCCACCTGTCAGCAGGAAGAGGAGGAGATGAGCGGTGCGGGAATGGGAGAGGGAGAAGGAAGGTGGAAAGACAGCCAGACAGGAATGCGAAGGAGGGGAGTCTCCATCCTTGACAGAAGTAGCTCGTAACCTCATCTCACGTGATTGAGGAAGGTTGGGCTTGCAGAGTTCATGCTTGGGCAAGAGGCCAGGGGTAGACGGTTGCACAAGAGATATGCAATGGAAAGAAAGAAAGAAAGAAAGAAAGAAAGAAAGAAAGAAAGAAAGAAAGAAAGAAAGAAAGAAAGAAAGAAAGAATCTACAATCACCTCCAGAGTCTAGACTGTCAATATTTCTGGGAGGGGGTGCAAAATTAAAGAGCTGTGTCACCCTAACACAACAAATCCACCCCCCCCCTTTTTATATATATAAAAAAGACATTTGCAGTTAGGAAAGTGATCGGGAAATACACCAAAAAATGTGGGGTGAAGAAATTGTTAATCGAAATACATATAAACAGAGCACAAGGAAATCAGGATGGATGTAGGATGAATGCTCATTACACACAACCACGCCGCAAACAAATCTGAACAAATGGGCAAAAAAGACCTGGACATAGTTTGACTTCTGGATAAGCTTTGTGCAAGTGAATCATGGTGAATGCTCAATAAACAGGTTGTCTGGAGGAGCCCAAGCTGAAGTCATTTGGAAGTTAGGGCTACTATCTCCTAAGGAGAGGAGCAAATTCATATACTGTAGGCATATATATATATATATATATATATATATATATATATATATTCCTATAGACATCGAAATGTAAGGCTGTCATCACACTGCAATTTATGTGGTTGTCCACAGGTCCACACGGCAACTGCAGCATGGAGAACAGCAGGCAGGTGATCTGAGGGCAGACAGGCGAGGGGGTGGGCGAAGTATAAAGGAAGAGGAGTTGGTCAGGTTTGGGGAAAGGGTAGAAGGGGTTGGCGAGCAATGAGCAGCAATGGCAGATAGAAAGATGATAGATGATAGATAGATAGATAGATAGATAGATAGATAGATAGATGATAGATAGATAGATGATAGATAGATAGATAGATAGATAGATAGATAGATAGATAGATAGTAGATGATAGATAGATAGATGATAGATAGATAGATAGATAGATAGATAGATAGATAGATGATAGATGATAGATATATAGAGATAGATAGATGATAGATAGATAGATAGATAGATAGATAGATAGATAGATAGATGATAGCTATATAGAGATAGATAGATAGATAGATAGATAGATAGATAGATAGATAGATGATAGATAGATAGATGATAGATAGATAGATAGATAGATAGATAGATAGATAGATGATAGATAGATAGATGATAGATAGATAGATAGATAGATAGATAGATAGATAGATAGATAATAGACAGACAGATAGACAGATAGATAGATGATAGATGATAGATGATAGATGATAGATACATGGTAGATAGATAGACAGACAGACAGACAGACACATTGCTAAGCCAGTATCCATGCACACAGGCACCTTCAGCAGCCACCCTCTCTGTCTTCAGCGAATCTTGAAATGCTGCCCTATTTTGGAATTTTGGAAGTCAAAGGGAGCTGCTGAAACTGGCAGCTGCAGCATTGCCCGACCATTCTGTTCTGAGGGGCGGAATGGGATTTATTTCAGATATTATTTATTTCAGGTATTCTATTATCTGTTCCCTGTGCAGCTGCCCAACGATCTCTTGATTGTACCGTGGCTCACATGCCCATGTAAGGGAGTGAGAAGGAGAGGAGGCTGGAGACTCCTTGCGCATTCCACCTCCACAGGCTCCCCAGACCTCAGGACGGAGTGCACCCGAGGGAGCCTGAAATACATCTTCCCAGAAGGCAGCAGTGGGGGGGGGGGGCTGGGAGGGACCTGGGCCCTGTTCCCCTGCTTGTGAACTTTCACAAGACGAACAAGCCCTGAGGGGGGCAGGCCTTGAGTAGGGCTGGGGGAGAGATTCAATTCCATTTTCATTTAAAAGGTGAGCCTATCCAATTTGCACTTTCTGGAATAATACAACGACTGAAGCACAGCCAGCCTTTGAAATTCACACTCCTCCGAATTTTGCAAAGCAGGTTCTCCAACCACTGTTTACAAAAGCAGATAAATGGAGGGAAGCATGGATGAAAGTGAAAATGTGAGTGAAAAATAACATACGAAACAGCATTATATCAGAGTTCTTTGCATGTAAAAATGTGTACATTGTTAGAACTGCATAATTCAGACTACCGCCCACTTTTTAAAACAGTTTTTAAAATAAATGAACGTTGTGGATATGTTTAGCTTGGAAGTAAGGAGTTGGAAAGGTGACATGAGAGTTGTCTTCAGATATCTCAAGGGCTGTCATGTGGAAGATGGAACAAGGTCGTTTTCTCCTGCTCCGGACGGTAGGATCCAAACCAACAAATACAAATTACAACAAAGCAGATTCTGACTAAACATTAGGAATAACTTTCTGACAGTAAGAGCTGTTCGACAGTGGAACTGACTGCCTCAGAAGATGGTGGACTCTCCTCCCTTGAAGGTTTTTATGCAGAGGTTTTGAATGGCCGTTTGTCGGGAATTCTTTAGCTGTATTTCAGGGGGGTTGGACTAGATGGCCCTTGGGGAGCCCTTTCCAATTCTACGATTCTAACATATGAAGGTAAAGAGGATTCATTGGGCCATGTAAATTAGTCTTTTCCCAGGGCCACCAACACTCTCTGTGCCACTATATACATCTATTGTCCTGTTACGAATCTTTCTGATTTACAGGAAGCCTTGGAACAGACAAAAAGAAATATTTTCCCCAAAGCGATCCAAATAACCTTGTTATTGTTGTTGTTCTTTAAAAAAAAAAATACAACTATTTCTCAAAATAGCTCATTTCAAAAGAAGAATGTTTAGGGGATTCCTCTGGTGAAAATATTTCAGACTTCCTAGTGCAGAGTTCCAGAACTTTTCGTTATGCAGTGTTTTTGACTGGGAGGGGAGCGGAGAACATGGACCCCTGCCATCCCAACCCCAAATCAACCCCAAATGGATTGCAGGAGATGGCAAGAAACACACACAGACACACACAGGGCCTCTGGCGCAATGACACACAATGACTCAAATAGCGTCGAGTACCCAACATGTGACTTTGCATTTGGAAGCAATTTGCAGTGACCTGGGAAATGGAGACAGGAGTCTGGAATCCTGGAATGGGATTGTCCTTTCCTGGATAAACTGAGAAATCAGTTCTCTAGAATCCCTTCCACTCCTGCATCGAAATACGGAAATGTGCATTTGTTGCCACAGTGAAGGTGTCAGTCTTTTGGCACTAATGTGTGTGTGTGCACGCGCGTGTGTATACCGCAAGGCTCGATAGGTTGCACCCAGTCCTAGCCCTACTCAGAGTAGACCCCCTCACTTAGATCCATTGATTTCTGTGGGTCTGCTCTATGCAGAAGTTATTTGGCCATGACCCCTCTGTGGTTTTGGAATGTAAACTCACTCCCCCTAGGAAGCAGAGATGGCCACCAACTTGGACGGCTTTTTGAAAAGGACTAGACGAATTCTTGGAGGAGAGGGCTATTCGGGAGCAGAGTTGGGGCTTTCAGATTTCACGGTTGCCCAGTGTGAGGCCAAAATTCGCCCCACCCCTGCCTCTTGCTTTCTGTTCTTCTCAATTCACTACATCATAGTTGCATAGAACCTGCTAAGGCTCAGCGCCCAGTGTGGGGGAATGTTCACACTGTCCTAAATCCATCTCAGGGGCTATCAATGGCTATTTGCCACAGTCAGAGGCAGCAATGCTCTTGAATACCAGTTGCTGGAAACCGCAAAAGAGGAGAGGGCTCTCGCCACTGCCTCGCCTCCTACTTTGCAAGGAAATCCCTCCAGCCACCACATGTTCTGAACTGTGCCAGGGGTCCAGCATGCTCCTGGGAGGCCCCTAATTTAATTTGTTGAAGTTTGACCCTACAGGCCACTAATAAGCCTGCTTGGTTTGGGGGAATGGAAGCATGAGCAGTAATAGGCAGGCTAACCCTTTCGCTCAAGATGTACTGCAGCTGGAAGACAGGAGACCACCATCACCTATCAAAGGGTGACATCTAGTGGTGCCCGGAGGGTGCTGGACCATTTTATACATGCCACTGGTTGCACTAAACAGAGGTGTCTGGATCTTGCAATATTCATTAGCTTTTGCAAAAAGTGAATTCAAAACTTGGGTCTACAACTGCGTAGCAATTATCAGCCTGCTAAGTATTTAGCAATGCAGTTGCACCTTGGTTTTCTAACAGCTTAGTTCTCAAACATTTTGGCTCCTGAACGCCGCAAACTGTTCCAGTTTGCAAACTATTTTTGGAAGCCAAACGTCCCACAGCTTCCAATTGGCTGAAGGAGATTCCTGCAGCCAATCAGAAGCCGCACTTTGGTTTCCGAACGTTTTGGAAGTCAAACAGACTTCCAGAATGGATTCCATTTGACTTCCAAGGTACGACTGTATTACATATTCCTAGATACAGGAGAGGATTTGTAATAGCTAGGCCCAATGCTTTGCCATCAGTACTTGAGAATTTGTGCTTGTGAAAGGGAGTCAGCCAAACCATTAGCTCATGTTCTTTTATACTATAGGTTTTCTATGGTTATAATATCCCATTTATCTGCCCAGTGCTCTCTCTACACTTGGGGAACTCAATGAACTCTACAGTATGTCTCAATTTTAATGGCAGACTCTAACTTTAAGATTACTGAAAATAGTGCTGAGCCCTTCACTGTAGCCACCCCCCTAGGCCACAAGGTTAAGTGGAAAATGAGTTCCAGGTAGAGGTGGGGAATAAATTCAATTCGGTTTGCATCTAAGGCAGATTCGCACTTCTGGAAACAATGCACACAGCCATCCTTTGAAATTCACACTTCTCTGAATTTTGCAATGCAGCCCTCCAGCCAAGGAATGGTACAAACATGCCTGTCCTAGCGTGCATTTTTTTTAATGCACACATAAGCTAAAATAAAGTACAGAAATGCATTTTATAGTTGGGGAAACCACTGTGCAAAAACATGCACGTTGAGCAAAATTGCGGGGGGAAAGGCGTACAGTGGTACCTCAGGTTAAGTACTTAATTCGTTCTGGAGGTCCGTTCTTAACCTGAAACTGTTCTTAACCTGAGGTACCACTTTAGCTAATGGGGCCTCCCACTGCTGCGCGCCGCCGGAGCATGATTTCTGTTCTCATCCTGAAGTAAAGTTCTTAACCCGAGGTACTATTTCTGGATTAGCGGAGTCTGAACCTGAAGCGTATGTAACCTGAGGTACCACTGTACCTATAATGGAGAATCATAGAATCATAGAATCATAGAGTTGGAAGAGACCATAAGGGCCATCAAGTCCAACCCCCTGCCAAGCAGGAAACACCATCAGAGCACTCCTGACATATGGTTGTCAAGCCTCTGCTTAAAGACCTCCAAAGAAGGAGACTCCACCACACTCCCTGGCAGCAAATTCCACTGTCGAACAGCTCTTACTGTCAGGAAGTTCTTCCTAATGTTTAGGTGGAATCTTCTTTCTTGTTTGGTGAAAATCCTGATGAGGACTTCTTTAAAAAACAAAAACGATTTGTTAACTGATGCAGAGAACTGAACTTAAGGTGGGGAAAAAGAGAAACAGAGAAATTGGGAGAGTCACCCATTCCTAGTTCCAACTCAAAAGTGTCTATTAACATTTGTTTATTATTATTGCCAATGGATTTCGTTATACTCTTATTTTAAAACGGGGCTATTCTGTAAGAGAGGGAATTGATACGTCTACTTGGGGCGATGGGTGTGTGTGTGATTTGTGATATTAGAAGCAGCTTATGATAATACACAGACCCTGCTTGTTTGACACAAGTACCAGCACAGACCCCCACCTGTAATCTCCTGGCTCTCCAGAGGCAGAGACTAATCTTTAGATTTAATGTTTGTCTGTTGCTGAAATCCCACTCTTGGCATAGCAAACCCCTTCGCCAACAAATTGCACACCGGCTGATTCGCAGACCAAGGGCTATATGGCCAAGGGGGTGCGGGGGGAGACATTCTTTTCTCCTCAACGGAGCTGCAGGACGAAGAGTCTGCAGGATATGTGGGATAAACAACAATTCCCAGGCCTGGATTTCAGCTCTGTCCCAAGAGAACCTGGGTATATTTCATTGCCTTGAGCCAGACCAGGGCTTCTGGGGTCCTCTCCGCATTCATTAGCTTGCCTTGACCATGGAGCGCTTGCATCTTTGCAGAGCATTCTGGGACATTTCCCAGAATGCATTTGGCATTCATGGGGGGCACTGCCCTGTTGTGTTCCTGCACCTATCTGAACTTGGAACTGGATTTGCAAGTTTCCATTTTCTCCAATACTAACACAAAATACAAAGACTGTGTCTGGGCCTACATATCCCAGTGTCTAGCATGAAGCAACAGGTCGCTGGTGTGCTGGTTTTGAAAATCTGTTTGAGGAACACTAAATGGGTGATGAATCTATTCCTGGTGACCAGTCTTAGTGGTGGTGAGCTGGGGTTCCTTCAGGACAGGATTTGTGTGGGACGGAAGGGAGTCTGGGGTCTCACTTATCAGAGCGAATGAACTGGGAGTTAGAGCTTTAAAAGAATATGAAGGGGAGGCAAGCATACTTTTGTTTCCCAAGGACCTACAAAAACCTGGTGCCAGCTCTGCACATTTCTGTATGCAAATATATATATTTAATTTTATTTAAACACCACTTTTTTCTCCTCTAAGGACCTCAGGGTGGCATCCATGGTTCTCCCCTTCCTCATGTAATCCCCCCCAACAACAACCCTGCGAGGTAGTTGAGACTGAGAGGCAGTGATCGGCCCAAAGTCACACCCAATGAGAGCTTAGTGGTCAAGTGAGTGTTTCAACCTTGGTCTTAGTCTGGCACTAACCACTGACCCACACAAGGAGAGGGTCATTAAGTTCTGTCCAAACATATCTTACTGCACCACAGTTGAGTGGTGTCCCCCCCCCTCCCAAACAGCCCTAGAGGCCCTCCAGAGTCTTCTTTTATTGTACATTCATTATTAGTAGTACTTATGATAGTATCTGGGCAGAGACTATCCCGATTTCAACACTGTCTGCATCTGCAAAGCTTTCAGGGCTGATATGTAGCTCCCTTTCCAATCCGTGCAGGTCTTGTAATTTTCTGTGGAAAGCTGTGTTTTTCTTACGACAAAGCATCCAGGGTATTTTTGTGTGTGCCCCTCCAGACACCAATAATATGGTAACACCAGAGAAGCATCACACAACAACGGAAAAAGGAAATTATGTGTGGACGTCCCAGTACAAAACCGTCACTAAGGCACTATTATTGCATCCATGACATGTTGCAGAATAACACGTCCACCTGCCCCCTGCAAAAATAAAATACAAAGCCCCAGTCTGGAAGGGCCTGTCTCAAGCACAGTCTCCCATAGACAACTTGGGGGTTTCTGAGCATCCAACCTTCTCTCTCACCCGCGTGACCCCAGTCAGGACTGTTTCTTGGTCACACTAGAATGTGATGGAATGCAGGGACTGGCTTTCATGTATGTGACTCATGATTCAAGACCTGAATTTCCCTTCTGGACTGTCAGTTATGCTTAAGGTCTGTTTTCCTGGCAGCATCCGCTACCCTTTGCTAATTCCCAACCCCCTCCAAGCATCTAGAGCTTGCTTTAAGTGAGAAGGGGATGTTGCAGGTGGTGAAAGAGCAAGCTTGGCAGTGAAAGGAATAAATCTCCACTTGCCTTTAAGAGCTTCTCCTCTCAGGGACAGCAAGGCCCTGAAACCTTAATGGCCTTCGCCGTGACGCTCCAGTGGCCAGCGGCTCTGAAGATTGCGCGGTTAACCTTGCAAAATCCCAGAAAGCGCTGCAATTTAAGACCCGGTGTAAAATAGGAGAATGCGTAGAGTAAATCAGAGCAGCTTACTCTAACAAAGATGTGTCAACGTGTGATTATCTACGGGGGCAGCACATTCATACCCGCATCGTAGGACCTCCTGCATAGGGCTATTTTTTAAAAAAATTTTTTGGCAATGGAAGATGCAGGTTCCTGCAATGCTTCTGGGAACGTCCAGTTTCAAAGTTGAAAGATACAGCTTCTAGGACACAGAACCGCACACATGGAGGCCAAATGCAGCCCTCCAGTCCTCTCTCTGTGGCCCTCAGAATGCTGCCCAGGCCACACCCCACATGGGCCCTCTTTGCGCCCCAAGAATTTGTGCCTGGCTGGACTGTGTGCCCAAACACTGACAATGCCTCCTGCTTATTTGAATGGACACTAAAGAGCAGCATGTGAGTGCATGTATAAACTACTATCAATTATTACTAATTAAACTTGTAAGTAAGGAACGCTGTTGGCGCTGTGGGTTAAACCACAGAGACTAGGACTTGCCAATCAGAAATGTCGGAGGTTTGAATCCCCGCGACGGGGTGAGCTCCTGTTGCTCGGTCCCTGCTCCTGCCAACCTAGCAGTTAGAAAGCATGTCAAAGTACAAGTAGATAAATAGGTACCGCTCCAGCAGGAAGGTAAATGGCGTTTCCGTGCATTGCTCCAGTTCGCCAGAAGCAGTTTAGTCATGCTGGCCACATGACCCGGAAGCTGTACGCTGGCTCCCTCGGCCAATAAAGCGAGATGAGCGCCGCAACCCCAGAGTCGGCCATGACTGGACCTAATGGTCAGGGGTCCCTTTACCCTTACCTAAACTTGTAAGTAGCTTATTTGCAAGTCAGGCAACTTGCAAGTAAAAGCAAACAGATACCGTACATAAATTAAAATCGGCATAAGAGAGAACCAGTATATTATGCAAAGGTGGAATTTACATGTGTGCTTTTCCCTCTGCCCTCACCCGCCACTGGGCACATGGCCTCTGGAATGTTGCCCAGAAGGGAATTTGGCCCCCTGGACTGCAAAAAACCTTCCCCACACCTGCTTTATGGTCAGGACAGCTCCAGCTTTCAGCCTGGGTGCAAGGCACACCAGCACTTGGCTGTCTTAAGCAAAATTGCCTCCAAGGGCTAAGCAGCTCCAATAATCCTTCCTAGCAGTGGCAGGACCTCCATTACTCCGAGCCAATTAAAGGGGATGGATTGCATTTGGATTTGTCTACATTTAATTGCTGCTGCATCAGATTTGTGGGACCTTGGCGGGTGGACCGGGGGGGGGGGGGAGAGGGGTTGTTGTTAAAACTTTACCTAAGATTAGCTTGATTCTCTTGTGCCAATCATAAGATCCGCTGCTTTGTTTTCGGTGACTGAGAAGATGGGGGAAAGACCCGAGGAGGGGAAGCCCGCAAGTCACGGAGGGAGAGATTAAGGCAGCAGCTCTCGCGGCCTCGTTCCAAGCAGGTTAAGGAGGAAGAAATTAGGGAGAATTTCCACCAGGGGTGGGGGAACCACTGCTGCTTATATTAGAGCAACATTGGCTACCAGCCATTCCATCAGACTGCCTCAGTAGGACAAATAGGAAGAAGGGTGCAGTCCATCAGCTTTGCTGGAGTTCCAGTTCCATCAGGCACCTCCTGCCCCTGAACTGTGCCAGCTGGTCATTATAAAAAAAACAATTACTTAGAAATTGGTGTCCGAGTTTTGGTTTTTCCTCTTCCCTCCCTGTCCCTTTCCCTTTGTGTGTCTTTTTAAAGATTGTAATCCAGCGCACAATGGGGCTGCCTTGTTTTAAATTGATTATATGTAAGCCACTCCTGGAGCCTTTTTGCCTGGAGAGCAGGTTACAAAAAATGCTCCAAATGTTTTTGGTCATCCACCCCCATTAAATTCAGTCCGTTTTGTCCCTGACTTGCCTCTTTGGGGTAATTTGAGGGGTGCCTTTTAAGAATACAAAGTAGCTTGGTGTCATTTTCGAGCTTCCTGAGCCTGCCTCTGGCCCTCTTAAAATGTGTGCCTGTGTATATGTACATGTATGCGTGGGATGTGTGTCATGCATGCACACACATGCATCTTTTGAGAACATGGCTCTAAACTGGTGCACCTGAACCCTAAAGCACAACACAACCCACAGCCTTCCATTTCACCTGCTGCAGCAACCGTGGCTCGTTTTGTACGCTGCATAATCGGAACACAACACAACAATGATTTTCTAGCATTTTCCAGTCTTCTCGTACACAGGACCCGGTTGTTAAACCACTGGGAGCTGTAGCTCTGGGAGAGGAATAGGGGCCACCTAATTACTCTCTGCAACTTTACCTGCACTAAAATTCCCAGGAGTCTTCTGTTTAAAGTAGCACACTACTGCTTTAAATCTGCCTCTATTCTTCCCTCCCCACCCCTTAAACATTTTTAACATCTAGCCAGCTAAAGAGCTTTGAGGATCTTAAAAAGCTCATTCATTTGCGTTTGACATTTTACTTGGGCCCTAATAAAGCTTTTAGCGTGTTGCCCCTTTGGAGCATCGCTCTAGTGAAGACTGCACACAGGTACCTGCCATTTTTCTCCATTTGCAGCGGTGGTGAGCATGTCATCTTCCAGGCGCTGCTGAACTACAGCTCCCAACCTCCCTGGCCATTGGGCCATGCTGGCTGGGTCTGCTGGGACTACCACAGCAGTTGTAGGTTCTCCACCACCCGCTAATTCACAGGCCAGCTCAGCTAACTCCATGATGGGTCTCTCATGCAGAAACCCTTTGCTTGAATTACTAACCTTATTATAACAAGCTGTGGTGGTTTTCTAGCTTTGTGCAAGACCACAGCGCCATCTACTGGAAGGGGAAGCACCAGCAGCACATATTATTGCTTTCCCCCCTTAACATTTAATCACTACTCTTGTATGATCATAAAAATAGCCTGCTGGATCAATCCAAATCCCCACCTGGTCCAGCACTCCGTTTGTCCAGTGACAAACCAGCATGGTTAACAAATATAGGTCCCTACATTATATCAGGGGGTTGATGTAAATTACCTTTGAGGGTTCTCTCCCACCTCTCTGATTCCTATTCTCACACACAAACAAAAAGGAAAGGAAAGGACAGCGTATTGAGATTATTTTTGTTACAAACAGTTCAGCACTTTTCGATGTTACCAAACGAGACTAACATTCTGTACAAAAAAAACGGTTTTAATGCAGATTAAAAATCACCAGACATAACAATCTCAATTCAGACCTTCAACAGCAAAAATGGGTGTCACGGTTTCCATTTAGATGTATTTACAGTGTTATTTTCTTTTTAAAAGGTACAATATATACATAAACAACAGAAAGTTGAAAGTCAACTCATTTAAAAATAATTTTGCAACATTTTCTTTAAAAAAAATAAAAAAGATAAATTATTAAGGGGGGGTCCCCTTATCTGTCCCTTCTTGTGGGTTCATTTTGCAAAAATGGAAATCACCGGCGCATTTCCTAGATTATTAAATACCCTTTTGAAAATGCAAATAGACACTTTTCCTGTTTTAGAAAACTACTCCATTTTTCTTCCCTGCTTATTTTTTTCACATCTATAAACTAGACCAACAACGGGGGAAATAGCAGATATCTGGAGCAAGTGTAGCAGAGGTTCATAAAGAAAACATTTTATCGTTCTAAAAACAAAACAAAAACACAATTAGGCACAAAAAACAGGAAATCTGCCTAGGGAGTCTAGAGAAAGAGGGTCTCTCCCTATAGCGTCCTCCATAGTCCCCTCCCCTTATGTAATTCTACTTTGGTGTGCTTATTACCCAAGGCCCCACCCGCCCCATACATTCAAGGAACTATGTACCACTTTAAATAGTCGTGGCTTCTTCCCCATAAAAACCGGGAACTGCCATTTGTTCAGGGGGTGGAGCTGTTATCCCCAAGGGATGTAGTTCTGGAGGGAGAACAGGGGGTCTCCAAACAGCTCACTGCCCCCTTAACAAACTACAGCTCCCAGAATTCTTTGCGGGGAGCCATGAATGTTCAAAGTGGAAAGACGCTGCTTTAAATGTGCAGGGCACATGGCCCGTCCCCCCAATATGCTCACCAGCATGCTTTGCTCCGTACTGTCGCTACACAATCAGGGGTTCCACCGTGTTAAAAGGTGTCCTCTGCATTCCTATACAGCACCCCCAGACAGAAAAAGGGACCCCCTATAGTCACCCACCACTGACACCGAAAACAGAAACAAAACTTCAGCATCACATGCTGAGATCCATACATTAAACAAGGATATACAATTAAGGCACATATTGGCAATGCCAATCTGACCCGTAACGGGCCAGAAAAATCTCATTCATGCACAAATGGGTTCTCTCTCTCACTTTCGCACACACTCTATGGCTCTACCGACATCTACCCTAGTTTAAAAGGAAAACAGAGCGGGGGGGGGGGTGAACTGAAAAGTATTCCCCCCCTCCACAACCCTTCACAAAACCCAGACCCAGAATGTTCTCCTAAGACAGAGGTGGAGAAGGGAGGTCTCTCTGGGGTGCTGATGGACTCAACTCCCATCATCCCTGACCACTGGCCCTGCTGGGGCTGAGTTGGAGTCCTTCAACAACATCTGGAAGGCCACAGCTATAGTGTCTGAGTGTATTACACCAGCTGGATCCTTGAGAATAACCCAGTGGAGGGAGACTACAAGTCCCAGAAGGCCATTCTTGGGATCCAGCAGTGCAGGATCAGGACACCTGGAAGTTGCTGCATGTCGTTTTGTTCTTCCCAGCAGTCACCTAGTTTAGAATCCTCCTTGCTCAAAGGCAGATACAGGATTCTGAGACACAGACTTAGCTACAATGCCCCTCGGTTCTTAAAAAAGCCAATATCTGCAATATTGAGGTCTGAGACTCCTTTCTATTTGCTCTCAACACCTGTACCCTCAGTTGCAAAAGCAACTGCTTTGCAAGAGAGGATTCCCCTTATGATATTTTCGGAGCTATCGCTGCCCAAGAGAGTGAAATCCTGAAGCCGCTTAGGTGTGCACAGGCCTCAGATGTTCCAACAGGTCTTCTGTAGGAGCCCAACAGCCTCATCTTTCGTTTTAGGCTTTCCGCGTCAAAGTCATCAGTGCAGGTTTAGACAACGTAGAAGTCAAGGCGGTGTCAGTTACATAAACTTGCAAGGAGAAGCAACGGTATTGCATGATGTTGGGAAAATATAGTACTGACCCGAAGAGAGACACCTTTTAACTAGCCCATGGGCAGAGACATCTGCAGCCAGAGCCATTATCCCAGGTGAGGAAAGAGACACAATGAGCTCAAGGAAGGGAGGCGGGGAATGAAGTCTAAGGTGTGCCCCAGGTAGGCAAAGTTTAATGGGGCAGATGCTGGATACCCTAACCCTAATCCTAACCCCCTAAACACATTTTATGGGACCTGTGATGGAGCTTCAGGGGCTGAAGGCAGCCTGCTGCTGCAACAAGGAAATTAAAATTTGGCAGATGGGAGAGGACTGGATGGAGGCAAGAGCACCTGTTTATAACTCGGTTACCTTTATAACTGCAGAACTTTTCAGTTAACTCTGCATTTAAGGCAGTAATATCAAGCACACCTTTTCGGGGGAGGTGACACAATACCAAGATGAAATAGCAGATTTGATCCTATTAGCCAAGGTATTTCCATCAACCCATGTTAGCAAACGTCTTATCTGGCAGGGGGTGATGGATAAAGACACCTGCCTGCAATATTAATATCTCTGTGTATTTGCAGTTTGGGAAAAGAGCACAGAAGACAGGCAACCTCTCCAATCTATGAGCTGCTTTGAAAAACAAACAACGTTCTGGGAACTATCCTATTCACAGGGGGAATCCTGGGGTTTTTTTTGGAAGGGGGGGGGGGGAAGAAGAGAAAATAGAAGACGTCACACATGCTACAGCAGACCAGGTGAGTCCTAAAAACACAGAACAATGTGTCATTTTATCCTCTCTCTCTCTCTCTCTCTCTCTCTCTCTCTCTCACACACACACACACACACACAAAAGTGGCCACTTGGTGTTCACTTAAGGCTACTTGGCCCTCATGCTGCCAACTAGTGGTCATTTAGGGGTACCGCACCTACCGGGCCCCTGCCTCAGGCAGCCTGCACAGGAGGTACCAGCTCCCTTGCAGATTTAAAGCAGGTTCACATTGAACTTATTTCAGAAAGTCTCTGGAGACAGAGAACATGAGCAGCAGAGGGGCACTCTCAAAGGGGCAACTGCCCATCCAATCGGCCGCATACAATGAATCCAGGAGTGTCACTGGTTTCATTTTTGGGGGAAAAACCGAGAAGGAATTAAAGGAGCGAACAAGATTTGCAGAACCCCCTTCCTATCACAAGGGAATGTCTTCAGCTGCAAGCTTGATAGACCCAGAGACAGAAAAAGGGAGAGTCGTATGAACCGTCCCAGTCGCCGCAGCCGCCTACACGCCGGTTTGCTCTTTGATCCAGGCCCGCAGCGCCGAAACACGAGTGTACATTCCCGGCTTGTTCCTCTGGGCACAGCCTTCCCCCCAGCTGACCACGCCAGCCAGGAACAATGTGTTGTTGGCCTCCAAGCTGACCAGTGGCCCACCGGAGTCTCCCTGCAAAGAGACAAGAACACACATGCTCAGAAAGGGGACCTGTTTTCGTGACCCTTTGTCCACCAGTCTAAGGAACCGTTTCATTCTCAGGAGAGACCAGCATTTGCACCAAATGGCCTCCCTGGTGCACTGTGGTTCTGGTGGGGTTCCCGTGCCCTTCAGTTGGGTTCGGGCAGCTCCAAGGGAAGAAGCTGGGATTGCAAGGCGAGGCAATGATGCCGGAGCGTCACCGCGAACAGCAGAGCCTGTGCGCTGCAGACAACCAAGTTCTACTCAAGAGTAGATGCACTGATATCATAGTGCAGTTCTTCTTATTAAGAAGAGTTCGGATTTGGATTTGATATCACTACCCTAAGGAGTCTCAAAGCAGCTAACATTCTCCTTTCCCTTCCTCCCCCACAACAAACACTCTGTGAGTTGAGTGGGGCTGAGAGACTTCAGAGAAGTGTGACTAGCCTGAAGTCACCCAGCAGCTGCATGTGGAGCAGAGACGCGAACCCAGTTCACCAGATTACGAGTCTATCGTATGAACCACTACACTACACTGGCTAGCTAATAAGTTGCTGGTGCAGCACACTGCTTGTTCTGTGTTGCCCGTTTTTAAGCTTTTCTGGTTTTATACGGCCTTCCTGTGCTGCATTTTGTTTCGTCGCGTCGCCTTGAGACTTTTTCACTGCAACCCCCCTCAATTAGTTAATGAAGTAAGTAAGAAGTCGGCCGGGCTGTATTCTGAGCTCTCCACAGCCATGGCCCCCCTCTCTCCCTGCAGACAATTCCTACCTGACAGGCATCTTTCCCGCCTGTGAGAACCCCGACACACATCATGCGGTCCGTCACGTCATTGGGCACCATCAGGGACCTGCACACGGTCTGGTTGATCACACGGATTTCGAGCTTCTGCAAGATGCTGGCACCGTTTCCTGCAGAGGACCACAGAGGAGTTTAATGGGAGTAGGGATATAGTTTATTCAGGGTGCTCTTTTAAGCATTAAATAAATAAATAAAAACCAGCCCTGCTAAGCGTGGAATGGATTCTCCAATTACAAGTCACCCAGATGCACAACCCCCACAAAAACTCTTAAACGCCTTAAGAGATGCCATTGGTTCCTGCCCTCTAGTTGCATCAGGGTAGAATAACTCAGAAGCTGCTGCTCCCTTTAATGCAAAATGTTGCCTACGATAACTTTTAAGTCGTCCGGCGCAACTTTATAAGATTATACAAACAATGAGGCATACGGCGAAATGGTGCCTATGGTCTCCAGCAGGGTCTCCCAAACTTGGGTCTCCAGCTGTTTTTGGACTACAACTCCCATCATCCCTAGCTAGCAAAGACCAGTGGTCAGAGATGATGGGAACTGTAGTCCGAAAACAGCTGCAGACCCAAGTTTTGGGGGAACTCTGATCCACAGCATAGTTTGGCGTGCACAAAACACATATTTTAATTAACATTTTGTTCTTCTTTCCTCCTGTCTTTACATAAACCCTGCAAGACCAGTACTGCTGCTGACACAATACAGTGGTACCTCGGGATACATACGCTTCAGGTTACAGACTCCGCTAACCCAGAAATAGTGCTTCAGGTTAAGAACTTTGCTTCAGGATAAGAACAGAAATCGGGCTCCAGTGGGGCGGCGGCAGCAGGAGGCCCTATTAGTTAAAGTGGTGCTTCAGGTTAAGAACAGTTTCAGGTTAAGAATGGACCTTCGGAACGAATTAAGTACTTAACCCGAGGTACCACTGTATATATTTTCATTAGTGGACAACAGTCCAAGCGACACAGGTTATCGTTTTGTGCTTGTTAAGATTATCCTTTTTTACATATAAAACTTTTTATTGCAAGACAACTTACATAAGAAATAAAAAAGAAAAAGAACAATTAGGACAGACAGACAACAGATTGTCATGATTTTAGCGTATACACTCTTGATAAAGTCCTGTGGTGGATTCAGAGATGACTCTCATTTTATCTTTGTGATATATATTTTAAATGTTGCCTCCTTCCACCAAACTGCAGATCTGCCCTTGTTTTACTCCCGTCACTGCCTCTGAGTTGGAATCACAGAACTGTAGGGCACCAAGAGTCGTCTAGACCAAAGGCCTGCAACGCCCCCTCCACATCCCCACCCAACTCACCTGATTCTTGAGTGGCTCCCCATCCCGTCACCCAGAGGGATTTGCCAACGGGGAAGTCATGGGTGACATCAGGCAGGCAGATAGGCTGGATGTATTTGTTGAACTCGACCGGGCTGGACAGCTCTGCCACAGCAATGTCGTTGTCGTAGCTGGCGTCATTGAAGTACAGGTGGCGGATGACCCTCTTCAGGCCCCGCTGCTGAACCTTGCTGTTGCTCCTGTCCCCCTGGTCAAGAAGCCCCATGTAGGCTGTTATCGTCCTGTGGTCCAAATGCCTGCGAGGAATTGGCATGTAAGAAGATCAGAGGATGCTCTGTTCTTTTAGAGGGGGTAACCATTATGCCATGCACCCTGCGGCACCCAAGGAAAGTCATTTTTGGACTGCTGCCCATGCCCCCCCCAATGTGCCCACTGGCCCAAAAAGGTTGGCAAGCAGCACTAAAACCCATCTAAAGTATCCCTAGCATAGGGGTCAGCAAACTTTTTCAGCAGGGAGCCGGTCCACTGTCCCACAAACCTTGTGGGGGGTCAGATTATATTGTGAAGGGGAAAAAAATGAACAAATTCCTCTGCCCGACAAATAACCCAGAGATGCATTTTAAATAAAAGCACACATTCTACTCATGTAAAAACACGCGTGGGCCGGATTTAGAAGGCGATTGGGCCAGATCCAGCTCCCGGTCTTAGTTTGCCTACCCATAGCCTAGCACCTCACCTACGGCCTTTTGGTAATTCCTGCAATGCCAATGGTAAAAAGTATAGTCAGTCTGGAAAAGCACAATCTCATCTTGCATGTCATTAACTTGTGTGACTTCAACTATACAAGGCTGGTTGAAGTCGCAGAAGTTAGATCCAAGGAAGGTGGAGAGATTAGAAGCTCTGTCTATGCTGGGTCTGCTTGGGTTGCCAAGTGCGAAAAGAGCTTAGAAGCTCTTCGCCTTGCTTGCTGGACGAGGTCCCCTCGGCACAGGGACTCTCTCCCCCCCCCATACCCATTATTTGGGTATACATGATTTTCATGTCTACGCTGAACCCTTTGAACCAAAGCCCTGCATAAGATGCACCAGTGATGCATTGCAGAAGAAGCTTTGTCTTAAGAGAATGGTAGCTTCCCAAAATTATTTGCAAAGCCCACAATGGAGGAGAAACTGGAACCAGACAATCTCCTGCGTCACAGTTTGTTCTGGTTCAGGCGTGCCAGTTCCTATGGGCATGTGTCTTCAGCCCCCTCAGTATGTGCTTGCAGGAGGCTGGGCCCCCTTGATGCTGAAGGGGCAGAGGATGTGGGGCAGTGTGCTTCAGTGGCTGGTTCCTTCCGAGCGCAAGAGAGGAAGCTGCGCTGAGCTCCATGCTCCACTTCCTCCCAGCATGAGGAGAGCAAAATGTGCATGACATCACACATGCGCAACATGCACCAGGCGCATGATGTCGTGTCACACTCATCACAGCACATGTGCCTCAATGCACGCTCCCCCCCTCCCCCGATCTTGGGCGCAAGACAGCTCCTGTTCTGGTTTATGCGAAATCAGGTCTGAACAGAGACAAAACCTTCAAACGCCACCATCCCATGCTCCACTGGACTCAATGAACTCCCAGCACACTGCGCAATGAACCCAGAAGCCTCACGCCTAGGTTCAAGCATATATGCAGAACATAAGCCAGTCCATTACTGGAGAAATCCTAGAGCTCTACCCACCTCCTCCAGTCATCCTGGAAGCAATGCGCTGCAGACACCACCCAATTCTGAGATATCAAGGTGGCCCCGCAGAAGTGACCGGTGTCCTTGGTGTGGAAGCTGACCTGCCACGGCCACTCGCCCTCGTCGGAGTCCTCCCCACCGACAATCCGGGACTGCTTGCTGTAGAAGCGCTTGCCGCAGTCTGGAAGGAGCAAGAGTCAGAACACCAACGCATGAGTAAATTTGCCCTCCTGCGATCCCCAAGCAACATCACATATCACTCCTCCTTCTAGATCCTTGAAGAAGGGGCAGGGAGTCCTTGGCCCCTTCCTGGTGCTGCTGAACTAAAACTCCCAGCATCCCTGCTCATCGGCCACACTGGTTGGGAGCTGTAACCCAGCAATATTCAGAAGGCCACAGGTTTCCCAGCCCTGCCTCCAAATGCTTCTAACTGGCAGCTAAAGAGGGGTGTCATTGCATGCATTTGCAAAACAGGCAAAAGAGGCTTGCAGTAGCAACGCCTAGCATTTATATACTGCTTGAACCCTTGAAAAGGTTTCACATGCATTATCATATTGTTACAACAACCCTAGAAGGCAGCCTATTGTTGCTCCTGAAGGAGCGTCTCCACCCCCAACATTCAGCCCGGACACTGAGGTCCAGCTCCAAGGGCCTTCTGGCAGTTCCCTCATTGCAAGAAGTGAGGTTACAGGGAACCAGACAGAGGGCCTTCTCGGTAGTGGAACGCCCTCCTATGTGATGTCAAGGAAATAAACAACTACCTGACTTTTAGAAGACATCTGAAAGCAGCCCTGTTTAGGGAAGTTTTTAATGTTTGAAGTTTTATCGTGTTTTTAATATTCTGTTGGGAGTCGCCCAGAGTGGCTGGGGAAACCCAGCCAGATGGGCGGGGTATAAATAGTAAAATTATTGTTCTTGATCTCTTTTACGTTTGTGACGTGAGTGACATTGCGGTCAAGTGCTCTTGGGCTGCTGACCCTCTACTAGACGTGCAAGAGTGCATCTCAGGTCATCGGCTTCCCAAAAGGGGACAGCTAGAACCATAACTCACTGCAATTGTCCTCGTCCGAGTTATCACTGCAGTCCTTATTCCCATCGCATTCCGGGTTCTTCTTGCTCAAGCACTGGTTGTTGCGGCACTTGTAGGTGTACGTTTTGCAGGAGACGGTGTCCACTGCAAGCAAACAACAGGCAAGGAGGCTCAGGACCAGGAAACATTTAGCACAGCAGCATTCCCTATGCTAAGCACAGAGAAATCCAAGTCCATAGAAGATCTTGCTTGCTTCCAGTAAGAATCTCACTACTGGGGAAATTCAGAGCAGAGCAGAGAGGGATTCCAGGACCTCTGCACATCCTGCCCCTGGAAACCATCATCCTCGTGGGGAAAGGCTGTTTGCTGCTATGCATGTCTCTATTGTTATTAGTTTCACAAAAATTATACAATGCTCGACTTTTTTGTTTTTAAGCACCCTCAAAGCGATTTACCAAAAAAAAAAAAAAAAAAAAGCATAGAAAAATTTACAGCCCTAGTTTGAAACATACAAACATTGAAATGCTAAAACAGATTATGCCAACTTTATAAGCATATCTGGGTAGGCTTGTTTAAACAAGAATATTTTTAGCAAGAACTAGAAAGCACAGTGAAGGCACCTGCTTGATATCAATAGGCAGGGAGTTCCAAGGGTAAGTGCTGCCCCCTAACACGGCTAAGGCACTGAGATTTCAGAAAACCAGAACAAATACTGGGACACTGGTGTGTGTGGGGGCGGGTCGTCTATCTGTCTCCCCTGCTGCCAATGAAACCCCCTCCTCAAATTGCAGGAAGGCTGTGCTCTGCCTCTGGATTCTAAAACCAGACCTGAACTATGCAAAATGCACAAAGGGAGTTCCCCCCAGTTTTCTGGTTATTTCCTTTCATTTATTTACTAGCTTTTCCTCTGAGGGACTCAAGGTGGCGTACACAGTTCTTTCCCCCTTCCCGTTGTATCCCCACAACAACCCTGGGAGGTAGGTTAGGCTGAGAGATGCTGAATGGCCCAAGGTCACACGCAGGGAGCTTCATGGCCAAGTGGGGGAGATTTGAACCCTGCTCCCTCCCAGGCCGTAGCCTGACACTCCAACCATTACCCCATGGCGGTGCCGTCCCTAGCAACTGACTGCAAGTCCCGTTCTAAGGGCCTTGGCGTAGCAGGGGTTGCTGGTGCCCCCTGAGACTGGCAGAGTGGAAGGCAAAGAAGCCAACAGTAGGGGGGCACCAGAGCTGATGATGGGCAGGGCCAACTAATTTGAGTTTTGTCTCCCTCCTTCTCCTCCCTGCCGAGTTCTACAAGGGCAAACTGACAGGCAGGGACTCGCACCCTGGACTGGCCAGAAGGGAGAAGGCAGGCATCTGGGGGCTGGCAGAGGGCAGACAGGGCAACAGACCCTCCCAACCCAATGATTTCCTACGGCTCCCCTTGGTGCTAAGAGTCGTACCACGGCCACAGCTCCCCTCGTCGCTGCCGTCGCCACAGTCATCCTTGCCGTCGCATTTCTTGCTCTCCGGGATGCAGTTGCCGTTGCTGCACCGGATGTTATTTGCCGGACATCCTGCCCAACGGAAAGAGAAGCCACAGGTCAAAATTGCAAAAAAAGGAAGCAAAAAGGCACCCACACAGATCCCTAGCACAGCAGAGGCAGCGGGAGGAGACAGCCCCACCCCCCCAGCCCCACATCACTTTGACCAAGACCCCCTTTCCCAGTCCACACTCACTGCACTCGGCCTCATCGCTGCCGTCCCCGCAGTCGTCCATGCCGTCGCAGAACCACAATTTAGGCTTGCAATAACCGTTCCGGCATCTGAACTGCTTCTCGGTGCAAGCTGGGAGGAAGGAGACAGAGAAGCAGTTAAGAGAGGCAGTGCAACCTGGTGATTTACAGAGCAACAGAGCCCCACAGAGCGTCAGATATGGGATGGCTGAAGTAGAGTTCCACAAAGAGGCACCGATCCTGACCTGGAATCTGCAAGTCATGAAGGGAAGCGTGCAAAAAGCAGGAAAAATACACTGGTGCTGGTCCAGTGCTTATCCTACTCTGAGTAGTCCCATTGAAATAAATGAGCATGAATAATTATTTTATGTCTGGTTTTTTGTTTTGTTTTTACAATAAACCATAATTGTATATGGACTATGTAGATTGTCCTCAGGTCCTGTTTTGCAGAATTTTGTATAGCTTGCTTTTAAAAAGAATTTTTTTTTTAATCCATTGCTTTCAGTGGGTCTCCTCTGAGCAGGACCAGCATTGGGGACAATCCTCTTGGGTTTTTTTCCTCAACAGGCACACGTTTCTGGAGCCTTTTAAGTTATTTATCACATATTTATCCCACCTTTTCCTCCAAGGAGCTCAAGGTGGCGTACATGGTTCCTCCCTACATTTAATTCCCCACAATGAACTTGTGAGGGAGGTTGGGCTGAGAGGCAGTGACAGGCACAAGATCACACTCAGTGAGCTTCATGGCTGAGTGGAGATTCAAACCCTGGTCTCCCAGGTCCTAGATGAAAGGCAGTGCTCTCTCTATGCTCTTTCTCTGGCAGATCAGGACTTGCCCTTCAGCAAAGCTATGCCATTCATCTTTTGTGCCCAAAGGTCTGGAAACTACCCCTCGCCACAACAATTGAGTTTGCTGCTGGCCACAGATTTCACCACCCAGAGAATCATGGCTTTAATTTGCGTTTTTTTTTAAAGCAAGTTTCTAGACCATATGATGGCAAACATACGCATCAAAGGATGTAGAAGACATTGCCTGCCAAAACCTCCTAGGTCGGAAGGTGCATTGGGGTGTGGAAATTGGGATTTCCAGGAGTTTTATACAGAAACATATTTTTTCTTGGCACTCCCAACAGCTCATCTTTGGAACGGTTTTGCAAACCGTATGAGGCATAGTCAAATTTGCACACTTTCACTTGGTGGCAAAAACCAAATCCGCTATAATGCAAGATCAAGGCACAAAGCATACGTAGCCCCGTTCCATATCCACATTTCCAAATTCACTCAAGGTTGCTGAGCAGAGGAGAAGGACTCACTGCAGTTTTTCTCATCGCTGGCATCCGTGCAATCGTTGTAGCCATCGCAGCGCAGGGTCCTGGCGATGCAGCGGCCAGTGTTGCAGGCGAATTTGCCTGGACAGGCTGCAAGTCAGAAATTGGGGTGAGGGGAGAGAGGAGAGGTATGTTAAGTCTTGCAAACAGCGCAGAATACCAATTCCCTGCCTCCTTTTTCAACGGGATGTATTCTGTCTGCCACAAGGGAAGTCTCTTTCCCCTGGGAAAAGTCTCTTCCCCTTGCAACTGCTAAGGCCGCCCTTGGATGCAAGAGGCCGGAAAAGGAATCTCAGAAGTTACTTCTGAACGTGCAAAGGGAATGCAGTCAATAATATTTCTTTTCTCCTTCCTCCAAGCAGTGCACCATGCGATGAACCTCTTCCATGCCCTCCTTCGTCGTTTAAAAGGTCCAAATGCTTTAAGTCTCTCCATCCACATCCGACCCATCCACCCCACTCCCAGCACCTCACCCCCAACCTCACAGCATTCCCACTTACGGTCGTTGGTTTGATAGGACATGAACTCTGCCGAAAAGCCACTGTCTACCAATGAAAGATCCGAATGGAAACGGACGGAAATCTTGTTGGTTTTGCTCAATATCACAAATTGCTTCTTCTCGCCGCAGTACCTGAAGGGATCACACGGAGGCAAGAGAGCCAATGAGAGGAGAGATGGTCCTTTTTTTAAGACATCATTCCAAACACAGACACTGAAGTGGACAGGGGTCTCCCCATTCCTCCCCACCATAGGAGAGCAAGCCCATTGCACAATACAGTATATACAAGACTAGTCTTGCCCAGTGACTGAATTGCTGCACTAAGGAGCTGGTTTCCCTGAACAGTGTGAGAACCTAAGGCTCTCTCCAGAACCTCCTTGTCCCATCTGAGCCTGCCTGTGCATTGAGCTCAGCCTCAGATGCTCTGCTCTCCACCCTGTCACCATTAGAGGTTCAATGGAGAGCATAGCAGACGGGAGCTTTTTAGTGGTAGCACCACAGTCAGGTTTTCTGAAAACCTATTTGTATATATGCCTTTGCCAACTCTCACTATGACTCCCATCATCCCTGACAGCTATGCCGTCTGGGGCTTTTTAAATGAAAGCAGTGCTCTTTATGTTAAACGATTTGCTGTTTTAAGCTGTTTTAATACAGTGTTTGCCATTCCTCTTTAAAACTATGTTTTGTTTTGCTTTTCTAATTGCTTTTATTAAACACTTTCTTGGGTTACAAAAGCACACACAGCATCTCTGCTTTCAGTTCATAAGAGTCCTTTTTGGAACTGGTGTCTTTAATGCCCATTTATTTCAGAGCTGCAGTACTCTGCAGATATTTTCCAATTCAGGGCTGCAAACCCGGTCCAGCCCCATTGCCAGCAGAAGCAGCTGGCGAGAGAGGTGCCACTACAGCATCCCAGGGGATGCCGAGGCCATGTGGAGGAGCGGTGGCCCTGAGCCACGCTGACCTTGACCCTGCCCTGGCCCAGGATGGGACCCTGATGCCTTTGGGCAGGAAGCCAGGTCTCTTTCCTGCCAACATTCACATTGCAGACCCTTCTAAGAAATCACAGCCTCAGTGGGTTGGGGGTCCCCAGATCCAATAGTTAGCTCTAACTTTAAAAAAACCAAAAACACTTGTGCTTATTTATAACATAACCAAGTATAACAACAAAAGCAGAAACTAGACCTAAGCACATCGGAACAAATTTCCGTACCAAAATCCAATGTGATAAATTAATACCACCAGGTTTACATTATCCTGCACTTTTTTTTCCCCACGCCAATACATTATATAAAGGCTCCGTTTCTCCAGAAAGGCATCGCCTTGTTGTCTGCCCTCTCTATTTCTCACCATCTGTGTAAACCTAGCCAGGCAGACCACGTCCCAGATTTTAGTTTCACCCCTTCTCTCACAGCCAGTTTTGGCACTTAGCTCTCTTACTTGACATTGTTGACTTCCACATAGTCTTTGGGGCAGGAATTGAGTGGGATGCCAGGCTCGGCAAGGAAGAAGTTGTTGAAGCGCACCTTCGCTCTCCTCTCCGTGGGGACCTGAGGACAAGATGTGGGTGGTGGGAAAAGAGATGAGGGACTCAGCTGCACCCAGTCAACTATGTCATTGTAACTGCATTACAAACATGTGACACCAGAGGGCGCTGTAGAGCAGCCCAAATCGCTTATGGGATTTTTCATTATGAGCTTTAGAACGCATTTTTTTCTTTCTATTTTAACTTTACAAAGTTGTTATTGTACTTCACCAGATCTTAACCTATTACAGTATTTGTAAGAACGGATTCCAAATATTGTTGAATTTGTCCATGGCAAGTCTGCGCTATTATGCAAGTTGTTGATATGTTGCGAGTTTATATAAGTCTTCGATCCAATTGTAGAAGGGAGCCGCATTTTTATTTTTCCAATTCATCAGTATTAGTCTCTTTGCTTTGGTAAGGGCACAGAGAGTCCACTCATATTGTCCTTTTGTAAGGTTCCTTGCAGGGAGGGGGCATATGACTCAAAAGGATATTTTGCTCTATAAAAGTTAAGGTTGTTCTGTACAGTTCTGTTGATAGTTTCAATTACCTTCTGCCAAAAATCTTTCAATATAGGACAATGAAAAAACGTGTTTTAGAGAGGCATTGTCGCTATTGCATCTCCAGCAGTTGGATACCTTAGATAGCCCTTGTTTAAAGAAATGTAATCGGCTCCAGTATATTCTAAATATTATTTTTTGTTGTATGAGCCTCAATTTAACATAACACATTTTCCTGTAACTTTTTAAAAAATGTGTCTAGATCCAGCTGAGGAAAGAGGCAGTGGCATCATGACTACATGACCCTTTGGGTCCCTTCCGACTCTGCACCTCTGTGATCACTGACAAAGCTAGTTTTTAGTTTCCTTCATAATAGTAGTAATAATAATGTATTTATACCCCGCCCACCTGGCTGGGTTTCCCCAGCCTCTCTGGGCAGTTCCAACAAAATATTTAAAATACAATAAAGCATCAAACATTAAAAACTTCCCTAAACAGGGCTGCCTTCAGATGTCTTCTAAAAGTCAGGTAGTTGTTTATTTCCTTGACATCTGATGGGAGGGCGTTCCACAGGGCAGGCGCCACCACCAAGAAGGCTCTTTATCTGGTTCCCTGTAACCTCACTTCTCGCAGTGAGGGAACCGCCAGAAGGCCCTCGGTGCTGGACCTCAGTGTCCGGGCTGAACGATGGGGGTGGAGATGCTCCTTCAGGTATAATGGGCTGAGGCCGTTTAGGGCAGGCTTCCTCAACCTCGGCCCTCCAGATGTTTTTGGCCTACAACTCCCATGATCCCTAGCTAGCAGGACCAGTGGTGAGGGATGATGGGAACTGTAGTCTCAAAACATCGGGAGGGCCTGGTTTAGGGCTTTAAAAGTCAGCAGCAACACTTTGAATTGTTCTCGGAAACGTACTCCCAAGCTACTTTGGTAACAGAGCATCAGATTAAAAAGAACCACCACCACCATGTATCTTTCTTGGGAGCAACCAGAGCCTAAGAGCAGCCTGACAGACCAGGACAATGGTGCACAAACTCCTGCAACCTTGTTTCCCCACAGCAGCCAACCTGAGCACATGCTTTGCAAACTGGGAGCCAGTAATACGGAAACAAGTGCTAACACGGCACTGAATTCCACAGTATTTCCGGAAGTGGCTTTTACGTCATATGGGAGCTCAAATATACAGTGGTACCTCGGGTTAAGTACCTAATTCGTTCCAGAGGTCCGTACTTAACCTGAAACTGTTCTTAACCTGAGCACCACTTTAGCTAATGGGGCCTCCTGCTGCTGCTGCGCTGTCGGAGCACAAATTCTGTTCTCATCCTGAAGCAAAGTTCTTAACCTGAAGCACTATTTCTGGGTTAGCGGAAATCATGGAAATCAACAGTAAGCGAAACGTTGGGGTAATAGAATGGGCTGCCCATGGGAATGCAGCCTTCTTCTGTTTGCTAAATTGTTTTGGGTGGTTTTCAAAATTTATTGATATGGCATGCAAACTGCTTTCTTTCCCCAACACACGCATACGCACACACAGATCTGCGTGTTGCAAGATGCTTTGGTCCCAGCTCGCTGTGAAAAGGCAGCAGTTAAACTAAGTGAGGTCCAAGTAAGAAAGGAGCTGCTCTTACCACTATATTCCAGACACAATCCGTACCAGGAGGATAGTGGGCTGGGTAATAAGGAGAGGAGAAGGTTCCGAATATCCCCGTCAAATCTGCGCCACAATCTAGAATAAGCGGGATGGAAGCAAACAAAGGAAGTGAGCCCTACTTCTGAGGCTGCAAGGACAAGCCGACAGGAAGAGAGACGTGGGCAGAACATCCTTAATGAGGGTAAGCTGGTCTCCGGAGGTACCAGGCGGACTCTGAGGCCTGGATTGGACTCAGGAGACCAATTACGCCTCACCTGTTCACATCTGTCCTCTGACTCAGCCCCATGCGCATCTCTTGTTAGAAGGCATGGTTAGAGCAGCAGCAAGAGGGATGCTATTTATTGCCCAGTTGTTCCAAGACAAAAAAAGGGGGGGGGGGAATTATTCCCCAGCTTCTTCCCTCTTACGAAAGGATGGATTACCCACAAGATGATTTTCGGCTGTGGATGCTTTTTAACCCAACCTTCTCCTCTTCTGCTATAAGTCAATCTTCCATAATCAGGGGTGGGGAGCCTCAGGCCCCGGGGGCAGAATGTGGCCCCTCCAGGCTTCTGCATCCGGCCCCCTGAAGTTTCCCCAGGTCAAACCCCTCACTGCCCCTGCACACACCAGGAGTTTTCACCTGGCAGGACTGTGCCCTCAGAGCGTGACTCTTGCTCAAGGACAGAGAGATGTGGGAGCCCAGAAACTAGCCTACTGCACAAGGGTAAAATTCGCATTCATTGCTCTGCCTGCTTTTGTCTCTAGACCCTCCCACCAACAGCATGCGGCCCTTGGTAAGTTTCCCAGAAGGGAATGTGGCCCTTGAGTTAGAAAAAGACTATATATGTTCGTAAATGTAAGTGGCCTTTGCTTTTTAGCAGGGATTCCTGCATTGCATTGGACTAATCAGTGTTTCCCAAACTTGGGTCTCTGGCTGTTTTTAGACTACAGTTCCCATCAACCCTGACGGCTGGTCTTGCTAGCTAGGGATGGTGGGAGTTGTAGTCCAAAAACAGCTGGAGATCCAAGTTTGGGAAACACTGAAATAGAGGCTCCTAAGGGTTCCTTCCAACTCTACAATGTTATGAATGGATAGAGAGACAGACAGACGACAGACGACAGACAGACAAGAAGTGGCTGCCAAGGGCTCTTACTTTTTTTCTTTGGCATCTGGAAGAACTCTGCCTTGAACCCAGGATACCGCTCCGTGGCATCTGTGATCAGCATGACCAGGAGAACATTTGTAGAGGAGACAAAGGTCAGGTTGTAGGATGGTCCATAGCTGCCACACAGCCTGGGAGGGAGGAAAAGGCCAAGTGGTGGGTGAGGGGAAGAGAAAAGAGAGTCAACCACCCAACAGCCACTCTTTGCAGCCACTCCTCTTCTGCCATATTGGAAGTGGGCTTAAGACCCACAAAGTTCATTCGGGAGACGAGCAACGAGAGCTACGGTTGCTCCCAATGAATCCAAAGCCCACCACAGTACCATCCCTTGCAACTGGCCCCTCCACCTCTTGACACTGGATCTGGGGGGCACCAGGAAAAAGCTGCTCTTCAGCACTGCAACCATTTGCATTTTAAATATTAGAAGGATGCCGCATAAAAAAACAAAAACTCCACTGTTTTAATGTTAGCTGATTTTAATCGAGCCATTGGCACATTGCATTGTAATTTGTTTGCTAGAAGATAGGAAAACTCTGATCCTAAACCTCCACTGCCTTGCGGGACATCTTCGGAATAATAGTTATAATAATAATAATAATAATAATAATAATAATAATAACCTTGCTGGTACCTTTCCTAGGAAAATCAGAGCCTCACTAAGTCAGGTTCCTATTGGAAGACCGGACAAACGCTGGCCGAAATATTGGGAAATTTTGGAACAAGACGGAGATAGACTGAAATTGCAGAGTTTTGAAAAACTAAAAAACAAAGTGCGAGACTGGCTTCATTATTATCAGATAATGGAGGTATTTAAATTGGACAGGAAAATTGGCTTCCAGGTGGAAAGATCCAAATTAGAAACAGAATTGTTGGAACCCAAAACTAAGAATTTGTCAAGAATGTACAACTTGCTGCTGAAATGGAATACTCAGGATGAAACGGTAAAATCGGTTATGATTAAATGGGCACAGGACGTTGGACATAACATTATGTTCGCTGACTGGGAACAGTTATGGACCACAAGTATGAAATTTACGGCATGTAATGCCTTAAGAGAGAATATTATGAAAATGATATACCGGTGGTACATAACCCCAGTCAAGCTTGCAAAAATCTATCACTTGCCCGATAACAAATGTTGGAAATGTAAAGAAACTGAAGGTACATTTTTTCACCTTTGGTGGACGTGCCCAAAGATTAAGGCTTTCTGGGAAATGATATATAATGAATTAAAAAAGGTATTTAAGTATACCTTCCCTAAGAAACCAGAGGCCTTCCTCCTGGGCATAGTCGGCCAAATGGTGGTAAAGAAGGATAGAACTTTCTTTATGTATGCAACAACAGCAGCAAGAATACTCATCGCAAAGTGTTGGAAGACACAAGAACTTCCCACGCTGGAGGAATAGCAGATGAAACTTATGGACTATATGGAACTGGCGGAAATGACTGGTAGAATCCGTGACCAGGGAGAAGAGTCGGTGGAGGAAGATTGGAAGAAATTCAAAGACTATCTTCAGAAACATTGCAAAATTAAGGAATGTTAGAGCGATGTTGGACTAAAAATAAGTGGTTTCCAGCTGTACAGGTTAAAGTTAATGATAGACTAAGATTAAAGATTAAGATTAAAGATGTGTAAAGAAATGGAAATTTGATATTAAGAGGGAAAATTTTAATGTTATATGATACTAAGACCAAGGATTAGGTTTAAAGAAGTTGAAGTTATATATTGTAATATTTTATTAAACTAAAGATTGGGATTAAAAAAGTGGAAAAGAAACTGCTGGACAAACAATTTGGTTTGGAATACAAAAGAGGGAGGTATGAGGAAGTCCAGAAAATAAGTAACTTAAGAATGGAAATGGAAAAGAGATATTGTTTTTAATTGTTATGTTTTTTTTGTTTTGTTTTTTGTTGAATTTTGTGTTGCTTTTTGTGTGTGTTGTTCTTATATGTATTGCGTATGTTTTTTTTCTCTTTATTTGTTGTTTAAAGCCTTAATAAAAATTATTTTTTTAAAAAAAAAAAAAAAAAGGAAGACCGGACAAACGCTAGAACATTAGCAGTGGCAAAGTTTTTATCGGTGGTTGCAAGAACCAATGATCCCTATCTTTAAGTCTGAACAAAATGCTTGTTTAACCTGGAGGTAGGCTGTCTGAATTGTGCATTGCTTTGTAACAATTTGTTGGGTCTCTGGACCGTAATAAAGATTGATTGATTGATTGATTGATTGATTGACTTATACCCTGCCCACCTGGCAGGGCCTCCCCAGCCACTCTGGGCGGCTTCCAACAGGATATTAAAAACACAATAAAAAAATCAAACATTAAAACTTCCCTAAACAGGGCTGCCTTCAGAAGATAAGGCCAAGGAGCGAACCCTATATAACTCCAGATTGGAGTCTCTAAGATGGTTGGATGGCATCTTGTACCCTTCCTTCGGGCATTTCCTGCAGCCAAGCTGGTGCTAGACTGGTACTGCTCTGCTTTTGAACCTTGTACCTTCTCTGCTCCTGAGCAATGGTCTCTGTACCGCAAAGAGCCTTTGAAACTTAAAAGAGGCAAACAAGAGCAGAGACTGAGCCCACCGTCTCCTTCCAGCGTACGCTTGCTGCACTTCAGAGGATTCATTCAACAGGGAAGGGCAGCCGACTTACTTCACCAGCGCGTGGGCTTCGACGGGGCTCAGCGTGTCGTACACCTTGACAAAGTCGTTCCCCACGTTGCAGGGCTCCAAGTCGAACGTCGTGAAGGTCAGGCTGATGACGGAATCGGCGTCGGCCCTCAGGACCCAGAGGCATCGCGCGTTGGACGGGTAGGCGCTGTTTGGGAACCCGGGCGTGGTGAAGCTGGTGACCACGCCCTCTTTCGCGTGCAAGGCATAGCTGCAGCTGTCTGAAAAGGTGGGGGGAGAGGGAGGGAGGACGAGGAGGAGGGGGTCTCAATAGGGAGAATGCAAAAGCAATGAAGGACCAGTGGTCCATTTCAAAGAAAGTCCCAAGAAAGAGTCCAACAGGGCAGGATACTAAGTTGAGGCCAAATGGTTAAAAAAAAACCCACCATGTTCACCAATATCCTTGGCTATTATAGGGGGAAATAAACACTCCTAAAACCTGCATGATTTTTAAATTTTTTTTGGCACGCAATTTAAACTCTTTCCCCTCATGTTAAGAAGAGGACATTTTCACAATGCTTGGGGCATGCTTTTGGTTCTCCCCCCCCCCCACTCCCCAATTTTTGCTTGCTAAATAAACCAGGTTGGGCGGGCAAGGAAGAATAGGTAAGAGTCAGTCATGCAAGGCTGAAGTCTGTCCAGCTCTGTTGCACCTCTGAAACCCCCAAATGTCAAAAACAAGGCATTAAGAAGCGGCTTTTCTGTCTCCAAAGCAAATTCATCTTAGGAAGCTTCGCTTGAGAAAACCAACCCAGCTACAAAACTGATTTGGACTCTGCAGGGCCTTGTTCCCCAGACTTGGACGCTCCTATCTCTCCCAAACGAGGAGGAACAGGCCCCCTCGTACAGTCGACCCAATGTGTCTTGTATGGCTACAAAACCAAACACAGTACTTACTGTCCCGTTTTGCCTTTATGATATCTGGATCAGAAGCTAGGAGTTAAAGAGAGAGAGAAAAATACATTAATTGTGCAGGCCCCGTTGTAGGGGGAACCCAGCCAGTCTGCATTCGCTGGAGACACAAAGGTTGGCTCATCTCTCCCCCTACTTTGATGGACTCCAATGCAAGGATCCTTTGTGAGAACGTAGAAGTGGATGAGTCATCATGACTCAGCCAAAAAGATGTATTTCATTTCATTGTCGTGGATTTCCCTCCCCAAAAATCCACCAGACGCCACAGTCTGTACTGAACACCCATAAATAAACTTCTGAAGTACGAATGAAGTAACATTCTTATAGTTCCTCGGTTAGCAAGTTTTGCTGCAGGAACATTTTTAATTAGGATGGTTTTGGCAGGGAGCAGGGAGGTATTACCATCAGAATCGGAGCACAGGGTGGGGGGGGCAGTGGGGGTAGGGGAGGCAATCTTTACATTCCTTATTCTGAAGAGAAAATTCAAATGTCTTCTGGACCTTTAATATGCCAGCCCCAGGCCTCTCTCCCCCACCGGAACCCCTCATTATAAGGGTGCAATGTTTAAATTTACTCATTTCCTAAAATGTATACGCTGCTTGAATGTTAAAAAACAACAACTCCTCAAAGGGGTTTACAGAAAAAGATAAAACAATAACATTATCAATAAGAAAACTGACTTAAAATAAAAATAAGACTAAAAACAGATTAAAACTCACATCAACTTTCTTAACATGTGGGTAGGCTTGTCTAAAGAAGAATGTTTTTAGCAGACGCCAGAAAGAGGACTGCAAAGGCGCCTGCCTGAATCAATAGGCAGGGAGTTCCAAAGTGCGAGTGCCGCCACACAGAAAGAATGAGTTCTTACAAACATGGAACAGGTATTATGTGGCACCTATAATAGTGTAGCCTTTAAACAAAACAACATTTTGGAAACATTTAAACAAAAGAAAAGCCTTTGTGTCTTACCCTAAATAAAAGAAACCTCTTAAAGTTCCCTGACAAAGCTCTGAAATGCACAATTACCTCGGGCGTTTTGCACCTGGCTATTGACCAAATCCATCGGAAGGCCCAATAAACCTTTTTGCAGATGCTGAGCAGTTAGGAAAAGTTTGGAGAACCGATCTTTTAAAAGGGAAAGTTCTCCAAACTGTTCCTAACCACTCAGCAGCTGCAAAAAGTTAGGACCTAGGGGCATGGGTGAATTGGGCCTTCCGAATGGCTGAGTCCCCAACCAAGCTGCCCATAACAGCCCAAGGACTCAGCTACATTAGTCAAAATACAGCGTTATAAATGCGTTATAACACTGTGACACCAGATGGCGGTTAGAGCTGAAATGACCTTTTCAATTGTGAGCTTTACAATGGTTTTTAGCAGATCGTTTTCAGAGCGTTTGTTTGATAGCCGTGCAGATCTAGCCCTAGTCAGCCACTATGTCTTCCCCACACATGTTTGGCTCTCATTTTCCAAAGCCAAATAGGCAGCTGAAATTTCCTCTGGGATGAAACACTCAGGTTCTCACAATCAAGGCTGAGGTGACTGAACAGGAGATGAGGAGAAGAGAAGAGAGACTTACGGAAAGCGACGACCGTCTCAACTCGCATTTCATAGCTCCCCCTCTGTTTCATCCCTGCCTCATTTGAAGCCTGGATGTTGGCCATGGCCCTGTCAAGCGCTTCCGCATTGTGTTTAGGGACACTGAACTCTGACCAGTAGTAGGCTATAATGCTGCCCTCGCTGCTCGGAGAGGAGGAAAAAGAGGCAGGTTAGGAATCTGGACCAAACCATCAGGGCTGCAAAGAGAATCACAGAATTGTAGAGTCGGAAGGGACCCAAAGGGTTGCAGGAAGCCTTGGCCAACCCTGACTGCCCCAATCACTATAACCCAGAGCTTTCCAAACTGTGTGTTGCGACACGTCAGTGTGTCTGCTGCAGTGTGTAGGTGTGTCGCGCAAACACTCCCCACACTCCTCCCAGGACTGGAAAGGGGTTTGACCTCCGGTTTGCTAGGAAAACTGAATCACTATGTCATGAAATGATGCACGTCCGAAAGGTTTGGAAAGCTCTGCTATAATGTATTGTGGATATTGGTTTCCTTAAGGCCTGGCTCTCTCAAACATACTAGCAGGACAACAGAGGCCATGTTGCAAAGGAGTATCATTTAAGGGATTTTTGCCCCATTACTGTGGCAAACCCATGTTCGGAAGAGCAAGTATGAGTTTGCACATCTCGTCGTTTGCAGACACCATTTTTTTTCCACACAGCTAGGTTTCCCCCCCGCCTTACTAGAAATTATTTTAAATGACATTTTAAACAATAATTCTGAGTGATTTTTCTTAAACTTGGTCATTACCCACCTGAACGCGACGATCTGAGTTTCCTTGTGGAAAGGACTGACATCCTGATTATTTTTATAGATGTTTATAAGCTAAAGATGAGAAAAGAGGTTACAGTTTAGTATAAATAAAGGAACAGGTAGATGACTAGCAAATTCAGAGGTCAGGAGGGAACCACACTTTCTGGCTATAACCATTTTGTCATCGTCGTCAGATTCTATAGGTCAACTAAATACAGGTTATAGCTCAGAACAAACAAAAACGGACAGGTCTCAAAAACGTATCATAGCACATATGATTAAAACATTATAAAACACTTCACAGATATACACAAAAGGAGGAAAATGGCGGGAAACTCCGGACGCAAGACTCTAGGGTTTTCCTGAGTTGTGAGGCTTTTAGCGCAAACTTCACTGTTAAACATAGCCGGTTTGTTTGAGCTAGACAGCAGGTAATTGATTCTATCGATGTCACTAAAGCTGGCAATCAACTTGAAGGGTTTCTTTCTAGCCCTTGGAATTTCATATACAGTACAACATATAATGAATAGTGTCCTCAACTGACAGACATACACAGCTGCAGAGGCGCTGTTCTCGAGGTGTTTTTATATTGCCCTTCCAGGAAGTTGCTTTGGGCTGCAAGTTGAGCTTGTCTCTAGGAATCCGAGGGTCATCATCTCAGCGGATTCCAAAACATGGAATCCACTGATTAGAAAAGCAAATGGGGGATGGCTTTATTACATTTAAGTAATAAGAACATTTAAGTCAATTGAGCTTCTCTTGGGTAAGTCTCACAGTAAAGCAGTTCAAGTGAGAAAGCATCAAACCAGAACCATCTATGGGTTTGAAAGGATGTATACAGAAGTAAGATTTAAGGTTGAAAAGCGGGAGGGTGGGGTTCACTTCGCTTGAGCCCAGAAGCATGCAAACCCTGTGGCCCTCCAAACATTGTCAAACTACAACTCCCATCATCCTCGGCCCCTGGCCATGCTGGGGTGAGATAATGGGAGCTGGCGTCATTTAGTTCAGTTCTGTGTCTCCAGCCCAACACACCAGAGACGCCCATGCAGATGGGCGGGGTATAAATAATAAATATTATTATTATGCTACACAATCAGTGACACTTTGCCAAGTTCGCCCTATGAGTTCAGGAGCTGCTTACCATTTTCTTCACCTCCCTGGCCAAGTCAGCGAATTCAGGGGAGTTGGAATTCTCGTAAGCATCGATGAAGTTGCGCCCCACGAGTCTCAGGTGGCCATTGTAGACTTTCTGCACAGGCGCATTCCTGTCTAAGAGAAGCCATATTGCGGGTGAAAGATAAGAACAGTGTTTAATGGAGCCTGCTCTACACCTACAGCTCTAGAGGTGCCTGGAACAAATGGGCTCCAGTTATTATTATTTTTATTTGGACAGTTCTGCCCCAGTCCAATTGCTCCGAATCCAGAGAGGCCTATATTTCTTGGGTGCCCATTAACAGAACCAAGCGACCTTCCGTCAAGCTTTAGAAAATAAGCAACACGCTCCTTTGACTTCCGTTCTTGCAGCTCTGCAATCTGGTTTTCAAGGAGGCATTCTCAACACATACTATCCGGCAGGTTTTGTGGATGGTTCCCAATATATAGAGATCTGCACTCTGGGATCTACGTTTTTATTATCATTCTTCCCCAAAGACCCCACTGGATCAAGTTCACCCCTTTTGGTGAATTGATTAAACCAAATTGTTTTCATTGGATTTCAAATAAATGTGCAATTAATTGCTACTGTTTTTAATTTCAATGCGTTATTCTCTTCTTTAGTGGGTCACGCAAACCGCTACAGTCGTATCTTGGATCCTGAACGCCTTGGGAGTCAAATGTTTTGGCTCCCAAACGCCGCAAAACAGGAAGTGACTGTTCCAGTTTGTGGATGTTCTTTGGAACCCAAATGTCCGACACAGCTTCCGATTGGTTACAGGAACTTCCTGCAGCCAATCAGAAGCCGTGCCTTGGTTTCCAAACGTCTTGGAAGTCGAACGGACTTCCAGAACGGATTCTGTTCAACTTCCAAGGTACTACTGTATTCTGAATCGTGCTTTTGATAGGGTAGAGTGGAGGGCATTGGGGATGAATTTCTGAAACCCAGGGGGCAAGGCCCTGGAAAAGGTTGGGAAACACTAATCTAAAGTGTAAGCTCCTTGGGGCAAAGACCACTATTAGCTTATGCACATTGCTGGTGCTTATGAATAATAAAATCAATAGTTTCTTCAAGTTACATTTCTCTCCCTAAATTGTGGCATGTTTAGCATCTTGGTTATACAACTTCTGCCACATGCAGCCAACAGTCACTTAATTTTGTGCAACACACACACACACACACACACGCCTGGTGATTGCATCTACATTCTTCTGCTTTGGCTGGTATGGTTTTACTTGCTTTTACAACTGTAATTGTTTTAAAACTAACTGTATATCAGATATACAATGGACATATAAACCTGAATCCCACTCTGAAGTGTTGGGGAAAACTCCATAGCAGGTTTGGGGGTCGGGGGGCACACAAGGGGGTGGAGGTTCCACACCATGAGCAGTTGTCATTCCGCTCACGCAGTGACTTGGCTGGATTTTAAGTTTACATTGGCTTAGTCAGCAGGTCAATAAACTAAAGCTTTGACCAACTGATCCACCAAGGGAAATGTTTTCATTGGTGGGGTTGCCTATTGAGGACAGATGATATTCCCAGCCTGCTCCGATGTGTCCTTGTAACAGAGAATAAAATTTTTAAAGGTGGCAAAAAACTTTGTTTATTGAACTGCGGTTTCTCCCCTGCTTCTTCCAATATCTTTAAAAGGCAGGAGGTTTTCATAACTGATGGTTTTTCCAAAGAAAGGGCTTTTAATAGCGCTGCACTGGTTTGTTTTTTTATTATGACCTGTATTTCAGTATATTAGTTTTTTTTATTGTTTTGATTCTATCAGCGTCGAATTGTTTTTTTTTCCTTAATGATGATCTTTTATATGCTTTTAGCTGTCTGCATTTTAGCTGTCTTCCTTAATCTGTGTAAGCCTGCCTTGAATCCCAGTCTGGGCAGAAAGGCGAGATCTAAATAAATATAATCATAATACCATGCGGCAACCCCACACCTTGCAAACCAAGGCTCACTTACATCTAAAGTGCCAAACCAGGAACCCAGCAAGCAGGGAGAGGAGGAGACAGACCAGGACGATGGCTATCGCCGCTATGCAGCGTTTGGGACCCCTTTTCTCCACCTTCTTGGCGTTCATGGTGGGGAGGAACTCCAACCCTTCTTCCAGGCCGTTCATATCCTAGGGCGAAGCAAACACGGAATCAGGCTGCCATCCCAACAAGGCGCTCATGTACTCCTCCCTCCTGCAGATCCCCAACCCCAATGACAGGGCCGGCCCAAGATATTTCACTGCTGGAACAGGAGAACTCAGCCAATTACTACTGTTTATTGAATTTATGAATCTCTCAACATGCAAGGAATATCCAAGAGAATCTGTTCCCGCAGCTAAGGAAAGAAAGCCCACAAGCACCTCTTTAAAAACAGAAATTGAAACGGCCGATGCAGCTCTTTTCACAGCGCCCCAAAATTAGCCGTGTTGGAGGCAGCTGCCTCACCATGCCCAATGGGAGGACTGGCCTCTCCCACAGTGTGGATTCTGTTCCGTGGATCAGCATGACAATATTGGAGTACTCTGCTATACACTGCCTTGTGGCATCAGGCTAAAAGATCTCTCCCCAAATCCAGAGCCATCCAGTTGTTTTGAACCATAGCTCCCAGCAGACCCAGACAAAACATCTGGAGCTTCGGGAGAGGGCCAGGGACTAGTCGAAATTCCTTTTCCTAGCACGATTCTTGAGGCTCCCAAACAAGGCAAGAAAGCAACAAAAGTCCTTGAAGTGGGGCAGGGAGAAAACCAGAAGGTATACAGCCCTTGCCCATGGGAGTTCCATTTTTTTTTAATTGAATTTGATTCGATTCATGAATCGTTGTCCACAGAATTCCTAGGAGACATGTCAGAGTAAAAAACTGTAAAAGAACAATTACATCTAGCTATCATACAAACAGTGACAAATCTATTTTCCTTTCATTCCCCCCCCCCAAATAATTAAAACAAGAAATAGAAAATGATGTAAGACAGCGTCCATCACATCAAATGGCAGGGAGTTCCGCAGGTTATTCATGTGCTGCTTGAAAAATGACTTCCTCCCTTTTGTCTGCCCTAAAGCTAAAGCCAGCCCTCAAACCGGCTGAAGTTCTAGCTTTACAACAGAGGGAAGGCAGATAAAGAGGGAGTAATGCCACCTCTGTATAGTGAATAGGAAGCTGAAAAACAGTCCAATTTTTTGATAAGCATTAGAAATAACCGAGGTTGCTCCATTAGAGTGCTCAGTCTGCTATAAGCCAAGCTTTACGGGCCTGCCTTTTTTACAACCAGCCCGAGGGAGGGGACCCTTTTCAGGGAACACTACTAGAAAACTAGAAACCGCTATGCCCTATTCCTCTCCCAGACCTAAGTCCCTGGAAAGAGGGATTGATTGTTCAACCACACCGGCTGGAATGTGTCCCTGAACCTCTGGCTTGTGCCAGAGAAAAATGTGTTCGAGAGAGTAGAAGCCAGCCCACAGCACAAAAGGAAAAAATGCACACCAATTGCTCCATCCATTTTTGTCCCTGGCCCTGCCTACCACTGCCATGTGGCCCCCAAGAGGTTCCCAGAAGGGAATGTGGCCCTCAAGCTGCAAAGACCACCCCACCCCATACCTGTTGCATAGGGGAGGAGGACAGAGAGAGACCCCATCTGTTTGTCCAAGGCCACATTAAACTCGTGAGAAATAAGCAAAAACCAAGCTGGGGGCTTGCCAATTCTTCATTCCTCCCTTTAGGCCATACAGTGGTACCTCGGGTTACAGACGCTTCAGGTTACAGACTCTGGTAACCCAGAAATAGTACCTCGGGTTAAGAACTTTGCCTCAGGATGAGAACAGAAATCATGCAGCGGCGGCACAGAAGCAGCGGGAGGCCCCATTAGCTAAAGTGGTACCTCAAGTTAAGAACAATTTCAGCTTAAGAACGGACCTCCAGAACGAATTAAGTTCTTAACCCGAGGTACCACTGTACCAGCTTAAAAAGCAGCAACTCTACAGGAAAACAGCCGTCAAATGAGGGGAGGAGGGAAGCCACTTCCCTCTCACCTCAACAACCCTGAAACTGTGAACAAAGGATCTGCCCCCAGAAGGCACAAATACACACACTCATCCCCAGAAAGTGCAGCGGAACAAAACGTGTTGCTCACACACTTTCTGCAAGAGTTTCGGGGACTTCCGTGTTCCTTTCTGGGCTGCCCATCCCTGCTCAGGCAGCACCTGCGGAGCAGAACCAAGCCAGGCCGGCTCAGCCAGGCCACGCCTCACTCGTGGTTTGCGCTTTTGGCGTCCACAGCTCCAAGGTGACAGACTTCCGCCTGTTAAGTCAGCAACTTTCAGCTGACTGGAAAAGATCAGAGTGTCTCTCCCCCCCCCCCCTTTAGCCCGGTGCACTTTCTTAGAAGCAAAAGACAAAACCTACATTCTCCTTTCTAAGAACAGCCAAACAACCTGCTGGAACAAGTCCGTGGCCCATCTAGTCCAGCATCCCTGCTCTCTCAGAGGCCAAACCAGATGCCTCCAGGGGAAACCCAGAAGCAGAATTCGAACCCAAGAGCCTTCTCCCCTCCTCCGCCTGTGGTTCCAGCATTCAGAGTTATTTACTGCTTCTGGCCATGGAGGCACAGCATAGCT
The DNA here is from genome assembly GCF_964106645.2 of Podarcis pityusensis. NCBI lineage: Eukaryota > Metazoa > Chordata > Lepidosauria > Squamata > Lacertidae > Podarcis > Podarcis pityusensis. Next base: position 18,002,704 of record NC_138040.1, on the reverse strand, counting down.
CTCATGGCAGGTTCCCATTTCTCTCTCTCCTTTTAAATCCATTCTCAAATCCCACCTTTTTCCTCCGAGGACTCGGATTCGAACGCCTTAATCCTCACTCGGAGCTGTGTGACTGAGCCGAAGGACTAGAAACGTGGCTCACATCCGCCTCTCGTCACTCTGGTCTCTCCCCACCACCGCCAGTTCTTGCAGAACATAGTGCCTTAGTGAACTGAGACCTCTGCTGCTCATGTAAAACCAAGATATTTGGCGCCGGATGAGCAAGAACAGCAGCCGGGCCTTGCACAATGGCTTTATTTTCGGCTGCTCTGTCTGCTCTTGTGACCGACAGACTTGAATACAAGGCAAGCCGCCAGAGTTCTGCAGCCATGGCCTACAGGAAATGGATGATTTACAGGTCAATCTGCGGCCCACCAGATGCTTCACCGTGCTGTTTTTATTGTAATCATCTGTACGCTTTTAATCAATCATTTATACTTAGATATCGTTCTAGTTCTATAAAGGTATTGTTGTTGTTTTCCTATGTTTTTAACTGTTTCTATTTGATCCGTAAGCCGCCTCAAGTGCCTGAAAACGACAGGCTATAAATAATTACAATGCGGTTGGTCTCCCCCAGCAGCCCAAGGCAGCATGATCAGTCGCTGGGGGCGGTGTGGGTTGCGGTTCAAAAGCATACGGAGGGCCATACCAGAGGAGGAAGCATGCAGGAATCAAGGAGGAACTGGGCATCCAAACCACAGCTGCGTAACTGTCCTCTGTGGCAAAGCCCTTCCGAGCACAGAACCGCTCTTGGGACCCACTGAAAGGGGAGAGCAGCCTTCCCCCTCCACACACACCTGGTGTCCTCCAGATGTTTTGTACTGCATCGCCCATCAGCCCAGCTGTGCTGCCTGAAGCTGATGGGAAATGGGGTCCACAACAGCTGGAAGGAACCAGGTTGGGGGAAGTTGCAGGAGAGCAAACCAGAACTCTCGGTTTGCTTTGTTGTTTATATACTTGAGCCTAAATTTATTTACTTATCTTGCAATATTGAATTTATTCTGCCAAATGGTTGATTTTTGAATTTACCAACATCGTTTGTTTCAGCCTTCACTACATTGTACAAAAAATCCTGGAAGCACGGCGGATTATTATTTTTAAGTATTTATTGAAAGCAGTACCGGCCTGTAAGGGTGGTTTTGGCTTAGAGAGAATATAATCCACCTGGGAACCATCACAATTTATATGTGGGGAAAGACAATACTGTACTTGGCTAGGTGCATCAATGGACTCACTCGGTGTAAGGCATCTTCCTGTCGGCAGGAAAGCAGAAGGGAAACAGGCCCTGGCCTCTGCTCTGAGTCCACTGGGAGACTATATCCCCTGCCTAAATCAAAGTAACAAGGAAGGGCTTTGCATGAAGTAAAGTCCCAGGTTCAATCCCTGACAACTGCAGGAGGTGCTGGAATAAAAAGCTTGCCTGAAATCCTGGCTGGGTGCTGCCAATCAGAGCAGACAACACTAAGCTAGATGGGGTATAACTTGGCATAAGGCAGCTGCCTCTTCTCCTCTTTCATTGCCTCTAATCATTTACTCAGGGCTCACTTCCTTCTCCAAGAGAGAGAGAGTCCTCTCACGCCGCTGTTGCGTAAGTCTGGTTTCATTCAACCCTGTTTGTTACTTATCCCTTTGATGACTCAGACCTCAAATGAAACACAGAGGAAATATGTCCAAGTTAGGCCATATGTGAAGCAGTTGGTCAGCGAGAGCCATTCCAGACAAGTTTAGAGGCTTAGCCAGAAGGGAGAAACTGCCCTTTCCTTCTTCCAAGCTGCTCCCAGAATCTGATTCAGTGACACCCAAGGCCAACTGAAGGTCTCTGGCCATAGAGAGTCACCCAGCTGATACTGCTTGAATTAGAACAGGGTCTCCCAAACCTTTTTCCCCCACCCCATGGACCACTTGAAAACGACTGGAGGTCTTGACAGACCACTGAATGGGTTTCCTGCCAGCTGTAGTGATTGCAATGTGCTGCGCTAGGTGCAGCAAGATTTTAAATTGTGTAGCCGCGTCTTTTGTTCCTTATGTTGCATGACAATTTGCATTCCGAAGAATTCAAACTGTAATACAATGAAATGCAGCGTAAGAAATAAAAGATGCAATGAGAAGACCGCTAAAAATCATTAGGAACATTGAATAAGACGGGCGAGCTGTCTCCCGTACTCAGCCACAAATGCACAGACACCTCGCTCGGCAGAGCATGAGACTCTTAATCTCAGGGTTGTGAGTTTGAGCCCCACGTTGGGCAAATAAGATTCCTGTGTTGCAGGGGGTTGGACTATATGACCCAACAATTCTAGAATTTTATGTCATGGGCTAAGTGAATGAAGCTACAGGCCACTCGTGGTCCACAGACAACAGTTTCGGATCCTCTAGCTTAGAAAAAAGCATGAGAGTAGCTCAGCGGTGTAACACCTGTTGTCAGAGCCCGAGGCCACAACTCCCCTGGTACCCCGCCATGCTACGCCCCTTGGGTAGCCACCCACAAAGGGCTAGCCATAATGGCAACTCAGTATCTAGAGGGGTGAGAGTCAAAATAATCTACATGGTGCATGCTGATGAACTACAACTCCCATCAGCCCCAGCCAGCATAGCCAATGGCCAGGGACGATGGGAGATGCAGGCCAACCACACCTGGAGGGAACCATTTTGGCTATCCCTGCTCTCATTTCTCTAGGTCCTGGGATAGAACAAAGGCTCTTTAATTCTGACTTTTCAGATCGTTTGAATGATGCATAAGGGATGGAAGACCCTGCCCTACATCCTGCTTTGTCACTGTGGCTAGTATTATCCCCTCTCGCATCCTCCTGCTCAACTAGGTGCTGATGGGGAGCCAATGTGGTGTAGTGGTTAAGAGCGGTAGACTCGTAATCTGGGGAACCAGGTTCGTGTCTCCACTCCTCCACATGCAGCTGCTGGGTGACCTTGGACCAGTCACGCTTCTTTGAAGTCTCTCAGCCCCACTCACCTCACAGAGTGTTTGTTGTGGGGGAAGAAGGGAAAGGAGAATGTTAGCTGCTTTGAGACTCCTTAGGGTAGTGATAAAGCGGGATATCAAATCCAATAAGCAGGACTCTGAGAGCAACAGCCCTCTCTCCCTCATCCTGCCTCCAATTCTGGATACTACAGGTGAAACTCAAAAAATTAGAATATTGAGGAAAAGTTCATTTATTTCAGTAATTCAACTTAAAAGGTAAAACTAATATATGAGATAGACTCATGACATGCAAAGCATGCTGATTTCATTTTCCAGCAGGACTTTAGCACCTGCCCACACTGCCAAAAGTACCAAAACCTGGTTCAGTGCCCATGGGATTACTGTGCTTGATTAGCCAGCAAACCCACCTGACCTGAACCCCATAGAGAATGTATGGGGCATTGCCAAGAGAAAGATGAGAGACATGAGACCGAGCAATGCAGAAGAGCTGAAGGCTGCTATTGAAGCTTCCTGGTCTTCCATAACACCTCAGCAGTGCCACAGGCTGATAGCATCCATGCCACGCCGCATTGAGGCAGTAATTGATGCAAAAGGGGCCCAAACCAACTACTGAGTACATGTGCATGCTTCTACTTCTCAGAGGTCCAATATTGCTCTATTTGCAGTCCTCGTTTTGCTGATTTCATTTAATATTCTAATTTTCTGAGATTGTTAATTTGGGGTTTTCATCAGCTGTACGCCATAAACATCACAATTATAACAAATAAAGGCTTGACATATCTTGCTTTGCATGTCATGAGTCTATCTCATATATTAGTTTCACCTTTTAAGTTGAATTACTGAAATAAATGAACTTTTCCACAATATTCTAATTTTTTGAGTTTCACCTGTATGTACAACCAGCATGACTAGCAGCCACTGGTCACCTTATCCCCCATGAATTCGTCTTAAGCCCTTTCCAAAGCTGTCTGAGTTGGTGACCATCACCACATTGTGCAGTAGCTAATTCGATAATTTGACTATGTGCTGAATAAGTAAGTATTTTCTCTTGCCTGTTCTGAATATCTCACCATTCAGCTTCACTGGATGACCATGAGTAGAAAGGGAGAAAAACTTTCTATTTGCTTTTTATTTTTGCTGGGGGGAAGAGGCCAGAGGAGGAAGGAACCAAAGAATTTAGGAGATTCTAACTACAGTCAGAGAGGGGTGAAGAGGACAGATCATCTGCATAACATGTTCGGGCTGGACTAGTCCTTCTCAAGCAAACTGAGGAGTAAAGTTTGCTCAACTCTTTCCTAAAGGGGAAAAGGGAACCGGCACAAGCAGAAGTCAGTTTCTGATCTATCCAGCGTGTGACTGTGCCAGCCTCTTTGCAGGCATCACGAACCAAGGGGCAGGGGGTGTCGCAATCGATACACACACCATGAGGAATGCTGACATCACTGTTTCTATATGCAGTCAGCAAGTTTATTTCGAGTATTATGACAATCATAAAGGAGTCCCTGCCCTTGGGAAGACAATCTAAAAAGGCACGACACAAAAGGAAAAGGAGTTGGGAGGGAGAAGGAACAGAGCAAGTTCAGAGAAACGAAAGTTTGTCCATCACATTTTCATAGAAATCCCCATGGCAGCATTGGATTATCGTGCCAGGAAGTTGGAGTTTTTTGGCAGGGGGGGGGGAGGACAGGGGGACAGAAAGAGAGTAAAAAATGCCAGCTGTCCAGTTCAAATCTCTTTGCAGGTTTATGACCTGCCATGTTGTTTTTATTCTGGTTTTGCATTGCTCTGTTTTTATTCCATGCTAAAATGGACATCTTAGTCAGCAGATAACGAGGCTCTTAATCTCAGGGTTGTGAGTTCAAGCTCCACATTGGGCAAAAGATTCTGTCAACAGAGATTCGGTTATTACTGGGCAGTAAAGAAGTGAAGTTCTGGAAATTGAATAAATAAATTGATTACTGTCAGAGTCTGCACCACCCAGCCTGCAATACAAAGAGTGCAATCTTGATCGATCATAAACCTGGTTTGTTGTAAAGATTAACCAAAATAATCCTACTTCAGGGACTGTGCCAGCAGCAAAAGGCTTGTTGTACTCTGGACCAGGAAGTCCTCACCTCCAACAGGAGCTCATCAGGCCTGCAGCCTGCAGCTCCCTATGTACACTTACCTGGGAGTAAGCCCCACTGAGCGTAGCAGGGCTTACTTTCTAAGTAAACATGTATAGAACTGAATTGTCAGGGAAGCTGTGTTAGTCTCAGAGCCCTCTCCCTGTAGCCATAAAACATTGATCTGCCTGGTTTATTCCAAGGATTGTTGAAATTGTTTGGGGTTTTAAAAAATGAATGCATTTGTACTGTTCAGCCAAAAGGGTTCCCAGATTGGATAACAAATATAAAGACAGAGAGGAGAAGCAAACAGGCAGGTTCCGAGTCAGAATTCCTACAAACAGTGCTTTTTTTTCTTAAAAAAAAGTTTAGAGGTACTCTCATTTTCCTACTCATATTGAAATACTGCCCTCAACGAGGCCGAACTTAGATTCACAAAATGTTTAGGCGCAGGCATGGCCCTCCAGCTGTTTTGGGACTACAACTCCCATCATCCCTAGCTAACAGGACCAGTGGTCAGGGATGATGGGAAGTGTAGTCCCAAAACAGCTGGAGGGTCAAGTTTGGCCATGCCTGGTAGGGGGTATGTGTACCCCTGCGTCCCCCCAGAAAAAAAGCACTGCCTACAAACAACCAGCTGGGGTGGGAGTAGTTCAAGCAGAGGAGAAGCCATAAAGGAACTAATATGTCTATAGGACCAATGGAGTGGCCCTGCTCCCCTTCTCTCCCTCTTCTCTGCAGCCTGATGGGAAGGATGGGAGCAGCCTGATGGAGCTGTTATCTCATGGGAAGTAGAGCATGCACATTCGTTCTAGATAAGGGCGATCAGACCTTAGAAACAGGTGCCTATGAAAGTCCTTCCTCCAATTCTTTGCTGCACATAGCGTGTGGGTTTGCCCACTCTCAACACTTCATGGGGAAACCCAGCAAGATGAGCAGAGTATAAATATAAAATTATTATTACTATTATTATTCATTTTCAATTTTTTATCCTTAAAAAAAATCCTCTATTTTCTTTAAAGAAACAAGACTAAACCAAACACAGAATTAGTTTTATAGCAGCTTTCCAACCACTGCACCCAAAGCAAGTCGGCGGGGGGGGGACAGATTCCTTGTTCCATCAAATGCTCCTTAAATCTTCTGACTATGTCACAAGCGATGGCTGCTAGTGGCAGGTTACGAAGGGCTATGGTCCGATTTTGAAACAGGAAGCACCCAAAGATTAATGGTCAGTGGATCAGGGCCATTTCACACTTTACATAGCAACTAACCCAGGTTTACCACTGCCAAGTACACTCAACAGGAAGTCAGGGGCCAGTCCTGGCTCTCTGGCAAGCATGCAAATCAACTCATGGCTTTTTAAACACCCATTTGTCACATTATATTTGATGGTGTACACTTTAATGCAACAACACATTAAAAGATGTCCAGGCACCAACAGGAGATTTTGATCCTAACCAGTAGTTAATGCATATTATTATTATTACTTAACCCAAACCCAAAGAGATTATGTATATACTGTATATTTGTAAATAAAGGGTTAAAGAGCCCCAAACAAATCTGATGGCAATCCATATCCATCTTCTGCAAACAAGCAGTCCTCCCCGCCCCCCTACTTTGCAGCAGAGTCTGTTTACATTCTGGGTGTGCAAGTTACAATGCGGAACTAAGCAAAGGCCAGCCTCCCTTCCCCATGGCAGACAAGATGAGGCAGGTCAGGGAGGAACAAAAATAACACCATCAAGGCTCTCCATCTATGCATCTGAAAGCTCTTCCCTTCCAGGGAAGCGCTGGGTTTTTGGACAGTGTGTAGGAGGTCAAAGGACTCTGCAGAATGCGCTGTAAGAGTGTGCGGGGAGATCTGGAGGGCTGAGTGCTGCACGCAGAGTGATCTTAAACCCAGCCAGATGGGTGGGGTATAAATAACAAGTTGCTGCTGCTGCTGCTGTTGTTGTTGTTGTTGAAGAAGAAGAAGAAGATCATCATCATCATCTTCTTCTTCTTCTTCTCTTCGGAAATCCCACTTAGTCCAATGAGGTTTACTTCCAGGTAGCGCGGCACAGGCCTACAGCTGTAAATAATGTGCTTCCACTGGCCACAAAGTCCCTGGTTAGACTGCTGCCTAAGGTCTCCATTGATTAGGCGATCACCAACAAGCTGCTAGTTTGCAGACACAGCTCTGCATTTGCAACACAAGCCCAGTAATAATACTGGCCTTCCTTACAGGGTGGCTGTACGAATTTCTGAGAAGACAGTTGCTCAGTAGCATTGTAAAGGTATTTTGCATTTAAGTAACAACCACAGCCACGGCGCCAATTTGGCCAGCCGGCCTGCCGGTTCTTTCAGCTTTGAAAAAGGCAGAGTTTGTGCAGCTGGGTCACAGCCCTGCCTAAGATGAGACCCAGAGTCTCTGGCCTGGACATGATGTTCACTGGGTAGCCTTGGACCAATCCCCTCATCTCAGCCTAGGCTACCTCCCAGGATTGTTGAGAAGACGAGGAGGGCAATCTGTATTTATTTAATTATTGCATTTATATCTCACCTTTCCTCTAAGGAGCTCAAGGTGGCATATATACATCTCTTCCTCTCAATTTTATCCTCACTTCAGGTGAGATAGGTCAGGCTAAGAGTGGGTGGGTTGCCCAGGTTCACCCAGAGAGCTTTGTGGTTGAGTGAGGATTCGAACCCCAGGCTCAGAGGTCCTAGTCCAGCTCTCTAACCACTACACAACACTGGCTCCTATGTATATACAGTGGTGCCTCGCAAGACGAAATTAATTCGTTCCGCAAGTTTTTTCTTCTTGCGAGTTTTTCGTCTTGCGATGCACGGTTTCCCATAGGAATGCATTGAAAATCAATTAATGCGTTCCTAGGGAAACCGCCTTCAGACCAGGTCCGGGGACAGTCTGTCCCCCGACCTCTTCTGAAGGCTGGGGGGGGGGGGAAACAAGGGCTTTTATTCCCACCCCCAGCATTTTAAAAAACCCCGGGACAGCGGAGGACTTCTCCGCTGTCTGGGGCGATCTTAAAATGCTGGCGGGCGGCATTTTAAAATCGCCCGGGACAGCGGAGGACTTCTCCGCTGTCTGGGGCGATGTAAAAGCCCCTGGGAAGGCAGGCAGGGGGGACAAAGACTTTTGCCCCCCGCCCGCCTTCAGAAGAGGTCCTGGACCTCTTCTGAAGGCGGGCGGGGGGCGAAAGTCTTTGCCCCCCCCCCCCGCCTGCCTTCAAAAGCCGTCCGCGATAGCGGGAAGCTCTTCCCTGCTATCCCGGACTGCTTTTAAAATGCTGGCGGTGCGGAGCAAAGCCTTTCGGCCCCCGCCGGCCTTCCTGGACCTCTTCTGAAGACCGGAGGGGGGGAAAGGCTTTGCTCCCCACCGCCAGCATTTAAAAGAGGTCCCCGGAGATTTCCCTATGGGCTTTCGTCTTGCGAAGCAAGCCCATAGGGAAATTCGTCTTGCGAAGCGCCTCCAAAACAGAAAACCCTTTCGTCTTGCGGGTTTTCCGTCTTGCGAGGCATTCGTCTTGCGGGGTACCACTGTAGCTTGTGTGTCTTGGAAGAAGGAAAGGATATAATGGTGAATAATTAACAACACAGGGCAATGTAAAAAACACAGAAGGAAAGTGCTTCAAGTTATATGCCAATTGGTGGTTTTTTGGGGGTGGGGGTGGGAGTTGCTCACTCAGGCAAGTGGCAAAGCACCGTGTGGCTATTTTAAAAGACTTCTCCTTGGTTATTGCTCATTTGCAATAACTAAGCAATTTTGAAATGTAAAGGCAGAGTAAAAAAAAAAGAAATAAAATCTGTCCTTTTCTGTTCCAGGACACATTTCTTCCTCCCAAAGACTTCTGGGAACTGTAGCTTGTTAAAAGTGCTGGGAACTGTAGCTCTGAGGGGCAAATCACAGTTCCCAGGATTCTTGGAGTGGGCATATTTTAAATGTATGATGCATATGCAACCTTGGCCTGTTTTTAACCCCATCATTCTGTTCTGTTTCCACTATGATCTACCAATCTAAAATGCCCCTCAAAATACTTTAGGATGGATAGTAATAGGATTGATACTTTAGGATGGATAGCCAAATCCCAATCCTCACCCCATTCAGAGGTGAGCGAATCAGGTAATTTCTGCACAGGGATTTGAAAAGATCAAATCCCTTGAGCATCACTAGGTAAAGTAAAACTGAGATCTTAGATACTGTTGAAAACTAAAATTCCCTGCCGGCTTCCGTAAGAGAAGGGGAATTTTGTATGAACCCAGTTTGTAAAAAAGAAAGTGTCAACATCCCGTCATAAAGCTGAAGGATCTACATCACCGCTTCTTCAGTGACTCACCATCACAGAGCACAAACTGGAGAGGGGGTTAAAGAGAGGCAGAGAGATCTCTCTCAATATACTGAAGCCTGAAGGATATTTTTACTAAGTTTTCCTTTTTAAAAATCGACTGGCCACAGCACCAGGAAATTCATCAGGTGGCTTTTTCAGGCTTCAGCAAAATCTCATGCTGAATTTGTTCATCATGTTATAATATAAATTGTGCTGTAGAGAGGAGACCCTTCCTGGTTTTATGCTGGAATGCAGAACAACATTTTGAGCTGCAGTTAATGTCACATCTTTTTTTAAAAAGAACTGAACCTAATTCCAAGTTTATAATGAAAGCGGAGTCAGGAATGCGACAGGAAATAAGATCAAAGCAAAGGAACAGCTTCTAGCCTCTTCCTAAAGTATGGGGGGAAGTAGCACGGGAAATAAGCATGTATTCCTATTAGAGGAAGGGCTACAGCTAAGGGGGAAGGGAAGTGTAGCTCAGTGGTACAGCATCTGTCCTGCATGCAGAAGCCCCTGGGTTCAATCCCCAGCATCTACAGTTAAGGCTGGGAAAAGACTCCCTTGCCTGAAACCCTGGTGAGCCACTGCCAGTCAGTGCAGACACTACTGAGCTAGATTAACCACTGGTCTGACTCGGTATAAAGCCACATCATACATTTCATATGCAATCCTAAACCTGCTTGCCTGGCAGTAAGCTTCATTGAGCTCAGCAGGGTTTATAAAGGTAAAGGGACCCCTGACCATTAGGTCCAGTCGTGGCCGACTCTGGGGTTGCGGCGCTCATCTCGCTTTATTGGCCGAGGGAGCAGGCGTACAGCTTCCGGATCATGTGGCCAGCATGACTAAGCCGCTTCTGGCGAACCAGAGCAATGCACGGAAAAGCCGTTTACCTTCCCGCCGGAGCGGTACCTATTTATCTACTTGCACTTTGACATGCTTTCGAACTGCTAGGTTGGCAGCATCAGGGACTGAGCAACGGGAGCTCACCCCGCCGTGGGGATTTGAACCGCCGACCTTCAGATTGGCAAGTCCTAGGCTCTGTGGTTTAACCCACAGCGCCACCCGCGTCCCTCAGCAGGGCTTACGTCTGAGTAAAACACAGTTAGGATTGTGCAGTAAGGCTGCACACTTATCTGGGAGCAAGCCCCCTAGAATACTGTAGTTGTTTACTACTGCATAAATATGCATAGCATTTGATTGTAGGTTATGCCAAAATAGCAAGCTATTGACACAAGTTTGCTTCAGGTACACAATTCATTCAGGCCACAGGGATCGACTTTATTTGGAGAGGTGTGTTGCTTGCTTTTAAGAAGAAGCAGAGAGGATGTACCCTCAGCTGCTGCAGTCCGCTGGGATGCTTTTATGTATTGGAGGGGAGGTTTGCCAACAGCAATAGGAGTTTTGAGGAAGGGAGAGGAGAAAGGAAACCAGAGGCATCTAGTGAGGCTTCTGCAAAGATTATCTGTTCCCTCCCACTGTCCCAGGGGGAAAAAAATCCAGTGTAATGAGATATTGATCGTGGTGATGCCAAGATGGCAGCTCCCCATTTTTGAAAGGTATTTTCCCTGCTGCGGCTGCCGCCACCTCCCACCATTAGGTTGGGCAGCTGCCATTTTGAGTTCCCCCCAGGAGCCTCACAGGTGTTAAGACCAGCAGATGGTAGTTTCTGCTTGGTATTTTCTCAGGCATCAGAAATTGGGGAGGGGGGGAGGCATTATTTATAGCTGGCCCTGGGCTTTGCAATCTCCTCCCTAAAGATACAACCCTTTCTTCTGGCCTTGACACGGTGTATATATAAAGACCTACCCATGTATATTGCCTGCCATTTGTTTTAATCACATTTAAGACTGTATGTTTAAATAGTTGAAACAGGGCCTGGGACTGTGCAATGAAGAGAAAGAAGAATATAATCTAGAACAATGATGATGATAGAATTGCAAGGTTGTAAGGGATTTCCAAAGGTCATGTATTCCGACTCCTTGCAATGCAGGAATCACAGCTAAATAATAATATGTATGTGGATTTCCCCCAAAGTAGCTTCTCTCCATGGCACTGTGGGAAATTTTAAATGGTGGTTTATCAACCCAGCCGTTGTCCCCAGGAAAGCCTGAAAGGCGGGGGCCCTTACGTAAGATGGCATCCAGAAGTGGGAGCTTTTACTGAGCCCCACCCCCTCAAAGAAAAACCCCACCTGGAACTGGCCCTGTATGCTTGTCTTGCAGTTCTAAGCGAGGAGGAGAGATATGAGCTTCCACATTTATCATCCACAATAATCTATAAAAGTGATCAAACGGAAAGAGGAGATTTCATCTCCTCCAGATCATCGCAGCACATTTTAAGAGCAAGGTTGAATGGAGCCAAGTTCAAGCTTTAATTTTAAAAAATTACACATTTAAAAACGGGATTGGCTTTAATTAAGGAAAGCCCACACGCTTCCCACATAATAGAGAGGCCTCCGCAGACCTCACCCACGGGGAGGCAGCAGCTACCCAGCCAGGTGTCCTCAGTTCACTGGCTCAACTGGAAAGTCTACTTGAATAAGAACAGCCAGGCCTCTGACCTTAACAAGAGACGGTAAATTAACCCTTTTCGGCGCTACACAAAAGAGCATAACAGGAAAGAAATCCACAGCAGAGACCTTGACTTTTAATCTACAGCACCTACATTTTAAAACCACCCTGAAAAACTAACCAAGAGACAATCTGCTTAAAATGGAATCCAAGGCTGAGGACACAGCAGCTGACATCAAGTTTTGCCTTTCAAAATCTCCAGCACAAAAACAAAACACCTCTTTGCATTTGGGGAAATTTGGCCACCCAGCATGGGGGAACCCAAGATGGTCCACTGCCAAACTACTTATTTCAAAACAAGATGTCAGGTACCAGGATGAGCTCAAAGTGTGGCACCTCAGCATCTTTTGCAAGGCCATAGAATGGCTTTCTTTCTTCATCATAAAAGTTGTTCTGCCCTTTCCCTGGCCACCAAAAGCCAGCTTGGTATGAACGCAATTGCCTTACTCCAAAACATACATAGGCTGAGACTTTAACAGTTCTTGGAGAGAGATTTTTTCAAGGCTGAGGGACAGTCACAGAAATGGCCGGTCCCTTCCAGCTGACTCCTGCCATGCAGGCTCAAGGCAGTTCATCTTCCGAACTTGATACAAGCCTAGCCCTAAAGGAGGAATCTTTCTTTTCTTCCTTTCTAGTGAAACGCTGCCATCCTAACACACACACGCGCGCACTCCTCCTTGCAAGTAAGCCCCACTGAAACACGCGCGCCTTAAACCCGAGTTTAAGGGCCCCGATCCTGACTCGGTCATTAACTCTTAAACGTCCTCACTTTTCATGATACAGCTTGGGGAAAAGGTAAGAACAGCAGCAAAGAGATTGGCCACCAAAGACTCCTGTCCCGGACAATTTTCTGGGAATGATCCACAAGATCTGGAAAGGGAGCGCAGATGATCCACTCCAATCTCTCCCCGCCTCCTCCCGAAATTTCCCAAACAAGCACTTACCTCCAATTTATTGCTGTACTTTAGGCCTGAAACATACGCCTTCGATGTAGCCCCGGAAGGTGGGTGATAAATGTTCATTTTCCCTTCGCTGGGAAGCCGGTAATCCTTCATATTTAGATTTTTCCCCGCTTTATTCTCTCCTTTTTACAGAAAGTTTACGATAAAGTGCGATGGAGGGGGGGGGGGAGAAGAGAGCGAGAGGAAAGCAAGGCAGGAAAAGTTTCCAGAGAATCCCCACTTTGGAGATGTCCAAAGCAATTCCTGGCTAGATCAGGGAAACAGAAAAGAAGAATCGCGGCGGGAGGGGGCGGGGGCTTTAGCCAGAAGCCATGGCCGGAGCAATCCTCGTCGGCGAGTCGAAAGCAGCGAGCAACTTTCTTGGAAAAGAGAAGGCGTCGTGTTCTTCTTCTTCCTCCCTTGCAGCCTCGAGTGCGACTCCTTCTCCCCGGGGGAGCTGGGGCTTTTCTCCCGGGCGCTGGGCGACTCGCTTCCCCTCCTCCTCCTCTGCCGCTCAGCAACTTCCTTGTGGGGCGCCCCTCCCGCCGCAGGTAGCCAGTTTCAAGGGTGGGGCCGCAGGGAGAGCGCGCACTCGCTCGCACGCGCGCTCCAGGTTTACCTGGGCCTCTTGGCCCCGCCCTCCCAGCAGGTGAACTGAGCAGGAAGTCAGTGTCTCTCTCTCTCTCCCCCGCCCCCCGGTTTCTCTCGGCATCCTTGCGGGGCAGGCGATTGGCTGGCGGCGTGAGGATGCGCACCTGTTTGGCATGCAGAAGGCTCCGGGTTCAAGCCCCCAAGCAGCATCTCCATTCCCCGCCTGGAACTGTGCAGAGGCGCTGCCAGCCAGTGTAGGCAACCGAGATGGGCCAGTGGGGTCTGGCTCGGGGTAAAGCAGGTATGCTGGGAAGAAAGTCCGTTTTACAACTTGGTGCTAACAGTGGCAGGCCTGCTGCCTGATCCTACGCAGGAGAGCCAGTGCTACATATAAGCTAAACAAGCTATAGCTTAGAGCCCCAGTCTCTTGGGGGCCCCAAAAAATGTATAGGGGAAAAAACTGGATGTACATTTCCAAAATATAGATAAAAAACAAACAAAATAAAATAAAATAAACCTACATACGTTTTGTGTTGTGAAGGCTCTTATGATGTAAGTAATGGGCCCCGCATATAGCATATAAGGTAAAGGGACCCCTGACCATTAGGTCAAGTCGTGACCGACTCTGGGGTTGCAGCGCTCATCTCGCTTTATTGGCCGAGGGAGCCGGTGTACAGCTTCCGGGTCATGTGGCCAGCAGAACTAAGCTGCTTCTGGTGAACCAGAGCAGTGCACGGAAACGCCATTTACCTTCCCACCAGAGCGGTACCTATTTATCTCCTTGCACTTTGACATGCTTTCGAACTGCTAGGTTGGCAGAAGCAAGGACCGAGCAACGGGAGCTCACCCCGTCGCGGGGATTCAAACCGCCGACCTTCTAATCGGCAAGTCCTAGGCTCTGTGGTTTAACCCACAGCGCCACCCAAAACAGTGACAATTTGTTGTTGACAAAGGACAGCTGGACATATAAAGGGCCCCATTACCTTCAGTAGCTTAGGGCCTCATCAAACCTCAATCCAGCCCTGAGGAGAGCCTTTCTGGATCAGAGCAAAGGTCCTACTGCTGCAGTTCAATAGTAAATCCCCTCTTCTTGGAGAACTCTGGAACTGTAGCTCTGCAAGGAGACAAGGGAGTCTCCTAACAGCTCTCAGTTCCCAGGATGCTTTGGGAGAAGCCATGGCTGTTTAAAGCGCTTTAAATATATAGTGCATATGGGGACAGTTTCTTCTGGCTTTGCTCACACCAGCACCTAAATAGGTTTTGTTCCTGAACTTGGCCTGCGATAAAGACTGTGACCAATGTTATCTTGCTGCCTTTCAGGGCTTTTACAAGCTACAGTTTCCCAGGATTCTTTGGAGGAAGCCATGACTGTTCAAAGTGGTATGAAACTGCTTTAGATGTTTATAGTGCAGATGTGGCTTATGTGGCACGCACTTCAGAATAAAGGCCCCACATTCTCAGTGCAGATCTCAGATGTCTGTTGATGGGACCAACCCCACAGCCCACCTACGACTGTGTGCCTCTTGCAAAGAGTAATTCCACAACAGTGTCAAAATCCCAGTGGGATCTTAGCGAGGCAGTGTGCTAGCCAGCAAGTTGGCTTCAGGTTCAAAGAGCACACGAAAGAGTGAATCATTGGGAGCGGCAGCCCCAAACAACAACAATCAAGAATTACCCTGCACAGTGAGAATACGCAACAAAGAAATGTGTTACAGAGCAAAAGAGCATGGTCAAAAAAAAGCCAAGGCTGTTGAGCTATCACTCTGGAAAAGGTAGCGGTTGCTACAGGAGACAGGTGTATGTCTCATTTCCTTTTAGGTGTTCAGTATTTGTGCATTAATACATTCAGGAGGTCTCTGGTACACTGCTAGGCCCAGTGCATTCCTTCTCTGGCCTCCATAACAGCTAGGAGACACAGGAAAATTTGTACGGACAAAGTGCTATTAAAGGCATCCAGTTCCTGCTCCCTGCTATATATAATGGTTTTGCTTATGTGCACAGCAGAGTGGGATGACTGAGAGTGGCCATTTTCACCTGTAGAGCCTGTAAACCTCCACTGTGTTTTGTAGATTTTAAGTGCAAATGGTGTTTTGGGGTGGCACAAATGGAAGTGCCGCTCACTAGCAGTGAAAGTCAATCACAACTTCCAATCACAAGCCAAATTAGTGAGTCAGATTTTTTTTAATTGTCTGAAGTCAACAGCCATCACAAGGGCCAAGTTAAGTTATCTTAATTCACCCACGTATCGTTCTCGTTAACCATATCTGAATTAATACAGTCCCACCCCCACAGCAAATAGTGATATATAAACAGCTGTAGCTAAGAAAAAGTGGCCAGTTCTGATCTCTGCCATGCAAACACACAGCAGATAAATTTAGATAAGTTTCTATAGATTCTCTCAGCCTCCCTTCTGCAATACTGAAGAAAAAATAAAATGAAGATCTGGCCTGGCTTCCAGAATGGTTGTGCAGATCACTGAAACCATGGGAAGTTCTTTGAACACTTGAAATTTTCTCTATCAGATGCTGGATACTATTAACAACATGTGATTGCGGCTGCATTTCAGGTTTACAAGGTCTTCCTTGGGTTTTGGTTCCTTTTCACTAGGAAACTGAGGTCACTGGACCATCTTGGCTGAGAGTCCTGGAAGACCTGCTCTCTGCATTGCAAACATTTCCCACCTGGCCTGGGAGGGCAGGGCCCTGACTCCAGCTACAAAAGCTGAGGCTGCTGAACAGAATACTGGGATGGAGTATTGTTTAGGGGCAGGCAGGTTGTTGCTATTAATTTATTGGATCTTTATTTGGCACTTACGATCTATGTAGAAATTTTTCGTTTTGGTTGCATACTTTTGATGTTTTGTTTATTTTCTATGACTGCTTTATGTTTGTAGTTATGTAATTTTTTATGCTGTAAAGCCATCTTGTACATGGTTTTAACTTTGGAAAGGCAGCATACAAATAAAATTGATGATGATGGGTGATGATGATGATGGATAATAGTACCAGAGCCAGGTAGCAAATAATGACTAGATGTTGAAGTCCAATGCATAACGATGGCTCGGGGATGGAGTCAATTACCAGTTGCATGCCTGAACCACGCACTGGAGTGACCCGCCTGTATGAGAGTACAGATGTACTGCGACTTAGGAATCCCGATACAAAAGCACCTGGGGCAGAGCAATTCAAACCCCCAATCCACCATGCTGGGAGCGGCTTAAATAGAGCCAAGGCACCCATCCACCCACCTCTGCCAGCTTCCGCCATCAGAGTCCCACTAGGCTTGTCCATACTGCAGGAGGGCAGGCAGAAGCTTCCACAGGCATCAATCCAATTGGCAGTAGCCAGCAGAATCAGGTCAGCACAGAATTCACTGGATTCTGTGAATGTCCCACTGCAATAAGGTGACAGCAACCATCCTGACTCAGGCCTCTTCACTGTGATAGCCTAGGAGCTGGCAATGCTCAGGGGCAGTTTTCCTGCTCCGTCTACTGGCATGTGCCTGGGTATGCCTTGCTACTGCTGGCCAGGGGTTGGAGTTAGACCCCAGAACAGGCTACACAAAGACTTGGCTAATGGTAACCGAACAATATTCCTCTCAACTGGTGAGGAACACCAAGACTAAGAAATAAGCAATTGGCAGAGGAATTAAAGGAGAGGAGGGACATCATTTGACAGAGGTGTTGGGGATAGCTTGTATTTCAAGCTTTTACCCTTAGAAGTTTAAGGAAATGATGGCGGGATGCCTAATAGAAGGCTGCCCTCACCCCCTACGCAGCTGCATGAGGTTTAAAATCCGCTTTAGGGGCCTGTGTCCTGTTTCTGCACGAAATCAAAGGAGCAGAGAAAGAGGAAAAGAAAGCCTGCTTTGGAGATGGGCAATAGGAATTAAATGAAGGAAAAGGGCAGTAAAAAAAGCTAGCAAGTCAGAAACTGCAAGACTACACAAGCCACAAACTGTGGGAGGAGATAGGAAGGAGTGACCATAAGCTGTGGGAGCCATTAAGTCATGGAAAAGGCTTGTAGCGCCACCTGGTGCCTCGCTGACCTCAGTGACCTGCATGTCCGTGCCTTGCAGTGTATTGAGGGCATGACGCTATAAGGCGATGGGTGGGTTAACTTCCTCAGATTTGCAGGAGAGGCTCTTCTTCACATCCTGAAGGTGAGCAGCTGGAAAGTGGGAGAAGGCCACTGAGAGAAGGAGTCCTTGGCAACTCCTAGATTACGCCTGGAACCCTGCCTCTTGGGAGGTACAGAGTTGACACTTTCTCTTTTAGTTTTCTGCCAGCTGCTGGAAGACAGTTTTCATCCCAAGAAGCATTTACCTCATTGGGCTGATGGGAGTTTTACTGCACTTCTAACCCACCTCTAATTTTACCTGCCAACTGTTCTCTGTTTGATTATTATTTTTTTAAGTTACCTACAGCACTTAAGAACAGTGGAAAGGCAGGGGTATAAATGCACCTGACAAGTAAATGTGGGTTTAAAAAGACAGCAAAAAACCACAGAGGAAAGGACTAAGTTTGTCCACTTTTGCTTTAGGCAGTTGGACTGGAAGGGATAGGCCAAGTTAAATGCCCAGTCAGCTTCCAGTGAAAAATATCCTTTAATTAGTTAACCAGGAAATCAGGGTCAATTCAAACATACACAATTTCAGCTTCTACTGGCCAAAACTTCCCTCTGTCAAGTCCCAAAGTAGCTGTGCCATGTTACTTCAAGACAGAACACTCCTGAACTAGACAACAATCAGTACTTTGCAATCCTGGAAACTGAGTAAAGTAACTTACAGCATTCTATCGTTACACTTCTTTTTCGTAAAATAGGAAGAGGAAATGGTAAGTCACAGCATGTGAGCACCAGACGGCACAGTCTCTCCTTCTTTGATTCTGAATGTAGCAGATGCTGTTAATCAAGAGGGCTATAAACTTAGCTGGCCTTAAAAACGATAAATGGCAGGTGTTTGTCAAATTTATCGGGGGGGGGGGTGGACACCCAAGAGTAGCTACCTCAACAACTGAAAGGCCTTACCAAATAACGGGTTTAATCTCCTTTAATATTATTCTGTATTTTGCCCCTGTTGTCTCATGTTTTGTGCATGAATAGCAGCCCTGGAATCTTGCCTCTACTTTGTTCTAATAAGCACAATTTGCTCACTTTTAAAAAGGGAAAAACTGAAACTGACAATCTGTTTATTATTCCAATGCTGCAGAGATAGCATATAAAAAGTATGTGCATATGTGTGGGTGTGTTGAGCAATAATTTTTCCCCATTAGTGTGTAAATGTTCCTAACTAGATAAAATGCATTTTGATAAGAGATTCAGTTAACAATAGAAAAGACAATAGTGATAATCAACATCAGTAAAATGAATTTATATGAAGAGAGCTTGGTACACGGTGTCAAGCTTTCTTTAGCTTTTCATTCCAAAAGGTGACTACCCCGTCACAGAAAGTCCAAGGTGTTAAGCTTCTCCTGGGGAGGGGTTTGCTTTTGGCTCTTTTTCACAACCAGTTTAGAATATCCTCTTCTCTTTCTCTCTAGGCCTTCTTCGAGTATCTCACATAATGGTGAGCATTTCACATAAGGTCAATTTTATACCACCTTATATAAATGCTTATATAAATGCTTTGATGAGGATAAAGCAGTATAGGTGAAGTTTATGCACAGAGAGGGAAGGAAAGTTGCCAAGAAACTCTTAGTTTTTAAAAAAACCTGAATGAAATTATCAAATAAACAGGTGAAAGCTTAGGCACCAAATATTAAAAATCCAGCATCGGAACGTCCATAAGAACCACCCTGGAAATGATAAAACTGAAGTCCGGCGCAATATAACTTGTCCATTCCTTCTAAGACCTTCTTGCCTTAATTCAGCAGGTTTCTTTGAAACTTACATTCTGTTAGGTTGAAAATTAAAAGAGACCAGCCTTTCTGAGCGGATGGCTGGGTCCAGCAACTTAACATGAAGGTGTTAAGGTTATTAAAATGCAGCACTCCAGGAGGCTTGTGTTAGGGGTTCTGCTTATTCTGACAGAAACCAAACGACGGGCATTTCCCACAAGTGCTTCCAAAACATCAGGAACCAACCTGTGGGTAAGTAGAGTCTGACTCTAGCAAGCCCTAGTTGGGTGGAAAAAGAATAAGAGGGCTGGAGTAACTCTTGCAAAATTACAGCTTGCCGTTGAATTTACTGATCTGGTGGCTGTTTTGGAGATGGCGCTGCTGTCACGACAACAGTGGAGACTGCTTTTGTAGAGCCAGACACTGTTCCCTGCTGGAGATGGGAGGCTGGGAGTGTCTGAATTCGCACCTGTGCAAAACGGTATGCAGAAGGAAAGAAAATACATTTAATCATTCAGTTCAGCCTCTGCCACGTTGCAGAAACATAAATAATACTGGGAACTGAACTGTAATCAAGCAAAGCCCTCCACTCCCATCTTGCCCTTGTCTTCAAGTTACCAGTTCCAATGTTTCAGCAAGTGTATTCGTAGGACCCACACACACCCCACACCAAATTTCAGCTGCTTACTTGAATTTCAAAAATGAAAAATAATCAGAACATTTGTGTGGTACAATGATGTTGGGACGGTGCCATGTCAAGGCAAAGTCCTGATGCAACAGAGATAAGGGGGAAATGAGATACAGGCCTTACCTGTGTGGCCTGGCCTTGTTGCTGCAGCTGTTGTAGCTGCTGTGCGGTCAGGAAGCTCACTGGCTTGTTCCCAGCAATCAGTTTCGTCCCAGCTGGCATGGTGGTGAGAATGATGTTTCTACCCAGTCCGCTGATACTATTGGAAGAAACCCATTAAGAAGTTAGTGGTGACACAGTGGGGCTGGATCTTGCTGAGGTGCCTCTTGCATAATAGCAGAACTTATAAAGTGTGTTTGTACCACATTGGCCTTTCAGTACTGGTCAGAACCACCCTCAGGCTCTGAATATGCTACAAAAATGTGTCTAAACGCAATCCTGTGCTCAGGATTAACCACCAGCTGCACTTTTTACCCTTCCCCTTCCAAGGGGTGGCTGCAGAATATCTGCACAATTCCATGCTGCTTTAGAGGCGAACTGCCTATTGAGTAGGAAAAACAACCAAGCCTTCCTTTGAGCTTTTAAAAGGGCGTCTTGAATTTGTGTAAAAAACCAGCAGGGACAGATTTTCCATGCTTATAAACAAAACACTCCCACCTGCCAACATCTGTAAACCAAGCAACTGTCAAAGCCACAGCTAAAAGGGCAGGCTGAAAAGTTGGCAACCCCAGAAGGTGGGTATGTGAGGTATCCAAATCGAAACCACCACCAACACTGGTAAACTCATCGGACACTAGTTGGATTTGGGAAGCACGACTCAGTAATGTCCATTAGCACTTCCTACAGGCAGAATTTGTTTGACTCATTTTCTGTGACTAAGAGGAAATTTTCAAATTTGAGTGCTTTCAAGTCCTTTTGGCTAGGCCTTCCATTAATATAATTGTGATCTGCAATAGTAATCCTCCTATGTTACTCACTTGGCCCCAAGGTTGCCTTTGATAATGGGGGTCGTCATTACACTCTTGCCTTTCACAGGCTGGCTTATGACGGAGAGGGGCACTGTGATACGGGCAGGCAGCTTCCCCTGGGAAAAGAAGCATCAGACACAGAAATTATAGAGGTTCAGCAACCACCTCTCTGCCACACAGTTACCAAGAACGGGGGGAAAGGCCCTCCCCCAAATTAAAGTTTTCAGGATGCTGAGGGATTCCCAAAACACATACACAGTTGTTGCTAATGGCATTCAATGCTCTTCCATAAGTCAGAGCCTACTTAAGACAGACAAGGTGGCATCCCCACTTAGAAATGGATGCTTGTCAATCAAGCTTATCCTACCAAAAAACAACATGAATCATAGAATTGTAGTGTTGGAAAGGACCCAAAGGGTTATCTATCCCTTGCAGGAATGACTTACTACCTGGGAGGTGGAGACAACTGTGGTGCTCACTGGAACCTGTCGCATAGTCGTAGTCCCTGTTCCTATTGTTATAGGCGTCCCTGCCCCCCCTGACACAACAGCAACCGCCTTGGACACAGAAGCTGTCATGGTTGGCAGAGAAACAGCAGAGGTGTGGACTGTGCCAGGGACGCTCACAGATGAGGCAGCGGTCATCTGCTTGGCATGAGTGGCCACTGTAATGGTCTGCCCAGCTTTTGGTGGCATCACCCCCATCCCCTGCACAATCCTTATCGTGGCAGCTGGCTTGGCTTCAGTGGATGCCACCGTAGTGATGGCCTTGCCCTTCTGGTCTGCCACAGTCATGCCCAGTGCAGGCATCAGCCGGAATGCAGAGCCAGTGGACTCCACAGTCTTCAAGTCAGGAGTAACTTTGACCACTGTGGGCCCAGCTGGGCCCGGTGAGGCAGAGGTGGGCGTGCTGGTCTTGGCGGGAGAGTCGGAAGACTGGATGGGGCTGGAAGTCACACGCAGAGTGGCCGAGATGCCCTTGCCGGCAGAAGTGTTGCCAGTGGCTGCAGCAGTGAAGAGGTCTTGCGTCAGTTTGACAGTGGTGACTTGGGACTTGGCCAAGGTGGCCATCATGTCAGGAGTAATGCGGAGAACTGTCTGTCCCTTTGCATCAGTGGTGATCGAGGAGGGAGGCAGGCGCAGAACGTCCTTGCCTTGGATGCGGAAGTTGGAGGCGGTAAGTGGGATGCTGCTCCCAGGCTGGCTTTTCATTCCTAGCTGTCCGGTAATAGCCACCTGTAAGGAAAAATGGATTGTGCTGAATATCTCTCTTGCACATTTCCGAGGCAGAATGCTATACAGCACTGGGTGCATGGATGAATGCCAAGCTCCATTAAAGAGAGACAAGGCATGCCGAACTAAGCTACTAGGAAAGGGCAAGATTTTCAGCAGGTGCTCACATGCCCATGTATATCTTGCCAGCCATAGCATTTTGGGCAGGGACCCGTTGGTATTTTATAAGCTTAAAGTCATCGTGCTCAGCTTGTCAGCTTCTCAAGGGCATCTGGCTGGCCACAGCTGGAGTCAGAACACTGAACTCACTGGACTCAAATCTGCTCAGCATAGGCTGGCTTTTATACTCCAAAACCATTTCTCAGTATGGTACAGCTCCTCACCTGTTTGATGATATTTTGGCCAGCTACGTTCTGGAGGACTGTGGTGGATGAAGAGGAAGAAGTTGAGGAGGAGGAGGAGGATGACGACAGAGACACAGAGGAGGAGTTGGGGGCAGAGCTGCCTGGAGAACTGGTCACTGGCTTTGGGGCAGGGCTGAGGGCTGCCGAGATCCCTGTCCCAGCAACACTGACTGGTCCTGTGACAGAAACTGTTGGCCTTTGCACCTGGACTGGGCTGGTCTGAGCTTTCACTGTGACAGTGCTGACAGCCTAGGGACAAGAAAAAGTAGATGTCGTCAAGGTGGTTGTCTTTTTGCCTATTCGGTGCAACACCCTTCTATTCAGTTTCATGATGCCCTAACATTATTAGAAATCCTGAGACAACAGTCCTCACCCTTGAAGAATTAACTACTGGGGATACTCTTTCCAGACACTTGTCTTTAAATGCTCTTTAAAACCTATTTTATTCAGGAATGCTCTCTCTTCCAATCACGCTCTCTCTGTACACTTACATGGCTTTCCTTCAGTTCTAAACTGCCCATGGGATTTACTTGCTTGCAAAAAGTATGATGTGTCTTAAGAGATGACCATAGGCCATAATTCACATAATTCAGATGGCAACTGGGGAAGAAGACTGCTAATCCTTACTTCTGGCTAACTCCACAGAGATGTCCCTCACCTGAGGCAGTGCTTTGGTTTGTGCAGAAGTGGAAGGGGCATGGACCTGAGGAACAGGTGCTGGTGGGGGCTGTTGCTGCTGCTGGATCACTGGTGGGGCTGGCTGAGACACAGGTGGGAGGCTGGACTGTGTTGTAACCACTCGAACCTGTGGGAGTCCTGAGGAAGATGTGTGGCTGGCCACACGAGGAGGGGGGGTTTGCTGAGGCCCAGTTTGTGCTTGGGTACTTTGTGCCGTGGAGAGCAAAGTCCCCAGCTGCGGCATGGTGGGAGATGACACCAGAAGGATGCTGTGAATAAGTTGAAAAGAGTAAGTTGATTAACTTAAAAGCACAAGTTTGTTCTAGAACAGGCCAGCAATCAGCAAAGTTTTCACTATTTTGCTTTAAGCTACCAAAATCAATCAAGGATTTGAAACAGTTATTGACAGGTAATAATTTTAGCTGAAACCAAGCAATAAATAGCTCACTGAACAGATAATTGCAAGACTACATAAACAGATTTTTACAACTGATTTGCAATATCTATGTGATTTTCACCTTCCCTGCCCCACTCAGGCAAGTAATCCAAGTTGAATGGTTTTGCTAATATAGTCTTCCTTTTTTGTACCACTTGGGGGAAGGTTCACTTGTGGAAGATTAGGATAGCAGACTGGCTGAATTTCTTTCTTAACTCCAGATGGTCCTAAAGCAACCTCCAACTATTTCCCCTCCTCACTAGAGATATCTATCACCCAAATCCTGTCAACAGTTGCACCCCTGCTTTTTGCAAAGACAGGGAAAGGATTTACCTTTGGTTGGGTTTAGCTTGCTCTGATGCAACGTTTGGCAAACTCTTGTTAACCACGGAGACTGGCGGTGGTGAGATGGGCATTGCTGGCAGCGGAGGGGCAGTGGGTGTCACCGGAGTCACAGGGGTTGGTGGCATGCTGGAATCACTAAGGCTCAGCTGGCTAGGCTCAGAGGCACTAGTAGCCACTTTCACTGAACTCTCCTTGCTACTGGACTTCTGCAAAGGCAACAAAATAGTGGGCATCAATGGGGGCAGGGTGGGGGTGGAAACGCACTAAGCCCAGACAACCCTGTGTGAGTGGGAAGAGGGCTGTTTAGGGATAGACCAGAGCTTTCCTTGAGTCTATTGGTGATAATTAAATAAGCCCTTGAGATGAGATTGGGCAGCAAGCCTATTCAACCAAAACAGTTGACAGTCTAAAAATCTGTGCCCCATGTATTTACATTGAGCAACTTACTATCTTTGCAGGAGGTTTAGACTTCTGCTGAAGGGCTTTTCTAGCTTTAGCTGCAGCCGCCTGAGCCTGATGAATCAGCTCTGCAAGGAAGAATAAGGAAGGGTTCTCAAACAGATGCTAACTGCCCACCTACGTAGCCAGCTTCTCTTTTTCCTTGAAGTACACTTCTTCTTCCAAGAATTACTACTCTGTAATCAATAGAAAACATACCAAACTAGATAATTTGCCAGCCAGGAAGAGGCAGGTCTTGCATGAAATGCATGTTTATGACATTTTCTGTAAATGTGTCCCCTGAAGGAGGCTTTTATGCCTTTCAATTTGAATGATGAATAAGAGAAAGTGATTGCTGTTCAGTCAGGAACAAGAAGCAAATTACACGTTCCATCTCCATAATGGCAAAATTTACAGTAAACAGGACAAAACTTGTTTATATCTCATTTTTACTAGTTGGCAAGGATTTTAGTTAAATACACGTTTAGGGGGAAAAATACATACTAAAATTGGATATGTATCTGTGTGTGTATATATGTGGGTACCCTAAAGCCGTGTTTTCCAACCTTGGGTCCCAGCTGTTTTTAGACTACAACTCCCATCATCCCTGACCACTGGTCCTGCTAGCTAGAGATGATGGGAGTTGCAGTCCAAAAACAGCTGGAGACCCAAGGTTGGGAAACACTGCCCTAAAGCATGAACAACACCCTATACCCTTGCACAATCAGGTTAGCCCAAGTAACACATGTGGGGATATAGGATCCTTCTCCAGGACTGGGAGTTGAACTACACCTCACCCCCACCCTGTTCCTGAATTTGTAGAATGCTGTGTGAGTTTTTGAAATGGGATTTTAAAAATTCAGCACCAGTTTTCTTCCTCATTTAAGGCAAGGCCACCTCTATCCATTATATTGCAATCTGGTTGCTGTAAGGCCCTCCAGCGAACACCCACCAAACTCCTCTTCACTCCTGTCTCGATGTAGGTATATCCATAGCTTACGTCCAATATCATATTTCACACAGGGATCCTTCTCATAATGCAATCGATCCAGTGCACCACTCACCACAGTGTTAACCTGAGAACAGAATTCACAATTAAATGGAGGATGCAAAACTGATCAGCTCAGAATCATCATAGCAAATATATTTTGCACATGCAGGAAAGAAGAAAAGGGGCGTGACAATTAGAAGCAAAATGGATGTCTAAAATAGCCCCATACTGAGATGGTAAATCGTCTGAGAAACATACATCAAGCTCTCAGTCGATCTAGATCAAAACAGACCTCCACGCGTTACCATGTATAGCTTCCTCGAGTGCTGTATTTCTACAACAAAGATGACAGCACCTGCAGGTGAAGTGTATTATACACATCACTACCAAAACTGTTGTTTCAGTGTTCAGGTGTCATTACAAAAAAAAGCACTGCCAACTCCATAAGTTCATAGAATCATAGAGTTGGAAGAGACCACAAGGGCCATCGAGTCCAACCCCCTGCCAAGCAGGAAACACCATCAGAGCACTCCTGACATATGGTTGTCAAGCCTCTGCTTAAAGACCTCCAAAAAAGGAGACTCCACCACACTCCTTGGCAGCAAATTCCACTGTCGAACAGCTCTTACTGTCAGGAAGTTCTTCCTAATGTTTAGGTGGAATCTTCTTTCTTGTAGTTTGGATCCATTGCTCCATGTCCGCTTCTCTGGAGCAGCAGAAAACAACCTTTCTCCCTCCTCTATGTGACATCCTTTTATATATTTGAACATGGCTATCATATCACCCCTTAACCTCCTCTTCTCCAGGCTAAACATGCCCAGCTCCCTTAGCCGTTCCTCATAAGGCATCGTTTCCAGGCCTTTGACCATTTTAGTTGCCCTCCTCTGGACACGTTCCAGTTTGTCAGTGTCCTTCTTGAACTGTGGTGCCCAGAACTGGACACAGTACTCCAGACTGACCAGAGCAGAATACAGTGGCACTATTACTTCCCTTGATCTAGATGCTATACTCCTATTGATGCAGCCCAGAATTGCATTGGCTTTTTTAGCTGCTGCGTCACACTGTTGGCTCATGTCAAGTTTGTGGTCAACCAAGACTCCTAGATCCTTTTCACATGTACTGCTCTCAAGCCAGGCGTCACCCATCTTGTATTTGTGCCTCTCATTTTTTTTGCCCAAGTGCAATACTTTACATTTCTCCCTGTTAAAATTCATCTTGTTTGTTTTGGCCCAGTTCTCTAATTTGTCAAGGTCGTTTTGAAGTGTGATCCTGTCCTCTGGGGTGTTAGCCACCAGTTGGGCTACAGCTTTATCACTCTCGTAAGCTATGGAATTGTAGACCTTAAAAATCAATCACAAGGTGCTTCTCCATTCAATAGGAGAAATTCTCATCAGAGAGGAACGCTGAAAAGAAAATGCCTCTGTGCTCTCCCAGTTTACCTGAGCACTGGTGACATCAGGAGCGAGGAATTGAGAGTCTTTAAGCAGCTCACAAATCTCAGCACGAGTTCCCTCTCCATTAGGAAGACGGGCAGCAGCATCCCTAACTGAGACAGCAAAAAAGATCAAAGCATTGTGAAGACCTCAGCTGACACAGAGACTGAAGTAACACTTGAACCATTCAGGTTTCACTCACTGTGTGGGTTCCTAACTTTAACTTAGGGCTTTATACCAATTGAACACTAGCTCTGGATAGCAGTCCCACACCCTGAAGAAATCCTCAAGGTCATTGGCTACTTATCACATAGAAAAGCAGCTGGATTTAAGAATAAATCTGGGCTTCCTTGCTGCTCATCTTCTGCCAGTGTTCTCATTTCATCTTGGGCTGGGCTGTCCCAAACCCTGCAATATAGCTCTCTACCAGAACAATAAGAATGTCTCCTGTTTCTGTTTCTCTTCCTCTCTCTCTCATTCTTCCATTCATTCATTCATTCATTCATTTATTTATTTATTTATAATACCCCGCCCATCTGGCTGGTTTTCCCCAACCACTCTGGGCAGCTTGTAGTACATATAAAAACATTGAACATTAAAAACTTCCTGATATAGGGCTGCCTTCAGAGGTCTTCTAAAAGTTGTGTAGTTCTTTATCTCCTTGACATCTGATGGGAGGGCACACACACTGTGTGTAATCATTCCCTCAAACAGACTGAAAGGTTTCTGCCTATTTTAAGCAAGTTTAACAAACTTTTCTTACTTGCAGGCTTTCCAAGGACATGCTTATTCCACACCACACGTTGTTCCTCCCTCTGTTCCCTTCTTGTGTTATGCTGTAACTCGGTCCCTGTTAATCCTGGCTACAGAAATTCCTCATGGACTGTGCTTCCTACATGGAACAACCAGGCTGAATCCCTTGCATCTCCCATTCCAAAAAGGCAGCAGGAGAGGGGACAGGCCTCCAAGAAGCCACTGGCATTCAAAGTAGGCAATACCAGGTTACAGGGACAAATGTTCTGACCTGCTATAAGGGAGCTTCGTATCGTCAGCTTTTTCACTGCAATCTTTTTCTCTAAACCATGAAGCTGCCCTATGCAGTGTCAGAACATAAGAAGAGCCCTGCTGGATCAGACCAAAGGCCAATAGCATTCTGTTCTCAGTGTCCAGATGCCTATGAGAAGCACAAAGCAACACATGAGCGCAACAATATCCTTCTGCAAGCACCTGGCAGTCAGAGGCATCTTGCCCAATACTGGGGATATATATAGTCATCGTGATTAGCACCCACTGAACATGGTGGCTATGTCTTAATTACTTCCAGTATCAGAGGCAACAGGCCTTTGTATACCAGTTGCCAGGGATCACAAGAAACAGAGTGCTATTACCTGTCTTGGTCACTATTGCCAGCAGTGGCCACAAAGGTCTTGGGTGGAAGTCTTCCTAGTCCTACTTCCAAGGGTCTTTTAAATGGAAACACCATTAATTGAACCTAGGACCTTCCTTTATTTAGGATAATTTTTCCCCCTCGTCAGTGTCTAATTCTCAAGGTGACTAACATAACAGTTTATCATTGTGAACAATTAAAGTGTGACCCCGCTGCACTGCTGTTTCCTCTCTTCTTACAATCTATTGTCACTGCGAACCTAAAAAAGACTGTAACGTGTTGAAATATCTCTCTCTCTCTCTCTCTCTCTCACACACACACACACACAGAGAGAGAGAGAGAGAGAGAGAGAGAATGAATGAATGTAAACTTACCAAGAGACAAGATGGTGACATATGCAGGCCTGTCTGATCGCAACAGAGAATGTTCTCGGGCTTTGTTCAGAGAAGTTTCCTTGTCAAACACACCCTTCACAGGGCCGACCACTGACTCAAAGCCATGCATGCGGAAGGTGAAGGCCTTGTGGGGCTGGCTGTACCTGTAACGTTCCTGCACATGTCAGAGAAAGAGAAGTGCTCAGATGAGCAAGAGATTGAAGGGCAAAAGAACAGAGCAGGTTTCTAGATAAGCATCTATGGCTAACACGTAATGTGAATTGAGTTAATAACAAATGCTTAGGGGAAGGCAAAGATTAGGAAGGGCAACTGCTTATATTTCAGTCATGTATACTGAGGAGCATATAGGCAGCAAACCTCTTTATACTAAGCATTAATCCATTAGTTTCGAGCATTTCTCAGTTTTGCATTTTCAAATATTAATGCTGGTGAGATATAATACTGATAATATTGGTAAAGACAAATGGAGGAGAAATGTGTATATCTTTCAGCCCAATTATTATTATCCTGCCCCCCCACCCGAGCCTCCACATCTCTAGTTACAAGCCAGTATTATCTAATGTCTGCATAAGAAGTTATAAAGCCCGACAGCTCATGTGGAATCTCTTATTGCTGCAAAGATCAAGGCTTAGCCTACAGTAATGAGCAAGACTCAGCTAGGTGATGTAACGTAGCCAGCACATACAATGCAACTACTGGGACATTAGTATTGAGACCTTAATGCTACGAAGCAAAACAATGTACATGAGAACATAAAACACAATCTCTGTGTGTTTTTTGGGTTGTCTAAATGTTTATATGCTTTTCTGCTAGCTAATTTTTAAGCACCCTCTTGTCCAATGGTGTGCTGGTTCCTTTTTTTGAACATTTAAGAAGACAGGTTGAAAAAAGGAGAGAAACTGAAATGAAATAAAGTTATTTGTCATTAAGAATTTCTGTTTCTTCTGACTGTTACTGATGCAGGTGAATATTTTACTCAGAAAATGGACTACTTAAGCTGAAAAGCAAAATATGTATAAATTGGAAGGCAGGTATTTTAAATGATTTTATAGGTTTAAATGTTTTCCACCCGCCCTGTTGTATCTTTGTAAACTACTTAGAGACTATTGCAGTTAAGCAGTGTATCAACTGTTTAAATAAACAAATAATAAAATAAAACTTCCCCATCAAATCCTGGCAAAGCATAGGCAATGCATGGGACAAAATGTGTGTCATCCTCACCTGTTCCTGGAAAACACGTTTCTCTTCCCCAGTGCTAGGCCGAACTACGTAGTCAGTCCTTCTGAAACAAACAACAGCATGAGGTTGGAGTGCATACATCCACCTTCCCCAACATGGTTCACTCCAAACCTGATCAGAACCCTTCAGAGTCAGATCCCCAAACTAACTAAAAAGATGGTTGTGAGAGAGAAGGGGAGAGGAAGGAAAATTGTATCCAGAAGGTACATACTTTTGAGTGTTGGCGCTGTCCAAGTAACAGAAGAAGAAAAAAAGAATCTAGCAACTTGGATTACCTCACAAGTTCTGCTAGACAATTTTTGCAGCACTTCTTTAAAAATTACAAATCAGCTTTCTAGGATTTACCTTTTGTCATTATAAGACAAAAGGTCATGATGCAAGGAGCAGCATGTTATTCAGACCTGAGCAAGATAAAATGTAATGTAGAAAGGAGATTAATACTTCTTGGCAAGTATGCATTCATTTGCTGCTAAATGCTGAAATTCTTTTGGCGAAAGCTTTTTAAAGCAAAGTACAGCTAGCTACCCTATGCAGCAGTTAATATTTGGAAGTAAAAGGCTGCCCAACACTGAAATTATAGGGAGAATATATGGGAAGAGTGTAATTGTCCAATGCACACTCAGTATTCCTGCCAACTTCCTCCTGCCTCTGGTATGATCAGTACAAGCCAAGATTTTACAGTAAGAAATAAACTAAGACAGATGCAAGAGAAAGGAGCAGAATCCAGCTCATTTCTCAATATTTATTGACTGGAAAAATGAACCACACTTCAGAACAATGTAATTCACACATTTGAGTAACAGTTAATGTTGAGCTTTCTTTTTAGACAACTTGTTTGTTTCACATTAACTGATATAATAATCTTTGTAATAAAATTCAAAATAGGAAAAATAAGTGTAACCCTAACTAACACTTGAGCAGATTTCTGAACTGAATATATACTTACACTCGGGGATTAGGTGTGGTGGCATCTGAGCTGTCTTCGTTGTCCTACCAATGAAAGAAAGATTTTTGTCAGCACATTGGACAAGCCAGCTGGGATGCTGCCACATTCCTACAAATATCCTCTCTCACCTTGAAGAAGATTTGGTCTTTTGTCTCCAGCCAGAGCTGGAAGAGTGCTGCCAGCTCCTTCTCGTGGTCTTGTGAAGAGCCTAAGGTGAGAACCGAAAAAGAGGAAAGGAGAGTTGTTACCAACTGCTGATATCTGCGCTACAGTAGTGGTACTAAAGATGACGTCGGGTGCACTCATCTTAGCCAAGGCCTTTATGCAAAAGGACATTAAGCAAAGGCCTTTCAATGCATTCCCCCTTGCAATGTCCCAATTGTGACAGGTGGGCATAGTGTGACTACAGTTGCTGACTCACATGCTGTGCTGCATCCCAGTTGCCTTCCACTTATTGGAGGGCTGAATGTCTGCAGCACAGAGTTTTTTGACTCCTGGAAGACCCCTGTACTGCACAGAGTCCTAAACTGCACAGGGAGCCTCCACCAGTAGAACTGATATCCCAGCACAGACATTCAACTCCAGTGCACTGAGGCAGCCAGGAGCACAGTGGAGTGGTCAGCAAGTGTGTCTTCGCTCTTGCTTGTCATACAATTGGAATTGGGATTGCACTGATACATCTCAAAGAAGTCTCCCAGTCCTTGAAGCTGATTTAAAGCCCTGGCCGTGACCGAGAAGGAGGTGAAAAAATAGGGAAAGCAACATTTATTTGCCTCTTAGTAGACAACTGGATGGCAACATAATGCAAGATCCATGCAAGATAAGTTTTTTTAAACAGACACACACACAGTGATTCTACATAGTCAAAAGTATACACATAGGACTATATAGCTATAAAGGTAGTAATAGAGGATGAAGCAGAAGATGTTCAGCCACTCCAGCTCCAAATGGAAGCTAAATGCCTCAAGAGAACAGCAGGCAAGACTTATTAACAGGAGGGGACAGAGAAGCAAAGTTACTTTACCTATCAGTTTCCACTGCTGAGTTTTCTCTTTGAATTCAACAAATGGAGAAAAACTGGAAGGAGCATCTGTAATAAAAGATACCGTAATGCTTCATATGTTTAGACATTACTGGGATACCCTTTGTCTCTAGTTGTCTCCTGTAGAATGGGATAGTCAACTGTTGGCTATTGGTACACCTTATTCTAAAGTATGAGACAGTTTTAGTGGAATCAGTTTGTTCATTAGTGCTGTGATAAACACCACCAGAAGGCTCTGTGCAGCTAGGTACCTAGAGCTCTGTCACATACATCCATGAGGTGTCTGCATTCCCCTCTGCAGAAGCAGTCAGGGCATGGGAGAGCAAATGCTCTTGTCCAAAGCTTTGTACAAGGGTTTGAATGAAATCATCACCTCTGGATTTCAGTTCACTTTTCTTATGCGATGCTGTTTTGCTAAGATGGAAATAGCCCTTCCATGTACAGAAGTGGCTGGGCATATCTGAACCCAACCTATCGTTTCCAAGAGCCACCTTGCCATGACAGAACAGAAGATGTGGGGCTGCAATCAATGTAGTCACTGTGCAAGTGGAACAGCTTTCACTTGTGCAATGGAACTTTCCCCTCTCCTTCCCCCATGCACCCACACAATCCGTTCTGAGGGCTCCCCATACCATTTGGAGCTGGTGGTGGGAAGGAATTCTGTTGTGCAAGCAGAACTCATTCCATTCAAGCAATTACTTCACTGGATTCAACTCAAAGATACAACAGGTTGCTGGCTATCTTTGCTTACTAAGTGGTTTTGAATTAAGTTTTTCAGGAACAGAATCAGATGTTGCATCAAGGTTAAAGGGAACAAATTTGGAAGATAACAATTTGGATATCAAGAAATGTATCCCTTCTACAAAAAATTATCATTTCACATCAAGTGGCTACCATCATAAATAAGGAGAACAGGAAGAAAGGGCTGGATCTAAGCCATCTATGACACAATGCAATTTTATAAGCAATAGCTGTTCACAGGCCATGACAGATAGCCAACTTACTTCATTCTTGGCACAGCTCAAGAAGAAAAAACCCTGAAAAAAAGTGGGACTTACCTCTGCTGTCACCTGTGAGATACTGCAGTGCAGGCAAAACGAGTTCTGACCAGTTGGGGGCGAAGGAGAACCAACTGTTTAATGTGCTGGCAGGGGAAGACTGCCAATCCATGACTTTATCCTCAAGCTGAGCAGAAGAAGGGAGGGATGGTGATAATGAGAATTAATAGTGAAATCCCAAACCATCTTGGAAATCACAACTGAGACAGAAATACTTTAATCAATAAATATAAATAAAGCACTTCCAAATCAAAGCACAGCAGATGGAATCAAAAAGACTGCAAATCCACAGAAATGAACTATCTAATGATGCTTGAAAACCATAGTTTTGGAAGGATCTCTTGGTGGGGACAAAAGGAAGGACAACAAATACAAAAAAGAAACAAAAGATTGTTTTAACAAATGAATAGGCACCAATCTAAATGCTCTTAGGCTAAACGTGTCAACCTAGAAGTAAGGCCCACTGAATTTGATGGGATTTACTCCCACTTAAGTGTATAAATAGGGTTACATCCTAATCCATCCAACTCCCAACTCAAGAAAGATGTCCAGGAAAAACTCTTACCACTGAGAGACTAGCAGGGCCTTCTAGAAGCAGAATCTCCAGAAGCAGAGAAAAGAAGCTGAAGGATATTTCATTTACTCCAAGACACGGCTTGATATCTTCAAGAGGCCTTTGATAGAAGATGAATTGGCTTTAACTGAATTGGTTTAACTGAATTTTGAGAATGAGGAGGCTTAGCATATCTACCTGCTTCTTTCTTTGTATTCAAAGTACTTTCATGTACAATATTTCAGCAATCTTACAAACAAACCAGTAAGACAAGAGTGAGAAACCTGTGGCCTGCCTCCAGATGTTGCTGAACTCCCATCATCCCTGACCACTGGCCATGGTGGCTGGAGCTGATGGGAGTTGGAGTCCAACAACATTTGGAGGCCCACAGGTTCCCCAACGCCTGCTGTAAGAGATAGTAATACTGACCTATTTTCATGAAACAATTTTTTAAAAGGGAGGTTTAAAGCCAATATGGAGTTGATTAGCTTAAGGTTATCTAATGTATTTACAGCTTAGGCAAGTTATGACTCTGTCTTACCACCAGAAGGCAACAAAAAGGCATTAATTGCTGATGGATCTTCAACTTTTTGACAAGAGGAATGTACAACATCATTATTCCTCACCTGGAATCTATTTACATGTATACAGTCATACCTCGGGTTAAATGTGCTTCAGGTTGAGTGTTTTCGGGTTGCGTTCCATGGCGACCCGGAAGTAACGGAACACGTTTCTTCCGGGTTTCGCCACTCGCGCATGCGCAGACGGTCAAAATAACGTCACACGCATTCGCAGAAGCGGCGAATCGTGACCCACGCACGCACAGATTGCGTTCGCTTCTGGATGCGAACGGGGCTCTGGAACAGATCCCGTTCGTATCCAGAGGTACCACTGTATTTTCAAATTACACTCTCTCCTCCTACCATCTTTCATGTGCCAGTGTGCCCTGCAGGCTGACTTTAAATTACATTGCTGCATTACTGCACACCATGCATTTTATTTTCAACCACTATGCAACACAGAATATAGACAGACACCTTATTCATACATGCAATTTATATGGGCTGTATGAACTATGCTGCATCACTTCTACCAGGACAAAAAAGCTTCTTTGTGCTGAACTTTTCTATTTTGATTCATTCCAGTGACTAGAACTGGCTTCACTGTAAATATGCCTCATTATGTAATACGTTGACCACATTCATTGTGTGCATTCTCTTCTGGAAGGAACTTACTCTTCTTTAACAGATGAGAGAGATGGGGGATCCCAGATAGGCGGGATGGGGGATGGATTCTGAGACATTGAAGGCATCCCTTCAGTGTTGCCAAGGGACTCAGAGAAGTCCTCTGCTTCTGATTTAATCACTTTTAGCTTCTTCTTCTTCTTCTCTTCCTTTTCCTTCACTTTCTTTTTAAGGACAGCAAGGTCAAACAACGCTTCAGTTTAAAAAGAGAGGAAGAATTTGTAAGTTGCACATTACAAATTAAGCAGGGTGTCAAATATCACCCAAGAGGTACAGTTGCCCAGACTTTAGCTTATGGAAGAAGGCAGAAATGCAAGTGTGACCGCCTCTTCCGCCATGTCAGAGTAACAAAAAGCTCTCAGTGCAAAAGTTGTAATACCCCATTTTACGACAGTTACAGCTGCTGACACTGTTTCAAGAGCTGCTGCTGAAGGAATTCAGAAATGGTTTGGTCACATTACAGGAAATAGCTAAAAAGCAAACTAGGCACATGGTTTTAAAAACATATACCTCTGTGAATCACAGCCAATATCATTTATAATCAGAGTATTTTTTGCATGAATTGAAATTAAATAGAACCCAGTTGTAGGGTGTGGCAGGCAAGTATAATTAACCAAAAGAGCAAATATGATCAAGCCAACCCAATGTTCTTTGCATTTACATAAATACAAACATAGTATTTTGATTCCTAGATACATTTTCAAGAGATGTGCAAGCAAGCCTCCACTTGAAACAAAAATGAGATATGGAGAGCTCAAAAAAAGGGATCCCAAGGGTCATCTAGTTCAACCCTCTGCAAAGCAGGAATAATATTTCAACCAAATTTATTTTGTCTGAGAAATGGTTGCTTAAATCAAAGGGCATCCCTAACATGGAAAGCATCATGTTATTGTGGACTCTTCCTGATTATCACCAAGTGACACTGCAAATCTTGCCATATTTTATTTGCTTATAGTTTTAGCTCCCATTGGTAGTAAAACCTGAATGATACAGTGACTGGTGTTCATCTGCTAACAACTCCAGCTAAAGAAAATAGTAAAAATGCAGTCATGTAGCAGCCTTGAACTTGATTCACATACCTGCCAAGGATCCCTTCCTACCAGCATTCACACGTGTCATGATATCATTCAGAGTCAGATCCCCAGTCATGAGGTCAGGATGGCTCTATACGGGACAAAGAGACATTCAACAAGGAGAACGGCAACCATAAAGCAAAACTGGAGAATGAAAGACACCTGTTGAGACTGAACTATGATACATTGCTTTTCCGATTGTTTGCCAATAAAAATTATTATTTATATCAGATATACCTAGAGAAAATCTCCACTTAAAATTACAGTTCAAGCAAAATTGAACACAAGCACCTCCCCACTCGTTTGCGACCATTGACACGTGCATTGTTTTTGGTGTTGAAAGGGGGCAGGGTGGGCCAGAATGGACCTGCACACATCCCACTGATGTGCACAGCGATCCAGAATGGAACCCAAACATAAGCAGGGATTCCCCTGTACTCAGAAATCACAACACCAAGTGTCTTTGGGCTATAATCCCGAACTCTCTTCAGTGGGAGTAAGCCTCATTTAAGTCAATGAAACTTACTTCTAAGTAAACATACTTAGGCTTGTGTGACATCTTATTTAAGCCAGGGATGGGGAAACTTTGGCCCCCCAGATGTTGAATTACAACTCCTTAATCTTCTTTGACCACAGGCCACATTGATTGGGGCTGATGGGAACTGGATTCCAACAACAACTGGTGTGCCACAGGTTCCCCACCCCTTGCTTAAACTTTCAGTCTTGCTTTCTGTAAGGCAGAATAAAAACCAAATTACACCATCATGCAGCTAAGTACATCATTCCAGCAGGTTCCAAATTAAGTATCCCAAACCCTGTCCAGGATATAGGCTGGATTCCCAACTTGCCACTACAACCTCTTCCACCTGAACACCCCAACTTAACCTTCAAATGAAAAGCAACTGAAATCTCAACGGAATACTTTTGCTCCCATACTGTACTGAGTCTGCAGTGTAAGATCAGCTTGCAAATATTACTGTGGCTGCAGGGAAAAGAGGATTAAATTTTCTCTCAAGCTCCCTGGACTTTGTTTTTTAAAACTGAAAATCTGCTTCTCATGACATATTCATGCTGTGATCAAATGCACATCACCTGGAAGTAAACCCCACTACATACAGCGGAATGTACTTCCAAGTAAACATGCTTTAGGATAGGACTGCTAGCAAGGAAGGAGGGGGGGCCTTATTTTCTAGGTCCTTTGCTGCAGAAAGAGGCACTAGCAAAAGAGTACTAAGAAGTAGTGGCCTCCTTATGGTTTCCTTACAGGTTGGCGCTTGCGTTTTTCATGATGTTTTTTCAGTATCATCTTCAGGTCATTCTCACCAAACTCCAGTTTATCTAGGGGGAAACAAAGTCAATACTATCAAAAGTTTGCTGTAAATCTATTTACATAACACATTTAACTGAAATGCTTCCAACAAGCTTTAGGTGCTTACAACCAATTTTTCTCAATTGACTATAAATACCCGTCAGCTACAGCCTATGGCTTGCGAAATCTTCTACTATAAGATCGAGGGGGGAAACAGGGTCTTATACTTTTTCTTTCAAAGCAAAAAGCCTTTATAAATCAGCATCTCCATTAGACTGCCATAAATCTAATTTAAAATACATTTTATTTAGAAAAACAAAGACATTTTCACTTGGTGGCATAATGCAGATGAATGGTTAATTAAGAAGATACAAAACGAGCCTTGACACTTCAAAAAAAAAAGTATGTCAATGTGCATTAATATAGCGGCAGCTACTACATGAAAAATGCCAATACATTTGTTTATTGTTGGCAATATATGTTAATACATGTCACTCGGTTATAACAGTACAATTTTAATTGTATTGTAGTATTGTTTAATGTATTTTATATGTACCTCTTTTGTTGCTCTCTATATTGTTTGTGTATGTGAATGGCCTGACTGGCTAACAAGCAATAAACCTGGCTGGAAAACTCGGTTGGGTCATGGATTGAGAGCAATAACGCCCAACATAGGAGGAAAAGAAAATGACCTTTAACAGTCTTTAAAAATTGGAAGGAGGTGGTCTCTAAATTCTAAAACTAAGAAGGAAAATCCTGTGAGAAAACATCTTTTTAATGTATAAAGTTTTCAAGGTAAGTCAGACTGAGATACCACTTGAGCTTACCTGCTGTTTTCATGTCTTGGGTTGATAATGTGGGGATTACTCTGAGAGGAACAGTGGGGCTTGGGCAATGGGCTGGAGAATTTGGAATCCAGGAGCTCAGATCTGAAATGCAACACAATAGTGAGGTTTCTACAGGGATAGTAGCAGCACAAGACTCATTTTTCTAGGCAGCAGATGCACTCATACATCCAAGTTATTTAGTAATTTTGCTTTTTCAATCAACTGAGTTGAAAAAGTATGGCTCTTTTGAAAGGGGAAGTACTGTTAATCAGAATATTTTCCTAATTGTAGCTCTAAAACTTATAAAGCCAGCCATGATGTTTTAGTATGTTAATCTGACTGAGAAAAATATTTAGGTTTATTAGAAAGCACCCAAAATAAAGAGCTCTGTGAGCATAATTTTAGTTGAAGGATAGTAAAAATGTTGAGAAAGGCAAACTGGAAATAAGATCTGCTCACTTCTCAAGCAGAACAGGGTTTAAGAAGAGGACACCAGAGGGAAATCAAGAGGAGGACTACATTGATAGAAAAGCTCACCCAGAAGATACACACATACTTAGAAGGACATTAGTTCTACAGATGTTAAAAAGTACTAATAGCCTAATCTTAAACATGAATATGCTTAGAGCATGAAGTTTTCCCTGTATCAGCAAATGTACATTCAGCCTAGCATTTATAACCCATCTTCCATTAAAGTCATGCTACAGTATATGGTACAAATAAAAATATCCATGACATTGCACCATTTTTATAGGGACACATGT
Source organism: Podarcis pityusensis (assembly GCF_964106645.2). Taxonomy (NCBI): domain Eukaryota; kingdom Metazoa; phylum Chordata; class Lepidosauria; order Squamata; family Lacertidae; genus Podarcis; species Podarcis pityusensis. The sequence continues at coordinate 17,963,906 of NC_138040.1, read as the reverse complement.
CCCTATAAACCCACTGTTAAGGACATAATAACAGTCTCTTGGATCAAGCCAATGGCCCATCTAGTCCGGCATCCTGTTCTCACAGTGGCCAACAAGATTCCTGTGGGAAACCAGCGAGCAGAACCTGAGCACTCTCCCCTCCCATGGTTCCCATCAACTGGTATATGTGCAAGTTTATATCATCACTGATTTCCATATTCAGGTTTTTAGCTGATACAGCATTAAGGACTTCTCCATCCACTCTTCACTTAAGAAGCTTTTGTTTATTCTAAAGAATACCCTGCCATTACCTTCTTCATCTGAGGATAAGGTGGTGTCTCCACATTCCTCTTTCACTTCCCTGAGGATTTTCAGGAACCGTCGATGTGTTCGCCGGTCCCGTTCCTCAGCAGCACAAGCAGCTGCTGAGTATTTCCTCTTCAGGGCCAGATCTGGACCACCTTTCCTAGCAAGCTCCAACAGATGCTGAAACAGACATATGCATAGCATCATACTGAATCCCATCTAAGCTCCTGTGACTTACAAGAAACATATACATTAATTTTGTAATGTTTAAACAAAAGCCCATCATGTAAGTCACCATGACAGCCGAGTGGATGGGGCAAGATACACATCTTCTTAATGAGTAATATGCAAGGATGGAGGAGTTCTAATATTCAGGGACCAAAATCAAAGCCTTAGGAACCAACATGACTTCATTTAGGCACTGGTCCCTGCACGATGCATGCCACTACAAAGGCTGGGATCCAAAAAGCTAATAATTGTATGCAGAAAGGAGTGAACATTCCCAAAAGGTTTAAGCAAATCAAAACTTTTAAAAGGAGACTCCCATGCTGCATCATAAACGGCTTTCAGAAGTCCCTTCATTTTCTAATATTATTTACTTTGGTATGTGGCATAGGGGAGGGGTCACTGCTCAGACTTAGAACATATGGTTTGCATGCACATGCTTTAACTCTTGGCATCACCTCCAATGAAATGGTTCTCAGAGTGGTCTGTACCCCAGACAGCTGCCACCAAAGGAAACCACACCAGGCTAGATGGCAGAGTGACCATATGCATTAAAGGCAGCTTCTATGTTCATAGTTACAATGGTGCTCTTTAAGAAACCTCAAGCATACAGACCCCTTAAGCGCTGAGAGCTAGTTTCATAGTTCTTCAAATACTAGCCTTGTGTGAAGACACCTGGGCAACCAAATGAGAGATTTCTCCAGTTTTAGTGACAAATACTGCACTAAATCTTATATTCTATGGAACATTTAGTTTATTCAAGTGCTTACATTCCGGGAGGAAAGGATCTGTTTCAGCAACCGGTAGAAGTACTGCTGTTGGGAACTGAGGTAGCGCTTGTACTGAGACTTGAAGCAAAGCTGTCGATACTTCACCACTTCAGGATTGAAGTGTCCATCTGTAACAAGAACATGTACCATGGTTACTGCTGTTTTGAAACCTGCTGCCTGAAAGCTATTTTTTATATTTTATCCAAAAGCTGCCACATGTCAGATTTCAAGAGAAGGAAGGCACTTACCCCACCTAAAAAAACGGTTATGCAATAATCATGTGTATTGGGGTAGAGTAGAAGGCACTTTACTAAGGATCAAGAAGAAATTGAATATCTAACTTTTACCCTGTCAGTGGGACCCTGACCACATAGAAAGGGGAACTGGGATAATGCAAATTGCTGATGCTGGACTTACGACTGAATAATTTCAAAACACACAAGGAAAGAAGGAAATGGGATAGACTTCCCCTTCCCTTCCCTTCTCCCCGCCCCCCTCAAGCTGCAGGACAGGACAGAGATTGGATGAGACACAGAGTGTGAATGTATTGCATATGGGAGCACTTACAAATGTGCAGCACTACAACACATACAGCAGCACATAATGAGAAAAAAAAGGTGACTTCCACTTTCAGGACCTACAACTTGTCACCTTACATAGCAAAGTCAAGAAGCCAGGTTAAAATACAGACAAATCTGCCACTGACCGCGGAAGAGTTTCTGGGCAATGTGCAGGGGGTTTCCAAACCGAAAATTCTCTCCACTGAACAGGGACAGGATAAGATTATTCTGATGTTCAGTGTTGCTTTCTGGGAAGTGAGGCAAAAACTTTTTCAGGTGTTCTCGTTGTGAGTCCGTCAGCACTTCCTGCCATGTTGAAAGACTGACAACTTCAAAAAAGATTTCAGGCTACAGAAGGGTGGGGGGAGAGGGAGAGAGATAAGAATGAAATAAAATCCTTCAAATGTGATCCAAAAATTCCACTTTTGAGAAATGCAACAGTATCATATAAAGCTCATTTTTGTATTTATACAAAAAAGAACAAAATGAAAATTGTTATGGACTAATAATATAAACTAAGAAAACCTGTTCTTTAGCAGGAAAAGCTGTTAAGTTACAGTATGTTCCATTAAACACTGTTGAAAGGCTCTGAGGAGTTTACAGACCCAATGGCGTAGTTTGCACATCAAGGTTAGCTGTGTATAATGACTTACTGTGAACAGGCAGCATCTTATGCTTGCTGCACAATTACTCATGCTTCATTGAAGCTTGGCTTGTCATTAGATCTGAACCTAATATCTATGATTCTCCGGAACAACTATGATGAACAAGGCTTCACGAGCGTTGTTTGCTTGGGAGAAAATACCATGATCGCAGGTACAGATGTAATCTATGTTTCATAACTTGTTGCTCCTGCTTGCTGCAAGGGAGGAACTAAGCAGGCAGCGATCAAGTAGCATGCACTAACATGTCACTCAATCACTGTTATGTCCAGGGTCAGGAACCTTGGCCCTCTAAATGTTGTTGCACTCCAACTACCATCAGCCCCAGCCAACACAACCAGTGGTCAAGGATGATGAGAAATGAGATGTGCAATTAACTTTGGCCTATCAGGACATGCAAATTGGGTTACTTAATGGTTTCTTACAGACAATGAAAGCAAAGAAACATTATTTGGGTTTCCTTCACAAAGTCTTCACATTAATTGCCATATACCCAAGGACTGGATGCTGCCCAAGTAACAAAACCCTGCTGCCTCTCTCATGCCCTACTTGCGAGCTTTTCAGAGGTATCTGTTTCTGAAGCTGTTCCTGTCTAATTTAGTTATCAAATGTTTGCTGAGATGCCACCACTTTTGAATTATTCCTCCAAAAGATAGCAATGGTTCCTTCTCAGATCACACTGTTGTTTTACACTATATGGGGGGGGGGGGAGGTTACTCCAGTTCTACTTACATCTTCCAAGAGATCTTCTGGCAAGCTAATTCGAATGGATCCCAGCATGCAATCCTCCATAATCTGTGTGCCATTTCCTTCTCCAGATGGCCCCAACTCTAATGGGTCGGTGAGCATGTGATCCAAAGAATCCATTGTTCATGCCCTAATGAAACTCTAGAACAAAAAGAAGCTTACTGTAACCAAGAAGTTATTTTCACAATTCCACTATAAGCAGATTTAATATTAAACAAAGTATATTTAATTATTACAGACCAACTCAGTTGGCACTTATTTGAAAATCATGTTTGTGTGTGTAGCTCTTACTGCTCTTAGAAAAGATTGTTGTTTAGTCGTTTAGTTGTGTTTGACTCTTCTTGACCCCATGGACCAGAGCACGCCAGGCACTCCTGTCTTTCTTGGAAAAGATAGCCCAGCTTAACACGTCACACTTTAAAACATACTGTTCTACTACAGTATAGTATAGTTTGTTCTCTGTCCCTCTCTACAAAAGCTCTTGCAAAAAAAGCTCAGGTGTGCTTACCAGGAAGCAGAAAAAGAAGCCTTGCTGAATTCCTCAGGATTTGTGTGTGGTGGAAGGAAAGTAAAAACATAATAGACAAAGTGTGAACTGCTGCCAGAGAATGCCTAGTCAACAGGAGGTCTTTCTTAGTTACAGGTAACCAAGGGAGATGTGTTTTTTGCAAGCCTGTTCTATGATTTGAGTAAATAAAAGGTGTAACTATTTATTATAGAACAGCTTCTAAAGAATTACGTCTATGCATACAGAACAATTTCAGTGTCACAACAACAACATTTAACCGAAATAATAAAAATACATTATTATTTGGCAAAAGAATGTAATTCATGTTCCAAAATAATTATAGTGCCATGTCTTGAGGAATTACTAAAAAGGAAAGTTCATTACTTGCAACTGGTGATATTTACCTTTTATTTGAAGAACACACAGCTTCTCCAGCTAGGGACTTGGAATATCAGTTACAGCGGATGGAAGCAGACATATAGCTGCCATCTGAAATATATTGGTCCTGAGAAAAAGATTTATTCTCAAATGAACAAGAGTCACATTTAAAACAGTGTATTTTATTAACTGAATATTGCCAAACCAAACAAATTTCCACAGAGTGGTGGGGTTTTTTTAGTGCCCCGTTACAAAAACAATTTATCAAAATGAGTACACCTCACTTATCTTTTGACAGAAATTCAGACAATAAAAAATGAAGTCTCTGTCTTCACCAATGTTTTGAAGAAAAAAGGGAGGGGGAACCAGAAGTTTATTTGCTATGCCAGCAATAAAAATTGCAACACACTTCTAGTCAAACAGAGAATTTGCACTTGAGCCCCAGAAGAACATTTGGTTGCCCACATTGCTGGGGTTCTTGTTGCCATTTGGCTAGTCTTGGGTAACATTGGTCAGTCTAGGTTAACGTTCATTAACTTGGGAACTCAATGAGAACAACAAGGCATTCAGTTTCTGTGTTTCAGTTTCTGTGGTCATGCATCTTTCTACTTTTACTAGGAAGAGTCACTGGCTCTATCTAAACCATGGTTTGCTCAACAAATCAAGAGTTGTCTCATAGTCAAGCACATAACCTACAGCTCATTTCACTAGCTTGTTTTCCAGCTGTTCTTACCTCGTGCAGCTTGGTAAGCATCGCAGTGGCGAAACAAACCAAGATTCAATAAGGCTGTTTGATTCACACATGACATCAAATGATGGTTAAAACAAGCCACAGTTCATAAAGCACCAACAAATCTTGGTTTCACATTGTGGTTTGCTGCCAAAAAGCAAAGCATGGCTAGTTTGACCAGTCTGAATATTCTGGGAATAATTTCATCAGGAAAGTGGCACACAAATAAACAGAGGATTACGATGAGCAACATACAGTATAATCAAATTAAACAACTAAGTGATAATTCATAAGGCCCCACAATAATATACAAAAATAAAATACAGAAAAGCAAAAATAATACATCTCCAAAATCTAGATCAATCTGTAACCAATTTTAAGCATTGCAATCTTCTAATATAATATGCTGCCAAGTTACTGAGGAACAGATTTTAAGAGTTATGTTTAGCACAAATACTTATAAGAACTGTACGTGGTAAATTTCTGGTAATTTATTTATTACATTTATGTACCACCTTTTCCTTCAATGAGCTCGAGATTGTGTGCATGGTTCTCCCCCTTCCCATTTTATGCTCACAAAATCCCTGTGTGCTAGGTTAGGCTGAGAGACAGTAACAGACCCAAGGTCACTCAATGAACTGCATGGCCAAGTGGACATTCAAACCCTAGGCTCCCATGTCCTAGTCCAACACTCTAAACGTCATACAATCCGGGGCAGAAAATTTTTCAAAGCTTTATTTCTCCAAATAATGCTTTCCACTTCTTAAGTTCATTAGTAACAATGAATGGAGCTTTGTTTATTTAATACAAATAAAACAGACATGCTAACTTATATCACTCTTCAAAACATTCCAAAATGTTCTGATGAAAAAATTACCCCAATTTTGCCACAATTTTTGTCTGGAAAACAGTCACCACTGCAAATTTCATCTTAGAAGAGGCTTTCCCTCCTTCATGGGAGAGAGAACAGGGGATTGCCACTTCCAAGATGATGCTAAGAAGATCTACATGCATGCATCGTACAAGGCAGGCACCCCACTTCCACTGCAACCCTTCCACCAGCAGTTGAAGACTGCTTTATTCTGGCAGGCTCTTGGGAACAGACTGTTTTTAAAGGAAAGGGCTTTTAGTAGTACAGTGGTACCTCGCAAGACGAATGCCTCGCAAGACAAAAAACTCGCTAGACGAAAGGGTTTTTTGTTTTTTGAGCTGCTTCGCAAGATGATTTTTGCTATGGGCTTGCTTTGCAAGACGGAAAAGTCTTGCAAGTTTGTTTCCTTTTTCTTAACACCGTTAATACAGTTGCGACTTGACTTCGAGGAGCAACTCATAGAACGCGGTGTGGTAGCCTTTTTTGAGGTTTTTAAAGACTTTGGTGATTTTTGAAGCTTTTCCAAAACTTTCCCGACACCGTGCTTCGCAAGACGAAAAAAATCGCAAGACGACAAAACTCGCGGAACGAAGTAATTTCGTCTTGCGAGGCACCACAGTACTGTTTTGACAATCTGCATTTTAATATATAAAAAAATAAAAAATTGTCCAGTAGCATCTTAGAGACCAACTTTCAGGTGCATTTTAACAGACTTGGTTTTGTATTGTTTTAATTCTCCTATAGTTTAATCACTTTTGAACCGTTACCTTTTATGTATTTTTAGCTTTCCATATTTCACCTGCCCTGCTTTAATTTGTGTAAACCAACTTGAGCCGTGGTCTAAGAAAAAGACAGGCTATAAATAATAACAACAATAATCCTTCATCTATGTTATAACCCCATCCTGTTTTGGAAGGTCACCTGACTCTCATAGGAGCAGCTTTTGGGAGCTGCATGGCTGGACAGTGAGAAGCGGACACCCCAATTTTGCACGAATAGATGTGTCTTCAGCCAGCACAAAAAAAATAATAATAAACCCCCCATATATATATATATATATATATATATATATATATATATATACACACCCCAAAACACATGCTTCCTCATCCACCCACCCACCTTTGGGAGAATTTTTCTCATGATACAAGTTTAGCCTGTCAACTACACTGTTAATCCATTCCCACTGCCAACAATTTGATGAAGCAACTGCCCTTATTGTCTGCACAGCCTGGTTAGGTTGTGCACCTTACAGGCTTGCACAGGCAAGAGCAGAGGCAGCCCCCTGCCCCCGAGGAACTTACACTCTTAAAAAAGGCGAGGAGGGGAGGCAAGGGGAGGGCCCACGAGCAAAGACGGTTCCCCCCCATGCACCTCATTCTTGCCCCCCACAAACCCGCCTCCCTATCCTGCCCCTACCTTCCCCACATTCCCCCAGGTATATCTATTCGCGCCCCCTCCCCAAAGTTCTCAATGCCCCCCTCAAACTTTGACCCACAGGAGACCTTCAGCACCACACGCGCCCGCCCCGTTTGTTACCTCAGAGGCCTCTGAGGTGAGTAAGAGGATCCGGCCCCTCCGCGTTCCAAACAGACGCGCGAACCCCCGCGAACCCCCGCTCACCTGCACCCGGCTCAGGCATTCCGTTTCCAGGTCGAGGTGGTGGTAGTGGTGGTGAGAGCGCATGCGCCGACGCACGCGAGGCCTCCCCTTCCAGGCGCGCGCGTCGTGGGCGCGCCCAAGCTTGATCCTTCCCTGCCTCCCGCGGAAGGAAGGAAAGGAACGAAGAAACAAAACGTCGCGCATGCGCGCCTCCTCCTCCTCCTCCTCCTCCTCCAGAAGGGCGAAAGCGCGCAGCCGCACTCGTCGTCGTCTTCTTCGCATGCGCGGCGGCGGTACGGCGCGCCTCGTGTTCCCTGTTTGCGTCTCCAGCGGCTGGAATGATTGAGAGTCCACTGATTGATTGACGGCAGGGGGCTATTTCTGGGTCAGCGTGTCAGGTTGCAGCATATATGATCTATTTGGCTATTTTATTTCGAGCATTTCTTTTAGGGCATGTAGAATTCTTAGTGCATTTATTATTTTAATTTTTGTTTTAAACAGTTGTTTTTAGTGTTTTAACTGATAAATTTATTATTTTGTTGTAAACCGCTTTGAGGTTTCTGTTTTCACAGTCAATTTTATGATTGTAAAATTTTATATGTTTATGAATATATATAAACACACAGTGCTTTTTTCTGAGGTATGCAGGGGTATGCATACCCCTAAACATTTTGTGAATCTGTACTTTTGTTCATTTACTGTATTTATTTGTCCTGAACTATAAAATTGTGGTTTTCTTGAGTCAAAATGAGAGTACCCCTAAACATTTGGGGTGGGGGAAGCACTATATATACATACTGCTCTTCAGCCTAAAAGGCTCCCAGAGTGGCTGACATCAATTAAAACAAAATGGTCCTGGAGGGTGGAATCAAACTCAGATGCTAGTTCTTCAACAGTTCTAAAAATGACTAGCTTGCATAGTTCAGAGGCAGGAGGTGCCTGTTGGAATAAGCCTTGCTTCCCATGTCCCCCACTGCGGCAGCCTGGTGGGATGGCTGCTGCCAGGTGACAGTTGAAGGAAAGGAGGCCTCATGGAGCTGGCCAGCCAATCCTATGATGGGAAGTCTGATGAACACCTTGCAGAGGGGTTTAATCAAGTGCTGCTGATCTTAACAGCAAAAGCAGCTTGTAGCACCTTGAAGTCGGGCTCCAGTCTAAAAGCTGATGGCTGTGCTATGTAATGATTTGTTAACATGTTACAAGGCTCTTTGGAGCTTGATGGAGCTTCCTTCTGGGTAAGGGCATACAACGGCAGCCTCAACCCAGGATGCGCACATATTTAGAAGTAAGGCTCATTTCTCTATCTGGGTAGCTGGTATTCAGCAGTAGAATGGTTCTGAAAATGGAGGTTCCAAACAGGTGTAACTCTGAAGATACATTTAGTCAAGTCTGCATTTGGTATGTTTAGCTTTCTGGGGGGTGGGATGAGGGAACAGAAGTTGTAGTTTTATTTTTATGTGTATTCTAGCCTTGTAAGCAGCATTGTGTTGTTAGAGTATGTGGTATAGTGGTTAGAGTGCTGGACTAGGACCTGAAGGAAAGGTTGGATATGAATGTAATAAAATTAAGTCCCATAGAGCTCAGTGGGGATTACCTTTGAATGAACATCAAATGTGTCATGGGATGAGATTGAATGCCTTCCTATTGTACTAGGATATATTTCATTTGATGCCTAGCTTACCCTTATCTGCTCTTGGAAGAAGTGTTTTGTGTTTCTAGGCAAGAATGTAGCAATGGAATGAAGCCTTTTCGTTTTGCAAAAGAGGCAGAAATTCAAAAGATGTAGGTTTCTCCAGTATGGAGATCCAGTGGGCAAAGCTTGCCTTGCTGAATTTCTGCCTGTCACAAAAGTACAGGAGGCGCTTGTGGGCTATGGCCAGTGTTAGCCCTCACAGAGTAGATCCATTGAAATTAATGGCACTAAGCCCATTAACTTCAGTTAAAAAAAAATGGTAACAGACCCATGAACGGTTAAATCCAGTCAAAGGCGACTATGGGGTTGCGGCGCTCATCTCGCTTTCAGGCTGAGGGAGCTGGCATTTGTCCACAGACAGCTTTCTGGGTCATGTAGCCAGCATGACTAAACCGTTTCTGGAGTAATGGAACACTGAGATGGAAACCAGAGCACACGGAAACGCCGCTTACCTTCCCGCTGCAGCAGTACCTATTTATCTACTCGCACTGGTGTGCTTTCGAACTGCTAGGTTGGCAGGAGCTGGGACAGAGCAATGGGAACTCACCGTGTTGCGTGGATTCGAACAACCTTCCGATTGGAGAGCCCAAGGGGCTCAGTGGTTTAGACCACAGTGCCACACGCGTCCCTAGAAAACTTTTGCCATGATTCGGATTTGAACTGAGGTGGAGGGCCGTGATCGTATGGTGGTTAGTACTCTGCGTTGTAACTTCAGTAGATCAACTCTGAGTAGAACAAACAACTCTGTATATTTTTGCATCAAGTAAAATGGCGGAGGGACTTCTGACTGTTTCCTCCCCAACACACAATTTATTATTTCTATAGCCCTATCAGGAAATTACAATGCATACAAATAAACAGGAGCCAAGGCTGATTTTTCTTTTCTGGCACTGTTCATGTACTTTTTGACAACTGCAGAGCACCGAGAAAAGCAGCAGTTAAGGCTTGTCACATCACTGAATGTTTATACTGAAACAAGTTTTGCCTGCTGATTCTGCCGATTTATGCAGCTGTGCCAATAAAGGCACAGGGATCCTCCTATTAAATTTTACTCTGAAATACACAGGTTCAAACACAGCTCTGAAACTACTAGACTGCTTTAACACATTTCTCATGCATAAAATGGTAGCTGTTCTAATTCCTGTCATGAAGGAATGTATGCATGAGCAAAATAAGCGAAAAGACCGTGCGGATGGATCCTCTGTTTACTTAGAAGTAAGTCCTACCGAGTTCAGCTGGGGCTTACTTCCAAGAAATCAGGTGCAGTGCTGCAGTCTCATGAAGAGTGAGCATCGATGCCTGCAGTGCATGGGTCATCCCCAAACTATAACCCCCAGATTCCCAGGTATATCACAAAGAGGTGAAGGTTTAAAAAATCACACTGTTAACCCAGGGCAGATAAAGTTCGTTATTACAACCATATTGCAGCAGGCATGATTGTGTGAGAGTGTGGGATATGCTAGCCCTGCAAAATACACTAGCAACAAATCAATATAGTTTATATATAAAGGGGCAAGGCTTTCTTTTGACACCTGGGAAGGTAGTGCAATAATATTAGCATGCTACATCAGTCACTGAGTGTACAATGAACATAACACTACCGAACAAGACTAGATCAGCACATTGTAGTAACTTGTGCTAGGTTCTTCTTTCATTAAATGTTGTGATTTTACTGCCCAGCTTTTAGCAGTTTTAAAGAAGAAAAGGACTTTGGGTTGTAGCTAACGAAGTTGGTCCTTGTTTGTACAAGAATTTCCACTCGTGCAATGGCTCCCCCACCTCTCCTCTGTTTGCCCCTTGCACATCTGATTCACATATCTGTTTATATCATAACATATCTGTTACATAGGTCACCACCATCCTTCTTACTTGGTGGCCTAGTGGTGTAGGTGAGAAGACAAAGAACAAGAAGCTTCTGCCCTGCGGTAATGTAACATTGTTCTGCTTTTAGCAACAACTTGGAAGAGCCTTGCGTTCCCTTTCTGTTTAGGGTTTATAATTTTGTATGTTTGCGAGGTCTAGTGAACACATTCTGCTTTGCTAAATCACAGAGCACCTACTTGACCGATGTGGTGATTGCTGTACATCTTTCCAGAGTGGCTAACTCGAACTAATAAGGTATGTGGGGGGTTTTTAAGACAACAATATTGCGTTTCACAGAATCAAGCTGTGGAGCATTTGCCATTTATCGAGGAAGGCATCTCCCTCCTTCCCTGCTCCCGTCTGCATTATATGTATGTCCATTTCACTGGAATTAATTGGATTTTCTTCCAGGTAATAGGTTTATGACTAAGGTGCCAGGCTGATTTTGTGATGGCCGAGATGGCCCGAACAACTTCTGTTCCTGTTTAAACGACTTAACACTTCAAAACGAAAGGATGAAGGTGTTCCATATACAATTCATCACAGCACCAGAGGGTTGAAGAGGCCTGGAATAAAAGCAGTGTATTACACAGCGGCACTCCAGGGTAGTATATATCTCCCAACAGTAGTAAAAAGGAATCTGTAGCTTCTGTTTGCCCGAATATTGCTGTTGAAATGATACTTCCCAATTGGTTTAAAAAGCAGACAGACTCCTGAATGGGGCCAGCACGCAAATGAAGTGCCTTAAAGAAACAGCTTCTCCTTTATCTGGTCCCAAACTTTATCCTTGTCTCACCTGGAATGCCTCTTGTAGCACAAGCTGCAGTGAAATGGGGGGGGGGGGGGACCCACAAGATCAGAACAGCTCTCTTGCACAACCCCATGAATCTCAATAATATGCCTTTCACAAGGGATGCCCCGGGCGTATTCAGTCAGGCAGCTATTGTTTTTAATGTCTTTTGTTGCTGCCCTGAAATAGCAATTTGCTGTCTTTGTGTTCATTTTCCTGAGTGCAAGGCTGGTCATTTTATGAAACAGCCCAGTTATTTGCAGTTTTTATACAGCGCCTAGTAAGGGTGGGAGAGGAATGAATGAAATATTTCAGGCAGCAGAAATACAAGATCTCCAGCTATGCTGAACTGAAGGTTGTGGATTTATCATCCAATACTGTGAAGTAAAGGGGTCCCTCCAACAGCAACTGTATAAAAGGAACAAAGTTCAAAGCAGTTGTTTTAATAAAATGCACTTAGGTTTCAAACCCCAGCCCTGGTACAAGTTAGTAACATATACAATGAAAGCTGCCGGACACATTAAAACATCACTGAGCCTTTTTATTGTTTACTAGGGAAAAGGAATCTTTCGCCCTTGTACAGAAGGAACACCGTCAACAAGGTGAAGGTTGAAACTCAGTGTTACCTTAAATGCTCCTGTGATTTGAATAGGTTTGAGACTTGGGAGGGCTCCAAGATAGCTTCCTTCATACTCTCCAGAACTGAGTACCAGGACAGTGCAGACGGCATGTAAACAGTTCACAAGGTTCCAAAAATAAAATTTTAAAAAAAGAAAAGAAAAATAACTTAACTGCTTCTGCACAGCTTCACAGTTTCACTGTCCCAACTGTCCCAAACACTGTGGGAAACAATGTTCAGTAATTGCTCCTTTCCTTTCAGGCAATTTTCCTATTTATTTCTCTCCCCCCCCCCTTCCTATGCTGGTATATTCCTTTCGTCCATGGCTGCTTAAGAAATTAAGCCAAAAGAAATGTAATTAGCTACTGAGACAGACTGCTTTTTAAAACTGCAGGTATGAAACACATACATGAGACATATTCTGCCAGCAGTTACGTGTTCAGCAAACCTTTCCTTTCATTGTTGTGTAGGCTTCAACAAATGAAAAATAAGGGTTCCCCTGGAATAAATTAAAAAAGGGGGGGTCCAGAAGAATCTTAGTTTCCATTTTGTTTTACACCATTCTTTGTTCAAGAGCTCCGGGAATTGCTGGCATCCTAACAGGGCTGTGAGCAGCTTTAGGTATCATTTAGACCTGAAATTCTGCGAATTCAGCATGAGACGAGGAACTTCAAGTTATACAAACAAACTTGTTAAAACATCTCTTAGTGCCTCAGATATTCAGGATTATGAATCTAAAAAGTCAGCAGATTCAGCTGGATCTCCTCCTTTCTCTGCCACAAAGGAGAATTCATGGCTTTTCCGTGTGCACATCACTGCTTCCATTGCCATTGGTTGTGGTGGTTATGATGTATTGCGTCGTTTGCTGCTGATTCGCCGTTTGTGATTCCAAGGAGTCAGAATGTGTCGGTGGCTGAGACAGACCCACTTCTATGCTACTAGAAAGTGAGAGGTTTGGCTTTACATCCAAGTCAGATTGACCTTCAGCTAATACGTAATGTGTCTACAGGAAAAGAAACCAACATAGGTTATCCTGTTTTTAATATTTTCCTCTCATATCCTCAATAACTTATTTCTGCCTCAACTTTGGTTGTTGTACGTTATGAATACACAAAAAATATAGGTTACGTCAATAAAAGTCGGAACTGTAAAATAACCTGGTGTTTGCTGCACCCTGTGGCACACAAGTGATTTATTATTTAGAGCAGGTCTTCGAGCTGGGTTAGTTATTCCTTAAATGTTCCTTGATACAGTAATCCCTCATCTTACATGCATCCGACTTGCCTGATTTCAACCATAAGTAGCTGAAGGTGGGCTGGCTGAAACTGCACAAGTCCCAAGCAAGGCGGAGAGCCAAAAAGCTCGTTTCGCACCAGGTCCACTAGGGGCTACCTGGTGTGAAAATGGTTTTTAAGTGCTCCACCTTGCTTGCTGGGCAAGGCCCACTCAGCACACTGACTACGAAGGCTCTGGGATGCTCTCACAAGTTAATGTGAGCATCCCTAGCCTTCCAGGGCCAGTGTGCTGAGAGGGCCTTGCCCGCAAACAAACCCAAGAGCTAAAAAGCACACCTGCTGCTAAAAGAACTGTTAAGTTCTTGACCTTGCTTGCTGGGCAAGGTCCACTTGCTGCACCAGCTCTGGGAGTGCCGGGGATGCCATTTTCACATACACATATACCTTTGAACCAAGATGAGGGATTAGCATATATAAAAGGGACGAATTAATATTTCTAAAATAACAGATTTCATGAACATAACTGACTCATTCTGCTAAGCATACATGTGATCTGACTTTGCCAGAATAAGATGCAATTTTACTCTTAGGCACTCTCAGTCCCCACATCCATAATATGGGATTAATCCTGGAACATTTAGAAAAAGCCCTATACAATAGCTTCCAGTTATTATTACCAAGAATTCTGAATGTTTCTTTGACCACCCATAATAATGCTGCTTAGGAGGTATGCAACATATTTCAAATGTTCAAAGTGCTTTCCTTATATTTCCTCAGTCATCTTACCTGGGCGACTGTTTTCACTTGCCCTGTGTTCACTGTAGTGACAGGAGTTCCTACGGCTGCCTCCGCAATCACATACTGGCCCTGTGGGAGGGTCATCATCTGAATATCAGAGGCTAGAGGGGAAAATTCAGAAGATAAAGAAATAGAGTTAAGATGTAGTCTTAACCTCACTGAATTTAGCCCCAGGCCTGCTCTCATATAAGGAGGGCAGGACTCTCACTTAAACACCATCAATACAAAAAAACATTCAGAAGGTCAAAGTAAGCCTTGTGGGTTTACCTGAAGCTCACTGAAATCTACATTTCAGCCTGTGGCTTTTAAATATAAATATATTGAGAAGATCAAGTCTGAAAACACTTGGCCCTAGCATCTGTAGGCTACAAGTACATTTAAAAAACAAAAGGTGCCTTCTGAGATCTCTGTAAACTCTTTTTGTGACTTGTCAGAGCTAAACCTGGGACCTCCTAGCATAACCCCTCCAGCCCTAATTGTGATTTTTTTAACAATTTTTTACAATTTATGGATGAAATTTAAGTATCATTGGCCTTCTAATAAAGGAAGCAAGGAAAATGTGCCTCCCCACCCTCTCTTGTAGTGGTGTATTAACATAAGCATCTAGTGATGCTTACAAAATTTTATCAGCTGCGTGATGCTATGAATATTGTTTTCAGTTTACACAACACCCTACTCAAAGCAATGCAATTAGAACAAAAAGTTGGCCTGCTTGTATAAGACGTCAGAAAATGTATGGCTTGTAGCTCAACCTGGAAAATAAAAGACTTGGATATGTAATACAAAGGAGCCTTACAGCTGTGCTTCTTTAAGGGGCTTCTCAACCATTATTTATTAAATCACAGCTTGGAAACTGCGAATGAGGTGCAGGCGCTTTCTAACACCTCTGAGAGCAAGCGGTAGCAGAGCCTTTTTGCATACTTACGATAGCTGCGGAATGAGTTCCATGAACTGGGAAGATATGCTTGCTGGACCGAAGAACCTTGCTGTGATTGGAGAGTTTGGCTTTGTGACGAGCTGGTTGCCTGCATCTGGGAAGGGCTGAGCTCCTGCTGAGATGGTTGGGATGAAGGACTTAAGGGCTGACTTCCCACCTGGAATAACAGAAGTGTCAGTTGCAGCATAGATCTTCAGGATCTCAATACTATATTAGTTACATTACCTCCACTTGAAAGGTCCTGTCACTAATCTTCTCAATCAGTGAAAATCAACAACACAAGGCAAGACAAAAGTTACGAATATAGCACTTTTCACCTACAGCAAGTTACAGCAACAACTTTCCCATAAGCAGTGACTAAATCTACTTTCACAACTGAGCTACGAACACCACCTGTTGTTTCAGTGCTTTTGCCTTGGAACTAATAAACACAATTTAGGCCAATCCATGCATACCTCATATTGTGCTTTGCTTTACCACACTTCACAGGTGCTGTCCTTACAAGGGCGCAGGTGTAGCTGTAGGCAGCCTGGCCCCCTGCTACCACCACTGCCCCTCTTCTGGCTATAAGAACAGAGCTCGCTAGGGCTGGAGATGGGTTTTTCCACTCCCACCTCTGCAGCCAGGGGGTGCTGGCCTAATAGACTACAGTATAGTGTGCCTTTTATATGAACTGGGAAGCAAAAATTTAAAAAGTGTGGCTCGCTTTATTGCGATACTTGCTTTACTGCGGCAGTCTGGAACTGAGCCTGCAATATCTCCGAGGTATGCCTTTACACAGTTCTAATTTATAAACACTGGTTTGGGGTGTAAAGCAAACAAAAAACAAAAAACCCTCAGCCAAAGCAGAATTTAAGGGCTTTTCATTGTTTTTCTCACAACAAGGGTGATAAAAAGCAACTACAGCCTGTCCTAAAGGTAAAGGGACCCCTGACCATTAGGTCCAGTCGTGGCCGACTCGGGGATTGCGGCGCTCATCTCACTTTATTGGCCGAGGGAGCCGGCGTACAGCTTCTGGGTCATGTGGCCAGCATGTCTAAGCCGCTTCTGGCGAACCAGAGCAGCACACGGAAACACAGTTTACCTTCCCGCCAGTGTGGTACCTATTTATCTACTTGCACTTTGACATGCTTTCAAACTGCTCGGTTGGCAGGAGCTGGGACTGAGCAACGGGAGCTCACCCCGTCACGGGGATTCGAACCGCCGACCTTCTGATAGGCAAGTCCTAGGCTCTGTGGTTTAACCCACAGTGCCACCCGCGTCCCTACACAGCCTGTCCTACTTATCAATAATTGCAACAGATTTAGCAAAAAGGGAGAGTGTCTGTATGTACACACTGAACGCATTAACACAGCATGGCTTCAGCCTGGAGGATAGGACCAGCGCTGCTTTGCTTCAGTGAATGGAGCCCCTCTAAGCATTATTGCATCCTCAAACTTCTATAACAGCTGCCTCCCCCGCCCCCCATTTTCATCAGACAGACCGAGGAAGGCAGAAGCTAAAATAAAGAATTTCACATTTCTGTTTCGTTAGTCACTGTAACAAATAACTAAATAATGTATATATGGCTGACCTGTGAAGATGCTGGGGCTGTTGGGCTTGATTCTGTGACCTGGATATGCTGCACTTGGATGGCATGCTGGGCGTATGTCTGAGTGTCCTGCAACTGTCCGACGTCCACTGTGGAATGTTGAGACTGGTGGGGTGAGGTAGCCTGGGAGGAAAGAAACATAAAAGCACAACTCCGTCCCGTAAATGTTTGATGGCCTATTGTGTTCTGATTTGTTGGAAGCCGCCCAGAGCAGCTGGGGTAACCCAGCCAGATGAGTGGCATCATCGTCATCATCATATATGATGGGGCTGTGGCTGCATTTAGTTCAGAATTGCTACTCCTTTTACTCCAGGGTCTGGATTCACATGTTATTGGGGCTGAGGCACAATTATAGCTTCCCTGTAGCTTTATCCCACTCTGGTCTGGTAATGTAAGAACACAGAAACTATTTGAAAGATGCAGGAGTGAACAATACAGTGGTACCTCAGGTTAAGAACTTAATTCGTTCTGGAGGTCCGTTCTTAACCTGAAACTGTTCTTAACCTGAGGTACCACTTTAGCTAATGGGGCCTCCTGCTGCTGCCGCGCCACCGCCGCGCAATTTCTGTTCTCATCCTGAAGCAAAGTTCTTAACCTGAGGTACTACTTCTGGGTTAGCGGAGTCTGTAACCTGAAGCGTCTGTAACCAGAGGTACCACTGTACATTGAGGATTAGGGTTCCTTCTGCATAAGTCTATTGGCCCACCATGGCAGGTAGCCGAAAAGAATGAAATAAAAGCCTTCCAGATGGTAATATTTTGTCTTGTTTCCCCAAAGTAGTCAGCAAGATGGGAAGGAACTACAGCGTAATGGCAGAGCACACCCTTTGCCTGCAGATGGGCTGAGGTCTAATCCCTGGCATCTCTGGTTAGAAGGGTGTAATACTGCATGGCAGGACTGGGAAACTTCTGCTTGAGACCTTGGAGAGACGTTACCAATCAGAGCAGACAGTGCTGGGATACATGGCCTGCTTCAGTATAACCCAGGTTGACAAGCCACTGAGTATCTCACAAACGGCCCCCAAAATTGTAGTGCCTGGGGCTGAAAATCCAAATGATGGCAAAAATAAACTAAATAACAATTTGCTGACCTTGAGAGTACTTCCTAAACCAGCCACCTAAGCAGGCCACATTGCCCTGCCTAATTCTAGGGCTGCCCTTACTGTCCTCTTGTGATTCTCATGTGCTTTCTCATTCATCTGTTATGGGAACAGTGTGCAGTCTTGTCTTGAGGCAGCAGCAACCACATTGCTACCATAATGTAACTAATGTCAGGCCTAATGCCTTGGACATAGTGCCTCTAGAGGCTAACATGATACGAATATATCAAGTAATAATGAGCCATCACTGGTCTAGCAGGGCAGGGTTGCTGATTAATAAACAATTTGGAAAAAAATCAAACTCTCCACTTAAAGCTAAACAAGAAATTTACCACCAACAGGAGGTAATTATCTTGATTTGTTCATGTATCTGAAAATGCTTTTAACATTTTGATTAGGTGTAGAATCTTACACCAGGGAAACAGAAAACATTTCTAGAATATTACTTGCTAAACAAAGCCTAATTAATTTTAGCCATTTAATGAGAAATAACCACAAAGGAAATGCAAGACTGCAATAAGATGGACTCAATCAATGTTCAGATTGCTTCAACAACAGCACTGTTTAGCCAGTTATCAGCAGCAACTAAAATTATAGGGCTGAAAAGATTGTCTGCTCTGCATTTTCAAATCTATACATCTCATGTCTTTCGCAGCCTACCTGAAAGGCTGACAAGTAATTATAATTTATTTCATAGTTCACTCTCCCATTAACCCTGCAAGGTGATTTCTCCCCTGCCTCCTAGTCACTGAGTATTTTGTTTTTACATTGGGACCCCCTGTCAATTCCATCCCTCCAAAGCAGAGGCCAAACTTTACCTCCTAACGTGCACTATGCCCAGTGCTCACTGCCACCATTAATCTAATCTGATCTGTCTCCCACCCTTTTGCCAAGGAGCTTGTGCATGGCATTTTCCTTGCATTTTAAAAAAATCTTCACTAGAAGCCTGTTAGCCCAAGAGAGAGCGATAGGTTCAAGTACACTTGGGGAGGTTCATGACTGAGCAAATATTTGAATCCAGATCTCCCTGGCCCAAGTCCAATACGGTATCTATTACACCCAACTGGTGGGCAATTCATGCATCTTCCCCAACCCTCTGGTGGACCTTTCTTCCCTAGTTCACCTTCAGGTGATGGTCAGTTTTCTCAAGAGTGCCTCTGAGACAGAGACACAGTAGAGGCATCCATGACACCGAGAAAGACAAAAGCAAACCAGACAGAACACTCACCGGAGCCACTTGCACAACCTGTAGTATGTGTTGAGGCTGCTGCAAGCCGGGGATGTACTGGATTCGCTGGAAATCGCCCTGCGGAGTTCTGTAGTCGGTGGTCAGTGTCTGCGACAGTTCTGTCATGGCTTGGGTCAGTAAATCTGTTGTCTGAAGAAGGGGAAGATAGGCAGAGGGATAGACAGGCGAACACTTGGCAACCTGGTAATTATTTCATTGCACAGGACATAACTAACAGAAACCTATAACTGAATAGTTAAAAGAAAACCTTACACGCAGCTTCCCTCTACCCCAATGGTGAGGCCTAGGCTATGCGGATGACAGTGTGCCACAATCAGAAGAAATATGCTAGAAAAATGGGCCTACTCAGCAAACATCTCCAGGTGTCTTCTGCAAAAGACCCTAAGCCACATTCTGTAGGGCATGGGTGAGGAACCTCAGGCCTGTGGGTCAAATGTGGCCCTCCAGGCCTTTGTCTAAATCAGTGGTTCCCAGCCTTTTTTGGCCATGCCCCACCTAAGCATCTCTAAAATCCTGATGTCCTCCCCCCCATGGCATATAATTCTTATTATTCAGAAAGTGAATTCCTATTCATGTGGAGGAAGCCTAAAAGGCTATTAACTGTTAATAACTCATTCTCGAATTGCCCCCCTTAAAAATCAAATTGCCCCCCTGTGGGGGGATGCCCCACATTGGGAACCACAGATCTAAATCCTTTACACTCTCCACAGGCCACCCCCTTACAGTCCCAGCTTCTCGCACTCTTAAGATATTTGCTTGTCTGGATGGAAAACAGAGAGGGGTGTGTGGGTAGAAACAAGCTTACTGTACAAAGGTTAATTTTACATCTGTTGCTCTGCCTGATTTCGCACCTGGTCCTGCCCTCCACTAGCATGTGGCATTCAGAAGGCTGCCCAGAAGGGAATGCGAGTAAAGTTCCATCTGCAGGGCAATGGTTTCCAAATTTCCTGCTCTCAAGGAACCACTTTTCACATTCATCAGTCTGCTAAGAAACATCTGATGTGGGAGAGCCTAATTCATACTTTGTGGGAGACTGGATAACTGTATCACACTCCACTTCAGGCAGCCTTTAGAGTTCTCAGAAAACCCAACATGGGACTTGTGCACTCCCCTGCTCCCCCTTCTTCATGCATGAGAGAAGGCTGAAAGCTTCAACTTTCATTTTTTAAGTAACTATGGTTTCCCATTATGTCAGACTAAAGGAATTGTGGTTTGTTCTGACTGTGCTTAATTAAAGCAAACCAGGTTGTCACACTGTGATAGGATACCTTGGTTTGTTTTAACTAGTCACAAGGAACCATGGTTTGTCATTTGGTCGGAACTGGGCCATAATCTTCTGGAATTTCCCAATGGTTCTAAGATAGCTCTACTTCTTTACATAATTTTGTTATGTACCTTCAAATACTTACCACAACGGTCTCCCCAGCAGTGCTGTCAGAAGTTAATACTGCAGGGGTAGCACTGATTACAGCTGTTGTCAACGGTACATGTATCGTGTTAGTTGGAATCTGAGCAAACTCAGGGTGTTTCTTGCGAATGTGTTGCACCATCTTGGTCTGTGGAGAGGTGGAAAGTAGATAGATACAGGATAGTTTGATGATGACAGGATCGTTTGATGATAATGAATTAAATTCCTATACCACCTTCAAATCAGTACTGACCACCGAGTGGTCATTTTGCACAAGTGGCTTGGCTAGTAGCACAAAACCACAGCCTTTCATTGTTTTTTATTTATGGGATTTATGGGATTTATAAACCCACTCTTTGCCAGATGGTACCTGGGTGGCATACAACTAAAAATGATTAGCTATTCAGCACTGTGAATAAAAAGCTATGGCACTTAGGTACAAGGCCAGTCTCTATAATCTAGCCATTAAACCATTCCTGAAAGGAACAATACGGCTGCAGTGCAACCTACTAATTGCAGGTGCATCATTGCATAGAACAGCTATGTGTGTGACAACTGGTGATATCTACTCTTCCTTAGTGCCTGGATGCACGACTTGCTCTGGAAGGATGCAAATGGGATGGCCTTAAGAGGTAGCTATCTAAGGAGGGCACTTGTATAGCAAGCTAATGCCTAAAAAGGATCCTTAGTAGTAAAAGCACTAGTTAGTGAGGTGAGCATCACAATCACAACGCAAAACCAAGGAACTAACTGATTGGAGAGTCATGACTATCAGTCCCCTAGTCTAGTCTGCCGTTTAATGAATGAGGTACATTTAGGCATCTCTGTTGCTTGATAACGTGTGATACGAGAATAGACATATTGCATCTATACATTAAAACCTGTTATTGCTGAAAGTATCCACGAACAGGACGCACATTTGGATGGAGTGATAGTCCCACAGTACCTTACTGCTGTACTGCTTGGAACAGTGAGGACAGCAAACTGGCGGCGTTGCTATTGTGCCCGTCAGCTGGGTGTGCGTGCTTAGCATGGGATCTGGCTCTCCTGGGCCTGCTGGACGTAGCTTTCGGATGCTCGGAGGGAGCTCAGCACCTGGGTGGTTTTTCAGGATGTGGGCTTTGCGTTTGCTGGCGCTCTTGTAAACCTGTGAGATGAAGACTTGGACCGTGAATGAATAACGCTCTGCTGAAAGCAGGCATCTATCTCCAACCACACAATATGCAAGCCTCTGTAATAAACATCCTCAGCAGCTGAGTGCCGTATCAGATGCCTGGTTTTCTTATACGCATACAACTCGCATATGCAGATTTTGATTGTTATCCGTGTTACAGAGCTATAAAGCCCAGGGATGGAAAACCTGTGGAGGCTCTCCAGATGTTGCTGGACTACAACTCCCACCATTCCTGACCATTGGCCATGCTGGCTGGGGCTGATGGGAGCTGAAGTCCAGCAACATCCAAGGGCCACAGGTGTCCCATCACTGAGCCTTTCGTCTGGTGTTCTGCATCACTATGCAACATCACACATTTCTATGCCATATAAATGAATATAGAACAACTACCACATCAGCATGAAAAAGTCAATTAGCAAGCACTTGAAATCTACTGTCCAAGCCCTGCTCAGGGAAGTTTTTAATATTGTATTGTGTTTTGATTTGTTGGACGCCGCCCAGAGTGGCTGGGGGAACCCAGTCAGATGGGCAGCATATAGATTATCATAATCATCAATCTACCCATTTACTATTCTTTCACCATCCAGATTCTAAATACAACAGTTAAATGACATATTTGATAAATCTCTAGTATGCACCGATGCAGACTTTAGTTCTAGGATCCTACACAATATTTACTGATACAAACTTTATGGAGTACCTTACAGAACAGAGCATAGGTCCGTGACTGGTATTCTGAGCTTATTTGAATCCAATTCAGTTTTAGGAAATACTATGCTAGGTAAATATTTTCTCCTTAGTTCTCTCAGTTTTCCTGATTGTGCTCCCCTGCCTGACACTAGGTCAATCTTTCTGATTAACATAGATCGACTTTGACAAACATAGGCATTCAGTGTGAAACTATAGCTCATTCAAATCCTACAAATTCCAAGTGGGAAAATGACTTGTTGCTTGTTAAGAGTGAGACCCTTCTACACCACCCAACAGCACAATACAACAAACCTCCCAATTTGTAAAGCACCTTGGAACCTCTTCTATGGAAATGTGTTATTTAGATCCCTGGAAGTAGTCTGTGAGCTCAGACCCAAACTTCTCTTCTTCAAGTGCTTTCCATTTAATTTATTAGAGTGGCAGAAATATTTTTTGGTCCTCTCCTCAACAGGAAAAGAAATGAATCAGAAAAGGGGGAAATTGCAAGATCTGTTTCAGATTTATACATGGAGTATGATTCCATGCACGCACCAAGGGATAGGTGGGTTCATTTCATACCTTATCACAGTACTGACAGAAATAATCTCTGTTGGGCTTGATGATGGGCAATGTTAGCTCTGGCACCTCCTCTATTTTCATGTCTGGATGTCTCTTTGATAAATGATTCACCTAAGATGAAAAAGCAGCGGAATAAAAAACATGTTACAGCAAACAGCTAAACAGCTGGCTCATGTGGCCGTGAGGAACAGGAACGCCTGTGCTTCAAGCCACTGAAATGTTGAGAACAAGTGTGGCCAGAGGGTCAGACTAGACCAAGGAGTCCCAGGTTCAAAACCCCACTCGGGTCATGAAGCTCCCTGTGTGACTTGGGCCAAGCACCTCCCAGCTTAATCTACTGTTATAAAGATAAAATGTGTGTGTGTAGAACAATGCACACCACTGCTAAGCTTTCTGGAGGCAAAACAGAGCAACAATGATATGAATAAATACATTTGGCTGAGTGCTACAGACCTATTCAGAAGTGCTAGATCTGTGTTTCCCATACTTGGGTCTCCAGCTGTTTTCGGACAATTCCCATCATTCCTGACTACCTAGGGATGATGGGAGTTGTAGTCCAAAAACAGCTGAAGACCAAAGTTTGGGAAATACTGTGCCAAATCTATCCGTTGTTTAAGATGGTGAGCATTCATTTGCAGATAATATCAGCAATGAAACCAAGCTATCAAGCAGCCATTTAATAGACCTATTTCTATATCAGCAGGTTATGGAAAGACAAACAAAATGGCACTAGAAGATAGGTGCCATGGTGAATGATCATGTTTTATTTTTTGCAGTCTTAAATTGTAAAACTGGGAGTCCCTGGTTTAAATCTCACCTCCCTCGCGAGAAAGCCTGAAGCCAAGCAGCCCTCTCTCATCTTCAGTCTCCCTCCTGACCTGATTTCCAAGGCTCTTGTAAAGATCATTGTGATTATGCATGTGAATCACTGTTAACTCCTTGGAAGGAACTGTATAAAAGCTAAGTGTTATTATCACTAGTACGAGGACTGGAAAATGCTGAAAGCCTAGTCTGATTTACTAAAGTGCCTAAGAAAGATGTCATGTGCCGCAGGGCCAACTCACACCACCAAACAGGAGCATTGTGAATAGAACTTGAGTGAATCAGTATGCTTAGCACATGCCCAAGCAGCTGTGTGATTTTTTTTCAACATGTGCTCAGCTTGTAACTCATCCTGCACTGTGCCACTGCAAAATGTCTGAAAGCAAGTGGGTGCTGGCACAGTAAGTCGTATGAGCTGAGCTGTCGGGTGGGCGCCTGCTGATGCAGCCATAGATCTGCTTCAGGCACCTACCAGAGCCACACAAGCCAGATTCACACTGCTCCAGCTTGTCCACACAGGTGTAATGTAATGTCTACACGCTGCTCAGCCATATCAAATCCACTGAGTTAGGGAAACACAAGTTCCCTGGCAGCATTTCCAAATAATTCCAAACCGGCTAATAAGCTAAGCATGTGCTAGCAAAATTTACAGGGCCATAGAACGGTATTGGCCTGTCCAGAGAGAGCAAACACTTTTCCTGGACTTGTGGCAGCTGCTATATTTTTCTCTGCAAACTGGGGGGGCTCATATCACTCACTTGCTTCTACTACTAGTAGTAGCTTTACAGACCACTGCATGCTGAATTTTCTGCCTAGTATTCATGCAAAGAGGCCCAAGATTGGACAACCGCTCTGATGAATGGGGAGAGTGTAGCACCTGAATCTGGGAGACCAGATCCTGCTCAGCTGAATGGATAAGTCTTTGAGCAGCCACCCACCGTTTCACAGGATAACATAGCATAGAATCACACATGCTAAACTGAGAGTACTTCCAGACTGTTGCTATTTTCAGCAAATTTAGGTTGCGCAATGAAAGGTGATCTGGTGCTATAGTGCAACAAAGCCATTTCCCCAAAAGATCAGACTTTTCGTGATAAGGGAAGTGGCAGGAAAATGCATTGGAAAGCGTGGAATAAAAGCACTTGCTTGGGCACATCATCTAAGCGCCACACAAACAAATCAGAATGAATGCTTGTTAAATAGCTGGTGTTGCCTAAGGTCCCTGAAAACAAATCAAGATGGTTGCTCAATAAAAAGGTTATTTGGAAGTGCCCTGAGTGCCTTGGAAGATAGGAATGTGATAAATGATATGGACAAGACTGAAGAACTGAAAGAACAAAAGAACTTTCACTGACGGTGCAACGGTGAGGAGTGAGTTGTCTCTGCACCAGTGTGTTCCCTGCTCTAAATTTGCATGTGTATCTTAATAAATAACACAAGCTCACAGAGAAGGTTTCTTGCCTAGTGAAACCAATTCCCAATAGGCAGAGATTGACTGGCTAAGACAGACTTCCTCAACCTCGGCCCTCCAGATGTTTTGAGACTACAATTCCCATCAGCCGTGAGCACTGGTCCTGCTAGCTAGGGATCATGAAAGTTGTAGGCCAAAAACATCTGGAGGGCCAAGTTTGAAGAAGCCTGGGCTAAGATCTCAAGCGAAGCTGGGGTGTAGTATTATAGAATTGTAGTGCTGGGACCCTAACCATCATCTAGTCCAGGCTTCCTCAAACTTGGCCCTCCAGATGTTTTTAGCCTACAACTCCCATGACCCCTAGCTAGCAGGACCAGTGGTCAGGGATGATGGGAGTTGTAGTCTCAAAACATCTGGAGGGCCGAGTTTGAGGAAGCCTGATCTAGTTCATTCCCCTACAATGCAGGAACATGCAGCTGTCCCATACAAGGTTCAAACCTGCAACCATGCTCTAACCCAGTGGTTTTCAACCAGTGTGCCGTGGCACCTTGGGGTGCCTTGAATGCTGGTCAGGGGTGCCGTGGGCAACACTGGCCTCTGTCTCTCTTTCCTTCTCTCCCTCCTTTGATGCCCTTTCCCACCTCTGCCTTCCAAAGGCTTGTGCAGCTGTCTGTTGCAGCAACCCTGGCTACAAACTCCGCAGGCAAATGGTGCCTCTGGGGCTGGCCAGGGGGTGCTGGTTGCCAGGAGCTGAGGCTGCCTCGGAGTAAGCAAGCAAGTGGACAAGAAAGCCCAGGCAGCCAGCCAGTCCACCAGCCCTTTCTGTTGGGAATGGACATACAAGTCCCAGGGCCCCGTGGGGCAGTGTGGGGAGGCACCTCTCTTTGACGCAGGGGGTGCAGCTCAAGAGACCAGGGGTGGAAGCAGCGGCTGCCCAGAGGACTCCCAAGGAGAGGGGAGAGGAGGCTGAGGGAACACTCCCCAAGGTGTGAGAGGCTGCCAGCTCTGCAGGGAAGAGGTGACATAACTGGGCTCCTGAGCCCCACAGGGGTGGCTGCAGAAAGAATGTAGTTGGCCCAGGGAACCGTGGACTCAAAAAGGTTGAAAACCTCTGCTCTAACCAACTGAGCTATCCCTGCAGCCCTTCCAGCATCCTCACACTAACCAGCATGCCTCGCCTCCGGAACCCCATCATGCACAGGCGGCACTTGAACATGAAGCTCTCGTAGTCTGTGGAGGCTATCCGGGGCTTGAATGTTTTGGAGCGGCTAATTCGGTCGGCTTTCTTTGCTTCTCTTTCCGGATTGTGCATTCTCTGCATGTGCTCCCGAAGTTTGTCCTTTCTCTGAAAGGTGAGGGATGGAAAAGGAAAATCACAATAATCAGATGGGGGAAATACTTACGCTTCCGAGTTACCTACACGTTACTGTAAGACAGAATGTTGGGCAAATCACAGGGTCAAAAAATAAGGTCAGCAAAGCAGAGAAAGCACTTTGGCACTTGAGGGAAGGTTTTCTAATGCAGAAAATGGAAAACCTTTCCGGGAGTCACTGAAGCTGCTTGTTAACAGCACTGCTCACAACGAAAGAGAAAGAATTCTTCACCACTGTGGTCCTACCAGCATTTATGCCCATTACAATAGGTCAACCTGACGCATCATGTACATTACATTAATATTTTTCTTCCATGTTACTTGTGTGGCTGAGCACTAGTAAGTGAGTAAGTGCAAACTGAGATTCTTACTGTTCTTACACAGCTCTATCAAAGTATCCCCTTCATGGATCACTGCCTTGTCGTGGCGAAGGGGCTTGAATAACTCCAAGAAGCTATGAGTTATGCCGTGCAGGGCCACCCAAGACGGACAGGTCAGAGCCGAGAGTTTAGACTAAATGTGATCCACCTGGATGGAGAAGGAACTGGCAAACCACTCCAGTATTTTGCCAAGAAAACTCCATGGACATAAAAAAGGAGAAGCTTTGAGAAGTAAGTGAGAGTTTCCAAGGCATGCTCTGGTTCATGGGGTCACAGAGAGTTGAACACAACTAAGCTGACTAAACAAATCAAGGTATAGGGTGCTTTGCAGAGTGCCACAAGCTGAAAAAACACATTCCAGGCACAAGGAATTTACAATTTAATGTTGATAACAAATGGACACATTCCAGATTTCAGTTCACTGCCAACAGGCCTAATTTCACACCAGAAAATCTCATCCTGGGTTGTAAACAGCCACTTACCCAGTCACTTGTGGCATTTAAGAAAAACCTCCAAGTTACCGGGCAGAAATGATTTACAAAACTTGGTTCGTTTTCTTTCCTAGCATAGGCACGCGATGGCACGAGAGCATATAAAAATTTGTGTGGTATAGTGATTGCTACAGATGTTTGGAAGGCTGGTCTGATCTCATAAGCAGAAATTGTAACAGAAATATTACGTGGATTTGTGTACTATGCTGGAATAAAAAGGAAGGCATTTGTGACTCATTAGTTTGCAATATATTTCTAACGTGACTTATCATGAGGAGTCACTTGCTCACAAGTTGCTGAGGTAAAGCACTACCCACATGCTTGCATATGTGCACATTGCAAAAAAATGTTCACAGTGTGGGTTGGTGTGTGCCAAATTCAGCATGACTCTGTGTGCTGGCAGATTATGTCTGTTTGTGAAAAATCAGTTCTGGCGAGGAGAAAGAGAAAGCTGTCGCTCTGTCCCTGCCTGTAACAGCACATGCCAAACCTGTTGACCACATTACCTTGAACTGCTTGCCACACGTAGAGCACAGGAAGTCTTTGCGGTCCGAGTGCCGCAGCATGTGGAGTCGCAACTTGTCAGGGCGGCAGAAAGCCTTGTCGCATTCGGTGCACTGGTAAATCTTTTCTGAATGGAAGCTGCGTACATGTTTCTTCACCTGCGAGAGATTATCAGTGGGGAAAACCAAAACGTTATCCCTCAAACATAACAGCAAATGGACCAACAGGCAATTCCACTTAGTGGCACTAGTGGGAGACTCTACTGCTGTTATTGCTCAAGTTTCTTCCTTTGCCGAGTATCCATCTGCACATAGTACTGTAAAAGAAACCTTGAACCATTCAAGAAAACACAACACCAACTGATTTCTTTGCAATCCAGTTCTAAAGAATTCTAAGCATCCAAGAGACAAAGAAGGACAACTGTGAAGAGCTCTTTGGCCTTTTCCGGCAAAACACTGTATCTTTAAGTGGCAGGGTAGGGGTTGCTCACAGCACCCACAGGGAAGGGAAAGGAGCAATGTGAATGAATATTCACCTGTTTATTTGGGAAACAATGTGGCCTTGCTCAGAATAGTTTTTGACAACATCCAAAGTGTTGTGTCTACTACTGTAAGCAGAACACCATCCAATAAAAGGAAAGCGTTTTACCAAGCCAGCATCTTGGAATTATCATAATTAACAGAACAGGAATACCCAAATATGGTCACCAGATGAACTTTATCTAGCTGCCAGTAGCCCCACCACATTTTAATCAAGATGTGTGTGTAAAAAAAGTGCTCAAACTTTCATTTATTATGAAAACAAATGAGATACTGTGTACTTCATGCAACTACTAGGCTGCAACATATTCTTTGCACATTGTTAGAAATGCACAGAGCAAATCAAATCCCCGAGGGGCTCTTTTCGGAAGCATATTTGCTCCTCAATCCCATCCCCACTGATGACCTCATACCATCTCAATGCACAAGTTCCCTTCCTATTAAGTCCTGTCTGCTAGGTAATGCCATTTTTAAAAAGTTAAGTCTACAGGCATGACCTGTTTTATTTTAAATTTAGTACTGTGGTTAGTGATTTTAGGTGGTTTATGATTATTATAAGTAGTAGTAATAGTATACAATTTGGTCATCTGTTAGTGGCATGGATTATTCTGGCCCACAGACTAGTGGATAATACTGTGGCCTTAGGAAGAGAGGAACTGGCAATTGGCAAATGCTGCTATCTAGGATATATCCAGTTAATCTGGGCCACTGATGAGCATGAAAAATGCTGGCTGTGGATAGCTGCATTACTGGCCAAAAGACTGAGTTTTGAAGCTTTGGGGAAATGATCCTCCACCGCACTTTCATCAGTAATTATCGGGATTGATGACACTGCATGACTGAGTTGTCTTTTTAAAAAGATACAATGATTAGGGAACTATAATTGGATCCAGAGATCTATCAAGAGTTTATGATTCAGAGAATGGACAAAACGAGTGATGAGCTATTTGAGAGAAATGGGAAGTAGAAAGAATATTTATTTTGTATGATGACAGAAGTAATTGTGTCTGTGATCTTTGGTCACTGAAATAAAATAATTTGAATGTGTTCATTTGTTCCCCTTCCTGTCACTTGCAAGAGGTCTTGATCTGAATGGCTGGCCATGATGGCTGATGTCATGGACTGGCTGGATGCAGAGGGGGCGGGGAGGCACCAGTTGGAACCCCCTGGGGAAGCAGGCTCAGAGCCAGGTGGTAGGGCGACGATGAGTAGTGAGAGGGAGAAGAGGGAGCAGACTGGGAGGAGATGTCGGAAGCTGAAGAGGCAACAGGGTTTAGTGAGCAGGAAGAGGTTTTGGCAGAGAGGAGTCCAGAATCAGAGGCAGGAGCAGAGGCTGGAGAGGAAGGGGGCCAAGAGGCAGAGAAGAGGCAGGCTGGTGAGGAAGCCAGGCTGTCTCCCCCTCCTGCTGCAACCAGCTCCTCTCCCCCCTGGTCTCCCAGAATTCACAGAGAAATGAAGAAGGTGGAGCAATGAGAGGCAAGACAGTGAAGCCTTAGACTGCTGGGGAAGGAACTGGGGAGCAGTGGGAAGGTGGGAACCTTCAGTCCTTGCAGCTCTTTTATTGGGGCAAGACCTACTGGGAAGAGTTGCTGTGACCACTAGGACTGAGCTGTTTTGTCAAGTGCTTTATTGTCTTATTGCTGTCCCATGCCTGATTCTCGTTCCTCACTGATAGCTGTGGTCTGCCTCCACAGTTGGGAGGAAGCAATGCTTTGGAATACCAGTTTGCTGGAAACCACAGGAGGAGAGAGTGCTCTTGTGCTGAAATCCTGCTCGCGGGTTTCCCACAGGCATCTGGGCCAGACTAGAGGAGCCATTGGCCTGATCCAGGAGAGCTCTTCTTATGTTCTTAACTACACAAATCAAGAGCGGCACTCATTCATTTCAAGTACTTTCTGGAATCAAGAAATCGGCTTACCTGTGTACTTTCTTCCTACTTTGTTTGCCAGACAATGGCCCAGACATTGGAAATATGCCTGAGATACCATATATACTCCAGAGCCTGGGGCTGTGGGGAACAGAGGCTGACCTTGCCTTTGCCAGTGCACATTCTACCCCAGGGAACTTCCCTGCCCCTCCCCCTGGACGCTCAGGTGCAAGATTATCACATTCTTCCAGGGTCCTCTCAAGTGAATGCAATACGCAAACAACTACATCACAGAGCTGTGATTGAGAATTGTATCCAGCTCTGTTCAGCGTTTGGAGGGTAGAGAAGTCTCCCCCACACCTCTCTCCCCCAAAAAAGTACTAAGTGGTACCAAGAAAGAATCCTGCCTTTGTTTCATCCGAGTCGCAACAGGATCTCTGATAAAACATCCAGTGAAACCTCAACATCTGAGCACTAAAGATAAAACAGATCCTACTTTTTTTCCAGCGCTAATGACACCACAGAGGGATTTTGTTACTTTATCTTTTCAAAGCAAGCACTTAGGGAGTTGAAAAGTAATAGCCACTTCACAGATAAAACATATTTAATTATGCACACAAAACTGCATGGAATGGGGTAGTAAAAAATTCCAAAACAGAAACAAAAAATGTAGCGGCTCGGATCATATATTAACAGCGCTGTAGCACCATAAACGTTCCCACAGCAAACCAGCAACATGTGGAGGATGTGTAGGCATGTCTTGAAAATTAGCTGATGGTTAACCAGTTTCTTGGGCCAAAAGAGTCTAAAGATGCTGGCTGTTTTGAATCCAAGGCTCTCTCTAGCTTCAATGCCAAAGAAGCGGTTGCCTCGTTGTGGGGGAGGCTGGCTTAGACTAGCCACCAGTTGGGTGGGGAGCAGATTCCTGGTCCTTGGATCCATGGGCCTCCAAAGAGGAACCTCTTCCTTCAATGATGGCACAACAACAGGAGCTGAAGGCTCAGCCTTCAACACAGCTGAAGCCAGACCTGTCTTGGAATACATCTTAAACCTTTTTGAGATCTTAGACTGGACCCTGTCAGACACCTGAAGGGCCTTCTCCAACAATGAGGCTCAGTTTCTTCTGTGCCCACTTTGTAAACATCTGGCAGCGATGACAAGTGTCTACTTGTGACAACCAGCATGGTGAATGGTTAGAGTGTCAGACTATGGACCTGGAAGACCAGGGTTTGAAACCCCCCTTGGCCACGAAGCTCACTGCAGGACCTTGGGCCGGTCACTCTCTCCAGGATCAAATTTTAATTTGCAAGATGGAGCGAAGGGCACAGTTTGTCTGTTTTTGAAGCTATTTTGTTTCTAAAGTGCTACTGTAATGAAGAATAAAATAAAAGTATCAGAATCAGAGAACTGCAGAGGTGGAAGGGAGCCCAAAGGCCATCCAGTCCAACCCCCTGCAGTGCAGGAATTAAAGACTTCCTTTCCAGAAACAAAGGATAGCTTCTGTCTGTTAAATAGTGTTTTTGCATTTTTGTAAATATCCCTAAATGCATTCAATTTATTATTCAATTAATTGCTATGAAGGCAGATGATTAATCAATTAAAATGTTGTAACTGGTTTCTAGCCCTTGTTTTAATTAATAAGTCACGCTGTCAAACCCTAGCACTGAAAGCGGAGTAAACTCTCAAAATGCATTTCATAAATGACTGTGTGCACATTTTTTCCTACACAGAAATTACTGTGCAAAGGAAAGGTCTCAATTAATCTTGCAGCTTGGGACTCCTTACGAACTCTCAGTTGTGAGAAAACAAAACAACAAAGAGGCTCAGATAAGAACAAAGCTGGCAAAAGCTTTAGAAGTCAGTGCTTTTGATTCAGTCAGTGCTTTTGATTCACCTACTACTCACCTGGATAAAATCCGGAAAGCGCTTTTTACAGGTAGGGCAGGTGAAACAACCATCGTTAACGTGGATCGCCACGTGATCTTTCAACAGATCCAAGCGGTCAAAGGACTCTGGGCAGAAAATGCAAGAATAGGTCTTCTGGTCCAAGTGGAACTTCATGTGACTCTCCAGGGCACTGGTATTAATGAAGCCTTTGTTGCAGATGTCACAGGTCAGAGGACAATTTCCTTCCCGCCCGTGGAACCGTAAGTGCTGATCTAACTTTTCCTTATCACGGAACGCCTTCCCACAGTGCAAGCATTTGAAGGGACGGAATGACTTTCGGATGAACAAGTGCTGGAGAGCTGCGTTCTGAAAAGATACATTAAAAAAACAAGCCGTGTCAACTAGCTAAGATTCTAGCTAGCTGTGTTTCCATAAAAAGCACCTAGGACCTATCTGCAGTCTGCACACGGAGAAACAGAAAGAGAGGTAAATGGATTTGCCTAAGGACACAACGGTGAGTCGGCAGCAGAGCCTAGGAAGACACAGGGCTTTAGTGCTTGAATTATGACTTCCCATCATTTGCACCAAGACACATTTTGACAGATTCTTGCCCTGATCTAGCAGTTTGTGGCACCACACATAGATCACTGGGTTGCTGCCCAAAGCGACTCTCCTGTGTCAGGTTCCCCCTCCTATTTTTGTTAAGGAAACACATAACATCAACATGTTAAGCATTTCCTCCTCACCTAGCAAACCCCCTGCTTGCAAGCAAGAATGTGAAACTGGGTAAGGGAAACCCCAGATGCGTGAAGACATCACATCTGGAGGAACACTTTATGCCAGGTCAGGTTAATTTGTCCATCTAGCCCAATAGCTTCTGCTCTGACTGGCAGTGACACTCGGGGATTTCAATCAAAAGAAAGAAAGGGAACCCCCCAGGTGTTTGAAATGCAATTTATTCCGGGCCCATTACATTATGGAATAAATCCTTCCATGGCGGAAAAACAAATGGCAGTAATTCTCAGCAAACGCATGGTGACTCCTATTCCCTGCGAGCTGCCAGGGACTGAATCTGTGACCTTCTATGAGCATTGCTACCACTTGAGCTATAGTCTCCTTAACTACAGATTAACAGGAGGGGAGAGGCTCTCCAACCAGCACAAGTTGGCCTAGCACAGAGATGGGGAAACTGTGGCTCTTCTGATACTTCTGAGTTCCATCAGCCCTAGTCCACATGGCTAATAATAAAATAATAAAAATAAAAACCGGGCTCAGGACGGCTAGCAGCAAATATAAAGCACTGATTAAAATGCGACTTAAAAACAGCATAAAATACAACATAAAATGCAGCACCAATATCAATAAAATTCAAAAATCCAGGAGTCTTTTTTTTGGGGGGGGGGGCAGTCAGTAGACATCAAATGATCACCAGGGGTAACAGGCCAAGTTGGTCCTACTAGGGCCAGCAAGGAGACCAGGGAAGAATTTAAACATGGGGTCCCAGAAAGGGTTTCTTCATAGAAGAGGAAAGGGAATAGAGGATTAAAGGTAAAGGTAAAGGGACCCCTGACCATTAGGTCCAGTCGTGGCCGACTCTGGGGTTGCGGCACTCATCTCGCTTTATTGGCCGAGGGAGCCGGCGTACAGCTTCCGGGTCATGTAGCCAGCATGACTAAGCTGCTTCTGGCGAACCAGAGAAGTGCACAGAAACGCCGTTTACCTTCCCGCCAGAGCAGTACCTATTTGTCTACTTTCACTTTGACATGCTTTCAAACTGCTAGGTTGGCAGGAGCAGGGACCGAGCAATGGGAGCTCACTCCGTCACGGGGATTCGAACCGCTGACCTTCTGATCGACAAGTCCTAGGCTCTGTGGTTTAACCCACAGTGCCACCCACATCCCTAATAGAGGATTAGGCTAATTCAAATTGAAAGCCAGGCAGAATAGCTCTGTCTTACAGACCCTGCGGAAGGAAATCAAGTCCTACAGGGCCCTAGTCTTGTAGCACAGAGCATTCCACCAGGTTGGAGCCGTCACTGAAAAAGCCCTGGCCCTGGTGGAGGATAGACTGGCTTCCTTAGGGCCCGGGACCTTTCAGCTATTATTATTCATGGACCTTAGGGTCCTCTGCGGGAAATACGAGAAGAGGCAGTCCCGTTAAGTACAAGGGTCCTAGTGATCACGGCTGGTAGGAGTTGTAGGACAACGATATCTGGAGGCCCAAAGCCACCCCACCCCAAGCTTGACAGCTTCTGGTCCAAGAATTGCAAGAGGCAAGCAAGTTACTCATCCTTTTTGCCAGGCAATGAAAACAATGCTTCAGCTAACTGTTACGAAGGCTTCACAGGACTCCAGCTGAATCTAACAAAGGATTTTGTTGAGAATGAAATGCATGCCACAGTGCTTTTCCCCCCCAGGGGGTAATCAAGGATACGCAGTACCGGAACCTCTTTTTTTGTTGTTAAAAAGTGTGGCACTTAATGGTGAGTACTGGTACCTATTTTTCTAGGGGGGAAAGCACTGGTCTCCCAGATTATTCAAAATCTGAGGCATCCAATAGATTAGGCACTAGAGCTGCAGCTCCTTAGATGCTAACTTGAATGCTCTGGGACTGCTTCTTTCCTTCTCAATGTTTTGTATAGCTGAGCAAAAAGAAAAATTCAGTTTTCATTCTGTTAATTAGACATACATTAGAGAACCCATCATTTTCTTTTAAGTATGACTCATGATCTCTGGAAACCAAATGAATCTTAACAATGATAGTGTGAGGCAAAATATTAACCACAAACAAAACATTACTTATTCAGACTTGGGAAAACACAGGCTAATCAAACTTAGTCACAGAGAACAAAATGTGTTTAGTAGTAGAGAAACTAACGATAATTGGCTGTCATTAATACATGTGACAAAAACTCATTTAAGTAATTATGGAGTTTTTTGTCTGTAGCTTTCTCCTTTCTTGGAGCCATTTTGTCCCTTTTGTTTCTCTTTAAATACAATTACAAATACATGCTATACTTAATCTGTATGCAGGTTCATTATAGCAATAAAGGGACATTTTACTGTACCAAGCCTGGAATCACAATTAAAAAAGGGCAACAGGTAAAATTAATGCCTCCAGTATAATATTCAGGGTTGATTTAGAGTCACTAAACTCAAGGGGAATTTTTGCATGAACTTAATGGGATATAGATTGAACTGAGCCACAATAGTCTTCTTCCCACCCTGTGTGTAATTTTGAGGGTACATGCATGATTTCACATCACAAATGAGCTAATCTAGAACAACTAACCTCTACTTTATTTATGCTCACAAACAACACTGCAGATTTGGACTTAACCATTTATCCACACTGGGGAGAAATGCGTCTTGTTTTCTGCTAGTGCAAGATCTTAATTATGCACTTTTCAGTAAAGATAGATGTAACGTTAGGATAGTCAACGTTAATTCTTCTAAAGTCTTTCGGTTACCATGGCTCCTATTCAGTCTCAAAACTGAAACAACCAACCAAAAGGTAAATTGGAACCTTGCTGCTAAGGTGTTAGTTTTGTTGCTGCAATAAAAGCCTCAGTGCTTTTTTAATAAAATAATATTCAGATGTTTGCTACATGGTGGAAAACAGAAATGCACTTCATCCACTGCAAAAGGTTGGTGGGGTGTTTTTTTTAGATGGAAGAAGAAAACAAGTCACTTTCTATATCACAGGGCAATTCTGTGTGGGCAAGCACACAACCTTGCAAGTTTTTTGTTTGTTTAATTGAGAGGCACATGTGTCTGTCTTTAGCATTCCAAAGATTATCAGAATAATTTCAAGAATGGTTGACTTTTCTGAGATGCAGGAAGCGAAAGGGAGAGAAGGGTATTTGTGATGTCACGGGTGCAAACCAATAGGCACCCACCACAATTAGCACTTGTTTCCCTAAAACAAAGGAAATGACTTTCACTTGAGTCAACCTTAAAAGGTAAAGGTAAAGGGACCCCTGACCATTAGGTCCAGTCTTGACCGACTCTGGGGTTACGGCGCTCATCTTGCTTTATTGGCCAAAGGAGCCGGTGTACAGCTTCCGGGTCATGTGGCCAGCATGACTAAGCCGCTTTTGGCAAACCAGAGCAGCGCACAGAAACACCGTTTACCTTCCCGCCGGAGCGGTACCTATTTATCTACTTGCACTTTGAAGTGCTTTCGCACTGCTAGGTTGGTAGGAGCAGGGACCGAACAACGGGAGCTCACCCCATTGCGGGGATTCGAACCGCTGACCTTCTGATCGGCAAGTCCTAGGCTCTGTGGTTTAACCCACAGCGCCACCCGCGTCCCTCAACCTTGCCTATACCCAAAACATGTAGAACCACTTCATTATTTCTTCACAGCTCAGCCTAGGACAAAAAATAATAATAAAGCATGTGTGTTTGAAGGGCAGTGAAGACGTTATCACACCTCCTCTGTTGCTCTTCAAATGCTATGCGTACCTTCACTCTTAGTATCCACTTACGTTCATTTTAAATAGCACTAAAAAAAAAAATCCAACACACACTTATGTCCTTCTAGATTAACCCATTGCAACAGAGTCATCTCTCTTAATCTCTGCTTTGGCTTCAGTGGGAACAGTTCACAGCTGGCTTTGCAGCCTTGCTTCCAAGTGTCCTGCGTGCTTCAGTAATTAAAGAGGAATTCTGATGTTGGCAGGTAGCTGGCGTGGGAGCCATTTCTATATTTTTGTACATGCAATCTCCAATTACAAGACACCAGCCCAGCAAAAGATTGAAAAGGCAGCAGGACTCCATATACCCCCACCGAGTGGGAGAAAACAGCCAAGAAAATTTGCACTCTCGGGCTGCAATTTCTCTTCTATTATTAACCATTGTCTGTTTTCCACTCTACTTCTCAGACATTAAATATTAATTCTGATCCATACCAACAAGGAGGGGGGTGGGGAATCGCAGGGCGAGACAGAGGAAGCAACTGTATTTAACCATGTAAGTTATTAGCATGCACCGCACATCCCCACACATCAGGCTTGTGGAAACACTTTCACATTCCCAAGTTAGCAGGGCAACTGAACTGTGGTGAAGGAAAGCTTAATGCCACATGGACAGAAGCTCTGCTTGGAATTGGAAAGTGCCTGTCAGGTGCGTAGAGCTGGGGCTTGAGAAACACCTGCCAGGGTCTCTCCTTCGGGTGTCCTACTCAGCCTCTTAAAGAAGGTGCAGGGCAGCGCGGGGCACTGCAACATTCCCCATGGCCGTAAATGTTTGTTGAAATCTGTTTAGGCTCCTTCAGTTCTGGCTATAAAAGAGAGAGAGTATTTACCTCTGCTGCTATACAGTGGTACCTCGGGTTACATACGCTTCAGGTTACATACGCTTCAGATTACAGACTCCGCTAACCCAGAAATAGTGCTTCAGGTTAAGAACTTTGCTTCAGGATGAGAACAGAAATTGTGCTTTGGCACATAATGGAGGCCCCATTAGCTAAAGTGGTGCTTCAGATTAAGAACAGTTTCAGGTTAAGTACGGACCTGCGGAACAAATTAAGTACTTACCCCGAGGTACCACTGTATGAGGGACAGCTGTTGCACAGCATACTATAGCTGCAATCCAAAGGGCTACATGGAAACTGGTTTCCCCCCTCTCATTCTTACACATCTGTCTCCTCGCACTGCTCTCAATGGTTAGAGCACTGTCCGGAGTAGCAATTGATGATGCCCAAGGGGATATGGTCAGAAGGAGAATTTAGACTCCCTTTGGGTTACCTATAGAAGCACCCAAGCCGTACAAGGGAGTCTATGAGCTCACGGTCCCATCTGCACTATGCATTTAAGCCCCGTGATGCTGCTTTCAGCAGCTGTGTCTTTCCCCAAAGAATCCTGGGAACTGTAGTTTTTCAAGAGTGTTGAGAGTCGTTAGGAGACCCCTGCTTCCCTCCCAAGGCTACAATTTTCAGACTGGTTAAACCAGTGATGGCCAAACTTGGCCCTCCAGCTGTTTTGGGACTACAACTCCCATGATTCCTATCTAGCAGGACCAGTGGTCAGGGATGATGGGAATTGTAATTTGGGGGCAAAACTAAATTTGAGGGCGCTGGGTGGATCTTTGCACCCCGGCGGCACATGTGCTAAAGACTTCGCTGGGTCTACTCTAGGTAAAGGTTAGCCGAATGCAACCCCATAGGGCCCCAAGAGAAGTGTTTTTCTAGAATGGGGCCTTTCAGAACTAAGGAGCAGGTGGCTGCTGTTGTTTTCCTGTGCCTCTGCTGTGTCCCATAGGTATCTCTGTAATTTCAGCCCGAAGAGCCTCGGCAGGGTACAGCAGCACTCTCCCCTCCAGCAAAAGGTATTCAGAAGCATACATACAATGGAGGAAGAATTTGTCCGTCAGGGTTGGTGGACCTTGCTAGCCTTCTCCTCCATGAATTTGTCTAATCTTCTTATAACACCATCCAAATTGGTGCCCATCACAACATCTTGTGGGAGCAAATTCCATAGTTTAGACTATGCACTGCGTGGATAATGCTTTCTTTTGTCTGCCCTGAATCTTCTAACAC
Source organism: Podarcis pityusensis (assembly GCF_964106645.2). Classification (NCBI taxonomy): domain Eukaryota; kingdom Metazoa; phylum Chordata; class Lepidosauria; order Squamata; family Lacertidae; genus Podarcis; species Podarcis pityusensis. The sequence continues at coordinate 17,925,030 of NC_138040.1, read as the reverse complement.
GAATGACGAGGAAGCATGGCCAGGATTCAGCAAGAAGACAGCGAGATGTGGCATGCCAAAACTGCCAAGGAGAAAACTCAGCAGAGAGGCTCAAGCAAATGAGCCTCAACTAACACAGCAGAAGATGGAAACTGCAGACAGCAAAGTGTAATCATGCTGCAATGCGAAATACACAAGCAGACTACAGATCCCTATATAATGTAGTCCTCCAAAATGTTTTCACATAAATGATGCATTTAAAAATGACACCTGGCCTTGAATACTCAGATACTTCTCACAACATTCCATTAGAGATTCTAACCCAATGCATTTGAAGGTGAAGTCAAAAGATTTTCAGGGAACGTTGATAAACAGTTCTTGTCCATGGTTATGCAAAAAAAAGAGTGATTTTTAAAAATACACTTTTGTATGCGAGAAAGCTTATTGTAAAACAAATTATATTTTAAAAACCTATTTGATATGCATTGCTATTTCTGTATTGGGGGAGGTGAATTTTCTTCGGCCAATAAGGAAGCATTGCCAAGGTGTACTCTTAACATGCCATCTTGCATGTGGCGCAAGTTCTTTGATGGTGTTGAATTCACCCCGGTGCAATTAACTTGCTCAATCTCTTTTGTTAAGGCATCCACACACTTTTTGAAAAAGAAAGAAACGCCAGCCCTCTGAAGCTACAAGTGAATGAAAACTCAACCTGTTTGCAGCTGTTTCTTTTTGCAACCAAAATCTTACGCACAGAAAGAAGGATGGGGAAAGAAGTATTTAAGCTGCACAAACTGATCTTCCAACTGAACAGTTTGGAGGATTCTTTGTCTTAATAATTTCCCTCTTAAACTTGACAGAAGAGTAGCACACAGTTGCCAGAAAGCATGGGCTCAGAGTATTTGTTTTTGGTATACAGAGTTCTCAATGCAGGCTTTAATATCGCAAAGATCTGCAGCCCCCTGCAAAAGAACTTTATCATTAAACGAAATCTTTGCCTTTGAAGGAAAAATGGATATGGGCCAAGGTCATGGTGCCTCTTTGCCAATGTCTTCCAACAGCAAGAGCACAGCGACATACACACAGATGGTGCTGCGAGCAGCCCGCTAGTCCACCCCACTTCATGCGGCAGATTGGAATACGTCTGCCTGCCAGACTGGATGCACTAGATTCCCAGGAAGGACTAGCGGAGCATCATGAATCTAATCAACTTCAATTGCTGCCCAGTTCCTCCTAGCATCAGGAGAGGCACCGAGCAATTTGTGTGAAGTTTGTCTTTGCAGCGGCAGTGGGATGTGCTCAGCCTGAAATGTCACGCAAGAAGTTTAGAGATTGACACCAATTTAAGGTAAAAAGGTCAGCAGTAACCAGCAGGCAAATCAAGCATCCGCAAAGAGGCAACCATCTCTTAGCGCGAAGTCTGTCTTCTTTTTATGAGCGATGAGATGTTCTCTGCCTGAAATGTCGGGTGTAGGAAGTTTAGAAGCTGACACCAATTTCGGGTAAAAGGTCAGCAGTAACTAAGAGGCAAATCAAACCTCGAGTGGAAAATGGCTAATGAGGGGCTGTGCATACTTTACAGCAAACCACCCTTCCCCAATTTTGAACAAAGGACACTAATTCTATACCCCATATAAATTATGAATATTAAATATGTATGTCTTATCTGGCAAAAGTTACTGTTTAGAAGACACAGATTTTCATACAATTTGGAGCAGGAGAGCAAGAGAAGGCAAATAATGACAGGAATAGGGAGGAAAGGTATGGTAAATAAACCAACATAGATGGCTATGGAAGTTATCTGGGGCACTGAAACTCCAGCCACTGACTGCTAGGTCTATCAGTTGCTACCTTCTGGTGTCTGAGTCTGTGCCCCAAAATGGCTAAAGCTCTTTGTTTTACAATGTGAAATCTGAGGTTCTCGGGGCATCAGTTTTTCCACAAAATGCCGGACTCCACACTTACAAATAAGGCTACCAATTATTCTTACTAGCCCTGCTTCTGAGCCTTAGAGCAGGGGTAGTCAATATCGTGCCCTACAGATGTTGTCGGACTACAACTCCCATCAGCCCCAGCCAGAATGGCCATGGTGTTTATTAGATTGCAAGTCTGCGGGAAGGGACTGTCTGGTTTTAACAGACTGTATGTATGCCGTTCTGGGAAACTTTTTTGGCTGAAGAGTGGTGTACAAATGATCTAAATAAATAAATCATCAGCACAGATGATGAGAGCTGAAGTCCAGCAACATCTGGAGCACAGCACATTGGCAACCCTTTCTTTAAGAGATTAGCCTGACATGCATTAATTAAGGAGACAAAATCTTTTAAGCCTGGAAATATAATTATGGGGTGGGGGGTGGGGGACATTGCCTGCTTAACTTCTGCATATCAGTCTGCTGTCTAAAGGGGTTCGAACAGAGCCAGTAAAAATGGTGATGACCTTAACAGTAAACCCACAGACACGCAGGGAGCACACAGAGCCCCAGCCAGCTGCTGAGTTCTTCGCTTACCCGGATACGCTTAGCTCTCCGCATGTCGTCTGCTGTCATTGTGCTCTGGGTAGCCACCACAGTCTGTTCATGCGGCTGGAGCGGTAAAGGGTGGCTCTCGGGCTGCTGATCCAAGGATGATGGTGTCTCTTGTGGCACCGGTGTTTGTTCCTGTTGGTCCAGTCCGTTCAGCGTGGCTTGCCCAGCCTCATCAAACTGCCCCTTGCTGGAGAAGTGCAGCAAGTCCTGAAATTGCAAATCAAATGGAAGGTGGTCATATCGCTGCCCGCCGTATTATGGTATAGCAATGATGGTTAGGCTACGCTGGTTTTGCAGAACTAAGTCCATTTCATACCAGAAAAAGAAGGGGCATGGTTTTTTATTTTATTTATTAAATTTGTATACTGCGTGACAATTTAAGATAGTCCTCCTTGCTTTGCTAATTTTTTGCAGCACAGAATTGCCGATGGGCAAATGCTGCTGAGGATATTTCTGATGCAACTTCAACATCCCTTGTATATGTTCAGCACAGGAAATTCATTGCTGACAGAAGCTACTGAGATACCCCTTCCCAGGCTAGTTCTGAGTCAACTTTATACGGACTGGGGGAATGATCAGGAAAGCAGTTAAGCAAACTCATGCTCCCAATTTCATTGGAAACGCCTTTGCCTGCTCCTACCAAACGATACCTGTGTCCCTTCCGCACATTTTCCTCCATTTTCACTGGTTACTTCTAAGCGCATAAATTTAGGAGGGCGACCCGGTCGCCTGCCTGGTCCAAATCTTCGTTTTCCTCTTCCACGACCTCTGCCTCTTGCTCTGCAAAATATATAGGAAACTGAGTTAGAGAGGGGAGCAATCTGTATTCCTAAGTCTCATGGGTCCAGTCAATGGGAACAGGCTGTACAATGGGGCTTCCAGAAATGAACAGCCAGAGGCTTCCAGGTAGCAGGCCACAAAGGCTATAACCCTCCCCTCTTGTTTGCCCTCAGCATCTAGTATCCAGGGATATGCTTCCCCTGGAACATAGTCCAGATCACTGTTGTAAACATGAACATGTCAGTTTAGATCATGGGTGAGCAACCTGCAGCCCCAGGGTCACATCCTCATTTAATGTAGCCCCAAATATCTCCTGAAATTGCCCCATTCTTCCATTCCATCCAAGGGTTGTATCCAATTTGGCTTTACTCAGAGTAGTCCCACTGGAATTAATGTGCCTAACTTAGCCATGCTCATTCATTTAAAGGGGGCTACTCTGAATATGACTAGCACTGGAGGCAACTGGAAGCTATACAGTTGTACCTCGAAAGTCACTTCCGGGTTTCAATCGTTCGGGACTTGGGTCAACTTATGAAACCCTAGAATGATCCCTGAACACCTCCTCTATCTCCCGCTATGCAGCATGGGGGATTCCAGAGGTGAGCGGCAACATACTATCCTCCCAGTCCCAAATGGACCTTGGGCAAAGGGGAGAGGCCTGAAAGAAGGAAACAAATACAACAGCCCTCCTGCAGTCAAGGAAGGCACCAGCCTGAAACACACTCCAAGTGGACATTAGAGGCCATTCTGCCGTTTAGTTAACTGGTTATGGTCCTGACCTTTTGAACCTCTGCAATACATAAATGTGCCCCACTCACTTCTACATGGCACAAGAGCAATCCAGCCCATTAGTGGAGAAAGGGGCTCTCACCTTTGAGCTCAGGAGATTGTGGCACACAACCTTCAGGAGAAAATAGTCTCTGAACATTCTTCTTAGGAAATCAAACTCTCTCTCTCTCTCTCTCTCTCTCTCTCTCTCTCTCTCTGTGCTTTCAAACAAGAACCTGCAGGGAACAACTCAGCTTTGAAAAGCTGAGGTTCTGCACACTTATAAATACCTGCTGAAGAAATCCAGCTTTTCATCATGGGAGTTCAGGTGCTGCTGGAGCTGCTCTGAGCTCATGAACCGTCGGTTGCACTCATAACATGGCCAGTTTTTTTCTTGCTCTCGGAGAACTGCATTTTCAAGTTAGACCAATCGATAAGGACAACTTCAGACGCCACCAAGCTTTTCAGATTTCTACCAAAGACTCCCCCCTCCATCCTCCGTACTTTCAGGGGGCCACAGAGATCAGAATGACTAAGGAATATGCTCTATACACCTTTTGCTCATAGTCTGTCTTTTATTCCCCTCTAAACACGGGTTAGGCACACAGAAGAACATAGAAGATTATAAGAAGACAGAGAATACTACATCTACATTCCCTCTTGTTCTTACACCTTACAGAAGTGCTCAGCTGCTCTGTAGTTTACCTACTGGAAAAAGCCTTTCTGGCTGTTGCTGTAACTTAAATTCTGCACTCCAAATAAATTATTCACTCCTACAACATCTATTTTGCATAAACTCACTCAGTTTGAATATTTTACTCTGAATTCAATGGTGGTTTGTGGGGGTTTTTTGCATAACATGGGATTTTTGGCCAGGAGAGGACAGGAATTAAATGTATAAGACTACCAAGGACAGTAGGAATGGGAATGGATAGGAGGACATGCCTGGAATGAAAGCAGGAGTGTTAGGTAATCAAGCAGGGTCTTTGCTCCTGTCTGTTGCAGCGTTGAAAAATACTAGCAGCCGGTTGAATATGGTTACTGCACAAATTGCTTGAAATATACATGAACTGCATAGATTGAACCCAGGATCAGCACATTTTCAAACCTATCTCAATCATGAGAACTAGACGCTTGAATTTTTGTTTTAAAGTAAGTGCAAATTCTGCACCATAGTGAATCACAGACAGTGAAGAGCTCAGTCTGTAGATGAGACTAGATTTCTGAGGTTTCATTTCTATCAATCTTTCCATGAAGCAACTAGAACTTATATTTGTTTTCAAGCTCCTTTTTTGCATAAGGACTCGATCTGATAGTGTCTGTGCACCATCCATCATAGTGATGGGAACGAAAAGGGGGATTTTGTGGGTTACTTCAATTGTAGGCCGTGTTTGCCAACAGCAGCTATTACCATGTGCATCAATAAAAGGCAGCCTCTTTTAATGTGTACCACTAATTATGTAGAAGCATATTTAACAACAAACAAAATTTGGCAATGCAGCCTTAACCTAGATCCAATTATTATTTGAGTCTATCTGGAGCTAGGCATGCAAAATTCCACCTGCTAGTGCTAATTCAGTGCTGCAATATACCCTATGATTTAAACAATCAACTGGAAAAGTAAAGGAGATAAATACCTTTCCTTTCCTCTTCAGATACATCATGGATTTTCTGATTGACAAATTCAGCATATGAAGCAGCATACCACACCTGCAGCCAATTCACATGGGATTAATTAGAATTTTCACTGGAGAATCTAAAAAATTAACTGCTTGTCTATTGCAGCTATATCCTGCCCTTCCACCAAGGAACTGAGGGCAGCATACACGGAGGCCATCTTGTCTGAGAGATAGTGGCCTCTCACCATTGCTAAGAAAGCTTCTTGGGTGAGCAGTGACTCCAAGCCATGCCATCCTGGTCCAAGTCTGACCCTCAGTTCACTAAGGTAAAGGACCCCTGGACAGTTAAGTCCAGTCAAAGGTGATTATGGGGTGTGGTGCTCATCTCACTTTACAGGCCGAGGGAGCAGGTGTCTGTCCACGGACAGCTTTCTGGGTCATGTGGCCAGCATGACTAAACCGCTTCTGGCACACGAAACACCGTTTACCTTCCTGCCACAGTGGTACCTATTTATCTACTTGCGCTGGCATGCTTTCGAACTGCTAGGTTGGCAGGAGGTGGGACTGAGCAATGGGAGCTCAACCCTTCGTGGGGATTCGAACCGCCAACCTTCCGATCGACAAGCCCAAGAGGCTCAGTGGTTTAGACCACAGCACCACCTGCGTCCCACCTCAATTCACTACAACACGTCTGGGCAGACAGTGGAATAGGATCTACTGGTAGATCTGCAAAGATTTCAGACTCCCAATTGTTTAACAATGACAGCAACAAAATGATTCCACCCACCCCTGCTGCCCAAATTATACAGCTGAAATAAAATGAAAAGCTTGGATGAGGATAAGCAAGAGTAATTTTTTTGTGCAGAAGGACTGCGAGTTCAATTCTGATACTCAAAGCAAATCCACAGGCTCAAGATTATATAATTCCAAATATGCTGCTTGCACTAGGCTCCAGTGAGTGGATCTTAGGGAGTTCTAGTAACAAACAAAGTCTACCCACTACACCACACTGGCTCTCACTTGAATCAGCTAGCATTTTAATATTCATTTTATACATGGGTGACACTGACATGAAAGAGAAAGAGATAAATTCAAGTACACATGTCTTTAGTAGCTCCAAAAGTGATTTTTTTTTGTACAAGTGTCAAGAGGCCTTTTAAGTGTGCCAAGCCATGAATATTCTGAAGAGGCTGTTACTATAACAATTTATTTCATCTTATTGCACAGACAGTGTGACTGAGTGGTTCGACTCTAATCACAAATCCTCATTCACTGATTGTCACAATAGTGAAAGTATGGCAGGAGGGGCAAGCACTTTCCAAAATGCCATAAGTTATAATCTGGGGAGGAAGGGGGAAGAATACATGACTCTCTTTTGTGTCTTGGATTACATTTTTTCATGTGTTCTCCTGTAAAACCATTAAAAACAGTTGAAAACAATAAAACTATAATTCTAGCGGCTGCGCTTGCGGAATGCATTATAGGGTTCAAAACAAGATAAAGGTATGTCCAGAACACGTCCAGATGAACAATTCAAATGAGGTGTGTGTGTGTGTGTGTGTGTGTGTGTAGTCCACAGCATCATCTCCACCATCCTGTGGACCAGGGGTGCCAACCTGAATAAAATATTGGGGGGGGGGGCAGATAAACCCTGCCCTACATAATAGGTCACATGACATGACACATGCACACTATTTAAATGGCAATGCCCAGTCGGTGGAAGAAGATTGGAAGAAATTTAAAGACTATTTACAGAAATACTGCAAAATTAATGAATGTTAGAATGATGTCAGAATGAAATTAAGTGGTCTTAGCAGCAATGTTATAAAGGTGTATGTACAAATGGATTGTTAACAGATGAGAATCTAAAGTTATAATATGTTAAGTTAAAGGATTAAGACAAAAACAAAGAGGGAAAGGAATTGATGAATTAACTAATAGAACTGGAATACAAAAAAGGGAGATGTGAGGAAGTCAGGGAAGTAAGGAAATGAAATGTAAGTTATGGAAAGATCAATGTGGTTTTTTTTAAGTGTTTTCTATTTTTTTTCTGTATTTTGTATTTTGTATTTTTTTCCTTTTTATTTTTTTTCTTTTTCTTTTCTTTTTATCTATGTAATTTTTTCTTTGAAACTTTAATAAATATCATTTAAATAAATAAATAAATAAATGGCAATGCCCATTAACTTTTTTTGGGGGGGTACAGGGCCCTCAAATATTTCATTTGGTGGCAAAGGGACCTCAGCCCCTAGGAGTTGGCTCGTATTCTGTGGACAGAGGGAGGGAGTGGCCAAGTCAAGAGCCGATGCTGGATCACACACTACAGATTCCTTCTCGGTCCTGTCAAGATCTTGCACATTTCAAGGACTTGCAGGATTAAGACACAAGGCAGAAAAGGAAGTGGAGAAGGCAAGAAACAGGAAAAGCCCAGATGGCGGCACTCATCTTTTGACTGCCCTCCAGATCTCAAGCTGTAAGCTTAATATAAAAAGCTATTCTCCCAACTGTTCCAAGTTCCACTTGATTTGTTTTAAGCATGGGATAAAAATAACTTTGTGGTGATTGGACTCACAAGCAGAAAAGTCAGATTATCACACGCACAGGCCAAACTGCAAACCTCAAAGGTACGCTTATTGAAGTAAATGGTGCCTCATTAATTGAGAAAAGCCAATCCCATTCATGGGCGGGCAGGGGAAAGTGCCACAAAGGGGGAAAGGGAGAGAGAATTAAAAGTAAACCAAGATGCTTCAGTGCATACAGGAGGTATATGATATCAGGCTCATCTCAACCTCCAATTTGCTTACACATTCAAGGTGAATCAGTGGTTGGAGTGAAGTGAAAGTCAACAGACCCAAGAAAGATCAAGAATTCTTGACCCACATTTCCAGCATAAGTGAACAAATGGGCTGTTATTTCTGGAAGGTTCATTATCCTATAGTGATTCAATGCAGACAACAAAACATGTCGCCCATACACCTTGGAATGCCATGGTTGTACAGATAGGGCAGACATCTCAGAACAAGAACCATGGGAATGATGAATGAATAAATCAAGCCCTAAGGCTTTATCTCTCTGCTGAGTAGTAGGGAACTCTTCTTGAAGGTTGCGAAGCTGTGCTGTTTGACTCAGCAAAAAGAAGATATATAATGCAGGTTGCCCCATACCTTGAGTTCCTGTTTGGGCTCCACATTCTTAATCGTTGTGTAATAAATATGGTGGCCATACTGGTAGGCGACCAGATTCTGCTCCAGGTGATTCTGGGCTGGCCTCACAAACATCATCCAGTTGCAAAGAGCCTCGCTAGACAGTTCAAACCAGAGATCTTCCTGCAGACCCCGGTCTTTTCTGTCACCTTTGTCAAGGGACACCTAAGGCAAGATAAAATATATTATCTATAAACATATACACACAAACAAGAGGATGTCGGTGAGATGTCGCTGCTGTGTCCACAATGGAAGAAACAGTTTGCATCATAAATCCAGGTAATTAGAAGAAAAAGGGTTTCTGGGGCAGACAGAGCATGAAGCTGCTGAAGACTGGCATTTGTCAGCAGCTTTTGTTAGCTTGCATCATAGTCTAGGTTGGTGAAGTCATTACAAAGAGTTATTATCTCACAGGTGATGCTGTGCTAATTGAGCACCAACCTGCAGGACCAGGTATACCTGGACCCATTTACATCTATGGGCTTAGCATAGATTACTTTATCTCAGGTCATTTATTTCAGCTGATTGATTCAAGAATGCAATCTATGCTTTCAACTTTTTGAAGGCATCTTGCGAAACAGTCATTTTTTAAGTGCACTGGGCCTCTGCTTGTGTGAGCACACGTGCATATATGTGTGTCTAACTGTCTATCTATCCATCTATCCACACACAAATACACAATTTTGGCAAGTTAGCACATACAAATAAATAATACTAATATGTATGTGTATTTACACACACACAACACACAAACACTTTCAATGGTGCCATGACCCAAGGGATAACCATGGAAGGCCTGATGGAGGCTGCTTGACCAGTCCTCCCCAAGTTTAAGTCATGGATGGGGTCAGCTGTGGTGAGGAGGCAAAAATGAATGCGAGTTGAGGTGGCCCCTAATTCTGGAAGGGCCTGGCCCTGACCTGACATAAACTTTGCAAGGGAGGTGTTTTTGAACAGCTGGAATTTGAAGCCCCTTGATTTGAAGTTCAGTCCCATCACTAACATTTGCTGTTAAATGAAACTTGAATTCCGTCTGCAGAGATCTATACTTACTGCTGTCACTGTGAGCCCCCCCTCCTGAAAACTGAAACCCAAAGAGGTTATAGAACTCTGACTTCCAAGTACCAGAGCGATTTCAATACCTCTGTGAGTCAGTGACCCATGCATCTACATATAGACAGAAATTTATGCCCATTGTTTTCACATTGTGTATCTCATGAAGTAGGCTCTTGTCTTCTAAAGCTCATGCCACAACAATCAGTCTTTTATTTAGCACAAGACTTATTGTTGCTCCTGATCGTTATGAGCTAGTTCTCCATAAGGAAGTGGGATTCCTGCATACTGAACGCCAAGAAGCTTCTGGCACTATATGAAATGTCTTGCCTCTCCTCTATTTGCACTGTGTACTGGATGTGTATGATCACATAGTCGTGTTGATCCCATTTCTTGTGAGTCCCTGGAGTTCCTTCCAGGGAAATTACTGTACTGCACAAAATGTGTGTCTTGAAATGTGTCAGTCACACAGTAAATGCGTGGTGCCTCTTTACCTTTAGATGGATATAGCAGTCTTTAAGCTCTGACTGCCTGACCAGGGGTCCTTCCACAGGGCCAAACTGTGTGCGCTTGGGAATGCGCCGCTTGGAAAACACTCCTCCCAGGAATCGGTCTATGTGAAGCACCAAAGGAAGGCTGGCTCTTGCTCTGGTCAGTACAGGCCGGTTTGGGATCGGGTGCAAGGGTCCATGCTTTGGGCAAACGGAGGGGTGTGCATTATTACACTCTTCACACCCTGAAAGACATAATTGGAAAGGAGAGGAATACATGACACAGTCCCACATCCCATTTATATTAAGGTTACCAGATTTTTTTTCAATGAATCCAGAGACACTTTTCAACTTCAATGGGTTCTGTATGGGGACTGATTTGTAAATCTGGGGACTGTCAATGGGAAACGGGGACGTCTGGTAACCTTAATTTATATACTAGAAGCAGGAAGCACAGAACCTGGAAACTCTCAACCAAATTCTAGCAACGAAGGCCTCCACATTCAGAGTAGCTAAAGGACACCTATTGTTTGAAAGGGTTGTCCCCATTGCACAAATCCTCAACCTCATGGGCTTAGTTGGAATCAATCCATCTCCAGATCAGTTGGATCTCTGGGATAGTGGAGGAAAGATTCTCCTCCTCTCCTGAGAAGCGGCAGCACCTGGTTGTTGACTTTTAATGCAGAGAGCTTTGTCCTAAAGATTCCAACAGGGAAAGGTTGTAGAAAAGCTCAGAGGAAAGTACCCCAATCCGACTTGGCTTGTTCCACTGCCTTCCACTCCCCTCTGCCGTCCACCCCCCCTGCACAATTCAGATGAATAAACGATTCTTCGCGCGCACCCCCACTGGTGCTGAGGAGGCAACTTGTGCCAGCACTAGTAGCATTGCACTAGATCCTGACTTAGGCCACTGCGAGCACCTGACTAAGTAGACAGATCTATTTGTAGATCTCTGGGTGATTTGTAGTAGATTGCCAAGGTTTTCTTGACTCCCAATAGTTTAACAACAATAGAAACTAAATGACTATCCCCATCTTTATTGGGCTGCTAAAATGCAGAAAGCTAACCAGGAGTAAGTGGACTGGACTGTGAGCTTGGTTCCAGTACCAAAAATCTTTTCCTAGAGTCAGAACGTGCTCAGAAACAACTTGCCATAGGAACATAGGAAGATGCCTCACACCAAATCAGATTGTTAGTCCACCAAGCTCAGTGCTGTCTGCACCGATTGGCAGTTTCTCTCAGAGGGTCTCTGACATGGATCTGTGTCCAGTCCTACCTGGAGATGTCAGAGACTGAACATGGGACTTCTGCAGATGCCCTGCCATGGAGCTATGGCCCTTCCCATATTCTCTAATTCTAAATGTTAGTCTTTGGTGCCTGGCACTGGTTGATAAGATTTCAGGGTTCAACTAAAAACAAAGTAAATCCAACAAGTGACCCTACTTCTCTGGTTCAGTGATGCTAGTTTCAACACTCCCCTTGCTTCCAAGTACCGATTCCTGGAGTGCAATTCAAATGAAATGGCTTTGGGTTCATTCCCATATTGCAGTGGTAAGCCAATGAAAGGAAGAAGAGGCGTAGCAAAAACAAGACACTCTCGAATGCTTACACAGGTCATTTGGGTCAAAGGGATGAGGTGGATCTGGATCCCATTCATCCATGTCGGTATCTTCTCCCTCTTCTTCCTCATCTTCCTCATCCTCGTCGTCGTCATCATCCTCATCATCCTCATCGTTTTCCTCTTTCGCTTCCGTATCACTTATTGGGTTGTGCAAAGGTTCTAGAGGACCAGACTCATCCACGGCCTCCATAGGAGGCAAAACTTGGTTGTGCACTGGTATTGATACCTAGGGAGGGGAAATCAGCAAAAATGTGCTGTGATCCAGAGCAGCAAACCAGAAAATAATAGTGATCATATCTCAGCTAATACCAGTGGCATCTGGGGTTGTACCCCTTGCTAGCCCTGCTCAGAACAGACCCAGGGAAGTCAAACTGCTTTGAGTTTTGTTTTGTTTTTGTTATTACAATCAAGCGGTGTGCTAAATTTATGAATCAAATAAACAACAAGCATGACTAACTCAGGTTCATTCATTTAAATGGGTCTGTTCTCAGTAGAAGTTAGTTGGAAATGACCCAAGATTGGAGAAGATGAGGGATACCTAAGCAGGGCTTCAATTTTTGCCTAGAGCAAGTAGGACAACTGGGTGGTGTGAGAGATGGGTGGTAGGCAGCATGGCGGCTGAATCCTCTACTGCCACATTTAATGTTGAAAGGGATGCACGCTGGGCCGGCCCTACCATCAGGGCGATGGAGGCAGCTGCCTTGGGGAGTGGACACTAGGGGAAGAAAAGAAGTGTTGGAGGATAGCACAGGGTGGATCACACAGGCTTTAGTTTGCTCTTTAAGCTGCCCTGCTGCCATTGGACACTGCCACATTTCTGACTACAGGTGGGCTCAGATCTCATGTAGTTCACTCTCCACATTGTTCAGGCATAGGAGACAATTGCCAGGTGGGGAACTTTACTAAGTGTGTGAAAATATATCTCAGAACTATTAAGGGTCTGGTGGACAGTGTTACTCTTGATTCTAGAACAGCTGGCTTCAAATGCTTTTGCAACCGTGAACACAGTAGGCATCTTGAGCCAAGTCACCGTCTCAGGTCTATTTGCTGTAAAGTGAGAGAACAGCAAGAAGCTGCTTTCACGAGACCGACGTCTTATTAAGCCTTGCAAAAAGTATTCAGCGCACTAATAATGATGGAGACTGGCAAGAAGGCGGCATTAAATCAGAAAAACCTTTGGCTCCCCAGAAAGGCTTTTTGCAACTCAGCTTACGCCTTTCCTTATTCCATCTCCAAGTGAAGCCACCCAGGGTCTCCATTTTCTGCTTTAATTAGTTTGACATTAAAATATGCCCTCAAAATGGTCCTGGCTATAATTTTCTCACTCCATGAAAGCAAGAGAAAACAACACCAATGCACTCAAAACACAGGGTTCGGTTAAGAGACTAGCTAATTAAAATCTAAAACCTTTGTAACAAAAAGTAACCTCCTAACTGCTTAAGGGCAATGGGTGCTCTAATTTTAAAGAGTGTTATATTTTATTTTCTATGAAGAGAAGAGTTAAATGCCCATAGTGCACTGCAGATGAGGCAGAAATCGGTATAATAGGTGTGTGTGTAGGGGGAAGGGAATTGCTGTAAGAGAGCTTAAGGAACAGGCTACACACACACACACACACACACACACACACACGTCACAAAGCATTACAGTCTTTCAATAAGTTAGAAGTGAAACCTCAGTGCTAGGCATGCTTAGAGCTATGTATATTTGGCATTTAAATAAAATGAACCCAAATTCTGGGTCAAGGTAGCCAAAATGCTGCTTTTTCAAATAAACAAAAAAATAAATTTGTGAGCTGAATAAATTATGCTAAATTCTTCAATCCGAAACATGGTGCGAATAAAAATCTGCCTATGCTGGTTTATTATACTTCTTCTAGGCCTAGCTGGAGAATAAAGTGGAACGCAGATGAAGTCCCCACAGACTAGCTGCAGGAATGCTGGCTTCTGAGATTCCAAAAGGCATTGCCAGATGTCTATTCAAGCTTATCTTCACAGTCAACAATAAGGACTAGACTTTTGTAAATCAAGAAAATCTTTAATAAAAATACATTTTAAAAAAACCAATAAGGACTAGAAACCTGCAGGGTTTGCTGTTATTGCTTTTTATAACAGCTTATTGGAATGCTGAATTTTGCACTAAATAACAGAACTCCCTGAGGGTGTGGCATGACTGCAAAAGTATAGAATGCACATCAGCATTTTCCAAACCATGTTCTGAGAACGCTTATAGTTTCAAAAACGCTTTAATGTTTCAATTTTTTAAATTTTTTTTAATGTTGTATTTTAATTTTGTTTTTAAGTTGTAATCATTCAACTTGTTTTTATTATTGCTTGTAAGCCACTCTGAGCCCAGCCTTGGTTGGGGAGGGCGGGGTATAAATAAAAAAATATTATTATTATTATAGGAATTCCTCAATGGCAGATAGGCAATCTGTAATCCAGCTTGCCTACCACTGTCAGTCCTTTCTGTACTGACACAGGTAAATGTTCAAAAGACAGTTGAGCATAATTTACCAGGTGAGAATTTCTGGTTAAATTATCAGTTGTGTTTTTTTTAAAAAAAAAATAATAATCTACCATGACTGGCCATGAATGAATCAGTTATCTCTTATCGTCATTATTATTTAATTGTAACAAATTAATATTACTTGGTTGCTTTTGACCTGATCTTAGTGTAACTCTGCTGAGCAGTTTTAGAGTTTCTGCTAAATTCCCTGATCCGTAGCCACTCAGAGGTAGATTTTTATTGTATATGCAGCTTATTTTATCTAGTCCTATGAATTACACAAGTTTGATTGTTTTTAAATTATATCCACCTTTACGAACAAGTTCCCCCGAGGGGGCTAACTACAAAAAAGGAAAGAAATAAAACAGTAATACAGCAAATGAAATATGCAGCAGACAATTTTTTTAAAAGGAGAGTCAAATTAAAACCAAACCACAAGGACCTTGGGAAATAAAACAGTTATCAAGTCACATCCAAAAGGTGATAAAAAGGGGGCTGGCAGGGCACTGGGAAAGGGATTTTGCAATGCTGGAGCCACCACAGAGGAAGCCACGTTCTAATCCCTGCTAATCTAATCTCTACCAGTAGTAGGTGAGAGAGCAAAGCCATTGAGGCAGATAGTAACATTCTGGTAGGGTGATGCGGGTTATCCTAATATATGGTTCACTGCTGATGCGATGCAGTGCGTAACTGGTGCTGCCTTTGGAGCCATTATTTTACCTCTGGGCTAACCCTCTTCCCCCTGCTATTTTACACCTGGCTCCAGGTGGCTTCTGAATGAACACAACAAAAGCCGACCCTCAAATTTTTATTGGTTTGTTGGGTCCTGGTTTCTTTTAATGGGGGCATGAAATGGAGAGTTCAAATGTAAAAGCAATGGGGCACCTGGCAACTTACTCTGTCTGCTTGAGGGTCCTGCTCCAGAGCCGCTGAGGGGTCGGCAACGCTGCCAAGCACAGAGAGGTGGGTGGGATTCATGCTCTGAGCAGCAGCAGCAGCAGCAGCATCAGGAGGAGGAGGAGGAGGAGTAGCAGGCAAGAGCACAGTTACCTAAAATCACAGGCACTCGTTTTAGTCCTGTGGCATCTCCATCATTCAGATTTGTCTGGCTACAGCAAGTCCTGCAAGCCAGGTCTTTTAGGTTGCAAAATACAGTATCCGAAAGGTGTCTGAATGGGTAGAGGCAGGTGTCAGTAATTATTTAAAACTTCGAGAGACAATGCAGATATAACATCCCCCCCATCCCTATGTGAGTTTCCTTTCTGCTATAAAAACACAGTGGAGCTGCCTGTGTAACTGCTGTAAGTTAGGAACTAGAGGAAGTGGCCTTATCCTGAGTCAGTCCTCTGGTCCATCTAGCTCAGCACTGTTGGCACTGACAGTGGCTCTCCATCACTACCTGGAAATACCAGGGATCAAACCTGCGACCTTCTGTATGCAGAGCAGATGCTCTACCACTGAGCTACAGCCCTTCCCCAAGTTAATGTGGGCCTTTACAAATGATCCAGTACAGGTCAGAAACAAGTTATATTTATTTATTTTATTAAATGTGCACCCTGCGTTTCTTCCCAAAGCAGCCCAGGGTGGAGATGCCAGTTTGAGAAGGGCGAGGGAGTTGCCCGAGGCGTGCACAATGGCATGTTGCCAAAACTCATATTCCACAAATCCTCCTTTCCCTCTGGGTTGATAACTGGGGAAGGGCGATGGCAGCCCCCCCCAAAAAGAGCCTGATTTCGACTAGAAGAAACCTTGTGCTGCTGTTGAACCCCATTCCAGAAGATGGTACCAGTGTGTCTCCCCTGGAAAATTATTATTACAAGATATATATTTAATCCTTCCAATATGCCAACCCTTATAGCATCAAATAGCTGTTCTCCCTTAGCCTTTTCAGCTTTATCTCCAGAATAGCTGGAAATCATGGCCGCAAAAGGCTTTATGGGATAAAGTGACCACAAATAAGGGGGGGGGGGAGAGAAGTAGAAAGGGGCTGACGTGAACAGAGTGATTTTTCCCTGTTGCCAGGCACACACCCACAAGGCATCATTAGCACACTTCCAGGCGTGCTGGCAGGGAGGAGTCAGCCCAAAACCTGCCACTGCAGGGGATCAAAACAGCTTACAAGCAAAAACACCCTTAGTGAACTCTTGTTTCATCCCGGTTACATATGTTGGGAGAAATCAAGAGATGAATACACTAAGGCTTTTGAAGCGCTAAGATTTCAATAAGTCTTTCCAAAAAAACAGCAGGGACCTTGATTATTATTTTAGCAGCTAAAGTAGTTCAGGGAATTCTCACAGGAAGAGGGTACATGCAACACCTGCAGGGCTAGCAGCTGCTCTAATAAAATGATAACCACTCACAAACAAACTGGAAATCTCTCCATGGGAACATTTGGTTTGCCAAGAGTGCTGCTGTCTAAGCTGCACAGGGCCTTTAGCAAGAGGACTTAGGATACAGCGATAACGCACTCGTGACACTTGCATGCTTTTCCTATTATCATCAGTCAGCGTAAGGAATGCATGCACCATTGTTAAATATACATGACCTGCATCGCATACGAGGGGATGTGTGTGTTTAGGTTGTTGCTACTCTTGACCACTGCAAGCCTGCTGAAATAACACACGCGCACAGAAAGAGGCAGGGTGCAATTTGTTTCTTCTAGCCTAAAGAAAAGGGACTGAGGGAAAGACTTGGATGCCATCCTGTTTTTACCACAGAACAGGAATGTAGCATGTTGCAGCCTTCACGTCATGCTGGTTAATGTCAAATATGTGGCATTGGACTCTGTCGTCTGTGGACTCCTGTGTCTTGACTTCGAAAGGTTTGAGAGATGTTCATTCCTTTGGCCCACTCATTATGCATCTCGCTTTCCACAGTGAAATTCAGAGTTATTGTATTTTTCCAAGTTCTTTTGGTTATACTGCTCTGTAAAGCACCATATACAATGATGATACTAATAATAATAGGTTTAGGGGAAATGTGGGAAAATGGGCCTGTTTGTATATTCTGTCCCTACCGTTTGTGTTGAATCCACCCCATCACTATTTACTTCAAATTAAAGGCAACATTCTTTTGATCCTGAATATTGTTTTTTATTCTTGTTTATAGTGAACATTTTATGCAATTTTTTTTTACAAAAAAACTTCATAGAAGCATAGAGTTGGAGGGGATAATAATAATAGTAATAATAGTAATAATAATAATAATAATAATAATAATAATAATAATAATAAAAATAATAATAATTTATTTTCTCAAGGGTTAACAGAAGAAAGAGCTATCAATCTGTCAATCCTTTCCATGTCCAAGCCAGGTGTTTATTACGTGCCCCCTTTCTCTTTTTCCATAAATTAATTCTTCTATTTTTGACCAAAAAAACATTCAAAACTTACATTAACATTTTTAAGAAATGCAAGCTTTATCAAACATTGATATAGCAGGTGCATGTTGCCAGTAATTCACATGTATTCCTTCCCACCATCTTTTCTTCCTTTAAAACATCATTCATAGTTTTCAGCTTATTGCTCAGTCCTTCCACTGCTTCCATTTGCCTTTTTAGTGTTTGAAGCAAAAAGGATTCAAATTCAAAATGATTCTTCATGACACTTGCCTTAATAAACCCTGTCATGCTGCAATTCTCTAAATTTGTCTTTCTTATTGCTGCTCAATGAACACACATCTGTTAAGCGTGTTTTTCTTTGTTGTTCTTTTTCCAAAATAAACCTGTATTTTTTGTTTGTTTGTTTTACTATGCTCCTAAACAGTTTGCTAACGTACATCCTCTCTTCTTCACTGCTGGCATTTTCCTATTGTTTTTGTAGCTAACCTTGCATTATATGTTTCTTAGGATGCAATCCTGTACAGTACTTGAGATCTGCTTGCTGATGGGCTCTGGCAGAAGCCCCACAGCACCAGTAGCACTTAAGATGCTTTTTAGGGTATACTTGAAGCTTTTGCTAGAAACTACTTTGGAAACCAAAAGAGCCATCTGGGACTAGCAGGGAGATGGAACAGGGTGACAGGAACGAACACACACACACAAACCCTCTCTAGGATCCTAATCCTGGACCCCCCTAACCCAGGCAAGGACCTTCCCAGCCCACTAGATCTCTCCCAGAATCATTGGCTAACCACTCCCTTCCTCAACCCTGACTTGGCCAGGGCACTCCCTGCAGGGCCCATGAAAATGAACCTGATCTGAAATAGAGATTGGGTCCATTCAATTTACCAAAGGCCTTGTTCAGTGCCCACAAGTGAGCTCTGGGCTTTACTGGATATGAGGTAGAGATACAATATTCCATTAAAAATAAAAAATGCCTGTGCTTCTCATATTTTTGTCTTTGGACCAACAGCCTGGCTACACATTACACTCACCAAATAGAAAACTGCCAGGCTATAGAGAGCTCTGAAGGCTTCCTCCCAACAGCTGGCAGTCAAGGAAAGCTGAAGGCACCTCACTTGAAGTCATACTAAAAAGGAAAGAGACATTCTAGTTATCTCATTCAGCTAATCACCCCAGCTGGTTGGGGAGCAGGGGAGATTAGATGAGAGAGATGAGAAAGAACCACAAAAGCCCACCAGGTAGCTACCTCTCTTTCTCTCTCAGTATGAATACGTATAAGCTAAAAACCCTCCCTTAACTGTCAGGAGGGAGGCTGGAAAATTCAGAGCCACCAGAATCCGGCTGCTTTTTGCTTGGTGAGGGTAGCATGAGGCCAAGCACTAAAGCATCAAACCATTTATTTGGGGAAATCCCTTCCAAAAAAACAGCCCAGTGTCTTCTAATCAGTGGTGGGTTCACACCTATAGTACCAGAGGTTTCCAGAATATTAACTGAAATGTATCGTCTCACTTTATAAGACGCTAACACAGCTATCAAATCATTTCGAGTGGCTATTCCACAAACCTGTGTTGTACACAGTGGTTTAGGACTGAAAGGATCTCAACTCTTGGACCTTAACCATCCCATTTTCTGTGCCATGGGAGATTAAATGAGAAGCTAGTCCTTTTCAAATACAGGGTCCCCCCCCTCCCTTTTGCATCCTCGAATCCTCACATCCCCAGTCCTCAATTTCATGCTACTCCTAGTCAATTTCACACTAGTGAACACATCAAGCACAAAACTAGGACTATATACATCAGACACAGCAGCAAGTAATTGGAATTTTTAGCTTTTACAGTTATATCCCAAATAAAAACTCGAAAAAGCTTCTGCCTGTATAAACGAGGAAATGCTGTTATCTCCCAATTATGTGGGTGTACAAACAAAACAATAAAACAGGTTGGGGGTTTGTTTGTTTTTTGATAACTTAAATGAAAGATATAGTAGTATTTTTTCAGAACAGGAAATCTTAGTTAAACAGTCCTCTTAACATTCTTAAAACTGACCTTACAGGACATTCTTTAGTTTAGACCAGGGGTTGTCAGCCTGGTCCCTACTGCCCACTAGTGGGCGTTTCAGGATTCTAGGTGGGCGGTAGGGGGTTCTAGGGCACGAGCTGAATCCTCCTTCCATCGAGCACTGGTGGGCGGTAAGGAAATTTTACCATCCAGAAAGATGCATTAGTGGGCGGTAGGTATAAAAAGGATGACTACCCCTGCTTTAGCACACTAGGTGGCCTTTTGTCATGTTAGCTGGCTCAAGAGCACCTTAACAATTTAAGAAGACACCTGCTGGATGAAGCCAAAGGCCCACCTATTAACTCAGCATCCTGTTCTCACAGTAGCCAACCTGATGCCTGTGGGAAGTCCATGAGCAGGACCTGAGTGTGGCAGCAACTCTTCCCACTTAGGATTGCCAGTAACTGGCATTCAGAGGCATATGACAGCCATTGATAGCCTTATCCTCTATGAATTGGTCCAACCTTTTAAAGCCACCCAAGTTGGTGGCCACCTCTAATCTTGCAGGAGGGAGTGAAATTCGTAGTTTAGCTGTGCCCTATGTGAAGAAGTACAGTGGTACCTCGGATTGCAAACGCTTTGGGTTACAAACGCTTTGGGTTACAAACTCTGCTAACCCAGAAGTAGTTCCTCGGGTTGCAAACTTTGCCCCAGGATGAGAACGGAAATCGCGCGCTGGTAGCACACTGGCAGCAGGAGGCCCCATTAGCGAAAGCACACCTCAGGTTAAGAACAGTTTCGGGTTAAGAACGGACCTCCGGAACAAATTAAGTTTGTAACCCAAGGTAAAGATAAAGTTAAAGGTAAAGGGACCCCTGACCATTAGGTCCAGTCATGACTGACTCTGGGGTTGCGGCACTCATCTCGCTTTCAGTTTCCAAGTCATGTGGCCAGAATGACTAAGCCGCTTCTGGCGAACCAGAGCAGTGCACGGAAATGCTATTTACCATCCCACCGGAGCGGTACCTATTTATCTACTTGCACTTTGACGTGCTTTTGAACTGCTAGGTTGGCAGGAGCAGGGACCGAGCAACAGGAGCTCACCCCGTCACGGGGATTTGAACCGCCGACCTTCTGATTGGCAAGTCCTAGGCTCTGTGGTTTAACCCACAGCGCCACCCGCGTCCCTAACCCAAGGTACCACTGTACTTTTGTCTGTTCTGAATCTTCCAACATTCAGCTCCACTAGATTTCTCCACACCTTCTATACAGAGGTATCATAGAACTGCAGAGTTGGAAGGGACCCTGAGGATCATCTAAGTCCACCCCCCCACCTGCAGTGCAGGAATATGCAGTTGTCCCAGAAGGGGATCAAACCTGCAACCTTGGCATTATCAGCACCATGCTCTAACGACCTGAGCTATCCACTCACTTACCATTTTTCTAAACTGAAAATTTAGGTTTCTCTGTGATAGCCACCGTGCTAGAACTGCATGACTATGGTAGGAAACAAATGAGTCCCTTCAGAAAGGTGAATGTACATTCACACCAATCCCACTATAATCTCTCGTTGAACAGGTTTTGCAGAGACAAGAACAGGAAAAAAAAATGCATAGCCCATCAACAGACACATGTAAAGCTCAACCGAAAAGCCTGAACCTTACCTGCTGTGTCGCTGCATCCTGCTGGACGTATGCCACTTGGGACGGGTCTGTAAACAAAGTCTGAACAAAATAATAAAGAATGATTAAGAGGGTCTCAGTAACGCTTGGTTATACGAAGCTCACAGTGACAGAACAAACTTGCTGAAACGAAGGTGGCATTGGACAAATGGCTGATTTCATTCAATTTCCTTAAGGCCAGTTACCTTGGCCACTACAGTGTATTTATGAAATGCACTCTTAGTGCCAACAGTCCACCTATAAAGTGTGAGGTGGACTTCTGAAGCAAAGCACGAAGCACTTGCAATTGAAGCTGCAACATGCTAGGGAATGTGTTCAGAAAGGACTCGTAACGGTGTCCTACATGCCAGGTAATGAAATTCCTGCTGATTTATTGTCCAAGGTTGTTCCAAGGGGTCAACACTGTACCTATATACAGAAGTTGGGTTTGTACTGAGATTGTACTAACACGCTGCCCAGTGGTGTTCACAGAAAGGAGGAGGATGTTAGTTTCTGTTTCCTCACTGTGCAGCTGCTTGCAGTCACAGGACTCTGTTTACATTCCACAGAGTCCAGATACTGTTGGATTCTCACAGGAAAGGGAGACGGGATGTGATGTTACTGGTTTCCTGTTTCCTTTGTTCCTTTGCTTTCTTTGCTCAGTTGCTCTCTGCTTCTCACAGACAGCAGATGTATATTTCTTTGCTCTCTGTATAGCTTAGTAATGAAGTATGGCAATGTAGCCCATACTACCTCATCCTTCCGTTGTTTTAATGCTCTGCTGGGAGGGCTCAGAGGAAGATGAGCCTTATCAGCTCGAACGACCGGAGCTGAAATCCCAATAGTGGTGG
Organism: Podarcis pityusensis; assembly: GCF_964106645.2. NCBI lineage: Eukaryota > Metazoa > Chordata > Lepidosauria > Squamata > Lacertidae > Podarcis > Podarcis pityusensis. The sequence goes on along the minus strand of NC_138040.1, from coordinate 17,902,629 downwards.
TGTTACATTGACAGAGCAGCTTCCATCTCGAAAGCACTTAACACAAATTCCAAATTGTAGCAGGTTGTTTGCACGTGCTTTCTCTCTCTCTCTCTCTACGTCAAGACTCAAGAGCGCTCACATTAAAGCTTAAAAGCAAAATCCTGCTTGACAATTTAAGCCAAGGGGTAAAGAAGTAGAAGGACCTGATTAAAACAGGAACAGTAAAGCACCCAAATAGAGTGCAATTAAGATGGGGGGGGGGGGATAGGAATGGCAGCGTAAGGAAATAGAGGATGGACTGGGATTTGGGAATTTAGTAGGCTACTGTTACCAGCAGCTATATGGTTTGTCTAAATTAGAACAGCAGTTCTCAAACCATGTTCCTAGGGTTCGTTAACAGCTTTTTAGAGGTCTCCCAATGAGAAGATCAGTAACAATAGATACGCTCTCCTGAAAGACAGCTTTCCAACCACTACTGATCTTCCTCAGCAATGTGCAAACACAGAAGTGTTGAGTGTGATGTTGCATTTCCATCTAGAAAGTACTAACACAAATTCCAAAGTGTACCAAGTTGTTTGTGGTTTCTTGCTCACTGGAGAATCCAAACAAGTCTGATTAGTAAAGATGCAAAGGGCTGTTGCTCAGCAGCACTGCAATGCTTTGCATGCAAAAGGTCCAAGGTTCAATTGGTGGCATCTCTAGGCAAGACCACCATCTGAAACCCTGCAGAGCTGCTGCCAATCAGTGTAGGCAGTACTGAACTAGCTAACCAGTGGTCTGACTTGTGTCAAGGCAGCTAGCTCCCTGTGTTTCCCCCCCATAAATGCACACCCTAGAACAGGATCCAAGGTCCTCCGCAATGCACAAGTAATGCATAGACCATGCAAACAAATCATTGTTTCAAATATTTCCTAAAGGCACCAAGTTTGAAAACCTATCAATAGAGTGGTTCAGTTCAAGTCTACGGACTAGTACAATTGTTAGAAAAATACAAATTCCAATGCCCAAATTATTAGTAGTTACCTAAACTTGGCTATGCAAATAAGGAATCTGAAAAGAATGGATTAGCAACCCCCTTGTTTTACAGAACACTGTGATGGCTGATATTGTTGCGCTGATTACTCATGTCATCTTTTGAAGGGGAAAAAAGGCTAAATTATTCCAGTTTCAGAGAAGCGAAATGGACAGGGCTTCATACTCAATAGCCTCCCAGCATTTTTTGATTACAACATCTGCACTCCCATTTAGCATGAAAAGTCCAAACTCCCCCTTTGCCAATGGCTAGATGATTATGCACAGCTGAGGACTATTAGGCATTCACACAGCTTTGCAGGCAGCTGGCCCAAGTTCTGAATGAAATTATTGCTCTTTGCAGCCACGAGTAGACAAGAGACAGGGAATGTGAGATGTCACATGCCTGAGTGGCTTCCACGGGGTGGATGTACACCAGTGTGTGCTCCGAGGTGTCCACAGAGGTGTAAGATGTGCCATCGGCAGTGTAGACCACCTGCTGCGAAGGACGGTCCTGATCATCGCTGTACACAATCTGAGCCACAGTTCCACCTTCAGGGACAAAGTGGACCTGGAGAAAGGGAAGGTGAACAGGGGCAGAGAAGAAATGTCAGGAACTGTCCAGACACAAAGCTGTGCATAAGAATGTATGGTAACACTTACATACGTACAGGCTACTCCCAGTTCACGTGGGGGTTACATTTCAAGGCACTGTGTGTGTCAGTGCAATCATGTATATCTGAAACACCATTGAAAAAGCCTGCAAACACACACTAAACCTCTGAAAACCCCTGAAAAAAACACCTTAAAAACCAGTAGCACTTACCAGACTGGTCAAACTCCACAATCACTCCTTCCAAACCTCCCTGTTCAAACAGCAACTCTCCACAGGCCTCAACAGTCAGTGCAAGGGCTCCTGGCTTTGCTAGGCACTGTTTGCATGCCTTTTTTGCCCCTTTTGGGCTCTTCTAGTGCTGTTTTTGCACTTTTATATTCACTTCTTGGTTCAGCACAACGCACGCTTGCGTGGTTCCGTGTCAACTGCATGCACATAAATGGGGAGTTGCCTGTGTATCCCTAGTAATATTCCAGACTACACTGGCAACTCATACAGAATCAGCTCAGAAAAAACCAAAAAACTAGGTGAATAAGAAAGCCTAGCCTAAAATGCCACTTTTGTTGAAAATTTGGTACTGAAATCACCAACAGTTCAATCCAAGACCCAGTTCAACTGGGATATTTTGAACGAAATCAGTTTAGTACCATTGAGGTCAATTACAGCTGTTTTGTTTCCTAAAAGGCTTTGCACCTCTATCAGCTTCATAGCACATAAAAATCCAATAGATATAATACTTGCAGGCATGTAGGTGAAGGGAAAGAAACTAGGCCTGTTGGATTTCTACCTGCTATGCAGCTGTTAAAAGTACAAATCCTGTATCAAGGGAAAATAAATAATAATAATAATAATAATAATAAATAATAATAATAATAATAAATAATAAGGGAAAAGGGGACAACCCTAAGGATACTTGGACCATATGAAATTTGAGCCTAATTATTAATCTCCAATGGCCCTACCAATACAAAACAGTCCTTAACAACTATTTTGTGAAGTACAGCTATTAAGTTATAAATGACAGAATGTGCTATCCTCAAACCCTCCATTTCCTCTCTTATCTAAGTATATATAGTATTACATTATATATGTATAAAAAATACAACGTAACTTTTTAAAAGTAATGTAGACTGATAAGATTTATGGGAAAGGTGATATTTCTAATAAGCTGGAACACAAATGATGATGTCTCTTTTCTTTCTTGTGTTATAGCCACTTTTAAAAAAAACATTTTTTAAAAAAAACCAACATATTTTATTTGGTGTATCTGAAACCTTAGGAGAACTTCATAGAACAAAATCTATAGCAGGGAAATTTCTGTATCATGCAAAAATCGAACCCTCAAGACAGCTTCACATATCTCCAATAACAATCTACACACACAAATCCCTTTAAGAAGCAGTTTGAGCTACTGCAAGGATGCCCTATTCATATACACAGACTGCATGAGCATCAGCAGTTAGGAAATGCAATAAGCACTAGTCACCTGAGCAGTATTCTGCTCCTGCTCAGCTGATTCAGACCACACCTGTGCGGTTTCCTCTTTCAAGTCGATGTCGTCCCTGCTGTCGGGCTCCATAGTGTGATAACTAATTATCGAAACTGAGCTTGGCTGAAAAGATTCATCTGGCTGTTTTGTCTCGAGACAAGGTAACCTTCTGTACCATAGCTATACAGAAAGAGAGGGGAAGAGAATATATATATATCAAAGAACTGCATACTTTACAGTAATACAAAGGGAACCATGAAACTTGACCATCCACTATACAAATAAAAAATCCAGCTCCCTAGGCTTCATTGGGCTCTAGTGTGGAGCTATACAGAAAGGGAATAGCTCAGTTGTCCATGGTTCCCATTTATTTCTATGGGAGAAAATGAACATGCAATCTGGGTCACAGCAGAGAGAGAGAGAGAGCAAAACTAGATGCTGCAATCAGTCACCATGAGCAGCTAGGCAGGTTTAGCTGCCACTGCAGTAGTGTCTCCAAGTTCACCCTGAGAATTTCTGAAATATACAGGCACTTTTCCACACACACAACCTTTGGTGGGCACAGTGATGGGCATCTTGCTTCTACCATAACAATACCAATCCTTATTTATGTAAATATAATCAGAGCTTTGGCACCTTTCCCAAGAGATGCTCATACCAGTGTTAGTTTCCTATATCAGTAGTGGGCAGGGATCAGGATAGATCTATAGTACATCTCTGATTGATTTGATTAGCAAGGGTTTTGACTTTCAAACATTCAATAATAACAGCAACAAAATAACTTGAGACCACCAAATATTGCTGAAAGAAAGAAATCCTGGGGTAACTTGGGAGTGGGGTTTTGCATGTAAGGACTGTGAGCTCCATTCAGTTCTGGTACTCAGAACAAAAGCCTGGGTTTAGGATTCTTTAATTTTCAGTGTAGTGTACAGTGGTACCTTGGGTTACATACGCTTCAGGTTACAGACTCCGCTAACCCAGAAATAGCACCTCAGGTTAAGAACTTTGCTTCAGGATGAGAACAGAAATCGTGCTCCGGCGGCAGCAGGAGGCCCCATTAGCTAAAGTGGTGCTTCAGGTTAAGAACAGTTTCAGGTTAAGAACGGACCTCCGGAACGAATTAAGTACTTAACCCAAGGTACTACTGTATGTATTTTGCACCTGGCACTAGGTAATGGACTCCGAGTGTGTGTATGTGTGGAATGAATGAGAGAAAACTAAAGCAGATTCTTCAAGCCTGAAGTCTGCCCATCCCTGTCCTGGATCTCGAATATGGTGTCATGAAAACCCAAGCTGAACGTATTCTAATGTTCATGTTCTTGTGTTCTTAGAAATACATACCCTCCAACATCTCTCTGATGAAAATAGGGACCTCCCATCCCATAATGATAATTTTACTATTTATACCCCCCCACACCTTACTGGATTGCCCCAACCACTCTGGGCGGCTTCCAGCATATATAAAACCATAATATCACATTTTAAAAAACCTTCCCTATACAGTGGTACTTTGGGTTACATACACTTCAGGTTACAGATGCTTCAGTTTACAGACTCCGCTAACCCAGAAATAGTACCTCGGGATAAGAACTTTGCTTCAGGATGAGAACAGAAATCATGCTCCGGCGGCGCGGCAGCAGAAGACCCCATTAGCTAAAGTGGTACTTCAGGTTAAGAACAGTTTCTGGTTAAGAACGGACCTCCGGAGCGAATTAAGTACTTAACCCAAGGTACCACTGTACTGTACAGGATTGCCTTTAGACGGCTCGGGGGTTGGATAACTCCATACCCTCCAACATTTCTCCAATGAAAATAGGGGTATCCTAAGGAAAATGGGGACATTCAAGGATCAAATCAGAAACCGGGACAGCTTGTCTAAATCAGGGACATCCCTGGAAAATAGGGACACTTGAAGGGTCTGGAAATATCAACCACCTTCCGGTATGTGAAGGCCACAGTGCTGTTTTCCTGTGGCCAGTTATGATGATTGGCAATTGACAGCAAGCATCCAACGCTGGCTAGTCCCAAGAACCGAAACAAAAATACATCCCTGGTGTCACTTGTGAAAGTATACTCCGTTATTCAATCCTGAAGCATTTAGAATGCAACACACTTTTAAGAGGAGCACAAACTGTTGTATTGAACAGTGATGTTAGACCTGGCAGAGACAGACACCCGATTCAATTACCGTATTTTTCGCTCTATAACACGCACCCGACCATAACACGCACATAGTTTTTAGAGGAGGAAAATCCGTAGGCATGCCACCCGTAGGCATTCCCTCCATAACATGCACAGACATTTCCCCTTACTTTCTAGGAGGAAAACAGTGAGTGTTATGGTGCAAAAAATACGGTATTTGCTCTGATCAATGCTGCACTCCCCTAACAGGGAGGCAACAGAGTTTACAAGCAAGTTGTTCCTGCCGATTTGCATTCCCCAAATCAAAGCAAATCTCCAGCAGACTGAAAGCCAGATTTGCATGGAAAGTCAAGACGCAGCACTGTACTTGCTTTCATGCTGTCCAGGAGGGGGTGCTCCATAGCAACAAAGTTTGCAGCTTATTTGCAGGGAGGAAACAACCAGTGGATTGTTCGCACACTCGGTGCTATTTCACTGAGCAAATTATCTGATTATAACTAGCGTTATCCTGTTTCAAATGAGCTCATTCGATGCAACATTTCACATTCATGAATGACATTTGGAAGTTATGCAGATTACCGTTCCAAAATAACTACCTCTCGTATGTGCTCATTAGATGATGTTGAAGAGTCATCATGTAAGCATGAAATGTTACATTGAAACTGGCCTGTTGTTGTTTGTTGTCATTGTTGTTTTTTGGAAAAAACACACCCTTCAGTCCCTAATTGACTTGTTTTTATTTTTCTAGTTCAGCGTTTAAACAGCCCTTCCGCTCAGGGGCTGCTCTTCCTCCTGATCCCAAATGTGCGGTCCCTCTTGGCAGCTGAGATGCTGAGAAAGAGAGAGAATTAAAAATGAAGCTTAAATTCCAATTTACGTAAGCTCGGGAATCTTGACAAATTGCTTCCATGTACGGCTTTATCCACCCCTTGCGATTTCAACCGCACGTCTCAATCTGCCACTGGGAATCTCAGAAGTGTAATTTACAGCTCTGCTGATTGGTTTAGACAGTCATTCAGCACCTTTCCAGTCCTTCGTCTCCAGTGTCATTATTAAATCACAGACTTAGGAATTAGTGCAAGGCTGAGGCCATTTGATTTTCGGCAAGTCCAATTAACTTTATTTTATACTGACTGGCTGGCTGAGCTGATCTAATAGTTAGCAACCCTTGCCAATGAACAAGAAAGAAAGCAAAAGGCTCCTCGGTGACTGCTCCACCCATTTCAATTTTAAATGCAAATCATTTTTAGACATAATTTATGCCCATATAATGGCATTTGGCTCGTAAATGAAGCACGGGGAGAGGCGAATACCACCCCTTCCATTCATCTTGCTTGCTAGCATTTTAGAACTCTTGCAGGCTCTGAGTCGATACATTCCCCCCCCAACCCCGGCGTGACTTTTTACATTAGACTCAAATCAATAATACAGGAAAGGCGAACAATAATGTCCCTCAGTGGAACAGTAGAAAAATCAACACGGTCTCAGCATCTGAACGCAACACGGCACTGCCTTCTCTACATTTATCGGACTGCGTATAACGCTCTAGATGCCAAACAGTGCCTGCCTCTCAGGCTTAGCGCAAGATCCCAGCCTGCCAAATCTCTCTCTCGCCCCTACCACCACACCATGACAATAAAGAGACACTGCAAAAATAGGGCACTCTGTGCTATGAAGTTCAGGAGAGCTGCAGCAGTGGTAAATAAGAAACATCCGTTATACTTTATTGCAGTTGGAACACCCCCTTAAAACAAGGAACATCTGGCAAGTTTACATGCATCAGAAGCAAACCCCAGGATAACCGATCTTAATATGCCAATACATTATTATTACATGGCGAGGAGGAAACATCCGCAAGTGTTCCAATGGCTAGGATCCAAAGAACTACTTTACGTGTGCCTAAGGAATTCCACATACCCTCGAGAATGTTTACTTTAATCCTCCGACCAAAAGCCCCCTCTGTTGTATCACAGACTACATGAGAAATGCTCTTGAGTTTTCAAACCAATTTTTTTTATACAGAAGCTGAGAAACAGTCTCCATGGGCATATATTGATAAGTGAATGATGAAACAGAGATAGATTTAACACTCTTTAGCAAGTTAAATGTTTCGACTCCTGCCTTCCTCACTAACGCAGCTGGGATTTCAACTGAGCAATATATGCCAAGAACCCAATTCAGTCATCCCCCCCACCCCATGGCAAAAAATAGCATGAAGGTGAGAATAGAGTTCCATCCCACACCACTGCCAGCTCCACCCGGCCATCTACAGCCCGTCTGATGTAATGGTTACAGTGTCTAGCTAGGAGCTGAGAGACCAGGGTTCAAATTCCTACTCAGCCATGAAACTCCCTAGATGGGTGGCCTTGGGACAGTCAATGCTTCTCAGCCTAACCTACCTCACAGGGTTTCTGTGGGGGTTAAATGAGGACAGGGAAGAACCCTGTATGCCCCCTTGAGCTCCTTGGAGAAAGCGGTGGGACAGAAATGCAATAGACAAGTCTGCAAGCCTGTTCTCTGTATGCAGGCTCCAGCAGCACGTTGCAGAGTTTATCTGCGTAGAGCGGTTGCCCTCTATGCATCCCGCTTCCTGCGCATGGACACCTGACAGGTGTGCAATGTCGGAAATATCAGGCGCAGCCCTGCTTTTCCAACCATGCAATTGTGTGAGGGGGAATGAAGAGGACTAAGGGGATAGTTTTGAGATCCCTCAGAATAGAATTGTTTCTAAGGCATGTGGCTTGTCCAAGAGAGGGGTGTGTGGGTGTGTGGGTGTGTGTGTGTGTGGGTGTGTGTTCGCAAGTGATTTTTATAAAGTTTTATTATATTATTCCTTATTATCTTATATGGATTGGTTATTTTCAATTGCCAATTCTATTGTTAGCCACCTTCTGTATTTTTATAATGGACAAGTGGCATAAACTTATAAGCACTAACTAAATGTGCATACTCTGGTCAAGCTGAAACATCCAGGGTTGTATCCAACTAAGTTCTATTCAGATTGTACCCATCTAAATAAATGAACTTAAGTTAGTCGTGCCCATCTATTTAAATGGACCTACTTTGTGTAAGTTTAGCACAGGATACAATACAGCCTCTAGAATATGGATAATTTTTGTGCACACGACTCTGGTGTTCTTGTTTTTTCTTTTTTAAATGACTGGTGTGCTAGTTCTACTCATCTCATACGTAGCTACCAGAGTGTGGCTCTTCCCCCCACTGCCACCTACCCATTGTAGGTTTCCAGGGAGATGACAGCACACAGAAACAAAATTTATTTCACAGAATGATAGTGTTAAGGAAGGACATTGATCTCAGCCTTGTTTTCATTCTGTGACATGACCCCATAGAGTTGAAGGGAAGTCCACGCAAACAACAATTATTAGAAGAAATTAACAATTACATTATTTCTTCATAAGCTGAAACACCTTACTATTATTATTATTATTATTATTATTATTATTATGCTAAAAAAAAAATTATTTCCTTGGGCTTCTAAAATTAGAATTTGTCTCTTCCCACAGCGGGCACAGTGGAAGAACTCCCCCTCCCCATCACCACACTGCCCCTGTATAGAACATTTGTGTTTCTTTCCCTTATTATTTTCACATATCATACAGACACTTGACAGCTACCACTGCAAAACAAGGAATGCCAACAGCATGTCTGTGGCAGCCTGTGTTGGAGGGGTGGAGGGAGTGAATGCAGTCTGCTGCATTGCGAGGCTGATGCAAGGACATGAGCCAATCCCTTGCATGTCTGCAGCATCCCCCAGGCTAGCATCTTACGGCAAGGTAGCAGTGTGGGTGTGACGAGAGCAAGCAGCTATGCCTGAATGAAAGGAGGCTATGCCACTAAGAGCAGCTGCAAAGAAAGCCAGGCGAGTGGCAGGAGGATATAAATGCACTGTGTCATCATCCTAGAGTGGGAAAGCAATGCAACGCTGACAGAAGGCAGTGCAAACAGTACATCAGGGCACCAGAGGAAGCCCACACAGTTCCCTTGCGTCAAGAAAAATCTTTGTTTTAAATTCAACGCAATGCCATATTGGGAGCGTTCCCTAACATCCCTTTCAGTGATTAATGACATTTGTATCCGGCCCTTCTTCCAAAGAATTCAGAGTAGTATTTTTGGCCTCGCAGTGCGATGTAGGTAGTGACTTTCCCACCCCACAGAATGAGCTTCATAGCCAAGGGAAAGAGAAGAAAGGGGGGGACTAAATATGTGTTTTCCCCATCCAAATCTAAAACTCTTGTCATTGCACTATATTGTGTGTAATGTAATATGCAAGCACAGTACTGTATTCACACTATTATGTTATGGCTTAATATTCTTGCCCTTGGCTTTAAGCCAATGATCTCTCACACAAGAGTAAGCTTCACTAAATGAAATATGGTGCGATGTAGGGGTTAAGAGGGGACACGGGTGGCGCTGTGGGTAAAACCTCAGCGCCTAGGGCTTGCCGATCGCATGGTCGGTGGTTTGAATCCCCACGGCGGGGTGAGCTCCCGTCTTTCGGTCCCAGCTCCTGCCCACCTAGCAGTTCGAAAGCACCCCTAAGTGCAAGTAGATAAATAGGTACCGCTTTATAGCGGGAAGGTAAACGGCATTTCCGTGAGCTGCGCTGGTGCTGGCTCGCCAGAGCAGCTTCGTCACACTGGCCACGTGACCCGGAAGTGTCTCCAGACAGCACTGGCCCCCGGCCTCTTAAGTGAGATGGGTGCACAACCCTAGAGTCGGACACGACTGGCCCGTACGGGCAGGGGTACCTTTACCTAGGGGTTAAGAGCAGGAACACTTCAAATCTCACCTCCGTCATTAACTCACTAGGTCGTCTTAGAGCATAGCTGTCAAGTGTCCCTTATTTGAAGGGACAGTCCCTTATTCCAGCGCCATGTCCCACTGCTGTCCCTTATTGATAGATGTCCCTTAAATGATGTCCCTTAAATTTCAAAGGAAGCAGCTCCTCTCCCTCCCTCCCTGCCAGCCAGGGAGGAGGGAGGCTCCAACTGTGTTGCTTGGCTGTGTTGCTCACCCAATAAGAAGTCTAAGAACGACTGAGGGGTGGAGCTTGCATGCCTTGTGTGTGGCTAGTTAATGCAAGCTGAGGGTTTTTTGAATGCTGGATGCCATTTTGTTTCACGTGCTGCTGCAAACTTTGCAATGCAAAGCCAGGCCGGGAAGCCATCTTAAGTTGAGGCTGCATAGGCCTTGTGGTGCATGTGATTCAGATTCTATTCAGTTGAACCTCTGGTTACAAAGTTGGTCCGACAGTGTTTTCAAAGCTACAAGCATGAGTTTGACCAGACTGCAGGAGGACAGGAAGACTGGAGTGCCTGGAACAGGTGAGGCTGCAGGTCCCTTATTTTCAAATCTGTAAGTTGACAGCTATGTCTTAGAGAGCCCCAAGTCTGAATACTGGTCTGCCTTACAGGGCTATATTGTTAATAGCTACTAAGGTAGTATATATATGAAATTTTTTGGAGCACTTACGAGGGGGAAACCCCTTTGAAACAGATATCATCATCAACATTCAATACTGTACATGATGTTGTGATACGAGAGCATGTAATCATTGGCTCTCTGTTGTGTCAGAATATAGAGCAAACTATGCTTCTTTCTAAAATCAACCTAAGGATTAAAATAATTATTATTCTCACACTCTAACCTCAAACCCACTTTAAAAAAAAAAATGTTGGCAGAATGTTCTCCCCTATAAAGCTCTCTTTAATCTAGCCTCCCTTCTCCTTCCAAATTATGCGAGAAGGTCATCTTTTCTCTTTTGATGTTTCCCCATCTTCTATTTTCACACACACTGTCTGTGCTGTGATTCTACTTTTAACCAGATCCCATATTACCAGCTCCAAGGGCTTGCTTAAGGAAAAGCCATGTTACTAAATTCTTCAAATTCGGTTAAAAGGAAGAAGCATGTGTAATAATACCAAGTTTTCACACTTGAAAAATTGAAGTGCAAAATACAGAACCTACTACTACTACCACTCTGCCTTCAGATAGTTGCTCAGAAGGAAATGTGGCCCTCAGGCTGAAAAAGGTTTTCTGCCCCTGTATTACAGTATCACAATGCAAAAACGGACCAAGAAGTCAAGCACAGTGGAGATACAGCTACCCGTTTCCAGAAACAACACGGGCATCTCCATGTTCATTGCCAATGATCCTACACAGTTTACACTGCTATCTCTGGGCCACCTCACATGTGACAAATTCCAACACGAGCATTAATTTCCATATGGGAAACAACATATGTTCTGATCAACCAACACACACAAGTGTTTCTTCACAGCTTCACACCATAGGAGACCTCCACCAATCAGGGCCTCCTGCTGCAAAATGACAAATGTATCTCACAGTTTACATTGTGAGATGCAGTTTCTACTCTGGAAATGACACATGTGCAAGATATTGGACATATGTGATATGGCCCTCATTAAGATTCTACACCCAATAGAAGCATCCAAAATCACCCTTCCAGACAAACTCTAGCACTAGGTACAAACATCTCAACATAATACAGTGGTGCCTCGCAAGACGAAATTAATTCGTTCCGCGAATTTTTTCGTCTAGCAAATTTTTCGTCTTGCGAAGCACGAAATCCCATAGGAATGCATTGAAAATCAATTAATGTGTTCCTATGGTCAAAAAAAGTCCAAACAAAGCCAAATTTGGTACAACAAGAGTTTATTAAGTGCTCTTTAAAGTCACACATACTGTAAAGAGCATTTCAAAATTCAAACCCAGAATTTTTTTAAAAAAACAGCAGAGTTGCCCAATGGTCACAGAAAATCATAAAAATGCAGAAAAAAAACACACAAGCTTCCAGATTCTTGCAAACCCCTCCCCAACACCAAGTCCTTGAATTCCAAACACCCCAACCCAAAATCCAAAACCCCCCAAAAAAGTTTTAAAAGCTTAACTTACCAAATGGCTGCAAAAGAAGTTTTGGAAAAGCTTAAAAAAATCACCAAAGTCTTTAAAAACCTCAAAAAAGGCTACTATGTACACTGCGTTCTATGAGTTGCTCCTCGAAGTCGTCGCAACTGTATTAATGGTGTTAAGAAAAAGGAAACAAACTTGCAAGACGTTTTCGTCTTGCGAAGCAGCTCAAAAAACGGAAAACCCATTCGTCTAGCGAGTCTTCCGTCTTGCGAGGCATTCGTCTTGCGGGGCACCACTGTATACTGCACAAAACTGGCTGTATCCGAAGACACAAAAAGTGAATAGAATTTTCTCCTCGTCTTTCCCAAAAGAGCATCTCAAAGTTGAGAAGTACCAGTGAGGCAGTGCTTGAACTGCTCTGGAGCTTGGACCTAGCTTTGTGAGCCATCTCAGACTGTGTGTGCTCTGCCCTCGGGCCCTTCTTTAGAAACAGAAGGTGTGCGTCATCTTTATTTGGCCAGGTTTGATAGAGTAATAGGAGTTTGTCTTTGTCTTTGTCTTTGTCTTTGTCTTTGCCTTTGCCTTGTGGAACAGCTTCTGCCTATTGCACTGCAGGTGTAAGCTTAGAACCCTAGAGTAAGACACAGCCACCCACAGCCCTAGTCTAGCTCTGGCAGAAAATCTCTGTAGAGTTCTAGGCCTTGTACTGTAAAAAATTACCAGCAGTTGTCTGTTTTGTGTCGTGCTAATCCAAAGCTTTAATTATCATTGGAAACCTACCCAGCAAATGGGATGTGGATACTGGGACTGAAAGAGCGTGGAATAAGCATTAAGACTTAATTTTGATACAGGACTTTGCAATTTCGTTTTCCTCTTTCTTTATTGTCTTCCTTTCTTCATCTTTTATTCTATTTTTCTTTTTTAGATTAGTGTGATTTTTATTGTATCTTATGTGGAAAACTTTTAATAAAAATTGATTATATACGTGGGGGGTGGAAAGCTGTGTTAGGGCGGTAGGAAAAAGTTAATACAGTAGTGTGAGGGTGGTAAAAGCAGCAATATCTCCTTTCCTTGGGTTTAAGCACTTTTCCTGGCATTTCCAGTGGTATAGAACGCCTTCTACAAATGGCCAGCTAGGCTGCCATGTTCTCCTAAAATACCTGTCCCAAAGGTACTATTGGGAGGCAAAAGATGTTGCCCCTCCCTTTTCAAGATGACTTCTTTCAGTGTCAACTTACATTGTGAATGGCAAGACAGGTTGGCTTTTGAAGTTGGTCTATTACAGAACACTGAAATTAAGGAACAGCAGAAGCTTTGCTACATCGCAGTGGATGACAATGAAGTCCTACAGTTCTCTTTTGATGTAGTAAACAAAGATCCATCTATGTCTTCAAAAACTGAAGTGTACTATCTGTTTCAGTGATAAATAAACTAGGACCACTGAAAGAAAAGACTTCTCTCTCCAGTGCAGATACTGGTGAACAGATAAATGCATTAGGCAGCTCCTTTTCAAAAGCACCTACTAGGCAATAAACTGCTTTTATAGTGATTCAGGTGCAGGCTTAACTAATCTTCTATTTTTGTGAAATTTTGTTGGAAAATATATCTGCTCAGACATATATTGAACTGATGAGAGTCTGAACTGGAGAGTGAAAAATGAACCTTTTGCCACACCAAATAGCAATTATACAGAAACACCATTTCTCTTTCAAAGAGTCACAGCTCACAAGTGATAAATAAAGAAACCTTCACTGTGAGCTTAGATCTCTAAACCTAATCTCAGTGGGAACTAGAAAACCAGTACTATGGTGAGTCTATTTGATTCATGTTAAAATATTCTTGAGTGGATAATTCTGCTTTTAAAAAATAAATAAATCTGTAATTGAAAGGATGTAATGCTTTGCACAGGGGTAAGGATGATGCAGTAAAAAATAAATTAAAAATCCCGCTATCCTTAATAGAAACCTGTGTCTTCTATTACAACTTAGGGATAATTCACAATTCTGTATGCAGCAGTATGGTATGAAATTGCATGCTAGTACATGCAGTGGGCATGTTCATGGGGCCACAGCCAATGGACTCCCCAGTATACATATGTCCACTTAATTTCCCTACCTGGAAATTACTTTTATAGGGTTGTTGGTGACTTTGTTCTGATGCCACACAAGTATCAAAGAAGGAACCTTTCAGAAGCTGGGCCAACAACCAAGAACTCCCCAAAGATTCAGCAGTTGGCAGTTGGGGTGGTCTCAGTGGGATCCACACAATGATGATGAGGCAGTCCAGTGGTATGGTGAGGAATAAACAAGGGAGGATAGGGCTAGAGAGGGCAACCAAATTGTCACAGGATTTATTTTCCAGCGTGCTAGCTAGTTCTGCTCACAGAGAGAATGCTATTAGGGGCTCTCAGTCAATAAGGGCCATGAAGATTCCATAACCATCATAAGAATCTGGGCACTGATCCCTTATCATGCCTTCCAAGTTGGCCACGAGGTGGAGGCTTCTGCCTCTAGTCTAGGCCTTGTTCCAATCCCACAGTGGGTAGCCCTTGGCAAAACCACTTTTGGTAGCTAGGTGTAATATATGAAGACAATTTGTCTGGAAATGTTTTTGGAATATTCTCCTAGGCAATTCCCTAAGAAAATATAATTTCCTTTGCATTAATCATAGAAAAGACAAGACATGTAACCACGTGGCCTAAAACTGTCCCTAAATTGGGTATTCCCAGGACACAGAGAGTCTCAGTAAAGAACATTAACAAGAAAGCATATGGAATATTAAAGGCATGGGCTATCTGTATGAGGGAATGCAATGTGCACCTCTGCACATCACCATATATGAAAATCATGTTGGTACATCTGGGGCATGCAGATACGTTTGGAAAAACACTTTACAATGCAGATCATCAGTCTTCTGCCCAATGTCATAAAGCCACTGTTTTATGTCAAAGCCTGTTCACAATATCCGCACAGTGAAGGATTTACCGTACTTGATTTAGCCCCGGGATACAGAGGAGCAGGCACCCAGGTTGGAGCTCCCTGAAGCAACTTCAGCAATTGCTATGCGTTTTATGTCGCTGCTGCCAAGCCCTGAATGCTCTTTCACCACAAGCCATATGCAAAGGCTGCAAGATTACCGCGAGAGGCAAGTTTTGTATAGAATTATGCTCCAGGTCGTTGTGCAGACTTTCAGATCAAAGTGGTTCATTGTGCTTAGAAGCAGCACCACGAACGCCTGCAAAAAGCTACATCCCACACTTAGCTTAATTATCACAGTATGTACAGGAGGGGAAGTCAGTGTACTTCCTGAGAGCTTTTGACAAGGATACGGCAGCAAAGTGCTATAGGTTTATAGCCTCATTGACTACTGGGTCATGACTGCTGTCTCCTTTCTGCATTGTCATTCATCAAGCACACCTATTATTTCAAGAAACTGGCGGTGGTGGTTTTTGGCTGGATAGCTGAAATCAGGCATTTACGACCGCAGAAATTATATATCATTAGTGGGGCAGAAAGAGAATTTGGACACAAGATTGAAACAGTGGAGGCTGTCTGTAGCAGGAAATGGCTTCAGGTAGTTAAGCCAATTGTTATCCATATGTGTTTAGCAGATTAGTGGGACAAAACCCTCCTTTGTCATGCAGAGATTATTTTTGAACTATTAACCATTAGCAAAATTCTTTCTCCATCCCACCCCTCAAACACTAACAGTTACTAGCAAAATTATGCCAGGTAAGGTACAGATAAGAGTTGTTGGTGGCACCAGAGGGAGGCAAGCACTTCCCCAAACAAGGAGCTCACACACACCCTGCCCACCCATTGCTGGACTCATTACTGATAGATTCTTTTCTTTCGGAGATCTTAACATGTGGGACACAACTTGTGCACCTAGAAATATACTTTGCCCCTTCTGTGCCTCCCAATTTTTTTTCTGGTGCTGTCACAGGATGGGTGTTCATAGTGTACATACTTGCAGAGAACAATATATAGTGCATATATTTATGGTGTATAGTGTATGTATTTGAAGGAGCAATATGTGAACTGCGTACCAATTTGCACTGAAACTTCCCAGGCAACTTCCCTGCTTAAGTGTCCAGGCCATTCAGTATCAGGTGTGGTGGGCAGGTTTCAGACCCATTGCTATTGTCCCCCAGTGCAGCACTTTGCTTTTCTGCGTAAGAACAATTGGCAGCTATTAATTTATATGTCATAAATAAAGTGTGCATTTGAATCATGAGGGGATAGTCCACTGTCCTAAAAGATAAAAGGTAAAGGTAAAGGTAAAGGGACCCCGACCATTAAGGTCCAGTCGTGACCGACTCTGGGGTTGCGGCGATCATCTCGCTTTATTGGCCGAGGGAGCCGGCGTACAGCTTCCGGGTCATGTGGCCAGCATGACTAAGCCGCTTCTGGCGAACCAGAGCAGCACACGGAAACACCATTTACCTTCCCGCCGGAGCGGTACCTATTTATCTACTTGCACTTTGAAGTGCTTTTGAACTGCTAGGTTGGCAGGAGCAGGGGCCGAGCAATGGGAGCTCACCCCGTTGCGGGGATTCGAATCGCCGACCTTCTGATCGGGAAGTTCAAGGCTCTGTGGTTTAACCCACAGCGCCACCCTCCCATCCTAAAAGATATTCCACACCAATCAGATCAGATCTGCATAGTCCCACTTGTATTCTGTTGGGATGGAATGCTAGGGACCTGGCAATTATAGATGCAGAGCACTACTATGATGTTGAAGCATATTGCTCATATCAGTATTATAAAAGTGCCTAAATTATTATTCTACAGGAGGGGAGAGAAGCATCTACCCTAATAGCAAACTCAGGTGCTAAGACTTCTATGTACAGTAGTCAAAATGGGGCTCCAGAAGAAAAAAGAGAGGAATGTGCCCAGGGGAAGGCCAAAGTTTGCAGAAGAAGAAAATATTTAAGAATGAAAATCTAAGTGGGTCGGACAGAAACAATATAAACTAAAAGCTTTTGCAGATGACCTGGTTTTGACCCTGCAGGAGCCAGAGTCTAGTACGAAAAGAGTATTACAACTGATTCATGACTTTGGTCGGGTGGCGGGATTCAAATTAAATAAACAGAAAACTAAGGTTTTGGGGAAAAATTTGACAGATACAGAGTCAGAACGGTTTCAGAAAGAGACAGAACTAAATGTGGTTAAAAAAGTAAAATACCTAGGGGTAAACATAACAGCAAAAAATCTAAGTCTATTTAAGGATAACTATGAAAAGTGCTGGGCAGAAATCAAGAGAGACTTAAGACAGTTGGACAAAATTGAAACTTTCTTTGTTAGGCCGAATTGCTGCTATCAAGATGAATGTATTGCCAAAGATGTTGTTTTTGTTTCAAACACTTCAGGTTTTGGACAGGACGGAGTGCTTTCAGAAGTGGCAGAGATATATTTCTAAATTTGTCTGGCAGGGCAAAAAGCCCAGAATTAAGTTTAAGATATTAACTGATGCGAAAGAAAGAGGGGGCTTTGCCCTGCCAGATCTAAAGTTGTACTATGAGGCCGCAGCGTTCTGCTGGCTAAAAGACTGGCTACTTCTTGAGGACACTGACGTGTTGGACTTGGAAGGGTTTAACAATACTTTTGGATGGCATGCATACTTATGGTATGACAAGGTTAAAGCAAATAAGGCCTTTAAGAACCATATTGTCAGAAAATCACTGTTTAATGTCTGGACAAAATATAAAGACTTGTTGGAAAATAAAACTCCAAGGTGGCTTTCACCTTTGGAAGCTAAGGCCCGAAAAAGACCCAATATGGAGGCTAAATGGCCAAAATATTGGGAAATATTAGAAAAAGATGGAGACAACTGGAAATTGCAGAGTTTGGAGAAAATGAAGGATAAAGTGCGAGACTGGTTACATTACGCTCAGATTAAAGAAGTCTTTAAAAATGACAAGAAACTAGGGTTCCAGGTGGAGAAATCGAAACTAGAAACAGAACTGTTAGAACCAAAGTCTAAGGTACTTTCAAGGATGTATAACTTGCTGTTAAAATGGAATACACAAGATGAAATGGTTAAATCGGCTATGATAAGGTGGGCGCAGGACATTGGGTACAATATCATGTTTGAGGACTGGGAAAGGTTGTGGAGTACAGGGTTAAACTTTACTGCATGTAATGCTTTGAAAGAAAATGTAATGAAAATGATATATAGATGGTACATGACCCCAGTCAAACTTGCAAAAATATACCACCTGTCTGATAATAAGTGTTGGAAATGTAAAGAGAGTGAAGGAACATTCTTCCACCTCTGGTGGACCTGCCCCAAAGTGAAGGCGTTCTGGGAAATGATTTATAATGAACTGAAAAAGGTATTTAAGTATACCTTCACAAAGAAACCAGAGGCCTTTCTTTTGGGTATTGTCGGCCAAGGGGTGGTAAAGAAGGACTGGACATTTTTTATGTATGCCACAACAGCAGCAAGGATACTTCTTGCAAAGCACTGGAAAGCTCAAGATCTACCCACACTGGAAGAATGGCAGATGCAACTGATAGACTATATGGAACTGGCCGAGATGACCGGCAGAATCCGTGACCTGGGAGAAGAGAAGATGGAGGAGGACTGGAAGAAATTTAAGAATTATTTACAAAAATATTGTAATTTGAGTGAATGTTAAGCAGGATGCTAGATCATAAATAATTGAGCACCACTAAATTAGATGATTAAGATAATAAGTGAGATTGAGAAAATATAAACCTTTTTGAGAATTATAAGATTATAAATATACAGATGGGACATAAGAATGCAAATAAGATAATAAATTGCTGGCAAAAAGTTATAACGATGAAAGTGGGAGCGGGAGATGTGAGGAAGTCCAAAGAAAATGTGAAATTATGTTAAGATATATGTTATACTGTTTATTATATTCATTTTTATTGTAAACCCCAATAAATATTTTTTTTTAAAAAAATGAAAATCTAAGTGGGGGTGGAAATCATCCCCAAATAGTACAGACATGACTGAGCATGCTCAGTGGCTACAGAATGTTGAATATCTTTGGTGAGATGGAATAAAGTATTTTGAAAGAAGGAATGATAGGCTGGCTAACACCACACTGGTGTTATCATTACATAAGATGGACCAAATGACTAAGATTTTCCAAGCACTGTACAGACTGCACCACAAAATCTATTTTATTGTTGTAGGTCTCACTTGTTTTCTCTAATTCACTTCAAGATGACAAGGAAAAGGTACCAACTTCTGTTGAGCTTCCCTTAAAATCAATGAAGAAAGAGGGAAGTCCATTTTTCTATCCGACCAAACTTTAGGACTGCTGCTAGAGTTATATAACAATATATTATACAATAAAAGCCTTCAAATCCAATAATGCAATGCATGATTAGGACATTCATACTCCTGCTCTGCTCAGTTCCATTGAAAAGCAAATTGCTAGTCACTTCTTCCCACCTCTCCAATCCCCTCATTACTTTCACACAATTTCATGATTGCAAGAGATTCAGCTCATGTCATTTGAACATCTAGAACAGGCAATGGGAACAATTTCCCTTCAAAAAGCAGACACACTCAATGATTCCAAAATAATTACATCTGCTAAACTATCTCATTTGCACAGGATTTGCCAAAGAAGAAAGGTAACTATTTAGTACAGAAAGCTACACTTTTAATTTACTCTCCAACAATTTCTTTCTTCTTTTATTACTTATTCAGCACACAAAATTGGTAAGCAGAGCTATTAACATTCTCCACAGATAAAAATAAATAAACCCCTGGTCTTAAAAGTGCCTTGCACTGCAGCTGCCTTTGCAAGTTCGTTACAATTTGGTTTGCACAGCTGGCAAGGACTGCAGGTGGCCAGAAACACATTAGAAATGTGCTTGACTACTACCGGGTAAGTTAATGTGAAGGAAATCATAATGGGTTTATTTTGCATGGATCCAAACAACAGCCAGCAGGTTTACACAATTTAATATAAAGCATATACCTGGGGAAATACAGACGTCACCACCCACCTGCGTTATGTAAATGACGTATATTTTTGCCCTAGTCATTCTGTTTTCAAACGTGCTACAACAGCAAATCAGTGCTTAACAGTGCAATCTATAGGTGTCAATTCAGAGGTTATCTCCACTGAGTTCAGTATGTTTGTAACCAGGTATGAGTTTTGAAGCATGTGTGTTTAGGACTGCAGCCCAACTCAGGGTAAAACTACATAGCAACAGCACAATAGCAAAAAAAAATGTGTGTGTGTGTGTGTGTGTGTGTGTGTAAGTAATACCAACAACATAAAAGCCCCTGACCAAAAATATTTTCAAATTTCATTTATGTGTTGGCCATTCAATGGCTTTCCCATAGGATCCTATACACTTGCTAAGCACCCCTTTTTATTCAGGTTTTTGTAAATTCCATTCATATGTATAACTGCATCACAGTATATGGCATGTGGACAGGTATGTTTGCTGTCCTTTTCTTTGTAGTACACTTCTACACATTATGGCTGCAGAAATCTAAAGCAAGCAGCGACTAGTAAAATCCAAGAAACACAAAGAAGGGCTAAGGGGGACTTCCAGTGGTAAGAAATTAGTTCCTTGGTGTCTTGAACAGATCATTGCCCTTCATCTATACCAGGGGTCTGCAACCTTTAAGACAAAAAGAGCCACTTGGACCCATTTCCGAAGAGAAAAAAACTGGGAGCCGCAAAACCATTGCGACATTTAAAGCATGCGCGCCGCTGTCCTCCGATCTGACAGCGGGCGGGAAGGTGACGTCGGGACAGTGCGTGACTAACGTACGCACCGCCCCCATGCGACGTCACAGCCAGTACAGCGCCCGCCACAGTGGGGAGTGTCGGGGCGCACAATGCGCCTCCTCCCCTCGCTAGTATCCGCCCCGGAGCCGCACAGCTATAGTCTTGGATTAAAACCGAAATCAAACATTGCTCTCAAATGTTGCTCTGACTCTGTCTAGCTTGCTACCTTCCTTCTACGTCGCATCACTGCAACTCAACTCTAAACTCAAGCTTTGTCCTATCTTCCACCCCACCCCCCACTCATAACAATATACTCTAGATAAGTGTTTCCCAACCTTTTTCCGACCCTGGCCCCCTTCCGACCTTGTTTCCTTCCTGTGGCCCCCCACTCCGTCATACCGGTAGAAAGGAAACTATTTAAATGTTTTGTTTGTAAACGGAACGTGTTTTATTCATAATTTTTATCATTTCTACAAAATACAATTACATAAAATGATAGGAACATAATGAAATATTGTCGAAGCAGAAAAACATAGAATCATAGAGCTGCAAGGGTCATCTTTCTAGTGCACCTCCTGCAATGTAGGAAACTCAGCTAAAGCATCCATGACAGATGGCCATCCAACCTCTGCTTAGAAACCTCCAAGGAAGGAGAGTCCAGAACCTCCCAAGGGAGATCTATCTTCCATGTATTACAAAAAGGAAACACCACTTAACTGATCCCATTTATTTCACACAGAGGGGGAAACCTACAGATACAGTCCAAAAGGCTCACAAGGAGTTATGCATATATGGGAGAATTTTAAAAAGCAAGTTGTCCTCACTGACCTGGTACGAAAAGATCTTGTCATCCAGAGGAGCCCTGGCTGCCTAGATAAAACACTATAGTCCCATGCACCTTTACCTAGGAGTAAGATCCACAGAACTCAGTGTGACTTTCTTCTGGTTAGTTACTAGATGCAAGTCAGCAGCACCCGACAACCCCACTCGGCAAGACGCTGGGGTGGATTTCACCCCGCGCCTTGCAGAGCCGAGCTGACGCTACTGACGGGCCCTGTGCCCCCAGGCAACATCCAAGGGGCCTGATCCACTGGGCGCTGGGGTGGATTGCAGTGCCTAGTGAGTCAAGTCCAGGCTGCCACCATGCCCAGCTCTCGTGGCAGCAACAAGCAGCTCTGGCTCACCCAGCCCTACCCCTTGCCACACCACCACCACACTTACTTGACTTAGGGGTTCTGGATCGTGGGCTCTACTGGTCAAAATGGGAGTCTCAGCAATCGCCCACGCCCTCCGGAAACAAACCAGGAGCTCAAATAAAATGCACGTGGCAAAAAGGAGCGCTAGGCGCTGGTGGGCCACCCCCTTACCCACTTGTGATTGGCCAAGCAGATAGCCAGGCAGTCAGGATATCTTTTAATTTAAAAAATTATTCCCCTCTCCCCGTCACTTCCCTCTGTGTCCCCCTAGCCTTGTGCTGTGGCCTCCCATTTACGTAATTTTCACCTTTGGCCCCCTTGGAATATCCTGGGGGTCCCCAGGGACCATAGATGTGACACATGGGTTTGCCTGACTCAATTTCTGTTACATTGATGCATAATTTAGTACACAGAGTCTTGCTTCTTGCCGTGTATTGGTACAAATTCATGTAATCCTACATAAGAGGGGATTAGAATGAGCAAGAACCTTGATCACTGCCATTTGTAGCAAACAGATACTGTTTTTTTGTAACTAAAAGAAACCGACTGTAGTGAACATGTACTTTTTTGTACAGTATTAATCGTGATGCATCTTCCACATTCAGCACCCGGGGAGAAATGTCCTATCTATATGTTTCAATTGTGGCAATTTATGGTTCACTTTCCCCCTCTCAAGATAATTCTATGAAAAGCATTCAACCTATCCCAAAAGACAGCAGATCCAATAATGGCTTTATTTTCCCCAAATGAACAAAAATATCCAAAAAGTAAAATGACACAGAACAATTCTGAGTATATCCACTATGTACAGGTTAATACATGGTGGCAGCTAGTGATTGAAACTGAGATGCTGAAATCAATGTAATTTCTCTTTCCATTAAAGAGACTTGGAACTAAGAACATAATGGGGTACTTAACATGGATAGATGGCATAGGCCATCACTCACTTTCTGAATGCACTTATAAAATTCTTTAATAGCCAGGTGTTTAGAAAGCATCATATCACTTTAAAATAAAGGAAACTGGAATGAGAAAGTTACATGTAGGTAGCCATGCTGGTCTGCTGTAGTCGAAACAAAATAAAAAAATTCCTTCCCGTAGCACCTTAGAGACCTACTAAGTTTGTTATTGGTATGAAGAAGCGTGCATGCACATGAAAGCTCATACCAATAACAAACTTAGTTGGTCTCTGAAGTGTTACTGGAAGGAATTTTTTTATTTTGTTTGGAATAAGAAAGATAAGCCCACTGGGGCAATGGCAGGGGTAGGACATGAACAAATCAGGGGTGGTGGAGGAACTTATGGTAAAAACATACCAAGTATGGCTACAGCCCAACACAAACTGGTAAATCATGTGACCAACACCATGCCAGTGACGCATAACCTGGGCTTCAGGTACTGAACAGAAAGCAATCATTGGCTATGATGATCTATGGATGAAGCTATAACTCACCACTGTACAGTTCTTTGGCACCAGCCATATACAGCTAGTATTGGAATCAAAGTAGAAAACAAATTCAGTGTCAATCACAATGACATTCAGAATGGACCCCTTGGGTAAAACTGCATCTTGCACTGCAAACATGGTTTATGTTTTAAAAAACTGGCCTGTTGTATCTGCCATCTTAGCTCTGCCTTTTTATCATAAGCTCTTCCCCGACTCCCCAAATTGCATTGTACAACTGAATCACACGCTTGCATGGAAGTGCCACAACTCATGCCACCCTGCTGCAGCTTCTAAGGACCACCTGCTCCCCCACCTCCCAAGATGCCTTGTATCCCTTTGTGGGTGGTGACACACCCAGTTTATGTCAATACTACAGGGACTGCAGTAAAATGTGCAAGTACTAATGAGCCGATATTGAATTACGGTATTGGAATATTTGAACAAAATAGCTCATCTTAGCAATTCCATACTGCCATTGACTTGAATGCCCCCATTTCTGCTGTGGAAGTTGTCAGGTGGTTGCCATGGGGTAGCACAGTTGCTGTAGCAACCATACATCACAGAAGCTGACATCATCTGATCAAAAAATCAACCTGTTCATTATCAACAGGTTATATTTATACACAGTGAGTGACTAAGCTCTGCATGCCAATGTTTTGTTTTATACTCCCTGCTTCCTGTGTCAAAGAGAGGATTACTATGTTGCCTGCCAACTACCATCAAGGTAAGATGGCTTTCAGCACAGGTGGAGTGAGATCCAGATACGTACAGTACTCAGCCCCACTCAGTTTTGGTGGGAGCTGCTTCCTGGCATGAACAAGGATGAAAACAATAAATGCTGAGTAAATTATCCTGGTTCTATATGGACACCATGTCAATTCTGTTCCTGTCCTAGATTTGAGTGAGATTTTGGGAAAGTTTTGGGTGCTGCTTTGAGCAGTTTCTTCACGTAGCACACAACTAAAACTACAGAATTTGCTCCCACGAGTAGTGATGGCTATCAAACTGGGTGGTTTTAAAAGATTAGACAAATTCATGGAGGAGGCTATCAGTAGTTAACCATGAGGGCTATGTTCTACCTCCACAGTCAGAAGACAAGATGGCGACCACTAGCTTTTAGTTAAGTTTTATGGTTTTAACTCCATTTTTTAAAACGCTTTTAAATGTTTAAGGCTTAGGCTTATTGCTGCACCGCCCTTCCCACCTTACTTTTTTTAAACCTCCACAGTTGGAGGAAGTACAGCTCCATTAGTTGCTGGAATTGTGGGTTCAAGAGCACTTGTTTTGCTCAGGTTCTGCTTGTGGGTTTCCCATAGGCATCTGTGTATGGCCCATGAGAACAAGATGCTGAACTAGACAGGCATTTGAATTGAACCAGCAGGCTTTTGTGTTCTTTTAAGTGCATCTTGGAGCTATAGGGCAGAATTTAAGTATTCTATAGGAACATGTATGACTTCATGTATTTACAGACATGCGGCCCCCATTCAGATTTTACAGCATTTATCGCATAGCACCACGGGAAGCAGGTATTCTGCAGAAACACTAAGAGAACCATTGGCAATGAGAGATGGAAACAAGCAGGTCAAGCAGTAGGAAACTCATATGATAATAGGTAATGTGGGGTAAAGTGTAGTAAAATACTGAGGAAAGTTTGCCCACCTGCATTAACCCTAACTGAATGGTAAGGAAATTTTTTCCAACTATCCAAATAAAATGCCGTTATGCAATTCAAAGGTTTGGTCATCTGCACCATTCCTTTTTAAACACATACCAACTGCCACATCAGATGAAAGCCAAAGGAGTTGTTGTAGAACAAGCATGGCATATTCCTAATCACTTGGGTGAGCTACCCTCAGAAACTTGTATTGTGTAAACAAATAAAAGAATGGGAGCAAGTCAGACGCCCAAGTCATCCTTAACAAATGGGAAGAAAATTTGTTGCCACACACCAACTGCTCACGTGCAGTGGAAATGTGTGGTAAAATGGTTGTCTCATTCAAATTCACAATGGAAAGGGAAGTTTTTACCACGTGCCAAAGTGTGAAACCAATGGAACACTAAAATGGGATTTGTATCAATTCTGTCAGATGGTATGACCGTGGCCAATGTGTGTGAAGAGATGTGTGGTAAAATAGCCATCACTTTCAAACCTATCAGATAGCAAGAAAAGGTTTTAATGGGCAGATTTACCAACCACACAGGTGGCAGGGAAACTTTTTACCACAACCCAGCCTCCAACAATTGCTTAGAACTGTAGTAAAATGGGTGCCATATAGCTGACCACTTTTTAACACCAACACCACCCCTGCTGTCATATAGAGACGAAATGGACGTTGTCATTCAACCAGTATTAAACCTGAGGGGCATTTTTTTTACCACACATCAAGTCAACTAGTGGCAAAAAAAAAGCGGGAAGAGGACACTGAGCGAGAGGCCTTTTTGCCCCTCGTGCAGGCCCATCCCCCCCTCTTGCCCCGCGCAGCCTAAGACGCGAGAGGCGCGCAAAAGTCTGCAGCCAATCAAAGAGAAGAATCAGTTCCGCGCCTCGGGCGCCTCCGGCTACCCCCCTCGCCTGCCCCCAGCGCGAGGGCGTCAGTAAGGCCCATCCGCTCGCGCCCAACGGCCACCCGCGGCCGTCTCAACCACTCTGGGCGATAGGAGGGGAGAGAGAGAGAGGAGATTGAGCCTGCACCGTGCGGAGGTGTTTAAGTGGGGGACGAGTTGCACAAGCCGCCGAGAAGAATGATCCAACCACGGGGGAGGGGAAAAGAGCTGCCTCGGGTGGGGTGGGTGGAAGTGTTGGGGAGGGAAGGGGGCATTAAAATGGCTTCGACACCCCCCCTGCTCCAGTGAGGTGCTGGGGCCCGGACTATACCAAGCGGGGAGGGGGGATAGGCGCAGACGGGGGCAGCCCTTTCTCCCCCCGTCCGGGGCGGATGGGGTATCCCGATCAGGGCGGGGAGGGGGGAGCGGACTGTACCTCTCCGGCAGGGAGGGGGGAATGACAGCGCCCTAACCCTTATCCCCCACCCGCGGGAGCGAACGGTTTGTCCCGGTCCCGGCGCCATCTTGGGTGCGACTAAAACAACAACCCCCAAAACCCTTGCCGGAGCCCTGCGGGAGCCCCGGCACGCGCTCCCTACTCGGGCCGTCCCATCGCATTACCTGAGGGGGTTCAGTGGCGGTGTCGTGTCCGGACCGTCTCCCAGGGCCCGCCGCAAACCAAACCCGCCCACCTGTCCTCACCTCACAATGGTAGCTGCAGAGCGGGAGGGGGGGAGAGGTTGCCCAGACTTATTACCATAATCTGCCTAGCAACCGCAGCCGGGGCCGCGAGCTGATTGGTACGCCGCCACGCTTATTTTAAGGGATGACGCCGAAAACAGCTCCGGGATGACTACGCAGGCTACATAATAAAACGGAAAATTCAGGGAGGGGGGGCTTCAAATCTGTGGGGAGAGAGACCCCACACACTCTATATGCCTTTGGGCCAGCAGAACTCGGGGACCTCGGTCTGCCAATCACAGCAAAGCTCTCATCCTGCCGCATCGTTGCGAGGGGGCCGCCCACCAATCGCGAACGTCGTCTTAATTCGAGCGTTTCTAGCAGGGCGGTAAACGTGACACGGGCCAGCGCCCCCTGGAGGAAAAAGGGAGCGACGGGAGCGCGTTTAGTAGCGCCCCCTGCAGGTGGGGTGGCGAAAAAAGGGTTATGGCTGCATGCAGGGGGTGGGAAGCGACACCTGCTGGAGAGGAATAAGAAAACCCTCATTGCTTCCTGAATGATGATTCCCACTGGGATCTTACCTAGATGACATTAAAAGAGGATTAGGCGCATTAAGGGAGGACAGGGCTATCAGCGGCTACTAGCCATGATGGCAGGGTTTTACAGAGGCATCTCGTTGGCCACTGTGAAAACAAGATGCTGGTCTAGGTGGGCCGTAGGCCTGATCCAGCAGGCTGTTGCTATGGCCTTACGTCTTCTATTTGGGAGCAAGGCTCCCACACCTAAGTCCTATCCAAACCTATAAAACCTTAAGAAGGGAGAGCAGCAGGGGCTCTGAAGGTGCACATCAATAAATAGCACATGGGCAGCAGACTGAGCAGATATGCAAGTCACTTGTTCAGAGTCTTGTTCCACAGAGATGTAGTCCTATTTAAATTACAACATTTCTAAATTTGCATGTTTTAGCTCATGTAGATCAATTTCCTCTTTTGGTTGTGCCTTTTTTGGCAATGCGTAAGTGGCCACCCTAATAACGAGACGTAGTCTCATCCCCCTCCCCATGTGATATTTAGGAGCACCTATACCTGTCGGCAGCGCACTAGTCCTGCACACTGACTAATGTTTAGGTAACTGAATGAGCTCACATACTCAGTACGCTTGTCAGAGGCACATAGCCTAGGACTGCAATTCCCACCA
Source organism: Podarcis pityusensis (assembly GCF_964106645.2). Classification (NCBI taxonomy): domain Eukaryota; kingdom Metazoa; phylum Chordata; class Lepidosauria; order Squamata; family Lacertidae; genus Podarcis; species Podarcis pityusensis. The sequence goes on along the minus strand of NC_138040.1, from coordinate 17,874,696 downwards.
GCCCCAGCCAGCATGTCCAGTTGTCAGGCATTATATCTGAAGGGTGCCACACTGGCAATCCCAAAGAGAACCTGCAACTATTGCTTTAAAAAAGGAAAAGGAAAATTCTTCCTTTGCAAGTAACAATTGAAGAGCGGGCCTTTAAATGTTGCTGTGAATCCTGGGACTCTAGTTGTGAGGGGAATAGTGCTGTGTGCATGCGCGTGCGCTAAAACAGCACTTTGCACATCTCTGGTTTTGCTCAGAACTGAAAGCAGAGGCTGCTCCTTTGCCCATCCTCTGCTGCAAACGGTATCATCAGGATTCAGAAAAGCAACACCCCAGGCCACCACATTCGTGTGAACAGTTATCTCTGGTTTAGCAAACACAGCTATGAGTTGCGTAGGCTGTCACAGATGTTGCTGTTATCGTGCAGAAAAACTTGAGGGTTGCGTTAATCAATCTGGCATAACTGCTTCCCCTTGGTCCGGACTATCTTCAAGGGTAGCTCCATATAATGTGCATTACAGTAAACTGGGAGGTTGACAGGGCATGGATTACTGTGGCTGGGCTATCCTGGTCCAGGAGTAGCTAGTGAACCATATAGAGCTGGAGGTAAGTACTCCTAGCCACTTGAACTTCTAATGACAACACTGGATTCAGAGAGCCAGTGTGGTGTAGTGGTTAAGAGCGGTAGTCTCGTAATCTGGGGAACCAGGTTCGCGTCTCCGCTCCTCCACATGCAGCTGCTGGGTGACCTTGGGCCAGTCACACTTCTTTGAAGTCTCTCAGCCCCACTCACCTCACAGAGTGTTTGCTGTGGGGGAGGAAGGGAAAGGAGAATGTTAGCCGCTTTGAGACTCCTTAAAGGGAGTGAAAGGCGGGATATCAAATCCAAACTCTTCTTCTTCTTCTCAGCTAGAGCTGGAGGTAAGTACTCCTAGCCACCACACTATGCACCTCCTGCTTCAAGGCCATTACAACCCTATCACAAAGAGGTGGCTCATTCCCAGTTCCCAAACAGAAGACGCACCCACCCTTCCATCTTGTCAGCATTCAGTCTCTGTTGATCCTGCTAAAAATCAACCAGGTTCGGCATTTCTGCTGAAGCCCAGTTGAGATGGGTCAAGCTAATGTTTCCTCCATGCACATCTCAAGTTGGACAACCACCCCCCTCTCAAGAGCATTGCACCTGAAAGGAATATTTGTGAAACGGGTGGTAGCTGTCACACTCTGGATCTGGGAAGGGCTTCTTAAAAAGCGGCTGCATCGCCTCATCCATGACAACCTGTACCACATATTTCTCCCCCAAAGAAGCATAAACCATTCCCCACATCCACTCAGTCAGCTTCGTGCTAACAGAAGTCAGTGCTCCAATGCAGAATAAATAAAGTCACATATGGAGTGGAATTTGGGCTGTTGGGAGTTCCATTATCCCTCTCCTGTTTGCACTGGGAACCGTTGTATTTCTGAAAACAGCCAGGAACATCCATCTATGCTTGCAAAATGTAAGCTAAATTTACCAGCATTTAATAACGTATTTCTGTCTTGGTATCAGATGATATGTGTGTCAGTGATTTCTTGGGTCTACCATCTGCTCACATGCTTTTATCAATTAGAGAGCACTAAGCAGAAAACAAACACCTTGGCAAGGATACGGATTTGATATTAAAAACCGCTTCTTTTTCTGTACTGGGAATTGTATATAATGAAACCCCAGCATGAGTTCTAGCAGAATCCTGGCCTTGAATTTGTAAGTGGAGTGGGTGGGTGGGTGGGGTAAATATTTCCTGAAAGAAATGGTATGTCTGATCCTGCAGGTCCTTAAATGAATAATTGCACAATGAAAAATTTAACTTTACTGGGACTATTCATGTACGTAATGGCTATTTGTATGAAGGAAGTTCTGGAGTTTGAGCATTAAAATTGTATAATCCATCATCGGTTTGTCATTTTCCTTCGGTGACGTTCAGTCTTGTTTCTTAACATTTGAAACAAAAAACATATTTAACTGCTAGAACCATCTCGCTTGCTGCACTTGCCCTCTGGGTTCAGTTAAGCACACTGCATCTCTGTTACAACCAAAGTGAAGATGGGGCACTCTAAGGTCACATGATGCACACCAGATGAAACGCTTGTCTGTTTAGCCCAATATTGTCTACCCTTGACTAGCCAAGGCTTTCTGGTGTCGTAAGCAAACGACATTCTATTTGATCATCTTATAGACAACAGGGAACAAACTAAATCAGACCCAAGTTCCATCTAGCCTAGCATTCTGTTTCCTGCAGTGACTGACTAGATGTTCTGAGGAAGCCGGACTTAAGGCAGTTGCCTTTTCCTGCTGTTGCCGCCAAGTGACTGATGTTCACTGGCATAAGGTAAAGGTAAAGGGACCCCTGACCATTAGGTCCAGTCGTGACCGACTCTGGAGTTGCAGTGCTCATCTCGCTTTATTGGCCGAGGGAGCCGGCGTACAGCTTCCGGGTCATGTGGCCAGCATGACTAAGCCGCTTCTGGCGAACCAGAGCAGCGCACGGAAACGCTGTTTACCTTCCTGCTGCAGCGGTACCTATTTATCTACTTGCACTCTGACGTGCTTTCGAACTGCTAGGTTGGCAGGAGCTGGGACAGAGCAACGGGGGCTCACCCCATTGCGGGGATTCGAACTGCCGACCTTCTGATCGGCAAGCCCTAGGCTCTGTGGTTTAACCCACAGCGCCACCCGCATCCCTGTTCACTGGCATACTGACTCCAAAACTTGTTTCCATTAAGACCATGAGTTTTGATCAGACCTGTATCTGGCCAAAGGCCCATTCAACCATAATGCTGTTCCTACAGTACTCAACCAGAAGCCTATGGGCAGCAAGCAATCGGAACATGTTTCACTTGTGTTCCACAGCAACCAGTGTTTGGAGACATGCCACCTTTGATGCTGGAGCTGGTGCACAGCCATCATGACCAGTAGCCACCAATAGCCCTATCCCTCCATGAATTTGTATAATCCCCTTTGAAAGCCAACCCAATTGTTGACCAACACTAAAACTTGTGGTAGCAAATTCTGTAGTGTAGCTCTGTACTGCCTGAAAAAAAAGTGTTTCTTTTTATCTGTCTTTGGTCACCCCCAGCTTCTAGTATTTTATTTATTTTTATTTAGATTTATGTACGGCCCTTCATCACAAGATCTCAGGGTGGTTCACAAGTTGAAAATACAAGGTTGAAACACCAGTAAATAGTTCAAAACAACAAAACAATAACCCCCCCAAACCTATTTTAAAGGCTGTAGAATATTAAATCAGCCATACAAAACAAGACAAAAATTGAAATACAAATTCAAAATACAAATTAGCATAACACTTAGGAACAATTTAAAACTACCCTGCCCCAAATAGACAACCCCCCAAAATTTTTTGTAATAATGTGGGAATGTTTAGGAAGGTAGGAGAGGATATATTGATTAAATATGATCCCTCCTCAGTCAGCTCGTGAGCAAGCAGCAGAGCACATTCCCTTGCAGCCTGTAGGAAGCTGTTGATGGTTTCAGTCTTTTAATTAAGAAATCCAGGATGCCTTTGTGCAGACTGGGATTCTTCCTGGCGATTTCCCCTTTATTTCCCCTCTTACTCAGTTCACAGCAGTAATCTGAAGGCAGGCTTCATCTTGTGGTCACAGTTACATTTGTAAGGTAAAGCATGTAGAGAAAACAAGTCTGAGCCAAATCTCAGACTCCAAAAGACGTGTGGCTTGCCTCCTCTGTAATGGATGAGCCCAGGGGTTGGCTAAGAGCCAGGAGCTGTAGAGTTCAAGTCCAAAAAGGGAAAATTGAGGAAAAGGGATAGATAGTATGAGATCTATCCACTTTCTCTGAACCATGCATAATTTGATACTCCTCTGTCATGCCCCCCCTTGTTTTGCCTTTTTTCTAAATTAAAAAAAACACCAGTGTTGTAGCCTTTCCTCCCTTAATAATTAAACTGTAATAGCTTCATCTCCTTCATGCCATCTCAGCTGTAGTCATCACTGCACAAGTTATAATTTAGAGTTTAGACAGCGACACAAGAGGGTGCCTTATACCAGGAAGCATGGCGCGATATCCAACCAAGCAGCTCCATTAGCACAAGGGCTTGCACAATGGAACTTTCTTTCCTTCTCGTCTCCCCACACACCCGCCCCATAGCCGGTGTAAGAGAAAAATAATGTGCATATTAATCTAGGTCAGTGTTTATCAAGCTTGAATCTCCAGCTGTTTTTGGACTACAACTCCCATCATTCCTAGTTAGCAAGACCAGTGGTCAGGGATGATGAGATTTGTAGCCTAAAGACTGCTGGAGACTCAAGTTTGGGAAACACTGATATAGGTGATGGACAATTTTATGATTAAGGGAAAATCAAGAGGGTTCAAGATTATGGGGACAGGGAATCGTGAAATTAGCATCAAGTTTCAGCTAAAAGCAAATAGGAATTTAGGACAAAAGCAGAAGTATACCAAAGAACATGCAAAACATTTTTCTAACATTCCAGTTGTAGAAACTGATGAACGCAGGATTTCAATAGCTAATATGCTTACATTACAGATTTCAGCAATAAACTGCTTAGCTAAGGCGTTCTAGCGTGATGACTATCTCAGAGAGAATAGTGGAACGAGGCCAGATCATGTATATTACAAGACAGGATGAAGTCATGTTCTTGCCCAGGACTGTAATAAGCAATGAACTGTGTTGAGGAGACGAATGGCAGGTTTGGGAACCAATCAGAAAGAGACACCCTGAGTTGGATGGAAATAGGGCAAGGCTTTGGTCAGATAGATGCAAGTAATATCTGAAATGGAGGAACTAAGTAAGCAAGAAGGACTTGGCCTCAGACATGCAAGAACATTTGAATTGTACTTTATATTCCATTACAGTTTTAGCTTAACAAATCTTTAAAATCATTTGAGCTTGTCTGACCCATCACTGCTTAGTTCAGAAGGGTAAAGGTAAAGGTAAAGGTACCCCTGCCCGTACGGGCCAGTCTTGACAGACTCTAGGGTTGTGCGCTCATCTCACTCTAGATGCCGGGAGCCAGCGCTGTCCGCAGACACTTCCGGGTCACGTGGCCAGCGTGACAAGCTGCATCTGGCGAGCCAGCGCAGCACACGGAACGCCGTTTACCTTCCCGCTGGTAAGCGGTCCCTATTTATCTACTTGCACCCGGGGGTGCTTTCGAACTGCTAGGTTGGCAGGCGCTGGGACCGAACGATGGGAGCGCACCCCGCCGCGGGGATTCGAACCGCCGACCATGCGATTGGCAAGTCCTAGGCGCTGAGGTTTTACCCACAGCGCCACCCGCGTCCCTGTTCAGAAGGTTAGGAGACTCCAATTAATTCCAGGTTTGTAGCTTTAAGGAGGGTAGCAGGATCCCTGTGGGAGCATGTTGGGGGTCCCATTCTAAAATAGCTAATAAAGAAAAATTCCTATAAGGGTTGGGGAAACCCCAGAATAGATGTAGGGGGTGTGCAGAGAAATCATAGAATTGTTGAGTTGGAAGGGAGAGGGAGGTGAAGTTCCATTTTGCTACTAGAAGATGGAGATACCATTAGGGACTGAACCTGGGACATCCTACATGCAAAGCAGGTGCTCTGATTGGTCCTAGAACAATAGGATTCAGAATGCAACAGTCTGATTGGTCCTAGAACAATAGGATTCAGAATAAAGCAGTCTGATTGGTCCTAGAACAATAGGGTCCAGAATAAAGCAGTCTGATTGGTCCACAGGAACCACCCAATCCAGCTCCACGTGGAAGTGAATCCACAACCTGATTGGCCTACAGGTGAATCCCGGAATTAGCCAATCATTTGGGGCCCATTGTGTAAATAATGTATATAAAGCAGACATTCTGGGGGAACTCCCATTCCTCCTCACCACTATGAGCTGAATAAAGAGCATGAAATCCACTCTCGACTCTCGAGTATATTTCAGCTTTATAAATGATAAATATTATCAAGATATTAGAGGACTGAATTGGAAACAAGCTGTCGCAGCGAAAGCCTTGCTTGCACCTCCCCAATCTCTTTGTTGCAGTGCCAGGAACTTCAGCTGGAGAGAGAGGTTCATCATACTTTTCAAATAAAAAGAACATTATGACAAAAGACTATAAAAACAAATGAAGCCTTTCTCCTAGATCGGTTCTCAAATTTTCTCTAAAGTACTTATCTTTCCTCTTGGCAAGGAATATTAATTATATTAGTGTTATCAATCAGAAAACATCATTAAAGGAGTTACGGCTGAATGTGCAGTTTAATAGTCCCCAGCTAATTCCCTCAAAACTCTTACCTTGCTTAAACAAAAGTCCCTCTAGGTTTACATACGAAAAGTCAGTTTGGGGAAATAACTGTGTTCTGATCAGTTCATTTTTCTTTGCCATAAACCCTCAGATGGCACAACATTTATTTATAACAAACTGTTTTTAAAAGCTGACAAAATTATGTGCAGAGGTGGGAGCCATAAAAAAAGTCGCCCACATCAGAATACTGCCCCAAATAAGGCTTGTCACTTGCTACATATATTCTGGATGCACAGGGTCAGATTCAGCTACAGCGCAAGGACTCCCACCAGCCCAGTGGGGCGTTCCTGCCTCTCCTCCCCACACGGGCCCCCCAAAACTGCTCTGGAGGGGACACAGAGAAGGAAGGTTGTTCAGTTGCAAGCACCAATTCTTGTGCTGATGAAACAATCTCTTTAGTGCAACACTGAATTCCACTCATAGCTCGTGAACAAGGCAGCAACGTTTAGCTGATGAATTGGTTCCATTAATCAGTTAAAACCCTATTAATCAATTTTAAAAGATCTCTCAACTCCGGTTTCTTTTTTTCTTTCTTTTTTTAAAAAAGTATTGTTAGAGATTCAGGGCAAACCCTAGAAATGAACAAACTCCAGGGTTTGGATTCATTGGGGAATGGATTAAAACATGAACTGCAGGGAATTCCTGGGCTGCCTTACGCAAACCAGCCTGGCTGGCTTAGGGAAGAGCGGACCTGTTCGCATTACAGTAGAAAACCATTCAGGGTAGTCAACAACACAAAGGTAACTTCTTGCCCAGGTGTGACCAGAGATTGGAGATTTGGAAGGCTGCCAGGCTAACTGCTCTGGGAGAGGGCAAGGGTCTTCTGGTGTTATAAGAATGTTAAGGTCTCAAATATAGAATAAATATTAATAAATGTACACATATCTAAATATATGAACCATGTGTCTGAAATAGTATGGGAGAGCAATCCTGAAGCCATTTTGACTCTCCCAATGACCTCAGATATTCCTCTGCAGTAAGGGAGGCAAATGGAGAAAGCTTTGCCATTGTCTGTTTGCTTGCAAATCCTGTTCTAAGGGCCTATTTGTGTATGAATAGGGTGAGCCTGTGACCTGGATTCAGGAACTAACGTATTAACCATCACAAAAGAATGGCCAGGCTGCTCAGGTAATGCAATCAGTGACCATTATCAGGTATCCTGGCAGAAAGGATTTCTGCTGTAGACCGCCTCCTTCTGTGATGTATGTATGATTTTTTGGGGGGGGGGGTCTTCGGCTACAGGTTGGGCAATTTCAAGAGTCTATATATGGGCTTGCGCGCCATTGTCCCTCCTGCGTGTGGTGAGTGGGGACCCTGTTGCATTCAGTTTATTTTCCTTTAATAAAGATCAGGCTTACTAGCCGCTTTGCTTCCCAAATGTACTCTGGTTGGCCCTTGTTATTTCCTCCAACCAATAGTGAACCGTCAAAGCCTCTATACGGGCTCTGGAATACCCCATAAGGGAAAGGGAGCAGTTTTTTCTTATAACACTGGGAAGAAGAAAGGGGGGAGATTTCTCTTGGCAAGGGAGCAGAAAAGGCTGCCTGCAATACTTTGGGCCGTGCCGTAAGATCTGGACTCCCTCCATGCAGACTGAGGGTGTAAATAGGTGAATAAACACTATTTCTTAAAGCTATTGCTGTCTCCACTGTGTCCTCTATTTTCCAAAGGGACACAGACCCTGTGTAGGCACCTGAGACTCCATGCACTCTTGCCACGGCTTTTGTAACCGTATTTTCAATATGAGCTCTCACAACAAACACGGCAGGCAGGAGCCATCTTAGGAGAGGCATTCCCATACTTTCCAACATTTCTCCAACGAAAATAGGGACGTCCTATCCCATAATAACAAGAAGAAGAACAACATTTATACCCCAGCCATATGACTGGGTTGCCCCAGCCACTTTGGGCAGCTTCCAACATATCTAAAAACATAATAATACATTAAACATTTTTTTAAAAACCCACTCCCCTATACAGGGCTGCTTTCAGATGGCTCGGCTGTTGCATAACTCCATACCCTCCAACATTTGTCTGATGAAAATAGGGATGTCCTAAGGAAAAGCGGGACATTCCAGGATCAAATTGGAAACCAGAATGGCTTGTGTAAATCTGGGATGTCCCTGGAAAATAGGGGCTCTTGGGAGTGTCTGCATTCCTGCTTTTCACACAGAAAGGGATGCTTCTTCTAAGATGATGTCTTGACTGACGGAATTGATGCTGTATAGTAGATACAACTTTAAACACATTTTACTTACCAAGCAAAACTAAATTGTATTTATTTAACCAAAATACCTTTCTGAATTCTCAAGTCATGTTACAACTTTTTAGCACCTCTCATTTTTGGAATTTGGAAAAATTTCGACACGCCCTTCTAGAGCAGAACAGGAAAACTGGAATAGGATGAAAGGAAGTAACTTGAAAAGGGGACACTGCAGCGTTTTGTGGCAAGAAGGCCTGTTCGTTCTATTAATATGCAAATGTATGCAGATATAATCAATTAAAACTCAAGCAACACAGATTTTTGAGATCAGACAACAACCCTATTTATAAATACAGTCGCATTTGGTTGGAAGAGGGCTGCACTCAGACCGACTGAAGCAAACAAAATGTACACTTGCACATTCAGGCCTTCCCTGTTTGACATGTACGTGCCGTGCAAAGTAAATGGGATTTGTGCTTCTGAGTGGCTTAGGTGCTTTAAAAAATCCCAGCTTTAGCTCTCACTAGAAGGTTTTCATTTTCTATTATATTCAGATTACTTCTCTTCTTTGTTAAGTCAGTTAGTTATGGTCTTTAGAAGGCTGCTGTCAGCAGAGGTGGCTCTTCTAGGGACATGCAGATGTACGCAGACTCTTAGGTCTCATTCACACCATACATGCAAAGCACCTTTATACCACTTTAACAAACATGGGGACTCGCTTAACAAACTACAGTTCCCTGGGTTTTGGGGTAGGACAGCCATGACTGTTAATAGTGGTACAGTGGTACCTCGGGTTAAGAACTTAATTTGTTTTGGAGGTCTGTTCTTAACCTGAAACCGTTCTTAACCTGAGGTACCACTTTAGCTAATGGGGCCTCCTGCTGCCGCCACATGATTTCTGTTCTCATCCTGAAGCAAAGTTCTTAACCCGAGGTACTATTTCTGGGTTAGTGGAGTCTGTAACCTGAAGCGTCTGTAACCTGAAGTGTCTGTAACCCGAGGCACCGCTGTATATAAAAGTGCTTTAAATGCATGGCGTGGCATGCAACTAAGTTTGATTCCAGGCAGACCCACCCACATTTAATGCTAGTACACACTACTTGGCTGGAGTACTGCACTGCAAAATTGGCTGTGTTTTGCTTCAGGGATTGTTTCACAAAGTTGATTTTCCTTAAGTTTGTAGAGGTTAGCGTGTCAGATTAGGAGCTAGGAGACCAGGGTTCAAATGCTCCCTCAGCCATGAACTTCACTGGGTGTCATTGGGGGCCGCCCACTGCCTCTCATCCCAGCCTCCCTCACAGAGTTGCTGTGGGGATTAAATGAGGAGGGGGAGAACAATGGATGCCCCCTTGAGCCCCTTAGAGGAAAAAAGTGGGATGCATGAAGTAAGTAAGTAAACTGCCCTATACCCACAGATCTCAGGATGGTTCACTTCATAAAATCACAATATAAAAACCACAAGATACATAATAGAAGTAAGAACAACAAACCAATAACCGCCTCCCACAACACATTTAAAAGGGCATCAGATGTAAATCAGCCAAAGCCCTGGTCGAAGAGGAACGTTTTTGCCTGGCACCTAAAGGTGTACAGTGAAGGCGCCAGTCGAACCTCCCTGGGGAGAGCAGTCCACAAATGGGGAGCCACTGCAGAAAAGGCCTATTTTCACGTTGCCACCCTCCAGACCTCTTGTGGATGAGACACATGAAGAAATAATGCAATAAATACAGTCGACTCACTGAAGTGTCCATTAATTTCAATAGGTCTCCTAGGGAGTAGGACAAGCATTGGAGCCAACACTTTGTCTCCATTGTCAGTGCATGTGCAGGAGCACTAAGGTAGCATCCAGCGCATGGGCATTAAGGCAGGATCACACACTGCAGCTGGGCAGGTATCTCTGATAACCAGCTTCAGAGCAACTGTGTTTTCCTAACACATGTCTGATGAGCAGAGCAAGGGGAAGATGGAGAAGAGCTATCAGCGATGTGTAAAAGCAATGCTGGGGTGTAATTTGAAGTGCAAGCAATTAGTCATTTATTTTTTTTTATCAGCAAGAACGCATGAGAGTCTTGAACGCAAGTGATTCCTTGAAAGAAAAGGCAGACCAGTGCAAGGAGAGCTCCAACAGGTTCAGAGCTGCCAAATCCTATGTATAAATTCATTTGAAACATATTCCTCCTCCTCCTCCGTTATCATAGGCAGTTATTTCCTTGCATATCATTTCCCAGACTAAATACTGATTTTGTAATGCAATACCTCTGGAGTCTGGTGGGAGCAAAATATAACCGCCATCTGCAACTTGGTCCAGAATTCTCCTGTCAGGATCTGGTGTGAGGTGATGCAACACTCAAGTTGGGTCCAAAGCAAAGTTCAGGCATGGTATAGATCAGACTGAAGAAAGACGAGGGCCGCATTCACACCATGAATGTAAAGTGCTATGATACTGCTTTAAACAGTCACTGCTTCCCACAAATAATTCTGGGAGCTATGGTTATTTTTTTAAGGGTGCTGAGAGTTTTCACGAGGCACCTGTTCTCCTTCCAAAGTGGTTTAACCATTAATCCCTCTCAATGGTTCACACCACAAATTTAAATCACACACACACACACACACATCCCAATAACCCTGGGGACTTTACTTTGCTAAGGGCCGTGGGAATAATAGTTCTGGAGGGATAAATTACAATTCCCAGGATTTCTTTGGGGGGGGGGGTGTTCCAGAGCTTTTACATATAGCCCTGGACTTTTTCTGTGTGTCTCTCAACAAGCACCACGGGTTCATCTGGGGTTGTGGTGCCTGATGCCCTCTTCATATCTTTTGTCTCATCTGTCAGATAGAAATAATCTTTCCATAAATGACGCCCAAAGAACACACCGTAAATAGTCACGAAGTATCTGACATTCGCCAGCTAAAAGGGCTTGGGTGAATCATTCACTTGCACAGCAGGTGTGGAATTCGTTACTTCTTTTTTTAAAAAAAAAGCTTTTTAATGGGTTTGTTATGAAAAGCAAGCCTGGCGATGAGAGCGACCCAGAGCCGGGAGGAGCCAGTAGCCTCTTGGCTGCCTAAGCCAAACCAGCGACTCGGCAGTTCTGGACACAAACAGTTACCATCTTCTCCTTTTCTTCAGTTGCTATTAAAAGGTCAGGAGAACAGGACAGACTTAGCTTGGTGCCTCTAAGATGGCAATAATGGCTCCAGGCAAATCTTCTCAGGGAAGGAATTCCAGTGTTTGAGCAAAATGAGAGCTCAAATGTTTGGGGTAAGGAACCCTTCATGGCACTGGAAGTAAAGTAACAATACTTGTAATAAGTTACCTGTACCAGTGGGGGCGACAGAGAGAAAGGCAGCCTATTCTTCTCTCACTGATTCATTTTTAGGAACAACCTGTAGGCTGTTTTTCTCTCAGCCTTTATTTCCTTCCGACCTACTTTTCAATTAGTGTTAGATCTTCCTTTCAGTAACTGCAGGTGGAAAAAAAAATTCTGCGCACACCCTTCTTGAAAGAAGAGTAGATGCGGTTCTGTGAGAATTAGCAAGCTGAAATCCCATTTGTTCTTTTCTTTTCCTCCACAACAAAGATGTCTTGACCTGACAGCGTTTGTGGGGTCTTTTGACCAACTGAAGCTACAGAGAAGTTGCGAAAGCGGTTAAAATCCCTGCCCTCTCCATCTCTCCAGGGATCACGTTGCAAGTGACTTGCCTTTGCCTCTGTGCCTCCAGGAACTCTCTGTCTCCAGTGGGAGAGCCCGTTTGTGTTCTGAGGAGACAGTTCTGCGCGGCAATAAAAGCAGACAAAACAATTTCCTTTTCCTTGCCGTCCAGCAATTTTTCAAGCTCTCCCCATGTGAGAACAATATGAATTTTTCATCCGTTTATAATAGGGTGTTTTTTTAAAATGGTGGATGAACACCTTAGGCCAAAAAGCACCCCTGGGCCTTTCTAGAAGTGACTGTGCCATATTTGAATGTTGTCACGTTAATAAAGTGTGCGAGAGAGAGCACAACAGAACTGTAAGTGGGTTCTTCAGGCCATTGGAGGCCTTGTATGTGTTCCAAAATTGTTTTTAATCTTCCCATCTAGCCCACAGAATACTTGAGTATCCTATGGGGACTTTATTGCATTTCTAGCCCACCTTCCTTCCTCCAAGGAGCTTGAGGTAGTGTACATGGTTCTCTTCGTCCCCATTTTATCCTCACGACAACCCTGTGAGGTTTCCTTAAATGAATTGCATAGGTTTTTAATCCACTGATCTGACTCAGGGGGTGAGGAACTTGAGGCCAGACAGGGGGCAAATGTGGCCCTCCAGGCACTGCCATCTGGCCCTTGGGACTCTCCTCAGGACACCCCCAGCCACACCTCTCGCTGGCCTTGCCCCCGTCCCCACCTCAAGTACTTTTGCCTGGCTGGAATATGATGTTGAGCTGCATCAAATGCCTCTCGCAAGCCTGGCAGGAGGGGTGTGTGTGTGTGTGTGTGTGTGTGTGTGTGTGTGTGTGCGCGCGCGCGCAGAAACCAAAGGCGGTTTTAGGGTGGCGTAGTTACAGGGGACAGCAAAAGCATGCTGTAGACTGGAGTGAGAGAGGTGGTGGGTGCGCAAATTTAGTGTTGCACAGGCCGCTGATGAAATTTGAGAGTCCAAGGTCCACCACTGCAGAAACCTGAGACTCCGTGTGAAAGCTGCTGTACAGAGGGGAAGAGCTGTGCCCCTTGCTCCACCCACATTTGCCTCTGGCCCCTCCCACCATTGGCATGACACCCCCCTCCCCTACAAAGGCCACCCATGAAAGAATCCAACCCTCAGGCTGAAAAATGTCACCCAGCACTGATCTAACCGATGTGCAGTGCAGCGCATGTTTACTTTGAAGGAAATCCCGCTGTGCTCAGTAGGACTCACCTCTGTCCGCCCCAATTGTATGCACAGAAAAATTGTATGTCTCCTGTCAAGATTGGAGCGTTGCTCAGGATAATGTGCAATCGGTGTGCCCTCATCCCTAACCATGCTAGCTGGGGCTTGTGGGAACTGTATTTCCCCAAAAGACCTAGAGAGCAGTAGGTTGGTGTGTACAGCAGAGTCTTTCCCCTTATCTTCCCAATAACCCTGTAAGGTAGCTCAATGCTGAGAGACAAATAAGCGGCCTAAGATCACCCAGGAAACGATGTGGCTGAGAAGGGATTTAGACCTCTCCAGTCTTCAGCCCAGACATCATCCACCACACCACAGCTGAACTTTCCACTGTCTCTAATCTTGCATGGTGGTGAATCAATAGGTGGAGCTGCTGCCGCCCCATTCATAATATGTTTAGAACGCTGTAACTGGTTTCCCTTTGCCCAGAATATTTTAACTGTTCTGGAATGTTTTTGCTTTGTTTTAAAAATGTGCATCAGTTTGCAACTCTGGCCTCCTTTGGGAGAAAGGGAGGGATATAGATAGTGATGATGGTGATGACGACAACAACAACAACAACAACAACAACAACAACAACAACAGTTAGTTGCAGCCAGAACTGGTGTGCCAGTCACGGGTAAAGTACCTTGATGCTTCCTGAATCACAAGTCAGTGTTTTGTCCCCACACATGGTTTATTCTTTTGCAGAACTCTCTCCTCCCTTCAAACTCCAATGAAGAATTAACCACCAGCAATTTGCATTCCAAAGGAAACTTGAACATCTCCACAGGCCTCTATATATACCCAGCAGCTATCTCCATCTCTGCTTGTAAACCTTTGGGGTGCTGACAAATGACTGAGACAAGCCTGTGAAATTTAGAATCAGCTGCCTTGCCATTCATTCCTTAAAAAAGAGAGTCATCTCACTGACACCACATGGGCCTCTTTGAGCTGTGGCTTCTCCTTCCTGGTTTGTTTCTGTGTCCTGCTATATCCCCTGCTGCTGCTGCTGCTGCTGCTGCTGCTCTGTCTGGTGTTCTTGACTTGGAGCCCAGATATCTAGTAGTGAATTGTTCCTGAAGACCCCGAGGCAGAAGCTTCTTTCATAATTGGAAGTGCTGAGCTGCAAAGCACTCAGCCTGCACACAACACACACACACACACGGCTTATATTTTTTAACGCAAGCGGTTTCAAAGCAGATGTTGCAGCAACGGGGAGCGGGTGCTAGAGAAGGTGTGCACTCTGGCGGAGCTCAGGTGCTATTTTTTGAGGACCTTTGCATTGCTGGAGAACAACAACAACAACAACAACAACAACAATAATAATAATAATAGGGCCTTGTTTTCCCTTGGAGAAAAGCTCCTTTGTGGAAGGTGAAATAAAAAAATTAAGGTCTTATATATACATAATAAATGTTCATAATTGTACCAACCAAGCGCATACATAGATGCGTGGACCACATGTCTGGAGCAGCACAGGAGGACCGCCCTGAAACCATTTTCAAATGTTTCCTCTGCAAGGAGGGAGGAGGTGGGGGAGCCTCCCCATTGTCTTTTTGTTCACAAATCCTGTCTTAAGGGTATGTCTGTGTATGAATAGGGTGAGCCTGTGACCTGGCTCAGAAGCTAAGTATTTGTCATTACAAAAGACTGGCCAGGCTCCCCAGGGTATCCAATCAAGTAAGCGTTAACAGGTAACCTGCCAGACAGGAGGTAAACAACACACTCAGATTTCTGTTGTAGACCGCCTTTTCTGTGATGTAGGTATGATGTATCGGGGGGGGTCTTGAGCTACACCCCTTCTGTGATGTAGGTATGATGTTTCTGGGGGTGGTCTTGGACTCTAAGATGGGCAATTTAAAATGTCTATATAAGGGTGGACACACCCTGTTGCAACAGTTCAATAAAGATCAGGCTTACTAGCTGCTTTGCTTCGCAGTATTCTCTGGTTAGCCTCTGTTATTTTCTCCGACCAATGGAGAATCTGCAAAGGACTCTATAAGGGCTCTTGTGTCCCCCATAAGGGAATAAGGACAGATTTACATTTATTACAAAGGAGTTCCACCCCGCCAGCGACAACCTTCAGCCTGGAGACATGAAAAACGTCCTCCTTGCCAGATCCTCAGTCTCTCTTTCTGTATAGCTGTATAGCTGTATAGCTCAGTGGCAGAGAATCTGCTGCACATGCATAAAGTCCTAGGTTCAATCACCGGCAACATCTCCAGGTAGGGCTAGGATGGTCCCTTGCCTGAACCCCTGGAGAGATGCTGAAGTTCCTGTAGGCAACCCTGAGTCAAATCAACCAACCTATGACTCAGGATAAGGCAGATTCTTGTGGCCCCACAAGACCACAGGAATGGGGTCTATATAACTGGTGGATTTGTGGCCTGAATTACAGAGGGGGTTGGCGTCTGGCCACAAAATCCTCAGGTAGTCATTCTTCTCGGCATCTGTCCCAGGAATGGGTTGGCCCTGATGTGACACTGTTGTTCCCTGATGGACTTAGATCACCTCTGGGAGGAATTTTTGCTCATAGCACTCTATACCTTTACAAAGCCCACTTGCTGCTGAGCCAGGTTCAAGCTTCTTGAATTAATTCACAACGTGGTTCCGCGGAACCTCACGGATCGCTTGAACCCTTCTATCGTCGCTCGAGCATTCAGATAATCTGCAAGAGCGTCGCTGGGCGTCCTCTGAGTTAGAAAGGCTCATTTGACAACGAAAAGGAACCAAGCCTTTGATGTCATTGGCCCAGCCCTATGGAACTCTCTGCCACTAGAGATTCAGCAAGGACCCGCATTTAAACACCCGCTGAAAACTTTACTGTTCTGCCAGGCAATTAAGAACGCATTGCCCACAGTGGTTAACTGATGTCTGCTCTTAGTCTTTTAATATGAATTTGTATTGTACGGTTTTAAGTTTTTATTGCTGTAAACCAGTTTGATATATATTTTTAATGACGCAACAGTATACAGATATTTTTATAAACATCAGGGTAGTGCCCTGAAAATGGATGTTTTCTGCTGTTGCCTGGGTGGCATTCTAGGATGCTGTTCCCTCTGCCTTCTGTGAAACATCATCCATCAGTTGTTTCAGAGGTCTTGTAAAGACATCCCTTTTTGTGCAGGCTCCATGACCCATAAGATCAGACCTTGCTACTACCGAATCTCTGTGTTTATAATAACGTTTTGCTGGTTTTTTTGTCTGCAGGCTGTTTTTATGGCCCTCTGCCTCTTCTTGTAACAGTAATTTGTTTTAAACTGTTTTTAATACTGTGTTCTTAAATTGCCCCAGGACCTCATGTTGGAAACAAACAAACAAACAAACAAACAAATATAAATAAAGAAAATAATAATATGTTGCATCTCACTGAAATTAATGGATGTAAACTAGCCATGTCTATTAATTTCAATGCGTCAACTGTAAATAGGGCTATTAATGGATGATGGTGATTTGGAGGTATTAAAATATTAGGTGGTTTTAAAAATACTTATAAATGGAACGGTTTGGGGAACAGTAGCAGAGGAAGATCAGGGAAAGCAAGGAGGAAAAAATGCTTTTGATGATATGGCCTACATAAAGAGATGAATCCCTTGTATCTACGATAAAAACTGCCTTACAAAACGCTGCCTACTGGATGGGTGGCAACGATTAGGTTTCTTCGGGAGGCAACGTTTGTGCGTCATACATTCTCAGTTATCACAGCCTTGCCGCTCATGAAATGAGTAACCACAACAAACAAGTGATGGGGAACAATAAAAAGGTGACTTCAGGATGCCGTAAGAAAAAGGCCTGTCGGCACAGGTTCATTTCATAGTGTCTGGATGAACAGCCAGTGAATCAGGCCCCAAAGGACTTGGTTTTCCGGAAAGCGGGTAGAAAGAGAACAAAACAAATCCCCCCCCCCCAAACCTGGGCTTCTACGACTGCGCCTCCAAGTTCTGTGGCCTATGGGGTAACTTTCTGTGTGCAGGAACCTTGGGTTTTATTGATCTATCACGATGCATGGCTCAAGACCCCCAGCAAGCAATGGCCCAGGGATTCCAGTGCTGTATTACCAGGGTTCAGTTTCTTGCAGAATGCACTCACTGCAGACTGGCTAATCTCTGGCAATATTTGCATTTATTTACAAGTTTATGGGCTGAGCGTGGGTGGAGGCTCACAGCTTAAACCACACAAGCAGACACCCCAGACATCTTGCATAGCTCCATTGAGCTCTCTGCCCCTCACCCTGATCGTGAGAAGTTTGCAGTGCTTACCGCGTTCCTTAGAGGAGAGGACTGCCCTAATGTATTTTGCAGCTTGAGGTAGGGTGGCCATCTTTGCAGAGGACCTCTGTTTGTAGGGCTGCCTGGTCCCACGTCCTGTTTCAGCAAAAAGAACCCTAAGAAAAGAGAGTAAGGGCTGGCAAACAGCTAAGTGGGTCGCAGGCACCCCCACTTTGGTGAGATGCAGTGTATTTTATTTATTTGTTTGTTTATAGTAATAGGGCTAGATTCAACTAATCCGGAGCACCATCAGAAGCCAGAGCATGGATGCTGCTAATGCAACAGGGATTCCCTCTGCTCCCCTCATTCACAACCCCCCAATACTGCTCTGGAGTGCCAGGAGAACCCCCAGAACAGCACGCAGGGGAGATCATTCTGTTTGGCAAGCAGAAATTGATGGAATGATTCCATGATGCCATACTGAATTTCACCCAAGCTTTCTAAACATGCATCTATGCATATAAATCAGCCCAGGGAAATGTTATATGAATCTGTGCCCTCTTTGGGGGCTCCCGCAAAAACCAAGATGGCGTCCCTCACCTTTCCATGTTCAGAAGCTGACTAGACTGGCTGTTGAATCACTGCTGGAGATGGTCCCACCCTGGACTCCTTTTGGAGGGAGGGAGGCACATAAACTGGATAAAGAAATAAATCTCCCATTGCACCTGAGAGCAGCAGGCTAGTTCAGGAGGTGAAGGTTCAGTCCTTGTGTGGCACAGACACCTCTGGTCTCCAACACCTCACAGCCGCTTCCTAGACTCTGCCACCTGAGGCAGCCAGCTCACTCTGCCCAATAGTAGGGCCCGGCCCCGCCCCACCCCCTGAGCAAAGCCTCCCACTTGATTTGGATAGAGCCACCAATTCATATTGTTCTCTGCAGGATGACACAAACAGGAAGGCAAGGCTTTGCCTGCAGGAGCTTACAGTTTAAAATGTGTTGACAATGCAGGAAGGCAAAATTATGCACGACATGGAGAAAGTTGACAGAAGAATGTTTTTTCTCCCTGTCTCGGAACATTCATGGACATCCAATGAAGCTGAATGTTAGATGATTCGGGGCAGATAAATGCAAGGACTTCTTTGTGCAGCGCCTAGTTGAACTATGGAACTCCCTCCTACAGGAGAGGCAGAGATGGCCACCAAACCTAGATGACTTTAAAAGATGACTGGACAAATTCGGGCAGGAGAGGGCTATCGAGGGCAACTAGCCACAATGGCTACGCCCTGCTTCCATGGGAGGGCAGAGGGCTCTTGTGCTCGAATCCTGCTTGCGGGTTTCCCACAGGGATCTGGTCGGACAGTGTGAGAACAGGTTGCTGGACCAGAGGGGCCATTGGCCTGATCCAGAGGGCTCGTACAGTGGTACCTCGGGTTACATACGCTTCAGGTTACATACGCTTCAGGTTACAGACTCTGCTAACCCGGAAATATTACCTCGGGTTAAGAACTTTGCTTCAGGATGAGAACAGAAATCGTGCTCCGGCAGTGCAGCGGCAGCAGGAGGCCCCATTAGCTAAAGTGGTGCTTCAGGTTAAGAACAGTTTCAGGTTAAGAACAGACCTCTGGAACGAATTAAGTACTTAACCCGAGGCACCACTGTATTATGTTCTGATGTGTGTGTGTGTCAGCAGGGTAGGGAAGAGATAAGAGGATAGAGGGAAGGGTGGGGAAAGGCAGAGGCTGCGAGGGCAAGCTCTTTCCACAGGTGTGCCCACACGCTCTTGCTCCGTTGCTGTTCCACGTACACTGGTACCTCGGGTTACATACGCTTCAGGTTACAGACTCCGCTAACCGAGAAATAATACCTCAGGTTAAGAACTTTGCTTCAGGATGAGAACAGAAATTGCGCGGCAGCAGCGGGAGGCCCCATTAGCTAAAGTGGTGCTTCAGGTTAAGAACAGTTTCAGGTTAAGAACGGACCTCCTGAATGAATTAAGTACGCAACCAGAGGTACCACTGTACTATTACTCCTTTGGTTACTTCCATGCGTTGTATTCCTCGTGAGCAGGGCTGCTGAACTGCCAGGCAGCGAGAAGAGCGGCCTCACGAAGAAAACCAGGCCGAACAAAGAGAATTCCTCCCGTCTCATTAAGAAGCGAGTCATGATTTTGCTGGCTAAGTGCTATTTTTCATGTGGCATATATTACGGCCCACTTTGAAGGCCAGACCACGGTCGCTTCTGCTAGGGAGCTGGCCCAGACTCAATTTCCCTTCTCCCCCTCATGCGTCCGTCGTCGTCGGTGAGCTCTTTGTGCTTCTGCAAAAGTATCACAGATTCCGCTTGGGAAGCGATACGTAGAAAATAAGGAGGCAGCCGTCGTCGGCTTTAAGGAGCCTGCTCCCCACGACAGGATCATCGTAATCCATCAGCATAATAGATAACATAAGCCACTATTAGCCTTTAAAAATATATTTTAATTAAAATACCTGCCTGGCGTTGCCAGCTTGAAAGCCAGATTAACGGTGCGCTTTAGAGTGAGAATGCAAAACAGAAGGAAAGAGGTCTTCAGATGTCAGGGGCCCCCGTTCTCCACTTACAGACCTGCCCTACAGGGCAAATGGGGAGCTGCCCCACCAACCCCAAAATTCCAGGCACATTTGCCTTCTTATTTGCAACCTGGCCAGGGGTGTCACTCCTGCCTGCAAGCTTCCTCTTCGGTCTCAATGATGCTTTTGCACAACCCATCAGGCCAGAGAACAGGGACAAAACTAGACTCAGTTGACTCTGCTTGCCATTGGCTCTGGCGCCCCCTACAGTTGGGCTCCCTGCCTTCCATCCTACCAGTTGCAACGTGCACAAGACACCATTGCCCAGGGCAGTGCTACATGGATTTATTGACTGCATTTAAATCCCGCCTTTTTATCCAAGGAGCCCAAGGTGTTGTACACAGTTCTTCCCCTGCTCATTTCATCCCCACAACAACCCTGTGAGGTAGGTGAAGGTGAGAGGAAGCGACTGGCCCAAGGTCACCCAGTGAGCTTCATGGCTGAGTGGGGATTTGAAGTCTGGCCTTTTGGGTTCTAGTCTGACACTCTCACCCAGCCTTTCTCAAGCATGGGTCCCTTGACGCTGTTGGGCTACAATTCCCATCATTCCTAGCCAGCATGGGCAGTGGTCAGGGATGATGGGAGTTGTAGTTTAAGAACATTGGGGGGGGGCTAAGGTTGAGATATAGACTGCTCTACCTACTATGCCACATTGGCTATAAAATGAAACAGTGGTGACGTGGAGGGGGAATGTAGGAAGGAACAGCTACAGAACTATTTTTCAGAGCAAAAGCAAATGCTATCATCTGCTGTAGCGCCAGGGAAATTGATGGTCCTTCCTTGCTCTGGCAAGTGAATGAGGCGATAACGAGTCTTTCAAGTTTTACTATCATTTGCGACAGATTAGCCTACAGGAAGTCAGAGAATGGGGGAAAGAATCGAGGCCGAATACTTCTTTCCTCCTTTGATGGGGTTCCAAGCAGCTTAAATGATAACACTTCTGTGCAAGATGCCTTACATGTCTAATTAAATACTCAAGATTGCATTAAAGCTGGCTGAAGACCTTTCGTTAAAGGTCCATAGGCTTTATTACAACACGGACAAAGGAAGCTGCCTCGTGCAGAGTCAGACCACTGGCCCACCCAACTTAGTTTTGTCCACACTGACCAGCCATGGCTCTCTGGGATCCTTCCTAGTCCTACCTGAAGATGCTGAGATTCGAACCCGGGTCCTGTGCAGCCAGATGTCAGCTCCACTGAGTTCTATGGAGCATAGCCCCAGGAAGTTACACCCTGGATCACAGTCACCCTCATCCTCAGAAATCTGCTATTACACTGTGTGGTGCTATTTGATGTGTGCATGTAAAAAATAATAATGGCTTAACATGACCGCCTGCATTTCTGACTCTCCCTGGGGACGCGGCAGTGTGGGTTGTCATAGTGAGAGTCTGCTCTTCAAAATTTAACTTCACCCAGGAAAATATATATATACCCAGGGTTCCCAGTGCTGCATGTCCCTCCTAAGGAAAACACGCAAGGAGGTTTGACAGGGGAAAATTGGGAACTGGGCAGGGCTTGACGCTTCCTCACCAGCTTGTGGTCCTCTGTAAATATTCCTGGGGCTGCTTTAAAGCTGCCTCTCACCCACCCATCTCAGGCTGGATTCTATAATCCTGAGGACACTGGATGCGGGTGGCGCTGTGGGTTAAACCACAGAGCCTAGGACTTGCTGATCAGAAGGTCGGCGGTTTGAATCCCCGTGACGGGCTCAGCTCCCGTTGCTTGGTCCCTGCTCCTGCCAACCTAGCAGTTTGAAAGCACGTCAAAGTGCAAGTAGATAAATAGGTACCGCTCCGGCGGGAAGGTAAATGGCGTTTCCGTGCGCTGCTCTGGTTCGCCAGAAGCAGCCTAGTCATATTGGCCACATGACCCAGAAGCTGTACACCGGCTCCCTCGGCCAATAAAGCGAGATGAGCGCCGCAACCCCAGAGTCGGCCACGACTGGACCTAATGGTCAGGGGTCCCTTTACCTTTACCTTTACCCACCCACCCATCTCAGGCTGGATCCTGTAATCCTGAGGACATCGCAGGCAGGTCATGCTCTTTTAAGGCAGGGGAGAGAGGGAGGTGTTAAGGCTCCCTCCCCCTGCCAATCATCTTCTGCAAATGGGCTGTTTTGAAACTGTGCCCCACATTGGATGGCAGGCAGGGAGTCTGTTATGTACTGCAGCTCTCCAGATGTGGCCAGGTCCCAGGCAGCATGGCCAGTGGGTCAGGGATGGTGGGACTTGGAAGTTGTTGTAAACAAAAATTGCCCTTTTCCCTTATGGGGTATCCAAGAGCCCATATAGAGTCCTTACATAGGTTCCCTATAGGTAGGAGAAAATAACAGAGGCCAACCAGAGAATATTGAGAAGCAAAGCAGCTAGTAAGCTTGATCTTTATTGATCTGTTGCAACAGGGTGCTCCCCTCACCCGCAGGAGAGGAGGAGGAACCCAGAACAATGGCACACAAGGCCTTATAAAGACTTTTGAAATTGCCACCCTGTAGATCAAGACCACCCCCAGAAACATCATACATACATCACAGAAGGGGTGTAACCTAAGACCACCCCTCAGATACATCACAGAAAAGGCGGTCTAAAACAGAAATTTGAATGTTGTTTTTCTCCTGTCATTGTTTATCTCTTGTCTGGCAGGTTACTTGATTGGATTGCCTGGGGAGCCTGGCCAGTCTTTTGTAATGATAAATACTTAGTTCCTGGGCCAGGTCACAGGCTCACACCCTATTCATATCTTAAATGTGCCCTTAAGACAGGAAATGTGAGGAAAGAGACAATGGGGAGGTTTTCCACTTTGACTTTGCAGAGAAAACATTTGCTCAGTTTAGGAATCAAAATGGTTCCAGGTTGGTCTTCCTGTGCTGATCTATGTACGTGCTTGGATGGTATATTTATGAACATTTAACATATATCTAAGACCTCAAAATTCCTATCACAAAGTCCAGCAACATCTGGAAGAGATGAGAGGCGGTGTGGTACAGTGGTTAGAGTGCTGGACTAGAGATCTTGGAGAACAGGGTTCAAACCTCTTGCACTCAGCCTTGAAGCTTTGGGCGCTTCACTGAACCTGCCTCACAGGGTTGTTGTGAGGATAAAATGGGGAGGAACGGAACAAAGTACGCCACCTTGTGCATCCTGGAGGAAAGGTGGGATATAAATGCAAGCAATAGATAAATAACACAGGGGGCCACAGGTCCCCCCCCCCCCGTCCCTGGATTCCTCCATCAGTTCCCCCTTTACAAATATCTCATCATCAAATGTGGGTAGGGGTCCACACACATTTCCTATGGCGAGGCTTACTTTCTACAAAGGACCCTACTTAGAACTGCCCTGCATTCTCCATCGGAGTGTTTTTCAACCACTGTTCCGTGGCACACTAGTGTGCCGCGAGATGTTGCCTGGTGTGCCGTGGGAAAAATTGAAAAATTCGAAAGGTTTTAAAAAAATAATTCAAATTTTCGCCCACTAGGTCCTGGGTATGGGGGGGGGGTTTGACCCCACCCTCGGCCAGCAGGGGTGCCGATTGGCGCTCCTCAGGGGGACACCCTCCACTTTTCTGATGTCCGGGCTGTGATTGGTCCAGACTCCAGCCTGGACCTATCACAGTAGGACATCACCTTCCGACTTCCTTCCCGCCCGAGCACAGTGTGCGCAGCAGCGGAGAGAAGAAGACGTCGTGACTCGAGTCACCAGGAGGACCGGAGAAGTTGTCATTTTATTTCTCTTCAGTCTCCACTGAATGCCTTGACTGGGTTAGGGACCCTTATAGCTCAGCATCATTTGGTGGAAAGGACATGACTTTACAGGAGCAGGAGGAACTAACTGAACTGAGACAAAATCGTGGTTTCAAGCTAAGATTTGCTGATCTACCTTTGGACAGTTTTTGGTTGGATACTGCCAAGGAGTTCCCCCTTCTGGCAAACAAAGCTATTTTGACATTGCTCCCATTTTCCACTACATATCTGTGTGAGATGAGCTTTTCAAGCATGATTGCTATAAAAACTAAATACAGAGAGAGACTGAGAGCTGTTGACGAAGAGCTACGTGTGTCTTTCTTCGATTCCAGCCAGAATATCAGCTTTGTGTTCAGCCAAACAGGCCCAGGTTGCGCACTGAATAAAGTATTTTATAATTTTTCATATTTCTGTTTACTTACTATTTCATAATAAAGTAATTATAAAATATTTTCTTTGTGTTTATTTGATTCCTATTCAAGAGAATTACTTTATATATAGTCAATATAGGCACAGAGTTAATTTTTTTAACATTTTCTAATGGTGGTGTGCCTCGTCATTTTTTTCATGAAACAAGTGTGCCTTTGCCCAAAAAAGGTTGAAAAACACTGCTCCATCGGGCTTGTTCTCTAGCAAGCAGAACCACTTAGAAAGCAAAGTCTACTTGTCGCAATGGCAGTGGGTTAATTTGCCAGATCCAGAGGTATCATGCACCTAAATTTCAGTCGCAGCGGGAGAGGGTCTCTCACTGCCCTGACATCCTGCTTGCAGACTTCCCAGGGGCATCTGCTTGGCCACCGTAGGAAGATGGCAGCTGGACTAGAGAGGGCTCTGGTCTGAATTTTCTTAGGTTTTTGTTCCCAGTTGGACTGAGGCCAGCCTGGGTGGAGGGGAGCTGGCTGGCCATAGTTCAATGGCAGAGCATCTTCTCCACATGCAGAAGGTATTGGGTTCAGTCCCCCATGGCATCTGCAGGTAGGGTTGGGAAAGACCCCCGTCTGAAACCCTGGAGAGCCACAGCATCTTAGATAATACTAAGCAAGATGGACCAATGGTCTGACTCAGAGAAAGGCAGCCTCCAAAAATAGCTTTGCACCCTCCCAATGGAACAGATTCCCTCAGAAGGTGGTGGGTTCTCCTACATTGGAGGTTTTTCAGCAGAGGTTGAGTGTCCATCTGCCAGGACTCCTTCCGCTGTGTTTCCTGCATTGCAGGGGGTTGGACTAGATGATCATTGGGACCCATCCAACTCTACGATTCTGTGATGGAAAGGCGGTTTGAATCCTCACCTCTCCCTCTGATGAAAATGGGCTTCATGACTGCTGTGAGGGACAGTTCTGGTGTGGAAACTTTCCGCTCAACGTCTTACACTTTTATTACAACCTTGCATATAGTTGGATTCCTTTTATTATCTTGCCTTGCCATTGAATCATCACTTTTAATTAGAATTATCCCTCTGACCTCGCAGTCAGTGGCCTGTCTCCTATGAACCAAGTGTCCTTATCTCCAAATTATCCTCCAGAACCAGAGCTGAAATTAAGCTTTCAAGGGTAATTCAGGTGGTCAGGATCCTTTCCAAATATCTGCTCCAAGGGGGCACCTTTCCCAAGCACAGATCTCACAGTTGGTTCTGACTTCTCATTGGAAGTGACCAATGATATAACATGGCAATTCTTCATGGCTGCATCAAAGGATGTTGGAGTTTGGTAAATATATTGCAGTTGAGTATGGAAAGAAAAGAGTCTGATAGGAAGGAAAACTTCAGATTTACGTATTAGTCGTGGCAAGCAAAGCCATTCTGCATACAGACTTCTTTTTGTTTTTTTTGTCTATATCCAAATGGAAGATTCAGCAACCATCTCCCTGCTTAGGTCATATCCTCCCATTGTCAGCAAAGTCAACTTTGTTCTCAAGCCTCGCAGATAAGCCTCCCGTTACTCCTGCGCCTCCTCACCCCCTCCAGGTTGCTTTCAAACTCCTGGAGTCAATTTTGGCTCCATCTCTGAACTGTCTCGCCTGCACGGATTATTACAAATGATCTCACCTTCCGTTTCAATATTCAATCAGGGGCCTAATTAAAGTGCTCCTACTTAAAAAAAAAAAAAGTACTGAAGGCTGACCTGATTACATCCTTTCAACTGAAGTGCTTAAAAAGAGAATGGAGGGATTTTATTTAATTTTTTAAATTTCACACTCACAGACATCCCTACAAGCAGCAGACTGAGTCTGAAAAGAACATAAGAAGAGCCTGGTGGGTCGGGTGAGTGGTCCAGCATCCTGTTCTGAACAACTGCCTGTGGGAAACTAGCAAGTAGGATTGTTAGTTTGTGGTTTCCAGCAACTGGTATTCAGAAGCATTGCTGGCGCTGACTGGGAAGAAAAAAATCACAATTGAGGAGCCACCACCGAGAAGACTCCATCCCTGGTCATCTTCACCAATGGTGGGCCAAAGATTAGGAACTCTGAGGCAGATCTTAACACTCAGGGAGTTGCACATGGGTTCTGGTATTCCTTCAGAGAATCTGGTCCTACCCAGTTTAAGGCAGAGGCGGGGAACTTGTGGACCTCCAGATGTTGCTGGACTCCAACTCCCACCAGCCCCAGCCAGCATGGCCTATGGTCAAGGATGGTGGGAATTGTAGTTCAGCAACCAGCCCTGCCCTATGGCTTTAAAGATCAGCGCTCCTTCTGCTTCAGAAGATGTTGGGAACAGATGCTGCACAACACAACAACCCCATGTTGCCTTATTAGCAAAAACTTGATTTGCTGTCAGATGTGGGCTCTCAAACAAGTCGTGCCTGAGCTACTTACACACGACACCCTTTGGAAACACCCCAAGCTTCCCAGTTTCAGCTCCGTTCCAGTTCCACTTTTGCAGTCTTGATTCCAAAATGCAAACAATCGTGGCCATAGGTGTTTCCTGTCTGCATCATACCAAGGGCTCCTCCTTGAACTTTGGCTGCCATGATCATAAAGGGAGCCATTCTGAGTTTTAAGTAACCACACCATCAGTTAGTTATTGATTAACTCGGCAAAGATCATCTTGAAAACTGCATCTGGAGAAAAATCCATGGATAATTATATTACAAGTTGCTTGGGAAAGCCAAAATGCCTTCCTCACTTTGGATCAATGTTCTTAAGCAACAGCTTAATTTTTTCTTTACTTTCATAACGGGCCCTGGTCTTCTGTGAATTCCAAACAGCGTTTTTACACTACAGCTCTATAGTACTATATAGCATGTTTGCTCACAAATAAGTCTCACTTGGTTCAAGGGTGTTTACCCCAAGTGTGTGTAGGATTGCAACCTTAAGCACTTGACACTTTCATGCCCTCCCAACATTTCTCCAACAGAAATAGGGACATCCTATCCATACTCTCCAACTTTTCTTTCTGATGAAAATAGGGATGTCCTAAGAAAAACGCGGGTGGCGCTGTGGGTTAAACCACAGAGCCTAGGACTTGCCAATCAGAAGGTCGGCGGTTCGAATCCCTGAGACGGGGTGAGCTCCCGTTGCTCAGTCCCTGCTCCTGCCAACCTAGCAGTTTGAAAGCATGTCAAAGTGCAAGTAGATAAATAGGTACCGCTCCGGCGGGAAGGTAAACGGCGTTTCCGTGTGCTGCTCTGGTTCGCCAGAAGCAGCCTAGTCATATTGGCCACATGACCCGGAAGCTGTACACCGGCTCCCTCGGCCAATAAAGCGAGATGAGCGCTGCAACCCCAGAGTCGGTCACAACTGGACCTAATGGTCAGGGGTCCCTTTACCTTTACCTTTAAGAAAAAGCGGGACATTCCTGGATCAAATCAGAAACCAGGATGGCTTCTGTAAATCTGGGACTCTCCCACCTCTTTATACAGTGGTACCTTGGTTGTCTAACTTAATCCATTCTGGGAGTCCGTTCGACTCCCAAAATGGTTCGAAAACCAAGGCGTGGCTTCCAATTGACTGCAGGAGCTTCCTGAACTCAACCAGAAGCTGCGGAAGCTGCGTCGGACGTTCGGCTTCCGAAAAATGGTCACAAAGCGGAACACTGACTTCTGGGTTTGTGGCATTTGGGAGCAAAAAGATCCGAGTACCAAGGCGTTCAACAGCCAAGGTATGACTGTATAATCTCCTTCACAGGGACGCATGAAGCCTGATCCTATGCATGCTTACTTAAAAATAAGTTCCACTTAAGATCATAGGCTCTTACCCCCGAGTAAAGGACTGCGGCCTTAGCAATGTGACTTTTTCACCTGCATTACATCTCACAACAACCACAAATTGGGTATGCAGCCAGTGTGGATAATAACTGCAGGCCTACCTCAAACCACAAATGCTGTGATGATTACTGGCATAATGAGTCTCAAATGCTTTTAAATTTCAAATGTGCTATATATAAAGCATGTAAATACTATTAAGCACCAGCTTATCATACCTGCTGTAAAATTCTAGATACGCCTTAATGGGTTTACAGCTAAAAGCAACATCCCTCCAGAAGCATAAGGCTGTTGCAACAAGTGACTGACTGAGGCGGAAAGAGGGTGGGGGGCCAACTTTTTAGCAAACCTTGCTCCTGTGCTTTTCATAACAGCTGAATCTGCAGGCATTGTCTAG
Source organism: Podarcis pityusensis (assembly GCF_964106645.2). Classification (NCBI taxonomy): domain Eukaryota; kingdom Metazoa; phylum Chordata; class Lepidosauria; order Squamata; family Lacertidae; genus Podarcis; species Podarcis pityusensis. The sequence goes on along the minus strand of NC_138040.1, from coordinate 17,846,162 downwards.
TCATTGCACTTTTGTGGCAGGAAGGCAAGTGCTTTTGCTTGCTAATGTTTGCAAATCAAGTTGCTGTTACAGGTGCATTTGCAGGCCAGTGTGCTGCTCAGATGCAAACCTTTTAACCTGCACCCTTCAAACCTTGTTTCTTAGGACTAGCATCACCAAGAAATTAATGTCTAGTTTTGGGTGTACCAAGGGCTGTGCCAGGGCAGTGTTGCAAAACACGACGAGAGCTTGGCATTTGAGCGACATTCTAGTGGTGCTGCAGGCTCGCATGCTGGCATAAACGCTGAGGATTAGGGTGCCAGTGGCTCGTATAATAGAGCTGCAGAGCTGGAAGAGACACAATGGTCCATTTACTCCCAACTGCTGGTTGTAGCAAAATAGTTTGTTCCGAAAGCAGATGCCCTGGAAATCTCCAATGAAAAAGATCCTCCGGCCTCCTTTGGCAGCTTTTTTATTATTACCAAACCGCTTTTACAGTTAGAAAGCGTGTCCTAGACCACACACAATTCCTCTAGTCTAGAAGGACGATAGCAATGGGGAAGAAGCATAGCGGAGTGGTAGAGCATCTCCTTTGCACGCAGAAGGTCCCTGGTACTGGGACAGCTCTGTTGCTAGAACATGAAACTCTTTATCTTGGGGTCATGGAATTGGGCCCACATTGGGCAAAATATTCCTGTAACCCCTTCCAAGTCTACAGTTGTATGATTCTATGATTCAATCCCTTGCAGCATCTCTGCGGTGGGGGCTGGAGAAAAACCCCTATCTGAGGACTTGAAGAGCTGCTGCCAGTCAGTGTGGAACGATACTGAGCTCAGATAAACCTACGAGCTGACACTATATAAGGCAGCTTCTTATGTTCCTATGTCTGGATTAGAAAGGTGATTCTTTAGTGGTCCCATTGCCCTTTTTTGTTCAGAAGCGCCACTGTTTCCAGTGAGGCCTGCTCCCCTAGTAAGCATGTTTAGTGGCTGAACAATACCTGTGGAGCCTGCAAGCAGGACCAGAGCACAAGAGACCTCTCTTAATATGTGGTTTGCAGAAACTGGTACAGTGGTACCTCGGGTTACAGACGCTTCAGGTTACAGACTCTGCTAACCCAGAAATAGTACCTCGGGTTAAGAACTTTGCTTCATGATGAGAACAGAAATTGCGCGGCGGCAGCGGGATGCCCCATTAGCTAAAGTGGTACCTCAGATTACGAAGAGTTTCAGGTTAAGAATGGACCTCCAAAACGAATTAAGTTCTTAACCTGAGGTACCACTGTATTCAGAAAGATTGCTGCCTCCACCTGTGGAGACAGAGCTAGTGTCCCTGAATAGTCTTCTCCTTCATGAATTTATCCAATCCTTTTTCAAAGTTGGTGGCCATCACTGCCTCCTGTGGGAGAGAGTTCCATAGTTTAACGATGCTCTGCGTGAAGGACTTTCACGTATCTCGTCCTGAATCTCCCAACATTCAGCTTCATTGAATGTCCATGAGTTCTAGCGTGTTAATTGCCATTTTTTTCTATTTCGAATGGAGATTTCAGTTGAGACAGTATGAAAAGCAGCATTTGCCGTGTTCTGACGCTTAGCAACCCCCCCCCCATACACCCACCCGCCTCACTGCGATGAATTTATGCCTCTCCTTTTTTCTCAACGCAGACACCGTCCGGGTACAGTTGGAACTACAACTCCCATCAGCCTTTGTTGCCAACGCCCACTTAGGCTTCTGGGAGTCGTAGTCCAACGAGCCTCCCGGGAGGGCGGTGGCAGGTTGCGCAAGTCCCGCCTCCTCCGAACACCGCATTGTGCTGACTCTTGCCCTCGATTGGCCGACACTGGCGGGGCGGAACTGGAGCGGAGGAAAATGAAAAAAACAAACAACAACGCGAGCGCCTCGATCCCTCTTATTGGCTAAGAGATCAGTCTATTCAAAGCGGGGCGGGGGGAGGGGAAATTGCTTGGCAAGCTACGCCAGAGCTGGGCGGGGCTTTGGAGAAGCTCTTTCCCTTCTCCAAGCTCCGCCCACGCAGGGGCTGTTGCTCCTCCCACGCGGGTGACGAAGGCGGCGCTGAGGCTGGCGCGGCGGCAGTTGCTTCCAAGCGGCGGCGGAGAAGGGTCGCCTCAGAAGTAGAGGATGGCGACGGTGACGGCGGGGGGCAGGACGGGCACCGCGACGGGCACCACCGAGCGGCTGGGATGGTCCCTGCTGCTGCTCTTGGGGCTCACCGGCCCCGCGGCGACGCTGGCCGGCTACATCGAGGTAAGGAAGAGGAGGAGAGCACCCGCTGAGGGAGCCGAGAGCGCTTCCATGGCTCCCCTCACCACGCGCCTCCTCCGCACCGACCACGCTCGCCTCAGCCGGGGGACCAGGGAGCGTCCTTCGCCAGCCAGCCTCATCCTCCCCTCCCCTCAGATCTCTTTCATGTTTAGCCTTAATTCCCCCACCTTCCAGAAATCCTCCTTATTATCTATTGATTCATTGTGTAATCCTAGGATGAGTGTTTAAACTAGGTTTATTGGCGCTTATTTTATTTATTGCACCTTTTTCTTGTTGCTCCCATGCCCGCAACAACAACCCTGCGAGGTAGGTCAGGCTGAGAGGGGCAGTGACTGGCTACCCACATCACCACCACCAGCAAAGGTCGCATCCAGTGAGCTTCATGCTTGCTGAGGCGGGTTCGGGGATTTGGACCCACTGGTTTCTTCCGAGTCTAAGCCGCTGACCACTGCCCCCCCCCCCCCAGTATCGTAGCATAATTGCTGTTTTATCATCATCATCAGTGATGTTCTTCACAGAAGTCATGAGAGCGAGTGATTATCACTATCATTGTCGTTGTAATTATTATTTATCTGCCCTTCACTATAAGGTCCCAGGATTGCAACATTGAAACAGGTATTAGTAATGGTTTAAAACGACCTACAGCCCCCAACAGTTAGGTGAGTCCGAAAGATATACACCTCCAGTGTTAGAAGCCAGGGTAAATAGAGGATCGGTGCTACAACATAGTATTCAGTGTATATGGAGTGCTTCTGTGTGTCGCCAGAGCTCTCCAGGACTCACCTTACAACACCCTTGCAAAGTAGGGCTCTGCTCCACTTTGATCCAACAGGGCTTGTCTTTAATACGGGATTTCACCTTGTATAATATGTTGACGGGTAAAAACAAGGCAGCGGTGCCTCTTGGTACTGCTGTGTACAGGTTCATCACGGTTTCATTAGGACAGTTCCTCCAGTGTAGCATTCATGCCCTTTAAATCTGAAGACTTCAAAGGACTGGGTTGTTTCCAATTAGGATGCTTGAACTAAACATTTCAATAATAATAATATCCCCTTGCTTCCCCCCTCCCTTGCAGGGAGTTGGACTTGATGACCCTCAGGGTCCCTCCCAACTCTACAATTCTGTGACTCTGCTTCTTCCTCCTTCAGATTCTGTAACTTACCTTGTCCTCCAGTGTCTATGGCTTTCTCTCCCCCCCCCCCCCAGTCTTCCAGGAATTTCTCTTGCCCGCCCTGCTTTCCTACTTCCACCTCTGTGTCCTCCATTTGCTTACAGCCATTTCCTTTCTCTCTTCCCCCACCCCACCACTTCAACACTCCCACACTGAGCAATCCTGTCTCTTTCTGTACAATCTGCCTTAAGCAACACCCCCTTCAATCAGAGATTTTAGTGTTCTGGAGGTTTTTTTCTCTCTTCCCCACCCCTCCCAAAGGAAGAGAAAAGAGCTGCAGGGGGAGAAGATTGTGCCTCATTTTCCCCTGTCCTTAATCTATCCCTTCTCCTGGCATACCTGGCTCTCATGATGAGATAAGGAGGGAAAGGCCCAGAAAGAACCCTTGCTGAGATTTCTGCAGTGTGATGTCAAAATGTCTCACTTAACCATTTCCAGCACTGGTTTCGGATTTGCATTGTATATTTTGTGTGTGGAAAGTACCTTGCTTCTGCAGTATTTGTGGTGTTCTCAGTTCTTTCTCAACCTGGGGGGAAACACTGCTGTGCTAGAGGGTGTGTCATACTCAGCCCCTTCCTGAGCCTCCTTGGATACTGTAGTTTTCCACTTTCCTTGAAGCCTAGTGATCTCCAGTCTGTTGTTCTGCAAGCTGAGGTGTTCCTTACCTGCTTGCTTTGACAGTCTTGCTGTGTTGGATATGAAGCTGATCAGTGTGTCCAGTTTTCTCCAGCATTTTAAGTATTCTTATCCAAAGATAACGACTTGGTAGAAAACAGTGCTGCAAAAGTAATTTATGATGTTGCCCGTATTTTATATTCTAAATCTAGCAAGCTCTTACTTCTTCTGGTGCCATTTCATAACAGGATTTTGCCTGTGTTTGTGAAAGCATTTCAGGGCTCTTGATATGTAAGGCTTCTTTCTACTTATCTGGTAAAGGGTTGGCATTGGGGGCTTAAATGAATATGGGTTTTTGCCAAACCTTTCTGGGATAAAAGCAAATGGTTTTCTGTAGGAGTTCAAGAAGGGATGCTGCAGTGGTATGCTAAGAATTTGGATTGCTATCTTAAGATTGAGTCTGAAACCTATCTTCTGAGTCTTTGTTTTACCCTGGATGTGTGCTTGCAAATGCATGAGAACTGACCTCTGCATTCTTGGCACAGTAACAAGAAATGTGAGTGTCAGATTGGTCTAGAAGCTTAGAGGACAACTTTGTAGGGGGGAAAATCATTTGTTTTGTGTTATCCGCTCAATAGATCCTTGCTAAATCTTCTGGTTTCAACTGCCTATTTCATTGTCTTTCAGATTAAAGCTTTATCAGAGCATAATGGGTATTTATGAAACATTTAAATACTTGCTCTTCTTAGATGACATGGAAGACCTGCCTTCCCATCAACATTACTTTAATTCTCAAGGTCCACATTAAAACATAATACAGAAATTTCCGCACTGTAGGATGGTTTTTGGCAGAAGTTAGCTAGAGAAGCAGGATATAGCACATAGGTAGTTCAATAGAACTAAGTCTACCTTACACAAATAGAGATGTATATACCCATCAATAACATAGTTATTCAAAAGTGTTCAAAAACATATTTCAGACATTAACTCAGCCTTCAAAGCAGCCCTGCAGGGATAATTTTTCATATAATACATGGATTATTTTTATAAGATCATACTGTTTGCATGGGAATTGCCTTGTTCACATTGCTAAATTCTACAGAATATGATCTTGAGCAAAAAAGGTTGACTTGTATCTCATATATTTTGCCCTTCAGAATTCACTATGAGGCTACCCAAATTCATCGTCTTCTCAAGTTTTGCTTATATGAGAATTCTTCAGATTCCTCAACAATTGTTTGCAGTGTAATGGCAGTTCAGTGACAATAACTGATCTTGAAAAACCTGCCTGAAGTTTTTCTGCCAGGTTGATAACAAGACTCAATGAGGCCGGGGTGTGGGATTCCGACTAAAGCCCCTCTCGGATTACTTGGCGTGCAGGGGGGGCTTCCTGATTATGGAATTAATCCCCTACACCTGTTAAAATCTCTTCCAACTGTGTGGCACTTCCTCTCTCATATCCGAGACAACTTCAGCTGCTTGTTTGTATCCTGTCTGGAAGCTATATCATGTGCAGGAATTAGTGGCAAAGGCCTGCCCTATTTCCTTCCAGTATAGAGCTATATATGCAGAGCAAAATCCCAACTATGTATTGATTACGTAGCAGCCATTGAAGTGGAGGCTGTAGCTAGACAGAAGGCTGCCATCTAAGCTTACAGCTTTGTGTGGTAGGTTAGCAACGGACTATGCTGTCTAAGTTCTGGACTTCCGTATTGCTATTTTAATCATGAGAATAAAGAGAGAAATTGGGGTACTTTGGGTCTGAAAACGTATTGACCAGAAAGATGGTTTATGTCCATTTGACTTCCATAAGAGGTTAAAGGTGGCCTTAATAGTGCTTAATTAAGTTTAGTTCTATCACAGAAAAAACAACGCAACAGTAGATTTGGCATCTGTCAGGTGGATTTTCTTTCACTCAGTTATCTCAGATAACCAGTCCCTGTCCCCAGGACACCCATTAATCTGTTTAACATCTACGACATGTCTGTTTTCAGTTTGTGCCTCATGTTTGGAAGTGCATGTATGTGAAGCTCAGTGTTGAGTAAGGCATTCTTCATAGGTCGTTAAATGGAATGGCAAAAGAAAATTAACCACTACTACTTAATTGCCTCTTCCCAGACAGGGCTGATTTGCTGGGTTCTACTTACTAAGACACTTCTGCCCTACATTTTGGCCACAACGGTTCCTAAGGTAGTTTACAATGAATAAAAAAAGCCATTATCAGAGATCCAATCTATAAAAAATATCTATAGCAAGGAGGAAATTTTTCTAAGGGCTTGGTGGAATAAACTTCTTGACAATTTATCTAAGGGTCAAAAGAGAGAAAACTAGGCATGCTTCCTGAGGTAGACAGTTGGACTGTCTTGGTGCCATATGATGAAGGCCCTGGCCATGTCCCAGTTAGCTCAGCCTCTGAAGGCAAACAGGTGTGGCGCAAGGTCTCTGAACAGAGTGGGTGGGCAGGTGCTTAAGGGAGAAAATGGTTCTTCAAATCACCTGGCCTCAAGGTCAGGAACCATCAACTTTCATATGGCAAGAGACAATTTGTTTTCCTCTTTTAAATGATCTTATTAGCACAAAATGGTATTTTTGCACACAGGCACGCAGGAAGAGATGAAATGAACTCAAACTGGATGTTTACCTGCTGGACTACTAATATATTTAGAGCTGTCCTGAAATGGAAACTGGCTGCACTGAAACAAATCACTCTATTAGTGTGCCTTTGAAGGGGTCAAATTAAGATTGTTGACTATGAGCTGCAGCTCTGTCTGTGAATGCATTCTGTATACACGCTTTTTGAAACTATCTGTTACATTTAATTTAGCACATGGTTTCTGATCTGTAAGTTCACCTACACATTAAAGAACAAAGTTATGTCAGGTTCCAAGTTGGATATAGCAGCTCATGAATCAAATATATGTATATATATATAGAGAGAGAGAGAACATAGAAGCTATGCTTCATATAGCTTACCTTGACATTCTTTTTAAACAAAATTAAAGATTATAATACAACTTTGTCCATTGCTTGACTTCACTGCAGATCAAGCTACGTGAAAGAAATGAACTTGTTGCACTCAATTCTGAGTAGTAGTTGGAGTAATTTGAATTAATATTCTGACCCTGTTGGTGTTTCATTTTGGAATTGCTTTTGTACATTTACATTTCTAGTTGTTACTCATTCCAATAAAATTCTTACAGTTGGAATTTTTGTTGTTATGGATGAGTTGCCTTCTGAAAGGTATTGTACATACAAGGACAGAAGATGGATGTCACACAAAAATCTAGTTTTGAGGAACTATGGTATCCTCTGGAAATGGCAACTTCCAGCTTTAATGGTGTCTTCTAAATCAGAACTTGCAATTTGTTTATAGCCTTCAGCTATACACTCTATGCATTCAACCTTTTTATAGTACACAGCTCATTGTGCTCAATTGCTCAATACGTTTTGAGCTAGTAACTTTACCCTTGAAGTCTTATAAGCAGCATATATAGCTTCTATGTACTGCTTCATTAGTTCCATTTTCAAATGTGCATTAACTTTAGCCCCTGTTCTTAAAATATTCCCTTTCACATCTTTTGTTCCCTGTACAGCTTTCTCAGGTCATGAAACAGAAGAGGTCTTGAACAGGCGATCTGCTCTAAATGTTTTTGCTTGCTTACCTTTTCTCATACACTTCATTCTGCTTTGGTGCAGCATTATGGCAAAACTCTTATTACTAGTACTGCAGGTCTGCAAAAGCTAGAGTCCTTATCACACCTTTCTGTAACTGTTTAAATCTTAGCAGATACAAGAATGCTCATTGATGAGGTTGAAATTATGTCTTGATATGTTTTTCTCTGTAGGAATTAGAAGGCAAAACTAATGGATCTCTAATTGCTTAAATGCACAGTTGAAGATTATGGGCACAGTCTAGCCCATGTTTGTTGTATGACTGAGTTGTATTCTAGCATGTATAGTCATTGCAAACTTTGGTTGGCTCGATTAAAGTCATCTGTTTAAAACTGTGTATGTGCCTGTGAAATGGATTGTGCACAGAATAGCAAGCAGATCTAGTAGCAATGACTCTTATTGTAGCAGTGCTTACTGACACGCTTCTTCAGAACATTTTTTAGGTGCTGCCCACAACCCTTCACTGAATTGCGGGTTTTTTTGGAGAACCACTGTACTTGCTGACCAGAGTTGCAAGCTAAAAGCTGAAGTCAAACTTGACATATGGTGATGGGTTATCAGTAGTAGGTCCACCACATTTTCCTCCATGATTGCAGTAGTGCAAATTGTAGGCCAGTATGTAATGCTTGCTAACAGCTGTGGTTTTGGCACGGGTGATGACAGCTTAAGATACTGTCTGTGGAGGTCAAGTGGTGAAAGAATAACCCTGCTATCTTCTAAAATGTGGCCTGTAGAGGGGAAATGGGAAGAGTTGAGATCTATGTTTGGTAGACTGGTAAAGCTCTGATTTTTTTTAAAAAAGCCAAAAGTCACATACCTACCTCTATTGGAGACAGAACTGTAGCTGCTTGCTTCTGTAACCTGGTATGGATGATTTATGCTGTTTTATCCTGTTCAGGTGGTATATTTTCTGGACGATGATTTTGTTTTTGGACTGTTGGCATTGTTTCATTGATGTATTACATTTTATGCTACTTGCTATTATCTTTAGTCTACAGCAAAGTACACCTTGATAGTCTTATATTGATACAGCATAGCTTGCGAACAGTAAAACACAATAAAAATGAGTGTAAAATCTATTTAGACAAAATCATCTGTTTCTTCCCAAACTGTTATGTAAAATGCTATAGGATGTTTTTTCTATGTGGCAATGGAAGTGTGTTAATTTTTCTTAACCCTGCTTCAAGATATAGTCCCAGGGTATTGCAAATCAATGTATGGTTTATATAACACAAACCCCTAAATGCCTGGCAGACAAAAAGGTACTAGAAATTGCAGCTGGAGATCTGGTTCCCAATTAAGTTCAATCACAGACAGAATGCACTGAACATCAATTTTAGATGTGCTTCAAAAGACTATCAGTTTACAGGTAATACTTAGCCACCAAATATTTTATGTTTCTCCTTTGAAAAGGTACGTATTTAATCCAGTATCGTCCATGTCCCTGTTCTTGGTATTTACACATTTGATTTATTTTGATCAATTATGGTATTATTGGAGACAGTATGTTGGATTTGATAGCAGAAGTTGACACATGGCCACCAGGATCTATATTTAGCAATTTTACTTTTCATTTGCAAAGCTCCCACCCCACCCCCATGTCTTAGTTTTGTTATCCAAAACTATAATCCGTTAGCATTTAGTATCTTCAGTTGTCAACAAGGCTATGGTCTGTTAAATTTGTGGACACTGGGAATGCAGTGGCAATATGTGCAGTCTTTTGGGCAACTGCAATCAAGCTTTATGTATTTTTGTGTTGAAATTAATTTGCTACGTTTGATAACTGGCAAGTGTAACTATTGGGCATAATTCATGTCTAATTCATTGGAGACAGTTTATTTTTGTGGTTGGCATGTATACATTTGAGTTCCTCAGTGGTCCATGTTTAAACTAATCAAATCTGACATGAATATCCCCCATCCCTGATCTTAAACTGGAAAACAGTCCAGTTTAGTACAGTGTCTTCATGCTTTTGCTCAGGGGGGAAATCTTTAAAATTATTCATCATTTTCCTAGCCATGGGCTACAAGGCCTCAAGATCATCAGTGCTATAATCAATTTGCCCTTCAGACCAGCTCATCATTGATGGGATAAAAATGCATGGTGACAGCACACTGGCTGATGTCTGAGTCTCTTTCATAGTGGAAGGAAACTAAGACTGGTGGTATGCTTTTTCATTTTTTTTAATCGGTTTACAATTAATTCTGTTGCCTGCATTTTGGGGAAGGTGTATTTTTGGCAAGATGTCCAGAAAAGTCTGCTTCTAAGCTTGTAGCAGTTTTTGTTTTCTAATTGCTAATTTAGAAATACCTGATTATTAAGAGACTGAGGGCTAGTATGCACAGTATTCTTTCTTACCATGGCATCACTTCCTGCATGTTCAGCTGCAAATAAGTTCATGTCCACATGTAGGCACAGCAGTGGCTAGTTGGAGGGGTGGGATGATCTTGGAAAGCCATTGTCCTGCTTTTGCCTCTTTCTGGTGAACTTGACTTCTGCCATGTAAATAACCAGTCTCTTAATTTAGTGACTTAAATCTAACAATTTGTAAGGGAGCTAACAGCTTCTGTGGTTAACCATACAGACTGCATTAGGCCTACTGCAGTCAGGATAGAACAGCAATCCAGAGGTAAAATTCTTCAAAGAAAATGTCATGTTTTTCCACTTGAACCAGGAAGCAGTAGGGCAGAGTGTACAGCATTCTTGACCTCTTCTTGCAGAATGTAAACCTCACATTTTAGAGTTTCTTTAACAACAAACCATAATCTGCCATGGTGGAAAGAATTAAGAGACATCAAAGAAGGCATGCACATCTAGAGTTTAAAAGTTTAACAAATTTGCTCACAGCACATGCACTTGGCAGTTTCTTGTGATGATTACAAGAGTGCCTGCTGAAGATGTATAGACTGTTTTTCAGGATCAAACGAAACCAGTTAAACTGGCAGATTCTCTTTGCCTAGCACTGTAATTTACTTCTTAATTTTATATTGCCGTTAAACTTTTTTCTAAGCATAGATTTGTGTTGCCCTTTGGCTGAACCATCCTTTAAGTTTTGTTACATTGTTGCCCTAGTACACACTTTTCATAACTAAGTATGGATACCAATACAGTGGTACCTCGCAAGACGAATGCCTCGCAAGACAAAAAACTCGCTAGATGAAAGGGTTTTTTGTTTTTTGAGCTGCTTCGCAAGATGATTTTCCCTATGGGCTTGCTTCGCAAGACGGAAATGTCTTGCAAGTTTGTTTCCTTTTTCTTAACACCGTTAATACAGTTGCGACTTGACTTCGAGGAGCAACTCATAAAATGCGGTGTGGTAGCCTTTTTTGAGGTTTTTAAAGACTTTGGTGATTTTTGAAGCTTTTCCAAAACTTTCCCGACACCGTGCTTCGCAAGACGGAAAAAATCGCAAGACGACAAAACTCGCGGAACGAATTAATTTCGTCTTGCGAGGCACCACTGTATGTGATTCAGAAATTTGTTATAGGATTGGCTTGCTTAGTGATGATGTTAATACCATCAAGCTGTTGAGACTTCTCTTTTCCCCAGCTACTTCCCCTCAACATCAACAGAAGTGGGTCTGGGGGAAGAAACAAAACCTCTTCACTTTTTACTTTGATCATACAGGTGTAAATGGGAGGTTAATTCTTGTTATCAGCAGATTTATTAGTAGTGGAAGGAGATGCAGAGGTTATAGGACTCTGCATTTCAATAGATATTAAGGTCGTATCTTGACCTTGGAGCCTATAAAACCACTAATTGAAGGCTCTCCTGACTGCAGTCTTCCTGTTCATGTGGCAATGCAATTTTACAGCCAAGCCATTCAAATAACTGCAAATCTGATATATTTTAATAAAGTTGCTGTTCTTTCCGAGATGTTTCTCTTTGCGGAAGTAAACCTGTCACTGTCTTCCTTTTCTCCTCTACATACTCACATTGTTTCTTTAAATACAAAGTTGCAATCAGGGCTGTATTTGTTCCTCTTGTCTTTGTGGTTGTTAGCATGGTATTTAAAGTTTCATCCATAACTTTCATATAATCTGTGTTAAATTTAAATATATATTTTTTATCTAGAAGCCCTCTATAATTGCAGAGAGAAATTTCATAGTGAGGGTTGTGGGAAAGAACCAGAAAGTGGTTCCCCAATTCTGTAGTGAATCACTGCTCTTTAGAGCTTCCCCTTTTCACAACTTCTTCCTCTGACATTGTAGGCAAGATTTCAAAATGGTGTTTCCCAAACTTGGGTTTCCAGCTGTTTTTTTGGACTACAACTCCCATCATCCCTAACTTTCAGGACCAGTGGTCAGGGATGATGGGAACTGCAATTCAAAAAACAGCTGAAGACCCAAGTTTGGGAAGCCCTGTTTTTTAAAAATGAAATATATGCCTCAGAAGAACGAAGCAGATACTCCCAGTGTAACACATGCACAAGGGTTTTCCAGATTTTGTATGTGTGAAAGCACACTGATTTGCCTTTGTGGATATATTCCAAAAACTCTGGCACTTGGAGAGTGTACACTAAAATCAGCTGTGTGGGCTGTTTCATACTTTATAAATGTTGTCCATGGAGTTGCGGTATAGGAAATAATAAGTTCCTTTTCATTTGTGAAATGTGTTGCCTTCATTTTGCCAGGAATGCATGGGTCAGCAAGCAGCTGTTGATTCATGACCCCTGCACTCAAGGCAAAATAAGCATAACACACTTCATAAGGTGTTCCTGCCCTCCCACCCTCAGTTTAAGTATAAATGAATGGCTGTTTCCCTCACCTTCGTTGCATTTTCACTGAACGTAGGGACAGTGCTTTGTGCTAGCAAGTAAATACTGAGTCACAGGCTCATCATTCTATTAATCAATTCAAAGCAAGAGTTAAGCCTTATATGATACCAAGGTAACTTGTTCCTGTGTAATGTAGGTGGTGCTGCCAGCCAACATATGAATATATTGACTCTAAGTCTCATTTTGTAACAAAAGACATTTCATTTGAAGTTGCCAAACTATCAAAAGCATTATCAAAGTGAAATGAACGAAGATTCACCTTGTTGATGCAATGGAAAATATGCCATTCAGTCTAGGGTTTATCAATCCATGCTATACAGTCCTAAACAATATCTGCTCCATGACTTTGAGTTACTGTTTCTAGTACTTTTTCATGTAGTAAAAAAGAGACATCTATAGTCTGGAGCAGTGGTTGGCAAACACATCTTTGGCTAGGAAAAAAAAGCTCATGGTTCTCTAGTCATGGTTTTAATGTGTTATCTCTAAAATGCAAACAATGCTTACCATAATAAAAGAGAATCCCTTGCTATGGTATAATGGGTGATGACTTTCTATAGGCCTGTGCCAGTTACAATTATCTTTGAAAGACTGAAATGTGAATTCAGCACCATTTTGCAGATCAGATATCTCATTTTGTGTTTCCACATTAACTGCCTCATGTACCTGGACATAGTTTCAAAGAGGATATGACCTCTAATCAGTAACTAAACATGTAAATATTCAGAGATGTTAATTCCAGCACTGAATATGTATAATTGTTGAATAGAGTTGGCCACCTGTAGTTTTTCATTGGTTTTGAGCGGGGGTGTGTGTGTGTGTTTATGGCTATATTAAGTGCTGGATAGCTTTTTTACTCTTCCATCATAGCTTGATCTCACTACTTTGTGACCACTGAATTTGTTAGTTTGGAGGTGATGTGGCTGCACAGTTATAGTGTTTGCCTTTAGGTTCCTGTTAAGGCTAAGAGTTTGCTGAAATCCTAGGGTGCTGGGCATTTTAATTAAAGAAGGTTGTCTTTTATTTATTCTCCCACCTTTAGAAGTGAACTGGGGGAACATGAGACAGGTTCTTTTCAGTTGCAGCATTGTGTTTTTGGAATTGCTTCCTGAGGGAGCCTGCCTTGTCCTGCTTGCTTTTCCCTAGCCTTTAAAGCAAGCTTCTAAAACCGGGGGCAGCAAACTTTTTCAGCAGGGGGCTAGTCCACTGTCCCTCAGACCTTGTGGGGGGCTGGACTATATTTTTTTGGGGGGGGGGAATGAACAAATTCCTATGCCCCACAAATAACCCAGAGATGCATTTTACATAAAAGGACACATTCTACTCATGTAAAGACATGTTGATTCCCGGACCATCTGCGGGCTTGATTTAGAAGGCGATTGGGCCGGATCCAGATGCTGACATTTTATTGATTCTATGATGGTGCAGCATTATGTGTATTTTTCTGCTGTCTTTATATTTCATTGCACTATTCTTCCAAATTTCTGAAGTTCAGAGGTGAGTGCGGACGGGGAACCCTAAAGTATTCAAGAGTAGAGTTTTCCTTTTAAAAGTTGGGTTGAATTGAGGGGGCATAGTCACTGGTAGGATGACAGGTGTGTGAGAATGAGAGAACCAATGGATGAACAAATATTTCTGAGTACTTGGTGAGGGCGAAGATGTTGAAACTCATGGTTTGGCCTCGGCTGTTGGGAGAAAGATAATCCCAAGATCTTTCCCAATTGATGAATGTTTGTGTGCATAATGTGATTGTAGTAGTAATAGTAATAATAGTAATAATAACAATAATTGTTGTTGTTTTGTTGTTGTTGTGTAATGTGATGGTAGTAGTGGTACATATAGTGGTACCTCGGGTTACAGACGCTTCAGGTTACAGACTCCGCTAACCCAGAAATAGTACCTCAGGTTAAGAGGTTTGCTTCAGGATGAGAACAGAAATTGTGCTCCAGTGGCGTGGTGGCAGCAGGAGGCCTCATTAGCTAAAGTGGTGCTTCAGGTTAAGAACAGTTTCAGATTAAGAACGGACCTCCAGAACGAATTAAGTTCTTAACCCGAGGTACCACTGTAGTAATAGTAATAGTAATAGTAATAGTAATAGTAACAATAACAGTAATGGTTGTTGTTATTATTATTAATTTGTATGGTTAGATTTGCAGTGCCTGCTGTGTCAGCAACAGACAGACTCATATTATCTACATAGATCAAGCAGAACTGCAGCGTATCTTAGTCACGTTCTTTTAAAAGTTCTCATTGCAAAAGAGAAGTCCTACTTTTGAAGCAGGATGCCCACAGTTGAAATAATCTAGGTCAGAAGCAAGGAACACCCAGGAGTCTAAAGACTGTTCCTGGTACTCACCTTTTTAAAGTAAGTTATGAACTCCTTGTAAAAAAATGTTTCTGGGGATGCTGAATGATTGTTAAATGTTTTATTACATTGCAGGGGGAGCAGGGAGCAGACTCGTTCCAAAAAGTGCATAACTCTAAAACAAAGGCAACTTCTTTAGCTTTCTTTGTGGATTAAACTTTCATAATTCCTGTGGGAAAGCGGTAATTTATCATCCTATAAGACTAATTACAGAGGTTAGTGGGAGGAGGAGGGATAGGTACTAATCCAGTCAGCGTAATTACCATGACCTTGAATGAGTCCTTTGGCTTTGCACTAAATTCTACCAGTAAAACTGATCTGTTTATCTAATGCACATATGTATCAAGATTTGACATTGCTTCAGTCAAACAGGAGTCATCTAAATGCATGCAAAAAGAAAATAAACTCCAGTAGCAACATGCACATTTAAAGGAGTATCACTAACTTTGATACTACATAAAAAATACCATGGCTTGACAGTTAATTTATTTGATTATTCGTGTTGGGACAAATCTTGTATCTGATGTCCTGGTACTGTCATATTCCTTGGATATCCAAGAAGATTGAGGAATTCAAAGAAAAATATCTTTTTGCTTACATTTAAGTAAGTAATGTACCAGACTGTTTTTGCATACCTACAAATTACTGTTTTATGGTGGCATAAGTTGTTGTGAACAAGAGCCCACCTCATCAGATGTTTTGGTGCACACAATTTACACTCATGCACACAGACAAGAGAAACAAAATATAAACATGTCAATGATATACATGATTAGAATGTCATTTTATGGGTCAAACTTAATTTTTGCAAATTTATTCAGTGACAGGTCTTCAAAATATGTTTTTGGATGTGAGGAATTCAAAACTGCTATTACTTTTGTGGTTGGACAACATTTAGCTTGGTAAATCTATGTTTGATTTAAAAGCGCATAAACTGCTATAGAAAAACCAAAGAATTTTTACTTTACCTTCTAAAAATGTCAGGTAATGTTCTTTAAAAAATAGTTTTTCTGCATAAAACATGTTCTGATAAGTATACAACATTACCTTGTAATCATAAAACAACATTAGGAAGTAATTACATCAGTTAATAAGAAATATAAACAAGTTTCATCAGGTTTTTTTAGTCAAGTTTAAGTCAAGTCAAGTTTAAAATTATTGGAAATGTCACAAAAACATTCAAAAGTAAATATGTAGTTATTTGCCAAGTAAAACTAAACTATATTAATGTAAACACAATATCTTTTGAATTCCCAAGTAAGGTTGCAACTTTTTAGCACCCCTCATTTTGGGAATTTGAAATTTGAAAAATTCAATATGCCCTAATTATGTATGGTGTCCATGCTGAGGAAGCAAAACTTATTTTAACAGTGCAGTATATATCCACAGCAACTTTATTATAACAATTATAATTAGAAGTACTAGTAGATTTCCATATTGATAGACTATATTGAAGAAAAATGCAGCCATAACGTTCCCAACATCCACTTCTGAAATGTAAAAATCCGAAAGGCTGATACATTCTTCCAAGGTATTTTTCTGTCTAAGACTACAAAATAAAATGGAGTACAGCTGAGTTTCTTACACATGACTGTGTTGCCTCCTAAAAGGCATTAAGATTGGGTGATGGTAGCATATTCCCTTGAACCTTGATGTTAGCCATAAAGTGGATCTGTGCACTAGGGCTTCCTATAGAAATCGGGTGAAACGAATTCCAGAAAACCAGAGAAGTATGCTGTTATGCACTATTTAAATTCAGAGTCAGACAGTGGCTGGTATTATCTAGGTGCACCAGATCTGACTACAAACAATAATTATTCCCCTCTTGCCTGAGTGTGTTGTTGCATATACTAGCTTTTAAAAAAATAAAAAATACTAAAGCTTAAAAGAGTTGCTCATCTTTAGATCTATGGCTTGCTATGTTAGGCATTAATTAGTCTTCCTGAGCTCCAGCCATCTAGCTGCTGAATAAAGGCAGGAAGAGCAACTAGGAAAAAACAGTTTGAAGCACAATGCAAAATTCTTTCCACGCCAACAATAATTTCAGAAGACTGATGGATTAAAAACCTTCTACATCTACCTCCTTAGTCTCATCCTAAAAGGCATGCACATCACAGGTGAACCATATATGAACCTGAAGCATGTGTGAACTTGATCTACTGTATATGTGTAAATAATAATAATAATAATATCAATATCCAGTGAATGTATGACTGTGACCTCAGAGATTAAAGTCTACAGCCAGGAAAGGTTTGTAGTCTTGTGTGTTCTTTCTGCCTCCCAGTGTTTTTTCAAGTGCTGGGGAGTTGGTGCAGAAGGGAATACTTGAGGCTAGCTCCTGAACACATACGATCTCTAAGGATCAATTTCCTAGGAACAAATTCTTTGTCCTTGCTGAAGAGAGTGAATTTCATCAGTGCTCCAAAGAAACTGCTGGAATTTCCAGTACACTGAAGTAAAGTGAGAGCTAATGCATTACTGAAAGGTTATTCAACCTCTGAATGGTTCTAGAACAGACATTCCCATGGGTTGAGTACACTGAAATTTATGGCTAATTCTGCATAAGATCTAAAGAAAAATGTCAGCGTACTTTATACCACAGATTGGCTCAAACTACACTTGGCTGGTTTATTTGCAGCATTGCTTCATGTAACTAAGCTTTTCATGGCTAAATCAAAAGTAATGGTAGTGATTAATTCTTGTTACATCTACCTTAAATGAAGATGGATCATAAAAGCTGATTGGTTAAAGCTCTTGATGTAACGAAGTGGTTGTGACTTTAAAACAGGGCAGAGAACCTGTGACTCTTCAGTTGTTGCTGGGCTTAAACTCAGAACATCCCTGACCATTGGCCATGCTGGTTGAATTTGGAGTCCATCAGAGTTCTTCACATGTAGGAGTTTGCATCTACGACGATTCTCAGTCTAATTAAGGCAGAAGTCATTGTTGTTCGATTTGTTTCATTTCGCTCATTTGTTTTTGTTTTGTTTAGTATTAAAAAAATACTAAGTGGTTACACAAATTACAATTGAAACCACAAGTAGTGAATCGATACATAACAGCAAAATACACTAAATAGCCAGGAAAAAATTAGGCACAACATTAAATAAGAAGTGCTGAAACTATGCCTGTGGGCTGTTACAATGCTTTGAAGAAAAGGCTTAGTGACCCACAACCCTAAAGAGTCGCTAACAGTGAAGGCAGTGCTGGACTAGATGGACAAACATGGCAGCCTCATGTGCTCCTTTCATGACATCATTGGAAGAAATGGATAGGATACCTACAAACTCAGTGAATGATTTCCCCCCACTTCCTTTAAGGACTAAACTCTTCCCATGAAATAGTTCAATTCTTAAGTCCCAGCACCTAGTGTTATTTTAGGAGATAACTATTGCAGCTAACCAGTGGTCACTCTATCCTTTGCAACCAGCACATTGACATGCTCAGTTGACATCTTACTGGCCAGCCTCTCTCGCTCTGACAGCTCATACTTGACTGAGAACCGCAGGACAGGAGCCCTTTTGTTTGCGTTCTTGCCAGACATGAGGTTTAAATACAATTCAATACAAGGAGCCACAGCTGAATTATTAGTGGTAGTTAGGACAACTCCTGTGTCCACATTGAGCCTTTCTGGTTTGACTAAATGCAAACAAACTGAAGCTTCAAGGTGGGCGCATTCAGTGTGCCTTTGATGCTAGAAGTTTACATTCAGTGACATCGTGCTTTGTGGAACACGTTTTGTTTTATTTTATTTACACATATCTACTGTCTCCCCAGCCTGGTAAAATCAGTTTCCGGCTTGGCTTATTATCTCTAGCAAAGATTAGATGGCTGGCTGGCTGGGTCTGGGAAGTGATCCCAGCTTCATTATAGAAAATTGATACAGCTGCTGGAAAAGCTTACCTTGAACTAGCGATAGAAGAGGAATTTGTTTCGTCCACATTTTACAAAGGAGTAATCTGATAACCAGAAATTGCTTATGGATCAGAGTGAAACTCCAAGTCACATTACACATTTCATGAAATTTGTGTTGTAGCATTTGGTGAACAAAAAGTATGTACACATGTATTATTTAATATGTATTGTATGGATGAGTACACTGAAAAGGGTAAATTTTACGCAAGTATGTTCACAATGTGTACAGTTTAAATGTGAACTTGTCTTTCCAGAAAATGGGACAGAATGGGACCTATGATTGAATGCCATAAGGCTGAAATGGGAACAGGATTAGGCTGTTCAGATTGTCACTCTGTGAAACCCAGAAGATCTGAGCAGCAACAGGGTGCTGGGTAACATCCCTTTCTTGGGCAAAGTGCTGGAGTGGGTGGCTGCTAGCCAAATCTAAGCACTCTTGGATGAAGTAGAGCCATTTAAATTGAGGTTTAGTTCTGCTTTTAATAATGAAATTGCCTTGATCGCTCTGTTGGATAGCCCTTGGGGGGGGCAGTGTGACCTTGTTGATTATTCTTCACTCTCCAGTTTTTAGATCTGATTTAAATCTTTTTAGAGGTCTGTGGCTTTTATTATGTGAGCCATCCAGATAATTTCTTGTTTTAGGGTAGCCTATAAATAATGTAAATATGTTGGTAGAATTGCAAGTAAACAAATCTCCCCCTGCCTCCAAGATTGCTTAACTGTGCAGTTGTTTGTACCAAAGTCTTTCTGTTCTGAATAGCCTTATATAAATTGTCCCAGTTTTAGTGGCTTGGGTTAATCTATTTCAGTTGATTCCAACCCAAGTTAATGTGCACAAGTCTGTGATGCTGCTGTGTGCCGCCTTAAATATTAGAACCAATAGTCTCACTCTTCCAGTTAGTTCATGCTGCAATTACAAGATGTGACACCAAGTGTTTGCTTTGACAAATCCTCTTTGGTGTCTCATGGGTGAACTTGAATCTAAGTTTTGTTAGAAGTGCTCTGCAGAGTGACAGTGCATACTAATCTCAGGAGTTAATTGCTGTTGTCTAACATAAAAACTTGTTCACACAGCATCCTGCATTCAGAGGTCTTCCATTAGTCTTTCAACTTAGTTTTTGTTGTAGTGGAGTCTGGGGCCTGCTGACTAATAAAGTCAAATGCAGATGGGAATCATGATGATTGTTGGGGAGAATTCAAACTGCTGTTCTCTTGTTCCTCCATTAAGCCCCCTTCCAAAAACTTCGTTTCTAACTCTAGGGTTACCATATTTCAAAAGTTGTTGAGCTTTGGGGGGAGTGGAAGGGTGACAGAGTTGAGCCAAAATCTACACTACCGGCATGGGTTGCCATGCACAGTATGTAAATTATGCATTTTTTTCTGTTCGGTTTACAGTACAGTGGTACTTTGGGTTAAGTACTTAATTCGTTCCTGAGGTCCGTACTTAACCTGAAACTGTTCTTAACCTGAAGCACCACTTTAGCTAATGGGGCCTCTGCTGTTGCCACGATGCCAGAGCATGATTTCTGTTCTCACCCTGAAGCAAAGTTCTTAACTCGAGGTACTATTTCTGGGTTAGCGGAGTCTGTAACCTGAAGCATATGTAACCTGAAGCGTATGTAACCCGAGGTACCACTGTACAGTCATACCTCAGGTTGAGCGTTTTCAGGTTACGCCCCGTGGCGACCCGAAAGTAACAGAATGCGTTACTTCTGGGTTTTGCCGCTCACGCATGCGCAGACGCTTAAAATGATGCCACTCGCATGTGCAGATGTGGCGAATCATGACCTGCGCACACGCAGACGCGGGTTGCATTCGCTTCAGGATACGAACGGGGCTCTGGAATGGATCCCGTTCGCATCCAGAGGTATCACTGTACTAAATAAGTCAAGCAAATATACTAAATAGGATCCACTCAGGGCATCAGAACCTTTTCCAATTAAAAAAATATTGAGATTTCACATCACTTGCCTCATATGAACCACCACGCAGGGGTTGGCCTGGTTAAAATCTGTCATTGCTGATGACTCTGGTCTCAGTATTGGTTGATTTTGAGGCTAAATGATTAGGATTAATGTGCTTTTAAGTAAACATTCTTTCCATATGTACTTAGATTGCACCACTAATCACCATAAATACTTAAGCAAGCACTCACGACAAATTTTGCATCCTGCATAAAGTAAAACAAAGAGCAGTTAGGCCACCACCCAGGCCAACGAAAATTTCAGAGACCTGCCTCAGCTGTGCAAATGCCATTGTAGAACCTGCTGCTGTTTTGAAGGAAACACATAGTTTAGCAGCCTGTTGGCTGGATTGCAATTCTCTCCATTCCAGGCAACATGATTAAAAGTCTTTTCATCTCCACTGGCTGCTGGTGGCATAGAAACAGTAGTAAAGCAGACCAATTAAAGAAGCTAGACATTAAAAATGAAAAATAAATCAATATTGTGGTTGGATGTGAAGACATTGAAAAAAAAACAACAACCCCCACCCTGGAATTTTCCTCCTATCTGTGCCCCCTTCCAGCCTTCAGATTAATGTTGATTCTTGATCATTTATTTTGCAGCTCAGTGGAAATTTTTGAAATTGAGTTTGTTCAGGAAAAAAAAAAGCAAGCTTCACCAGGTTTGCCCTGGATTGGGAAAATGCACAAACTGTCCATTTCAATGAAGTTACTACAGAGCAGAATATGTCTTTGTGGAAAGCAAACTTGCAGCAGAATTTGGCAGAAAATGTCCAGAACATCTAAAGAAATGCCTTGAAGGCTTTTTGCAGTGGTGGTAGGAGAGTACATACTAGTGGGATGTCACAGATGAACCTAGTAGGAGGTTTTTCAGCCACATATGAGAGTGAAACCTGCTATTGGGTTAAGAAAGGACTTTTTTGTCCTCAGATCAAAACTTCAGGCAGAAAGGAAGGAAGTTCAGTCTACTCACTCCCACGATCCTGGAATTGCCACTTCTTGTTTTGTGTAATGTACGTGATCTTTAAATCCTTGTTGTAACTTCTGTTTAATTAGAAGGTCTAACATGTCTCACATTCAGTTGGAATGTGTGTGTGTGTGTCTGGGTTTATGAACAACTGTAATTTTGTTTCATACAACTGATGTGTGTGATGTGGGTTTGTCTTGACTTGAACACTTAGGCTAGGCTTATGAAAGGATGTACAACCCTTAGCTGATGTTGGTGACTTATTTATTTATATAGTTTTTTATTTAGGACATTTGTGTGCTGCCCCATGCGTAATGTCCATATGCTTGGATGATTAGCATAATTCAATTGAATGCTTTAAGCAGCCTGATTGGACTCTGATGTTCAAAATGTTGTGTACATGATATTGGCTAAGCACTGCTGGACATGAAATGTTCTTTTCTGTGGTTCATATATCTACCTGAACTTGCTTTAGGTAACAGGAACATCTTGAGGGTGAGTGACTCATTTAGCTTATTCACTTGCGAATAAAGTATTTTAAATGTCTCTATGGCAACCTGTCTCCAGTGATATGCAAACTATTTGAACAATCCAAGGAGGAGCGATACCTTTCCCTTAGTAAAGGGATAAGCTTCCCTTAGTAATGTGGCGATAAGCTGAAAAGATGGCTAAAATAAACACTTCAGCATTAATGTTTAAACACAGCATCCTCTTGACTTAAAGATCTTTGTTTGAACAAGGTTCATGCTGGTTCAGAACAAATTTTGGATGAATTTCTAATAGGCATAGCTGACCTTGCAGCTTCTTGCACTTGGTTTTGCTGTATACATTTGTTAGTACCATTCTAAGAAAGAAAATTACAGTGGCTCACAGTAGGATAGACCTTATAAATCCTTTGCATGTTATAAGTCAAAGTCCAGGACTATTTTTGCACAATGCAGCATGTGAACACCCAAGGTTAACATTCCAGACACGCCCTGTCTCCTGTTTCTCCTGGCACTGAACACTGTTCCACCCTCTCTTTCTGAAACGTTTCATTTGCTTGCTAATATGGTCTTCAAACGACAGACATTTGCATTTGTCCTCCCCTGATATTTGAGTAATTCCAGGTTGTTCAGGACCTGTATGTGAATACCATAGTGTGTGGTAGAAAGGCTCGTTTTAATCAGCCTACAGACTAGAAATCGGTGTGCCCTGCATGCAACTTTTGTCAGCTGTAAACAGATTTTGCTTAATGGAGAAACTACATGAAGGCAAAGAAGGGAGTACAGCTTTTATTTTATATTCATTTCAGACTCCCTTTACTTTTCTGTAGTAAATGGATTCTGTAGTCTAGGAAGGCAATTAAGACTGAACGTTCCAGGTCTATAGCAGGTACTTTGAAAGTGGGATACCATAGCTCAAGGGTAGAAAAAATATTTGGCTTCCCAATACAGTAGATGGAAGACTGCCTTTGAGCCCAAAGTGATAAGGAGGAGAAAGGTGGAAAGATCTCCAGAGGACATGGGCATAGGGAGTTGGTGCTTGTCATTGTTTGATAGTGCGAATGAGAAGCTGCACAAGTGTGGAGAACAAGAGGTTTATGGTATGGATTCTCAGACTTGCCTGCAAGAATTCAATTCAAGGGATCAGGCTCCCTTGACTTGATTCTACAGTGACTTAACAATGTGTTCAGAGGACAGAGCACACTCATAACAGACTGGTTATAGAGTCTAAAGCCAACCATTTATCAGTTAATGTGCAAGATTGTTTAAGACAGAAGTCATTCCTCTCAATAAATTTGTCAAGCTGCCTCTGAAAGAAGTCTCTTATCCCAAATATTGAGCCTTTATAAACAAATATATTCTGCTCTGGTCAGCCCTCACCTGGAGTACTGTGTCCAGTTCTGGGCACCACAGTTCAAGAAGGACACTGACAAACTGGAACGTGTACAGAGGAGGGCAACCAAAATGGTCAAAGGCCTGGAAACGATTCCTTATGAGGAACGGCTAAGGGAGCTGGGCATGTTTAGCCTGGAGAAGAGGAGGTTAAGGGGTGATATGATAGCCATGTTCAAATATATAAAAGGATGTCACATAGAGGAGGGAGAAAGGTTGTTTTCTGCTGCTCCAGAGAAGCAGACATGGAGCAATGGATCCAAACTACAAGAAAGAAGATTCCACCTAAACATTAGGAAGAACTTCCTGACAGTAAGAGCTGTTCGACAGTGGAATTTGCTGCCAAGGAGTGTGGTGGAGTCTCCTTCTTTGGAGGTCTTTAAGCAGAGGCTTGACAACCATATGTCAGGAGTGCTCTGATGGTGTTTCCTGCTTGGCAGGGGGTTGGACTCGATGGCCCTTGTGGTCTCTTCCGACTCTATGATTCTATGAATCTCTCTATGCCATTGTGTTTTCTTCTTTCCTTCCTGTGCTAATGCTGTCCCTCCCTTCCCAAAGAGGATGTGAGGCTGTTTTCTAGAAGTGTTAAGAATATTCCTGGTGTTGGGGCCAAACAACTTTCTTTCTAATTTAGGCAAAGTATTTGAAGGAATCCTCCTCTGAGAGAACAAAGTAGTAAATCACAAATTCTCCATTTGGGTCACTGGTCCAGTTGGTGTATTGATGTCTGGTTTAGGCTGAGTTTCCAAACTTTTGTACCTGTAGTGTGTCGTATATGCCAAAACATTTCGCTTTCCTTGCATCAGGTTCGGGCCCTAGGCAGAGAATAATTTGTTGGTCTTACTAAATATTTGTCATTTTCTTTATAATGCGTTACGGATAACACTGAAACCATCATGGGATACATTATTAAATGATTAGTCACCAAGTATACTAGGTTTATTGGTATAGGTGCTAGTGTTGGTGTGTATGTATGTATGTATATGTATATATACACACACACACAATATTGAA
Organism: Podarcis pityusensis; assembly: GCF_964106645.2. NCBI lineage: Eukaryota > Metazoa > Chordata > Lepidosauria > Squamata > Lacertidae > Podarcis > Podarcis pityusensis. Next base: position 17,821,567 of record NC_138040.1, on the reverse strand, counting down.
GTCAAATTAATAGGCATATTTCCTATTCACAGATTGTGAACCATCGCCATGCTGGATCTTGGAGATGAACTAGTCTCTCCTGATAAAACCCTGCTTATTTTCTTTCTGCCCCCTCATATTAGATTCTCAAAGGGAACTGAAAATTGTAATGAAGGTTGAAAATAGCAAACAATAATGATGAAGATTCTGTTCCACCATCTAAAATTGTACCCCTCAAGTTGATCTTATTTGGGGAACAGCAGCAGAGCGAAGCTGCTATAGTGAAGCTCTTCAGCTCTGCTAATTCATAACTTCTGGCATTGACAGTGAATGTCGTTGCATCTTTACTGATTGAGTCCTCTTTCTCCAGGGGCAGCTTAGTTTAGCCTGAAATTATATTGTCTTTTTGAACTGGTTCAGGCAGTCATGTCTTGCCTGGTTAAGCAGCAAGTCTTGCTTGTGCATGGAGCCCCTTGGTTCCTTGCTTTTTTGTCAGCTGCAGTTAAACCAGGGAACCTTTTAACTATAGTTTCACATTTCATCCAAAGTAGGAAAACAAGGCTGCTAGCTTCAGTACAAGCCAAGATGTTAAACCAGATTCAAACCACAGTTTAGTATATTCACTTGTTCTGAAGCTGTAACCTTTTTCAGTCTGGAAGAAATAACTGAATAGTTATAGTTCAATAGGTTTAATGGCAACTATCAGCTGAAGGGAGGAGCAAAGGAGGTGTATGCATGAACAAAAAACTTGCACATATGTTAGTTTAATAGTCTGAGATAAAAAGGTAAAGGTAAAGGACCCCTGACAGTTAAGTCCAGTCGCAGATGACTCTGGGGCTGCGGCACTCATCTCGCTTTACAGGCCGAGGGAGCCGACAACTGTCCACAGACAGTTTTTCTGGTTCATGTGGCCAGCATGACTAAGCTGCTTCTGGCAAAAGCAGAGCAGCACACGGAAACGTCATTTACCTTCCCGCCGGAGCGGTACCTATTTATATACTTGTACTTTGACATGCTTTCTAACTGCTAGGTTGGCAGGAGCAGGGACCGAGCAATGGGAGCACACCCCGTCGCGGGGATTCGAACCGCTGACCTTCCGATCAGCAAGCCAAGAGGCTCAGTGGTTTAGACCACAGTGCCACCAATCTGAGATATGATAGTCCAAATGTGGCTGTTATATACACATACTTGGATGTATTCACACACCACCTTCCTAATTAAGGAAATGTCTTTGAATTCCTTTGTCTGTTTTGAAATGGTGTAGAAGGGTCACTTTTATCAGTAAAGAAAGACATGCATGAGACACACACCAATGGAAGGAATTAATAGGTGGCTTTAAGGACCAATTTGCCTTGTATTCTCCTTCCAGTGGGCAGAAGGAACAACAGCCCCCTGGAAGTGTGGTCATGAAGCTTAGCTTATCAGGACCAGTAGTAGGTTTGCATTGGTCTGTCAAGCTGCATTGCAGTGAGAGGAAGTTTTCAAGTTCTGAAGGCTCACCATATTCATGGTGCAAGAGAGGGTTGTTTTTATGAAGTACAAAGTTCTTTCCTCAGTTCTTTTCTTTCCAAAGTTCTTTTCCTCAACTCATGGTGAAAGTGTGGTGGCTTTTAACTGCTGCTGTTTTTAGTTTTGTAATTGGATTGTTTTATATGTATTTTAACACATGTTTTATACTTCTATTATGTTTATAACCTCCCTTGGGAGATCTTTGCCCTGAAAGGTGGGATATAAATTTCTTAAATAAAAATATGAAAAAGCTACTTGTGTGTAACATTAACTTCTTTTTCTCCATAGGCACTTGCTGCCAATGCCGGCACAGGATTTGCTGTGGCTGAGCCTCAGATTGCCATGTTCTGTGGAAAGCTTAATATGCATGTCAATATCCAGACTGGAAAATGGGAACCTGATACTTTTGGGACAAATAGCTGTTTTGAAAGGAAAGAAGAGATTCTGCAGTACTGCCAGGAGGTAAGCAATCATTCTTTGTAGCTGGTGCAACCTTTGTTTAGATCCTGATGACTCATAACTTCAGCTAAATTTCCCAACTGCAGTGCAGTCCCTTCCGCAAAGCACTTTGCCACAACATAGAGATCGCGAGGAAGTCCCACTTGTGACGTAGTTCCCCTGTGCATGAAAACTCATATGCACTGGATTTGTGTTACCCATGTCTGTTCAGCATTTTGCAAAGGCTTCCATTGTAAAAGGTTTGGGGATTGCATTCCTTTCTCTGGCTAGCTATTCTGAAGTATTTGCAATGACATACATTCTGTGTGTGTGTACACACACACACACACACACACACACACACACTGCATATCACTAGTTGCCTTGTTACCTGAGGTAAGTAGTGATAGTTCAACCATCATTTAGATCCTGATGACTGTTAACTTCAGTGATAGTGCATCAATGAGCAGAAGTGACAAAGAATGACTGTAAGCTGCAGGTTCTGGCCTTAAGGTTGCAGGTGCACTTGATACAATCTCATTTCCTGTGTTTGACCTGGCCATATCAACCAGGATACTAACCCCAAAGCCACCATCGTGGCTGTGCTAGGTGATTGGTGTTACAACAGCAGCATGTTTTGGCTTCTTTAAGGTGCTGCATTGGTAGCAACAATCTGATAGTGCCCACCCAAGCAAATAGAGGAGGAAGCTTTCAGCATATGTGTAAGTCATGCATATGTTCTTGTGCTTAGGAAGCAAAGAACCAGCATCATTGTGTTGGTAGTTGTGAATTTTGGGAGATTTTTTTCTTGAAAGGTTTTACCCTTGATAAAATTTGATTTTTCTGCAACTTCCAAGGCTGGAGTATTTTCAAGCCCAGAATAACTACCTTCAGGAATTTCCTCATCTGTATAGGAGATGGTCAGGTCTGAGTGGTGTTCAATTTAAACATATTTGTGTTTAATATAACACCACAAGGCACAACCAGAATTCACTCATGCAAACTATAGTTTGCTTATTCAAGTGTAGAAGTAAGTTATGGTTTCTGTTAAATAAACAATTACTTAGGAAAGCAGAATATGTGAAGTAAAGGGGGAAGGAGGAGGCAAAAGGGAATGTGCGAGAAAAAGGGTTGTTCATGTAATGCCAAATGGGGATTTGGCATTACATGTGAACTGGCCTGTTGTTGACCTAGTTTCTTATTTCGATAAACATAACAGGCTTTTTGCACATTTTGTGTCCCTTAAGGAGTTATCTTTCCTTCTTAAAATGTTGTTTTTTCCTGTCTCCTGCCAAGAGTCTATCAATTCTCCATGTGTATAGTATTTCTTTTCACTTTTAAAATAGATTTATCCAGAGCTTCAGATTACAAATGTGGTGGAAGCCAATGAGCCAGTCAGCATTGAAAACTGGTGTAAAACAGGCAAGAAGCAGTGCAAAGGCCACACCCACATTGTTGTTCCCTTCAAGTGTCTTGGTAAGTACTTCCATTGACATGCCTGACTTTTGTTAGTTTCTATTTCCTTTAGTTATTACCACCCCACCCCTTATTTGCATGTAGAAACTTCATATCAACATTGACTGTGCATATTGTGATCATGCCAATAGTGTTTCTTTCAGTAGCAAATGTTAAAAATATTTATGCAGAGAGTGCATAGAACACCTTTTCTATTTTTTTATTCTGGCTGGTTTTAATTAATGGAATTAATATGGTAAGGCTCATATCTGTCGTTGATTTAACTATGATTTGTTTAGTTGATTGTTACTTGCATGGAGTCTTTGGGCATAAGATGAAACTTGAAATTTTAAGAAAACGCAGTGGATCTTTCATAAACTCAAGAGTTACCCAAGAAAGGAGTTTTGGTTGTTCTTATTTGTCAGGGTGGGCATATTTCAAGCTTAGGAATTCTCCTTCACTTTTTCCTTGAACTCTGAGGTCCACTAGTTTGGGGCCAAGTACAGAATAGAGAGAGATGGTGGGATGGGCATATTGTTAGAATTAAGGAATAGTGTACCAACTTGCTATGAACCCTGGCCTGAAATTCCAGAGAGCCACTTCCAGTCAGTATATAATGCTGAAGAGCCCACCAGTCTGAGTTAGTATAAGGCCATTTCCTACTTCCTTAAGCTGGATGGCTCAAGTCTTGCCAGTAGAATGTCATTTGCCTTATAAGCATGAAAAGTCCTGTCTCAGTTGTTCTGGAGCAGGGGAGTCAGCAACCTTTTTCAGCCGTGGGCCATGTGGTGGGCCGGACTATATTTTGAAATTTTTTTTTTAAATGAACGAATTCCTATGCCCCACAGATAACCCAGAGATGCATTTTAAATAAAAGCACACATTCTACTCATGTAAAAACACCAGGCAGGCCCCACAAATAACCCGAAGATGCATTTTAAATAAAAGCACACATTCTACTCATGTAAAAATGCGCTGATTTCCGGACTGTCCTCAAGCCGGATTGAGAAGACGATTGGGCCACATTCGGCCCACAGGCCTTAGGTTGCCTACCCCTGCTCTGGAGTCTCATGAGAAGTACCTCTCACAAACTGCCAGCTGAATGAATGGCTGTGTTAAGACTGCGCCTTTTAGTGCGGTATTTGTTTTGCTGATCTTTTATGTCTCATACCTGATCGTAGTCTATTCAGATCGATGCCCTAGGTTGTGAAATGTGGTTTAAAGGTGAAAATGAACAAAATGGGGCAATGCATTGTATCAACTCCTAGCTTGAGCTTTCCCCTGTGCCAGTGCAGGCAGGTAGTGGCCATCATTTCTATGGCGTCCGAGGGGGGAAGAGTTTTTCTGCAGTTAAAAGCAAGACTGGCAGAGTGGGGACTCATTACCTGGTGACCCCTGACAAGCAACACAATGGTTTGCCACTGGAGCATGTCATGGAAACAGTCTGTCTCTGCATGGCCATATTGTGAGCGGCTTTTTCCAGTTTCCTAAATCAGTCACATGTACCAATATCCTTCTTTTTAAAAAAATTAAAGTGAGCTCAGATTGTGGGAGATTTCTGAAATTCTCTGCAGAGTCAGTAAGCATAAGATGTGCTTCTAGAGTGCTAAACAGATGAACTTGGCCTGTGAAAGGTTTAGTTTTCAATGAAAATAGGCCACTACTGTGATTGTGCTCCTTCTCTATTTTCTGTTCAGCCTCAGTTTTGTTTTTTGTTTTTACAGAATTTCAGCTGCAGGTGGAAACTTAACCTCATACTCCTTGTAGATAATTTGCTTTGCTTTTCCTCTGGTTTCCCTTTTCCTATGGCAGTGGAGAATGAGGCGCAGTTGGCACTCTTGTTGAACTGTAAATATGTGGGACAATAGGTTGATGGGAGTGGGAGCAGAGCTAGGCTTGGTGAAGAAGAAAAAGCAGACTATACGTAGACTGTTTGGTTAAGCTGCTGTGTGGACTAGAAATGCCTCATCTGCCTGGCTTAAATGTGAAGTGTTAGCTCTATTAGCAGTGTTCTTGAAGGATAGACATGCATACCGCAGCTTCCTTTAAAACTACTGATCCTTCAATATAGGAGATAATTTTAACAGGAATGAGAAACCTCTTTAGTTGCACAGCTGAGTTGGAATTCACGTGTGCCCTTTCCAAAATTAACTTCATTCACATTGCATTCTGGCTTCCATAAGATGATATACTGGAGACATATTTCTTTCCAGGTTCATTGTCCTCACTGAGTAGATGTGCAAGCCCTTGTTCTTGGCTCTGATACCAAGTCAAAGTCAAAGCAGACTTTGGAACAGTTTAGAGTTGGCAGCAAGTTAAATGAAACTGTAGTGGCAAATATTGTTGGGCTTTTTGGCATGGATGCCTTTACTGTACATTGAAGCAGGTGAGAAATGCTAGTGCAGTCTTTCTCAAGCTTGGATCCCCAGCTCTTGTACTACAACTCCCATGATCCTTACCTAGCAGGACCAGTTGTCAGGGATGATGGAAGTTGTAATCCAACAACAGCTGGAGATCCAAACTTGAGAAACACTGCACTGGAATCTATAAGTTTCTTTTTATTGCATTTATATCCCACCTTTCCTTCAAAAAGGACTCCTCCTTGCAGGTTTTTTCTTCTTCAGGAGAACATTATAAATAAGAAATCAGTGTTGCGTGTTGCACTGTGAACTTCTGTGTAATGATTCAAGACCAGGAGGCTGAGAGCCACAAGCAGCTGCTACAGAGCCAGTGTGATGTTGTGGTTAGTCTGCTGGGCTAGAGAGAGAGAGAGACCAGGGTTTGAATCCCCACTTGACCATGAAGCTTGGTGACCTTGGACCAGTCACTGCTTCTCAGCCTAGCGTACTTCACAGGGTTGTTGTGGTGATTAGATGAAGATGCCATGTACCCTACCTTGAGCTCCTTAGGAAAAAAAGTTGGGCTATAAATGCAATAATAAATAAATATTTCCTAGGCCGTGCTTGCCTTTTGGCTACTTGGTGGTGACGTGCTTCCTTCTCTGGGCTCTGTTGTTGCACTTCTCCATTTCAAGGAAGCCAAGGGTGAATTCCCTTCTATCACCACACTAGCTCATCCAAGCAGGCTGCGTCATTCTGGTGCTGTGGAATAATATAGGAACACTTGCCTAATACTGTTGGTTTCAGAATTGCTTCTGCTTATGGCAGGAAATACCCATTGATCCCCACACCCTTGCTCCTTAGTCCCACCCCTCACTGCTGTGCTTTCTGCCACACGTCTACATGTGGCATATCTTCTCTGGCCCATATCATACCACTTCTGATACAGGGGTGGTGATGGAGATAGTATTTGTTATCAGGGGACTCCTGATTCCACTTCGTTTGCCCCACCTGAAGTGAGGTTCTGTGAGATGAAACTGCAGCTACAGAAGCTTGTGGGGGAACACAGGGGGCTCATTTTGTTGGCCTCAGGTCTGCTTTTGGGGCATGAGGTGTGTTGTGCTACCTTGAGCACTGTATGCTTTAATGAGAACTGAACTAGCAATGAGGGCATCACCCCAGGCAGAGGCCTTTCCCATCTTGCCTCTCACAGAGCTTTGCTGCCTAGAGATGGGCATGGGAGGGAGGAGAGGTTGTAGTGAGGACACCGTTTCTTGGCTGGCGATCACAGTGAGAGGCGGATCTCATTCTGTCACTGGACGGTAGCATTCAGAGGCGTACCTAGGCTCCTTTGCACCCTTGGCAAGGAGCTGTATTGGTGCCCCTCATGCTCTTGGCAAGGAGCTCTGCCAAGGCTCCTAGAAGAGCCAGAGTGGAGAGGTGCAATTTTTGTGCTCCCCTGAACCTGGGCCCTTGGTGGGGGCCAACCTTGCCATCCCTTAGGTACACCCCTGGTAGCATGCCTAAAAAGCCTTGTGGTTCACCTTGCTGTATAGCTGGAATCCCAGTGTGGGTGGGAGTCTTACCTCAAACGAAAGCAGGATTTTTAATTATTTTACTTTTTATTTCTTTAGAACATTTTTATGTCCTACTCTTCAGCCAAAAAGGCTCTAAGAACATCTTACGTACCATCAAAACAAGACAATACCTACTCATAGGCTTACACTTAAAAAAACAAACCAAAACAAAAACCCACAACATACAAGGGAAAACCCAAACCCAGGCACCAGTTTCTAACTATTTGTTCCTATATGGACCAGTTGGCAAAGTTCAGGGGCAGGAGGCACCTGGTGGAGCTTGGCCTCCAGAAAAGCTGATGGACTGAGTCTTCTGTTTCCTGTCTTTCCCACTGAGGCGGTCTGATGGAATGCCTGCCCCCAGGTGAGAGTTTGAAGGAGAGGAGTGAGCTCTGCTTCCCAGTTCTCCCGCTGCTGGAATAGCTGCCACCACATCGCTGTTTATGTATAGCAGGTGTGGCTCACCTGGTGGCCCTCCAGATGTTGCTGGACTCAGCCAGCATGACCCCTGACCAGGGATGATGGGAGCTGTAGCCCAGCAAACACCTGTAATTCAACAACTGGCTTCCTATTAGCTACTGAGCCAAATGTTTTCCTTAAAGCAAATTGGGACCAGGATACCTAAGCAGGATTGCCTCTCCTGGACCAAGCTGGTTTTTCATTTTGCTTTTGTTTTATACAGTGGTACCTCGCAAGATGAATGCCTCGCAAGACAAAAAACTCGCTAGACAAAAGGTTTTTTTGTTTTTTGAGCTGCTTCGCAAGACGATTTTCGCTATGGGCTTGCTTCGCAAGACGGAAACGTCTTGCAAGTTTGTTTCCTTTTTCTTAACACCGTTAATACAGTTGCGACTTGACTTTGAGGAGCAACTCATAGAACGCGGTGTGGTAGCCTTTTTTGAGGTTTTTAAAGACTTTGGTGATTTTTGAAGCTTTTCCAAAACTTTCCCGACACCGTGCTTCGCAAGACGACAAAACTCGCGGAACGAATTAATTTCGTCTTGCGAGGCACCACTGTACCCTACTCAGTTTTATTTGTGATACACAGTTGTATTTTGCATCTATCTAATTTATCTAGCTTTTATTACACTTTATTGAAACCTGTATTTTTTATTTGAACTGCTTAGATTTTTATTAAGTGGTATAAAAACTTTGATGGCATAAAAACCTTGATGGCAGAAAGTGAGGAGGAATTAAAGAACCTTTTAATGAGGGTGAAAGAGGAGAGCGCAAAATATGGTCTGAAGCTCAACATCAAAAAAACGAAGATCATGGCCACTGGGCCCATCACCTCCTGGCAAATAGAAGGGGAAGAAATGGAGGCAGTGAGAGATTTTACTTTCTTGGGCTCCATGATCACTGCAGATGGTGACAGCAGTCATGAAATTAAAAGACGCCTGCTCCTTGGGAGAAAGGCGATGGCAAACCTTGACAGCATCTTAAAAAGCAGACACATCACCTTGCCAACAAAGGTCCGTATAGTTAAAGCCATGGTTTTCCCAGTAGTGATGTATGGAAGTGAGAGCTGGACCATAAAGAAGGCTGATCGCCGAAGAATTGATGCTTTTGAATTATGGTGCTGGAGGAGACTCTTGAGAGTCCCATGGACTGCAAGAAGATCAAACGCATCCATTCTTAAGGAAGTTAGCCCTGAGTGCTCACTGGAAGGACAGATCGTGAAGCTGAGGCTCCAATACTTTGGCCACCTCATGAGAAGAGAAGACTCCCTGGAAAAGACCCTGATGCTGGGAAAGATTGAGGGCACAAGGAGAAGGGGACGACAGAGGACGAGATGGTTGGACAGTGTTCTCGAAGCTACAAACATGAGTCTGACCAAACTGCGGGAGGCAGTGGAAGACAGGAGTGCTTGGCGTGCTCTGGTCCATGGGGTCACAAAGAGTCGGACACGACTAAACGACAACAACAAATAAAAACTTTATAAATAAATAATGCTTCAGCTGCCTTGGTTGGAGACTGCTGTATCTTTTCATCTTGTTACTTGATTTGAGCTGTTAAATGAACTCCTCAACAGATTGCTTGATATGGTTATAATGCTGTTGATATTATTAGTATTAGATGCTCTTAATTGACATATTAGTATGCTTTATGCTTATTTGAACTTTTTATATGATTTGAATAAACTGTTAATTCATTTGTCAATGCTAAATTACAACCTATTATGCTTTTTATTATGGTGTTTATGCTACTGTGTTTTAATTGTCTGTTTTCTGTGACCCACAGAAAACATTGAGATGTGTCCAATGTTAGACCTACTCAGAGTAGGCCCGCTGAAATCAATAAATTTGACTGGCTTAGACCTTTTATTTTTAATTGGCCTGCTCTAAATAGAACTTTGTTGGATGCAACCCAGTGAATTTGTGAAAAATGTCATATATAAATAAACTGACTGCTATATTTGCTTTTTATTCAAACATTTATTCAACTGCTTATTGCCCCATCTGTTCTGCTGCTTCTTTATTTAGTCTCAGCTTCTCCTAACTTTTGTCACTCTTCCCTTTCTCTTGATTAATCTAAAACCCAGCTTAGAAGATTAGTGGGACACATATGATATAGGCCCCATGCAACATTGGGACTCCCAAATACATGAGGTTGAGCAGCACACTTGAATGGGCCTCAACTCAGAATCTCCCTGCATGTGTAAAGTTGGCATAATACTATTTGCGTAGTCTTGTAGTGTCCAGTGGACATAATGTTCCATGTAGGACTTGGCATGCTGTTAGCACTAAACAAGTGTTAAAAAATAGCATTAGTAATAATAATAGCCATGTCCATCTTGGATACTGGACAGTGAAGTGGTTCACATGTCAGGCTAAGTCATAATGGCTCCAGCAAGACTTTTTCAAGCCTAATTATTGGGGGTAGTAAAAGCTTGCTGGAGTATGCAAGCTGGCAAAGGAAAGTTAACTCTTTCCTCACCAGCTGCACACTCCAGGAAGGTCCCTGTCCCCCTGTCCCCAACCTAGGCTTGGGAATAAAAGCAAAAATATCATTTTCAAATTAATTACTGAGTGGGGAGGGGGGAAGAGTCATTGTGTATGCATGCAGTGTGTGTGTGGTCCTGGCAACAGTTTCTCCAGTTTGTACATATACCTGCATGCCCCAAAAGGTTGCTGACCCCTGCCTTAGTTGTGAATGTGACACAATCAAGAACAAACTGTGGCTTATTTCTGCTTAAAACAATGTGTGTTTGTACAACATGACGAGCCATAATATGGCTTGGTTGTACTGCCCATGCAGCACTTGTGAGATGGGGATGGGAGCAGAAGAATGTTCATTGTTTAAGATGGACTGTGGCTTAGTGTGGCATGTGAACATGGCCAATGGCTGTAGCCTTTATTGGAGAACAGAGTACTGGTTGTTCCTTTCTGGTTAACTTTCTTAAAGTATTGGGTGTTCAAAGAAAAAGTTGCTTAAGGTGCAGACCTGTTCATACTGGGCTTACTCACAGGTAAGTCCTATTTGTGTGACTTACTTCTGAGGAGACATATTGGATTTTGATGTCAATCTCAAGTTTCCAATTATCTCCAAATGCATGTTTTAAAAGCCTTTGCCATGTCTTCTCCCTGTTTGAATTAATTTAATATCCTGAGCTCCTAGATAAAAATGAAAATTCTTGCAGTTGAGAGGCCTTCTAAATATAGAGATATTTTATCATTCCTATGGATCCAGCTGCATCTTTTTTTGAGACATGAAACTTTAGTAGCATCAACAAGGCATCCTGTGGTACCTTATAAGCTAACAAATTTAATGTAGCATAAGTTTTTAAGGTTGATGGTCTACTTCATCAGATGCAAGTAAATGTCTCTAACTAGAAAGTAAAGCTTGGGACTTGTGTGTGAGATATGATTTTGCAGTTGACTTGTGCTCTTTCCTTCTTCACAGTGGGGGAGTTTGTCAGTGATGTCCTCTTGGTTCCAGAAAAGTGCCGGTTCTTCCACAGGGAGCGGATGGATGTGTGTAAAAGCCACCAGTACTGGCACACTATATCAAAAGAGGTAACTTGGCTGCAAGAGAAGGAATGCCCTGGCCTTCTCCCATAAGATCCCATAAAGTGGTATTTGAGAGAAAGCTTGAAATACAGAATTAGAAATGCCTTTCTTCTTTCAAGGAGCAATAGAGGGGAGGTCAGCTTGCAACGAATTTGAAGAATATCTTCAAGTTACAAAGTTTTTGACTAATACTGAGCCACCAAAATGAAGCAATTGAGATCCTGGGTGTAAATCATTGTTCAGCCTGATTTACTAAGCAAAAACAACAACCTGTTTTCCACAGAGTCATGATTTCACTAAGTTAGCAGTTTGAGAACTCCAGTTTGTGCCAGTTCCATGCAGGCTTTGTTTGTTATAACTGTGGAGTTCTGTTGACATTTGACTCCCTTGCTACTAGGACATAGTAGCCTAATTGGGGCTTCAGGGTTCTTATTTTGGAACACTGGAGTTTTTGGTCCAAGTTTTTGGAAGGCAGATCTATTTTCAGATTTTTATTTGAGCATCATCTTAACATGCTTCTAAAGTGTGATTCCTAGAATGATAAGGAATATTCACCCTTTCACTTCCTTGGTTTAAAGTGCAGAAGTAGTATGTGCTCTTCATAAAATTACTTTGAATTGCACAACTTTGGTTTCAAGCTAAATTGTGCATTGCATTGATATGTAACTTTGCACCAAGGCTATTGAAGTTATAAAGCCCCAACCCCTGCTGGAAGGTCTAACTGAGTCAGCAACAAGTTGGTATCTTACTTCTTAGATGTTATGTGCAGTTTCAGCTTCCAGGCATGGACCTTCGTCGTCTGTTGACATTCACTGCCCTATCCTGAGTACCACTTCTAAACAATCAGCAATTTTATGGCAGATGATTCTAGTGACCCTTTGCAACCTAGGCTAAGATGGAATGCTATACAAATCTGTATGTCATCCTTTAAGTGTGTGGGTGATGTAAGAGGTTCACGCATTAAAACAGTCAAGAGATTCTGTTCTGACCCATTGCTTTTAATACTTACTCCAGGCCTGTTTGACTGAGGGCATGATCCTGCACAGCTATGGCATGCTGCTTCCTTGCGGAGTAGACCAGTTCCATGGCACAGAGTATGTGTGCTGCCCTCAGGCCAAAATTGTTGATGAAGCTCTTTCCAAGGAAGAGGAAGAAGAGGAGGAGGAGGAAGAGGAGGAGGAGGAGGACGAAGACTATGACAGTTACAAAAGGTAATCGTTACAAACTCGTTTCACATTTTATTGCAATGTTTTCTTCCCATTGGTTGGGCAGAGAAAAGCTTTGTAAGGATCATTGGGAGACGTTAGGGCCACCTTAAGAGCATAAACATGGGCTGGGATCCTGCTAGCTTCTTACGATCCATAGATCATTAGCATTGCTGCATGGGGTGTCTTGCCTGGTTCAAGAAATGGGTTTTATTTTTGTTGAGCTCAATGTTTTGAAATTCTGTGCTCCTCTCTCTTTGCTTCTCCCCCTGCCTCCTCCTGGGTCTCGTAAGTGTGGGTGGGCAGGTTGAAGGTCATGGACTACTGAGGTGCTGTGAGTCTTTGGAAATAGATCCATATAATAAAACTTAAGAGCCCATCTTGGAGCCACTTCTACAATAGCTTGTGTAGATGCAATAGGGTAGTTTCCAGAATTGAAGTTGGTTGTGCATCCATTCTTTTCTTCCAAGTCTTTTAAAGTTGAGGTGAGGAGACCCAAAGCCAAATCGCTGTGCACATTCATGCCTGCAAACAGCAGTTGGTTTGCATTCTAATTGTATGTATCTTTTTTAGTGAGTTCCCCACCGAGGCAAATACAGAAGAGTTCACAGCGGCAATAGCAACAATGGATGACGAAGAGGAGGAACAGGAAGAAGATGAGGAAGAAGTGGTGGTAGATCGGGATTACTATTATGATGGCTATAAAGATTACAATGAAGAGCCTCCGACAGAACCAAGCAATGAGAAATCGCTTGCTGAGAAGGAAATAATGAGTGATGTGAAAGGTAAACAGCCACATTACAGCTTCACTCAGCTCTTCTTTATTCCAGTAGCTGTCAAATTGATCTTGCCAATCCATATGTTGAATGTTCCACTTCTAGTCTAGTAGCCTTTTTCCTATTTGGATGTTTTAATTGCCAAATAGGTCAGTGGAGAAGAGCTTGTATGCCATTCATTAGAGACTATTCTCTTCCTTCCCCCAAATTGTGGGACATACAGTGCCTACTTGCCAAGTGTATCACTGGCAACTCTTACCTCTGGCACTCACTCTTGGGACTATTTGAAATAGCTTTCTGCTATCTAATTTTGGAAAACATTGCAAATCAAAACATTGTTGTTTTTAAAATATGGGTTACTTGGGTGAAAAGTTATTCAGATTTTTCTCCTTCATAGAAAAACTAGGAAGAATACTATCAAAAATGATCAAATGGTTTGTCATTTATACATTTCTATGTATGCTACAGTTTATCCATCAGTCAGCCCATCTATCCCAAAGTGGGGCAAGCTTAGTATAAGCAGTTCTGCTTTTGGCTACATGCTCTTATAGTGACATTTACAGCAGGCCAGTTAACGGTATCGGCATAAAATGTAGATAAATTCAGATTGTCAAACAGATGCCAGCAACTCCCGTAACCTTGCAGGTACAAACTCTTTGGTAAGCTTCCAGAATACTGTGATTTCACTTGCTGGAAGTAAAGCTTAGTATGTGTGGAAGGGCCACCTGGGATCTGCATGCTTTCCTAGCTGGTTACGCTTTCCCCCTTCAGTATGATACCTTCAAGATTTCAAATTGCACCAAGTAAGCACTCTTCCTCAAAGAACAACAACCTGAAAACTACAATTGAGTAGTCAGACTTTTTTTGGTGGTTGGGGGGGGGGGGCAGGGTTTGGGGAAAACAAACACACATGCACACACGTAATTTTTCTGACTCAAACAGCTGTTAGTTAGTCAGTGTCTCCTAAAGCCTCTCTAATGTGAAGCAAATGGGATTAAGGTGCACCAGTTTTTGTGACTGATATATGTCAGTTCCAAATTTTGGACTTCTCAACATGGTGCAAATATATAGCCAAGAGGAAGCCATGCAGTAGGAAATGCTCTTGAGGAATGATGAAATGCTTTAGCCTCCTTGCTTCTGCCTTCTGTAATTGTTCCTCAGATGACAAAATACACTTTATGACAAATACACTTTTGCTATGTAGAAGAGCAAATTTTCTTAAATTTATAACATTTATCAGCAAGTAGGCTTTAAATTCAAAAGTAACTTTCTTCCACGTGTGTAGCATTAATAGTCAAATTGTTTCTAAGCTTCCATTCAAATATGTTGGAGTACAGAATGCCATCCATATTATGTGGATGTATTTCAATGCTTGAAAGAATTCACATTCCCCTCCTAAATTTACCGTGTTCGTTCCAGGTTTATCGCCATAAGTGAGAACTAGGGCAGAGCCTCAGCTTTTAGGAACTTCTAACCCAATAAGACATGAATGATTTCACTCTTCTGAGGTCCCTTGATCCCCTGGTGGTGGGAGTGGTTGAGGCTACCAAATCTGCTACCATATTGAAGGTCTTTTTCTTACAATGTTCTAGGCTTTTAACCAGTGTGGCCTGGCCATTTAGGACACACCCACACACCCACACACCCACACACACCCCTGAATGAGGTTATGGGTTTACTTTCCACAGTAGATGACCATTTCATATGCTCAAAGCAGTATTTGTGGATTCTTCAGACAGTCAGTTTTCCAACTTGCACAATTTACCTAGTTTCCAAAGAAAGGTGCTGAAAGGTGGCAGACACAAAGCATTAGCTGTGGTTGAGAAAGGGAAGGGCTGAGCTGAAGGAACTGAGGCAGCAAAGGAAATCCCTCGTCCACCGATATTGTCCTTTCTGGGAAGCAGGAAGAATAAAACATTTTGCCACATAACCTGCCTAACCTGGTTGCTAACCACAGAACGTCTTTTGCTTGAACTGAATGGAAGCTTTGGGACAGTTGTTTGCATGGTGCAATGTGGCCTAGATGTTTCTGTGCTGCAAAATATTTTTTTCTTCCTACTTCCCCTTTGTGGAAGTGGCACAGATGAAGTTGAGCGGGATAGCATTATCATCATTGGGCCTACTTTTGGCCCTGGTAAACAGATTTTTCTTTTCAGTGATGGGAAAACTGGAAGCTTGTGGATAATGGATCTGTAGCACCCCAGGCAAATGTCAGTTCTTCAGCTAAGACTAACCTAGAGCCATCGCTGCTGTTGTAATAGCTTAGCTAAGCTGTGCTTGTCACCAGCTGATGCTTTAACCATCTCCCACACAGCTGTCTGCTCCCAGGAGGCGATGACAGGTCCCTGCCGGTCTGTGATGCCTCGTTGGTACTTCGACATGTACAAGAAAAAGTGCATTCGCTTTATATATGGAGGCTGCGGAGGAAACAGGAACAATTTTGAGTCAGAGGACTATTGTATGGCTGTGTGTAAAAAGATGAGTAAGTCCTGCCTCCCACCTGCCCTCTTGCAGCAAGCTGTTGTCCTGTCTGTCTTCTCATCCTTGACCAGGTCAAGGAAAGAGCTGTGTGTAGCCTTGTTCTATGAATCCTGGTGTCTGCTGAAACGCTGTCTGTCCTGCAGTAGTCTTTATTGTCTGTGCTGCTTTAGGTTTTAGGTCCAGCTTATGTTTCTGCAGCTTGGGAAGACTGGCTTCCCCTTCACACACTGGTCTGCTTCTCTAAACGCATCTCACCTTTGCAAGGTCAATGAAGGCTCAATTGATCCCTTTCTACTTTTTTTCAGTTGGAATTGAACATTTTTGTTTCTTAAAACTGCTGCCCTTGTTCACCTCAGCTGACCTCCTTTCTTACTCCCTTCCCATGGAATCCTGCATCCTTTCAAACACTTCCTCCATATGTAGCTACTGGTATGAGATACACACTGGTACTCTCCCTCTCCCCCCACCCTTTTTTTGAATGGAAGATAACTGCTTCATTTTCTGCACCATTAGAAATATGAGCTACAGCTTGATTACTCTATTTGATAGCTTGAGGCTTTTGCCTGCTCTCACAATAAAATATCCCCCCCCCCCCAAAATTAAGTTATTGTTAAATTCCAGCACTTTCCTTTTTGGCTGTTGCAGAGGCCTTTTGAAAGGCTTTTTTGTGCTTTCTAGGGCTTGGCAGTCTGTCTATACAGCAGTAATCCTGTTTACAAAATGGGTTCCATGCAAATGCTTTTGATTAGGTTGATCTGATTGAAGTGGTGGAATAAAAGATGCGGATGTCAGGAGCTTTTTGGACAAAAGTTCATCCCATCCGAGAAGGATTTGGGGGTGGAAATTGGAGCCTCCATATCAAAGCCTGATTCAGAAACACTAAACAGTATGCGACATATCCAGTCTTGGCTTCCATCTGCAGAGAGAGAGAGAATGCCTTTTTACATGTGCAATGTGTGCTGTCTTGCCACTGTTTCACTTAATGCTTACCATGTTGAACTAAAAATGTTGTGGGTTCAAGTGCTGTGTTGCGACTCCCGCTCAGGGCTTTATACAAGGTATTGGATGAAATGTGCAGTTCTGTGAACAAAATCTTTCTGCCTGAAAGCAGTTCAATTTGATATGAGATTTATTGACTTCAAAATGGATTGATCCAGGTGATCAGAATTTGTGATGAACTCAATCTTGCATAGATATTGAGCGATGGCTCTCATTTACTTAAAGTATATTTTTATTTCCTTAAAACATTAGTACCCCGTCTTTTTACCAAATGTATGCAAGGCAGCTAATCAAATAATTGAACAAGAACAATATTTTGAGAATAGCTTAAAATGCTTCGGGAGGAAGAAGATAGAAGCCCAAGTAGATATAATTCGTTGTCATCATCTTGGGGTGGGGTGGGGATATCGGAATTCAAACTCTGGAATGCAAGCATTGGTTGCGACAACAGGAAAATGTCCTGTCCCCGGTGACAGTATTGGTTCAGATAGCATGGGTACCAGGAGCAGGACTATTGATCTCTGCACAGAAGCAGGTTTATATGAGAGACAGCAGTCCTTCAGATATCCTGGTCCTAGATGGTTTGATGATTCCTAACACTAATTGCTCTTTGCTTCAAAATGGGTCAGGATGCAGACCATGTCCCAGCGATAAGCTGGAAAAGGCATAAACAATAACCTGTCACTTAAAGATAATACTGTAGCATGAACAACTGTTAGGAAAGTCCTAATGGCACAAATATGGTCTAGTCTCATCCTTTCCACTTTGGAAAGCTGTCCAATTTGCTGCAAAGGCAATGTTTTTACTGTGCCTCTTTGTGCTTCATAGCTCTCTCTCTCTCTCTCTCTCTCTCTCTCTCTCTCTCTGTGTGTGTGTGTGTGTGTGTGAGAGAGAGAGAGAGAGAGAGATGCCATATCACCTGATAAAGCTATTGGGGGTAAATGAAGTTTGAAGTGTGTAAATCTCTCCTTGGGGACTGAATATCTGAAAAATCTGGACATTTCTGCACTAACGATCTGTGGGTAGTTTCACTGAGCAACAAATGTATGCAGCCTTGCATAAACCTCTTGCGAGATTAAAAGCAGCATTCTAAGCAACGGTTTGGTTACTGATCCTGCATAATACTTGCCCACTGTTGGAGAATGGGGTGGTTTTAGAGATATCCCAGTATGTTACTTGTCTTCCCGTAATACCGTGTGAGGTGCTGTAGAAAATTGGCAATTGATAGAAGCGAGAAAGGAGTTCTGGAAGGGATTGTTAAAGCCTGTTTCTGAGAGGGGAACCACTGGCAGCATGTTCCCCTGCCCTGGCACCCTTAGGTACAGCAGCAGCTGACTGATCCAGGGCCATTGACACAACGGGTCCTGTCTTCTGTCATCTCCCCAGTTCCTCCTACTCCTGTGCCTACTGATGATGTGGATGTCTACTTTGAAACACCAGCCGACGACAATGAGCATGCCCGTTTCCAGAAAGCAAAAGAACAGCTAGAGGTTCGACATCACAACCGCATGGATCGGGTGAGCCTCCTCTTAAACTCTAGCATGGCTGCCCTACTCTGCAACCTCATTGTGGCTAGCCAGCTGTCTCCAAGCCATCGACTTCAGGCTTTTGCTTTTTAGTTGGGCCAAGTATTTTTTTTTTTTAAGTTATCTTTTTGGATAGTAAAAGCAATAAACCCTCCAAGCCAAATTGCTCCCTTGAGAGCCTAAATTAGAATTGTCTTTCCACAACAGGAATTTTTCTCTGCAGCTTTCTGTTAAACCTTTAACAAATAGTTTTTGGTATTTTTGTTTTTGTTTTGTTTTTAAAAAATATGTTTATATTGGAAGCAGCTGTGGAAATTGTATTGAGTGGTGTATTAAATAACCTAAATGAACTTAGTGTGTTACATGTGGATCAGTCACACTTGTCCTCACGGACCAGATTTGTGTCTCTTTCTGACCTGTTTAGGTGAAGAAGGAATGGGAAGAAGCAGAGCGCCAGGCTAAGAATCTCCCAAAGGCCGAGAGGCAAACTCTCATGCAGGTAAACTATCAGAGTGAAGTGGGTTGTTCTTTCCCAGAGCATGAATGGATGGGTGGCTTTTACAGTTTCCCAACAGTCAGAATAAGACCACTAACTTAAACTGTTTTTGCCATCCAGCTGTTGACCTAGGGATGTCTTGTTTCTCATTCATGGGGTTATTTTTCCATTCTTGGATTCAGTGCGCCTTAGTACCCACTGCTCTTCTGGCTGGTAGGAGAAGATGAAATCAACCACTGAGCATGTTGGTGGCTTGTGAAAATAGAACAGTAGAAAACCAGCCATGTTTGCTTCAGCTGAGAGTGCTCAGATGTGGCCCATTTGAAGAACCCACAGATCTTATTTGTTCAAAACTGGTGAAAACCCATGAGGATGAGGAAACCACCTTCCTGGTAAAATAGTTTTGAGAATAAAATCTGCTGTGGCTTTTCATTAGTTGTGTCCTAGAAGTTGGTTCATACCAGCCGAGAAACATGTAGAAAACAGAGTGGTTTGCAAATGAACAATTCCAAATTGATTTTCTTCTATTATCTTTTTAAAATTGTGTTTGCCTTTATTGCCTTTAAATTGGTTTGCAGTGGCATAAGGAAATTTGTTTTCTCTTCATGGCAGAAAATCACAAAATGCCATTTTTTCTAATTTAGCCTTATAAAAATGCAAAGTTTCATACAAGCTAGTAGCAAAAAATGCAAAGTTTCATACAAGCTAGTAGCAAAAAACCACCAGCCTCCTATTCTTCTAAAATTAAACTGCTCAATCACTTCATCCTGGAGGATTGTAAGGTTGAGGTTTGGAACCTTAGGAAGTAGTTAAGGTGCTGGACCCTTAGTTCAGACATTATTTATTTACAGTATTTATGGCCCACTCTTCATTGAATGTTTTCAATCCCAGAGCAGAGAACACATTAATAAAAATAAACAGAGAGGAAGAATATACAAAAATTACAAAATCATATAAACAGGACAAATAAGCAACTAAACAATTCAGTTATAAGGCAAACAAACAAATTGGAAATATTAATTTATGTTGCTGTAAGTTTAACAAAATATGGACCTCAAGGTCAGCAGGGCTGCCAAGTAGTGATACTCGGATGCATTTTCTGGCCTACCCCATCTTTCTTCTCCTTACTAGCTGGTAGAGACAGGGTCTTGAAAACAGCGCCTTAGCAGAAATGCATGGGTTCCTGGAGAGGAGAAAGTGGCTTTTCCTCTTCTCCAATGTTGTGACCACCACCTCCTCTCTGAGAGGCTGTACATTCGCACTAAGCCATGGTTTGGCTTTGGACTACATTTGAATTGAGCCATTGGCAGGCTTTTGGCAAGCCCTCAACCTGTTTGCTGTTACTGAATAGGCAAATGGTCACCAGTACTAAAATAGTTATTCAACTCTGTATCCTGAGAGTGACTGCAGTGTTAGATTATCCACTGACTGCAAGGTTTTTTGCATTTTCTGTTCCAAACCAGTTTTGGACTAAGTTGCAAAGACTGCTACTCCACCTGCAGAATACACCTACCATGATATAGATCTGTCTCCCAGGCGTCTTTCAGGTGCTGTCTGACTAAATGCATCTGAAAGTAGCTAATCAGAATAGCAGTAAATAATCTCTTTGCCACCTGTTAACTGCACCATTTTCCTTCTGCAGCGATTCCAGGCAATGGCTAAATCTCTAGAGAAGGAAGCAGCCAGTGAGAAGCAGCAGCTGGTGGAGACTCATCTCGCTCGTGTGGAAGCCATGCTGGATGACCGCCGTCGCATTGCCCTGGAAAATTACCTAGTTGCTCTGCAGACCGATTCTCCGCGGGTACGTTCCCCTTGGGATGTTTCAAGTACATGCATTAAAGGGAAGGCCAGGAGTGTCTGGAAGAAGTGCAAACATTGACAGCTAGTGGAAGAAAAGGGTGGGTGGGTGGGAAAAGAGGCAATAATTGATTGAGCAGCTGTAAGGTAGGCATTCTGGGTGTATAGCATTAGTATAATGGCTGCTGAATTTTCCTGTAAATCTGAATCCTGTCCAGATATGTTTTGCCTGGCCTAGCTCCAGCTTCTTGCCTGTGCTGCTGCAGCAGCTCATGTGCCTTGTGCTTGCTATATCACAATATTTTTGGACCTTAAGGGGCACAGTTGAAATCACTGGACAGTCTTCCATTCTCTATTGGCTCACCAGTTTGGTTTAACTTCCTACAGCCTCACCGTATCCTGCAAGCCCTGAAGCGTTACGTCCGGGCAGAGAACAAAGACCGCCTGCACACGATCCGCCATTACCAGCACGTTTTGGCTGTTGATCCAGAAAAGGCAGCGCAGATGAAATCGCAGGTACAGAATAATCTCTGGGAAACATTTTGTCCCACGTTTTAAGACCCACTCCTAGCTGGCTGTTGCAGTTTATCTCTTCTGCCTAAATGTGCAGACTTTGAGCTGGTTTGGACATCACAATGAACCATAGTCCTTCTGTGCATTTTTGGTATTAACATGGGATGTGCCTGTTAAACAAAAATAGTGCCTATTTACATTAACCAGAGTTACACAGCTGGGGGCGGGGGTTACTTTTGGGTGCCAGCTGGAACATATATGAAACATGGCCACTTCTTGAACTGACAGCACCCATCCCTGATGCACCATTTATTTTGTTGTGCCCATACTGACTCTGCGCTTGTCCTGCTGGCTTGTTGACTGTAACCACTTTCTTGGATTTCTCATGCATCTTTTGCTTTTACTACTTGCCAAAACCTTCTCCCCTTCTTAGCAGAAGTATAGCTTGAGTCTTGAGGCAAAGCATAGAAGCATTTGATCACTTACCCAAGGCTTCGTTTTTGAGGAGCAAATTTTCCTCATTCTTTTCAATATGGGGAAAGGAAATTGTAACAACTCTCTCATGCATTTTCCACCAAGCTACCTCTCTGAGCAATTTTGCGTTCCTGTTTTAAATTTTGTTTCATAGCCAGGATTGTCGTCTTTGTGACTGAGAGGGTGAGAAGGAAAAAAGGGAAGGCATTAGAAGGCCTTGCCAAGGTCAAACAAGGTCACTAGCAGAGCTGGAAGCCAGTTTTCTGTAAGATGGGTGCCTTCCTGCTAGACAGCGCTGCTTCTGAGCTCTGCCAAGTGATGTTCTTTCAAAGAAAAGAACTGCCAAAGGTGATAAGTGGTTATTTTGCGTTGAATTCAGTAACTTACATTGTCTGCTTGAGAAGCAGGACTGGAGCATGAACCCAATTTCACCCAGCAGCAGTGGAAAATGCTTTCCCATTTGCTTAGATTGCTTAGTTTGGTAATGCTGAAATCCATGCTGCAGATCTAAGTGTATTCACATTTGTACTCTCCAGTGCTGGGGAGTTTTCTGAATGTTTTCCCTTTAGTCATTTGACTGACAAATGTTTCCCTATTCTTTAGTTTTGGCCCATCCTACTCGTATCCAAGTAGTGTGTCATGCAAACTTGTCTTCCCAGGGGATGGAGTCCTGTCTTCACACAGTCAGCTCTCTTGATTGAGCAGTGTCCCTGCTTGTGAACTGGAGGCTTAGGCCACAATGGGCAGGTTGTGTCGTTGACTAATTGACATGCAAGGGACATGGGTGATCCCTTTCGATTCCTTACATTTTGGATTCACATCAAGCTCCTCGATCGATCCAGGAGATTGACAGACTGCCACGTGGAAAATTAAATTGCTTTCCTTCTTCTCTTTAAAAGTCAGATACACTTCAGACCATAAGAAGCAGTTCATTAGTGTTCCAGCTTGGTTATCCATATTAATGCATTCCATATCAGCTTCGTAGAATCCATTAATGTGCAGCACCCTCTGCAGGTCAAATACATGGTAGCCATAAATTCAAGAAGCCAGTGGGAAAGGTTGTGCCTGTGTACAGAAACAGGAACCTGGGTTGCAGATATGAAACCACACCCGGCCATTTTGTCCAGGCAAGCCTCCCTGAACAAAGGCCAGCATTGTAAGAGAATGTTACTGCCTCTGCTTTGAACAAAGTGCTGTTAAGCTACGTAACCTCTCCTGAGAAAGCTGTTGCTTAGGGTAATGTACTATGGGGGAGTATTATTTTATGCTAGTTGTACTGGAAGCATAAGCATGACCCTTCAGATCTATATAGAGCTATACATAGATTCATGCAGATTTTTCTTCTGCTACATAATAGAAATTATTGCTGGGTCTGGAAGGAGTCTTCCTATGCCAGGCACCCAACTGGACAAACTTCTGAGGTTCTCAGGTTTATGGCTTAAATTACAGGGAAACTGGGTCTTTTCTCACTGTGGAGAACCTGCTATTGTTCCCCTTTTCCTTTTCCTCACCATTGCTTTAGCAGCAACAACAAAAGTTTTCTTACATCCTATATTAGGGTGAAACCCAATGCCTGGGTTGCCCAGTTAAGGTGACCTACAGGTGATAGCATTGCTTTGCACAGCGCATAGTTATCTTATGGGTTCCTCAGTCACAGTATGTGGTGATGAACACTAGCTTAGATTGTATCTTTCTATGTAAAGATTAAGAACAGCCCTCCTGGATCAGGACAAAGGCCTACCTAGTCCAGCAGAATACAGTAAACTAAAACATCTACCATGCAGAATGCAGTAAACCAGATACTTCTGGAGAGCCCAAATGCAGGATTTGAGTGCAAGAGCACTCTCCCCGCTTGTGAATCCCAGAAGCTGCCTCTGACAGTGGAGGTGGAATATAGCCATCATGGCTAGTAGCCAGTGGCAGCAAATGTGAGGGTTCTAAAACTCTTTATCTCTAGAGCAGACTTACTTGTTTAAGTAAAAATAGAATTGATACTCTTTGTGAACTCTGCCCTCTCTCTTGGTAGGTGATGACGCATCTCCATGTGATTGAAGAGAGAATGAATCAAAGTCTATCCCTGCTCTACAAGGTACCTTATGTGGCAGAAGAAATCCAAAGTGAGATTGGTTAGTACCTTTGACCTCTTTTTACGATCCCTAAGCTAGTTCGCCAAAAGCACCAAAGCATTTTGGCACCTGAGATCAGCAACAACAACAAAATAGCAGTACAAACCAAGTATATACTTGTGAAAAGTTCCAACCCGAGTATCTAGCAAATTATTTCCTCCATAGACGAATAAAAATAATCCTGACTCGAATCCAAGAGGTTGTGTTGAGTTTCTTGGAAACATCTTCATAGGACAACACTTTCTAACTAACTGAGCACTACTGCTTACAGATGAGCTCCTTCAAGAGCAGCGGGCTGACATGGACCAGTTTACATCTTCCATCTCCGAATCTCCAGTGGACGTCCATGTGAGCTCCGAAGAGAGTGAAGAATCTCCCCTTTTTGATGGCAAGCCCTTCCGTCCATTCCAGGTGAAAACTTTCCCAGCCTCACTGGAAAATGAAGGTATGTAGAATTGTGAAAGTGCTGCTGTATCTGCCCTGAGCTGACGCCATAGATCAGCTACCCAGGTTAACATACTTGTCCTCACTTTTATTCTGGATATTTTTCTTGCCAGAGCTGCTTTAAAAGTAGCTCCTGACAAAAGAGCAAGTAGGCAACTGGTTTCTAATTGTGTCAGACGTTGTCATGTTGAGGCGCCTCCAATTCTATATTCCTTTTTAAGTTTAGTATTCTGATTTTAATTTGAGCACATGACAATTCAATAATGATCTAGCTTTGCTATCTTTCCCTGATGCTTACTTTATTTTTAAGCTTGGCTGTGAATTAATTCCCATTTTCTTTCATAGGGCCCTTAGCCCAAGCTCAGTTTCATTGCACCTGTTGCTTGCTTTCTGGTGTTCAAAAGTTGGAATAAAACAAAAGAAGCTAGAACTTGCTATTAATCGCTAATCTAAATGTTGCCCAGGATCTGAGTTAGAAATCGTACACAAGCCTTTTTCTTTTCTCTCCTCTTAATCTCCTTTCTCTGCTATTTTTTTGTTTTTGTTCTTGTGTTTTCCCGCCTGCTATAGATTCTCAGCCGGATTTGTACCATCCAGTGAAAAAAGGTTGGTTCTAAGCTGATCCCTCAAAACGCCTTCTGTCATGCCCCCTGCCTTTCCAGTGTGTTCTGATAGCTTTTGCTTTTAGTTTCATAACATCAACTTCCACCTCCCTCCCTTCTGCTGATATAAAGCTTCAGAGATTAAAGTAGTCACCCCCTGTGCAGAACAAGTCAGTTTGGCTGCCTCTGATTAGTTGACTATTGTTCCAATCATGGTAAATGGTATACATACAGTGTTGGTAACATTGTAATACTGGCTTTAGATATGAGAGTTTGGTGTTCTCTAGCATTGGTAGTAGCATAGTGCTGTGATTGCTAATCAGTTTGTTTTTAGAGCTACTTGGGTGAAATATCAGTTTTATTTTAATAGCCCTTTCCCTTCTGTTCTGCATCATAAACATTATATGGAATGACAATGACAAAGCTTGAGTTGGGCAGATCTTTTGGAATTCTACAGGTTAAAATATGTTACCTTACATTTTGAATGTACAGAAAGACAGAACACTGCTATTCTGTATGAAATCCCTTGCAAGGCGTGTTGACCCACAGTGTTTCCAATGGACAAGGCATATTTGCCAAAATGCACACAGCTGCAAATTCCATAAGCCTTCCTTCATTGTGGTTGGAGACCCATGTGCAGGATCCTTTCCTCAGTTTCTCTTCTGGCGTGTTTATTTTTACTGGCTTATGTTCCAAGTCCTGCTTTGTAGCAAAAGCTTCTTTTTGAACAAAGGGTGCAACAACTGCTTAGAAGTTGTCCTCTTCTCAATGTGGGCTGTTTTGCATTTCAGCACCTCATAGTGGTATTAAGGACTGACACTCTTTACTCTTTTCCACAGTGCATCAGGCTTTGTTTTATAATTACTGACTCTGAAGCTACTAGAAAAATCTTAGCAAGTCTCATGCTTCTTGAATCAAGTTTCAACATGAATAAGCAACCGGTGTAGCTGCTTCAGGAAAAGGGTTATGCTAATTCCGAGAGCTGCCTTAGCTAGCACCAATGTTCTGCTGCAGACCAACTTCAAGGGCAGTCCCACATAAAATGCATTGTAATAGTCTAATCTGGAGGTCACCAGAGCATGGAATCCAGTGACCAAGTCATTCCTGTGCAGAAAGAGCTGGAGCTGGTGTATCAGCTGGAGCTAAAAATAGACTCTCCTGTCCAACAAGGCCACCCAAGCCTCCAGCAACAAATGATGGATTGAGGAGTTCTTGCAGGCTATGCACCTGCTCCTCCTTGTGGGCAGCAACCATGTACGGAGCAAGCCATTTCCTTGCAAACATAACACCTCTGTCTTACCTGAATCCAGCCTCAATTTATTGGCCCACATCCAGCCCATCGCCACCTCCAAACCCAGAATACAATTGAAGCTCTTGTCCATTGAAATTGATTTGTTCTGTCTTCATAACTGCCCTGGAGTGAGCTTCACCTCACTAGGTAAACATGGCTGACCCAAACCAAGAGGAAACAGAACATTTTGCAGTCCATTCTCAGCTGAGTTGAGGCAGCTGTGAACTGTGGTGCATTTGTTTCTGCGTTCCTTTCCTGTTTTTTTTGTTTTGTTTTTTTAGCACAGTGCCTGCCAGCTAGCGCTGCTTTTTACCCAGAGATGTATGTGAGATATAAAGAGCTTTTCCTCCAACAACTATTCCACTTAAGGCTGTTAAATGGTGCAGAACTATCTAATGGTACCTGTCTTAGCTGCCGAATTCCCTGCCCGAAGCCTTTGCTGTGCTGGCTCCTGAGAACTGGAAGTGCCAGAGAAAGGCCTATAAAGGCCTGAGGTTGACTAACCTGGAATGGTTAGGCTGAAAGTCTTTAGAAAATATCAATGATTAACTTTCACACCAAAAAAGCTACCAGGCTTAGTGAGCAAGGTGGACTTCCTGGAGCGTGATTGGAATCTGAAATGGCATTTCCTGAGCAACTTAGGCAGAGGCAGTAAAATCAGACACTTTGTCATGGATTGCTTTTAGTGGAACAGGTGAGCTGGATTCTTTGACCAAATCAAGCACTTTGGTTTAAATGCAACCAATTTTCTGCAACCAATTCAGTGCTTATGCAAAAGAAAAAGAAAAAAAAAAATATCTCCTCACATGTACTCCAGCTTTAAATAAATGGGTTTTAATATTTGCACTGTTTCCTTAAAAGCTAATATTCTCAGTTTCAAGAAAATGCTCCTAAAGGTGTTGGTGAGGTCCCAGTAGAAATAGATGGCAAATGTAAATATAAAATGGATGCATATAGACAATAGAGACATAACAAGGCATGTGCATGTCCACAGTGTAATTTGAAATCCTTTAGCATCTCTTTAAATACATGTACATAAGTTGTTCACTTGAAAAGGTCACACAGTGTAAATCCTTGCTCAGCCATAAATGGGGAGGAGAATTATGCATGCCACTTTGAATTCCTTGGAGGAAAGGGGGGATAGAAATGTCAACAACAATACTGTTTTTGGAAAATAATTTTATATTAATCAGTGGTGTGACATTAAAGCCAACCATTCATAATCCCACAGATAAACCTGCAAACTTCTTGATCACGTCTGCAAATTGACAATGTATTATGTGACACGAATATAGCTGTGTACTATATTTATATATCAGTTTGGAAGCTAACATGGCTTACATTCACTTTGTGAAGTACGTCACAACAGTTGGCCCAGATGGATTTTTCTAAAACAGTTTCCTTCACAGTGGCAAAGAGCTGCGGTCAATGAAGGCTGGCTTTGTAGTACCTGCATAGGTCTCTGCATCCCCTCTTACAGGTAGCCTTTCCCAGGCTTGGCCAAGAGTGATCAGGTTGCCCACACCTCAGTCATAGGGATGTGTTACAGGCAAGATGCATTGACGCCGAGTGCCACATGTGTGCTGGCTTTCATGACAATGACCTTTTGCCAGCTGCCATGGTCTTCCTCTTGACATGTATTGGCTTCCACGTTTGAGCATACCTCTGTGCCTGTCATCCTACGCCTGCCTGGTGAGCAGAATACAGTGAGCCTGCAACTTACACACACTTAACTCGTGCACATTCAGCTTTACGTGCATAGCTAAAAATAAAAAAAATCGGAAAGGGGGAAAAGCAACTTTTGCAATCCCACCCACCATTGAACCCAATGTGTTTTCACTATACGTGACTTTGGCTTTAGGTGCTCTTCCCAGAATGTAACCACCATGTAAGTTTGCAGGCTTACTGTACTTGAACCACGAAGGTGTTTGCCTTTTAAAATGAGCTAACGTGTCACCAGCAGATGGAATAGATCAGCTTTCATTTCATAGGCACAAAGGGAGCTGGGTCAGTTTACTTGGCACCCTTGATGCAGGATCAGTCCCCCACCACAATGCTTTGTCTCTTTCTGCTTGCTGTTTTTAGACTTCCTTTGGTGTCGGCATCCTATACGACGTCTAACCTGCCCACATGCTCTAGGCAAAATGTGACTGCACCACTATTTGGCATTTTCAGGCAGTGAAAACAAAAGAAAGTCACTGTGACAGATGCCCCAAAACACAATTAATCATTCACGTGCCCTCAAAGAACCTTGCTAACAGAATACATGAACTCGTCCCTGAGCACAACAAATGGTAGGGCAAGGCGTTCAATCAGTTATGAAGTGTTTAACTGGTGTATATTGTATTTCCTTTGCACCATATGAAGCAAAATTTGGATATGTGGAGCATCTCAGGAATCCAGTGGCTATCTTGGATCCTTCTGCAAATCCATAATGCCTGCCGACATTTTGCAATATTCAGATATCAGATTCTCTTTGTGACTTGAGTGGTTTGACTGTTGCATCAGTCTCTTCTGCTATTCCTCCCGATCAATGTATGAAAGCTCAGGTCTTAATGGAAATGCAGAGCTGGCTTGTTGATATCCTCCTCCATTATCACATGCAGTGTTTCATTGGGAACAGGCTGACTGATATTTGGAACTTCATTTGCTCCTCCCTCGAAATTGATTCTGGACTTGAGCCAGACACAGGACAGGAACTCATTACGTTTGCTCAGTGGGCGAGCTGTTTGGAATGACTTTGAGGCTCGTTCTCTAGTTAGTTGCTGATGTGCAGGCTTTCCAAAGGGACAGTGCTGACTTTGCTGTGGCAAGAATATCTCTTGCATGCTGGCTCACATCCTGGTTTCATGGGGCATTTATAGCAGCCTCTAGGGACATCTCCCCTGGATCCCCATTGCTTTGTGCCATATCATACTAGCTGACTGTAGAATGGGTGTGTGCTTGAACCTTCTGGAAAAACTTCCATCATGTTTCCCCCATTTGCCAGCCCCTCCCCCCCTCTCATTGTTTGTCTTGCTAGTATAACACTTTGGTGTCCTTCTAACAAGTGCATAATAAGGAGATCTAATAATATGTATATATACGAGAAGCTAGGAATCGTAGTGTGCCATACAGACCGGGTGCCATACAGACAGGACAAAATGGCCTTTTCCATTATCTGATCTCCTCCTTTGTTTCTTCTGCACAGGATCTGGCATGGCTGACCTGGATGGACTGATTGGGGCAGAAGAGAAAGTAATCAACAGCAAGAACAAGCTGGACGAGAATGTGGTACGTCCTTTTGCATTTTTATTTTATTTTTTTGCAGAAAACACAGAGCCTGAGATGTGGCTTGCTTTCATGTCGCCCGCTGCTTGCTTGATAGTCACTAGACTCATTCCATATGGTGCAGGGGAGGCGCAGATTACTGACTTGCAGCTCCCGCAGGCTTCCCGCATGTGTCAGAGACGGAAGGGTAGGAGTGTGAGGGAAGCAGAACTAGCATCCTCGCCCTGGACAGCTTTATGGATGTGGGAGGCGGAACAGAACCGTTTGGTGCTCTGGCACAGGCTCCACCGACAGATTTGTCAGCTATTTTGAGTGGCAGCATCTTCTGTCAAGTGTAGCAGTCTGTAGTGTTTAGAGCTGATGCTGAGATGTACTCTGTGTTTGCACCTCCTGTCTACATCCTTGTTGAAAACTGTAAATAGGAGCTTGTTTGGAGGCAAATTACTTTATCTGGTTGATGGAATGCAAACCAGACCTATTCTACTAAAATGTAGCCAGCTGACATCTATGTCGCATCACAAGCATTCTCCACCACCAGGGAAAGCTTCAAATATAACCTAACAAGAGATAGATATATGATAGATAGATAGAGATAGTCACTTGAACCTTCCTACGTCTTGCTGGCTGCTGTACCTGCATCTTGCTGGGCTTCCCTGGCAGCCATGCATATTTAGTGTGAAGGAGCCCTTCATGCACACAAATGCACACACGTAGCGACTTCTATTTGGGAACAGGAGGCCTGATTAGCCAGGATTCCTGCTTGTGTGGAGGAATCCCTGTGTATGTGTAATTGTATGTATGTGCACCTCCTTTACACTGAATATGTGGTGCATAGCCACCATAGTTAGTGGGCCAGATTCCTTTCTCTTGCGTTTGTGTGTTTGATGCCTTCTTTTACTGGTTTTGCAAAAGCCCTACCTTTTTAGCCCTGGAAGCTATTGGGATTTTGCTAAGCACATGAAACCTGAGCCAGAGAGATGGGTGTAATGACTTAGCAGAGTTTTGCTATTTGTTTAGTTTAGAAGCTGCTCCTTTTTGCAAACCCAAGGTGATTTTTTATGCACACCCTTCCCAGTATTCCTCCTTTCTGTCATTAGCTCCTTGTGTAAAATTCCTTCATGACTGTTTTCAGGTAATTGATGAAACCCTTGATGTGAAGGAAATGATTTTCAATCCTGAGCGAGTCGGTGGACTGGTGGATGAGCCGGTATGTATATAGCCACCACCCCAGGCTTGCTGTTAGGGGACTTCATGCCCTGACCTGGGTGTTAAGTAGCACTGTGTATACCTCTTCTAGTTCTGAATATGCCATGAGCGTTGCAAAGAGCAGTGAACCCAGAGTTTGCTGGAAGAAACGTTTTGTTATTGGCCACGTAGGAGACACATAAGCAGAAGAGGTCCCATGTGTGTGTCACATATCTGAGAAGGTGTTTTGCAAAGTGCCCCCCGCCAGCCAGATCACAGTGAGAGGGATCAGGGCGAGACCATGACCAGGCACATCTCATGCTTGCTGTGGCAGTTGGTCAAAGGAAGGTGCCTCCCAAGCTAGTTTAGTCATGTTCATTTCCAGCTCTCAGCCCCTCCATATCACTTCCTTCCCGTGCAGGAAAACGACAACGCGCTCCGTGACGACTTCAGCTTCAGCAGCAGCGCTCTCATTGGTCTCCTGGTGATCGCTGTTGCCATAGCCACAGTCATCGTCATCAGCTTGGTGATGCTGAGGAAGAGGCAGTATGGAACCATCAGCCATGGGATCGTAGAGGTGAGAGGGGCCTCGAGATTTATCGCCTCTGAGAGAGGGGGGGCTGGATCAACCTGCTGGGTGGGGGAATGGGGTGGCAGCAGTTGCTCCCTGCCGATTTGAGCGTTTGGCAGTCAGTGGCCTTATGACTGTTCAAAGCAGTTCGCTGAAGGTATAGCTTTAAAAAGAGAGAGAGAACTTCTATTATCCTCTCAGTTCACACGTGCACAGAACATACAAATCATCAGGTTCAGAGCAGTGACTGGAAATCACTGTCATTTTAGCTATTGGCTTGATCATGTGCAATAAGGCATGTGGGAAAGAGCATTCAGACGGGAGTTGAGGCTTCTTTTCTTAGGGAGATGATGGAAGTTGAATCTCTTGCAACGAAGACCTCAGTTTTAAGAGATTAATACCCTTAAATTCTATCCAGGGAGCAGGCCCCACAAATGCGTTTAGCCCAAGATGCTTTCATGCCTCCTCTTCACTCACTGTTTGTTCTCTTCTTTGAAGGTTGACCCGATGCTCACGCCAGAGGAGCGGCATCTGAATAAGATGCAAAACCATGGATACGAGAATCCAACTTACAAATACTTGGAGCAGATGCAGATTTAAAAGTTGTTGAAACCACCGCAGCCCTGACCAGCAAAGGATCAGGGTAGGAAGGGCCAAAAATGGTCCAGTATTTTGGATCAGCTGTTGACCAACTTTTGCTTGAAGAGGACTTCATATTACATTCAGAACTCCTGGATCATTTAAGACTTAATTACTACTGTAGAGTTGCAAATTCCATTCTTTTAAATGGGTGAGGAAATGATAATATAACAATATATGATATATAAACCTTAAATGGGAAAATGGATCTATTGCAGATATTTGAGATGTAGTTTTTTTTTCTTTTTTTAAGAAACTTAATCTAATGAGAGAAAATCCCAGTGCTGTCGTATTGTCTGATAACAAACTCTCTGTATAAATGAGAAATGTTGTTTTATTTCTGATACACCACTTGTATATTCAAGGTCATGTACCAACCGCATTGTATAAACAAGACATTTGTGGCTCTTTGGTCATTCTGGCTTTTATATATTCATATATATATATATAAAAGCAGTATTCCTTTTTTAAAATAAAGTTTTCACCAAAGTCACCAAAAAAATGAAATATTGGGGTTTAGGGTCTTTGGGAGACAAATAAATAACCAGGGAAGCAAATTCACAATAATGGAAACCTTATATAAATTCTCAGATTCCAGTGACCTGTGCACGTCTTCTTCTTCTGCTGTGTGGCTTGGTTTTCAAAAATCCTAGATCCTATAGAGGTAAGGAGAGGAAATGCTTCTGCCTTAGTGAAATGTTGGGAGCTGGTTTGTGCAGATTGGGATTGCACACTTTGTCCACTTTTCTGAACCTGGTCCTTGTAGAATTGGAAGCCTGCAACATTTGACTTCAAATCCTTTCCCTGCAGCCTAAGCCAGCCTACCTTAGCAGCCACTATTGTAAGAGAGCCCTTCTTTGTTAATGTACCCAGGCCCACTCCTTTCATGGTTAATCATGACCGTTACAGATTAGGAGGCTGCTGTGTCTTCCCAAGGAAGCTGGAGTCAACACTGGGGTGTCTTCCTAATGGGAGACACCTGATACAGTTGCAAATAGCCCAGGCATTTGGGGGAGCCCATGATTTATTGCCACTTTGCTCTCCATTATGGGTGGGGTTAGGGAGGGTAGAGGGGATAATGTCCGAGCGATGGAGAAGGGAAGGGAATTTGTGAAGCGTCACGGACACTGATCCGTTCACCACCATGTCTTTGTAATGCTTGTATAGTTGGTGTTAATGCTCACAGCTTTTTTTAAAATTCTGGAGGTTCTGGTAACCTGTGGTGTATTATTTTATTTTCTATTTTCTGTGACCTTTCTTTTCCCCTCCATCCCTTACCATGTCTCTTCCCACTATGCACAGATTTACTTAACCTGCAAACTCCTTAGTGTGGTCTGTGGGGAATGTAAAAAGTTGGAATCACATCAATAAACACTTTAACTTCCAGATCGGTTCCTGTGTCTATCCATAAAGGCGCCTGGTGGTCTCCCATATTTTTTAGCCGGAGCTCTGGGAAGTTGTAAATATAACCCATAGCTTTAAATTGGGTTTGCCATAAACCTCAAGGACTCTTAAGAGTCTCTTGCTACTGAGTGAGGAGGCTCTTTGCCTTGGCCTCCCCTAGCTTTTCATTAACATTACCTTACAGAGCAATGGCAGTGCCGAAGTGGTTGGGTTTATTGTAATGGCTGTGTTGCCAAGTTGCAGCTGCTCTGTTGTGAATTGATTTGCTCCCAGAAGGCACTGTACTTTGCTAGACCGATCAGAAATACAAAATTTAATGCTTGGTAAGGGATAAAAAAGAGACAAGAGGCCACCAAGACCCATTGGGTCATCCTGGCATTTTTGATTTCGGGTTATTCTTTCCCGTGAGCGGTGGAATGATAAAGAGCAGTTGGAAACACCCAAGATTAAGCATCTTTAACTGCAATTCTGGGGGAATTTGATTAATGCTGTAGACGCCCAAGAGGCAAATTTGAACTGAATGCCAAAGCTGCGTGCGCGACTAAAGTGTATTATTATCCAGGGGATTAGGATAGATTAAACATACCTGAAAGCACTGTGTTCAAATGTGGATCCAAAGAATGTAACCACAAGCTTACCCGAAACCATAACAAGACTAAAATGTCCCCAAAGAAACTTCTCAGTTATCCAATCAGACGGATGTTGTACCTCTGGAAGTCCTGTGAAATTAATAGTGAAGCCACTGTATTTTTCATAGAATCATAGAATCATAGAATCATAGAATCATAGAGTTGGAAGAGACCACAAGGGCCATCGAGTCCAACCCCCTGCCAAGCAGGAAACACCATCAGAGCACTCCTGACATATGGTTGTCAAGCCTCTGCTTAAAGACCTCCAAAGAAGGAGACTCCACCACACTCCTTGGCAGCAAATTCCACTGTCAAACAGCTCTTACTGTCAGGAAGTTCTTCCTAATGTTTAGGTGGAATCTTCTTTCTTGTAGTTTGGATCCATTGCTCCGTGTCCGCTTCTCTGGAGCAGCAGAAAACAACCTTTCTCCCTCCTCTGTGTGACATCCTTTTATATATTTGAACATGGCTATCATATCACCCCTTAACCTCCTCTTCTCCAGGCTAAACATGCCCAGCTCTCTTAGCCGTTCCTCATAAGGCATCATTTCCAGGCCTTTGACCATTTTGGTTGCCCTCCTCTGGACACGTTCCAGTTTGTCAATTTCACTCTATAAGACGCACCAGACCACAAGACGCACCTAGTTTTTGGAGGAGGAAAACAAGAAAAAAAATATTCTGAATCCCAGAAGCCAGAACAGCAAGAGGGATCGCTGCGCAGCCTGCATTCGCTCCATAAGATGCACACACATTTCCCCTTACTTTTTAGGAGGGAAAAAGTGAGTCTTATAGAGCAAAAAATACAGTATTTGTCTGTGGATTTCTATGTGGTTCTGCCAAAGTTGTTATGGAGATTCTATGCTTGCACTTACACACAGAGGCCTGGTTTGCAAGCTGAACTGCGGCTAGGTGTGGCCAAGCAAGTGTGCAAGTGCTTGGATGAAACATTGTGGACCATATGCCACTTCTCCCTCTGCTACTTCACCACCAGGAGTGAAGCCATACTTGGACTAACCATTGTGCTTGAACATGTGCTTGTGGTTTCTCTCATTCCAGCCCACATTTTCACTTGGGGTGGCAGCAGGACCTGGGAAGGAGTGATGCAGCTCCCGTTTTTGCTCCTTGCCCTCGCTTGTTCAGCGTGCTGAGAAGTGTCGGGAGACCCCCCTATCCCCCGCCCCACCCGAGCTACAGTTCCGAGAATTCCCTGGGGAAAGGGCTTATTTTTAAAACTGTTAACGGAGAAATCTGAAGGCTCCCTTGGACAAAAAACAAGGACAC
The DNA here is from genome assembly GCF_964106645.2 of Podarcis pityusensis. Taxonomy (NCBI): domain Eukaryota; kingdom Metazoa; phylum Chordata; class Lepidosauria; order Squamata; family Lacertidae; genus Podarcis; species Podarcis pityusensis. Next base: position 17,786,551 of record NC_138040.1, on the reverse strand, counting down.
CAGCCAGGAATACCAGAGCAAAACAGCAGCCAGTAGGGTTGGTCTTTATTGAAGACTGTCACGACAGGACTCCCACCTCGCCACAAGGTGAAACAAGATGGAAGCCCCATACAAAAGAGAACCCAAACTTTTATTAGCTGCTAATCCCCATGTTACACCCCCCTAAACTACATCACTAATACATCATCGTTACATCATCAGAGGGGAGGTCTGGTGCTGAGCATCCTGGACCCTGCCCCAGTGCTCCCCTAACCCTCCACCAAACATCTATCAAGTGAAACAAAAGAGGCATTTACATTTCCGTTTCCCAGCCAAGTTAATCACACCCTTTTGTCTTTATCCGAGTTTGCTATTTCTGGAATGGCTACCTGTCTGGCACTCAGGTATCAGGGTGCCAGGGATTATCACTCAGGCAGAGGGGCTGCTGAGTAGCTGAGCTCACATGTCTCTAGGAATTTCTGAAGTTTCCCCAGTGAGCCAGTACGTAGATAAATTTATCAGTGAATTGTTACATTTGGTATTGTGCAGCAAAGACCCTTTGAATAGATAGGAAGAAACTGATGAAGTGTTTTATGGGGACAAATCACAAAAGTCACAAAAGTGATTGTGCTGATTTTGGTAGTGGGCTGCATGTGCATGATATCTGCTGGAGGGGCAACCCCACCCCCAATACATAAATTCCTGCAACGAAACCACTCTGAAAATTATAGCTCCACATCCTTAAACTTCCAGTATCCTTTGGGGGAAGCCACAACAGTTTAAAATGTCATGATACTGCTTTAAATGGATAGTGCCGATGTGGCCTAGAATATACTTGGTTATGTTGATGTTCTAGGGAGCTGTATATATCACACTGTTGTTATGTTTCCAATACATGTGTGGAAGGTGAATGAGGTATCAATGTTCAATAGACATCATATAGATTGCTCCCTTGAAAAGTCTCTGCAGAAAACCACCCTTTATTGGCAATACACATATGTACACATATGCATATAGATGAATTAAACTGCATGCAGAAATTTCAATACAGTGCCAAATGTACCAGTCAGAACCACAATCTGGCCAACTCGCATTACAGATGTGGCTGCAGCTCTAATGGACTCCAGAGTGGTTTTTATAATGATCATGCCTAAAGGGTTTTGCCACTCATTTAACTGGGCAGCTTGACATCCAACCCATTGCTTACAACTAAATCTAATTACAAATTGCATGTCCCACGCAGTGTAAACACAAAGTCCTCAAAAGGTCATCAGATTTGATGTATTATTTTTTTTAAAAAGCCACAAAGTTCATTAGCAGGACATTTTCCAGTGCACACTTTGGCCCTCGGATATAATTTTTTGGGAACTTGCTGAGGTGAGTGTGCTTGCAGCTGAAGGCTTTGGACACTTATATAAGAGGGTACAGCTTCTCCCCTTTTGCCGTTGACTACTATGCTTGTTTTTAATATAAAGAGCACCCTTTATGTCAGATGGGAACTAGAAACTTCACAGTTTTTTTTTAAATCTTGAAGAATAGGGGAAAATGCGACCCTTCATTTTTCATTTTTCATCTGAGATGTTCTCTGGTAGGAGGACAGGATCCGGGGTTCGGTTTTTCCTCCATAGACAACATGCCAAGTCCAGCTCCACATCCAGTTCCACTTCGACGTTTCCATAGTTTACTCCACATCCATTACTGCAGCTGCAGAAATGCAAACCCCCAAATATATTGATGTAAGCAACGGGGAGAAACAAAACCCAGTTCAGCAAGTGCTAAGGAATTGACAGCAGCATAATTGTTGACCTCACGCCCTGTTCCCATGGAGGTTGCAAAGCAATGGTCAAGCCACACAGGCTGGCACACTGTGCAATCATGACGCCAGCTGTTGAGCATTGCTTGACGTCTGTCTGCTGTTACTCCACGGGGTTCCTTTGTCTGCATTTCTCTGCCTACCACCTGATCCATTTTTTATTGTTCTTGGTAGTTATTCCGTTAAGTTTTTACAACAGCTTTTTTAAAAATATTGAACTGTTTTATATTGACGTGAGTTTCTCAGAGAGTGTGAAGAAGGGTGGATAAGAAGGAAGGATTTTAAAAATACAGTTTTGGCAGGCGGGGGGCATATTTTTGAGCCACACACTGTGTCAAAGAATGGATGTTACTCCTTTTCAAACTGCTACAGGAACAATGTGCCACATAGTTGTCAGTGTGGAGCAATGCACTGGCTTGATGTGCATGACGCATCAGTATTGGTATGAGATCAGTTATGCAGGTGATGCTGTGGTCTAAACCACCGAGCCTCTTGAGCTTGCCGATTGGAAGTTCGGCAACTTGAATCCCCGCGATGGGGTGAGCTCCCATTGCTCTGTCCCAGCTTCTGCCAACCTAGCAGTTTGAAAGCACACCAGTGCAAGTAGATAAATAAGTACCACTGCGGCGGGAAGGTAAACAATGTTTCCATGCGCTCTGGTTTCCGTCATAGTGTCCCATTGCGCCAGAAGCAATTTAGTCATGCTGGCCATATGAACCGGAAAGCTGTCTGTGGACAAACTCCGGCTCCTTTGGCCTGAAAGCGAGGCAAGTGCCACAACCCCATAGTCACCTTTGACTGGACTTAACCGTCTAGGGTCCTTTACCTTTTTTACCTTACTATTGGCTATCACAGGCCTGAAGTGGGGAGGGAGTATGTTTCAGGAGTGACAAAAGGAAAGAAGTTACTTGTTTCTCTCCCCTTCCCACAACTTTTTACACTGCTATTTGAGGCTAGAGGATATGTGCCCTCTAGATGTTGTTGGGGACTCCCAACTCCTGCCAGCCCCTGCCAGCGTGACTAATGGTCAGGGATGATGGGCCACTAATATATTCCAGCAACACCTGGAGAGCCCACAGATTGCTCATCCCTATCCTAAGTAGAAAAGATTGAACACGGCCAAGACATAAGTAATGTCCATCCTTGGACTACCACTAGTCAACCATGGCTACCTGTTCCCACATGAAGCATTCCACTGGATCATTTTGGGTTCACCCACTGCCTATCTAATGAGCAACACTCACCGCTGACTGATGAAACCATTGGCTGCCATCACAAGAAGGCCAACGGCATAGTGCCAAAAGAAGCACACGGTCAGGAAGTTCTTGTTTCCATGCTCCTCTTGTTTCCAGCCTGGACCTCCCCATGGTGGATACAGAACAAAGCCAATCTGAGGGTTGCAAAGAGAGATGTCGTATCATCTAGAGCTGTAGATCCAGGAGTATAATATAGGAGTTGCCAGGATAGCACCCACTGGCGTACAGGTGCCCAACAGAGGCCTTCCCTGGTACCCCCAGAATCCCCTCTTCTTCCCCATCTCTGCTGAAATTCAAATGAAGCGTTTTGTTGCAGCCAGTTAAATTGGGTGTTGTGTGTGGTGCCCAAGAATGTTTCTCCGGTTTGCGAATGAACCCTTAAACTCAGAAAGGTACTTTGGTTCACAGAAGTGGTGCTGTTAGCTAATCTTAGGTTGCATTCACACCAAACCTCTAAAGCTCTGTGATGATACTACATTAAACAGTCAAGACTTCCCCTCCATTTTTTTTAAAGATACAGTTTAAGAGTGTTGGGAGTTGTTATAAGTCCTTTATTCCTTTCTCAGAGCCACATTTCCCAGAGTGGTTTAACAGTCAATCCCTCTCCACAGCAAACTCTGGGAAATGTAGTATTGGGACAGAAATAGGAGACAACTCCCAGCACTCTTAACACAGCTTCTAGAATGCTTTGGGGAAGAATTCATGACTCTTAATTTAAAGTTCTCCCATAGGGCTTTAAAAGGATGGGGTAAATGGTCTCCTCCCTGCTCTTTTTAGATGGCATTGTAAACCACTTCACTGACTTCAAAATGTGATAAGCCTGCCTTGCCGCAACTGAGGCACCTCCTGGTCATTTTGCTGAGTGGGTCCCTGGACTTCTGCCCTAAGGTCCTGCCCTGATGGTGCCACTGGCTCACAGCCACCTTTTATTATTCCAGTGCATTTCTCACAGCAACACTTTTCTCTTGGCACACACTTGCACTCCAGCACATGTTGGGGGGGGGGTATTGATTTAAACATTTCACAGACCTGGACATTAAATCTGAAGCACAGGCATCTCCTGCCACTCCCCCCGCTACTAACCTGCCAGAACCAGGATCCTTGGAGGATGAAGAGGCTGGCCCTGAAGAGCTCCAGGAGGGTGTGATCTCGTTGGAAGACCTCCAGCGAGGCACAGAGGGCAGCTCCAAACACAGTGATGCTCATGAGATGATAGAGATGTTCCGTCAACGCGGCGTCCTTGTAGTCATGGAAATGGAACAGGAAGCCTGCCAGAATCCAAACCACAGGGGACGATTACTCAAGAGCATTAGCAAAATTGGACCTTCAAGGATTCTTAAATCAATACGTGTTGGGAAGCCTGCCTGCATGTTAAGTAGGTGTTTCCCTCTGCTTTCTATGTGTGGGCAGTCAGAGGCCATTTCAAGCTTTGGCCCATTTTGTCCCTGGCTGGCAGTGGAATATATTTTGATCATGCCTCCCAAGCTCCTCATTCCATATATTCTGAGGTTGCTGCACTCTAAACGGATGTGGCGTTTTTACTCAATGAGCATTGCTCATTGCACTGCAGCTCTTTGGGCTTTGAGATGATCTTGGCTGCAGAATGTGGGCATTTGTGAATCATGGTGTCTCTAGCACCAAACAGCTGTAGTAGGGCAGTCACTTTACTTGTTGATGTGTGCTTTGCATAATTCTCAAAGCGATTCGGGGCTTATTAGTTTAGAGAAAAGGAAGAGGAAACATGATGGAAAATTTGTAAAATTATTCATGGCATGGAGAAAGGTGGACAGAGAAACCTTTTTCTCCCTCCTAACAGTACGACTAAGAGGGATGCAGGTGGCGCTGTGGGTTAAACCACAGAGCCTAGGACTTGCCGATTAGAAGGTTGGCGGTTCGAATCCCCGCGATGGGGTGAGCTCCTGTTGCTCGATCCCTGCTCCTGCCAACCTAGCAGTTCGAAAGCACGTCAAAGTGCAAGTAGATAAACAGGTACCGCTCCAGTGGGAAGGTAAACAGCGGCTTAGTCATGCTGGCCACATGACTCAGAAGCTGTACACCGGCTCCCTCGGCCAATAAAGCGAGATGAGTGCCGCAACCCCAGAGTCAGCCACAACTGGACCTAATGGTCAGGGGTCCCTTTACCTTTAACAGTACGACTAGGGCATGTCTAGCGAAGCTGAATGCTGTAAGATTCGGGGCAGATAAAGCAATCTCTTCACACAGAGCATAGTTAAAGCATGCAACTCATTTCCTTGGTAGGCAGTGATGTCCACCAACTTGGCTTTCAATTAGGATTGCACAAGTTAATGGAGGCGAGGACTATCAGTGGCTCTTTTTCATGGCGGCTGTGCTTGGTCTACACGGTCAGAAGCAGTTGCTGGAAATCACAATAAGGGAGAGGGTTCTGGTGCTTCAGAGAAGTGTGAAAGACAAATAATAGCTGTATTGTGGTTCACGTACGGATTCAGGAAGTACGAAAGAGGTAGGTTCACATCACATTGCGAGCTGAACAGATTTCGTCCCTTAAAAGCAGGATTGTTACTTGCCACCCTGCTAACATTTTCATTCGATAGCAGCTGATTAAGGTGGAGTTCATCTGCAACACAGGAGGCTTTTTGTTTCAACAGCCTTTGGAAAAAAGCAGTCACTGAAGGTGGGACCTTATGCAGTGAGGGATCACCAGCTTTGCACGCAGAAGAGACCTTGTCTGGTTCTTTTACCCTTAAATTATAAAAGGATGCAGAGCAGCTGGGCTGATTGCGGGGGAAGTGGGGAGAAATACCCCCTGAAAAGTGTTGGAAAGGTGCTGCTAAGAGCAGACAGGACTGATCTAGATAAACACAACAGTGTGACTCAGTATAAGGCAGCTTTGTGTGTCTGGTTATTGCTAAATTAATACATCAGGGTACATTCAAAATATTTTTTTTAAAGCTGGGGTAGGAAACTATAATGGAAAATAAACTAGCCTCTTCCATAAACCGTAATTGCCCCCTAGTGGCCATTTTATGTAAATAAACTACTCGCCAATTCTCCAGTTGCCTATTTGCTGCGATTAGGTGATCTGCATGTATATTCAAGATCACATAATACAGTCTTGCTAAGCCTCAAGTACTTAACGCCCCATGATTCTGTGCTTATAATGGCTAGCGAACATTAGAATTACCGCTCCACACTTGAGCGCATGCTAAAAAGACGGAGGAATAAAGCCTTTCCCCCCCATGTCCCTAATTATGTGTACAAAAGACAGTTACTCGTCAATAAATCACAATGGTCATAGCCCACAGGCTTTTGTGCTCTGGTGCTCAGGGTGGGAGTGCCATTTCTTACGTAGTCCAAATGGCATCAACCTCCTGCAGGAGAAGAGGTATCAGCAGGAGTTGGGGAAACTGTGGTTTGCAGAAGCACAGCTCATAGCAACCATGAGCCGTGCCTTCAGTTTCGTGGGCCCAACTCCATGGAACTCCCTGCCACAAGAAGTTAGGCAGACACTTTACTGAGTTTCAGATGCCTAGTCAGAACTTTTTATTTCAGAAGAGCACTCTGGCTTCCCAAAACTGGTATTTTAAAGCATTATTGCCTTTGACCACCGAGGCAGAGCACAGCCATCCTGGCTAATAGCCATTCATAGCCTTCCCCTCCCTGAATTTTAAATCCATCTAGGTTGTTAGCCATCACTGCCTCCTAGCTAGCAGAATGTCTTGTGTTCACCCTGCCCCAAGGCTCCAGAGCTTGAAGAACAATCCCTGAACAGGGTCTTTAGTTGGGGGCAGCTGCCATTTCCCATCACGACCCTTTTGACTTGTCCATCTTAATGCTTCGGACCGTTAGCCTCTGTTCATTGCTCACCTTCTGCAAACAAAGCCAGAGCCAACAGGAGGCGATCCAGCCCCACTGGCAACTTGAGCGACGTATGGACGAGGACACCCGCCACTCCAGAAAAGCCATAGAAGAGGTACATGGTCATGAGCTGCCAGCTCATCAGCTGGACCCAGTCTTGGGTCTCGCTGTCGTAGAGAGAAAGGTGAGGTCCACCCGGGACCAGCTGCTCAGCCAGTATTCCTGTAAGGCAGGACACAAGTCATTTTGCTTCCTTAGCAGAGTGAAGGACTGGGCAAAATTTGAAGGCAGGTGTACATGATAGGGTGGAAAGGAAGAACACACAGCAGAAAGAGCTCAGTAAGTATTAAGGAAGCCTCCTGACCTTAAACTCTTACTGGCTTAGCAAGTAATAATGTGTCTCATTGGGGTTCTTTACAAGTTACTACAGACACCCCCAAACTCGGCCCTCCAGATGTTTTGGGACTACAACTCCCATCACCCCTAGCTAACAGGACCAGTGGTCAGGGATGATGGGTAGTCCCAAAACATCTGGAGGGCCGAATTTGGGGATGCCTGAGTTATGCACAGGCTAAGGATGAGCCGTATGTTTGCTGATTTTCACACTAAAACCTGCTATTTCAATAGCATGACTTATTTTTTTTACATACACAAAAACTCAGCAGTTCTGTTTTTCCAACTGTTTGATATGAGGCAGTTATTCAACTGAGCGGACTTTCTAAGACCTAGAAGACTAGCCACAATGTCTATGCTCTGTCTCCGCCATGGGAGGCAATCTGTCTCTGAATATCCACTGCTGAGAATTGCAGGTGGGGAGGGTGCTGTTGTGCTCATGTCTTGCTTTCAGGATTCCTACAGGCATCTGGTTGGCCGCTGTGACCACAGGATGCTGAACTAGATGGGCCTTTGGCAACTCCAGCTCAGGCTGATTTGAGATTTGTGGCCCTGCCTAGAGAAAGCTGACCAAATGACACATGCTTCTTTTACATCCAGGCTACTGTATGGGGCTGCCCTTAGAGATGGTTTGGAAACGGCAGCTGGTACAGAATGTGCCCGGCAGGACACTTGTGGCTAGTCTGCAAAAATGGGCAGAAGATCCCACTACACTCACTCTGGTGCCAGTTATATTGGCTGCCATTTCAGTTCTGGGCTCCATTAAAAGTGCTGGTCTTTCCCCCTGGTGCCCTAAACGGTGTGGGACCAGGTTGTCCAAAAAGTCGCCAGCATTAAGATCAGCCTCTAAGGCTCTGCTCTCTGGCTTGCAGTCAGAAAGCTGGCACAGAAGGTAGCGGCCAGGTTGCTTTGGAAGCAAATTGCCACCCGCGTATAGCACCGTCTTTGCAGTATTTGCACTGCTTGCCATTCTGCCACGGGCCCAAACCCAAGGTTTTGGTGTCGGCATATAAGGCCCTGTGCAGCTCCGGACCAGCTTCCTTGAGAGACCTTATATACCCATTAGGTTGCTGCATTCTACAGGAGAGTTTCTCCTTCACTGGAGGCTTTGTTTAGAGGTTGGGTGGCCATCTGTCAGAGACTCTTTAGCTGCACTGCAGGGGGTCAGACTAGATGACCCTTGGATCCCTTCCAACTCTACAAAGTCCCTAAAGTATCAGAAGCTTTGCTACCCAGTAACTCAGAGCAGGGCTTTCAGTGTATGTGCACTCTGAAAACAACTGAAGTCATTTTTTGTTGCAACTAGCCTTTCCAGGAAGGTGAAAATGTCTCTGCCCTTAAGGGTTCATTTTGTACTGTTTTCAAACTTATTTCTAGTCGTTTCTATGGTAGGACTGTAAATTTCCCTGAGACACAGTGGCGGAGTGGCGAACAGGCGGGGGCGTGTCTGGTGCGTGTCGCTCCCCCCTGCCCCCCCCGTTCGTCTGTCAGCGCCGAGACATAGATGTAAAAAAGATGCTTCATAATGGTACATCATCTCTCCTGCAGCAGGAAGATGACGTTGGAGTATAGTACCTCCTAGAGCAAAGAAAGCTTTCACTGTTCCTTCGATAATATCCATAGATTGGATCCAATGGCTGTGCGGGTTGCCTGAATCCAGCTTTAGAAGAATGTACTTTATGGGGTATTTGATGGACCACCACAGGCCGAGCATCAGGAAGAAGTTCCCGCGAAGAGCACTGGCAATAAAGCTCGGCATCGTTGCTTGACCCTTCAAAACAAGAAGAGGAAACCCACAGAGAATGTCAGTGACTGCATGTGCTATGTGGTTGTGAAACCATTCTTCTGCCCAATGAAACAGCACAGTCAGTTGAGCATGAGATTCTTAATCTCAGGGCTGTGGGTTCAAGTCCCACGTTGGGTAAAAGATTCCTGCATTGCAGTGGGTTGGACTAGATAACCCTTCCAACTCTTCAGTTCTATGGTTCTGTGTCCTTATTTCTGGACAACAGTGAATGCAGAGACCCGGGGGGGGGGGGGGGGACGAACTACGTCAAGAGTGCTGTGGCTGGCTCACATCTGACTTAGTGACACATTGAGGTCGCAATGCTGACCTCGGCTGCATTCATATGACCGTTTATTCCATTTCCCTAACTGTCAATTCCCATATTATGTTTGAGCTTCCACACACTGCAAAAGCCACTTCTGTAAATATACAGTGGTACAGTTACATACGTTTCAGGTTACATACGCTTCAGGTTACAGACTCCGCTAACCCAGAAATAGTGCTTCAGGTTAAGAACTTTGCTTCAGGATGAGAGCAGAAATTGTGCTCCGGCGGCACGGCAGCAGCAGGAGGCTCCATTAGCTAAAGTGGTGCTTCAGGTTAAGAACAGTTTCAGGTTAAGTACGGACCTCCGGAACAAATCAAGTACTTATCCCGAGGTACCACTGTAGTGGAATATAGCTCGACTTGAGTGCCTTTACCAAAGGTGTCATGGGCTTTGAAGACGCTTGAACTCAGGATGCAAGGGAGAAACGTGCTAAGAGGAAGGCACGCTTAGCAAACTCTCACCATGATCAACTACTGCCCAGAAACCAATGTCCCCACTGTGGAAGGATGTGTGGATCCAGAATCGGCCTCCACAGTCACTTACGGACTCATTGTTAAAACCGTGTTTATGGAAGACAATCTTACTCAGCTACGAGTGATCGCCAAAGAAGAAGATTTGTTTCCAGGGGGAAAAGTCTGCCTGCAAATAACAGAAATGGGCGCTTTATTTGTGATATATTCTGCTATATTTGTGGAAGCGGCTCTTATGTCATGTGACGGTTCAAATATTATGCAGAAATTAACAGGGAAATGTCGGGAGAACGGAAGCTGTCGGTTACCAACACCAGCGCATGAAATTTGGAACTCTGAAGAATGTTACATACTAGATATCCTCCCTTTGGGTTTTCAGGCACTTTTGGGAGACTTTTAAAAATGCCGATAGGCCTATGCTGCTCTTTAAAACCATCTTGATTAGCCAGCATTCTAATGATTATTTTGTCCCATTTTTAATGGTTTTTCACTTTTCATTGTTTACATGCTGTTGTACACCCCTCTTACGTATAATGAGATGATGGAAAAGAAATACGTTCCTGGTTTTCTTTTCGTATTGTCCTTATAATAAACACACACACTTACTTGCACACCACCCCAATCTTTGAGCGGTACAAGTCTCCAGGAGTTCCAGGTGCTTCCCCAACACTCATGTTTCCTTTTGGGAATGAGGCACAGGGGAGACTGTAGTGTCTTTAGCATATATGGTTTATTTACACATATGTACAAGCTTAGTTTACAGTGGAGGGATTCGCAGTATCAACACCCCAAAAGGGTCTCGTTTCTCCCATAGCCACTGCTTTGGATTCAAGCAGAGATCCACCATTTCTCTACCTCTCTGGCTTTTCCGCTTGCTACCTTGCTTCTCAGCCACATAACTCCTAATTCTCAACACTGCCTTCATTCATTCTCACTGTCTGCGAGCTGAGAGATTTGCGTCTCCCACAAAGCCCCTTCCTTTGGTTTCCTTTCACCTCACCAAGAAGCTAGCCTTGCTTGATTAGCTTTTAACACCTGCTGAATCCAAGTCTGGCACCCAGTTTAAATTCCCACATTTACTGGATCCAGGGATTAGAGAGGTCTTGCACCCACAAACTCAAAACAATATAGATGCAGAGGCAAACGTAAGGCACATTTAGTGTTTTTCCAGAGACCATTTGTCTCTGGAAACCTGCAATTTCATACCCTGAATTTCATGCTTTGAGCTTTTATTTCATTTTTGTTTGAACTGCAGTTATTATAAGCATAATTGCAACACCATCTTTCACTCTGCTTCTCTCTGCAATTTAAGCCTAACTGTATATATATCTGCCTGCCTGCCAGGTGGATAACTACTTCCACAGCAAGGTCTGCATGTTTTCCATCTGCTCAGCCCCACTCAAGGGAGTGGGGAGGCTTTAACCCTTTCTGAAAGAACCTTGTTCCTTCCCTGCATAAATTTGCTTGCCTGCCCTGAAATGTCACCTCCTCTGCTTTCATACACCCAAAACACTAAGCCAATTTATACACATGAAAGCTCTCTAACACATAGCATCAACAAAATTTGGCAAAGTATGAAGGCTGTGCTGAAGGAAAATTGCCATGGTTTTGAAGTGCATAGGGAGTCCACAACGCATTTCCCAACAGGAAGAAAATAACCCTGTTGTGCAAGGAGGACGGTAAACTTCCTTTCCAAAGTGGCAATTAATTTGGCAGACCAGTACCAGACCAGGCTGCATGTAGCTTTGGCAGAGCTTTGAAAAACCCATTTAACGTCTTCAGTCTTCATCACCAGTGAGCTGTAGAGTCAAAAGCCCAGCCAATGATAGTCCTAATCAGAGTAGACCTATTCAAGTTGATGAGCATGAATAATTGCAGCTCGTTTGTGGAATGCTCTCCCCAGGGAGACTTGCCCAAGCACCTTCATTGCATATCTTTTGGTGCCAGGAATACATTCTTTTTCAACTAGGTGTTTGGTTGTTAATCTATGACATTTTAAAGTGGGTGGGTCTAACAACAACAAGAACAACAACAAAACAGTGTTTGAGAGAGGGAGAAAAACTTCTCTAGCCATTTTCTCCAAATCACGCATAATATTATAAACTTCTATCATTCCATGCTGCAATGTTCTATTGCAGGTCCCACTAGTTTCTTCCCAGGAGCTCAAGGTGGCATGCAATGGTCTCCCTCCTAGAGAGGGAGATAGACTGGTCTAGTGGGCTTCACGGCTGAGTAGGGTTTGAACAAGGCTGGATTAAGACACACTGAGGTCCCAAGCTTTGCTGAGCTAAAGATCCCCCATAGCAGCACCAAAAAACATTTATTCTAAAGGAATGGACAATGAAAATAGAAATAATAAAGTAATAAAGTAACTATTTCTTCCACATCAGAATAATAATGTCTGATTTAGCCTCTGTAACATTATGTTCCAACTGGACTACTGCAGGACGCTCTGCTTGGGGCAACCCTTGATGGTTGTTTTCTGTTTCCTTTACCGAGTTATACAAAACTTTAAATTTAGTCATTCATTTTGTATTTAGAGGCTCCAAGCTGAAGCTTCCTGAGCTTGTGCATAAAACTGCTGGTGGTTTTGAACCTGGGTCTCCTACAGACAACCCTTTTTTCAGCTGGAACTTGCCGGAATCCAGTTCCGGCACTTCTCAGGTGGGTGCCATTGCCATTAAAGTGGTACCTCCGGTTACAGACGCTTCAGGTTACAGACTCTGCTAACCCAGAAATAGTACCTCGGGTTAAGAACTTTGCTTCAGGATGAGAACAGAAATCACACAGCGGCGGTGCAGTGGCAGAAGGCCCCATTAGCTAAAGTGGTACCTCAGGTTAAGAACAGTTTCAGGTTAAGAACGGACCTCTGGAACGAATTAAGTTCTTAACCCAAGGTACCACTGTATAAGAGAACAAGGGAGGTGTTCATGGTGAGTTCCAGCACTTCTTTTTCTAGGAAAAAAACCCATCACCTCAGTCCTCCCTACGCATTCCCCTACTTTTCTCTACTGGATTCGGTTTCAGAAATACTTGCTCCGTAAGGATGTATATACATAATCAAAAATGTCCCTTTCAGGGGGCACAGTGTGGTACTTACTGGTGTGGCAGGTGCTTCTTTTGCTTAGGCCCCAGCAGATCCTGCCAGATTCAGGCTCTCAAGTGTGAACTGTGGCAAGCAGGTCTGCGTAGGAGTAAATCACAGCAGACAAGGGGAGGAGCAGGGCAGGGAGGAGGCTGCCCTGCTGAGCTCTCCACCCTATACATCATTAAAACCAGTCGGCACACATTTGTAATTGGATATGCCTTCTGGAAGCCAAGTGGTCAACTTCCCAGGAGACTACAGGCACATTCCAGGCACACAGTCACCCTAGCATGTTTGTTGTTGTTTAGATGGCTTCCTCTAACATTTTACACACTATGCAACATGTCATAGTCCTGGAAAACAGGAATGGCTCCAGTAGGGTTCTCACTTGCCCTTCCTCCTGCAATTTCCATCCCTTCTCTGAGCTGCATCAAACTGCTGTTTTCCTTCTCCCAGATGGGAATGTGTCCCCGTGTGTGTTTTTGGGTGATTTTTCAGAATAGTGGAATAACAGGAAGAGCAGCAGCAGCAATAATAATAATAGTCATGCTGTAGTCACCATCCTCTCCTGGTAGTTACCAATAAGAACAGGGATTCCCTCCCTAGCCACCCCACAGTGGTGGTTGTGATGGAGTCCCTCAATCCCAATTAGCAACCCCCGTTGCTGGAAGTTCCTGCCCCCACTTGGCAAATGGCTGCCTGCATTCGCTTCAGTGCCATCAGATGATGCAGATAATAAACCCAGGAGCCCAATTAATTGCTCTGATTCAAACGACTGCCTGGTATCCCAACCACGGGGAAATCTCTGCTTCCGGTTGTAACATTCTTCTGCTTTTTTGGCAGCGATCCTGCATCGCTAATGGCATTTTCCTCCTGCAGAGAAGGATGCGGCAGAGGTAGTTGTGTGAGCGCATGCATTTAATTAAAGTTTTGTCAAGCAGCAGATTGAGGGGTTCTGTTGTTTGTTGGCAATGGCCATTATTAATCTTCACGATAATCCAGAGGGAGGCAGGGGACCTGTGCGTGGGCAGGGCTGGTTCTGAATCATATTATCCCGTCTTGCAAAACATCTTGCTTTGAAGTGGAGGAACCAGTAGGAAGGTAAGAGTTCGGTAGGAAGGTTAGGAGGAGGAGGAAAAACCTGCTAAGTGTCAGGAGCCAGAGTTAACTCTTTATTCAAAGAAACCCAAACAGCTCAGGCCTAGTGATCACAGCAACTCTTCCCAGTAGGTCTTGTCCCAATGAGGCCGTTGTGAGAATTGAAGGTCTCCACCTTCCCACCACTGTTCAAGGTTCCTCCCCTGGTTCCTTCCCTAGCAGCCTAAGGCTGTGTCACCTTGCCTTCCTTTGCTCTGCCCTCTTCATACCTCTCTTGTTCCTGGGAGACTAGGGGGAGGGGAGCTGGTCGCTGCAAGAGGGGGAGACCCCTTGGCTTCTTCAGCAGCCTGACTCATCTCTGCCTCTTGCCCCCCCCTTTTGTCCAGCTTCTGCTTCTTCCCCAAAGAATCCCAGGAACGGGTCATTTCTTTATGGTGCTGGGAATTGTAGCTCTGTGAAAGGGGAAACTAGAGTTCCTAGGACTGCACGGAGGGGATGTCATATGCTTTCAATGTATGGCATGGTACAGCAATCTATGTCTTTACTGAGGCTCTGCTGCCCTCTTTTGGTCCTGTAATTTATTTATTTTTGCACTCAGAGAACCTTTTGAGTCGTGTTCATCACATTAAAATAGCAATGCTTTTCAAAAGCAGAAACTGGAGCATGGGAGAGGCAGAAGGTCGATGTGACAGATCTCTGGGTTTTATGATAATAACAACAAAATTGCACACACATACCAAATTAGTACTAGTAACATGTTGAAAGTATGAACACGGTGCCAACCCTTTCCATTGTGCAGAGCAGAGCAGCTGCCTCTGGTGGCAGATGCTGGTATGTGTGTGTGTGTGAGCGTGCATGAGTGTGCTGTGGCAGCTATAACACACCCGGTCTCTTTCTTCTGAACCCCCTGAGCACTCTCTTCTTTTGAGGGGTGGGACTATGTATGCCACATAGCCACCCCTGGACTACCTGAGCTGGCCTGCTGCCCACAGCAAAGACAGCAAAGGATCTTGCCCCATTCTCAGCGTTGAAGTTACTTACCGAGTTAGTGAAATATGCCACCTATAAAGATGTTTAATTTGGACGTGCAGGAAAAAGTATAGGTTGAGGGGGTGCAAAACCTATCATGAAGGCTAGAGATGGGCAATAGTTTTTAACAGGCTTAAGAGATGATTCCAAGAAGTGCACATGTGTGCAACACTCTCATCTCACTGCCTATCACCCCTAGTTAAATGAGTTTGCTAAATTTTTGAAACAGTATCCAAAATCTTTAAGCAGTGGTGAAGGTGAGAAGAGTGTATGCTGGGATGGGAGATCTGTGACCCTCCAGATGGCTTAAGTTGAAAATATATTTCCAAGAGGGTGACTTCAATATCTGCACAGAGCCTGCTCTTGGTCTCCATAAGTCTCTCTTGGGCGATCATCAGGCCAACGCACCAGGCAGGGCACACTCTTGATTTGATCTTTGCCCCACTGTAACTAAGTCAAGTTTTACAGCCTGTGCTTTCTGACTGATGTATGGAGAGGCACATGAACCTGACCTTTGAAGAGCTTGTAAGTAAACCAATTTTTAACTTACCAAACATGTGGCCTTTGGGGGAAAGAGGGGAACTTTGGAAGGAACTTGATAGAGCAATTTTAAAGGTCTAACGGTCTGAATTTCCATGCTTTACTTTGCTGCATGTTTTGTGATTTTAAATCTCTGCTGGGGTTCTCTCACCCAAGAATACTTGCCACAAACCTAGATCTTAGCATCCAGGAATTCTCATTTTATACTTTTTTCCATGCCGCCAACACCTTATGCTATATTATTCTGTTTAAAGATTGTTTCACTGCTTTTTAGTCTGTATTCAAGCCTGATAAAGAGCACTGAAATTCTTTCCACTAGTGTTGCTGTTGCTACTGACTCCAGAAGAACTCTTGCGTTTGGCAAAACATTTATGTATTTATTGTAAGCCACAGCGATTAATTAGCAGGTGCTAGAATTGCAATGAGTTACAAACTGAAATTGAGACTGAAGGTACATTCTTTCACCTTTGGTGGACATGCCCAAGGATTAAGACATTCTGGGATATAATCTATAACGAAATGAAAAAGATACTTAAACTTACTTTCCTGAAGAAACCAGAGGCCTTTCTCCTGGGCATGGTCGGCCAATTGGTGCCAAAGAAGGATAGAACTTTTTTAATGTATGCAACAACAGCAGCAAGAATACTCATCGCGAAGTATTGGAAGACACAAGATTTACCCACCCAGGAAGAATGGCAGATGAAGTTGATGGACTACATGGAATTGGCGGAAATGACTGGCAGAATCCGAGACCAGGGAGAAGAGTCAGTGGAAGAAGACTGGAAAAAGTTTAAAGACTATTTACAGAAATATTGTAAAATTAATGAATGTTAGAAAAATGTTGGAATGAAGTTATATGGCTTTAGTAGAAATGTTATAAGGAATTAAGTATAAATAGATTAATAGAGTATTAAAGGAAAAAATAAGGTTAGAATGTGTTAAGATAACTATAGGATAGAAAACAAAGGAAGATGGAAAGGAATTGCTGAAACAATTAACAGAAGTGGAATACGAAAAGGGAGGTGTGAGGAGGTCGTTGAAATAAGTGAATGAAAGATAAAATATTGAAACTGTTTGATGTGTTTTAAACTGTTTTTGTTTTGTTTTGTTAGTTTAATGTGTTAGTGTTATGTATTGTTTTTGTATTGTATTGTATTTTTTTTTGGTAGTGTTTAAATTGTTGGAAAAGTAATAAATATTATTTTTTTTAAAAAAGAGTTACAAACTGAAAATCAAAGGCATCTCATTGACGAAATGGATGATGAGAATCTGGGATCTGCTGCTTGTGTGGAAACTTTGCAAATACTATTGCAATCACTGAAGTTAGATTGGGAAACAAAAGCTTTGTTGAGTAATGGAGCATTTCTGTTATGCTTTAGAGCAGTACAGTGTCGGGTGAGGTTCTGTCTTGTGATTTACTGGGAACACTGTGAAACAGAACACACGAAACAGGGTTGTGATGAGATAGAGAGGGCAGGATATGAACCTAGAAAGTTATCATGACACATTTGAAAGGGCAGAAAACAATGATATAGTTCTAGTATTTATTTATTTATGTACGGACTCTTCACCATAAGAGCAACATCATAACCATACAGATACCAAAAACATAAAACGATTCTTTTGCTGCCACTCACAATATAAGCAACAGCACCAAACCCTCGTGCTCATTTTCCCTTAGAAATTTGCGAATATGCATTTGCTGGTATTGAGATTAACACTAGAGGGGGCTTTGAATTCACAAATGCCTTCAGAAACCCCCAGAGGAGCTGAAAGGAGCTACTCCAGTCCATTTTTGAATGTGGCAAGGGAAGAGATCAAGGGCTTCCTTCTGGAAAGCAACCAGGGGTGGGGTGTGGGGGACCAAAGTTACCTAATTAGCACTCTTCGAAGCAATAGATGAAGCAAAACACGATTATCTTCTGAAATTTGCAGTTACCTTTGAATGTTACGATGCAGTTCTCCAACTAATCAATGTGCACAGAAATGCACACATTGCTGTTGGAGTGTATCGGTCCTCTACCCGTGCTCAGCCTGTATATTTGGAAATAAAATGCAACAGTCTCCCATGGCTTCTTTCCAAAGAAAATGAATCCTGGTCAAATGCTGTGCTTCGGGAAAGTCTCAACGCTAGGGAAATACGGAAGAATGTAACTTCCGTCTTTTGAACTGGGATAGCTCACTTGATAGAGCATGAGACTCTTAATCTCAGGGTTGTGGGTTCGAGCCCCACATTGGGCAAAAGATTCCCAATGGCCCTTCTGGTCCCCTCCAACTTTACAATTCCATGGTTTTGATTGCCCTTGGTTGTTGTGTTCAAGTCTTGATTTCAGGCTTCCTATATAGGTTATCGTAGTGATGTATGGAAGTGAGAGCTGGACCATAAAGAAGGCTGATCGCCGAAGAATTGATGCTTTTGAATTCTGGTGCTGGAGGAGACTCTTGAGAGTCCCATGGACTGCAAGAAGATCAAACCTCTCCATTCTTAAGGAAATCAGCCCTGAGTGCTCAAGGGAAGGACAGATCCTGAAGCTGAGGCTCCAATACTTTGGCCACCTCATGAGAAGAGAAGACTCCCTGGAAAAACCTGATGTTGGGAAAGATTGAGGGCACAAGGAGAAGGGGACAACAGAAGACAAGATGGTTGGACAGTGTTCTCGAAGCTACCAGCATGAGTTTGACCAAACTGTGGGAGGCAGTGGAAGACAGGAGTGCCTGGCGTGCTCTGGTCCATGGAGTCATGAAGAGTCGGACACGACTAAACGACTAAACAACAGCAACATATAGGTTATCTATCTATCGATCATCTATCTATATCTATCTATCTATTCCTCTATCTATCATCTATCTATCTATCATCTATTCATCTATCTATCATCTATCTATCTATCTATCATCTATCTATCTATCTATCATCTATCATCTATCTATCTATCTATCTATCTATCTATCTATCTATCTATCTATCTAACTATCTTATATCTATTTTTCTATCAATCTAATCCATGGGGAAACTGCGCTTGACAGCTGCTTGTCTACAACTCCCATCATCCCTGACTATCTATCTGTCTAATCCATGGGGGAGCGGGTGGCACTTTGGGACTGCAGCTGTGAGGTTTCGGCAATGCACTGGCAGATTCAATCTAGTGCTCCCTCTGCCCCATCCCTGCCCATTCTCTTCCCTGGTACTTGGTGGCAATGCTGCTGAGCCAAGGGGACAGCTCCTTCCCTGCTGGCTGCCCTTGGATGGGAGCTGGATCCAGCAACGAGGGCCACAGGTTCCCCCAATTCCTGATCTGGGTTGGCATGGTTTAGGCAGCATCAGGTCTGCCAATCAGTGTGGTCCAGTGGGCTTGAATAGGGTAAATCAATCTCATAGGTAAATTTTGTAATGAAAACTTTGGCAGCAATGGAGCCAAGAGTTTGAGTGCTGTGTCCACAAGTGGGAGCATTTTTGTTTCTAGATTTTTAAAATTGTGTCTAAAAGTAGTTAACCTGAAAAAGCAGAAGAGGCATCTATCAGGAAGAGATGGCCTTTGCAGTAGCCAGCCCCTGATTATCGAGCCAGGTTCAAGGTCCTTGTATTAATATTAAAAGCCCTGGGCAACTGAGGTCAGGGACTGCCCAAACCCTTCTATTCCAGCTTGATCACTGAGATCATTTGCTGGGATGCTGTCAGTCATTCCCCAAGTTGGCGAGGCTCATTTGACAAAAAACAACAACAACAAAAAAACAACCCCCAAGCCTTTATGGTCACCAGCCCAGTCCTGTGGAACTCTCTGCCACTTGAGATTCAGCAGGTGCCTTCGAGGCAAACTTTTAAATGCCTGCCGAAAAACTTCTATTCCACCAGGCCTATGCAGGCAATTAAGAATACGCCCTTCCACCATGGTTAACTG
Organism: Podarcis pityusensis; assembly: GCF_964106645.2. Taxonomy (NCBI): domain Eukaryota; kingdom Metazoa; phylum Chordata; class Lepidosauria; order Squamata; family Lacertidae; genus Podarcis; species Podarcis pityusensis. Next base: position 17,767,038 of record NC_138040.1, on the reverse strand, counting down.
ATATCTGTTTTTTTATATATATACTTTGCATGGCTTTTTATTGTATGGTTCTCATGGCTGTAAATAGCTGTAAACTGTGAGACACAGCAGTATACAGATATTTATTAATAATAATAAATAAAACAATGAATACATAGTTTCTGCTTGATTCAAGTAGGTCTTCCGTGGTCAAAATAAATTAAAACAATTCTTTAAAAAGATAGTTTAAAAGGCTCTTCTTAAAAAGATAAAAACTCCCTTAAAAAATCAAGACTTCAAAAAAGTTATATAATCTAAGAAAGTCTTTAAAAGAATCCCCCCAGAAGAATTGCAAAATAAAAAAGTAGCCCCTTAGAGACCAACTGAGTAGTTTTAGGTATAAGCGTTCGTGTGCGTGCACACTTCTTCACATAGTTCTTCAGATAGTTTCTTCTTGCCAGCCGTGTCAACGCTCCACTGCATTTGCTTGCACCAGATGGAAGTTCAACTTCCCAAGCAAGTCGGTAAACAAGTGTTGGAAATAATTGCACAGTTGTCACCCCCGTCACTGAGCAGAGCTCTATTTTAAAACGCCAGTTTAGCCCCAAGGTTCGGGAGGGAGGGCAGGGCAGTTTCTGGCAAGGCCCAGCTGTCTGAGTGCAGCACAAACTGGGCTCTTCAAAGCACCAGGCCGGGTGTCTCAGCGCCAGACTGTCCTGGCTGGGAGAGCAGGGAGGCTGAGAAGAGCAGGCAGGCCTTGCTAATGGTGTTTTGACGTATCACTTCAAGCACAATCTGTGCCGCTCGGAAACAGCTGCTCAGAACCCGATGCTGGATGATGGAAGAGAGGAGGGTGAGACGGAGGTTGGAGGTGGAAATTAATGGGAGGTCTAACCTTTTTTCGTGTGTGTGTGATACAAAATTATGCAAAATACAGCATTACAAACCCTTCAACTACTCGTGTTTTCCAGGTAGACAGTCCTGGATCTGCAGAAGCCATCCCAATTTCTGATTTGATTCTGGGATGGTCTTCATTCCTTAGGACGTTTCTATTTTTGCTAGAGGATATGGAATAAAAAGGTAAAGGGACACCTGACTGTTAGGTCCAGTCATGGACAACTCTGGGGTTGCGGCGCTCGTCTTGCTTTATTGGCCAAGGGAGCCGGCTTACAGCTTCCGGGTCATGTGGCCAGCATGACTAAGCTGCTTCTGGCGAACCAGAGTAGCGCACGGAAACGCCGTTTACCTTCCCGCCGGAGTGGTACCTATTTATCTACTTGCACTTTGAAGTGTTTCAAACTGCTAGGTTGGCAGGAGCAGGGAGCAACGGGAGCTCACCCCGTTGCGGGGATTCGAATTGCAATTGGCAAGCCCTAGGCTCTGTGGTTTAGAAATGTGGGAGGCAGGACTGTGGTTAGCAGATGCGGCACTGGGATGCAAATAAGCAGCCTCGGCAGGTGAGTTCACGAGCATAGAAGCAGCACTGAGGATGGGGACACGTCAAGATTTCCCTTCTTGGCATTTTCCCAGTCAGCATTGCCCCCCAGCAACCCCCCTGCCACGTTTTCACCCACAGGGAACAATGTTTACTGTTCAAAGCAATGGGTCGGTTGTGATTGGGTGCAGCAGGCTAAACTAATGAGAGATAAGAGACGGCAGGTCATTCTTTGAATGTCTATGCCTATGGTGAGTCCTTGGATGTATGGTACGGATGGGGCACACATAGTCACCTTAAACTTATAAGTAAGGCTCTTTTGCTCCACACTACTACTGCAAAAAGGGACGCGGGTGTCGCTGTGGGTAAAAGCTCAGCGCCTAGGACTTGCCGATCGCATGGTCGGCGGTTCGAATCCCCGCGGCGGGGTGAGCTCCCATCTTCAGTCCCAGCTCCTGCCCACCTAGCAGTTCGAAAGCACCCTTAAGTGCAAGTAGATAAATAGGTACCGCTTTATAGCGGGAAGGTAAACGGCGTTCTGTGTGCTGCTCTGGTGCCGGTTCGCCAGAGCAGCTTCGTCACGCTGGCCACGTGACCTGGAAGTGTCTGCGGACAGTGCTGGCTCCCGGCCTCTAGAGTGAGATGAGCGCACAACCCTAGAGTCTGTCAAGACTGGCCCGTATGGGCAGGGGTACCTTTACCTTTACCTTTTTACTACTGCAAGAGCAGGGGGGGCACAGTGTTAAAAGAGGTACTCAGATCAGGACCAGCACTTCCATAAGTCCTCCTAGGCTGCAGTCCTAAGCTACATTCACATAATACCTTTAAAGCACTATGACACATACCTCTCAACTGTCCCGTTTTAAGTGGGACATCCCGGAATTACAGAAGCCATCCTGAATCCCAGGATGTCCTGTGTTGGTTCCTGGCCCCAAAATACATGTGTCTCAATTTTCCTGTGCAGCATGTTAGAGAGTAGTATGATACCACTTTAAACAGTCATGGTCCCCCTCCAAAGCATCCTGGGAAATGTAGTTCATGCAGAGACCCCTATTCTCCTCATGGAGCTACAATTCTCAGAGTGGTTTAACCATCCATCCCTCTTCCCAGGGAATTTTAAGCATTGTAGCTTGGGGGGTGGGGTGGAGAGGAATGGGGTCTCATAATATTGCATAGCACCCTGAACGAACTGCATTTCCTAGGATGCTGTGGGGAATACCATGTCTGTTGAAGCAGTATAAGAGTGCTTTAAATGTCAGTATGGTGAGGCAAAACCTACTCCAGGGAAAAAGCGAGGCAGTAACTTGCCTGCTCATTTCTCCCCCTCACATAATCCATCTTTAATTCCATTTTCTGAGCCAAATCATTCCTCCACAGCCCAGCTTGAAATTCACAGGCTCCCTGAATGTGCAGTACAGGAAGATGTCAGTTTTTAAAGCTATGGGTGAACGGTTTATATATCCTCAGGCAGTACGTGATGAGATGCTGTTGAGAGGAAGAGAGGCAAATCATGCCAAGTAGCTGATTTCAAAGAGGCTTCCAGAAAGTCCTCAATGCCAGAAATGCACTCCTCAAACTTTGCCACCACAAAGATGGGCTTTTCTGTTACTGCACTCCTCTTTCTCAGGAAACTGTTTAATGTTGGAATATAGTGTGGCTTCCAGTTGAACTGAGCACTCATCCTTATTAAGAGCATAAGAAGAAGCCTTCTGGATCAGGTCAGTGGCCCATTAAGTCCAGCATCCTGTTCTCACAGTGGCCACTCAGATCCCTCAAAAGCAGGGCCCCTGAGCACAAGAGCCCTCCTCACACTACTGACTTCACTTACAGGTATTCAGAAGTATTAGTACAGTCGTACCTCTTGTTACGTCCGTCTCTGGTTGCGTTTTTTCAGGATATGAACGCAGCAAACCCGGAAGTGTATATTTCTGGATTTCACTGCGCGCGCATGTGCAGAAGCGCCCTGCATGTCTCATGCATGCGCAAAAGTGCTCTGTGCACCTCGTGCATGTGCAGAAGCACTCTATTGTGCTGCACACATGCGCAGAAACGGTGCTCTAGTTGCGGACTTTTCAGGGTGGGAACGGCACCCCGGAACAGATCGAGTCCGTAACTAGAGGTACCACTGTACCTCCAACTGCGGAGGCAAAACATAGCCATCCATAATCTTATCCTCCATGTAAAAGCCTTACCCTCTGTAAAAGCCATTCCAGTTGATAGCCATCACTGCCTCTTGTGAAAGTGAGTTCCGTTCCTTTTCTGTCTGCCCTGCATCTTCCAACATTCGGCTTCACTGGATGCCCATGACTTCTAGAGAGGGAGAAAATCTTTCCTAAATCTATCCACCTTCTCCATGACATGCGCCCCTACCAAGTTTGTTTTGCAGGCATAGCCAGACCTGTGGGGTTTGTCTATCAACTGTAGAGAGAGCTCTCAACTCAGCTTTTGACTCCCACGAGCCGTTTTGTGCGTTTGAGGTCCACGCATGCAGAGAATGTGATGCTGAACTATGCAGACTTCTTGCCCCGATGCCAAGAAAGCAGCCAGATTTCAGGCAACCAACTGCGCGCTGTAAAAATGCAGAGGCCGGCGATGACATGACAAGGAAGAGTTCCAGCTTGGTTGGGTCAGGACCCCGTTTGTGCAGGTGGTACGGAGAGAAAGGAAGTTTTGTTCCAGCCAGAGCTCTGAGCAGAGGCAGCATGGGAAGGGCTCTTGGTGATGGATTGCCCTGTGAAAAGAAATGGCAGGAGGGCTTTCTGTGCAATTCTCTCTTCTAAAGGTCCCCACCCCCACCCTGTGCCATCATCCATAAGGTGAATCTTATCATCAAGAAAACTGATCGGAATGGCGTTGGTGGCTGCATCCCTGGAACCATCTATCTTCGAAGACAAGGAAGAGGGACATTATTTGAGTCTCCTTCAGTCTGCAATATGTGTTTGTCAGGGACGTTGGAGAATGCTGACAAAATTGGAAAGGGGAGTGGTAATTGGGTGGTGTTGGAAATCAATCCGGGGAATGCAATCCGCATTCGCTACTGTTGCTGCTTTCAGCCTGCAAGCCATACATGCTTTATTACATCCACCCCTCATTTGCACTGCATTTCCTTTGCACAGACATGAACAGGGTGCAACAATGCAGCAACAAAGTGATTTATGTCACTTATGCAAGTTACATAATTTTGCCCCAGCAAAAATTTCATTTTTGGTGGAAGTTGGCCTGCAGTGGAATGCAAACAGTGCTGCATGCAAAGAGTACTGGCTGGAGTGGGGAAATGTGCCTTCTTACATCCCTAGTAGTTACATTTGGCAGCTGTGGACATCTGGCAGCCACACTGTTTTAATGCCTTTGCTTACAGTCCAACCACCAATATCTGATCACCCCATCTGTGCATATGTAGAAGCGAAAGAGCTAAGATAAAAATATGAGCAAAGGTTGTTTCAGCCTTCATCAACCTAGTGCCCTCCAGAAGTTATGGTCTACAATTTCCATCAGTCCCAGCCAGCTTGGCAGAGGTTGGTGTACACATTTGTGTTGCTTTTGTGTTTTTTTGGTTTGCCTGGGCCATGTGCGAAATCAGGGTTGAAATTGCCGTGTGCCTTTGTTCTAAGCTCACAGTCCCCAAATTGCGGGTTGCTCTTTTGATTTTAATAGGAGCTGAATTTTACCTCTTCCGAAGCGGAGGAAAGAGTTTCTATTTATCTGCTATAATGTTCTCGCTCAAGACCAGTTGAAAGGAGGAAAACCTTTTAGAACATTAAGGGGAAGATCTGGACTATTAATTTTAATGGGAGCTGGGTCTGTATATCCCTTAGGCAGCTTGGGCATGGGAGGGGGGAGCCCTCCACTTAATGCCATCTCTGCTTTTCAAAAGCCTCTAGAAAGCATCTATATTCCTCCCCCCCCCCCCCCCCGGTGGTCCTGCATGTAGATCTGGCGAGGAAAGTGGCAATTTATACAGGCCTGCGACAAATGAAGGAATATCACTCCCCACTTTGCATTACAACAAGGGAGAAAGGGGGTGGCTTTGGATCTGCTTGTGCTCCCAGGAGGTCATTGAGAGTTGAAGTCCCGTTCAGCCGCTCGCCTCGCCAGGTGGAACAATCTGCAATGCGCAGCCCCATGGCGTCAACGCACAACATCCCGATCTCAGCCTGTTTTCCCCATCGGCAAATGCCACAAGCTTGGCTGGGCGGCTGCTGATGTTACAAACACACAGAGAGATGCAGAACCTGTTGGAAAAAGGAAGCCTCTGAATCAGAGTGTCCCCTCCTCCTCCCCACAAGAAATGGGCCGTTTGAGCACGGAGCTCAGCAAGAGGAGAAGGAAACCAGATCGCTGGCTTTGCTCCTGCTGGGTCTTCCTCAGACAAACATGGAATGTGTTAACATCCATACGTCTTCTGAGTTGATGAATGGAGGAAGGGTTCAAGGTCATAAAGTCATGGAGAAGAGTTGCCTCAAAATCCACGTTAAGAATGTAAGGAGGACCCTGAGCTGCATCAGAAGGACTCTAATGAAGCATGTGGCCCAGCATCCTGTACTCACAGTGGCCAATCAGATGCCTACATGGGAAGCAAGACTTGAGCACAACAACCAAGGGCAATCAAAATCATAGAACTGAAGAGTTTGAAGGCACCTTGAGGGCCATCTAGTTCAACCCTCTGCAATGCAGGAATCTTTTGCCCAACGTGGGGCTCTCTCGAACCCACAACAGTGAGATTAAGAGTCTCAGACTCTGCTGACTGAGCTATCCCAGTCAAGAGGACAGAGTAATTTCTCTATGAAGGAGGATTGCAGCATCTGGAACCTCTTCGTTTAGGGAAAAGGCGAATGACAGGAGACATGGTAGACGTTTATGAAATTATGCGTGGCATGGAGATAAGCTTTTCTCCCTTTCTCGGCGTTTCCGTGTGCTGCTCTGGTTCGCCAGAAGCGGCTTAGTCATGCTGGCCACGTGACCCGGAAGCTGTGCGCCGGCTCCCTCGGCCAATAAAGCGAGATGAGCGCCGCAACCCCAGAGTCGGTCACGAGTGGACCTAATGGTCAGGGGTCCCTTTATCTTTACGGAAAACATTCCAGGATCCAATCAGAAACCAGGATGGCTTCTGTAAATCTTGGACTGTCCCTGGAAAATAGGGGCACTTGGAAGGTCTGCTACAGCCTTACAAGCGCTTGGCCCCTTCTGCAGCCTCTCTCCCTCAACTGCCTTCCCCCTAGGCATGAACTAGGTCAACAGATCAGTTTTTGACATGCTGCTAAATGAGTGACCTTATCCAGGGTACCAGGTGCCATGCAAACAGCCCAGGTGAAATATGGCTCACAGAAAGCAGGTGAGCTATTAGCGAAGCTGTGGCCGGAGTTTGGTTGCCCTGTTGCTAAGCCCGGCGGCTGTGCTGTCTGGGCTCTGGGCCGTGGTGTGCCTGCCTGGAATCTGGGCCATTTGTGGATTTCTGTGCCATGTTGAAATGCTGGTCTCCGTCTAGGAAAAAGTTCAGGCAGGACCCCTTGGAAGATCAATGGAGGGTGTCGGCGAGGGGTGGGGGGTGGGAAGCAGGTGACCGCCAGAGTCTCAGCCAGACAGGGCTCATCTTTCAGCAGCTGTAAGCCATTTATTAGTTGGGTTTTAATGTTTCCGAAAAAGCCCCGTTGGGTGGGCAGAGGCTGGAGAGAGACAAGTGTGGGGAAGGGGGAAAAATGTGTTAATTACCAGTCCATTTGTGTGACGCAGGTCTGGCCCAGTCTGTCATCTCTTCTCCCCCCAACCTCCCGACTAGCCTTCCATTTTCATGAGGGGATCCTGGCGGGGCCTTTGTTGCCCAGGGTTACCATGGAGACGGCAGCTGCAGCTGACTCTCCCTGTTAGAACAAACCGCCAGCGCCTCAGAAACCATTTTGGAAGCATTTGTCCCGACAGCCTCTGCTAATCTCTCTTTCATTTGTAATTATCTTATCGCACAAGCATTCTCGCAGTGCTATCACGGCATTTCCTTTCTTCCTCTCCCACCCACCCCCCTCCCGCCAATGCCGCCCACCCCACACGGCCACAAATGCCCCTCCGGGCATTTGGGTGTGTTAGCAAAGGCAAAGGGCAGCGGCAGAGTGCCCAGCCCGAGATGGACAGAGCAGGCTTCAAACAGGCCTGAGTCCCAACAGGCCGCCTTGTCATGGGTCTGGTGCGATTGAAGTTGGCCGAGTTCTGGGGCTTGGAGCCCTTTGAGGCTGGCCGTGATATTTCTGCCAAGAATAATTGAACAAATAGTTTTATCAGGGAGAATCGACAGCTGTAGAGAGAGAGAGCAGGCGATTTCTAGAGGATTAGGGAAGAGCTGTGAAAGGGGACTCTCACGGGAAGTGGATTCGGTCAGCCAAGAACAAATGTTGAAGGCTTTGGGGTTTTTTCCTCTTATTTTGGGGTTTGTTTTCTTCATTTATTTTTTCATTTGTGAAAAAAATTATAAGTTGCTGAATAATAATAATAATAATAATAACAATAATAATAAATAATCTCTGAAAGTGCAGACAGAAAACAAAACAAAACATCCTCTTCTACTATATTGTCGCACACTACCCCAATCTCTGAGCGGTACCAATCTCTGGTTTCCTCAGAATGAGGGACAGAGGAAATTGTGGTGTCTTCAGGATCTAGAGTTTATTTACACATACATACAACCTGAGCCCACGATGGAGTTGGGGAACTAATTTAGCTAAAACTTCGTCCGTTTAAAAAAATCATTTTACATTGAAAACTAGATACCGAGGAAGAAGGTTCTTGCCACAGCCCTCTCACTAAAATCTTCATTTTATTGATCTGAGCAGATACCAAGGTGGAAAGTGTTGATTTAAAGCAGAGTCCCGTGCCCAGCGGAAGGATGAGGAGTACGTGCTGCATACTCTATATTGCTTTATTTACAGTTCAAAGCTGGTATATTACAGAAAGACATCTTGCCTCTGCCGGAGCAGAAAATGCATCCTCTCTCCTCGACAGCTCGGAGAGAATCACACAGTGAAACTGCAAAGAACAGTGAAAAACAGGAAACCAGTGTACGTCACATCCAGCCTCCCTTTCCCGTGAGAAACTCCAACAGTACAGACTGTGGAATGTAAACACCTGTCTCGTGACAAGCCCTTTCGCTGCACAGTGAAGGAAAGCAGAAACCAACATCCTCCCCCTTTCTGTGAACATCACTGGGCAGCGTGTTCGTACAATATCAGTACAAACCCAACTTCTGCACATAGGTACAGTGTTGATCCCTTGATACAATCTTGGACAATACATCAGCAGGAATTTCATTACCTGGCATATAGGACACCGTTACGAGTCCCTTCTGAATACATTCCCTAGCATGCTGCAACTTTAATTGCAAGTGCTTCGTGCTTTGCTTACAACCTTCAGACTTCAGCAAAGCCAAACATGCTTTGTTGTCCTGGTAAACCTGGATTGGACATTTGACAGGAATTTTCATATCTTTGCACAATTGTACTAACCATTCACAATCCTTAAGTGAATACGATAGTGCATTCAGTTCGGCTTCACAAGTACTTAAACTAACTGTTGTTTGCTTCTTGCATGACCAATCAAACAGACCTTGATTGTACATGTAGCAAACTCCAGACGTACTTTTCCTGTCTGTAGTGTCACTTCCAAAACTTGCATCTGCAAATATCTCAAGACCACCAGACTTCTGATTGTTAAATCTCAGTCTGTAATGCATAGTGCCTTTCAAATACCGCGCTATGCGTTTCAGAGCTTTCCAATCCTTGACACTAGGATTGTTGACTTGTCTGCTTAGCAAATTACAGCTAACAGCAATGTCTGGTCTTGAACATCTGGCAATGAAGTTTAGCTTGCCTAGCACACTTCTGTACAGTGTAGTGTCAGAAAATGCTTCTTCAGTGTCATCTACCTGATAACCTGTTGTCATCGGTGTGTCTACAGGGTTAGCATCCATCAGATTTAGTTTGTTTAACACATCAGCAATTTTCCGTGACTGGTGTACTAGAATGTTACCATCTTGATCTCTCTCTATTTCCAGAGATAGGTAGTTGTTTACCTCACCAAGATCTTTCATGTCAAAGTGCTCTTTCAGTTGAGCTAGGGCGTTATTGTACATTGCGACATCTTTCCAAAAGAATAATAAATCATCAACATAAAACAAACAGTACAGTTTCTTTTGCCCCTCCTCTTTGACAAATACACATGGATCAGCTTTTCCTTGCTGAAAACCTAGAGAAAACAATACTTCAGTGAGTTTTGTGTGCCAACACCGTGCACTTTGTTTGAGACCATAAAGGGATTTCTTCAGAGCACAAACAAATCCCTGTTTTACCTGTACGCCATCAGGTGGAAGCATATAAAGTGATTCATCTAGAGATCCGTACAGAAAAGCTGTATTAATATCATGGTGACTAATGTGTAGATTTTCCTCTGCAGCTAGCTTGAGCATAAGCCTAATGCTTTCATATCTCACTGTCGGTGAGTAGGTCTCGTGATAGTCTTCACCTGGTACCTGTGCAAAACCTCTGGCTACCAATCTGGCTTTGTGTCTGACTATCTTGCCATTTTGATCTGTCTTCGCTTTGAAGACCCATTTGCTTCCAAGCAGTTTCATTCCTGGAACTACTGGAACTAGCTCCCATGTTTTGTTCCTTTCTAAGGAATCAAGCTCAGCCTTCATGGCATTTAACCATGGCTCAGCTTCCTTTGAATCCAAACCCTGGATGTCTTGGAAACTTGAAGGTTCAAATACCTTCTTGGAGCTTTTAACAGCTGTTACTGCTATCGTAGCAAACTCATCAGCAAATCTCTTTGGAGGTCTGCCTTTTGTGGCTCTCTGTGACCTACGAATTAGCCTTAAGTCTTCAACACTCTCCTCTTCCTTCTTAGGAGAAAAACGACCTATTGTGAACAATGGTTCCTCCAATTCTTGATCAGAGCTTTCAGAGGGTCGCATAGAGGCTAGAATTAGGTGCTCAACTGGAGCACCTAAAAATAGGATTAAGCCAATGCCAATAGACTAAACAACTGAAACGCCTTTGCCAGACGTTGAATTTGCGAATTTAAAAAAAAATCCTCATTCATCAGCATTTTAGTGCAAATTTCTTCTAACAGGCACATTTTGGTCCAATACACACATTTTTTTGAAAAGCTATTTCTCCTAATGTAATGCATTTATGTACGGTATGCTACATCCCTCAGTGGGTGCAAACTTTGCCCTAGCGCACACAATTGTGTAGGTTATCACTTGGGGGGGGGGGCGGACTTGCATGGCAAAATTCAGGGATGTGCAAATTTCAAAGTGGGTTTGCCTTTAAATGTGAACTGAATCAAATCGCCCCACCAATCCCCACCTCCACGTCCTACACCCATTGAAATAATGGCCTTGTAAAAACGACATTTTTAAGAGGGTCACAGTGTCCTTTCTCTTGGCAGATCAAGATGAACAGGTGACAGCAGAAGCTGCAAGGTTTTTAACCGGGGCATTTAGAATAAGATCCATTATTTGACTATTGATCCAGACCCCCAAAATGTATTTTATAAAATTAACTTTTTACCTTTATCCCATGTATACTGCATTTTGTTTTATTGCTATGGCTGGTGGCTGATGCAAATAAAGATTCATTCATTCACTCACTCACTCACTCATTCATACATTTTTAAGAATGTAGGCCTATGGGTAATCAAACGAAGGAAATACTTAGCAGAGACCAGAGGAGGAAAGGAAGAGGCTAGGAACAGGATGTCGGGCCAGGAAGGAGGAGAATCAGGAGCAACTGGCTTTCGTTCATGGGAGAGGATGAAACCAGACTTGATCAAGGCCTGGGGCTCGACAGCCTGGGATATGAGATGTGCACTTTTTAAGCAAATAACTTCCCCAGAAAGAAGGATACTCATAAATAATAATGTTCTGGCATGTATGAATTCATGAAGCGCCCATGACCGGAGGGATGAGAAAGAGAGAGAGAGAGGGGAAATGCTATTTATTCTGGAGACTTTAATTTAATTTGACAAATAGACATCATGGCAACTGACACCGTGTTATCTCCATTTCAAGAGGCAGAGATTTACAGTGCAATCCGACCACAGATCTGCAAAGATGGGGAAGGTTTGGATAGAGCTCACCTTGGCCCTTTCTCTAGAAACCCTTGAGACTGTTGGAACTGATGAGGCTCTGCCTGTAGCAAAAAAAGACATACAACGGGGTCCAAAGGGTCCTTATTCTGAAAACAAATATTTGATTGTTTGCTTGACTCCTGATCCCTCAGCTCTCATCCCCAACTTAAACCAAGCTGAAGTTTGCTCACATCTGTCCCTTGAAAGGGCTGAGTGGGATAACACCTGTTTTGCCTACAGAAGGTCCCAGGCTTAATCTCTGCTGGCATCTCTAGTGCACAGCTAGATCGCCCAATGGCTCTGACTTTGTATAAAGCCACTTCCCAGGTTCCTGGCTGGCTATCTCTCCCTTTGCTCTTTCCTCACTGTCAAAACTGAGCTCTTCTGACCTATCCTCTCCCCCTCTCTCTCTTGCTTGTGATACTTCATATACACCAGACCCACCAAGTTTCCCTGTTTTCCAGGGACAGTCCTGGATTTACAGAAGCCGTCCCGGTTTCTGAGTTGATCCCAGAATGTCCCTCTTTTCCTTAGGATGTTCCTATTTGCATCAGAGAAATGTTGGAGGGTATGGAGATATGTGACCCCCAACGCCAAGGAGATATGTCACCATACAACCTTTAGAAGACATCTGAAGGCAGCCCTGTATAGGGAAGTTTTTAAATGTTTAATGTTTTATCATGTTTTTATAAATGTTGGAAGCCACCCAGAGTGGTTGGGGAAAGCCAATCAGATGGGCAGGGTATTATTATTATTATTATTATTATTATTATTATTATTATTACTGAATTATGGTGCTGGAGGAGACGCTTAAGAGTCCCATGGACTGCAAGAAGATCAAACCTATCCATTCTTAAAGAAATCAGCCTTGAGTGCTCACTGGAAGGACAGATCCTGAAGCTGAGGCTCCAATACTTTGGCCACCTCATGAGAAGAGAATACTCCCTGGAAAAGACCCTGATGCTAGGAAAGATTGAGGGCACAAGGAGAAGGGGACGACAGAGGATGAGATGGTTGGACAGTGATCTTGAAGCTAACATGAGTTTGACCAAACTGCGGGAGGCAGTGGAAGACAGGAGTGCCTGGTCCATGGGGTCATGAAAAGTCGGACACGACTAAACAACAACAACACTTATTGTTATTGGAAAGGATGTCCCTATTTTCATTGGAGAAATGTTGGAGAGCAATACAGTCATGGTGCTATGCACCACCACCACCACCACCACCACCAACAACAACAACAACAAATGTCATTATATTGGCTATTTGGGTCTAAACATGACACCTGCCCATTGGCTGAATGAAGAAGAGAAGAATCCTGTGAGGGATGGAGATGCCTCGCTTTCGCATTAAGAGCGCTGATTGCTTGTTTTCCCAACACAGTTCAGTCGCTCTGCTTATCAAAGAGCCCTTCAATCAAATCTCATTACATTAGTTAGTGCTGAATTGATGTCACTGCCAAAGAATTTCCTCTTGGCTTGGCCTGTCTGCTGCAACACGCTGATGGCAAGTTGGAGACATCTACATATTTGCAAAGTTGAAACTCCTTGGATACATCCTGTGTTTGTTTGTTTCGCTTTAAATGGAAGTGAATTAGTTTTGGGGGGGACATTTTGAAATGTTTGGAGAGTCTCCTGGCAGTGGTGCACATGGGTGCGGTCACCTTGGAACATGGATGCACACATCCCAGTATAAACGGCAGAGTGGGCAAGTTGGTAGGATTTAGGGGCAACTACATCTGTCTGTGATCCTGAAGGACAGAACTGCCCAGGGCTGGAGCCACCATGATGCTCAGGAATGCACAGGGCAAGGCTCTCCAACTCAGGTGGTTTCCCATGCTGCAATGTACACCTGTCATGCTTCTTGTAGAAGCACGCTAAACATTTCCTGCAGCTCTGAATGTAGCAGCTTCTGACGTCCCCTTCAGAGAGGAAATGGGAGCTTGTGTTCTGTTTCTAGTATATTTGCCTGCTTTGAAATCATTTTATTGTCTTTCTAAATTTTGTGAGCTGCCCTGGGAATTGTATTGAAGGGTGTGGTACTATTTCCTCGACTAAATGAACAATCCCAGCTGTAGTAGAATCCAGGACACTGATAGGCCAAGACAGGTGGCAGTTGTTGCATGAGAGTGGTGGCGAGGTGTTAGAGCCTTCCCATGGCCCCCTAAGCTAGCCTGCTGCTCTCAGGATGATGCTGTCGCAGTGTCAAAATAAAATTCAGCTGCCGATCCAATCAGCTTCTATATCTGAAATGGGGGTGCTATCTTGCCTTTACCTCAGGCTGCAGAATGCCTTAAGCCAGCCTTAGGAGCCAAGTCCTAGGGGCTGAGGTTCCTTCGGACCCCCAATAAAATATTTGAGAGGGGCCAGCCCCCTCAAAGTTGATGGGCATTGCCTGGCTAACCCCCGTATTTTATCCAACTAGGCTGGATGGGAATCTGGGGTGCTCTCCCCATGGGTAACTACATTTGGGCATGTCTTGTGATTATTTCTGACCAATGGAACTGTAGAGGCCTAGCCTGTAGTTTAGCATTGGAACTTTATGGTTTTTTTGAGTAGTTCTGCTGGTGAGAGCTCCAAACCAAATGTGTGGAATGTCTGAGCATAGACCTCTGCACATATATGTACTCAAATCCAAATTGAGATATGGAAGACCCTTGCAGATCTGGGAATAAATGTTGTTTCCAAGCAAATAAATAAATCCACCTTCCTTGCAACCAGGATCTGTTCAGGAACTTCCTGTGCTTTCTGGGGGCTTTAGACCAGGAGTAGTCAATGCCTAGCTGTTGTTGGGATCCAAGCACCATCAGGCTTAACCAGCTCAGCCAACAGTCTTGGATGACGAGAGTTGGAGTCCCACAACATCTTGAAGGCACAATGTTGGCTTTGGAGATGATGTGCTATAAGGACAAGGTATTTTATCTGCAGTACATCTTTCAGCCGCCAGATGTACCTGTACACTCACAGAATACACTTTTACGGCACAGCGACTGGGGAAAGAAGAGGACATGGATCCAATTTTCCTGCTCAAGTGAGAATCTCTGTGTAGGAAAAAAACAAAACACCACGCACAGTTCTTGAGAAGAAGTGCGCAGAAAGTGTTGAGGCAACCACAGAGGTCATAAAGCCACTCACTGCATCAACCGTATGTTTGTGGCAGGATAAATTCTGATGCCATTTTTCTGAAGTTATGATGTACAAGACGAAATCATCTCTGTGTTGAACAACATTATGTTTGAAATGGGACTCCTGTCCAATGTGGCAATGCACCACGAAGTGGCCATGGGGAGACTTCTTCCATGGAGGATTTTTGTCTGGACCTAAAGCAGGAGCAGGTGGATTTTAGGCTTGTTGAATCTCTTTTGTATTCTCCTAGAACCCCAAGATCTACCAACCAGAGCCATGTGCAAAGTACATATAAATAGAATTAAAGAACAGGGGTCCTCTCAGAACATGCTGAGCCTAGGACTTTGTTTTCACCAGCAATGCTGGTGGATTATTATTTATTTTTTTCAACAGCTGAATTTAAGTGGGAAATCAGTGTCTGAATGGAATATCTCCTGAGAACCACTTATAGATGTCACCTTGGGCTCCATGATGGAAGAAAGGTGGAACATTTGTGTAAGAAGATGTATTTCTTATTCGCTGTATGTATAGTGACTGGTCTTGGGAATTCTTTGACATCTTACTGACAAGACTAGGGCTTTTTTTCAGCCAGAACTTATTGGAACTCCATTGTAGCACCTCTCAGGTGGGCACCATTGCCATTATAAGAGAACAAGGGAGGTGTTCATGGTGAGTTCCAGCACATTATTATTATTTTTATAGAAAAATAGCACTGCATAAGACACATATTGGATCCTTGGAAAGATGGGTTGAGCCAGGAGGTTGTAGGTTACCTCAGAGTTGTGCCTATGAATTGGCTATCAATAAAATCCTCGCTGTTTCCTCTGTCTTTCAATTGTATGGTTTCTATTACATAAAGGATATGATTCCAGCTCTTCTGAATTCCAGGAGGCACACATTGGCTTGACTCATCATGCATGTTCTTAGTAACCATAGCAAGGTTAACACCTCTAGGAGCCTCCTTTTTCAGAATCATGGTGAACACATGTCTCCAAAAAGGTATATATCTTAATTAGGCAACAGATACATACATATATATATATGTATATATATTGCCTAATTAAAAAAATGCATTTAACTTAATTAGGCAGTAGATAGTTAGACATGGGTTAACTTGGCTGATGGAAATATTTATATCCAGACCCAAGGCAGCTTAACAACCATCCTAAGAAACAGTGAACAACACACACTAATCAAACCAGCAGCTGAAATAACTATGGACAGGGGAGAAATTCAGCTAAGTTTGCATTTAAATACTTCCCTCCCCCATTCACACTTCCTGAAACAATACCTGAAATGCACTTCCTTCAGAGTTGCACCTCTGACTTTTGCAATGCAGTTCTCCAATTAAATGACATATACAAAAAAGGTTATATTAGGGGAAAGAATGTACCATATATCAATGCATGTAGTAAAAACAACGCACCAAAAATGCATCTTATTTACGGAAATACGGCAATGTGTATGTTACCCTCTGGCTTCTTATTCTTCATTCTTGTTGGAGTACTTAAATACTTTCTGATATTCAGGATTGTAATCTGGTGTGCTGGTTTGCTCTTGTTATTTCATTCTGCAACTCCGTATTGCCTTTCCTATTTCTTTGTCACTTCCTTATTTCCCCCCGTCTGTATGTTTTTGTATGTAATGAAAATTCAATAAAAAGCTTTTTCTAAAACAAACAAACAAACAATATGTATATTAAGAGAAAAAGCATATCTGAGGAAATCTGCACTAAAAATTGAACGAATTTTCAAGAGCACATTTAAAAAAACAAATAAATCCCAAACTAACGTCTGTAACGTGGTGAATTCTAAAGCTGGAAAAATGAGAAACCAAAATGGACAGATTTGTCTATCTCTTGTAAAAGTAGACGTAAGTGATATTAAATTATCCAAGAACACCCTTACTGCAAAGTATATCTGAAGAGTGTTGAGGTTGGTTTTAGTTGATGCCTAAATTAACAAAGAGAAGGAGCCATCTGGATCTCCTGTAACATGCCCAGCCTGGGTGTCACCAACAAGGCTGGGTGTCACCGATCAAGCTGGGTGCCACTAACCAGGAAGACATGGGAGAAAATGCTGGGGTGCCCTTGGGGGTGGCCCTGGGAAGATCAGCTCTTTTCTGCTCCATCCCAGTGGTTCCCAAACCTTTTCTGGCCACCGCCCCTTAGTTCCACAAGCTCATCCCCAGTGCCCCTACCCTATACAAAGCATTATTCATTATTCAGTTTGCACGACCCACTAAAGAAGATAACACAGCAAAATTCAAAACAGTAACAATTAATTGCACATTTATTCCAAATACAATTTAAACTGTTTAGATTAATTAATTCAGCAAAATGGATGGATTTGATCCAGTGATACCAGCTTTTAAAAGTCTGATAGTCAGCGTCCCCCTTGCCTCTTAGCAGTGGCATAGCATGGGTTGCCGGTGCCCAGGGCTGCTCAGATGGGTGTGGAGGAGGGAGGGAAATGGACAGACCACTCAACTGCCTAAAGGCGTCTGTGTCACCCAGGAGATCTCAGCTGCAGAGATAAGAAAAGAAGAGTCATTCTGTTGTCCGGAGAGGTCGCTTCCTGGTTTGCGTGGAGAAGCCGTTTTCTTTTCTCCCCAAATTTTTTTATTAAATTTTCCATATTTATAATAAACATAAACAAAAAACATCAAAAAAACCAACCAACCAACCAAACATATATCCTAACTGTAAAAATTCCACTTTTGTTATCATTGTTGGATGACTACCTCTAGTCCCCCTGGCTGAGTTTCCATATAAATCATTGTAGCAGTTTTCCAAAACTAATTTCACATAAAATTTACTTGATCCATTAACCTCTTTCTTTCTTATCATTTTAACTTTTATCCATAGTATTCTACAACATCACATATTTAAATCCTAGGCAAATCTGATACTCGTAAGTAATTCTATTTAATTTATCTTAACATATTTAACGAAATATTCTTTAAACTTCTTTCATTCCTCATGGTACTCCTCCTCTTTCTGGTCACGGGCTTTTCCAGTCAGGTCGGCTAGCTCTGAAAAATCCATCATCTTCATCTGCCATTCCTCCACTGTTGGTACTTCTTGTGATTTCCAATTTTTGGCCAGCAAAATTCTAGCAGCAGTTGTGGCATACAAAAGCAATCTGACATCTTTCTTGGGCAATTCCAAACCTATTATCCCAAGTAGAAAGGCTTCTGGTTGCTTAATAAATGTATATTTCAACATTTGGAGAAGCCGTTTTCAGTGGAGCCCAGCAACGGAAGCGTATAGCTGTTTTGAGGCAGCACCAGGTGTTGAATTTTTTTGCCCCTAACATTTTTCCACCTGGGGCAACTGCCCCCTGTGCCCCCAAGCTACATCACTGCCTCTTAGCACCTTCCCAGGTGCTGCCCACTCTGGGAACCACACGGCTCTGTCCTGAGTTCTGCTTCCAGGTCATGCTCTCCTGTGGTGGGATGCTGGCGAGTGAAGGGAACACATGCAAAAGTGCAGGCTTGCAACATGATAGCACAACTGAGTGAGAAAGTATGATTGGGATTGCTATTATTTTCACTTACGAATCACTTCCACCGAAATACCTCAAATATAAGTAAGGCAAACAAACAAGGCTGTGCTTTCCCCCACAACACCATCTTTATGAGCAGTAAACAAATGAGTAGACTTGGAAGGGGCGTGTTGTCTGGATAATGAGCCCGACTTTGTAGCCCAGGAGATGAGCCACACAAGTGATCCCTTGTGTGCTCGTCTCCTGACTGGAGGTCTTTTGTCTTTATCTCGGAACAGAACAGCTGAGTTACTTGAGCCAAAGCAATGCCTCTTTTAAACCCAAGAGCCAGGCCTGCTTTGAAATATTTCCCTGGTAATGGGGGCTGCCAGGCCCTGAGCTGCCTCTTGGGCAATTTGCTCGTACAGAGTTTCATCTGTTGCTTAATGAGCCCTGGAAGGGTCAAAGCACTTGAGTTCTGCGGTCGGAAAAAAAAAGCCCCCAAGAACTGATGATAGCTGAGTATCTTAAAATGGAAAGTCAGGAGGAAGGGATGGGGGGGGGGCAAGCAGAATGAGCAGTAAATCACGGTGGGCTGTTGACACATTGCAAAAAAGAGAGAGGAAAATGGTGCAGGAGGAATGGAGGAAGACTGGCCTGGTACGATGTGCCTGTGGCAGTTAAAGAGATTTGACAAACTGAGAACCACGCTGGTTGTAGTGGCTAGAGCGTCAGGCTGCTAAGACCTGGGAGAGATCAAGGTTCAAATCCCTACTCGGCTATGAAGCTCAATAGGCCCAGTCACTGCCTCTCTCAGACTAACCCACCTTAGAGGGTTGTGGGGATTGAATAAGGACTAGGATCTGGGAGAAACCAGGGGTTCAAATCCCACTTGGCCACGGTTCTTACTGAGTGACCTTGGGTCAGTTGCTGCCTACCTCACAGGGTTCTTGTGGACATTAGATGAGGAGGGAGAGAACTGCATATGACACGTTGAGCTCCTTGGAGGAAAAGGTGGGATATAAATATAATAAATAAATAAAATTTGTGGGGAGGAGGAAGGAGAATTTTAAGGTTTAAAACAGGCACCCCCAACCTGCGGCCCTCCAGATGTTTTGGCCTACAACTCCCATGATCCCTAGCTAACAGGACCAGTGATCAGGGATGATGGGAATTGTAGTCCAAAACATCTGGAGGGCTGAAGGTTGGGGATGCCTGGTTTAAAATGTTTCCTCAAACCTCTTCATTGTTCCTCCCAACCCCAGCATTACTCGCACTCATTCTTTCCCCTCTCCACTGCTGCCTTGACAGTGATGCTCCCTGGTTGTCCTCCGTCCTTGAGTGATCCCAGCCCAATCAGAGATCCAGTGATAAGAAGGATGCCAGAGTGCCGCCTTGCCAATTAGACTTGTCTGTGTGACAACATGCGACAGCGATTCGGCGTGAGGACAAAAAGTGCTGAGTCGCAAATTACATCCATGTCCCACCCTTCATCCATAGTGTATGAGGCTCCTCACAACAACCCTGCGAGGTAGGGCTATACTGAGGGTGTTGAAATTTTGTGCCCCTAGCAATTCTGCACCCGGGGCAACTCCCCCGGTGCCCCCACCACCACGCTACACCACCGCTGTGAGAATAGGGTGCGGACCTAGATGGCAGAGGCAGATTTAGGAGAGCGCAACCAATTTGGTCACACTGAATGCAGAGCCTTGGGAGCACCGCAGGAGATGCCACAACTACGATTTAGAATGGAGCACGAGAGGCGGAGGGCCACCAAATTTTGGCGTTGCACAGGGCACCGTTGACATTTGAGACCCCAAGGTCCACCCCTGTAGATGGGTCATTGGACTGAACCAGCAGACTCTTCTAATGTTCTGACATTCCATGGAAAGAAGCTGACCAGCTGTGTCATTAATAATAATAATAATAATAATAATAATTTATTTATTTATACCCCGCCCATCTGGCTGAGTCTCCCCATCCACTCTGGGCAGCTCCCAATCAAGTATTAAAAACAATACAGCGTTAAATATTAAAAACTTCCCAGAACAGTGCTGCCTTCAGATGTCTTTTAAAGATAGGATAGCTACTTATTTCCTTCACATCTGAAGGGAGGGCGTTCCACAGGGCGGGCGCCACTAACGAGAAGGCCCTCTGTCTGGTTCCCTGTAACCTTACTTCTCGCAATGAGAGTACCAGTGGTAAGGTATTTTCCCTCGCTATACCTGAAAGCAGCAGGCAAAGCTTAGGAGGGATGGTGGGGAAACTTCTGCCAATCCAGGTCGGTGCCGCCTGAAGCAGCTGCCTCAGCCTACCTAATGGTTGGACCATTGAACAGGGAGAGAAGGTGTTCTCTCACTCCCTTCTGCGTAGAGGTATGTTTGCTGCTTGAGAAGTGCAAATTACTAAATGTAAAGAAAAATGAATTGTTCTCCCCCCCCCCCAAGTTCCCCCCTCCCTTACAGGGCTCTCGACAGTTCCATGCAGCCTCCCCTCCCCACCATCGTCTTCACCCCGCCTTGACGCACGTACAAAACTTCTTTCCCTTCCACCCAGATGCACACCTGCAGGAAAACTTCCTGGCTTGCTCTCCTTCAGAGCTGTCGTGGAGTCAAATAGTTTATGAGTCACTCGATGACAGATGAATTAACTGTGGAGAATGTGAATGACTTAATATATTCTGTGCTTTAAAATTAATTTTATACATGAGGTGTCACCGTTTAATTTATAACTCAATCTGCACGGTTTATGTTAGGAACCACAAGCTTCCTTAGGTTCCTGCTATCTTAGGTGGAACCCAACTCATTTTCCTTAAAAGACAGACAGAGAGAGAGAGAGAGAGAGAGAGAGAGAGAGAGAACATTGTTAAAATGTAAAAAATTTTTTTTTGCGTTTAACAGCTCTGCTGATCTAGGCAGAGAAAAACTATGAAGTCTAGTCAGAATTAAACAACAATGCTCTTGTTAAAAGATGGGATAACAGGCAAATTAAAAGATTGGATAATGGGTCTGTTTCCCCCCTGCAGGGTAAACAACAGCTACAGAAGGCTGATCCAGATTGGGAAAATTCAGAGAGAGTTAAAATCCTCTCCTGCAAGCCATGTCTCCAATCTGAATCAGCCTGCCATCAAAAGCTGCTACCTTTTTTTTTTTAAAAAAAGGGATCTATCCTGTCAACGGATCCCCTGCTTCACATCTGATTTCATCCTGAGTTTGTTCACCAACCTGGGATGGATTTTGCAGAAATGCATGTATGTTTTCTTATTTTCTATCCAAGCCTGTACATGTCTACTGAAAAGGGAGCCTCTCTGAGTTCAGCGGGGCTCACTCCCATTTACGTGGGTGTAGAATTGCAGACTAAATGGGGATTTCACACCCTGGGTATAATACAGCAGAGGGGAGAGAGAGAGAGAGAGAGAGAGAGAGAGAGAGAGAGAGAGAGAGAGAGAGTCGCTACCTTAGTAATCTTTACAACAAACTTGTAAGGTGGATCAGTATTGCAGGTGGGGGCTGAGGTTGAGAAATGATTCCCATGTTAAAAGAAGCATCTGCTTGCTAAAGCCTCTTTTCCAGCCAGGGCACCTGCCCCTCTATCATGCCTTTCCAGTGACATGGGTTGTTACCAAAATGTGCATCCCCTAGCTTGGAAATACAAATATCAGTATTTGCAATGCCTGCCTCAAATGTCAAGCTAGGTGGTACCGAACACATGGGGTGGCATTCAACGCTAGTTTTATTCAGAGTAGACCCACTGAAGCTAATGGGCACAAGCAGCTTTGGTTCATTCGCTCATATGCTTTATTTGTGGTCAAGGGCAGTCATTAACTCTTTCATTTGTATAGGCGTAAATTCTTAAAATGTATTTTGTAAAGCCAACCACTTAGTTATATCTGACTATACTTTCTTGTATTTGATTCCTTTGCTGTGGTTTGTGGCTGACACAAATAAAGATTTTTTAAAAGTCTAATTTTAATGGGTCTTCTTCAAATAGAAGTAGCATTGAACACAACCCGTCTGATTAAAGGCGCATTTTCTTGGGCTGTAGGAGCTCCCAACACAAGCTCTATTGGCATGAACGAAAACATTCTTCACCACTGGAATTCTTTAACAGTAAGGATTGGCACTGCAAACTGCCATTTCTTGATGGATCTAAGAAAAGCAGCTTTCAGAATCTTTTTCAAATATACAGTTTCATTAATAGCTGCCACAAAGCTTCCTGTTTTTCTGGTTTTTTAATTTCGCTCCGAAAGGAGGACTGATGACAATAGGAAACCAGTGAGCCTCGGCTATGGGAAGCTTAAAACACCTGCAAGTGTCTCCTTGAACAGGAGGTGATACAAGAAAATAAACCAGCAAATCCTCAGGAAATCAAGTATCTGACAGCGAATTAGCCGGCTGAGACCCTGCTTTGGTTCAGGGGGAGTTCAGGCATTCTTTGCTCATCAAAGAGTAGGAACTGGCTCTCTTTTTGAACATTCCAGTTGGTTGCAGATGGAAAGGCATTTAAAGCACAGACTAAAATCTCGGTTACACCTTCATTTTTCTTTGTCAGTATCTAGCTTTGTACACCTGACATTAACAGAGTCCTATTCTAGTAAACGGCTCCGTGAAATTTGTACATAAAAATCCTTCATTTGGCATTTCATTTGAATGCCCTTTAATGCCTGACCCAACAACAAAGTTGGGTCAAAGTTGTTACTGTTTTTAAACTCAATTTTATTAAATGCTTTCAACATATAATACAATAAAAGCCAAACAAAGCTAATATCTAAAGAGAACAGAATAATAAGAAAAGGAGAGAGAGAGAAAAGGAAGAAAAAAGAAATACATCCATACAAGCACTAAGCAACAACAAAGTAGATAATAATAATAATAATAATAATAATAATAATAATAATAATAATTTATTTATACCCCACCCATCTGGCTGAGTTTCCCCAGCCACTCTGGGTTAAAGCTTTGATCCAACAATTGTATGATATTGATAGAAAAAATCTATATCTTTCCCCCCATGATCTGTGGCATTCTGTCGTGTTATGGCACTTCACTTTCCTAACTTGTTTCTGTTTAAAATATACAAGTTTCTAAAGCATTCATACTTCCAAGATTTAATGTTTTACTAATAGCAGGACTTCAGGAAAATCACATTTCCAAATAGGCTGCGCCCATGTAAGGTGGGCGTCCCTGAAACCCAGACATGCGAACTTTTATACTGTAATTTCTACTTTGACTTGAGTTGTCATGTAATTTACCCTCTTCTGACTAGTTTGCCACGGCATCCAGAAGATTTGTAATGCCCTATTTATTAGGCAAAGTCCCATAAATCACCGAACAGGTGGCCAACTTTTTCCTAAGTGTCGTTTGCGTAAGAGTTCAATTGATTGGTTGTAATACTTATATTGGAGAAACGGTACCTTGTCTGTATCATTGTTTGTGCTCTGGGTTTTAACCCGAACTTGGATTTGTGATCATAAGAATAAACCAGAGCTTTCAACAATCATGAGTGAGAGTCAGAGCACTTTCCACATTGGGTCAAATGTTAAAGTTTAGCAATGGATGAAATGTGTTCCAAGCAATCTGAACACCTCTGGCTGTCTCTGTGCTAGTCTGAATGGGAACCATTGACTCTAAATGATTCTTTTGGGTGCTTATGCAGCACCATGTGCATTCTGGCCAGACCAAACTAATTTAACTGCTTTGGCTGATTCTGCATTCCAAAGCTTAAAAGCAATCAGTTTAAGAGAGGAGTCAGGCTGAGTCAAAATCCACTTATGTATCAGAAAGCACAGCAGTTGCAAGTGAAGGCACTAGGGCTTAACTTCTGCGCTATGTAATAAATCAGGCATAGGCAAACTCGGCCCTCCAGATGTTTTGGGACTACAACTCCCATCATCCCTGACCACTGGGCCTGTTAGCTAGGGATGAGGGGAGTTGTAGTCCCAAAACATCTGGAGGGCCGAGTTTGCCTATACCTGTAATAACTAAACACTTTCTACAGTATCATTGTTTACGCTCCCCTGCAGCAGCAGGGATGCAGAAACTTGGGCCCTCCAGAAGTTCTAGGACTCCTGCTCCCATCAGTTCCAGCCAGCATGGCCAGTGATCAAGGATAGCTCAGTTGGTAGAGCACGAGACTCTTAATCTCAGGGTCATGGGTTCAAGTCTCACATTGGGCAAAAAGAATCCTGCATTGCTGGGGGTTGGACTAGATGACCCTCATGGTCCCTTCCAACTCTACAATTAGAACAGCCTCTGGAGGGCCAGAGATGTTCGCCTCCCTAGCAGGAGCTGCTTCAGGCATTAGGTCTTAAGAGGGAAGCCCCAGCGCCCTGAACTGGGCTTGAAAGCAAATGGGTAGGCAACGTAGCTCTTTCAGAATCGGTTTTTGTGATCCCATCTGGCTACACCATAGTGGGTTATGCTCTGCCTCCGCTGTCAGAGGCATTACACCTCTGAATCCCTGTTGCTCAGAATCGCAGGTGGGGAAGATGCTCTTGTGGTCAGGTTCCACTCACTGACTTCCCACAGGCATCTGGTTGGCCACTGTGAGAGCAGAACACTGGACTAGGTGGGTCTTTCGCCTGATCCAGCTGAAGGCTCTTCTTATGCTCTTGTGAACTAGTGATTATTCTGACAGCGACACTGTGTGCCGATCAAAGCTTCCAAGTCATATTGAAGGGCAACCACACGCCATGCATTACATTCTTGAGGAAACCAGAGCATAGGAGACCGGCTTACGTTAAGAACAGCAGCAAAGGGTGTTGGCTGAGTCCAATCTTTGTGAATTCTGAGATGAACAGACTTGGTCTTCACCTCCTGGACTAATATCAGAACTCAGGGGTTGTAGCCAACTAACTTTGACTTAGAGTAAAGATAAAGGTAAAGGGACCCCTGACCATTAGGCCCAGTCATGGCTGACTCTGGGGTTGCGGCGCTCATCTCGCTTTACTGGCCGAGGGAGCCGGCGTACAGCTTCCGGGTCATGTGGCCAGCATGACTAAGCCGCTTCTGGTGAACCAGAGCAGTGCACGGAAACGCCGTTTACCTTCCCGCCGGAGCGGTACCTATTTATCTACTTGCACTTTGACGTGCTTTCGAACTGCTAGGTTGGCAGGATCAGGGACCGAGCAACGGGAGCTCATCCCGTCGCGGGGATTCGAACCGCCGACCTTCTGATCGGCAAGTCCTAGGCTCTGTGGTTTAACCCACAGCGCCACCTGCATCCCTGGAGACTTAGAGTAGACCCATGCAAATTAATGGAGGTAAGTTTGCCATGTCTATTCACAGCAATGTGTCTGCTCTGGGTAGTACTGGCAATTGAGACAACCCCTAGGCTGCAATCCTAACCTTGCTTACCTGGGAGTAAGCCCCATTGAATTCAGTAGGACTTATTCCTGAGCAGTGGAGGTTGGTCCATTAGGGCTAAGGGGCACTGCCCCACCAATCCCAGCCTGCCCTCACCCAGTCCCCTCTCACCTGCTTTCCTACTTCCAGCCAGTTCAGGGGGTGGCCCTGCCTGCCAGCTCCCAACTCCTCCTGCTCCTTCTCCTCCTCCTTAGTCTTGTGGTTGCCCTTGTAGAACCCAGCAGGGAGGATCATGGGGCAAAACTAGAATTTGTTGGCTCTGTCTGGTCATTGGCTCTGGCACCCCCTACTGTGGGTCTCCTTTCCTCCCATCCTACCCGTCCCCAGTGGGCACCATGCACCACTGGTGTAGCTGTGCCTTGTGAAGCTACCAGCTGCATGCAGCCAAGAGATATTCTTGCACTTAGCTTGCAGTCTGCACATCCTCCACTGGAGGCTAAGTGTCATGTTACAGTGAACTTTCTCTTGCTTTGCCTTTCATGGATCCATGTTGCTCTTCTCCTCTGCAGAAACTCTTGAGTGCCTTGGCTGAGGCCTTTAATCCACTCCCTCCCCGTGCGCTTCCAGTTCCGTGAGATTCTCTCTGCACTTACGACAGCGGCTGTCACCCTGCTGGCTTGCGGCTCCCCATCAATTTATGCACAAATAGGACTAAGAAGAAGGAAAGCCTTTGTCTGGCAGATGCTCCTTTCTAAATCCGACCACAAATGATTATTTCTCTACACCTATCGATGACTAACTCTTTTGTAACCAGGATGGGAAAGTGTCTTACCTAACTGACGTTTAATGGGCTAAGTATTTCTGCGGTATTAAATCACCGGGGAATAATTGCTTTATTTAGATTTAAATGAAGGACACTTTGTGGGCTGAGGAGATCTATGAGAAGGTGTATTCATTTCCTTGGGTTCCCATGAGTAATGCACATTAATCAATGACTAATCGGTTTGTGCATGTGTGTACTGAGACATGTACAAGGATGAGCAGAAAACCAAGTCCATTTCTATGACTCTCTATTTTCCCTTGAGCACCTGGGAAAGTTCTAATCATGTCTTTTTCACAGACCACTCCATTTTTCTAAAGGGAAATGCAGATTTCCGAAGGACAGCTGTGCTTCAGTTTGTGTGTTTGCATTGAGAAGGTGAAGCTAGGTAGGTTCACATTAAGATACAAACCGGATGAACTTTTCTCCTATCCCTAATGTGGGGCCCGTCTGCTGCAGCTGCTCCTTGGGTTACCTGAAAACCAGCCAGCTGTGAGTCCTGCAAGATGTGGTCCTTGACCTCTGTCTGGATCATTTCCATTAGGCTTAGGATGGGGGAGCCCTGCCTGACTCCAGCTACAGATGCTGCTCACTGTACCTAGAAACCATCAAACTGGAATCTTAAGAACCTCCTCATTTCCAGTTTCTGACGCTGAATTGGCCATTGAAAAGATCCCTGCTAGATTTCTTTTTTAAAATAGGGCTTTCTATTCCATGGTGGTCTTTGCCTGAAAACAATATACCCATTTTTGGTCTGTCTGTGAGCGCTTGGAGAGTGGCAGTTTGTTCCTTTTCAACTTGAGAATTCCAGAAAAGAGATCACGGTTTTTGTATTTTTCTGTCGAGGTATTTTTCCATAGAGAATGATAGGCGTGTGCAAGAAGTCTGTGCGACCGTTACAATCACCACCTTGAACCATCATCATGTTGTTGTCATCTTGTGTGTCTCCTAAATCTGCAGTAATCTAGCTGACTTCTTTGTATAAAATGTTATTTTGTCCAGAGCAACAGTAATTAAAAACATTTTAAAAAATTAAAAAATTAAAAACAAAATGAAGAAGAAGAAGAAGAGCCCTGCTAGACCAGCCCCATCTAGTCCACTTACAGTGGATGGACGCGGGTGGTGCTGTGGTCTAAACCACTGAGCCTCTTGGGCTTGCCAGTCAGAAGGTTGGCAGTTCAAATCCCCACAATGGGGTGAGCTCCTGTTGCTTTGTCCCAGCTCCTGCCAACCTAGCAATTCAAAAGCACACCAGTGCAAATAGATAAATAGGTACCGCTGTGGCAAGAAGGTAAACGGCATTTCTGTGCGCTCTGGTTTCCTTCACAGTGTTCTGCTGCACCAGAAGCAGTTTAGTCATGCTGGCCACATGACCCAGAAACCTGTCTGTGGACAAACGCCGACTCCCTTGGCCTGAAAGCGAGATGAGCGCCGCAACCCCATAGTTGCCTTTGACTGGATTTAACCATCCAGGGGTCCTTTACCTTTACCTGCCTTACTTACAGTGGACACTCCAGTGGGAAACCCACAAACAGAATCTGAGTGCAATAGTGCTTTACCCATTTGTGATTCCCATCAACTGCCATACTGCCTCAAAAAGTGGAGGTAGAGCACAGCCAGCGTGGTTTGTGGCCATTGGTTGCCTTCTCCTCCATGACTTTGCCTAATCCTCTTTTTAAGCCTTCTTGTTTCAGGACAGCATTTAATTTAAGAGAGGATGCATTTGCATAACTTCCTTGTATTTCTATTGTAAGCCCTTAGTATGAATTAGCCATGGATTGCCAAACCTTTGTGCAACATATATGAGGTGTTTTGATTAGCTTATTAATATTTGTATTATTATTTGCATTCATCTGTCCCTTTGCGCGGCTCAACCTCACATTGCCACCCTCTGGTAGACATTTTTAATGTATCCTGTAGCTGCTACTATTTTAGTTGTTTCTCTATTTCACTCATTCCCCAAGTGGATGGTACAGCCCCCTGCGAGGTGGTGGAATTACTAGTCGTTTAGTCGTGTCCGACTCTTCGTGACCCCATGGACCAGAGCACACCAGGCACTTCTGTCTTCCACTGCCTCCCACAGTTTGGTCAAACTACTGGGAAAACCATAGCTTTAACTATACGGACCTTTGTCGGCAAGGTGATGTCTCTGCTTTTTAAGATGCTGTTTAGGTTTGTCATTGCTTTTCTCCCAAGAAGCAGGCGTTTTTTTTTTAATTTTGTGACTGCTGTCGCCATCTGCAGTGATCATGGAACCCAAGAAAGTAAAATCTCTCACTTCCTCCATTTCTTCCCCTTCTATTTGCCAGGAGGTGATGGGACCAGTGGCCATGATCTTCATTTTTTTGATGTTGAGCTTCAGACCATATTTTGCACTCTCCTCTTTTACCCTCATTAAAAGGTTCTTTAATTCCTCCTCACTTTCTTCCATCAAGGTTGTGTCATCTGCATATCTGAGGTTGTTGATATTTCTTCCGGCAATCTTAATTCCGGCTTGGGATTCATCCAGCCCAGCCTTTCGCATGATGAATTCTGCATGTAAGTTAAATAAGCAGGAAGACAATATACAGCCTTTTCGTACTCCTTTCCCAATTTTGAACTAATCAGTTGTTCCATATCCAGTTCTAACTGTAGCTTCTTGTCCCCCATAGAGATTTCTCAGGAGACAGATGAGGTGATCAGGCACTCCCATTTCTTTAAGAACTTGCCATAGTTTGCTTTGGTCGACACAGTCAAAGGCTTTTGCATAGTCAATGAAGCAGAAGTAGATGTCTTTCTGGAACTCTCTAGCTTTCTCCATAATCCAGCGCATGTTTGCAGTTTGGTCATATCCACTTCTAACTGTAGTTTCTTGTCCCACATAGAGATTTCTGGGGCTTGAATAACTCAGAGAAGCTATGAGCTATGCCGTGCAGGGCCACCCAAGACAGACAGGTCATAGTGGAGAGTTTTGACTAAACATAATCCACCTGGAGCAGGAACCGGCAAGCCACTCCAGTACCCCTGCCAAAAAAACTCCATGGACAAAAACAACAGGGATTACTTACAGGGGCAGATAGAAGCAAAGGCATACCAGCGTATGTGTGCGGGAAGTGTAAATGACTATCAGACTTTTAAAAGCTGATATCCCTGGAACAAGTTCATCTTTTTCTTTTTGAATTAATTAAACTAAACACTTCTAATTGGATGTTGCATAAATGTGCAATTAATTGCCGCTGTTTTGAATTCTGTTGCATTATTTTCTTCCTTAGTGGTTCATGCAAACAACTATTCCAAATAATGCTTTTTACAGGGCAGGGGGCACTAGGGATGAGTTTACGGAACCAAGGGGACAATGACCTGAAAAAGTTTGGGAACCACTGTTCTATTTTATTATAAAAAAATTCCTTCCTGTAGCACCTTAAAGACCAACTAAGTTAGTTCTTGGTATAAGCTTTCGTGTGCATGCACACTTCTTCAGATACACAGATACACTAGATACACTATTTTATTATGTCAACTTTTGTGATGTTGTGGATCTCTTTGAGTATTGGTTACCATGAGAAAGTAACATTACAGATCAACTGGTGATGATAAATTTACCTTGGGAACAGGCCAGAAAACAGGAATTGTCCTTGGAAAATAGGACAATTGGAGCACATATATTAGCACTCACTTAATCGCCCTGTATTGTAATCCCTTTACATGTAAAAATAGATTTGTTATTTTCTCCCGTCAGCTGAAAGGGGTGTCTGAGCAGTGCTCCCCTCAGGTCTTGGCAGATCAGCTCCTTGTATGCAAAGTGCCCGACAATTTATTAACAGTTTCCATCATGATCCCCCCCCCCCTTGCTGTCGTGACTGCTAACGAAGCAACTGATTTCCAGCCAGGGTAATTAATTTAAGTAGCAGAAGTGGATCCAGCCTGACTTCTCCTCCGTTTACATGATGTCAGCAGAAACTAAGCCAAGCCAGACATAACAACGACTTGATAGCCAAATCCAATACAAATCAGATCTACCTAGGGCCATGTTCTCCTCCCATCCACACTGGGCCTGCCCTGGAATAACCTCACCAGCTCTGCCAAAGGAGCTGCTGGTTGTCCTGATGAGACTGAGAGGAGAAGAGATGCTTGGCAGGTTTTTCCTTCACATGACATTTGCGGGAAGATGCTGATGGACTGCGATTTCAACTAGAACATGAATGCATTGATAACATGTTGAGAAGGAAACTGTGCATCTTTTGTGTGTGTGTAAGAGCACAGTTGGGACACGGGTGGCGCTGTGGGTTAAACCACAGAGCCTAGGACTTGCCGATCAGAAGGTTGGCGGTTTGAATCCCCACGATGGGGTGAGCTCCCGTTGCTCGGTCCCAGCTCCTGCCAACCTAGCAGTTTGAAAGCACGTCAAAGTGCAAGTAGATAAATAGGTACCGCTCCGGCGGGAAGGTAAACGGCGTTTCCGTGCGCTGCTCTGGTTTGCCAGAAGCGGCTTAGTCATGCTGGCCACATGACCGGCTGTACGCTGGCTCCCTCAGCCAATAAAGCGAGATGAGCGCCACAACCCCAGAGTCGGCCACGACTGGACCTAATGGTCAGGGGTCCCTTTACCTTTACCTTAAGAGCACAGTTAGAGGAGGAGTAGGAGATACTTGAGGGTCGTAGGGCTGTGTCCAAAGCAGCGCCATGGAACTCGTTCTGCAGGCAAGGATTTCTGCTTGTGCAATGCAACTTCTCCCTCTCCTCCCACCCTGCTAAATCTGTTCTAGGGGATCCTCCAATCCTCCGGAGCAGATTGGGGGAGGCTGTAGGGCATCACTGTGTGAGAAGATCCATTGCACAAGCGGAAATCCTTGTGCGGGCAGGATGCGTTAGTTGGATCCTGCCCTTTGGGTTGAATCCAATGCTTATCCTACTCTGAGTATGGAAGTGAGTGGACATGGGTTTACTTTGAGGAGATCTTAGGTGGGTACAACCTATTGAATAATGGAATTAGACTTCATCTAGTCCAGCACTGGAATGTTGGCTATCCAATCTCTGCAGGAAGACCGCCAGTGAAGAACAGTCTACCCAACCCTCTTGGTCATTGGTTCCATTCCCAAACTGCTCTTAATATCAATCTAGCGCAGATTCGTTTAAGGTGCATCCAATGCACATCTCAAGCACATGGCTTCCCTCAAAGAATCCTAGGAACTGTAATTTGACCAGGGTGCTGGGAATTGTAGATCTGGGAGGGAGAAACTTCGGTTCCCAGGACCCTTTGGGCAAGTTACATCCTTTAAATGTGTGCTTGATATGCTTTAAGTCTGTGTGGTTATTATTATTGTTGTTGTTATTATTCTTTGTTATTAAATTTATTTATATCCTGCCTTCTTCC
The DNA here is from genome assembly GCF_964106645.2 of Podarcis pityusensis. Lineage (NCBI taxonomy): Eukaryota > Metazoa > Chordata > Lepidosauria > Squamata > Lacertidae > Podarcis > Podarcis pityusensis. Next base: position 17,735,445 of record NC_138040.1, on the reverse strand, counting down.
CAGACCAGGATTCAAGGCAGCTTACACAAATAAAAACAACACTGATAAAACACAGGAGGCTATATATATATATATATATATATATATATATATATATATATATTAGAATTAAAACAATATATAAACAGATCCGTAAAAATACAGATAGTAGGAATAGCACAGCACCTTTTAAAAACCCTTTCCTTTAAATAAAAGTAAGTTCCCAAAGGCCTGTTGGAATAAAACAGCCTTTGCCTGCTGGCAGAAGGACAAGGAGGGAGCCAATCTAGCTTCTCTAGGGAGAGCTAAAGTCTGGGAGCAGCCACCAAGAAGGCCCTGGTGTGTTGTGTGCTTTTAGGAACATAGAAAGCTCCTTTTTACAGAGTCAGACCCTCAGTCCATCTAGCTCACTACTGTCTACACTGACTGGCAGAATCTCTCCACAGTTTGGGACTTGAGCCCAGGACCTTCTGAATGCAAAGCAGATGCTCCATTGTCAAGCTGCATTCCTGGGCTACAGTTTTTAAGCACAAGGCACATGGTTAATTATTGAGCAAGTGCGGAGAGTTAAAATCAAGATGTAGAAATATGGAAATATCGACGAGAGGCAGGACTGAGATTTGGACATGCTTCAAGGTTCAGACTATGGGAAGCCGTAAAATTAATAATTACAATTCGGAAGATAATTAGACCTCTTTTTATTTTAGTTTTTAATTTTTATTGGATTATGATTTGATATGTTAATTGGATGTCTTTTATTAGAAAATTAATAAAATTGATTTTTTTATTAATTTTATTAGATAAAATAATAAATTATTAATAATAAAATTAATAATAAAATAAATAAATTATTAGAAAATTAATAAAAACAATCTAACAAAAATAAAAATAATAATTGCTGAGCAAGTGCAAACCTTTGTTAGAAGCAGTGGCATGCAGTCAGTGGACTAGGGGTACTAGGCTAGTCCCCTAAATGTTCCCAGTAAATTAGAGTATTAAAGTATTTAAGCCTGCCATCTCCTTCCCAAAGCCTGGGAAGCCTCTGCTCAGCTTAGGGAGGGAGGCATGATGCTCACATGCACAACGTCACACATACACTGTTACACCTCCCCCATTGCCCTTGCAAGCTGGTGCCTCTGGCCTTAGCCGTTCTCCTACAAAACATTTCACCACACGCCACTGGTTAGAAGCTGACATTTTCCTTGGAGGCGCAAGCTTTTGCTTATGGCTTTAGCATTTCCCTTGCTTCCTTAACAGAGACTGAATGCCACAAAGCTAAGCAACAGCTCTTCTCTCTACAAAAGGTAGGAGCCAACAGCCACTGTTTGCCTGCCCTACAAAATTATTCCCCTCTCCCCATCAATGCCTTTTCTTTTAATTGCTGGAGAAATGCCACAGCACACTATGAGAAACACTCGAAAATCTTTAAAACATGACATAGCGTTTTTGGAATGCAACCATTGAGCTGGGTGCCTTCTGGGCCCTTCAGATGTTTTCTCTTCTCAATCCTTTGGTGTAAAAATAAAAGGCACAAAAAATAAAGAACAAACTTATTTGTCTCTGCTTTCCTTTCACTGTCCTATGTGTCTCTCCTTGAGATGCCTCTGTCTGTAGTCACATGAACAAGTGATGTCTGTCAAAACAGGTTCATCGTCTTGGAGAAATGGAAGAAGAGGACAAAAGTGTGATGGGGTGATAAAAGCAGAATAATCCACAAGAACCCCAAACAGTGATGGCGACCATCTCAACCTTTAGGAACGTAGGAAGCTGCCAGTCAGGCCTTTGGTCTAACTAGCTCAGTATTGTTTACACTGACCAGCAGCTGCTTTCCAGGGTTTCGGGCAAGTGATCTCTCCCAGCCCTGGGAATTCATTCTGCAACCTTCTGCAGGCAAAGCGGATGCTCTCCCACTGAGCCATGACTATTCCCTTTTAATCATGCCTATCGTTACCTTTGCCAACAAAGGTCCGTATAGTTAAAGCTATGGTTTTCCCAGTAGTGATGTATGGAAGGAAGAACTGGACCATAAAGAAGGCTGATCGCCGAAGAATTGATGCTTTTGAATTATGGTGCTGGAGGAGACTCTTGAGAGTCCCATGGACTGCAAGAAGATCAAACCTCTCCATTCTGAAGGAAATCAGCCCTGATTGCTCACTGGAAGGACAGATCCTGAAGCTGAGACTCCAATACTTTGGCCACCTCATGAGAAGAGAAGACTCCCTGGAAAAGACCCTGATGTTGGGAAAGATTGAAGGCACAAGGAGAAGGGGACGACAGAGGACGAGATGGCTGGATAGTGTTCTCGAAGCTACAAACATGAGTCTGACCAAACTGCAGGAGGCAGTGGAAGACAGGAGTGCCTGGCGTGCTCTGGTCCATGGGGTCACGAAGAGTCAGACACGACTAAACGACTAAACAACAAAAATCGTTATCTAGTGGAGTGATAAGAAACACTGAGGGTCGATTCACATGACCCAGGATTCATGCTCTAAAGGTGGCTCAATTAATTGTGCCTGTGCGTTTTAAGAAGAGTGCATTCATGATGCTTTGAACATTGAAATAATCACGTATTTTTCCCCTGGAAAGCCATGCTTCCATCTTGCCCCTTTCTCTGTTGTCTCCTCAAGCCAATTATAGTTTGAACCCGTCGGACCTGTTCTTTGCAGACTGTCAAGCTAAACAAACAAATACGGTAAATAGGGCTGTGTGACTTTCCTGTTTCACTCTGATCCTGCAATAAAAATGCCTCCATAAGCTGAGGGTGAATGAATGAGCAGGTGATGCATTCTAGGCAGAGGAACAGGGATCTGGGGCCGCTAATAGTGCCTCTTAAAACCAGCTGCTGCTACAGGCAGCTAGAGGCTTCTGGTTAAAAAAAAAAGAGGAGGTGCTGTTTAGGATTCCTGTGCAAACTAGGTACTACAGGTAATAAGTTAAAACAACAAAAATCCAATAAGAAAAGGAAAAGTGAAGGCATTCCTATGAGCCATGCTAAAATACTTGTTCCGCATTTGCAATAACTCTTACCTTAAAGTGAAGTGGCACCCACACTTTGGAAGTCCCTGCCTATTAACATCAGGCAGATGCCTTCAGTGCCCTCTTTTTAATGCCTGCTAAAATAATTCTTGTTTAGACAAGCCTACCCAGATGTTTAGAAAGTTGATGTCAGTTTTAATCTGCTCTTAGTCTATTGTTATTTTAACTTCTTGGATGTTTAAAATTATTGTCGTTGATTTTTTTTATTGATAATTTTATTTTTCTTATTGATAATTTTATTTTTCTTATTGATAATTTTATTTTTCTTATTGATAATTTTATTTTTCTTATTGATAATTTTATTTTCTAAACTGCTTTGAGGTTTCTGGGTTTGTTTTGTTTTTTACAATAAAGCAGCGTATAAAATTTATGAAATAAATAATTTTTTTAAATGCACATTTACATTTTGCACATGCTTTTCTAGTCTTGTGAACACGGGCAAACATTCAGGAGAGTAATCAGATGCACATGCCCTGGATACTATGTATTTTTTAACATCAATGCCAGGAACAAATTTAATAAACCGCTTGAAGACTTGGGAAGCAGTTTTACAGGCATGCACTAAATGGCCCTGCTCTGTGATGCGCAACATGGACTCCTGATCGCATAGGAGGCGCCGAAAGAACATGGTGCGTAAAAAAATAGCCATGTTCCTTTTAAAGTATGCATCCATTCGTTTAATTGCAAATAAATAAATAAATAAATTAAAATCCTCTTTTCTTTCATCATTCCCCCCAAAATATTTGCCACCCTGACATTTTCAGGGACAAGAAAAATTCAGTAGGAGCAAAACATGCATGAATGTTAAAAAGGAAGTAAATTAAGAAGCAAAAGGGAGTGGAATTAAGATAAAATCAGTTCAGTGACAGAAAAGAAGGCTCAGGAGAGTTTCAAGGACAGAAGAGACTGGGATGGGTTATGGGGCTATTAGATCATCCTGCCTAGAGGCAATGGGTTGAACTAGAAGGCCCATTAGTTTCCTTCCAATGTTATGTTCACACAAGAGCCCACAAACAAGGCTCCATGTAGCAAGGAGCCTCCAGGAGACTGTAGTAGCTGCTGATTGCATCAGCTGATACAGTTTAGGCCCTTTTCCAGTTTCTCTTGTTGCTCCCCATCCATTCAGTCACTCTGCTTGCTCATCCTCCTCCACCAGTGCCTGGTTTCTTCTTTGCAGCTAGAATCTAGTCACCACACATATGTATACTGTACAACCTACAAACAGAATACCTTTGATTGGTGGGCAGAGGGTGCCTCATATTGCATCTGCACCAATGACAGTAAGCTGAGCGGGTGACAATCTATATTACAATTTCCAAGCACCCAATCATTTGATATTTATGTTTGCATGCTGAAAACAATGCAGAATGTGATTATATACACACGCGAGGGCTCACCTGAAGCTCTCAAGAAGTTCAGGCCACTGCCATGCTAAGCAAACCATCATTTCCCCATTTGACTGTGTAGGTATTGAGGCTGTTCTGTGCAAAGGGGGGGGGGGGGAGAGAAGTGTGGGAGGTGCCTGTTAGGGATGGTAGCAGGTTAGGAATCACAGGGGACAAATTTGCTCAGGAGATAGCTCATACCAAAGCTATCCTCAGAGATTGGTTCAACAAAGCTAGGGTTTGCATTTGGGGAAATGCTGGCTCCACATGGCAGATAAGACTTCAGACACGCCACCCGTTGACTCTTTCCAAGCACGGTGTTGTCAGGTACTTAGATAAATTAATTAACTAACGAATTAACCTCAGTTCAGTGCCAGCAGTTGCTGGTAGCGCACTTCGAAACCCAGGTGCATGTTGAAGTTGTAGCTCACAGTAGCGGTAGGAGATGCTTTCAGATGGACACCTCTTAGTGCTCACCTCACATGCCATTTCTGTGGTGTTGTTTTTGACAGCAAAACCGGAGCAACACTGAGGAAGGCCTTCTCCTTTTAAAATTTGGAAATATGGCACAATAGTCAAATGCAGCTCCCACAAACCCCAGCCAGCATAGCCAGTGATCAGGAATGGTGGGACTTAAGAACATAAGTTGAGCCACATTAGACCAGGCCACTGGCCAGTCTAGTCCAGCATCCTGCTCTCACAGTGGCCAACCAGGTAGCTGTGGGAAACCTGAAAGCAGGATTCGAAAACAAGAACATTCTCCACTCCTGCAGGTTCTGTAATGGCCTAATCACACTGTTTTGATTCCCATTCTGCAATCAATAGGATTAGTGTCTGATTACAGCCTTTTGCACAACGCCAGTTTGCAGCACCCATGATGTAAGAAATGGTGTCTCAATAAATAATTATTGTACTCCTTGTACACTTCAATAAAAATGTTCTAACTTTCTTCTGTCCTCCCCTCCATTGCAGCACGTATCTGTTTCCAAAACAATTTTATAAGGTTGTCAGCACACCAACATAATAATAATAATAATAATAATAATAATAATAATAATAATAATAATTTATTTCTACCCCGCCCATCTGGCTGGGTTTCCCCAGCCACTCTGGGTGGCTTCCAACAAAAGATTAAAAATACATTAAAACATCAATCATTAAAAACTTCCCTAAACAGGGTGCCTTCAGATGTCTTCTAAATGTCATATAGTTGTTTATTTCTTTGACATCTGATGGGAGGGCGTTCCACAGGGAGGGGCACCACTACCGTGACGGCCCTCTGCCTAGTTCCCTGTAACTTCGCTTCTTGCAGTGAGGGAACTGCCAGAAGCCTCTTGGCGGTGGACCTCAGTGTCCTGGTTGAATGATGGGGGTCGAGACGCTGCTTCAGGTACACTGGGCCGAGGCCCCAACACTTTGAGTTGTGCTCAGAAACATACTGGGAGCCAATGTAGGTCTTTCAAGACCGGTGTTATGTGGTCTCGGCGGCCGCTCCCAGTCACCAGTCTAGCTGCTGCATTCTGGATTATTTGTAGTTTCTGGGTCACATTCAAAGGTAGCCCCACGTAGAGCATGTTGCAGTAGTCCAAGCTGGAGATAACTAGAGCATGCACCACTCTGGCGAGACAGTCCACGGGCAGGTAGGGTCTCAGCCTGCATACCAGATGGAGCTGGTAGACAGCTGCCCTGGACACAGATTTGACCTGTGCCTCCATGGACAGCTGAGTCCAAAATGACTCCCAGGCTGCGCACCTGATCCTTCAGAGGCACAGTTACCCCATGCAGGACCAGGGAGTCCCGCACACCCTCCTGCCCCCTATCTCTCCCAAACAGTACTTCTGTCTTGTCAGGATTCAGCCTCAATCCGTTAGCCGCCATCCAGCTTCCAACTGCCTCCAGGTACTCACACAGGACCTTCACTGCCTTCACTGGTTCTGATTTGAAAGAGAGGTAGAGCTGGGTATCATCCGCATACTGATGAACACCCAGCCCATACCCCCTGATGATCTCTCCCAGCGGCTTCATGTAGATGTTAAAAAGCATGGGGGAGAGGATGGAACAATGAGGCACCCCACAAGTGAGAGCCCAGGAGTCTGAACACTCTTCCCCCAACACCACTTTCTGGACATGGCCCTGGAGGAAGGAGCGGAACCACTGTACAGTATAACAGTTTTCCCAGATCCCAGCTCCCCTAGACATTCCAGTAGAACATTAAGGCCACTGAGAGATCCAGCAGAACTAGGAAACAGCTTTTACCATTGTCCCTAGCCTGCTGGAGATCATTGACCAGCACGACCAAGGCAGTTTCAGTCCCATGATGAGGTCTGAATCCCGATCGGAAGGGATCCAAATGGTCCGCATCCTCCAGGCGTGCTTGAAGTTTTTCAGCAACCACCCACTCAATCACCTTGCCCAAGAATGGATGATTTGAGACTGGGCCACATTGGCTGGGTCTAAAGATATTTTTTAAAGAAGCAGTTTAATGACCGCCTCTTTCAGTGTGTCTGGGAAGGCTCCCTCACAGAGGGAAGCATTCACCACCCTGCAGAGCTCATCGCCCAGCCCTTCCCGGCTCGCTTTTATTAGCCAGGATGGGCAAGGATCAAGGAGACAAAATGTAGTTTCCCCTGAATCCAGAATAATTCACGATCATCTTCAACATGTTGCTTCCAATCTAGATTGGTTCTAGATCTTGCCACCCGCAGAAGTGGGTGGGGTTACCTGATATACACATTTGAAAACCCTCCCCTTTGTTAGGTTACCCACACCTTTTCCTCCCTACACATACTTGATGAATTATTATTTTTTAATTCCTGTTTCCCAACCGGATTTGCAAACATCAGACCTCATGGTTTCTCCTAAATCTCAGCCCCAACTCATGTTGTATGTCTTCACCTGTTCATCGTCATAGTAAAAGCAAAGCAACATATTATATGTTTTTATGCAATTTTGATCAAATTTGTTTTCTATCATTGGATAAATATTTCTCTTCAAAGGCTGAGGATTCTCTTAACGAATATCCTGGCTTCTACTTTTCTTCTGATACTTTTGTAACTTACTATTTCATAAAACTTGTACACCACTTGAGTGTATGCCTCCCCCTCAATGCGGCAGCTGTAGGTATTCAAACCAATGGCAAAAAGCAACATTTAATATATCCATTTCATCTCTGAGTAAATTGGACATCTTTCAAGAAATCTATACACGCTATTGTGCGATTTAAATGTTGAGGAACTGGTTATTATTTAAATTCAAGGCAAAACTGGAACTTGCCCTGTCCTGGCTCAACCAAGTTCCATAAATTCCCTAAGGCTTTTAAGAACTGCTCCAAATCTGTTTATCTACAAGGAAGGAAGAAATATGCAATTGACTTGTTTCCCACTAGGACACATATGCAGAACTGAGGGCTTCATCAATGGAGGTTCAGAGTAGACCCACTGAAATTACGAAATGTCTAGCATTCAACACAATGACTAGCATTCAACACAACCCAAGGGGCAGCCTACAACTAACACATCCCATCGGTGCAAGGATTTATCCTGCCCTGTGGTTTCCAGCAACTGGTATTCAGAAGCATTACTGCCTTTGACGGTGGAGGCTGATCTTAGCCATGGTGGCTAGTTGTCGTTGATAGCCTTAACCTCCAGGATTTGCCCAATCCTCTTTTAAAGTCAGTGGCCATCACTGCCACCTGTGGAAGCCAGTTCCATAGTTTGGATTTGATATCCCTCTTTATCACTACCCTAAGGAGTCTCAAAGCGGCTAACAATCTCCTTTCCCTTCCTCCCCCACAACAAACACTCTGTGAGGTGAATGAGGCTGAGAGACTTCAGAGAAGTGTGACTAGTCCAAGGTCACCCAGCAGCTGCATGTGGAGGAGTGGGGAAGCAAACCCAGTTCACCAGATTACGAGTCCACTGCTCTTAACCACTACACCACACTGGCTCTCCATGGTTCAACTATGCGCTGCGTGAAGAAAAACTTTCTTTTATCTTTCCTGAATCTTTCAACATTCAGCGCCATTGCATATCAATGAATTCCAGTGTCATGGGAGAGGAAATAAAACTCTTCTTTATCCACCTTCTCCATAATTTTATAAACTTCTATTATGTTGCCTCTTACTCGTCTCCCCCAACCCCAAGCTCAAAAGTCCTAAATGCTGCGACTATTCCTCATATGGCAGTTGCCAAACCCACTTGATTATTTTGGTTGCCCTTTTCCAAATCTGCAATAGCACATGCAGTGCCATTTTTCTAAAAAAAAAAAAAAAAGGTGCTGGAACTCACTACGAATGTCTCCCTAGTTCCCTTATAAAGACAATGGTGCCCACCTGAGAGGTGCTGGAACTGCATATATATCTAATACATACATTACCCAACCTCAGTTTGGACCGACGACTTAAAATAAGCAACCTTCCATTGGAAGCTTCAAGGCTATGCATCCCAGACTTACTGGAGGTTGTGAGGCCTCATCATTTCAATCTAGGTTGGTGCTTCTATCTGATATGGGGAAAATTGCCGTTACTAAACCTTCCTTGAGGTGACGGCAGTGTATAACATTAGCTCACTCATACTCCAAGCTTTGTACCAGGGGCAAGGGGATGATTCGAAGGGTAATAATATTGGGTTGCAGTAAAATCGATGATTGAAGACCAATTATTTTTCTTTTTCTTTTTCTTTTTTTACAAGAGGGAAAATAGCCAAAGGATTAAACCACATTAATTATTTATTGAATTGCTGCCTCCGCAAAAAAAAAAAAAAAAAAAAAAAAAGATGAAGAAGAGCAGGGATTAAAAATATATCACTCAGTATGTGGCAAGATAATCACTTGAGTAATCTGAGCTCCTGCTTTGATAACATTCTTGGCTCCAAGGTCAATTTAAATTATAATAAGGAAAAGTGTTTAAAATACTTCGGCAGGGCGATGGAAAACATCAGTCTTCACAACATTTCAGCTTTGATTTATTGTTTTTTTATACACAGGGACAATTTCTGAATTGGTTTTCATTGCCGTTAGGAAAACATCCATTCGTACAGCTGGAATATGCAGCTTTTGGGGCTAGGGGATTCACTCTATACATTCAATGCCTAGACAATGTCCCATTGCAATCAGTGAGGGCTGCACAGCCCATGATTTGGTGCAACTGAAAGCTTGTTTATACAGACCTTGCATCAAAGAAAATTCGGGAAATAGTGAGCAGAACAATATCCAAAATGTGCCCAAGAAAACCTATTAGAAGATACAAATTACTGCAGTGGGCTGTTCTGTTCAAGATTTCAGACACTCCATTGCATTCCTCTCCCTCTGGTTCCTCATTCCACCCACCCTCAGATTTACAGAATTGTAGAGTTGGGAGGGACCCCAAGGGTCATCTAGTCCAACCCCTCTGCAATGCAGGAATCTCAACTAAAGCATCCATGACAGATGGCCATCCCAACCTCTGCTTAAAAACCTCCAAGGAAGGAGAGTCCATCACCTCCCAAGGGAGTGCAGCTCTTACCGTCAGAATGTTCTCCAGATGTGGTCTGGAGCAGTATTATGTCCCTTGATCTGGACACTATACTTCTGATGACACAGCCTAGAACAGCATTAGCTTTTCCCCACTGCTCAAATCACACTGTTGACTCATGTTCAGCTTGTGGTCTACTAAGACCCCTAGACCCTTTTCACATGTAATATTTGACAAGCCAGGTGCCCCCTTCTTATATTGGTGCATCTGGTTCTTCCTGCGTAAGTGCAGAACCTGACATTTGTCCCTATTGAAATTTATTTTGTACACTGTGAGAGGGCACTCTGGGCTTTCCCCTCAAACTCCTCTGCTAAATGCCCTCACAACGCCCCTGGTCACATGAGCTTCACCTAATGGATTTCTTTTTGTAGTGGTTGTATTAAAAGTGCAGCACCTTTGTTCTCCTGTAGTTGGTGTTGTCTCAGTAGCTCCTATGGTCCATATTCAAAACAGCTGCTGCACTAAGATGGCGGTGCCCATGAGGAGCAGTGCTTGAAGAGGGAGAAGTCAAGAGTCCACAGAAACTGGGGCTGGCAGTGCAGGAGTTTGCAGTGGCTGCACTGGCGAACAGGCAGCATGCTTGGTCCTCACCAGTTATTGAGTAGGGCAGCCTTTCTCAACCTGTGGGTCCCCAGATGTTGTTGAACTACAACTCCCATCACCCCTAGCTAGCAAGGCCAGAGCTCAGGGATGATGGGAATTGTAGTCCAACAACATCTGGGGACCCACAGGTTGAGAACCGCTGGGGTAGGGGATGATTTTCCAACAGGGCTGATATTCAATATTAGCCATACACAGAGCAGTCCCATCAAAATCAAGGGTCCTGCCTGCTGGCTTTTAACCAGCCCAGGGGGCAGCATGGCCTGTGAGCTTCTTCCTCCTCGGTCTCAGTGATGCCCTTCTAGAGCTTAGCAGGGAAGAGGAGGAGAATGAGTTGGCTCTGCCTGTTATTGGCTCCGGCGCCATCTACTGTTGGGCTCCCTGCCTTCCAGCCTACCCATTCCAATGTGCACCAGTTATCACTCTAAGGACTGGCATTCAGAGAATTGAGATTGGACTAGATGACCCTTGGGATCCCTTCCAACACTACAATTCTATGATTCTATGAAGAGACTCCAGGGGTTGTCACATAGAGCAAGATTGTTTTCTCCTTCTCCTGAACCAATGGATTCAAGTTACAAGAAAGGAGATTCTGACTGAACGTCAGGAAGCTTGCTCCGCCTTCTGTGTGACAGCCCTTCAAATACTGTGGAACCTTGGTCCCCAAACAGCTTAGTTGCTGAACAAATCAGCTCCTGAACACCACAAACCCAGCAGTAAGTGTTCCGGTTTGCGAACTTTTTTCAGAAGCCAAATGTCTGAGGCGGATTCCGCTTGAGTGCAGGAAGCTCCAATCGGAAGCTGCACCTTGCTTTTTGAACGATTTTGGGAGTCGAACAGACTCCTGGAATGGATTAAGTTTGAGAACCAAAGTACCACTGTATTTGAAGATGGATCTCAGTCTCCTGTTTCCCCGGCGAAACATACCCAACTCCCTCAACCGTTTCACACAAGGCTTGGTTTCCAGACCCTTGATCATCTTAGTCACTCTCCTCTTGGTCAACATCCTTCCTAAACTGCCGGGGCCAGTATACATAGATGGTATGTATACTGTATTGTATATTTCATCTTCAATCAGAATGCTTGTTTTGAACTGGCTTGCTTCTTACAAAAGCAAGATTCTTGGTTGCTCCCAGTTCCCTTATCTTTCTGCCGCCTGGTGGCTGCCATGTTATCTTTGATAAGGTGCCCCTTTGCCCAGATAGGGTTGGCACACCGCATACCCTCCTGTCTGCACATTTCCACATTATTCCACAATGGCTTGATGCAAGCAGACTCAACATTCAATCCCAGTCAACACCTTCGAAATGGGAGCAATAATAATTTTCATGTCTCCTTCCCAGAGGGGTCAGGAGGAGGATGTTGACATTGTCTGCAAGGCTTTATGAACCGGCAACGCGATAAATACCTCGGTGGAGATATTATTTTTGGCTGGTGGCAACAGCACCGCCTTCCCCCTAAAGTTACAGACGGCACTAAATAATCTCCTCATTAATTGGAACAATTAAGGGAGCTTCTGCTCTGATGACTTTCGCTATTTCAACATTTCGGAGCTCGGAGTCTTGTTTCTCTGCATGACCCTCAGCAAGAGCAGGCCAGCCGTGATCAGCTGTGTTGAAACAGCAGCACGTTCTCTGGCTGCTTCTTGCTGGCTAGGTGAAGGAGAAGGACTTGGGCAAACCATTCTGCTTTATTCCTTGTTCTGCAGAAGCATCGCTGCTCCCTGGATGGGCACTCCAAACCTATATAGCATGACAAAATTTGGACAACATTAGTAGTATAAAAAGTAAGAGTGTTTAATTGGAAGCTATGGGCCATGCCCTGAACTTGTATATCTACCCTGAAACATTCCCAGCTGCAAAGGGTATTGAAAGCAAGACCACATATAATGACCCTGATCTCATCATAAAACACATCTTCATGAATGAACAATAAAATGGCATCTGGAGGGGCCCTCTGTGTCTCACCTGAGGCAATAAGAGATAGGCCTTTTTGGTGGCTGCACCCATGTTGTGGAATAACTTCCCCTGTGAAGTGCAGGTAGCCCTCTTTCTGGTTGGTCTAGGAATATTTCCTAGAATCGTGGAATGGCAGAGTTGAAAGGGGCTGCAAGAATCATCTGGACCAACCCCCTGCAATGCAGAAAGCAAAACTAGATCATACATGACAGATGGCCATTCAACCTCTGCTTAAAAACCTCTGGTTAAGGAGAGCCCACAACCCTCCGAGGGAGTCGGTTTCATGGTCAAACAGCTCTTACTGTCAGAAAGTTCTTCCTAATATTTAGTTGGAATCTCTTGCTATTTGAATCTGTTGGTTTGGCTCCTGCCCTCTGGAGCAGCTTGCTCTGTCTTCCATTATTCTGCCTGCTAAGTGTTACCCGTGATGGTCATTTTTAGCCGTGATCTTTGCCATTGTTGCTTTTTAATGTTTGTTTTTGTTTTTTACAGGGGAGAGGGGTTGTATATATTTTAATACATTGGCATTGTGTTGTGGTTTTAATAGTTGCAAGCTGCCCTCGTGATGCACGGGTACTGAGGGCATTTGAGAGACAATTCAAAATATTGGTTGGCATTGGTCTGTCTCAGGGGACAATGGAGCATTGGGCCTTTGGTGGTGAGGTCAAACAATTGAAAGGTTACTGCTAGAGCTATAGAAACTGATACGGAAGAGAAATGTTTCATTGCAACAGGGGCAGATGAAGGCACCCGGTTGTGCTGCTGCAGATGCACCACAACGTTTCTTCTCTCTGTGCTCCTCCCAGCAGTGATTCCTTCTCTGGTCACTGATCTGGATATATGGCTTCACTGTCTGTCTCCAGGCACTATGGTCGTCTGCAAGCGATCCCCACACAGCAGGGTTGATGATGCTGGCCTTCACGTCATGTTTGCAGACATCTTTGTAATGAGAATTGGTCTGCCAAAGGGCCTGGTGCCTGAAGCCAGCTCCTCACAGAGCACATCCTTGGGAATCCTGCCATCGTCCATTCTGTGAACATGACAGTGTAGACATCACTGAGACAGAAGTGTGAACATGCTGAGAATGTGGGCTTGGGAGAGCACATCTTTGTTTGAGACTCTATCCTGCCATGTGATACCCAAAATCTTCCTGATGCGGGACATGTAGAAGAGGTTGAGGTGTTGCTCCTGGTGGTTGTAAGTTGCCCACGACTCACTTCCATAAAGCAATGCACTCAACACACAAGCCTGGTAGATCTTCATCTTGGTATTGGATGTTAGCATCACATTCTCTCATATCCTTTCGGAGAGGTGAGCCATTGCCATAGCTGCCTTGCCAATACGCTTGTCCAGCTCACCATCGATGGAGAGGCTGCTGGTTATGGTGGAAACCAACTAGACAAAATGGTCTACCACCTCAAGCTTGTGACTACCAATGTCCTGACCCAGGATGTGGGTCTTCTTGAAGGATCAAGATAATGAATGGGTGCAATGAGTGCACTTCTCACCCTCTGAAGCAGAGGGGTTCCTCAGAAAAGAGGAGGATGTCAGACAGTTCCCTGGGGATAAAAAGTTTGAAAGTTGCAGCTCTGAACAATTAAACTCTTATGATTTCCAGGGTCTGTCTTGCGATGTTCTGATATCAGCAAAATGGAGGCGGCTGAATCTTGAGACAAACAACTGTCTGGAAGAAGTGGCTGGCACACAGACATTTGACTCAGGGAAGCACAACAGGCAACAGGCCCAGTCAAGTCTCCAAGAGACTTGACTGAGCAGGTCTCACTGAAAACGGGGAACCCATCTTGAGACAGAAGGGCAGAACACTTGGCTTCCCATGGAGCCAGGCTGCACTCTGCCAAACAGATGATTTTCGGGTAGGAAACTGGTATCAGAGAGAAAGATTTCCAGCTAGATATCAGGTTGGCACAACCCCAGCCCAAAAGAGAAAGACAACTTATCTCTCATCTGAGTTATACTACAGGTGGTTGTCTTGGCTATTGTCCTAAACAAGGCTGCAAACTTTAATGAGTTTAAATCAATGAGAACTTTAGTTGATTAATCAGTTGGCTTTACCAGTTTTACGTGAAACGAGTTTTTAACAGTGTTTTTTTAGTTGAGAACCCTGGTAAGTGTTTGTGTCTCAAGGGGGTATCCTCACTGACTCTGATGCAGGGCTGGGGAACTAGATCCAGCTGGCTAGATCCATATCTCCCCCATTGGCCAAGTTAGGTAGGTGGCTGGGATTGCACACCTGTCAATCACCTGACCCCACAATGCTGCCAGGGGCCTGTTTCTGCCTAGTGCTGTACATGGAAACCTTGACGATCTGCTCACTGTTGGGGCTTGCAATGCACCTTGCACACCACAGTCAGTGGCCATCAGGGCTTCCATTGTACCTGCAAGTGATCCCTAACCATCAGCCGATTATTGCGGCTTGCAAAGCACCATGCTGCACACTTTGCATGCTCTGACACAAGAACATCAGAAGAGCCTTCTGGATCAGACCAATGGCCCATCATAGTCTAGCATCCTGTTTTCACAGTGGCCAAGCAGATGCCTGTGGGAAGCCTGCAAGCAGGTCCTGAGCACAAGAGCCCTCTCCCTTCCTGTGGCTTCCAGCAACTGGTATTCAGAAGCATTGCTGCCTTTGGCCGTGAAGGCAGAGCATAGCCATGGTGGCTAGTGGCTATCAATAGCCCTCTCCTCCATGAATTTGTCCAATCATCTTTTAAAGGCATCCAGGTTGGTGGCCATCATTGCCCCCTGTGGGAGCAAGTTTAACAAGGCACTGTTTGAAGAAGGACTTTTATTGTATTGGACAACCGTCGGCACTTGCAAAAGGGCTCTGCATGGGGAATTGCAGGCACCACAGCAAATCTCTCTCCAGCCCAGCTGCGTCTTTCTCTGCTCTGCCCTTTTACCTGGAGGTCAGGTGGGCAGGACTGAGCCAAAGCAGCCTTGAAGACCCAATGGAGAGGCGTCATGGGACATAGGAGAGCCACAGGCCAGAGGTTCCCTACCGCTGCTCTAGTGGGATGCTTTTATTTACACCCCCTCTTTTGCTGCCATCCCTAACTCTGCCCCACAGCTCCCCAGGGAGGTAAAAAGAGACACCATTTGGAGTACAGGGGAAAAAATGAGAGTTTTTTTAAAAATAAGAATAATAATTAAAAAATGCCTGGAGGTGATTTCACAACATTAATATGTAATGTTCTCAGTTATGTAGGCTTCTTTTATTTCGGTAAAGTGCAGGTGGTGAGCTACACCTCATCACAGGTGCTTTTCCAATTAGCTCTGTATTTTCTAGGTGAATGCCTGGCCAGGAGCCAGGATTCCCTGCCACTAGCAACAGACTAATCCAAAGTAATCCAGAGGACTCATCTCAAATCTTGTTTAAAGCACCTCGAGTCTCCTTTATTTTATTATGTGTGGAAGGATCTGCTTCTGCCTTGGGAAAAAGAAAAACACCCAAAGAAACCAGGGGAGCATTTCACATTTGCAAAACATTCATCTCTTTCACACCACATCCCCACTCCCCTGCCAGCTTAATGAGGATCACAGCTCGAATTTCCATTTATCATTTGTCATTATATAATAATAACAGATGCACATCTTAAGTTGGGTTTTTGGTGGTTTTTTTGCATCTGCTTAAATGTTTTCTTTTAATAATCGACTGGTATCTGTAGGATGGGCAACAGTTGTGCAACAGGGACAGACAACTGGCTTTCTGTGCTTTTAATTGGAGACAACTGATTGTTAAGAGATAGGGTTGCACGCCACCCCAATCTCCCAGCGGTGCGAGATTCCAGGGGTTCCAGGCGTTTACCCAGGGTTTATGTTTCCTTTTGGAATGAGGCACAGCGGAAACTGTGGCATATTTGTGATATATAGCTTATTTACACATATGTGTAAATAATATATATCACCCAAGCCTGTGAGGGAAGGTGTCAGGGACCGTGCTGAGGAGGGCTGCGCTGAAGAGGAATGGTGGGAGCCTCCCCCTCTCCCTGCTTCTGATCAGAACCCTGACTCTTCCCAGGAGCAAGAGGACAGTATAGATTTGGAACAGTGGTTTGCAGAAGGACATAGTACAGAAGACAGAAGTTGGGAAGAACTGGGTGGTGAACAGCTAGAAGAAGACGAACTGGGAGAGAGAGAGTTAACAGACTCACTTTATCTGGAAAGCGTCCATCCGCTCAGCCCAAGGTCAAGGAGAGCAGATAAGGTGGCAGCACAGAAAGCATAGTGGTTGTGAGATCAGGTTGCAAGATGTGGAAGTGACATGGGTGACTAGGGGGGAAGTGGGTGGAACCCTTAACTGGGAGCACCTTCATTCCTAGGAACAGGCTCTTTGTACTCTCGCTGTAGTCATTAAAACTTCAGACTGGTAAGAGACTCCTCTCACTGTGTTCTGCTTATCTACTGCCAAAAGATGGGAGGAAGTCGAGTCCCTAAGCCTGACAGAGGGGTTCACAGAATTAACACCCCAAGAGGGTATTGTCTCTCCCCTAGCTTCAGCCTTGGATTCAAACAGAAATCAAACATTGCACTCGAACATTGCTCTGACTCTCTCTAGCTTGCTATTTTACTTCTAGGTCACATCACTGCAACTCAACTCTAAACTCTAGCTTTGTTTTTCTATCTATGAGTTGAGGGAGGCTTCCCACTCATTTGTTGTCTCACACAGAACCGCTTTCTTTTCTTTCCCTTAATGGCCCATTGCCCAGCCTATCACCTCAACACAGGAAGGAAGCCTGGCTTGTATTTTAACACTTCCTGGATCCAGGGGCTAGAGAGATCTTGCATACGGCCTACTCCCCTGCCCAAAGAAACCTCACAGCAATATTTATTAACTGTTATTTAAAACAATTATACGATTATATGAAAATGAAGCAAGCCTGGCGCTGATGAAGTGTCCAAGGCTGACAAGGCTGGGTACAGCCAGCCATATTGCAGGCAGAAATTATGCAAGTTCTGCTAATAGCTATGAAACTTACGACAGGTTTATGTTTTAGTACCCATTCTTTCTGTTCCTTCTAGGAAGAATGGGATGTGGAAAAGGGCAGGAAGGGTAGGAAGCATAAATTTATAAACTCAAATTACAGTGCTGTAAAATCATCTTTGCTCACTCCGGCCTGGGTCAATACTAGTTCAACCCTCTCACTCAGCAGTTTGAGATTCAGTGGGGCAGCTATGGCAGGCAGCCCTCTGTTAGGGATGGATGGCTCTGTCCATTTTCATTCCCCAAGCTTCTTGTCTTTCCAAATTTAAATTCGGTTCTCCACATTTCTTCTTCTTTTTCTATAAAAAGTCCTCATCAATATTTATAAAAAATTTGCATATTCTGTATCATAAACAAATATATCAAAGTGGTTTACAGCCATTAAAAAAACATGAAACAGTACAATAGAACCATTAAAACCTACATTCTTCCTTTTGATTTGATCCAGCAGGGCTCTATTGATGTTCGTTTTCCTTGCAGTCAAGAACACTTTTGCATGAGTAGCAGCTCACCCTTTTAAAAAATGGTAGCGTTGTGTCATCTGATATCAATGGCAGGAGTGGGAACCGATTGTTCCTCAACCTTTCAGGAAGCAGGGTCACACGATCTTCATCCGGGATCAGGTGCTCTTGCCCTGAAACCTCCTCCAGGGAGTGTCTGCCCTTTCCTCTCAGCCCAGATTAAGCCTGCAGATGGCCTGCAGATCATTGTGGCATCTCTGAAGGAGAACATGGAGTGCCCAGGAATTGGGGCTGCCACTGAGTCTCTTGCATTTGCTGTGGAGAGGTCAACTGGGTTCTTTTTTGTATCTAGCACAACTCTCTCTGCCCTTGGCTGTACTATTGTTCTAACTAAGACATTAAAATGCGAATCTGTTAGGAAGAACTTCCTGACGGAAAGTGCTGTTTGACAGCGGAATGGGTTCCCTCAGGATGTGGTGGACTGTCCTTCATTGGAGGTTTTCAAACAAGGGTTTGGATGGCCCATCTGTCAGGGATTCTTGAACTGTGATTCCTGAATCACAGGGGGTTGGACTAGAGGACCATTGGCATCCATTCCAACTGTACAGTTCTACAATTTTATTATTTGACCGGCTAACTGGAAAAGCACTATCCACAGTTTATTGACAACATCTTCTGAGCATGACCCCCTTCTGTTGTGATACCTGCATAAACCTCTGAGTGCAATTCCATCACAGCTGCAGCAAAACATCCCACTTCACACCTGCCAGAGGCACAAAGCTGTTTGTTTCTTTTTCACTTCCAATGCTGTTATTCAGAGCAGTGCAGAGGGCCTAACAAAAAGGTGACTCAGAGGAACCACTGCTGAGAGCCAGCCTCACCTTCGCATTGTTTCACTGACATGCAAAAGGATAAATGCCATCAAGCCCTCGATAATCCAAGGAGTTCCAACTTGCCTGTGGTTTGCAGATGGTGCAAAACGTTTGACACACAGTTTGACATCCTTCCTTGGTTACTGACAGCTCAAGCCAGGGAGTCTATAATGTTGCTGGTAATTGGCAGAGAGCAGCCAGGACCCCCTGAAGGAGGGAGGTAAACAAGAACACCACCACATACAACACAGTCTGTTTTTAGGGTCCCTCTTATAGCTCCTAAAAGGTAAAGGTAAAGGGACCCCTGACCATTAGGTCCAGTCATGGCCGACTCTGGGGTTGCAGTGCTCATCTCACTTTACTGGCCGAGGGAGTCGGCGTACAGTTTCCAGGTCATGTGGCCAGCATGACTAAGCCACTTCTGTCAAACCAGAGCAGCACATGGAAACGCCGTTTACCTTCCCGCTGGAGTGGTACCTATTTATCTACTTGCACTTTGACATGCTTTTGAACTGCTAGGTTGGCAGGAGCAGGGACCGAGCAACGGGAGCTCACCTTCTGATCAGCAAGCCCTAGGCTCTGTGGTTTAGACCAGTGCCACTCGCGTCCCTATAGCTCCTAAGTCTGCTCAAAACAGAGGAAACACTCTCCATTATGTCCATCATTTCCTTGCATAAGTCTAGAATTATTTGTTTTTATTTATTTATTTATTAAGATTGTATACTGCCCTTCTTCCCAAGATCACAGGGAGGTTCACAACGTAAAAATACAAAAGGAGAACACAAATACATAGTAATACTAGGGCTTTTTTTCAGCTGGAACTTGCCGGAACTCAGTTTCGGTACCTCTTAGGTGGGCGCCATTGCCATTGTAAGGGAACAAGGGAAGTATTCATGGTGAGTTCCAGCACATCTTTTTCTAGAAAAATAGCACCAAGTAAAACAAAAACAAGTCAATAACCCCCCTTCCCACAAACACATTTAAAAGGCCATGGAATAAGTCTTGCTGTTATCAGACAAAGGATCTGTCCAGGGATCGGGAGCCTGAGCTCTTCCAGATATTGCCAAAATACAGCTCCCATCATCCTTGGCCATTGGTTATGTCAGCCAGGACTGTTGAGAGCTGGAAGCCCAGAAATATCTGTAGGGTCACACATTCCTCATCACTGTCTAATCCAGCATTTTGTTTTCAGAAGAAAGTAAGAAGACAAGGAGAGCCTGTTGGATCAGGCCAATGGCCCATCTTGTCCAGCATCCTGTTCTCACAGTGGCCAACCAGATGCCTGTGGGAAACCCATAAGTAGGGTCCAAGGACAAGAGCAATCTCCCCACTTGTGCTTCCAGCACTGGTGTTCAGGAGCATTGCTACTTCCAGCATGGCTAATAACCATCTATAGTCTTCTCCTCCATGAATTTGTGGCCAGCCAGATGCCTTCGGAAGTTCATCAGAAAGGGATGATGTTCATGTTCTGTTGTTTGCCAGTGAAGAGAAGGGAGAGGTATGCGTTCATTTGAAGAACACATTATGTTCTCACTATTATGGGAATAGTCATGGTTGACAATAAAACCAAATGAAAATTCATTAATTAGTTTTTCTAGCTCATTTCCATTTGCCCATAAGGCAGAAGAAACCCATTGTCCAATCTGACTGTAAAATGGCAGGTCTGATTACCTGGGGGTTGATATTAGACTCGTTTGCAGTTGTGATTATCTGGGGGATATCTGCACATTTCATGTCGTCTGGATGGAAAACACAGAAGTTACGGGCAGTGGAAGACTGGCTGGCTCTCCCATTGCAATAAGTGGAAAGGGAGATGGACTAATGAATGAATGTCATTTCAATGGCTGGCAAAAGAAATGAATGAAAACAAGTAGGGGGGAATTGAATGTATCATTTCCCAATTAAAAACTCTTATAGGAGGTACACCGCTTTGAATAACAAAGATTCCATTTGCATACTGTACTTACTTACTGAAAAATGTATCATATATGAATTCATTTAATCCTAATTTTTTTTAATCATCTAAGGTAGTGCCAATCACCGTATTTTGGGGGAAATAAATGGCTTTTAATAATAAACTTACAAATGACAGTAAGACAAGGCAGGCAAATAAAAGATAACTGTATTTAAAAACTGAGCTTATTTATATTTTACTGGAATAATAAAGTGCAAGAACAGGTGAATCCATATTTACTATATTGTGAAATTCTACACTGCTTAACAGCAGATTATATTGTCTATTCTTATTCCAAACAAGCATGAATAGTGTGATTCATAATTTCTATGTTTTTGCATATCTCAACACAGCCATCCTTTAATATATTTATACAGAATTATTACAATTATAAGCTCAATATCCATTCAAATAAGTTATTTGAAACTAGGCACTACCTCATGTACAGAGAATTCATGCAATGTTGTTTTATGGAGATGCTCCCTTGTCTTCTCTGGAATATATTTTTGTATGACAAATAAAAAGTAAATAAATTCTCTTAAGAACTGAAGGGTATTTTTCTGTCTGATTTCGGTTCCCGAGTTCATTCTTGCGCGCGCGGGGGGGGGGGGGGGGGGGACAACTGCATGATACATTGGAGAAACTGCACTGTCTCCTGGCAGCTCCATTATAGCAATTAAAAAAGCAATTACATTCTTGCAGAGCGGGGAGATGTTGAGGAATAAATCCCTTGTGCACAGTGTGCTGAAAGTTTGGCTTGAGAGGATCCTATATATATGAAAATATACACCATTCTGCGTCAACAGTGTCTCTTTATATAGAGTTCCTAGTCTCCAGCCTGTTTAGCAGACATCAGTTATCAGATCCGGTACTTAAACTGATCAGGAATGCAAGTCTCAATTAAGTATATTAATTTATTCACCTGCTTCAACAGTCCTAGGATATTAGGAGCTAGACTTAATTAGCATTTGCAAAGCGCTGTTAAGAGGCCTGCCTGAGAGACGCTAGTCAAATTGCTATTTGTAAATTATTATCAGCACAGAAAGGAACACGCCAAATCTCTTTGCATCTCATTACTGCCCAGAAATCCTCTTTCCCAACCGTGATCTTGTAATGTTTTTCTTAGGCAAAGTAGGTTGCTTAGTGGCCTGATTTGCATGTTAATTATAATACCCAGAATGCTCTTCCTGATCACTGATTGCCTGCCAGTGATGATTGAAGGCTGAGGGCGGTGCCTCAATTAGCCCTTCACAAATCGACACTTCAGAAAGGAAGCTCTTTCCCAAAATGGAACCAGCAACAGCAGCAGGAGGTGCAACCAAACTGAAACCTGGAGGAAGAAATAGAGGAGCCATCAAATCAGCATCTGAAATGCACATGCAAGCAGTATATCAGGGAAGGGCCGTAGCTCAGTGGCAAAGCATCTCATTTGCACACAGAAGGTCCCAAGCGCAATCCTGCAATGGCAGCATCTACAGCCAGGGCTGGGAATGTCCCCTTGTCTGAAACCCTGAAGATCTGCTGCCAATCAGGGATCTGCTGCCAATCGTCCAGCCTGGACACTGAGGTTCAACTCTGAGGGCCTTCTGCCAGTTCCCTCACTGCGAGAAGTGAGGTTGCAGGGGACCAGGCAGAGGGCCTTCTTGGTAGTGGCCCCCACTTGTGGATCGCCCTCCCGTCAGATGTCAAGGAAATAAGCTAAAAGCCAGATCAAAATACACGTCAGCATTCTGCATGTCTGGATAGGCTTTGTCTAAACAAAAACATTTTTAGTAGGTGCCAAAAAGAGTAGAGTACCTAGACAGGATCTTAAAAAGCAGAGACAGCACCTTGCCAACAAAGTTCCGTATAGTTAAAGCTATAGTTTTCCCAGTAGTGATGTATGCAAGTGAGAGCTGGACCATAAAGAAGGCTGATCGCCGAAGAATTGATGCTTTTGAATTCTGGTGCTGGAGGAGACTCTTGAGAGTCCCATGGACTGCAAGAAGATCAAACCTATCCATTCTTAAGGAAATCAGCCCTGAGTGCTCACTGGAAGGACAGATCCTGAAGCTGAGGCTCCAATACTTTGGCCACCTCATGAGAAGAGAAGACTCCCTGGAAAAGACCCTGATGTTGGGAAAGATTGAAGGCACAAGGAGAAGGGGACGACAGAGGACGAGATGGTTGGACAGTGTTCTCGAAGCTACCAACATGAGTTTGACCAAACTGTGGGAGGCAGTGGAAGACAGGAGTGCCTGGCGTGCTCTGGTCCATGGGGTCACGAAGAGTCGGACACAACTAAATGACTAAATAACAACAACAAAGGTTGTCTTCCCTGATGTCAAAAGGCAGGGAGTTCCAAAGTGCAAATACTGCCACACTAAAATATAGATTTATTACAAATGGGAAAAGAACATTATGTGGCACCTGTAACAGGGCCAGTTCCACAGGGAGTTCCTTCCACACTGAGTGATCACTTACGAAGTCTTTCACAAAACAAACCCACAGGAATCTAATCCATGCTTCCTGTCAGTGTGCATCACCCAGAAAACATTTTTTTTATTTCAAAAAAAAAAAAAAAAAGAGAACTGAGACAAAGGTGGAACAATTTATTTGCTGAGTATCTCAATCAAGTTGTTACACAACAGGGTTTTGTTTTGTTTTGTTTTGTTTTGTGAGGGGGGAGAATCGGGTGCTTAATAAAAGATGTTTTGAAAGAGCTGAAACATGATCGGCTATTTGGTTAATACCTCCTGTTGTTGCAAAAGCCACCGTCTCAATTACATTTGCAAACAACAATTTCCTTGACAAGAAATGCATAAGGCTCCATAATCTCTTGCCAGGCTGTACTGTCGCAAATCATGGTGAATGCAGAGGTGCAATCTGAGACTGTACCAATTTAGACGGCAAGCAGTGGGAGAAGCATACTTAATTAGGGTTGCCATATGACCAGAAAAACCCATGCCCATCTGGGAGGATTTTTACATTTTAAAGGAAATGTCTGGGTTTTAGGAGGGCTTGGGGGTGGGGCTTGGGTTTGGGTTTGGGCTGGTCTGCACACCGCAGCTGCTGCCAGCCCGAGTCAGGGAAAGAGGTGTGCAGGTGTAGAGGACCCCTGCGCGTCCGTGCCTGCACACCTCACTGCCCGGCTTAGGCTGGCAGCATCTTATGCTGTCTTCTTTTTTGCTCTTCAAGATATGGCAACTCTACAGTGAACACTCCACCCCATCCCAGCCAAATCTCAGCATGCAAAAATTGAGCACCTCAGGAAAAGGTTAGACAAGACTTTTCCATGGCATGTAACTTTCTGAGTGTGGAGAGGTATTTTGCTTCTTGTCATGTGACTCCTCCACCAGTGATAATGAGCGCCATGAGATAAGCATAGACTGGGTAGCAGAGTGTGAAGAAAGAGGGAAAGAAGGGTGAATTCCTGCATTGCAGGGGATTGGGCTAGGCAACATTTGCGGTCCCTTGCCATTCTATTATTCTGAGGGCCACATTCCCTCAGGAGGCAAACTGTTGAGGGTCCTATGCCAGCAGTGGCAGGGCCAGATTTAGGTTTGATGAGGCCCTAAGCTACTGAAGGCAATGGGGCCCTTTATATGTCCAGCTGTCCTTTGTCAGCAACAAATTGTCACTGTTTTTTGTGTTGAATATATGCTATATGGTAATTTATAACAAATAACAAATTTATAACACATAATTTATAACACATAATTTATAACACATAACAAATAGGAGCCTACACAAAACAAAACACTGTTGCCGTATGCAGGTTTTATTTTATTTGTTTTTTATCTTATATTTTGGAAATGTACATCCAGGTTTTTTTTGTTCCTTTAAATTTTTTGGGGGCCCCCAAGAGAGTGGGGCCCTAAGCTATAGCTTGTTTTGCTTATACGTAAATCTGGCACTGAGCAATGGGCTAAGGTTATTTCTCTCTCTGAAGACACAGGTTGCTCTTGCTAGAAACCTGAACCTATTACTCACACAGGTCTTTTTTAAAAACTTAGATTGAGGGCTGAGGGTCGCCCACCGCTGACTGACAGCATCAGAGCCCAGTATTCTGAGCATGGTGTGTATGTGTGTTTGTGTAGCGATGGTGAAAAGAAAAACATGAAGCAGTCTTCATTTCCTCTTCCACGCAAAGCCATTTTACTTATCACAACCCAGTGGAATGCTGCTCACCTTTCCCTCACCCAGAACCTATCATCCGAGAGGCTGACAGGGCAGCCGCTGAGGGAGGGGACGAGGTGGGGCCAAGGTTTCTACAACCGCTGGCGATGAGCCTCTCTCTAGGTATGGGGGGCAGCCTATTAAGAAACCCAACAAAGATGTGAAGAAGTGTGAGGAAAATATTTATTTGCCCCCACCCTCAAAGTTGGTCCCCTTCTTCTTCTTCTTCTTCTTCTTCTTCCAGTCAAAAAGCATTTGTCCCATGGAGGCCTGACAGTCATCTTCAAAAACCGCACAAAGCTTAATTGTTCCTCTCTACCCCTGAGGCGAGAGGGCTGGTGGAGCAGCTCAGCAGAAAGGTGAACGAGAAAGACAGAAAAAGGTAGGCGGAGGTGGGGGGGGGAAGCAAAATATGTTGATGTTATTACACGTCCGTGTCCGATTTGTATGCACTGTCAAAACAAACGCTCCTGTGGTTAGACCGCTGTAGATTGACAGGCAAAACAGCCTTTGCAGGGGGTGGGGTAAAAAGCGATTTCTTCTGTTCTGAAAAGCTTCCGCATGTCATCGAAGGACTCACACATTTCATCACAGCTTTGTGATTTCCAAAGGTGATCTTTAAGAGCTTGCCGTTCCTGGCAATGTCGGAATTTTCCCATGTTCGAGGGGGGGCCAAATGGGGTCCCAGTGTGGCTCTGAACTTTGTGATGCAGTTCAACTAAAACGCATGCTAAAAACATGTATATATTAGTTAAAATAATGCACAAACTGCATTATATTAGGAGAAGGTTGACTGCAAGAACACTTGTACTAGGCAATGTTGCCCACAGACGCACACACAAAATCTTGGGAGATTTGTTGAGAAAAATGCAGAGTTTGCAAATTGATGGGGAAATTGAAAGGACTGAACAGCAGGTTGGGAAAAAGAAACTGAGAGAACCCGAAATAAACTGATTCCACCAACATGCACTTTAGTGAGTCAACTTTACACTTCTGTTCAGCCAATTCCATCTATTGGAATTTATGGAACTAATGTGATCCTGGGATGTTGGGACTGAATTTAGAGGTCTCCTGGGCAATTCGCTATCCTGTTGCTCCTGCTGACCTCCTGGTACACAGTTTTGTTTGACTGGATTCTTTGATTGGCTTATTTAATTTGTATACCACTTAATAAATTAAAAATATATCTAATTGGTATACAAAAAGCTGAAGCAACAGCTTAAACAAAATATTACAAAATTCACAGTTACATATAAAAATGTTCATAGAATCATAGAACTGAGGAGCTGAAAGGTACCCAACCCCCTGCAAACTTCCCCTGCCCACTTTCTGGTAATGTTATAAACTTCTATAATGTCACCTCTTGCTTGCGTTTCCTCTAAACTATTTTTCCATCTCTGTAGTTCGCCAGTTCCCCATGTGCTCTCTGCCACATTGTGAGTTGCCATGATCCCATCTCCTTTCCCTTTTCTTCTCTTCTCTGCTGTCACACTCAGGGAGGCCAAGTGACAGAGGGAAGTGTTCCCTTCAAAACAGGGAGGAGGCCATGCTTCTGCGACAACTTATCCTTCTCCTAGGCTTTGCCTTCCTCCTTCAAGATGCTCTGAGCCTCCCTGTTGGAGTGCTGCACAAGACTTCGCTCCCGTCACAAGCCTCATCTGTCGTAATTATACAGCTGTTCTCTTGCAGATGGAAAAGAACAGGAGTGGGAACAAGCTGGTTTTTTAGATTGCCTTTCTATTGGACAGGTTGCTTGGTTTCATACCGTGCTCAAAACGTGGACTAATCGCTCCCTCGGAAGACACCCTGTTCTATACGAAGTTTAATCCTCCTTAAGTTATATGTAATTTGTTTTTAATTAGCAGGTGATATGTGCTTGGTTGCATGATAACTAATGCCAAATGTCAGCTTGATTGCTTTTGTGTGATGCCTTTTTCCTGCTTCCCTTCCTATAACAGCTTGATCCTAAAGATGGCAGGGATTCTGGCCCCAACCCAAAGGAACACAAAAGCCTGCAGTTACGTTGCGCGCCAAATGAGATTTCAAACCAGACTAGGGGTGGCTGCGAAATATCATGTCTGCTGTTCTTGTCTCCCCTCTCCTTGTAAAAAGTGGTTTCACTTTCTTGCATCATAATGTTTTCACATACTGCATTTCTTCACCCTCCACCAGAAAGAGACACTGATATGAAACAAGGGTGTAGAAACATGAGGTGTGATGACAGTCACATTGGGAGAGGAGTGTCATACAGAAGGGGGCAGAGGCAGGCTCTCTGCCACCCCAGAGGGAGGGCAAGATCGAATGAGACTGAGGGTGGGTTTTGCAGGAGAACTAGGAGAAATGTCTTGAGGGTAGAGAGCCTGTGTGGCATAGTGGTTAGAGTGGCAAGCTAGGAGCTGGGGAACCAGGGTTTGAATCCTCACTCAGCCATGAAGCCCACCTTAGAGTGGTCATCATCCAGACCCCCAAGTGTCCTTATTTTCCAGGGACAGTCCCAGATTTACAGAAGCTGTCCCAGTTTGATTTTATCCCGGAAAGTCACACTTTTCCTTAGGATGTCCCTATTTTCATTGGAGAAATGTTGGAGGCTATGGAATTAAGTGATGCTCAAACCAAGTAGATAAGTAACTATACAACCTTTAGAAGACATCTGAAGGCAGCCCTGTATAGGGAAGCTTTTTTAAAAATGTTAAATGTATTTGTGTTATTTATATGGCTTTATATATGTTGTAAGCCACCTAGAGTGGCTGGGGCAACCCAGTCAGATGGGCAGGGTATAAATAATAATAAAATATAATAATAATAATATTTAAAATAATAATATTTATAATAATAATAATAATAATAATAATATTTAAAATAATAATAATATTTAAAATAATAATAATATTTAAAATAATAATAATAATATTTAAAAGAGAGGTAGAGCTGGGTATCATCTGCATACTGATGAACACCCAGCCCAAACCCCTGATGATCTCTCCCAGGGGCTTCATATAGATATTAAAAAGCATGGGGGAGAGGACGGAACCCTGAGGCATCTCACAAGTGAGAGCCCAGGGGTCTGAAAGTATTATTATTATTATTATTATTATTATTATTATTAATTATTATTAATTATTATTATTATTATTACTATTACTATAATTATGGAATAGGCCACCCCTATTTTCACCAGAGAAATGTTGGAGGGTATGCATCATCTCCCAGCCTCACCCACCTAGGAGGGTTTCTCTGAGGATGGAATGGAGAGGGGAAGGGCCTATATATGTCACCTTGAGCTCCTGGGAAGAAAGGAGATGGGATATAAATGTGATGATAACAATAAAAACTGCCTCAGGTTTGGCAAAAGAAAACAGCATTCATGTGAGCTGTTGCAGAACCTTGGAAATCCATGAAAAGTGAAACTGAACTCCTTCTTGTCTGTTGTGAGGAAGTAGCAAAAGCAGGAGTTTTATCTCACCCCTTGGTGGTCTCTGCACAACTTACAGAAATGACTCTACTGTTAGGCAAGGTGAAGCAAACACCTTGGGTAGCACATTGTGGGGCAGTGGTGTGTGGAGGACACATCTGTGTATGTTACACGTCATGTCCCCCAACCCCACAAATCAGCCTCCTGCCTCAGGTGAGGTGGAACATACCAGGGTTGAAGCAAGATTCCACTTCAGTCAGCTTCTGTCCATGCAATGGGGAGTGGACACCATCTTGTCCTCTCCCGCAGGCAGCAAAATATCTTGGACTGGCCTTGTCACCTTGGGAAACCTGCTTTAACTCCCATTTTGATGTACTGGCCCACTGAACCAGGGCAAGGTGAGCTTTGAACAAGCTGCACTATAAACCGAGTCAATCCTTCTCCCATTGTATCAAAACTTTCTTGCCATATTACTGAATCACACTTACATGATACCAAGCTTTTGTTAGTTTTGTGGACATGAAAATAAAAACAAAAACCCAGGAAACCCAGGTTGGCATTATGTCTTAACCACAAAGTACACTAGCTGGTCATGGACAAGTCCCTATTTATGCTTTTAGTAAGTTTTGTATTTTTAAACATTTTTTTAAAAAAATCATTTGTCCATGTTAGATCTCTTAATATATTTTGGAAAGTTGTCTGGGTGCATTTTGGACCCCGCTCAAGATATCACAACCAAATTTTGCATCGTGGTTCCTGAGAGGCGGTAGCAGGTTTTCATCTATGCTTAGATACAACTGGAACAATTTTGAATCAAGATGGCAGGCCAAGCCTTGCAAAACAGCACTGATTTTAACCAGTGATTTCAAAACTGCACTGATTATTTAGTTTGTTAGAATTCCTGAGCAATGCTGTGTGGGAGGTGGCTATTACAAAACGGAGAGAGTGCAAAAATACCACAGTAAGAGAGTTACTTTTATTAATTTAATTTAATTTAATTTATATCGCACCCTTCCTCCCAAAGGAACTCCAGGTGGTAAACACACCAGTCATACAATGTAATTTTTCTTTTAAAAAATAAACAAAATATTTAAAAAGCAATTAAAAGCTTCTAAAATCATTTTAAAAGAATAAATGCAGTAAAACACGAGAGAGAGAGAGAGAGAGAGAGAGAGAGAGAGAGAAATATCTATCTATCTATCTATCTATCTATCTATCCATGGTTACATCTGTCAGTTTACCCATTTCCACCAGATCAAGTCATTTTAATAACCATTTCTGTATCATGAACAACTGTCCGGCCCCCTGGGACATACTCAGATATACTTGGCAATACATTAATAAATGCAACACAATAGATTTTGTAATCTTGAGAATGGTATCCTCTACTACACTGGGAAAAATCATTAAAATATGACAGCATTTGACTTCCGGGGTGGTGCCATCGGTAATGGCGGATTCCCTCTGATTTGGAGGGACCAGCTCCACGGAAAACGGGTCTTTCCCGCTACGGTGAAGCGGGGACCCTTTCAAAAATCACAGGCGGATGAAGCCTGTGACCATGGGACTCGGCAGGCACCTTTAGCGCCCCCCCAACCCGTAAAGGAACCCACTTACGGGCTCCGGAGCGAAGAGGGGGAAGTGGCGCGGTGCTGAGAGTCAACTGCTTCTTCCGTGGAGCGAAGCCGCACAGCCGTTGCCGGAGAGCGCTGCCTTTTTCCTGGGACAATTTGGCTTTTAAAACAATCACCCATGAGTACTTTAATTTCGGACAATTGGACTATAAATAATGACCTGCGAGTAGAAAGGAAAATTGGACTAAGAAATTCATCTCAATTTGGCACTGAAACGGGAAGGTCTAAACGGGAAGTCAGCCTTCCGTTTCTTGTAGATAGATTAAAGCAAAGACATGGCAAACTAGAGTTTAGAAAATCGCTTGTAAAGGATTAACTTTCATCATTTAAAATTGTTGAACCCCCTTCAGAAGCAGGAGAAGAGGGGGGATTTTTTCCGGACTGTTTAAACCTGCAGAAGACAGTGTAAAGCAAAGTAATTTTCCACCGTCTTGATCCTGGGAGCGGGGTGTCAGGACTGATGTTCATTGGAGCTCATTGACCATAGACAAACGTCTTTGACAGATAGTTAAAAGAAGAGAAACATAGTGATTCCATTGTTCTCCTTCGCATTTTAAAGGAACAAATATTGACAAAATATCTGAAAAAGGAAACTTTGTTGCTAGATCTGCCTTTAAAAGAAAAGAACAAATAGAAGTTCTTCCCCTAGAGGGAGCCTGTGAAACTGTTACTAAAGCTGAATCGGGGAGCTCTGCAGCTGCAACAGATTACGATCGTGGGAATAGACTTCTGACCTTGCAGAACAATGTATCCAGAAGCTCTGGTGCGTGCTTTCTGCAAAACAAGTGCCCTACTGGAACAGCCACATGAGAAGACGGACTTGATGACTGCTGTGATCAGAAATTTTGGACAGGTAGTGGGAAACTATATAGAGCCCATCCAGGAATCAAATCAGGAGTGTGCTCTGACAGATCAGATGAGGGAAGAGGATGTTGCTGAACCTCGGGCGCCAGAGATGGAGGGAGATGTGGCCCAGCAGGAACATGAGCTCTTGGATCTGACAAATGAACTTGGAAAAAGCCAGATTTGGAAAGATAAAGTTTGGTTTGGTTTGGAAATGGGGGGTTGGATAGACCCCCCTATGCAGGGATGTTTGGACTTTTCAAGTCTGGTAATGGGCCGTGAGATGTTTGGGGTTGTGGGGGCTCTTAATTCTGGAGGGACTTTGAAACATGCTTTTAAATACCACATGGAGTTTAGTGTGGAATATGAAAAAGGGACTGATTTGTTGAGAAGGGTCAAAAACACTGTCAAGTTGGAGTTCCCACGAGTGAAAGGAGCAGGAGACAAAGTAAAGTACAGGTATAAATATGAAGAAGAGCCGCGGAAGGGACATGGAAGAGACTTAAGGGCCTCGGACATAAGATTACCAGGTTAATGCGCTAGATTGATGGGATAGAAAGGACTGACAAAACCCGGGACCAGGAGGAAGAGACGCTGGATGAAGATTGGAAGAAATTTTTTTTTTATTAGGATTGCTTTATAAAATTGATGAATGTTAGAAAAATGTTGGAACGAAATCATCTGGCTTTAGCAAAAATGTTAAAAGAATTATGTAAGAATATGTTATGGTTATGAGAAATTGGTATAAATAAGATCTAAGTTTCAAGTTTTAGGATCTTTTATAGTAAGATAAGGTTAAAATAGATTAAGGTAATGTAATGACAGAATATTATGAAAAATGGAAAGGATTTGCTGTGACAATTAACAATTAGGATACAAAAAAAGGGAGGAGTGAGGAGGTCAAAGAAAGAAGGTAATGACAGTTAAGGATTTGAGAATATTGGACTTGTTTTTTAAATGTTTGTGGTTTATTTTTGTTTTTTGATTGTGTTGTGTTACGTGCTTTGTTCTTAATTTTTTGATTTTGATTTTTATCAATTTGTATTGTTTGATTGTGGTTGGTTTTTCTTCTGGTTTTTCTTTTTCTTTTTCTCTTTTGTTTTTTCTGTAACTTTAAAATTCTTAATAAATATCATTTTAAAAAAATCATTAAAATATTAGCAGCAAGATCATAACCTATATTTTGTAATCCGATTTCTGCAACCTGCCGCCAATAATATAGCATCTGGCGTCTCACCAGATCAGATCTGTGTGGGGAGCAATACACCTCCCGAAACATTGAAACGCACCGTGGAAAGTATCCTGTTAAATCCAGCTGGTTTGAAAATACCACCAACGCAGTAATTTATATTGTACCTCTCTTGCTGACGAAACTACACAGTGTTGCGTTTACTTAACAAATTTCAGATACTGCTTTCTAACCGATGTTTTCGAGATGGTTTCTAACACAGATCATCTGACATGGTAATGAAATAATCAAACCACAATTTTAGAAAAAGAACCAGCCCAGCAGGAGCACAATACCACTCCCTTTGCACTTAAAGAACCGCAGGATTGGCACTTCATGCGTCACCTCCCCAAAGAGGAAATGAGTCACTGGAAAAGAGGGCGTGGGTGTGCATAACATCTGCATATGCTAATTTATACACATGGATGCAAAATTGGAAAGAGTTTTTTATAATTTAAATATAAATGCACTACATCAGAGGTGGTGACCAGGTGGCCCGGGTGCCCACTGTCCGGGTCCTAAGAAGAAGAGTTTGGATTTGATATCCACCTTATCACTACCCTAAGGAGTCTCAAAGCGGCTAACAATCTCCTTTCCCTTCCTCCCCACCAACAAACACTGTGAGGTGAGTGGGGCTGAGAGACTTCAGAGAAGTGTGAAGTGACCCCAAGGTCACCCAGCAGCTGCATGTGGAGGAGTGGGGAATCGAACCCGGTCCACCAGACTACGAGTCCACTGCTCTTAACCACTACACCACACTGGCTCTCAAAGTGTTGATGGGCAACTTCAAGGCCCCTCCTAGTTTCTCCTCTTGGGGTTCTTTATCCTGGCAACTGGACTTGGGACAGACATCCCTTCA
Organism: Podarcis pityusensis; assembly: GCF_964106645.2. NCBI lineage: Eukaryota > Metazoa > Chordata > Lepidosauria > Squamata > Lacertidae > Podarcis > Podarcis pityusensis. Next base: position 17,702,555 of record NC_138040.1, on the reverse strand, counting down.
GTTAGAGGACTGTCCTCTGAACTGGACAGCTGGACAGAGGCAGGGCTTTTTTCAGGTGGAACACGTCAGAACTGAGCAACCTGGGAGGTGGGTCCCATTGCCCTTCTAAGAGAACAAAGGAGGTGTTCATGGTGAGTTCCTGCACCTCTTTTCCCAGAAAAATAGCACTGGGCATAGGTCTACCCTGGAGAAAAGGTGTGAGGAACCTTTTTCAACTTGAAGGCCGCATTTCCTTCCAGGGGCTGCATGTCAGTGGTGGCCAGGGCCAGAGGCAAAAATGGGCAAAGCAAGAAATGTCCATTATCACCTTTGTGCAGCAGGCCAAAGTCTTTCAGGAGTGAAGCAGGTCCAGAGAAGGCCATGGCCTGAGAAGAGAGGGGGCATAGCCTGGGGCGAATTGCAAGAGGATGGAGGGTCGCATTTGATCCCTGGGCCAAAGTTCCCCCAACCCTGTTACAGAGCAATAAGAATGTTGCTTTCTTCCTAAAGGAGACAAGTACAGTGGTACCTCTGGTTACGAACGCTTCTGTTACGAATGCTTCAGGTTACAAGCTCCACTAACCCAGTAGTAGCTGCTCCTGGTTGCGAACCTTGCCCCAGGATGCGAACGGAAATAGTGTGCCAGAGGCGCGCATGCAGTGGGAGGCCCTATTAGCAAAAGTGTGCCTCAGTATAAGAACGGTTTCAGCTTAAGAACGGACCTCAGCTTAAGAACAAATTAAGTTCGTAACCAGCTTAAGAACGAATTAAGTTTGTAACCAGAGGTACCACTGTATTTAGTTTATGCGAGTGGGGGAAGCATTCCACAGCTTCGACTACTGAAAAGAATATGCTCCTGGTGGGCGTTCACCTGGTGTCCACAAAGGATTTAATTCTGTGCTGGTTCTCACCAACAGATCTTATAGCATGTGGCGGATCCACCCAGATTGCCTCATGGGGTTGTTCAAGGAAGGAAGTCGGAAAGGTCATGCCATGCTCATCAACCCATTGTCCCGGAGATAGGATTGAATTAAGCAACTTTAATTAATTTAATTAGCCGCAAGAGGGAAATACATTTATGCATATGTGAATCCCAGTACAGTCAAACCACAAATATTGATTTAGTACTTGTGGCTTGACAATTCTCTCTGAGGATCCAGTGCTCTTTCATTGAAAGTTCTGTGCAGTTTGCATTCACACACAACCTGATCCCGCTGCAACACAGGGGAGGACTTTGGTCTTTCAAATTTTAGTGGTGCCCTGTGCAAGGACAAAATTCAGCCCACCCCCGACCTCTTGCCTTCTGTTCTGCTCAATTCTCTATGCCATATTTGTGATGCCCTGCGGCGCCCCCTGGGCTTGGCACCCAGTGCAGTGGAACCAATCTTGCTGCCCTAAATCCGCTTCTGTGCAGTAAACTTTGCCACTGATCTTGCGGAGCCTGGAACAGAACATTTCAGTTGCAATGTCCAATGGTGTTGCATATCCCTGAGTTTATTAGCTGTAATCTGCCACCCAATTTACATGCTGCAGCTAATCCCCGAATATTAGTTTACGTTAATTAAAAGTTTCGATACTCGATGCCTGGCGCATGTTCTCACTGAGATTTATGAGTTCCACTTAATGGCATGTCAATCCTGATTTATAATTTCATCCTGGTGGGTCCTAGGTGATTCATAACCAGCCAGACGCCCGTGGCCAGAAGCTGGGATGGAGCAGCTCAAATCAACATTCCCCGCTCACCACCTCCCAAAAATCTTTTCCACCTCCATGTCCCTTTGGCTCACAGTCCAATTCCTTCCCAAACTCCTTTGCCTGTCCTCACTATCAACAGCACAAATTCCATCCTGGCCCTCAGCCCTCCTGAATTCAATTTTCTCCTGCCGGCAAATTCATTCATTTCATTTTCTTTCAGTTTCTCATTTCTCTGCTACCACTCAGTGGATTTGTAACTGGCTGACTGACCGAACCCAAAGGGTGCTCATCAATGGTTCCTCTTCATCCTGGAGAAGAGTGACTAGTGGGGTGCCACAGGGTTCTGTCTTGGGCCCGGTCTTATTCAACATCTTTATCAACGACTTGGATGATGGACTCAAGGGCATCCTGATCAAATTTGCAGATGACACCAAACTGGGAGGGGTGGCTAACACCCCAGAGGACAGGATCACACTTCAAAACGACCTTGACAGATTAGAGAACTGGGCCAAAACAAACAAGATGAATTTTAACAGGGAGAAATGTAAAGTATTGCACTTGGGCAAAAAAAATGAGAGGCACAAATACAAGATGGGTGACACCTGGCTTGAGAGCAGTACATGTGAAAAGGATCTAGGAGTATTGGTTGACCACAAACTTGACATGAGCCAACAGTGTGACGCGGCAGCTAAAAAAGCCAATGCAATTCTGGGCTGCATCAATAGGAGTATAGCATCTAGATCAAGGGAAGTAATAGTGCCACTGTATTCTGCTCTGGTCAGACCTCACCTGGAGTACTGTGTCCAGTTCTGGGCACCACAGTTCAAGAAGGACACTGACAAACTGGAACGTGTCCAGAGGAGGGCAACCAAAATGGTCAAAGGCCTGGAAACGATGCCTTATGAGGAACGGCTAAGGGAGCTGGGCATGTTTAGCCTGGAGAAGAGGAGGTTAAGGGGTGATATGATAGCCATGTTCAAATATATAAAGGGAGAAAGGTTGTTTTCTGCTGCTCCAGAGAAGCGGACACGGAGCAATGGATCCAAACTACAAGAAAGAAGATTCCACCTAAACATTAGGAAGAACTTCCTGACAGTAAGAGCTGTTCGACAGTGGAATTAGCTGCCAAGGAGTATGGTGGAGTCTCCTTCTTTGGAGGTCTTTAAGCAGAGGCTTGACAACCATATGTCAGGAGTGCTCTGATGGTGTTTCCTGCTTGGCAGGGGGTTGGACTCGATGGCCCTTGTGGTCTCTTCCAACTCTATGATTCTATGATTCTATGGTCTTAAATTCCACACATTTCCACGTCAGCTTGCTTAAAAAAGGAAATTCCTCATGAAGATTCACTAGCATTTTAGTGTGAACTTTTTCCTAATATACACATCTCTCTATGCAATTTGGCTCAATATACAATTTTTTTTTTTTTTTTGCATAGCAAATTCCCCTTGATATGTGCATTTCTAAGCACTCTTTACCATGTTATATGCAGTTTTGTACTCCTTGGAGAATTGCTTTGCAAAATTCAGAGAGTTTGGATTTGGTCAGTTTGAGTTTGAATGCAAATTGAATCCAATTTCCTCCTATCCCTGGTCCCATTCCTTATCATTTTCTCCTCTCTTCCACTCTGAGCCCCTCTTATGCCTCTGCCCCCTTTTCCTCAAGCCCCTCCATTGCCCTCTCTGCTCCCTGTTCTTTGCTCTCTGTGTTGCAGGCTCCTACAACTTCCCCACCAACTCTGACATTTTATGATCATGCAGCTCCACAGTTCATTTTCAGCTTCCTGTCTTTGTCTCCCTTTGGCCTCAAGGGAGTTTTGTTTCCCATCCAAACAGACTCTTTCTTTCTCTCAGTGAAGCTGTATTGCCGGCTATCCTTCTTTACCAGAAAAAAAGTTCGGGAGCAGCTAGAATGTTTGTGAGCATTCCAGGACTTGCCACCAGCTAAGCTTAAAGTAGGCTTGAAACTAGCTATGGAGCCATTTTCTATGGTCCTATGATTCCTCAGAGAAGTTTGCCTGGCCACATCACTTGTTCCAATGGACAGTGGGAGCCAGATAGAGACACAGAGAGAAATATCCTGAGAGAGATCCCATCTCCATCAGTTCTGTTGAAAGACCAGCAGCTTTGGGCTCCTGCCCCTCTTTCAATTCCAGCTCATTTTTACAAGACTTCTGTAACCAACCCATGATGCCTGAATGTCCTTTCCCCCTCTTCCCTCCCAATCCCCTTTTCCTTTTGTGTCATGTCTTATTCCACTATACTGCACCAGCTATTGAATTATCGCCTCTGGTTAAATGCTGTCTCTTTTATACTGCATTAAACTGCTGCTGTTTTAACAATTTACTGCTTTGCTTTATTTCTTAGGAAAATTAAAAAGAAACACCGTTACAAATTTGCAGCACCTTTTACAGCAAACCTTGGCGTCTTTAACAAACTACAGTTCCCAAGATTCTTTGGAGGAAGCCAAGACTGTTTAAAGTGGGATAACACCGCTTTAAATGTGAAGTGCAGATGGGGCCTTAGTAGTCAAGTCTTCCATGAATCAAACCTGTTTCTCAACCGTTTTTGAAGGGAGGGGTATGTCTATTCATTTACTCTCTTTTCATATGGCAACGTCTGTGGTCCAGGCCCTTTTAGACCAGACTATTAAATATGGTGCAGCTGGTGGTTCCTCATAGAAGGCGCATTTTCTGTAGCTGACATCGCTGAACAAGCTGCCATAAAATCACCTTTCAGACAGAGATCCTGCGCAAACTAAGCAAAAGCTTTGCAAAAGTTCACCTGGAGACCAAAAAAGTAAAGCAAGCCGCACCAGCTTGTTTGTGATTTCCCATCATGCTTTGCCCAGATAGTGCAATGCACAGATGGTCAGGTGAAATGCGGTTGTGTTTGATTGTTTGGTTAAAGTAATCCCATTACTTTTTACTCTGATGGAGTTTAGGAAGTTGAAAACGTTCACATGCGTACAGACTTTCTGCCTCGCTCGCTGGCAGCTCAGTGTGAATATGGGGCACCAAGCCAAAATCAACCTGATAAAATCTTTCAGGAACTTTACAATGTCACATACTTATGCAAATACCTGGGGTGTTTATAGCAACGGGCTCTACAACAAACCCTCAAGGTTTCAATGAGACAGAGCAAGCCAGGCAGAGTGAGAAAGTAAGTGTGTGTGTGTGTGTGTGTGTGTGTGTGTGTGTGCTTTCGCTAGAAGAACATCCACACATTATGAAAGCCTAGTAGAATCCACTGCTAATGAAGACAACCGTCCTTTTCAATTACTGACTAGCACAGCAGGCATATTCTAGGGTTATTCTGTTATTCTTTCTCAGGACTGCTGCTTTTAGCAGAAGTGGGAGATGATGATTTATTTAGATGCCGCCCATCTGACGGGGTTGCCTCAGCTTCCATAAAAACATACAAACACAGCAAAACCTCAAACAATAAAAATTTCGCTAAACAGGGCTGCCTTCAGATGTCTTCTATAAGTTGTATAGTTGTTTATCTCCTTGACATCTGACAGGAGGGCATTTCACAGGGTGGGCACCACTACCAAGAAGGTCCTCTTACTGGTTCTCTGTAACTTCACTTCTTGCAGTGAGGGAATCGCCAGAAGGCCCTTGGTGCTGGATCTCAGCGTCCGGGCTGAACGATGGGGATACATCATCATCTCTGTTATTTCAGTTGCTCCTGTTGTTAAGCTTGCTGTGATGGATGTCTTTTTGATGTAATTGTATACATGTGATATCTGTACCTTTGTGTAGCTTTGTATCCCGACTCATGATGTGTTGAGATGAAGGGGAGTCTGTGAACCATAGAATTGTAGTGTTTAAAGCTGGGATCTCAGCTATAGGGGACAGAAGGGGCTTCAGTCTACTCAATATTTTGAGGCAGGGGGCTGAGCCCCCTCCCAATATAGAGGGGGCCGCCATCCCCTGCTGCCCCTCGGGGGGAGGCTTGGAGGGTGATTTTCTCCCTCTGAGCCCCCCGCCACAATTGCCAGAGCATCACAGCAGGTGCCTGAATGTCTCAGCAGGCATGGTCCAATGGGAGGGGGGTCCATGTGTGTGACATTATGACAGCTCCCCCCAATGTTGGGCCCAACTTGGCACACCTGGTTGCAAGGGACCCCAAGAGTCATCTCGTTCAACCCTGCAGTATTGATGATCTTTAAAGGGATGAATGAATTAGTTCTTAACACTTCTGAGACACTTTACAATCTCGACACAGTCACAATGACCAGGATGATGGGAGTTGTAGTCCACAACATCTGGGTGGTACCTCATTGGCTACCCTGGGGCAAGAGTTTCAGACTCAGGTGGCAGAGAGACTGAGACACAAAGTGTGCTTCAATCTTGGGCAGCCGAGCCTGCCTCGCAGGATTGTGGCGAAGACGAAAAGCTACAGCTGTGTGAGCTGCCCTGAGTTTCCGTAGCCCCCATCCTTGAAGAGCTGGAAATTCTGGTGATGAAAGAAATAGAGAGATGCAAATGCTTCAGCCACCAGTCAATCCTGCAGCTGTTCTGCACATTAAGCAGCAGCAGCAGCAAAAGAGATGGTGCCTATTCAAGAGAGAGACATGTACCAAAGAGAGTCCCTACTGTCAGGAGCTCAGCCTACACTCGAGTAGGACCCTGGCAGAGACACATGCCCAACTGGCATGTTCCCTCCCTCCTGGTTGATTGTTCGGGAGCTTCAAAAGCTTTCTTCTGCCCAAACAACAACGACTGATGCCAACAGACACCGGCACACTTAGGGATCTGCAAAGTCTGAGCAGTTCGCATGCCAGACCTCAGCAACTCAGCATTTTGGCTAATCTACTTTATTTACATATAAACACACACGGAGCACTGCAACATGGCTCCTTCTCTCTCTAGCATCAGACAGCAAAGAGAAAGAACAAAGGACAATAGTGCCAGAACACAGTAACACAAACATCCTGTCTCCGTCACTTCCCACTCTGTGGAGTCAAAACATATACCGTCATGTAAAAGACAACAATCCCATGACTGCAACCACGGAGCAGGAATTCTAACATCTACATGGTCCTATCTAGTCGTTCAGACACATGCTCAACACAAAGGATAATGTAAGAAGGGTAGGCTGGGTGAGCCCATTAGGAGTGCCAACTGGAATAAAATATCGGGGGGACCCAGGTAAGCCCCACCCCACAAAATCAATCATATGACGCGGCGCATGCACACCATTTGAATGGCAATGCTCATCAGCTTGGGGGTGGGGGCAGGTTCCTCTGCTTCTGCCTCTAGAGGAGATTCTTGGGACACCTGTGGAGAAGAAGGGGAAACTGGAAAGCAGTTGGTCGGCCATCTGTCAGGGGTTCTTTGGCTGTGATTCCTGCATATCAGGTGGCTGGACTAGATGACCCTCCCGACTTTCCAGTTCTAAGTCCCATTGTGCAAACAGAGCTCCATACACACAGCGTCGGATGCGCCCCACCTATTCCTGCCCCATTCCCACTTCATATTTTTTTAAGTGTGAAAAACATTTTGGGGCAGGCACACCCGAGATGCCTTCTCTGCGAGTAGCCTGAGGGGACAACCCAGGGACAAATCTGTCTTGGGCTGAAGAATGAAGATCCCTCCAGTGCACAGGGCTCAAGAGGTGGGGAACATCATGGCAACGTTCTGTTGCATTAAATCACAAGATTAAAAATAAATAAATGACTGAGGTATGTCCTGCGTGCTTGTCGAAGCAGGGGCCAGCGCTGCTGAGAGACAATCTCTTTCCCCACCTGGTGGAAACTGCCCCGGGGGGAACCTTCCCAGCGCTCAGTTACCTACGTGGAGCACGTTGCTCAAGTTAATGTGTTTCATTTCCAGCCCCATGAGGAGATTCCAGATGAACAATCAAAGGGGTGAAAAGGGAAGCCCCACCCAGGCTGGGTTTTCTGCACTGAGCTCGGATAAAAATTGAGTGACAATGAATTGCGCCCAAGGCATGCGGAGTACCCAGCGATGTTCCTGTGTCTTCTTGGTGTTGATTAATTGCTGGGTGTTATGGCAAGGCTACAAGGGGGTTGGAAAGCAAACTCTGTTTTTTCCCTTTTTGCAACACAAGCTGGAGTTTCACTCAGAAAATGAAAAACCTGGGGGGTGGGGAAAGAGAGATTCTCCACGGCCACATCCAGATTGTGGAATACCTTTGTTGTTGTTGTTTAGTCATTTAGTCGTGTCTGACTCTTTGTGACCCCATGGACCAGAGCACTCCTGTTTTCCACTGCCTCCCGCAGTTTGGTCAAACTCATGCTGGTAGCTTCAAGAACACTGTCCAACCATCTCGTCCTCTGTCATCCCCTTCTCCTTGTGCCCTCCATCTTTCCCAACATCAGGGTATTTTCCAGGGAGTCTTCTCTTCTCATGAGGTGGCCAAAGTATTGGAGCCTCAGCTTCACAATCTGTCCTTCCAGTGAGCACTCAGGGCTGATTTCCTTAAGAATGGATAGGTTTGATCTTCTTGCAGTCCATGGGACTCTCAAGAGTCTCCTCCAGCACCATAATTCAAAAGCATCAATTCTTCTGCGATCAGCCTTCTTTATGGTCCGAATCATTGAATTGTACAGTTGGAACAGTCCCCAAGGGTCTTCAAGTCCACCCCCCTGCAATGCAGGAATCACAGTTCTGACAGATGACCATCCAACCTCTGTTTAAAAATCTCCAACAAAGGAGAGAGTCCATCACTTTCTGAGGGAGTCCGTTCCACTGTCAACAGCTCTGACCATCTGTATGTTTCCCCCCCTAATGTTGAGCTGGAATATCCTTTCTTGTTATTTGAACCCATTGGTTTGGGTCCTACCCTCTGGAGCAGCAAAAAGCAAGCTTGCTCCATCCTCCACATGACAACTCTTCGTGTAATTGAAAACATCTATCACAACACCTCTCAGTCTTCTCTTCTCCAGGTTAAACATACCCAACTCCCTCAACCATTCCTCATCAGGCTTGGTTTCCAGACCTTCCAGAGCTTACCACATGGTAATCAAATTTGGCTTTTTTACCACATTTTTTTTTACCACAAAATTTACCACAAATTTACCACATGGTAAATCAAATAATCATTTGGTCCCCTCCTCTGATGCTTTACACCAGCTGGTTAAACCTTTCTTGTTTATTGATTTTCCTGTTTGGTAGACCAGGTCTCAAGCCTAGGGGCTAAAAGTACCCCCCCACACACACACTTTCTTATCTGGCCCTTGAGACTTTTGCTCAGCATTTTATTGTATTAACTTTCCATGGAAGCTGGTAGGTTCGGCGCTGCTGTTTTTCCCTCCTTCCAGGAATCTTGTAGGTGCTTCAAGCTGATTGGTTTAAATTGTGCTTTTCAATACAGTGGTATCTCGGGTTACATACGCTTCAGGTTACATCCGCTTCAGGTTACACACTCCGCTAACCCAGAAATAGTGCTTCAGGTTAAGAACTTTGCTTCAGGATAAGAACAGAAATTGGGCTCCAGCGGCGCGGCGGCAGCAGGAGGCCCCATTAGCTAAAGCGGTGCTTCAGGTTAAGAACAGTTTAAGGTTAAGCAGGGACCTCCGGAACAAATTAAGTACTTAACCCGAGGTACCACTGTATTGGGACGCGTGTGGCGCTGTGGGTAAAAGCCTCAGCGCCTAGGGCTTGCCAATCGAAAGGTCGCGGTTCGAATCCCCGCGGCGGGGTGCGCTCCCGTCGTTCGGTCCCAGCGCCTGCCAACCTAGCAGTTCGAAAGCACCCCCGGGTGCAAGTAGATAAATAGGGACTGCTTACTGGCGGGAAGGTAAACGGCGTTTCCGTGTGCTGCGCTGGCTCGCCAGATGCGGCTTTGTCACGCTGGCCACGTGACCCGGAAGTGTCTCCGGACAGTGCTGGCCCCCAGCCTCTTGAGTGAGATGGGTGCACAACCCTAGAGTCTGTCAAGACTGGCCCATACGGGCAGGGGTACCTTTACCTTTTACCACTGTATTACAAAAAACCAACAACAGTTTCTTAATTTTTACAAGTGACCGGGAAGGGTTTCGTTATCCTCAAAGGTGGGTAATAAATGTCTGAAGTAAAGGAATAATAAATTACCATAATAAAGACAGCAGAATGTTCCACAAACTCCACTATGGTGGAGCTGGATTGGTGCATCCTGAATTAATTCTATATTTGAATATCTTGTTGAATCAGTGCCTGATTACTAGCGCTTAAAGCATTAATCACTTAACCAGATTTGATTAATGAATCAATTCATTAACTACAACTTGGGAATGTGAACAGCAGCTTTCTCTTGGGTGCTCAGGGCTAATGACGTTGCTGAAACAATCTTAACCACTTCTCTCCCTGTTGGCTGCTCTACTTCTTAACTGTGGTTATTTGGTTTTGCTTTTAACCACACACACACACACACACACACACACACACATATAATGGCTTTTAATCTGAATTTTTCACTGCCCGAAGAATGCTCATTTGTCGGTAGAACAGAAATGTTGTTAATAAATCAATGACAATACTTTCCAAACAATTAATTTCTGATCTCCTCAGTAGCTATTATCAAATGCCCCTTTCAAACAGTAATGGCATGGCATGGCCTGAAATGACAGGTTGGGGGTGTGGGGTGTGTGTGTGTGGGTGTGTGTGGGTGTGAGAGAGAGAGAGAGAGAGAGAGAGAGAGAGAGAGAGAGAATGCCCACCTTCCCCAAAAAGTTGTCAACAAACATTGGGTGCAAAACTTGCTGAATTTGCAATTATCCATTCAGTAGTCGCTATGGGGAATAATGTAGCTCCTGCAAAGACATTTCTTTGTGAGTCTCTACAAATAAACTTCTGAAAGGGATTGAAATGGACCAAGAGATGTGGTGGCCTCTCTCTCTCTCTCTCTCTCTCTCTCTCTCTCTCTCTCTCTCTCTCTCTCCTTCTCTCTCCTTCTCTCTATCTCTCTTTCTCTTTGTGCAAGGGTGCTTTCAAGGCAACGGTTTTATGATGACACAGGATACCTTTTAAAATACCACTTTGAAGCCAGCATTTGATGTTTTGCAAGATTTTCCTAAAAGGATTTAAATGCTACTTGCTTAGCATTTGGTTTCACAACCCTTTCTGGAGTCAGCCTGGGTGGTTTAAAGCTGGACAGGTGGCCACCCTGTGGATATCTCTCTCTTGAGCTGATGCTGATGCTAATCCATCTCTGTACATGTGGATAAGCACATTGGCCCCAATCCAAGGCGTTCATCCTCAGTCCCTAAGGATGGGTGAATCTGTCAATTTTTGTTTCCATTTTTACACTCTTAAGTCCAGCTCTCCTCATTTCCACATCAGTTTGTGATGTATTTATTTTCAAAGTTCTCATGAAAAACCACCAGCATTTCAATTTTGTACGCAATTTCACCCAGCATAACACCATTTTCCATTTTGCATGTTGTTGTTGTTGTTGTTGTTGCTGCTGCTGTTATTTTTATCCAGGCTTTTTTCAGTTGGAACTCTCTGGAACTCAGTTCTGGCACCTCTCAGGTGGGCGCCATTGCCATTCTAAGAGAACAGGGGAGGCGTTTGTGGTGAGTTCCAGTACCTCTTTTTCTAGAAAAATAGTACTGATTATTATTATTTATTAAATTTATATATTGCCCTTCATCTGAGGATCACAGGGCAGTTTACAGTATGAAAGCACAGAAATACATGACAAAAACAAACAAATCCATAACCCCCCGCTTTCCACAGACACATTTAAAAGGCCATATATTGTTTAGTCAACCAGATAAATGTTTCCCCTACTGCCTAAAGATATGTAGTGAAGGTAGCAGGCAACAGGGGCGCTGACTCGAACCCAGCGTGCGCAACATGATGTCACAACGTCACATTGTGATGTGACATTATGACATCATGCACCCCATGGCCTCAGAACCTGACTTCCGGTGGCACTGGAAATCAGGCTCTGAGGTCTCGCAAGGCCTTGGATAGCATCTCCAAGTTCTCACAAGGCCTTGGAGCTGACTTCCGGTGCTTCGTGAGGCACTGGAAGTTGCATCGGGGGTCCTGCGGTGTGGGAGCTGAGCACCCACAACAATTTTTTTGTGGGTGCTCAGGCTCTCAGTGTCTCCTAGAGATGGCGCCCCCGGCAGGAAGCCTCCCTAAAGATAGCATTCCACAAACAGGGAGCCACTGCAGAAAAGGTCTGTTCTTGTGTTGCTACTCTCTAGACCTCATGTGGAGCAGGCACACCAAGAAGGACCTCAGATGGTGATCACCGTAAAGGGTGGGGACTAATTCAGATGGTGCTGGACAATACAGCATCAACTCTTTCACCACATGGCTTTTTCCTGATCCTTGAAAGCACTATTTGCTCTACTGGGGTTAAGCATGCAGGGCAAATAGCAGCAATTTAGACCAGGTAAATGGTATAGGAGGAAAGAGTTAAATCCAGCACCCCAGCCCAGATCGGAATCCAAATGAATCCATTTGGTCTGCAGTCCTTTTGACATTGCTAAGGGTGCTGAGAGTTTTCATTCATTCATCCATTCAGCCTTTTATTGGCATAATGGTGCTGAGAGTTGTTAGGAGATTCCCTTTCCCTTACAGAGTTACAGTTCTCTGAGTGGCTTAACAACCAGTCCCTCTTCTGAGAGTTGTAACTCTGTGAGGGGGAACAAGGCATCTCATACAACTCTTAGCCCCCTTAAAGGTAAAGGGACCCCTGACCATCAGGTCCAGTCGTGACCGACTCTGGGGTTGCGGCGCTCATCTCGCTTTATCAGCCGAGGGAGCCGGCGTACAGCTTCCGGGTCATGTGACCAGAATGACTAAGCTGCTTCTGGTGAACCAGAGCAGCACACGGAAACACCGTTTACCTTCCCGCTGGAGCGGTACCTATTTATCTACTTGCACTTTGTACTTTCGAACTGCTAGGTTGGCAGGAGCTGGGACTGAACCACGGGAGCTCACCCCGTCGCAGGGATTCGAACCGCCGACCTTCTGATCGGCAAGTCCTAGGCTCTGTGGTTTAACCCACAGTGCCACCCACGTCCCTTTAGCCCCCTTAGCAAACTACAAATCCCAGGATTCTTTGGTGGACGTTATGACTCCTAAAGCGGCATGATAGTGGCTTAACTCTATAGTGTGGATAGTTCAGCAACATGCGCTTCAGAAATAGTGTGCTGCTTTTTGTGTGTGGAAATGTATGCAGATCTAATTGAGAAATTAATAAATGAAGACTGATATGATTAAGGAATTACTCAAATTTAATTTTATTTTTTTTTAAAGTATTTATTAAATTTGTATACAGTCATACCTCGAGTTGAATGCGCTTCGGGTTGAGCGTGTTTGAGTTGCGCTCCATAGCAACCCGGAAGTAACGGAGTGCGTTACTTCTGGGTTTCGCCGCTCGCACATGCGCAAACGTTCAAAATGAAGTCACGCGCATGTGCGGTAGCAGCAAAACGCGACCCGCCCATGTGCAGACGCACCGCCACGTCTTGCGTTCCATTTGGGATGCAAATGGGGCTCCGGAACAGATCGCGTTCGCATCCCGAGGTACCACTGTACTGCCTTTCATCCAAAGATCCCAGGGTGGTTTGCAATAGAAAAATACAAATCGAGAATACAAAATACATAATAAAACAAAAACAAACCAATAACACCCCCACCCACAAACACATTTCAAAAGCCATATAGAATGTTAATCAACCCAATGCCTGGTTGAAGAAAAGCAACGGGATCTTAGCTGACTACACATAACTAAGCTGAAGTTGTCTTCAGAGGTAGAACGAAGGAACGGCATGGATGAGAGTGAATGTTATGTCTCAATTGCAAAATCTGTGCTGTTGCTTTTACAGGATGTGATTGGTCTGTGACTCATAAATGCCTCTGGAGATTTTATTTTAAAAATGCAAATAGGTTCCCTAAAGATTTGTATGTCTCATCTAAAGTTTTGGGGGAGGGGGGGTTGTCTTTCGCCCACCCTAATTGTTTTTACATCATCCTGCTTGGCTTGAAGGGGGAATCTAATTATTCTTTTCTTTGTGTATTTCTTTAACGATCTTGAAATGTATGACTGGCTGATCTCTTATTAAAAAAACAACAACTTATCCCCCCCCCCCATCAAGCATCCAAGACTGGGCAGGATCAACCCTTCTGCTCAGGGTTTCCATGCCTGAGGGAGAGAAGTCCTGGCCTGTGTCCCACACGAAATTTGATCAGCAAAGATTTGGAAGGCAGAACTCAATACAGGAAAATGCAGACTGGAAGATTCGTAAGTGGTCACAATACTCACAGAAACAATAGGCAGGGCAGGCAGTGGAGGGAGTTAGCAAGCGTGGCTGAGTGCGAAGCTGAGATTTAGCAGTGGCATGCTAGCATGGATGCTGGTTTCATTCTAGTGGACTCTTTTCAGAACCTTGGCTATACTGTGTGCCCTTCAAACGCAGCTGCCCTTCGAAATCTACACTTTTCCAAATTTTGCAATGCAGTTATCCACCCAGTGTTTACAAAAACACAAATATTCAGGAAAAGTGTGCATAAAAATTAATATAAATAACATACGAAAATGCATTATGTTAGGTAAAAGTTCAAGCAGACAGAGCGCACTGCAGTAACCCAGTCTTTCAATCATTCATATATTTGGAATTGTTTTTAATTCATTTTATTGGTGATGTTTTTACTACGAAATCACTTTCGAGTTGCTTTAGGAAAGTAATTTATAAACGGAATCAAATAAATGAACTTGTGTGCTTTTTTAAGTACAATAATCCTGCTCCTCTTTTTTAAGATTGTTTTTCTCTCCCTAGCTTTCACATTACTATCCCAAGTGAATAATTAACAGTGGTCTTTGTCTGCAGAATCAGTTGCAGTGAAATGAATATGGCCAACCACCGATAAACAATTTTCATATTAAGTTCATTAAAATGTTTTCAAGAAGAATTGTGGTTCTCTTGGGATGCCCACTTAGAGGTGCAGTTCTGGTCCTCCATTGCCTGTCTGAGCTCCCTTCCCCTCCTTGCTCTAAGCTCCAGGTGAGTCTGGGAAGCTGTTGCAATTATTACTAATGGGTGTTGCTGCAAATGACTGTTAAGCAGCCAGCAAATCCTTCCTTTCCTAAGTATTCGCATTGCCCACTGCTTTGGAAAGTATTCCTCCCACTGCTTCCATTTGCCTAAACCAGAGACAGGGAAACATGGGCCCGAGGGCCAAATACAGCCCTCGTACCTTTCTTTACGGCCCTTGGGACTCTTCCTAGGTAACACACCCAAGTCAACTCCCTTGAACTCTGCATGGATTGATGGAAGACATAAAGTGTGTGTGTTTGTGTGTAAAAACTAGTCTACTGCACAAAAGTGAAATTAACATGTTAGCATCCGGCCCTAGGAGGTGGCCCAGAAGGGAAGGTGGCCCTTGCACCCCTGGCTTAAATCAGCAAATGCTTATTGATCTATAATTAAGGAGGTCCATCTTCTTCTTACCTAGGCTCTGCACAGTGTTTCAATTGCATTCTTTAAAAAAAACAACTGAGACATTTGCCAAGCCATTTGAAAGCTGAACCTATAGCAGATGAGCAAGTTTTTCCATAATAGCAATATGTCCTCTGCTTTCAAAAACCACAGATGTCCAGCTGGTCTTGGAATTTTCCTCTCCAATCTTTTGCTATTCCTGCCTTTGCCGCCATGCTGTGGCTAAGCTAGCATTCCACACTTGTCTCCTGCAGCAACTATGCAATCTGTACAGGAGACATGTGACAGAGAGCCATAGACTATCAAGGGTCCCCATTGGGTGCACCCCAACTGCTTCCAGAGCATCGTAAAAAGACCACCCCAGCAAAACTCATTATCAAAGAGCCCTTGGTTCAGGTTGGAAGCAACCAGAAATGGAGCACAGATCAACTGCACTGATTTGGGATCTTGTACAATCAGGACTAGCTGTGATATATCCCCAGCACAATATTCAATAAGGCAACCATACACTTACTGGAGACTCAACCAGATTGAATCCAGTGGGATTCACTTCCAAATAAATGTGCCTGGGATTAAGAATACAGTAGACCCTCTACTTACGACCACCTCTACTTGGGCCCAATCAAAGTTGCGACCGCAGCAAACCCGGAAGTAAATACCGGGTTTGCCGCAATTTGCGCATGCACAGAAGCAGCTACCGCCGTCTGCACATGCACAGAAGCGCGCTGCCGCCAAACGCGCCTACGCACAATGGCACTTCTACCAGCAACCCGGATTGACTTACAGACGGACCTCCGGAACTGTTTACGTTTGTAAGTAGAGGTTCCACTGTAAGTTAGGGAAATTTGGAGAATGCAGTAAAGGACAAAAATAATTGTAAGGAACTGCAGAAAGAGGTGGAAGGGAGTCAAAGTTGAAAATGTTAAAACTATGGTTAAATAATTGTTGTAATGTACAGTACATAAATGAAAACAATAAATATTTTTCAAAATAAATAAATGTGCCTGGGATTAGGCAATGCACTTAATTTTGCAGAATTTGCAGACTGATATTCTTTGCAGGTGAATTTTGCAACACGTCACAGAAGTTATGATAGTGCTTCAGGGCTGGATTTACACTGGAGCATCCACACACGGGTGGTGCTGTGGGTTAAACCACAGAGCCTAGGACTTGCCGATCAGAAGGTTGGCAGTTCGAATCCCCGCGACGGGGTGAGTTCCCGTTGCTCGGTCCCTGCTCCTGCCAACCTAGCAGTTCGAAAGCACGTCAAAGTGCAAACAGATAAATAGGTACCACTCCGGCGGGAAGGTAAACGCCGTTTCCGTGCACTGCTCTGGTTTGCCAGAAGCGACTTAGTCATGCTGGCCATATGACCTGGAAGCTGTATGCCGGCTCCCTTGGCCGATAAAGCGAGATGAGCGCTGCAACCCCAGAGTCAGCCATGACTGGACCTAATGGTCAGGGGTCCCTGACCATTCCACACATCATCCTGCCTTATTTGTTGTTCTGTGGATCCTAACTTTTACACATATGATTTATCTCATTTTTCAAAACGTAACATCAAATACTTGTGAAATCCTCTGTCGAGACTCACAGTAGTATTTTGGTCTTTGTAACGGAGAATCGTAAACTGAGTATTATATGCTATCCTGGGTGACCTCGGGAGGAAGGGGAGGGGTATAAGCAATGGTGGCTGGTGCCCATCAAAACTGGTAGGGTGGAAGGCAGGGAGACTAGCAGTAGGGGGCGCCAGAGCTAAACCAACTCATTCTAGTTTTGTCCCCATCCTCCTTGTCCCTGCTGAGTTCTACAAGGGCAACACAGAGACTAAGGAGGAGGAGGACGCTGCCAGGAAGAGCCGCCCCCTAGACTGGGTGTAAGTAGGAAAGCAGGCATCTGGGGGAAGACAGACCTGCCTCCACTGTAGATATCATTTGAATTAAGAATGATAAGAAATATAATATTTTTTGCCTTTTCAGGTTGGTTTTTCAGAGGTGAGGATATAGGGTCACAAAGTTCCACATGCAATCATCCTTTCACATGCCCTTGCAAGGCCTTGCTGATTAATTCTAACCGTGTGTCGTTTGCACCTGGATCTGTTTGGCAAATCTTGGAGTTCTAGGGGAAAGGGAAAGAAGGCAGTTCCAACAAGCCTGAAGTCTACCCACCTCTGATTTACAATACATCTTATTCTGTGCATAGGAATAATAGAATCATAGAGTTGGAAGGGACCCTGAGGATCACTTAATTCACCCCCCCTTAATGCAGGAATTTGCAGCTGTCCCGTATGAGGATAAAACCTGCAAGTTTGGCATTATCAGCACCAAACTCTAACCAACTGAGTTGAGCCCTTCTTTAATTATTAGGGTCAATGCGGTGATAATCTTTGGCTCAGCCAGGAGGCAGATGCATGGGAGAAAACGATGCAGGATTGGCAATGAATTGAAATGCGTCTTTGTCTTCTGTTTGGCTTAAGGTTGTGTTATTTCTTCCACCCTGCTAGATAAACACTGCATACAATGTTAGCAATTGCAGCTGAAATTCCTTTGTTTCCTCTACATACAACTGTTTCCAGTCATATAATAGACTGGTGGATCCTTGCAACCACAGGAATGATGTGAAATACTCAGGAGGAAAAAAAATATGCAGAAGTCTGCAAATGTGCCTGATTTTCCTTGTGGTTTCAAGCGATTGTCATGAAGTGGCCATTGATAGGTTTCGTGGAAGATGGTGGATGTATCCCAACAGAGTTTCTGAAATTAAAGAAGGTTTCGAGTTTCAGCTTCACTCCATTAATTATCCAGGGAATAACTGATGTCTCTCAAAATATCTTGAGCCATTATTTTGAAAATAATATTAAGGTATCCTCTAATTAGCAAAAAACAGACTAATTAACTACTTGACACACTTTAGCCAGTTGGGTGTTCCTACACACACACACACACACACACACACACGCTGCAGATTCACACAACCATGTTCGTCACTTGTTGACTAACATGTATAAATAAACCATCGCAGATGCCAACTCAAAAGCAGGTACAGTGGTACCTCGGGTTAAGTACTTAATTCATTCCGGAGGTCGTTCTTAACCCAAAACAGTTCTTAACCTGAAGCACCACTTTAGCTAATGGGGCCTCCTGCCACTGCCGCACCGCCAGAGCACGATTTCTGTTCTCATCCTGAAGCAAAGTTTTCAACCTGAGGTACTATTTCTGGGTTAGCGGAGTCTGTACCTGAAGCGTATGTAACCTGAAGCATATGTAACCCGAGGTACCACTGTACAGTCTTTGAAGAGGGTAAGGAGGAGTGACTCTAATTCACCCTAATGCTTTCAAAAGCAAAGTGTAAGAGGCCTTGTAAAGTGAACACACCGGCGGGACCTCACTCTGGTAAGGCTGAGGGTTAGCAGAAGTCAGGGATGCTTCAGTTGAGATCCTTGCATCGCCTTAAAGCTGCAAGGGGCCAGGGGAGCCCGTTTCTGCCACCTTCCTCTTAAGCATCTTCAGCTGCTCTGGAACCAAAGGCCCTGATCAAACCACTGTTACTATTGTGAGCGGACGATTTCCCCTGGTTTTCTGAATTGCTCACGGTGGGGAAGAAGCAGCAGTTCAGGCACTGCTGGCAGCTGCCGCCGTTTGCCCATTAAAAAGCAGAGAAGTGAAGGGTTCAATTTGGTGATGTTTCTGGGACTTGGTGCCAAGGAATGAGAGGAAGGGTGGAGGCAGAGAGAGAGAGAGAGAGAGAGAGAGAGAGAGAGAGCAGGCTTACTACCTGAGAATAATCTTTGGAAAAACAAACCACCTTTTGTGTTCTCTCCTATAAAGACTTCTCTGTCATCTTTGTGGATTTCTACCCCTGGCTATGTTTTAAGAGCTTTGCACATCTACCTGCAAAACACCAGCAACTTGGCCATAAATCTTCCTCACCCTAAACTATCATTATCGCCCAAGGACTCAGACTACTTCCCTCTGCGCTCGTGTCAAGGACTGCTGGGGTGAAGAGTTCTGCTGAAGAACTCTTTCCTTCCTGGCTTTTTTGTATCAACACCAAAGCCCATCCCAGGAGACGCAACATGTTGTATGGTATAGTGCTCCAGCTCATAGGAAGCTGCATCATAGCATTGGTCCATTTAGCTCAGCGTTGCCTGCACTGACTGGCAGCCCCTCTCCAGGATTTCAGACAGCAGACGTAACCAGCCCTATCTAGGAAAAAAAACAACAGATATTCTTCCACTGAGCCTTTCTAAAGGGACATTCAGCCATCTATTCCCCTTTTCAGGATACTCCATTTCATTCATCTACTGTACCTCCTGTGTCCTGCCCTCCCCAGCAAAACCCCAGACTTTCAGGTGGCATTCAGATGGCAGTTTACTTCATTTTCTTTACTTTCCCCTGACAGTTAAGTTTCACATTATCTTTGAGCTTTCACGCAATGTAAAAGCCAGTCCCATAGGGGAATATAGAGCAAATTCACTGGTCGTTACCGTGTTATTTGCTTCCATTTTCAAATAATATGGAAATGAGTGCATTTAGGATTTTCTCTGTAACCCTGAGGACTGGATGCTTTAGGAAGCTGTTTTAAACTGAGTCACACCAATTGGTCCAGCGAGCCGAGTGCTGCACTCTGATGGGTCACTGGTTCCCAGGGTTTCAGGGAGGAGCTTTTCCAGCCTCCCTTGAAGAAAATTGGGGGATCCCTATCTGCAGGGCCGGATTTAGGTTTGATGAGGCCCTAAGCTACTGAAGGTAATGGGGCCCTTTATATGTCCAGTTATCCTTTGTCAACAACAAACTGTTGCTGTTTTTGTGTGTTGAATATATGCTAATTTATGGACCTAATAGGTATCTAAAGGCATTTGCACATAACAAATAGGAGCCTACACAAAACAAAACACTGTTGCTGTATGTAGGTTTTGTTTTATTTGTTTTTTATCTTATATTTTGGAAATGTACATCCACTCCCCTCCCCTTTAATTTTTTGGGGGGCCCCCAAGAGAGTGGGGCCCTAAACTACAGCTTGTTTAGCTTATACAGTGGACGTGATCTGTGCAGGAGGCACGTTCGCAATCCGCAGCATTTGCAACCCGCAACCCACATGTCTGCGCACGCGCGGGTTGCGACTCGGCGCTTCTGCGCATGTGCAAGTACCGAAACCCGGAAGTAACCCATTCCAGTACTTCCGGGTTCGGCGCAGTGCGCAACCCGAAATCACTCAACCTGAAGCATCTGTAACCCGAGGTATGACTATGTAAATCTGGCACTGCCTATCTGACACACTTTCTCCGAACTCCAAGGATTTTTGAAAAACAGGACAGGGTTTTTTTTGGAGTCACAAGCTGGAAGCTCGGTGGGTTACAAGAATCCTTTATTTTTGTAATGAGAGCACTTTTACCTGTGACCCTCAGCTGAACCTAGGCCTCTTACCTGAAAGCAGATTTCAGGCTGCTTAAGGTGACAGTGGAACTGAGTGATGGCTGTTTTTGCTTTGCATCTCCACCCCCCCAAACCCGCCCCCCTCATTTTGAAAGAAAGAAAGAAAAGAAAGAAAGAAAAATGAAACATTCCTTTTCTCCATCAGGTGTTAGAGCAAACAGTTCGTACTGTCACTGCTCCGCCACTATCCTGCATGAACTTCCCCACCAGGTAAAGAGGTTACATTACGTGCTTACTCATAGTAACTAGGTAACACAGTGTTGTTAAAATTCATACATGACTTGATTTTTTTTTTTTTACAAGGGGGGTTTACAAATAGATAAGACAAGCAAATCAAGAAAAAACCACAACCCTACTTTAAAACACATTATTTTCATACCCAAAGGGCAGAGAATTAGGCTTGGACAAGCACTCTTTCAAAGTGCCATTACCAATGTACTCCCTATTTGTGCTTCTAGGGAACCTCAGAGTCCCCTGAAAATGTTTGTTTCTCTGACGAACCAAAGAGACAAGTCAAATCAGAACAGTGGCAGGAAAGCCAAAGGCCACCATCCCTGCCATGTCATCTAAAACAGGGGGTCCCTAACTGTCCCCTGTGGGTCACCAGTGGGCCACGAGCTTCATTTAGGTGGTCCTCAGCCTTATCTGTGAAGGACACCTACCATTTTGCTTCTATGGCAATCAAAAAGTAATGTAATAAAATACAACACAATAAATAAAAGGAACTTGGGATTGTAGAGTTGGAGGGGACTCTGGGGTCATCTAGTCCAACCCCCTGTAATACAGGAATCACAGGAATAAAAAGCAATTAATTAAAAATCAGGCAGAATCGTCCAGGAAAACCATTAAGGTGGTCCTCCAAGGATCTCAGCAATTTTCAAGCAGCCCATGGAGGGGAAAAGTTTGGGAACCTCAGATCTAAAATATTGTCTGTTCCATACTCAACCAATCACTGTGTTCTGCAGAAGAGACCATCTCATCCGGAGGTCTGTTCCCTATGATGCAGGAACTGGGTCTTTAGTGTGGTGGCCCCTTCCCTTGGGAACTACTTCCTGTTGCATATCAGACAAGCACCATGACTTCTCATAGACTGTTCAAAACCTTCCTTTTTCAACAAGCCATTTCAGTGGACATTTTTATCCCATTCTGGATGTGTATTGGATTTGAAATTGTTTTTTTACAGATGAAATTGTTTTAAAATGTTTTTATATAGGAAATCGCACTCATTCTCTTTACCTATGTGAATTACAGAATTGTAGAGTTGAAAGGGACCCAACAAGCCATCTACTTTAACCCCCTACAACACAGGAATTGCTCATCGTATTTTCATATGAAATTTTAATTGTTTTTTAATTGTTACAATGTTTTTTTAAAAAAATAAATGAAATGTTTCTAGATGCTTTTGTAAATCAAATGGATGCTTTCTTTGCTACATTGCTCTGAGGCGTTTTATAGGATGCGATTCATAAATTGAACTGAATTAAAATAAATACCAAAACCTCTCCTTTGCACGGCATAAAAGTCCCGTGACCTCCTCTCTCCATTTCTGCACTCTCCTACCTTCTATTTATAAAAGCAAAATTGCTCTGCAAGGCATGCTGGGTAGCAGCCCGCACGCTATCCTGCCAAGGGAGGATTATCGCTAACTGCATTGCAGCGATACCAAGAGCCGCCAGCTGAGAACGCTTTGGCGCGCTGCATGTGCCAGCTCTCAAAAGAGCAGTAACGGCCTCACGGATCCGAGCTGGCAAGCTCCGACGCTCTCCATACAGTTAGCAGCATTCTGTGTGAGGCCCAAATTCAGGCTAAAGGCCGCAGGAGACCGTCACAGCTCCTAGTCCTTTGGAAAGAGTCGCTGCTGCCCAGTCTGGACTCGGAATGTCCCTATTTCCCCCACTAGGGCTGCCACTGCCGAACGCGGGGAGGAGGATGAGTCAGTGCTTGTCCCGAGTGACGACAGTGGCCGCGGCTGTGAGGGAGC
Organism: Podarcis pityusensis; assembly: GCF_964106645.2. NCBI lineage: Eukaryota > Metazoa > Chordata > Lepidosauria > Squamata > Lacertidae > Podarcis > Podarcis pityusensis. The sequence continues at coordinate 17,680,058 of NC_138040.1, read as the reverse complement.
ATCCCGTTGCCTCCCCATGGCCTCCCCATGGCCGCCGCCACTGGCTTTCTCCCTTGGGCAGCTTGTAGCAGCTGCTGGAGAACAGGCAAAGAGGAGGAGAGGCTGTGGCTTCTGTGGTCTAGCCCTACATGACGCACCAGATCTGAGGGGCAGGCAGAGAGCAGGGGTGCCCTGGGTGGAAAGAAATGGGGAGCAGAGCAGAGCGCAAGGAGTCTAATCTTGCCCCTTTCTAAAATTTATTTATTGGTGTGTGTTTCTCTTTCTGTAAATATAGAATAGAATAGAATAGAATAGAATAGAATAGAATAGAATAGAAGAGTCATACCTCATGTTACGTTTGCTTCAGGTTGCATGTTTTCAGGTTGCGTCCCGCGGCGACTCAGAAGTGCCGGAAAGGGTTACTTCTGGGTTTCGCAGCTCGCGCATGCGCAGACGCGCAAAATGACATCACGCAAATGCGCAGAAGCAGCGAATCGCGACACGCGCACGCGCAGACATGGATTGTGTTCTTTTCAGGTTGTGAACGGGCCTCCGAAACAGATCCCGTTCGCAACCAGAGGTACCACTGTATAATAGAATAGGTATAATAGAATAGAAGAGGTTTTCTCGTGATAGTGGAGGGCTCATGTGCTGTGTCCCATTGGTGTGGCGGTGGCGGCACTCGCCCTTCTCCTGATAGGAAATGCTCTGCAGAGGGGGCACAAAAATGGGGGGTCGAGGAGGGTCACTTGTGAGGGGAGAAGTGAAAAATGTGCTTATTTTCATCTGAGGAATGTTAGAGGGTATGCAATGGCTATCCTCTGCCTCCACAGCTGAAGGCAGCAATGCTTCTGAAAACCAGTTTTTGGAAACCGCAGGAGGTGAGAGGGCTCCTGTGCTCGCTTTCTGGTTTCTCACAGGCATCTGTGAGAACAGGGCCATTGGTGTGAATCAGCAAATTCCTCTTAGATTCTTACTAGAAATGGCTGTCAGCTCTCTCTCTCTCTCTTTTGAAAAGGCCCACCCTGTTAACAGTAACAGGGCGATTAATGTCTTGTCCAACAACATGCATGAATAAAGGACAGCGAGGTTGTTATGCCAAACTACCCAACGTTCTTACAAAAGCCACGCTTAAAATAGAGCTTGTATTAATAAACATGACCCGGCCAAACGCAACACCCATTCCTGGTTTGGCTGTTAGATGCATCCCGAGGTCACAGGGAGTCACACAAAATTGAAATGAAAACCAACAAAGAGGCTGGTGGCCCGTTAGAGGTGACCTGCTTTCTTGCAACTGGAGCTTTTCAAACTTTGGGTTTCCAACTGGAGCCGCAGAACGGAGCCAGGCCTTTCGTGTAGATCGCCCTGCTTGCATTTGGTCTGGGGCTGGCTCCTCTTGTTTGGAGCCTGTCCAGGTGGCTTTAATCTCAGGGATCAGGTGAACCTTTTCAGGATTCCATAACCGCATCGCTATGCCGCAGTTAAGGAGCAAGAGACAGCAAGCAAAGGCAGGCGTGGGTTGGTGGGTTGGCACCTGCACAGTGAAGACACTGTAAGCCTTCTGTACATAAGAGTATACCCTCCAACATTTCTCCAATGAATAATAATAATAATAATAATAATAATAATAATAATAATACTCTGCCCATCTGACTGGGTTTTCCCAGCCACTCAACATATATAAAAATAGAATGCTTTTAGATGTCTTCTAAAGGTTGGACAGTTTCTTATCTCCTAGGCTCGGGCGTTGCATAACTCCATACTCTGATGGAAATAGGGATGTCCTACCATATCCTCCAACATTTCTCTCTTAAAAAAAATCATTGGAAATTTTATTTACAACATAACATAAACCAACATTTCTCTGAGGAAGACAGGGATGTCCTAAGGAAAAGCGGGACATTCTGGGATCCAATCAGAAGCCGGGACAGCTCCTCTAAATTCAGGAATATCCCTGGAAAATAGGGACACTTAGAGGGTCTGTAAGAGCAGGGTGAGGCCAAAGGCCCATGTAGCCCAGCATCCTGTTCTCACAGTGGCCAACCTGGCAAAACTGCAAGCAGGATTTGAGCACTCCCCACCTCTCATTTCTGGCAACTGGCGTTCAAAAGCACTGCTGCCTTCAATTGCAGACGCCATTGTGGCTCATAGCCATTGATAGCCCTCTTGTCCTTAAATTTGCCTAATCGTAAAAAGCTGTTCAACCATGGAATGAACTGCCTCAGAAGGTGGTGGGCTCTCCTTTGGTTGAGATTTTGAAGCAGAGGATGGATGACCATCTTTCTGGGAAGCTTTAGTTGAGATTTCTGCATTGCAGGGGGTTAGATGACTCTTGGGTTCCTTCCAACCCAACAATTCTCTGCTTCCATGATTCAAGAGGCTCGTTTCAGCGCCAGGGCTCCCCACTTTCCTCGCCCTCCTCAATTTCACACAGCTCAGGGGATGGAACGAAAAGCCATTGCTACGGGAAAGAGGCCTCTGGGTCTCACCTTCCTCCATCAGATTGTGTTTCGGAGGTATGCTAAGAAGCAAGGCCCCCGAGAGGCTAATGGTGTCCATATAAATCTCTCAAATACCTTCACTCAACTATACTAGGCCGGCAAGGGATTAGCTTTAAATCGGATTGGATTAGCCAAGGAGCTTTGCACGGTGATTTGGAATCTTGGGGCGGGAGAGCCGATACATATAAAAATTTGTCATTTTCGTCAACTTTACAGGACAATTTGATCCCCCACGCATAATGAGTTGTAAGCCAGGCGAGAGATCTCCAGGATCAGGTGAAGAGAAAGATTTCACTAGGCGGTAGGAAATGGTGGCATTCGAGGAGTCAGGGTGTTCTATAAGTTGCAAGATGGTCGCTTAAGGCTTATTTAAGGAGGCTTTTCCTGAAGCGTGGCCCAGCCAGTTCATGCTGAGCTCCAGCACCTCTTTTTCTAGAAAAATAGCATTGGCATTGTCCAGTTTGCTTCTAGAAGATAGAAAACCAGAGACTGCAGCATCAGTCACAAAATTTTGTGTGACAGCCTACAAAATACGCCAATCGTTTTAACCTGCTGGGTCTACACAAACCATTTAACTCTCTTTTAAATCACTAAGTCTTCAATTTTGCTTACTTACCATTTTACTTTATTTTATCCATACTAGTATTTGTTGTATTGAATAGAGTACGCTCATTTTTAACCATATAATAAATTTTATATAACTGCTGCATGCAAGTTCATTTAACTTCCCTGCAAGCGAGTCAGGATGAATGCTCAATAATTACAGACCCTCCAAGTGTCCCTATTTTCTAGGGACATCCCTGATTTAGAGAAGGCATCCCAGTTTCTGATTTGATCTCAGAATGTCCCACTTTTCCTTAGGACGTCCCTATTTTCACTGGAGAAATGTTGGAGGGTATGAAATTATCCGACCCCCCTAGCTATCTGAAGGCAATCCTATATAGGGAAGGGTTTTTTTAATGTTAAATGTTTTATTATTATTTTTATATGTTGGAAGCTTCCCAGAGTGGTTGGGGCAACCCTGTAAGATTTGCGGGGTTTAAATAGTAAAATTATCATTATGGAATGGGGAGTCCCTATTTTCATTGGAGATATGTTGGAGGGTATATAAATAGCCATTGTCGCCTGCCTACCCTGAAAACTTTGTGGGCACACAAATCAGGTTGAAGGCTCCAGAAGCCGGTCATCTGGAAATGACTGTGGGGTTTGCTCAATAAGAACATGAGAGACTGTCTTACACTGAGCCAGACTAACTGCTCCCTCCTCTTGTCTGTCAGGGCTTTCCATGGTATAGCGGTACCTTGGGTTACAGACGCTTCAGGTTACAGAGTCCACTAACCCAGAAATAGTACCTTGGGTTAAGAACTTTGCTTCAGGATGAGAACAGAAATCATGCGGCGGCAGCTGGAGGCCCCATTAGGTAAAGTGGTACCTCAGGTTAAGGCCTGTTTCAAGTTAAGAATGGACCTCCGGAACGAATTAAGTTCTTAACCTGAGGTACCACTGTATCAGACAAGGAATGTCTCCCAGCAACTTCTGGAGATGCTGCCAGGGTTCGAACCCAGGACTTTCTGCATGCCAAGCAGATGTTCTGTCACTGCGATATGACCCTTCCTCATTTGAGGCAGGAGTCCTTTCTAGTCCTAACCTGGAGATGCCGGGGAACCCAAGAGCCTCCCACGTGCGCAGCAGGGGTTCTGTCACTGAGCGGTCATAAAAATGAGGCATGTTTCTAGTCCTCATCATTTGGAAATATATAGGAATGCAAGAAAGGGACACGGGTGGCGCTGTGGGTTAAACCACAGAGCCTAGGACTTGCTGATCAGAAGGTTGGCAGTTCGAATCCCTGCGACGGGGTGAGTTCCCGTTGCTCTGTCCCAGCTCCTGCCAACCTAGCAGTTCGAAAGCATGCCAAAAAGTGCAAGTAGATAAATAGGTACTGCTCCAGCGGGAAGGTAAACGGCGTTTCCGTGCGCTGCTCTGGTTCGCCAGAAGCAGCTTAGTCATGCTGGCCACATGACCTGGAAGCTGTACGCCGGCTCCCTTGGCCAATAAAGCGAGATGAGCGCCGCAACCCCAGAGTCAGCCACGACTGGACCTAATGGCCAGGGGTCCCTTTACCTTTAGGAATGCAAGAAGCTGCCACAGTCAGACCTCTTGGCCCACCTACCTGAGGAACGTCCACACTGGCTGGCAGCAGCTCTCCAGCCTTCAAGGCATTTTCCAGCCCTAACTGCAGGTCCTTGGCATCAGAGTGGGAGCCTTCTGCATGCCAAGCAGGTGCTCTGAGCCTCTGAGCCACAACCCTCCCTCAGTATTGCAGAAAACATTCTTTCCTACCTCTGCATCGGCTTGCTGGGTGGACGGGAGGGCATCACCGAGGCCATCAAACACAAGACAGATCGTGGATAAATCACATACCTTATTAGCAGGTGCATGATTACATCTTTATTCTCTGTTCTTTGGGTTTTCTCTCTCCCCCCCCCCATCCCTCCACCTTCACTCACCTGAACCTCGACACAAAGAAACCATCTCAACGCCAAACAGCAATGCAGGGAAAGTGACAATCAGTCTGATATGTGAAGGTAATTAGAAAGGAAACAGCGATGCTCCTTGTGGCATTTTTAACATTCAAGGTACACACAGCTGAGTTTCGGTTGATCTTGGCCTTCATATTGACCTGAGGCAGTAAATTCTTCTCCTCTGCCCCCCCCCCCCGGGCTTCTTCCTTTTGCTGTTTAAAAAGTTTGCCAGTGAATTATTCCATTAATGAAGTGCAGGCGATGACAGTTTTGCAAAGCGAAATGGCATTTAACTGTGGGTCCGATCAATCTGCAAGCAAAACAAACAGGCAAGACCCAGAGGGGGAGGGAGAATGTGTGCAGGAATGAAAGGAGAGACAGGAAGTTAACAATAATAATAAAATAATAACGGCTTCGAGGGATGGAGGGAAACTGCCACTGACATGCATTGTAAGAGAGAATGATTTCCTCTCTTTCAGGGCTGAACTTTAGATGCTCAGAGGGGGAAGGGCTGGAACCATGTAGAGATTTTATTACACACACACACACACACACACACACAATCACACACCAAAAAACAAAAATAAAGAGCATAAAGAAACTGTTACAGCTGGTTGAAAGCAGCATAAGGTCGAATACTATCATTGAACTAGTTGTTCCAAAACATTACCAAAAATACCATTTTCCCCCCGTAAGCCTGTTAGGCTGATTTGTATGTATCTTTTTTTCCTTAATAAGTTGGCTTAATCGTAGTTTTGTTTTTTGCCACACCCTGGGCCCCCTTGGGAAGAGGGGTGAGATATAAATTTAGTGAATAAATGAATTTATAAAAGAAATACCCATTCTGAGCCTTTTGAAAGGGGTGGTGTTGGACCCCACTTCAGGTTGGATTCTTTGGAATCAACTTTTGGGTGGAGATTGGTTTGCATTATTTACTGTTTATCCAGGAACAGTGAGAACTCGCAGATGGTTCAGTATGCACAGATCAAGCATCAACATGAATGCCGCAGAGATGATTCTGGAAGCTTCCTGAATTCATCATGGCTCATTGTCTGGACCATTCGGAAGTCTAGGCACCAGGTGGGCCTCGAGAGAACGTGGATATTGGTGAGTGAGTCTCTGGAACAGAGATTGGAGTGCTGGATAAGTGATAAAGCTTTGTCAATTTGTCTAAGGTAATTTTAAAGTCACCCTTTAGGATAAAAGCTCTCCAAAGGCATCTTACGTGTAGCAGATAAACCACAGTAGCCCATTTCAAAACCATGGAGCCTATTAAAGCTACAGTTTAAAACATTGCAATGCAGCAGCACGCACATATAAAAGTAGCTGAAACCATATAAGAGGAGAGTGTTTTTTAAAATCAGCAGCAGTATAACCCATAAAAAATCAGACATCTTGTTCCCCTTAATGATTGATTGATTGAATGATTGATTGAGTGCCTTGCATTATATTGCTTTCCCACCTTTTTCTCCAGGGAGTTCAAATTGGCTTACATTTCAACCTCAAACCTTTATTGGCACATAGACAAAATTCCAAAAGGTTCTGTACAATAAAATCACTCAGCAAAATCTGCATCTAACAATTAAAATACCGTTGTATAACATTCACAGATCCTCACTGCATGTTGCACAAACCTGGCTACTATCTCCATCTTATCCCCTTCCCGGGGAAATGTCAGGAAGGCTTGCGTTTAAATTCCCACAACATCCCTGTGAGGTAGGTTAGGCTGAGAGTGAGTGACTGGCCCAAGGTTACCCAGTGAGCTTCATGGGTGAGTGATTCGAACCCTGTCCTGCACTGTCTGTGGCTCAATGCTGGAGTGGTTTGCAACAATTATACCAAAAAAACAAAGAAACACATATGATAAAAAACATATTTAAAAAGTTAAATTCAGGAATAAACCAACTATGGGGAAATGTATTCTTAATTGCCTGCATAAGCCTGACAGCAGGCATTTAAAGGTTCAAACAGAAGATGTTTAATTTGTTCAGCTGGGGAGGCTTGTGGCCACAAGTGAGGAAGGGGGAAGTGGCAGAAGAAGAAGAAGAAGAAGAAGAAGAAGAAGAAGAAGAAGAAGAATAGTAGTTTGGATTTGATATCCCGCTTTATCACTACCCGAAGGAGTCTCAAAGCGGCTCATGATCTCCTTTCCCTTCCTCCCCCACAACAAACACTCTGTGAGGTGAGTGGGGCTGAGAGACTTCAGAGAAGTGTGACTAGCCCAAGGTCACCCAGCAGCTGCATGTGGAGGAGCGGAGACACGAACCCGGTTCCCCAGATTACGGATCTACTGCTCTTAACCACTACACCACACTGGCAGAGGCGTATGGGTGGCAAAATGAGCCTGAATTTGTTTTAGCTGTAGGTCAGTGGTTTCTGGGACGTGTGAAGTGCCTTCCTCTGTATCCCACAGCAATATGGCTGCCACCTTCTCGCCTGATGCCCTGGTCCCTGGCTCAGTGCAGCCCTTGCACTTCGGTTAGCGCCACCTGCTCTGCCCCAGCCATGCTTGTGAACACTGGCGGAGCAGAAATGCTCCCCACATATTCAAATAGTGCAGGAAAGTCCCCTCCATGCCTCCTCTTCCCACAAAGGGACCCTTATTTGGCCAGAGTAGTTCTACACACAGCTAAATGTGGGCAGCCCCTTTCACTCACAGTCTGAACGCACAGATCGTGGTGGAGATGTGGTGCTGGCAGTGGGAGGCACGACTGGACATGTGTCAGTGGGGAGAGCAGGGCTAGTTCAGGTGGCCCCATGACCGACCCCCCCTCCAGTTACCAGGCAGAGGGCCTTCTTGGTGGTGGCGCCCGCCCTGTGGAACGCCCTCCCATCAGATGTCAAGGAAATAAACAACTACCTGACTTTTAGAAGACATCTGAAGGCAGCCCTGTTTAGGGAAGTTTTTATTGTTTGATGTTTCATCGTGTTTTTAATATTTTGTTGGGAGCTGAGCTGCCCAGAGTGGCTAGGGAAACCTAGCCAGATGGGCACGGTATAAATAAATTATCATCATTATCATCATCATCATTATTGTACCAGAATGCCAGACTGGATGGGCCTTCTACATGATCCAGCAGGACTCTTCTTAAGCTCCCCATTAATCTTTTCAGTCTGTGGTTATATGTAGGGATGGGGCTGAAATGTGATGCTACACACACACACATTTTCACAATAATTTTCAAATTAAATACATTGTTATGGAACAATAGGAAGGGTTCCCACCCTCACCTCCACAATGTTTTTGCTCAAACCTTTTCTACTGCATTATATCTTTATCTATTACAAAAGTTTCCCTATTACAATTATTTTGTCATTTTTCTTCCACTGCTTTTGTCTCAAACCCTGCCCGCGGTTTCTTTAGAATGTAATGAATTTAATAGTCAAGAAGAGGCCTCTTCATTCTTCTCTATAAATTTTCATCATTTTGATCTCTTAATTTCGCTGTCAGCTTTGGAACATCCTATTATACCTATAAGAAAAGCTCGTGGTCTTTTGGAAACAGCCCATTTAAACATTTTCCTCATTTCATTATATATCAGAAATGTGGTAACAGTTCTCATTTCAGGGTGAACCCACCTAATCTGCATTTTCCAATAAACAATATGAGCCCTGAAACACAGCCACTCTCCAAAATTCGCGCACCTCCAAATTTTCCCACGCAGTTCTCCAGTCGAATAATGGGGTTCAGAGATATATGTACTAGGGTAAAGGGTGCATTAAAAACACACATATAAGTGTGTGTGTGTGTGTGTGTGAGAGAGAGAGAGAGAGAATACAGAGATTTATTTGGGGAAATTGCACACAAACATGGATGCATTAGGGAAAATTAGCATGAAAATGAATTTTCATGAGGACTCCATTTTTATTTAAAAACGAAAACTGCAAACAGATGCGGAAATGTGGAGAACTGAGTTTAAGATTGGGAAAAAATGGGGAACTGAGGTGAACATAAACCAAGAGATTTACCCCTCCCTCTGTACCTGCAGTGGATATTACTGTATTTTTGTCTGCTGCAGACTAGTTCTTTTTGATTTATGCATAGGTGCATATAGAGATAGATAGATAGATAGATAGATAGATAGATAGAGATAGATGATAGATAGATAGATAGATAGATAGATAGATAGATAGATAGAGAGATAGATAGATAGCTATAGATAGATAGATAGATGATAGATAGATAGATAGATATAAACTTTATTCGCATTAGCCAACGGCCATAGCAACATAAAACAAGCAATATATACAATTAAAAAGACAACAATGGGTAAAAAGGACAATCAAGTGACCAAGATTATCGTTCAGATAGTGGCCCTTAATCTCATTGCACCCTCGATAAACCTAGCAACCTTTACTGTTGTCTGATCATTTTGATCTGATAAAAGAAAGGACAATATGGCTGCAGATGGGCAGCCTGGGATGGTAACTAAGAGTGGGATAATGGTCTCATTCCTCAGATCTTTATAAAGGGGGCAGGGCAGGAAAACATGAGCCACTGGCGCATATATATGGAAATTGCCCCTGCATGATAACTCACCTCCTGTATGGGGGAACTCCTTCACCTAATGAGTTGTCTTACCAAACCAGAGTTGGCGAAGTCAATTTGCAGGTGCCTGCGGAGAATCATGGGCCACCTCCTCTGCTGGATTGTTCGAGGAAACAATAGCCTCAGTGTTTCCACTGGGTAATGGACATGTCGGAACAGACCAGAGGGGTTAGCTCACCTTGTTTGTCTGGCAGCAACCGAGGAGCACACCTTTCCCTCTTGGCAGCACCGATGTGCTTCAGCAGCCAAGGCAGGTCTGAGTTCAAGCTGAGTGCCAGAGCGGAGACACGAAATTGTTTCTGTCATTCAGATCAGCGTTTGAGCGGCTTGCTTTCTATGCAAGCTAATTCGATCAAATTCAGCCACTCAACTCTTGCAAGCTAATTGGATCAAATTCAGCTACTCAACTCTAGCAACCAGTTTCACCTTTTAAAATCGGTCACGGCCCGTATTACGCTTGTACAAAACTGGAAAACATTGAAAAATATTAGTAATTCCACTTGGTGGCATAATATACGGAACATTGTCTTGCAAGAAAAAAATCATACCTGATGCATTAGATTTTTGACTGGAAAAGCAAAGCTAGATTCCTTTTTGGCTGCTTGGTGGGACTTTGTCTCATATACTAATGATGAACATCCCCCTTAATCTCTCTCACGGGCCTCCACAGACATTTGGAAGATATAATTCCTTTGTTGGACTCCTTCCATACAGTCCTTATGCTTGCTTTTAGTTGCACAATGGCTAAAATGCATTCTTTTATGTTACGCAGTGTAAGGCACACATGAGATAATGTCCTGGTTAATTACTAGGTCTTGCACCTTGGTCTTGTCTTGTTTATTTGCTTTTTCTTTGCTGGGTTGTTGTTTACTGTTATAGCTTTGTATAATTGCAGTGAAAATGGTAATAAAAAAAAAACTTTTTAAGAAACCCCTCTAGATATCATATTCAAGCTAATCAGTTTTGGCCACTGTGAAAACCAGATGCTGGACCATATGGGCTTTTGCTCTGAACTCCTTCTTATGCATTTGTGCTTTTGAATTTGGGTTGAAAACTTTTGTAAACCGTTTCTAAGCAGAAATGATGGATTTCTCTTCCCAGTTCTACATTTTTTCACCTAACACAAAAGTCTACAAGCCTGAAATGATGGTGAGAATTTGGGTCTAGGATGATCAGATTGGTTTACTTAAGAAGAATCTACAGTACATAGAGTGACCAAGTTACCTGAGATGGATAATAGCCACCCCCCAACCCCACCCCAAGAGCTAAAAGAAAAAAGGTGTGAGAAAGGCTGTGCACACTCAACTAGGGATGGATGAGAAATCTGATTTTGTTTGGATTTTAATGAGGAACTACCTAATTTGTACTTCTCAAACTAGTAAGTGAACTGAAACGCAGCTACCGTATTTTTCGCTCTATAAGACACACTTTTTCCCTCCTAAAAAGTAAGGGGAAATGTGTGTGTGTCTTATGGAGCGAATGCAGGCTGCGCGGCTATCCCAGAAGCCAGAACAGCGAGAGGGAGCGCTGCGCAGCAATCCCTCTTGGTGTTCTGGCTTCTGGGATTCATAATATTTTTTTTCTTGTTTTCCTCCTCCAAAAACTAGGTGCGTCTTATGGTCTGGTGCGTCTTATAGTGCGAAAAATATGGTATATGGAAATCCATTGACTTTGACTGGATCTAGACACATCAAAAACGTGATTCAGTTAAGCGTGTTGCAAACTTCATACAGGGAAATCCCATTGAGCTCCTTGGAGAATAAGGTGGTAGATATCTGGCAGGCCATTGTGAGAACAAGATGCTAGACACGAAGGCTCTTTGACCCAGCCCAGCAAAGCTCTTCTTGAGTTATTATGGGTTGTAACACCCTCGGCTGCATGTTGTAATATTCCTCTATGCATAAGATGTCCCTATACACAGACACACAGACACTTCTTCTTCTTTGGCAATCACTTGTAGCCAAGTAAGATTGTCTTCCATAAACATGGTTTTAACAGTGGGTCTGTAAGTGACTATAGAGGCCAATTCTGGATCCACACATCCTTCCACAGTGGGGACATAGGTTTCCGCACAGGAGTTGATCACGGTGAGGGTTTGCCAAGCGTGCCTTCCTCTTAGCACATTTCTCCCTTTCTTTTTTTTTTTTTAAGTAATTTTTATTAAAGTTTCAATAAAAAATTGAACAGAAAAAACATAAAAAAGGAATACACAAATACGCAATACAAATTCCAAAAAAGAAAAAGAAAAACAAAAAACAAAAAACAAACAAAACAATTAAAAACAATATCACCTTTTCATTTCCCTTTTTTAAATTTACTTATTTTCTGGACTTCCTCATACCTCCCTCTTTTGTATTCCAGTCCAAATTGTTCCTCCAGCAATTTCTTTTCCACTTTTTTAATCCCAATCTTTATTCTTAGTGTAATATAGCATTAAAAATTTACCTCTTAAGTACCAAATTTCCCTTTCCTTTAACTTATTTACTCCTAATCTTTAATCTTGATGTAATATAACATTAAAGTTTTACCTCTTAAGTACCAAATTTCCATTTCCTTAAACTTCTTTAATCCTGATCTTTAATCTTAGTCTGTCTTATAATTTTATCCTGTACAGCTGGAAACCACTTATTTTCAATCCAACATCACTCTAACATTCCTTAATTTTGCAATACTTCTGTAGGTAGTCTTTGAATTTCTTCCAATCTTCTTCCATCGCCTCTTCTCCCTGGTCACGGATTCTACCAGTCATTTCCGCCAGTTCCATATAGTCCATCAGTTTCATCTGCCATTCCTCCAGCGTGGGAAGTTCTTGTGTCTTCCAATACTTTGCAATAAGTATTCTTGCTGCTGTTGTTGCGTACATAAAGAAAGTTCTATCCTTTTTTAACACCATTTGGCCGACTATGCCCAGGAGAAAGGCCTCTGGTTTCTTAGGGAAGGTATATTTAAATACCTTTTTTAATTCATTATATATCATTTCCCAGAAAGCCTTAATCTTTGGGCACGTCCACCAAAGGTGAAAAAACGTACCTTCAGTTTCTTTACATTTCCAACATTTATTATCGGGCAAATGATAGATTTTTGCAAGCTTGACTGGGGTTATGTACCACCTGTATATCATTTTCATAATATTCTCTCTTAAGGCATTACATGCCGTAAATTTCATACCTGTGGTCCACAACTGTTCCCAGTCAGCAAACATAATGTTATGTCCAACGTCCTGTGCCCATTTAATCATAGCCGATTTTACCGTTTCATCCTGAGTATTCCATTTCAGCAGCAAGTTATACATTCTTGACAAATTCTTAGTTTTGGGTTCTAACAGTTCAGTTTCTAATTTTGATCTTTCCACCTGGAAGCCAATTTTCTTGTCCAATTTAAATGCCTCCATTATCTGGAAATAATGGAGCCAGTCTCGCACTTTGTTTTTTAATTTTTCAAAACTCTGCAATTTCAGTCTATCTCCGTCTTGTTCCAAAATTTCCCAATATTTTGGCCATTTGACCTCCATATTAACCTTTTTCAAGGCTTTCGCTTCCATTGGTGACAGCCCCCTTGGGGTTTTATTTTCTAACAAATCCTTATATCTTATCCAAACATTAAACAGTGCTTTCCTGACCGCACATTTCTCCCTTTCATCCTGAGTTCAAGCGTCTTCAAAGCCCATGACACCTTTGGTAAAGGCTGTTCTCCAACTGGAGTGCTTACAGGCTAATGGTTCCTAGTTATCGGTGTTTATGTTACTTTTTTTTTTAGCTTTGCCTTGAGAGAGGCTTTAAACCTCTTTTGTTGACCACCAGCATTACGCTTTCCATTTTTAAGTTTGGAATAGAGTAGTTGCTTTGGGAGACAATAATCAGGCATCTGCACAACAGGGCCAGTCCAATGAAGTTGATTGCTTTGACACTGGTGATCTTTGCTTCTTCCAGTACACTGACATTAGTTCACCTGTCTGCATGTTGTAATATTCCTCTATGCATAAGATGTCCCTATACACAAACACACAGACACATGCCACTCTAGTATGGGCATAGCTGGAAGGGCGGGGTTGGGAGCAGCTGCCACCCCCAAATCAAGTAAATAAATAAAAATACTAGCTAAAAGTAGAAATAATCAACATATTTGAAATTGAAATGCTTGCTGAGGTCAGTTGGAGGATGCTGCGTGCATTCTAGCGATGCAGCAGGTAACCCAACTGAGCAATAGGCATGGCTTCTGCAAACTGACCAATCATGGTGCAGGTAGCTTGGACAGAGCCAGACAGGGGATGATGACAGGTGGGTGTCCTGCCCTCCCCTAACATAAATCCCGGCTATGCCCATGCACCCTAGTATTTCAGAGGGAAGCCTTGAGCCCCGTCTTCTTCTTCTTCTTGTCATGATAATTTTGTACATTAAAGAGAGAAGCTCTTTTGGGTTGCTGGTTTTTGTTTTAGCTTCTAGACATGCAACCCCTTCCCCTCCCTGAAACTGGAAACAGGACAGATTTACGATGTGATTCTGCTGGATTGTACGTATAAGCTGCTGCCCCAAAGTGAACAGCCATCATTGGGGGTGGGGGTGGGAATTGAACATGAGCTTATGTCTTCCATGGAACTGTTCTGCTAATAGGTGCTTTCCACCCCCACCGCCCAGCTCAACCCTGTACAGACTTGTCAGAAAGTTCCCACCTGATAACAGAGCTGCTGGCTTTCTCCAAGGGCTAAATGATATTTTGAGGCCAAAGACTGCACCTGCAGATCTGTCTAAGTCTCAAGAAGTTTCGGTGCAGGGGGGGGGGGGTAGAGAGAGTTGGGCCCAGGCCAATTGTTAATCTCGGAGGCAAATGAGGAGAAACTTGAGGACCCGAGACAGCTTCAGCATGCAACGGCTGGTAGATGAGGGTTCTTTAAGACTTTTAGGAGAGTTTGGTCATGTTTCCACAAAGAACATTCGCAGGAAAGAGGACCATCCTTGGGTTGTGTCTAACTTAGCTTCTTGAAATTAATGAATTCTCCCTCTCTCATAATACTCAAACTCATGGGTGGATGTTGGGATGTTGGAAGAAGAAGAAGAGAGGTTTGGATTTGATATCCCGCTTTATCACTACCCTAAGGAGTCTCAAAGCGGCCAACATTCTCCTTTCCCTTCCTCCCCCACAACAAACACTCTGTGAGGTGAGTGAGGCTGAGAGACTTCAGAGAAGTGTGACTAGCAGCTGCATGTGGAGGAGCGGAGACGCGAACCCGGTTCACCAGATTACGAGTCTACCGCTCTTAACCACTACACCACACTGGCTCTGTACTGGAAGACTCAGGACGAAGAAAAAGAAAGTACTTACTCATGCAACACATAGTTAAACTGTGGAACTCACTCCCATAGGAGGGAGTGATGGCCACCAGCCTAGATGGCTTTGAAAGAGGATGAAATAAATTCATGGAGGAAGGGGCTATCGGTGGCTGCGAGCCACAGTGGCTATGTTCTGCAGACACGGTTGTTAGGTAATTTGATGTTGTTTAGTCATTTAGTCATGTCCGACTCTTCGTGACCCCATGGACCAGAGCACGCCAGGCACTCCTGTCTTCCACTGCCTCCCACAATTTGGTCAAACTCATGCTGGTAGCTTTGAGAACACTGTCCAACCATCTTGCCCTCTGTCGTCCCCTTCTCCTTGTGCCCTCCATCTTTCCCAACATCAGGGTCTTTTCCAGGGAGTCTTCTTTTCTCATGAGGTGGCCAAAGTACTGGAGCCTCAGCTTCAGGATCTGTCCTTCCAGTGAGCACTCAGGGCTGATTTCCTTAAGAATGGAGAGGTTTGATCTTCTTGCAGTCCATGGGACTCTCAAGAGTCTCCTCCAGCACCATAATTCAAAAACATCAATTCTTCGGCGATCAGCCTTCTTTATGGTCCAGCTCTCACTTCCATACATCGCTACTGGGAAAACCATAGCTTTAACTATACGGACCTTTGTTGGCAAGG
This sequence comes from Podarcis pityusensis, assembly GCF_964106645.2. Classification (NCBI taxonomy): domain Eukaryota; kingdom Metazoa; phylum Chordata; class Lepidosauria; order Squamata; family Lacertidae; genus Podarcis; species Podarcis pityusensis. The sequence goes on along the minus strand of NC_138040.1, from coordinate 17,664,549 downwards.
TGATGTCTCTGCTTTTTAGGATGCTGTCTAGGTTTGCCATTGCTTTTCTCCCAAGAAGCAGGCCTCTTTTAATTTCGTGACTGCTGTCACCATCTCGTCCTCTGTCGTCCCCTTCTCCTTGTGCCCTCAAGAAGAGCCATAGTTAAAAGGAGAAGTCGGCAAATGTGTTAGGTGATAATGCTTCTGAATACCAGTTGTTGGAAACTGCAGGAGGGGAGAGTTGCTCCTGTGCTTGAATCCTGCTTGTGGGTTTCCCATTCAGGCATATAGTTGGTAACTACAAAAACAGGATGCTGGACTAGATGGGTCGTTGGCCTGATCCAGCAGCAGGCTCTCCTTATGTTCGTATATTCTTAATGGACCAATGACTAGCCGGGAATGCAAACCAGGGGCTGCAGCTGAGAAGATGGGAAGCCAAGAAGCACAACTGGAAGAAGGGAAGACTTGCGGAAGCCATTGGGTTGAGGCCAATAAATGCCTTCTTTTATTATATCCTACCTTTCTGCCTGCCAACAGGTCGCCATGGCAGCTGACAGTCAATGAAGACTGATATGTAAAAAAAAAAAAAAAAAGATTATTTGAAAGGGAGTAACTTAAGGATGTGTGCTTGTGAAATATCACAATTCAGCAACCCAGTTCAGACTATTTTTACCTGCGGCATAAGAACTGTATCCTGAATCAGTCATTCCAAATCTCTTGCAATGATGGGGCGGTGGTAGGACTACAATATCCTTGGGGTCTCTTCCTATTCTACGATTTTCTGTGATTCTATGAGAATGAGAATGCCCACCATTGCTGGACCACCATGCTCCTTGAGTTGGAGGGGTAATCTCTGAAGTGGGGAGTCTGTTCTACTTGTGTGAATGAGCGACGAAGCAAGACACTAGCCTTTTACAGTGGGGGCACCCACTAGGAGATCTTTCTGGGTTCCCTCCTTCATGGAGTCCAGATGGCAACAAGACAGGACCACCCCAGAGGGTGTGTGGGGCTGTCCTGTGGCTTTCTTGCATTTCTGTCTGCTTCAGACTTCGTGGCATCTTGGTTTTCTGGGCTGTGTTTTAACATGACACAAAAAGCATGGCTTAGTTCAGGGGTAGATAACATTTTTCAGGGTTCAAGGGCCACATTCCCTTCTGGGGGCCACATGACAGAGGTAAGCAGGACCAGAGGCATTATGAAGCATTACATGGAGGGCACCACATTCGTTTTCTGAGGGTTGCCGTATTTTGAAGAGCAAAAAAGAGGACACATTTGCCGACGTCTCCTTTTAACTATGGCTCAATAAGACAACTTTCATTTTAAATACCCTGACTATATGTAGGATATAGAAGCTGTGATATATTGCTTGTAGCAATGTTCTTAACTTTCAACAACAGAATAATAATAATAATTGTTGTTGAAAGTTAATAATGTTGCTCCCTCGCTTGCCACTGGAAGTATTTGGGCTCATGTTCACATCTTTGTGAACTTAAGTATGCACAGAACAATTTATTAAACTGTTTAACATGCACATATGCACACTCCTTAAGGGCAGGCGGATGTTAACTCTTGTCCTCCCAGACTCCTTCTCCAATATATTGTAGCTGAGCCAGCATCCTTTTAGTTCAACCACAAGAGAAGGGATTTCTACAGTATGTAACTAGTTTAAGATGCTGTTCTGTTAGGATCCTCTGCTGCAGACTAGCTTAGCTGGGTGCCTTAGATCTGAGTCTAATGCACTAGGGGAAAAAATTATTGGGTTACTGTAAACAAAAACAAACAATAAATGAAAGATGCTCAGTGCGCGTAGAATGTTGACTATTGAGGGGTGGAGAAAGAGAGAAATGCAAATCAGGGTGGGGTGGTGGTGTGTCCCCAAAAAGGGCATGACTGTGCGAGCTGGAGCCCTGAGCAGGAACACTCTGTACGGTAACATTTTGTTGCAGATCCAACATATAGAGACACTTAATTGGAGTCTTGGGCTTCCAGGAGTTGATAAGGCAGTTGTCTACCTGCATTTCTCCTGCCAGATCTCCAGTGCCTTTAACAACCGCACCACAGATAAGCAAACCATCTTATGAAGCCTTTCATGGCAGGCAACATTTCCAACCTTTTTGTTAGCAGAGCTGATAAGGGCAACAGGCGCGCTGCCAGTTGGCAGCCCCAGAGGGTAAAGAATGATAAAGGGATGCATTGCTTTCCCACACTTCCACATTCATGCTTTCAAGTCAATGGGGGTGGGGGTTTATCGACCCATAGAACTGTAGAGTCAGAGGGCACCCAAAGGGTGATCCGGTTCAACCCTCTGCAATGCAGGAATTCCAATCCACATTTGGGATCGAGAGTGCAGGATAAGGGCATGGCCACATCCACCTTCCTTGCCCACATGGCAGCACTCAGGCAGAGGACTCATGTTGCCACATCTCAAGCAGAGCTGCACTTACACACACATTCAGTGTTTAGGATAATATTTTAGTTTGCTGTTCATTATGTCCGACTGAATGTTAATTGTATTTAAATGTATACTTTATATTTGACTTTCTTCAATAAGGTTTTATTCTGGATTGTTTTATATGCTGTTTTAATGTAGATTGCAAACTGCTTTGAGATCCCCCCCCCCAAAAAAATATAAAGCAGTATAGAAATTATTATTATTATTATTATTATTATTATTATTATTATTATTCATGGCACTGTGAAAAGTCACAGATACAGGTCTCGCTTGTGGGCATCTGGCTAGGAAACCTCAAGATGGCCAGTAGCTTGCAGGAAAAGATCTAGGCTCCTGTAATTCACCTGGATTAAGGAACTCTGCCACCTTTGTGCAACAAACCGGCTTTTTTAAAAAAGAAAAAAAAGAAACCAACTTCTTGAGATTAGGAAAGTGAAGGGCAAAAAGCGTTGAAAAGTGTGTATTGAAGGAATGATTACTGGGAAGCAAATCAGGATGATTTCACACAGACGAAAGCAGAAAGATTCAATATACAGTGGTACCTCGGGCTAAGAACTTAATTAGTTCCGGAGGTCCGTTCTTAACCTGAAACTGTTCTTAACCTGAAGCACCACTTTAGCTAATGGGGCCTCCCGCTGCTGCTGCGCCGCCGGAGCACAATTTCTGTTCTCATCCTGAAGCAAAGTTCTTATTTATGGGTTAGAGGAGTCTGTAACCTGAAGCGTATGTACGGTAACTCGAGGTACCACTGCAATCTAACCTCTGTGCAGGTTTTGCCCAAGGAAATCAGAATGCTCAGTAAATAAGTTGTCCAGAGTAACCCCTGGCCACTGTGAGAACTGGATCATAGATTCATAGAATGGTAAAGTTAGAGTGGTCCCCCAAAGGTCATCATCCAACCCCCTGCGATGCAGGAATCACAGCTAAAGAATTCCTGACGGAGGATGAGCAGTCAGCTTCTCTTTAAATGCCTCCAATGAAAGAGAGTCCACCACCTTGTGAGGATCTTTCATTCTCATGCCACAGGGCTCTTCTCGTGTTCCCATGACCGAGCCAGGTCCTAAATCAGCCTAAATGCAATTTTTCTGGTTGAGGGACACATCTAAGAGCTGGTGTGCTCTCTCGGGGCTTTGTTGTCCCTGGGAAGTACAGGGTCTTCGATTCCCCCACCCCCAGGCTTTTTGGCCCCGTGACAGCAAAATGCAGAGGAAGAAACCCAGTTCTCAGAACCTTGGACGAGAGAGAGAGAGGAGGGAGAGAGAGAGATTCCGCTCAATTCCTTTATTTATATATTTTATTTTTAATTAAAAAATAAAGGTTATCTTGATACATCTCTTTGCAGCCTTTGGGCAAAAATGCACCCTCGAACAAGACTATAGGAAACACGATGCTTATCTAATCTTGGCACACGGGGCTGGAAAATAAATGCGACGCTCCTCCTGCAAAGTTTTCTTCTGAATTCCGTGGCTCGCTCTCCTCCCCGCCACCCCCAGATATTTCAGTGCTCCTACAGTAAGTGCCATATAAATCTAGAGACCAATGTATCCAAATCTGCAAAAGCTCTAAAAACACTGGTGTTGCTGTAGACATCGGAAATCTCCTTGGGTTGATATAGGCTTCACAAAGGGCTCGAGCTAAGAATCAGTTCACACCTTATTTCTGGGAACTTCAGTTGGGAAAAAAAGACTGGTCTTTAAATACTGATGCTGCAACATTTAGGTCCACAAGGAGGGGTGAAGGATAAATTTGATTCAGTCTGCGTTTAAAGGCAGCTCTTATTAAATGCACACTTCTCAAAATGATACACGGACAAAAAGGCACTCATCCTCTAAATTCAACACTTTTCTGAATTTTGCAATCCAGTTCTCTAAATGTACATGTGTACACTAAGGTAAAGGTAAAGGGACCCCTGACCATTGGGTCCAGTTGTGACCGACTCTGGGGTTGCGGCGCTCATCTCGCTTTATTGGCCGAGGGAGCCGGCATACAGCTTCCGGGTCATGTGGCCAGCATGACTAAGCCACTTCTGGCGAACCAGAGCAGCGCACGGAAACACCATTTACCTTCCTGCCAGAGCAGTACCTATTTATCTACTTGCACTTTGACATACTTTCGAACTGCTAGGTTGGCAGGAGCAGGGACTGAGCAACGGGAGCTCACCCCATCGTGGGGATTCAAACTGCCGACCTTCTGTTCAGCAAGTCCTAGGCTCTGTGGTTTAACCCACAGCACCACCCGCGTCCACACTAAGGTAAGATGTGCATAAAAATGCATACGTTGGTGGAAACAGCATGCAAAGTTGCTTTCTAATGCACAGCTGCTGTATTAGGCAAAACTGCATGCAGAAGCATGCATATGTTAGAAAAATCTATGCTAAGGTGCTGATGAATTTTCATAAGGACTTTTTAAAAAATAAATAAAATTGCGGACTGATGTGAAAATGTCGAGAACTGAATGTCAGATTGGAAAAGTGGGAAGTGACGTTGATTGATTCGCCTGTCTCAAGTTGCAACCCTTTCTCATCAGCAAGTGAATCCCATTGAACTCAATGTAGTTTACTGCTGACTAAACATGTTTAGATTTTTGTGGGTGAGTCAATCAACTGGCTAAATTAGTTAAATTTGGGTTGTATTCCTATACCCACCTACTGAAGAGTAAGTACCATTCACCTCAGTGGGGTTCTACTTCTAATGCAAAATCTATAGGATTGCACTTTTAAATCCTTTCTGAGCATGTCTGACCTGCCTCATTCTGCCACAGAAATAGACTGCAGATAACTGAGGGAAATGGTCTTTGCAAATTTCAATGCAAACTGATTTTATCTGCATCTCCTGGACCAATGCGTGGATCGGAACCCAGGCCCCACCTAAACTACATGGCTTCCCCCCCAAAAAATCTTGGGGACGGTAGTTTCTCAAAGGTGCTGAGAGTTGTTAGGAGGTTCCCCCATCCCCCTTACAGAACTACAATTCCCAGAGTTCCCTGAGGAAAAAGGAGCAAATTGTTAAAACCACTCTGGGGAGGGGGCAGGTCACACCCACCTCCCACATGTAAATCTTAACAGCCATGGGTTCCCCTCCCCCCAAAGAATCCTGGAAACTGTAGTTTCTTAAGGATGTTGGGAATTATAGCTCCGTGGGAGGTGTACTACAGTTCCCAGGATTTTTTGGGCGGGGGGGGAGAACTTTAAAGGCATGGTGTGCACATAGCTTGATTCTCCATTCCTGATGTAGACCAGGCTCAATAATCAAGTGTGAATCAACCCTCAGTTATGGCAACTTAAACTCAACTTATTGCCCCACTGTCTTTAGGGAGATGCAACAGTTGCACCCCCACTGAGCCCAAGACCTGCTCCAGATTCTTCCCCCAAACTTCCTGCCATCATCCTTCCAGCATTCTATCAAAGAACAGGTGGCCAGCAGACAGCCCTCCTGTAGTTCCCTGGTCACTTTCCCCTCTTTTCACTGCAGTCATATGAATCTCAATGCACAAACTCCCAGCTCCATGGCTCAGTGGTAAAGCAGCTGCCTTGCATTCAGAAGGTGCTGGGTTTGATCCTTGGTAGGTCTAGGAGAGGTCCAGGTAGATCTAGAAGAGTCCTCTGCATGAAACCTTGGAGAGCCACAGCTGCCCAGCGTAAACAATACTGAGCTCGACTTGCCAGAGTCACCAAGGCACATTTGCTGGTTCTTTCTCTTCTGGCCTAAACCAAGCCACTGCCAAGTAGAGGAAACAGACCCTTCTTCCCTCCCTCACTGCTTTTACACTCAGAAGGCAGATGAACAGGCAGCTGAGAGCAGAAGGAACAGGCTAGGGTTTGGTTGTGGGCCTCCAGAAGAGGTCCAGGCCTTGGCAGGTCCCCCAAATTGCTGATCTTTGGTAGTGGCCCTGATCTTGATGCATGCATGCTTCTGGGGTACAGAAAACACCTCTTCACGCAGCACATAGTTAAACCACTCCCTCTGCTAGGTCTGGCGGCTGCAGCCCCAAAAAGGAGAAGAACGTTCCTCAAAGACAATGCAGTGGACTGGATCAGCAATGTACAGTGGTACCTCGGGTTAAGTACTTAATTCGTTCCGGAGGTCCGTTCTTAACTTGAAACTGTTCTTAACCTGAAGCACCACTTTAGCTAATGGGGCCTCCCACTGCCGCCGCACCACTGGAGCACAATTTCTGTTCTCATCCTGAAGCAAAGTTCTTAACCCGAGGTCCTATTTCTGGGTTAGCAGTGTCTGTAACCTGAAGCGTATGTAACCTGAGGTACCACTGTAATACAGAAACGTATCTGTGTAGGTCTCCATTTCAAGGTATATTTGTATAAACAGAACTGTGTTCTGTATAGTAGGCACAGAATACTTTTACTTCCTTTTGGGGGATGAAATGACCAAGATGGTCACAACAACAATTAAACTTTGACTTGACTACTCACTCCCACAGGAGGCAGTGATGGCCACCAACTTGGATGGCTTTAGAAGAGGGTTAACAAATTCATGGAGGAGGAGAGGGCTACTGATGGCTATTAGCCATAATGGCTCTGCTGTTGAGAGAGTGTTATTGTGGTCTGTCCCAGGTTGGCCACTGTGAGTACAGGGTGCTGGGTTAGATGGCCCATGGGCCTGATCCAGCAAAGACTCTTCTGAAGTCCTTAGTTTAGGGCTGCCATACTTCTGGAAATTCCCAGACATAGCCGGGATTCATCTGTCACAAATGGCATGCAGGCGGAATTTTCGAAAAAAACATCCAGGGAAAACCTGGGACAGCCCATATCAAGAGTGTTGGTTTTTTGGCGATGTTCCTAAAAAATAGCTCAACAACTTTGGGCAAAAAAGAAAAAAAGAAAAGAAAAGAAAAAAGAAAAGCGCAACAACTTTTGTGTCTGGATTTTCACTTTTGGAAACATGACAAGCCGACCTTAGATATGCCTTCTCTTCTGACATCAACAAGGAACTCTTCTACTGAGAGTTCGAATATTGCTTCATTGAGATCAGGATTTCCTACACTAACTGGCTGTGGCACTCTAGAGCTTCATGCATGGAACTTCCCAGCCCCACCTGGAGATGCTGCCAGGAACCGAACCCGGGGCCTTTTGTCTTTAAAGCAGATGCTCTACCACTGAGCTACCACTTTTCCTTCCATGTGCGCCAGAAGTTTGTATTGCCAACACTGAGCTCTGGGTGGCTACAGGCAGGCCTACCCGCTTGCCCCTGCCGCAGCCAATGCAACTTCCACATCCACCATGAACCAAACCAATACATCCACAACTCTTGCCGCTGCCCCAGCCTCTTGCCCACCCCCTGCCACCACTTCAGGCTTGCCCCTATGGGCCACTGGTGCTGCCAAGCCCTCCAAGTCAGAGAGTGACTTGAGGAAGTTGGACATCTACTCCTGCGTTTCCCTCACCCCTCCGATCTTTGTGGTGCTGGAACGTAAACATCCCAGATTCCCAAACACCCCTGTTAAAAACACCTTTGCTTTGGCCCGTTCCCAATTAAGCACTGGTTGCAGAAGAATGCTATGTTGGAACGACGACAAAGGACCTTTTGTTTTGTTTGGCAGTCACTGCTCTGAACCCATTTCACAGATGAGGATAATAAGGGGGAAGATGAAAAGGGACAGTTTTCTCTGGCAGCCGTTCGCTAAGGAGCCTCTTCCTCCCAGCTCCCTGTGCATTTCCAAAGTCTCAGATTTGCAAGCATGCAGTCTCTTCGGGAGGAGAGCTCAGGCCCCACTGTCTGTGGGGAGGGTGTACACACTGCATTGGAAAGAAGGAAACTGTCGCTGCTGCCTACATGGGGTCTCTTTGCTCCACAGCGACCCACCCATACTGTTCGATTTCATAAGGCACCAAGTGTGCACGCCTCCAGTTTGTACATTGTCCTTTTGGGAAGTGTGGGGAGTTTTTTTTCTCTCTCTCTCCCTCTCTCTTAACTTGATGCAGTTTCTCCCAGAGGGGTTTCAGCTGTGTTTTTAGGAGATTCCTCTGTCTCTGAAGGGGCATCCAATGGCTCCCCGGTCAACCCACACTCTTCCGTGGCTTGGCTTTCCTCCAAAGCCGGCTTGTGAGCTTGGCTGTTCATCTTCTCCTCCGCTTCGATCTCTTCGGAGCTGGGAATGGAGTTTTTCTTAGGGCGGCCTTTGGGTTTTGTGGGGGCCTCCTGCCCACCTTTCAGAACCTGGAACAAAAAACCCAACATGCTGAGTGTCTAATTGCTACTTTCATGGTTGTTTTTTTTTTAAGTGTTAAGTTGGACTAGCAACAAAACCTTACAGCATGGAGAGTTCCTGTGCCCTGTCCAGCCTGCCATGCCCTCTCCCAGGATATTCCATCCCATCCCCTACTTTTCCATTCCTCCTCCCAAAAGTCAGTCAGCATTCCAAGCCCACTGAGCATGCTCAGTCCTCAATAGGGTGTTTTTAGAGTTTCCCACCCTACTGATTTCTTTCCTGTTGTTTTTAGCGGTTTCCTCCAGGCCTGAAGATACCTCGCTTTTGTTTCCCCATTTTGTCTAGTATTCTATCAGCACTCTGCAACTGAATTCACTGTTAGAGGGACTGATTCATCTTTTGCTCTGCAGTACTCAATTAGCACAAAAAGCATCAGAGATTATTTATTAAATTTAATTTTTGAAAAGGGGGCTAGAAATGTTCTGAAGTAAATAAAGTGTCTTAAGACACTGATAGAGGAGGCAATCCACTCTGATGCTGAAAGGCATTAATAAAATATTATTTTATGATCCCAAGTGTCAGAGAAGCAGGAGGATTCTTGGATGAAAATCACATTTAGGGATGTCACCCAACTAAGGAAGTCTTACACTTCAATCCTATGCGGGTTTACTTTGAGCTGAGTCTCACTGCCTAAAGAAACTGCAACTTAACTAAGTTTTTTTTTAAAAAAAATAACAACTAAGTTTTACGTTAAAAATGTGATCTTAAAAAAGGAGACACAAGCCTTTTGCCCCTTTTCATTTGATTTCATTTTTGCCTTGGACACACCCTGTACTCATGCCTCTGTTTACCACAGTACCTACCATTTTCTTCCACTTCATCCTGCGATTCTGGTACCAAGTCTTCACCTGAAGTTGAGTTAGGCCCAGGGACTGAGCGAGATCCAGCCTGGAAAACAAGAGATCCAAATCAATCCAAATCAACGACAAAAGGAAGACGCGCCATCCACGGCCAAGATCTGATTAGCTCACATCCTGCGGAAAGCGAACAAGTTGTACAGACACTGGAGGGGAAAACCAAGGAACACTAACAGCCAGGGGAAGATAGTCATCACCGACTGACAACGTGCCCTGTCCAAATAAATCAACTAAAGGAAGCTAAAGAGAAGTTGTAATTCCCCCTTTGGTGTAATTAACTGGTTTCTCCCCCCACCCCCACAAATAAATAATTTGTTGGAAATAACAATGCAAACATTTGAGAGGTGCAGAAACGAGCAATGACTTGTTTGTCTGATATCATACAGTCCATGACTTAAGAAAGAAAATGATGAAGAGGGGAAAAGCAGAGAGATATGTTATGAACAGGGACATAGAAAGGGGGGTGGGGGTGCGGTCTGCCCTGGGTGTCATCCCTGAGGGGGTGACAAAATGGCACACCGTGGGGGGCAGCACTTACCGGGGGGCCTGGCCTGCAGTGCGCCCGAGGCACGCATCTCTCCTGGGAGTGACACGGTGGCTCGGGGCCCCACGCAGCCCAAAACGGCAGTGTGGGGCTTGCGTCCGCCAGGCGGACTCTGTGGGCAGCTCGCCACAGTGCCCCCCTAGGCAGTCGCCGTGGCACCCCCGTGGACGCCTCGCCCTGCCCCCACCACTCCGGCTGCCCTGGTTATGAATAATAAGATCATGATGCCATGGAAGCACAACAGAGCCATCAGTAATAAGTCCTGGAATGCAAACTTAACTGATTGTTTCAGGTTGAACAGCATCACCTGCACAGTAATTTCCTGTGGGGCTTATATAGGAGAGAGACGGAGCCAGTGATGATCGGTGCACTAAGAGCTCATCCATACTTCTGCTTGTCTTGTGCAGTTTTCTGCTTGTCTCGTGCCTTTCTAGGCTCTGGTCCAAGCAGTTTTGCCTTTGCCCCACTGCTTTCCTCAGGAAAACTCACTCTTTAGCGCTAAATCAGAACAAATGGCAATCTGTGGGAAACCCCATTGCTGCAGCTTTTGCCAGGGGGAAGTGGCAGGGCAAACAAACAGAGGTGTGAATAAGTCCTAACTTGGAAAGAAGCCCCATTGAACGCAGTGGGATTTCTCCCTGAGTCAGCATGCCTTGGACTGGGCAGTTAAATTGCTTTCATTGCTCCTTAAAGCGACGGTCCCAAGAAGAGACTTAAGTAAACACCTGCAAGTTCAGGCTGCGCAATTTTGCAGGCCTGTGGTCTGTCTCATGCATGTTCAAAAACAATGTTAAGGGTTTGGTGATGCTAAAACAGAGGCCACCAACCTTTCAGACCTGGGTGTGTGTCTGAGCGTACCATGTTGCCCATGAGCCCTGCATCGAAGGACCTCTTATTAGTGGTTAGCGTGTCAGACTAGGACCAGACGAGGCTTCAAATCCCCACCTTGGGCCAGTCACTGCCCCTCAGCCTAACCTACCGCACAGGGCTGTTGTGGGAATTAAATAGCAGGGAGAACCATGCGCACCCTCCAGAGATTCTTGGAGAGAGAAAACTGTGGGGTATAAATGAAATAAATAGATAAATAAATCTACCAGCCTCTCACTGACCTTCTTGTGCAAAGGTGGATTTGCTACTCTGGTTTTCCATAAAGGCTGGAAAGCCAGACGGAACTCGTCTTCCTAAGGATTCAGAACTCAATAGCATTCAGATCAAACTGGGTTTCACCTGAGATTTCCTTGATAAGATATGGGAAGGTCCCCTGCGCGGGCACACACAAAGCCACAGCCAAGCACCACTGTGTTCACGTAAGGCCCGTTGGTTAAGGACCAAGTGAAAGACTAATCTCCTCGGATGAAACTTGCTGAACAAAGAAATCTGAAAGAGACCTGCTGGCATGACATCTTTGCTGTGCCTCTGACATGATTAGCATCAGTGAACCAGAAACACAAAAGGTGCGAGGGCAGCCTAAGCCAAGCTTGATGCACTCGGTCACGTCTCATACACACCACCGGCTGCACGGTAGATGACTCTGAACCACCCTGAAATTTGCCAGGTCCTTTTCTCTGCGGTGGGGTTCCAATAGCTGTGTTCACATGGCAATCGTTTTACCAGTTGGTTGCAGCCCCAAAAGGCCCAGAGGACTTGGCTTAAAGAAGGACAACAGGTGACCTACTTCTTCCACTCGTTACCTGTTTCTCAAGGAGCTGGAAACATAGCAGCAAACCTTATAGCAAGTCGGAACATGGGGCCATCTGGCTTGGTCAGTATCATGTCTACACCAGATATGGGCAACCTTGTACCCTCCAACATTTCAATAATAATAATAATAATAATAATAATAATAATAATAATAATACATTATTTATACCCCACCCCTCTGGCTAGGTTTCCCCAGCCACCCTGGGCGGCTTCCAACAAAATATTAAAAATACATTAAAACAGTCATTAAAAACTTCCCTAAACAGGGCTGCCTTCAGATGTCTTCCAAAAGTCAGATAGTTGTTTATTTCCTTGACATCTGATGGGAGGGCATTCCACAGGGCAGGCATCACTACCGAGAAGGCCCTCTGCCTGGTTCCCTGTAACCTCACTTCTTGCAAGGAGGGAACTGCCAGAAGGCCCTCAGAGCTGGACCTCAGTGTCCGGGCTGAATGATGGGGGTGGAGACGCTCCTTCAGGTATACTGGGCTGAGGCTGTTTAGAGCTTTAAAGGTCAGCACCAACACTTTGAATTGTGCTTGGAAATGTACTGGGGGCCAATGTAGGTTTTTCAAGACTGGTGTTACATGATCTTGGCGGCTGCTCCCAGTCTATCTGCCGCATTCTGGATGAGTTGTAGTTTCCGGGTCACCTTCAAAGGTAGCCCCACGTAGAGCGCATTGCAGTAGTCCAAGTGGGAGATAACCAGAGCATGCACCATTCTTGCGAGACAGTCCTCAGGTAGCTAGGGTCTCAGCCTGCGAACCAGATGAAGCTGGTAGACAGCTGCCCTGGACACAGAAAGACCACTAGCTTTGATGCTCCGTCTACAATCAGCAGCACCGACTCATTCTAATGCTAACCTGCCTTACAGGGCTGTTGTAATCATCGCTGAGATCAACTCTCTACAAAGTGTTTTGAACACTCGGCTTTGCTATAGCAACACCGAGTGTTATTATCGGCAGGGCAGAGCCCATCAAGGTTGCTGCTTATCAGGCCCATCTGCCCTCTGTTGCCATTAGCGAGCCTCGTCATTCAACGGTTCTCTTCAGGCTTTCTTTAAGACCCACATCAAAGGGAGCAAGGGCAAGGGCAAAGCCGTTGGCAAGACTCCTGAACAGTGTGCCGCTGGGCACACTAGTGTGAGGAATAGGGTGACCATGTGCTCCACTTCGTAGCGGGTGGCCCTATGTTTGAAGGGCTTTCTGGCCAAAGTCCAGTTTAAAAATAAAGAGCCATAAGGAGGGAGTGCAAGGAGTCATGAAGTTGGACGGCCACCCGAGCAGGAACACTGTTCACCTTGCCATATGGTCTTCCTGACAGTGGTGAGGTACATTGCATCTCCATTTCCATGAGAGCAGTGACCTCTGAACTGACATTAAGATATATAAATTAACCTTTTTGCAAGTTTCATGCAAATCTGTGACTCCTTTTGTCCCCTTTTCTGATGCCGATGACTACTTCTCTTTTTTGGCAACACATAAGCAAAGTGCAAGTAGATAAATAGGGAAGGTAAACGGCGTTTCCGTGCGCTGCTCTGGTTCGCCAGAAGTGGCTTAGTCATGCTGGCCACATGTCATGGAAGCTGTACGCCGGCTCCCTCGGCCAATAAAGCAAGATGAGCGTCGCAACCCCAGAGTCGGTCATGACTGGACCTAATGGTCAGGGGTCCCTTTACTTTTAAGTAACTACTAGTAATAATTCCAGCATTGCACAGGGTTGGACTAAAGAACTGTTGGCGTTCCTCTTCCAACTCTACTGTTCTATGATTCTAGTTTCACAAGTAGGCCATGAAAACATCTAGCATCAAACGGGATGCATTGGGGTTGCCCCAAGACCTGTTGCTACCCGAGGTGATGCTCAAGATGGCATCCTTCCTTATTCCTCATCCAGAAGAAGTGATCAGCCATTGAAAGACTATTTGATACAACCTTTGATGGAGGTCAGCAATGAAATTTTGGAGGGGAAGAGGGCACCGGAGTCGTGGAAGGAAGCGTTTATCACATTAATACCAAAGACGGAAGCTGAAAAGACACAACTTAAGAACTACCGTCCCATCTCTCTTTTAAATGTGGATTACAAAATATTTGCAGACATTTTGGCAAGTAGACTTAAAAGAGTTTTAAATGAAGTAATCCATAAGGACCAGGCAGGCTTTCTCCCAGGTAGACATTTGTTTGCTAATACAAGGAACATTATTGACATTTTGGAACTTTTGCAAACAGATATAAACACAAAAGCAGTTTTAATTTTTATAGATGTGGAGAAGGCCTTTGACAACATCTCCTGGAAATTTATGATGGGAAACCTAAAAGAAATGGGAGTGGGACGGGGTTTTGAGAATGGGATTGAGGCGATATATTCAGAGCAGAAAGCTAAATTGATAGTTAACAATGTGGTTACAGAGGAGTTTAAAATTGAAAAAGGAACACGACAAGGTTGCCCTATCTCCCCTTTGTTATTTATCTCGGTTCTGGAAGTGCTATTGAATATGATCAGAGGGGACCGGTTGGTGGAAGGAATCCAGGTCGGACAGAAACAATACAAATTAAAAGCTTTTGCAGATGACCTGGTTTTGACCTTGCAGGAGCCAGAGTCTAGTACGAAAAGAGTATTACAACTGATTAATGATTTTGGTCGGGTGGCTGGATTTAAATTGAATAAACAGAAAACTAAAGTTTTGGGGAAAAACTTAACAGATACAGAGTCAGAACGGTTTCAGAAAGAGACAGAACTTAATGTGGTTAAAAAAGTAAAATACCTAGGGGTAAACATAACATCAAAAAATCTAAGTCTATTTAAGGATAACTATGAAAAATGCTGGGCAGAAATTAAGAGAGACTTAGATAGTTGGTCAAAACTGAAACTTTCTTTGTTAGGCCGAATTGCTGCTATTAAGATGAATGTATTGCCAAAGATGTTGTTTTTGTTTCAAACACTTCAGGTTTTGGACAAGATGGAGTGCTTTCAGAAGTGGCAAAGAGATATTTCTAAGTTTGTCTGGCAGGGCAAAAAGCCCAGAATTAAGTTTAAGATATTAACTGATGCGAAAGAAAGAGGGGGCTTTGCCCTGCCAGATCTAAAGTTGTATTATGAGGCCGCAGCGTTCTGCTGGCTAAAAGACTGGCTACTTCTTGAAGACACTGACGTGCTGGATTTGGAAGGGTTTAATAATGCTTTTGGATGGCATGCATATTTATGGTATGACAAGGTTAAAGCAAATAAGGCCTTTAAGAACCATATTGTCAGAAAATCACTGTTTAATGTCTGGACAAAATATAAAGACTTGCTGGAAAATAAAACTCCAAGGTGGCTTTCACCTTTGGAAGCTAAGGCCCGAAAAAGACCCAATATGGAGGCTAAATGGCCTAAATATTGGGAAATATTAGAAAAAGACGGAGACAATTGGAAATTGCAGAGTTTGGAGAAAATGAAGGATAAAGTGCGAGACTGGTTACATTACGCTCAGATTAAAGAAGTTTTTAAAAATGACAAGAAATTAGGGTTCCAGGTGGAGAAATCGAAATTAGAAACAGAATTGTTAGAACCAAAGACTAAGGTACTTTCAAGGATGTATAACTTGCTGTTAAAATGGAATACACAAGATGAAATGGTCAAATCGGCTATGATAAGGTGGGCGCAGGACATTGGGTATAATATTATGTTCGAGGACTGGGAAAGGTTGTGGAGTATTGGATTGAACTTTACCGCATGCAATGCTTTGAAAGAAAATGTAATGAAAATGATATATAGATGGTATATGACCCCAGTCAAACTTGCAAAAATTTACCACCTGTCTGATAATAAGTGTTGGAAATGTAAAGAAAGTGAAGGAACATTCTTTCACCTCTGGTGGACCTGCCCTAAAGTGAAGGCGTTCTGGGAAATGATTTATAATGAACTGAAAAAGGTATTTAAGTATACCTTCACTAAGAAACCAGAGGCCTTTCTTTTGGGCATTGTCGGCCAAGGGGTGGTAAAGAAGGACCAGACATTTTTTATGTATGCAACAACAGCAGCAAGGATACTTCTCGCAAAGCACTGGAAAACTCAAGATCTACCCACACTGGAAGAATGGAAGATGCAACTGATAGACTATATGGAACTGGCCGAGATGACCGGCAGAATCCGTGACCTGGGAGAAGAGAAGATGGAGGAGGATTGGAAGAAATTTAAGAATTATTTACAAAAACATTGTAATTTGAGTGAATGCTAAGCAGGATGCCAGATCATAAATAATTGAGCACCACTAAACTAGATGATTTAAGATAATAAGTGAAATTGAGAAAATATGAACTTTTCTGAGAACTATAAGATTATAAATATACAGATGGGACATAAGAATGCAAATAAGATAATAAATTGCTGACAAAATGTTATAACGATGAAAGTGGGAGCGGGAGATGTGAGGAAGTCCAAAGAAAATGTGAAATTATGTTAAGATATATGTTACACTGTTTATTATGTTTATTTTTATTGTAAACTCCAATAAATATTTATTAAAAAAAAAACAAAAACAGAAGAAGTGATCAGCCAGGCCATCCACTAGTTTTCAAGGAGGAGGAGAGTCTCTTGAGAAAAAACATGCATGCGTGGCCATTTTTTGAAGCGTCAAGGGAAGGGCATCTTGAATTTTCAACCAGGAAAGGAAAATATAGCAACATCTGCTGCATCTTTGGGAGGTGATGCTGGGAGCCTGGCGGAGGTTTTGCCATCACTGAATCTCAATCTTCACACAGGAAAGGCACCTGGTTGGCAGCAGGGGCTCATCGCGGCGAGATTACCTGTAACCCTTTGCAAACTGGTTGCTGCGCCTGTTTAGAAACAACAGGCACTGCCTAGGAAACCAAAGCAACAAACAAGAGGGAGGGAGAGAGGGAAGGGGCAGGAGTTGCCAGAGCTGCGCTGGCTCATCATGCTCAGTCACGTAGGATGCCAAGGCTTATTAGTGCCAAGAGAGTCGTGTGTGTGATTGATGGTGTTGCCCAACCAGTCATGCGAGGTTCTGAGCTGGCACCACACTAGCCACCCAAACCCTTGAATGGAATCAGGACCCCTTACGAGAGGGACAAAGGAGCCCTTGGTGCTGAACACTGTGGGCAAGAGCCCTTGGTGTACGGTGATGGCAGTGGATCTACAGGCAGCGGCAGCTGATGCCCATGACAGTGTCCTATACCTCCCATTGTTCTAGGTGCATTTTGTGGCAGGGAATTTCATTTGCACAAGCAGTTTCTGAGTTCTGGGCGCAGTACTGCGCCTAAGATTTCAGATTAAAACTGCAGAGTGGAAGGAAAGAAGGACCTTTTTCCTGTCTCCCCACTTCCAGCTACTCTCTGAAGATTGGAGAAGAAACCCTCTTAAGAATATCAGGGAGGTGGGCAGGGGAAGGACTAGAATCATGTGGGAAATGAACATAATATTTTAGCTGTTCATTCATTTCAGCTTTGTATTCTTGTTATAAAAAAGCGCACCTATACATTCTGTTGTTGCGCCTATAACTTAGGTTTAAGGTGCCATTTAGCTCCTAGCTTTTATATCTCAGTTTCTAACGCTGGCCCATAGGGGGGCTGGTAGGGCAGAAGCCAGGGAACCTGACAGCAGGGGGTGCCAGAACTAAGTAATTCGCAAGCGTGTCCTAGAGTGGACGCACTGGGCGGGCCTTGTCCTCCAGCCAAGGTGGAGAGCTTAAAACCACTTTCGACATGGGGAAGCCCCAAGTGGAGGAGGGGGCTATCAATGGCTACTAGCCATGATGGCTACCTCCGCAGCTAGAGGCAGCCACGCATCTGAAAACACAGGAGGCTAGAGTGCTCTTGTGCTCATGTTCTTCTTGCTGGTTTCCCAGAGGCATCTGGTTGGCCAGTGTGAGAACAGGATTCTGGACTAGATGGGCCATTGGCCTGGTCCAGCAGGCTTTTCTTATGTTCTTAAATGGACCTGGCATTTGAAGAGCTTTTAAGCTCTCCACATCACTCAGATTTAACGTGCGCAACTGCAACCAGAATTTTTGCCTAGCATTTCTGATCAGCAATGCAATCATTGAATACTTTTGAAACAAACATATAGCGTATTTTTCTGTCTATAAGAGGCCCCCGTGTATAAGACCCCCCCTATTTTTGGGGACCCCAAATTAAGAAAATAGGGGGAAATTGCCCCATGTATAAGATGACCCCCCCTTTTCTTAACATAATTTTAAAAGAAAAAAACCTAGTCTTATACACAGAAAAGTACGGTAATTAAAGTCTTCATTACCCCAAACCTTCAGTAATGTGATGAATTGGTGCAGAGGCTCCCATCTTAGACTTTTCCCTACTGGCCTATAAAAATAAGCAACATTTCCTTTCCCTACTGATTGAACCAGCATCCCTTCTCTTTCAGTGGAAACATAGGGATCAGCCTTTCAAAGGGGTACCAGGAAGGAAGGAAGGAAGAAGCCTTTTCTCTCTTCTTCATAAGTATCACTGCACATCAATTCATGATGGCATGTGTGCGTTTGAAGCATTCCCACAGCCCTGGTATGCATTTTCCACTGATACAATCTACTCATGTCTCCTTTGATTTTATCTTCTTCTTTTTTATTTAAGGCAAGGGTGCTTTGAAATCTGACCCGACCATGTGACCGAGCACTCCACTGGGAGCAAGCTCATCTCCACGTGCCCAGGCACCACGGCTGTGCTCTCAGCTCCTGAACAGCTGAGAGGAACATCACAAGCCAGCATCCTGGTGAGGCTGGGAGGAGGACCCGGCCGCCAAACCCAGCTCAAGAAACACGTTTGTCCAGAAACGGAAGCCCGCAGAGAGTTTGCTTCTGCAAATGATGCGGCGAGGCTAAAGTGTGGAGGTTTGAAGTGGGGATATTTGCAGGAATTCAAAATGGCAAGGATCTGCCTGTTGGTCCCAGTATGTTTCCGAGCACAATTCAAAGTGTTGGTGCTGACATTTAAAGCCCTAAACGGCCTCGGCCCAGTATACCTGAAGGAGCGTCTCCACCCCCATCGTTCTGCCCGGACACTGAGGTCCAGCTTCAAGGGCATTCTGGCGGTTCCCTCACTGAGAGAAGCCAAGTTACAGGGAACCAGGCAGAGGGCCTTCTCGGTTGTGGTGCCCGCCCTGTGGAAATCCCTCCCATCAGATTTCAGAGGAATACAGAGGAAACAACTATCTGACTTTTAGAAGACATCTGAAGGCAGCCCTATTTAGGGAATTTTTTAATATTTAATGCTGTATTGTTTTTTAACACTTGATTGGGAGCCACCCAGAGTGGCTGGGGAAACTCAGCCAGATGGGCGGGGTATAAATAAATTATTATTATTATTATTATTATTATTATTATTAGTCCTCTCTCTGGTTTGTGCAGCAGCAAATGGGTTCTTGTTTATTCATGTGTAAATAGAAAGATATAATTGAAAGGAGTGACACCTTCCATACAAGTTAGGCAGATTAAACACAGAATGTGTTTTGTTTTCAGATGGCCAGTGTAGAAGTTTTTTTAGGTTTTACAAATTATCAGTAGGACAAAAGGGCGATTCCTTTCCATTTAACTTGCTCGTTGCTAAATAAATATGGGGGAATATTTAAGATTTTCAAGTGGTCAGGCTTCCCATATATATATATATATATATATATATCAGTGTTAGCTTCTGGAAATCAGAATACTACAGCACGATAAAAAGCAGTTCTGGGTTAAAGCCCCCTCAACCAACCTGTCTGGAGTGGAGAGGTACTTCTGCTTCTGGAACTTCTTCTCCAGCCCCATGAGCTGCAGCTCTGTGAAGATGGTGCGGCTGCGGCGAGGCTTCTTCAAGCGGGGCGCAGACTGCTCCGCCTCCGACTCGCTGCTCCCGTGGGTCTCGCTGGCCTGGGTCTCTGAGCAGGTGCTCCCCGGCGTCGGGTGTGGTGAGAGGACGCGGGAAGTGCCGGCGGCAGGGATGAAGTGGGAGACGGCCGAGGGCTGCCTGGTGATGACAGAGATGAGAGGATAGGCCCTCAGAGAAGGGGAGCCTGGGGAACAAGCATCAGAGAAGGAGAGGGGTTATACCACAAGTTAGGGCCTTTGCAGGAGAGGTTGAATCATCGTGGTTCAGAGCCGCCCAATCAGAGCAAGGGCGATTGGGCAGGAAGAGGGGACATCCTGAAGTTGCATGCATGAGCTTTGTGCCTCCCACCCTAAGCCAGGCAGAAGCTTCACGGGTTTCGGGATGGAGGCATCAGGATTTAATACTACAATGCTATAATTTACCGGGAACATTTAGGGGAGTAGCCTAGTCTCCCATGTCCACTGGCTGACTACACGCCACTGCTGATTGCCTGTGATGGCCTGGGACTCGGGCTCAGACTCGGAACCAGAGGAGTCTCAGTCTGCACCGGATCCTTTGCCTCAGGCATCACCTGAACCAAGTCTGGGGCCTGACCCTGAAGAGTTCTAGTCCGCACAGGTTCCCCTGCAAAAACACCAGCTGGGCCGAGTCAGGGGCCTGAGCCTGCCCTGGCTCCAGATGTGGGGATTACCTCGTTGCCTTCAGCTGGGCCATCACTTACAGCTGCTCCACTACCGGTTTGGTCAGGGGAGGCTGAGGCGGCCCTTGGGTCTAGTAACCCACCGACGCCTCCTGAGCTGTAGAGACTAAGGTCTGAGAGAAGGAGAGACCTGAGTACTCGCAGGAGGAGTGCTCACCTTTGGGCAAAACAGGGAGGTGAGTCGCTGGGGGATCAGGACCGGCCATTCCCCGACAAAGATAAAAGGCTGTCGGACCCCAACCCAGGTTGCAGAAGCAACATTGTTGTATGCCAGAGATCCTGTACCTGTCCTTGCCTGGTTTCCTGCCTTGTGTCCTGCCTTGGCCCTGTTGGACTGACTCCTAGCAGAACCCTCGGATCCTGGACCGGCCCTGGACCACGTTTCATGGGTTACCCCCGGGCCCAGCACATTGCCCTATGCCTGTTTGGTTGAAAATAACTCTATGCTCAGCAGGACTTGTTACCATATTGGCATGGACAGCCTTGAGACTATTTGGCCTGTCAACCAGGCCAGTGTTTGACAGCCGCAAACGGAGCCCAAGGCTCAAAAGCTCAGCTTCTGTCTCAGCTGTGCACAAACATCTCTAGCCTTCACCACTGTGTTTACTCATGGATGTGTGAGCTCCTTTCTTTGCTCAAATGTACCCGAAAAGAAGTTCTATAAAAAGCGCCACCACCAGAACGCGTGAAAATTGGACGCATTATGCCAAGTCTCTCGAGCCAAGACTGAAGTGGCTGTCGCTTCACCACCCTTCTTTGTATGAACGAGGAGACAGACATCTGCTCCTGACATGCTCCTGTGCTGCTTCCGAAATTGGTGGGAGATCGTGTCAAGGTAAAGGGCCAGCTGGCCACGTCCTCCTGACCAGCCTGAGAACATCCCATTTCAGTCAGCAATGGCTGCGGTTCAACAGCAATGGAGACCCAGGACAAGTCTCCTTCCACTGCTCTTGAAATCCCTGCTGCACCCATGAACGGTAATCGGAAAGAAAGATCAATATATCTGCACCAAGTCTGGTTATGTTCCTAAATGTGTATTGAATCTTTTAAAAAGACCCACATTCCCAAGCTCTAAGGCTAGGACAACATTTCTGTGCTGGAGTCTCCTGCTTAGTTTGCTTGTGTGTTAATTAAGACACTTTGCCACTTTGCCATCTTTCCTCTATGGTGAGACATATTGCATTGCTATTTAAATTCTAATAATTATTTCTGAATTCACATTGCTCCATATAAACCAGCATGTGCAAATGTTATATGTCCCTTCATTTGTCTTGTTTTGGGGCCAGGCATTTCCTAATTTTTTAAAAAGCTGTGCTTAAACTGACCATCCTATTCAAAAGAGGCTAAGAAAGCTACTTCCATGTTAGGTTTTCAAAGGGGTTGCAAGGACTTTCTGTTTTTACTTTATTTATTCCATTGCATTTCTATCCCACCTTTTTCTCCAAGGAGCTCAAGGCGGAATACATAGTTCCCACACTCCTCACTTAATCCCCACAACAACCCTGTGAGGTAGGTTAGGCTGAGAGGTGGCAACTGGCCCAAGGTCACCCAGTGAGCTTCATGGCCAAGTGGGGGATTTGAACCCGGGTCTCTCAGGTCCTAATCTGACACTGTAACCACTACACCACACTGATGTAGTGCAAGCCAGGACAGGCATTTGGCTGAGCTAGGTCATCTTCTGTGATTGTGGCTTAATTTGCAGTTTTTATTTGGACACATTTATACTGCGATTTTTTAAATTGTATTTTTAAAAAAAAGAATATTGTGAATTGCTTTGAGCTGATGGCTCAGCTGGTAGAGAGGAGGGCTGCAAGCTCCTGGCTCAGTTCTGGCTTAGCTTTGTTTAGGGAAAGGGTTGTGGCTCCACACAGTGAGCATAAGCTTTGCAGGTTCAAGTCCTGGCATTTCCAGACAGGACTTGGAAAGAGACCCTAACCTTGGAGGTCCACTGGTCAGGGAAGACTGACCCAGGCGGACCACCGGTCTGACTCAGTGCAGAGCAGCTTCCTATTATTGTAAACAGTTTGAACGGATAAATAGAAAATGAAACCGTTCCACCCCTGAACGCTGCAAGCTCACACAAGCTTCCCACATTAAAAACAATCTTAAAAACGAAGACAAAACTCAAAAACTAAACAATCAGCAGAGACCAGCGGATAAGAGGTTGGCCGCAAACTCAAATGACACAAGTTCTATTCTGAGTTCTGACTCACTCCATGACCTTTCACAAGTCATTTTACGTCTCCATCTCCATTTCATTTACTGACACCCCAATCTCTAAGAACAGTTACTTGGAAGGGAGCCCCATTGACTCTGAAAGCACTTTCCCTATGTGTCTCAGATATGACATTCTCAGCAGTGGCAACAACAACAACAACCCTTTAAGGTAGGCTTCAGGGGAGAGAGGATGTCTTGCCAAAGGCTGCCTAGTGAGTCCATGGCTGGGTGAGATTTAAACTTGCAAATCGTTTATTTAATGCTGTTGGTGGTTGGAGCACTGGGCTGGGACATGATTTAGACCCCCACCCAGCCCTGAAGCGCACTGGGTGATCCTGGGCCAGTCATGAGCTTTAAGAGAGTGGGGCCCAGTTTAGCCCAGCATCTTGTTTCCATGGGAAGCCTTTGGGAAGCCCACAAGCAGAACAACACTCTCCTCCCTTGTGTTCCCCAACAACTGATATGTCTGAGGCATACTGTGTCCAACAGAGGAAGCAATACATAGCCAACATGGCTAGTAGCCATTGATGGCCTTCCATGAATTTCTCTAATCCCCTTTTAAAGCCATTCAAGGTGGTGGCCATTGCTGCAAGCTGTGCCAATAACTCCAAGTGTTTAAATACAGGATGCATGGAAGAAGAAAAGTACTTCCTGTGTGAAAAAGCCTGTCTTTCTGATCCAAAGAATTCTTTACCTGGATGCAGCAAGGATCTCTAAAGCTCAAAAATGGAAGACAAGGAGGGATCTAGACATTTTTCAGCGGTACAAAACCATGCAGACTCTGGCTAGGGCAGGGAAAATAACTTGCAAATTCTGTGTTTCTGTTTGGCGGGACTTTATTTCTTACACGTCAAACTTGGACATGCAAAACTCTCCCCATGCCAAATCGCAAAATTTGTGTATCGCAATGTGCTTTTCTTTTTTTAATATGTTATTTATTTATGTATAAAATTATACACCGCTTAGTCGTTAAAAAAAAGAAAAGAAAACCCTCAAAGTGGTTTTCCAAAAAAATTTATCAGTGAGGTGAATTGCCAATAATTTAAGACTTTCCAAAAGTTAAAATAACAATAAACTAAAAACAGATGAAAACTCACATCCTATACCACCTGATCTCTACTAATTTGCATGAACAATCTCTGCACTGCTCCTGTAGTTTGTGGTTTTGTTTATGTTCTTTCACATCTGTATCTTTGACCCTACATTAATTTAAAAGAATTCTTGCAAAACAAGAAAAAAAAGCCTGTTCTGAAACTTCCGACACTCAGTTTCATTGGATGACCCTGGTATCCTAGGCTGATGAGCGAATGAGAAAAACATCTCTCTATCCACTTTCTCCATGGCATGCATAATATTGCAGTGGTACCTCAGGTTACAGACGCTTCAGGTTACATACGCTTCAGGTTACACACTCCGCTAACCCAGAAATAGTGCTTCAGGTTAAGAACTTTGCTTCTTGATAGGAACAGAAATCGGGCTCCGGCGGCGCAGCAGCAGAAGACCCCATTAGCTAAAGTGGTGCTTCAGGTTAAGAACAGTTTCAGATTAAGAACGGACCTTCAGAACAAATTAAGTTCTTAACCCGAGTTACCACTGTATATACTTCTATTGCATATGCACATTTCTTTTCTAAACTAGAAGACCCTGTGATTATTTTGACTGCCCTTTGCTGAACCTTTTCAGACTCCAAAGCAGGGGGTCAGCAATATTTTTCAGCCGTGGGCCGGTCCAGACCATGTGGTGGGCTGGACTATATTTTTTTGGGGGGGGGTGTAAATGAACGAATTCCCATGCCCCACAAATAACCCAGAGATGCATTTTAAATAAAAGCACACATTCCACTCATGTAAAAACACGCTAATTCCCGGACAGTCAGTGGGACAGATTGCGAAGGCAATTGGGCCACATCCAGCCCCTGGGCCTTAGGTTGCCTACCCCTGCTCTACAGTATCCTTGTGATAGGCCTAACCCACCAAAATGAGGTGGGTGGGTAGCCATGCAAAGCCCCTTGAGTCCCTTTGAAGATGGCCCAGTCCAGAATTTCAGAGAGAGAGACTCATTTTATAGGCAGAAATGGTAAAAAAAGACTTTCAAGTCTTTTGGAAAGCTCCCAAACCCCGCATGCTTCCCATCACACGAGGCTAAAGTCAGCCAAAAACATCTGCTGGGAAGCTTTGACTGCACTCCTCAAGCCCGCTGGACGTGACACAATTATCTATACGTGGCCTTCAAACAAGATCCCATTTCAAAAGTTTCAATTAAGATCCAATGCCTCAAAGGAATCCCTTTTTCTCCACGCCTGCCCGATCCCCGCGACATGGATCCACACAGCAGATGTTATAATGGGGAGACAGAGACGAGCAGGAAAATGAAGCTTTAATTAATTGCGCTGTCTGAACACCCGCAATGGCAGGACACTTTTTCCTCCCAGGCAAAAACAAAGACAAAAAAAACCACCACACCTCCCTCCGAAACCTCAGCTAAATCTCTTAATGGAATAAAAGGGGGAAGGAAGGAAAGATTTATGGATCAGCTCCTTCTTGGCATGCCAGGCTTTGCTCGGAGGCAGAAATGTGATCTTTGCTGAAAACACCGTGTGGTGCAGAAAGGTAAATAAGAGGAGAAAATGAATGAACTTGAGACAGGAGGACTGTAAATCTGCTGGCTGGGGAACATCAAAACAGTGGGGGAAACTGAAGAGAGCTCCGTCTGCTTCTGGCTTGGCCTATGGCAGTGCTGGAGAGCAAAGGCCTGCAGAACTGACTGCCACTGACCATTCAGAACACATCCTGCTGCTGCCACCTTTGGCGCATGCGCATTCCTGGGCCCCCAACTAGTCCAAGGAAGGAACTGATAAAGGAAAGGGTTTATGGGGAGAAAATACATTTTGATTAAGGATAGGGAAGCTTGTGCAGGGCCACATAGCCTTCAGGGTAATGTTATGGGGGCCACAGGCGAAAGTGGGTAGGGCAACAAATGCATTGATTACCTTGGTACAGTAGCCTAGTTTCTGCACGTGCACCTCCACGCACAACCATCTCCATCCACAGCTCAAGAAGACATTCCAGCCAGGGGAAAACACTCAAAAAAGGGATAGAATCATAGAATCTTAGAGTTGGAAGAGACATGAGGGTCATCTAGTCCAACCCCCTGTATTGCAGGAATCTTTTTGCCCAGTCTTTTTTCCTATCTCAGCGAAAGCATCCATGGCAGATGGCTATCCAGCCTCTGCTTAAAAACCTCCAAGGAAGGAGAGGAGTCCACCTCCTGAGGGAGTCCGTTTCACTGTCAAAGGGCTCTTACTGTCAGAAAGTTTTTCTGAATGTTCAGTCACAATCTCCTTTCTTGTAACTTGAAGCCATTCGTTCTACCCTCCAGAGCAGGAGAAAACAAGCTTGCTCCCTTCTCCACGTGACAGCCCTTAAGGCAGGGGGTGGGCAACCTAAGGCCTGTGGCCCAGACGCGGCCCATTCGCCTTCTCAATCTGGCCCGCAGACGGTCCAGGAATCAGCCTGTTTTTCCATGAGTAGAATGTGTCCTTTTATTTAAAATGCATCTCTGGGTTATTTGTGGGGCATAGGAATTCGTTCATTTTTGTTTTCAAAATACAGTCATACCTCATGTTATGTTTGCTTCATGTTACGTCCTTTTAGGTTACGTCATGCGACGACCCGGAAGTACCGGAAAGGGTTACTTCTGGGTTCTGCCGCTCGCACATGCGCAGAAGCACAAAATGACGTCATGCGCAGAGGCGGCAAATCACAACCAGGGCGTGTACAGACGCACCACTGCAGGTTGCGCTCTTTTCATGTTGCGAACAGGTCTCTGGAACGGATTCCGTTCGCAACCAGAGGTACCACTGTGTAGTGCAGCCCACCACATGGTCTGAGGGAGGGTGGACCGGCCCCGGCTGAAAAAGGTTGCTGACCCCTGCCTTAAGATATTTGAAGATGGCTATCATATCTCCTCTCAGTCCCCTCATACTCAGCTCCTTCAACCGTCCGTTTGTGACACACTGAGCCTGTGGACAAGCTGAACAAATGGGGCACAGGCTTGCCCCAGAAGATGCCTTTGCACCCATCCTTGGAAGAGAAACTGCAAATCAGAGGAGAGGGCAGAAACTACCATATTTTTTGCTCTATAGGACGCACCCGATCATAGGACGCACCTCGTTTTAGAGGGGGAGAACAAGAAAAAAAATTCTCCCCCTCTCTGCGCAGCGCCCCTTCAGCGAAGCGGCAGGAGAAACGGAGCCCCTTCCATTTCTCCTCCTGCTTAGCTGAAGGGGCGCTGCGCCTTAGCTGAACGGGCACCTACCCTTCAGCGAAAGGAACCCGAAGCCTCCGGAGCGCGGCGGGAGCTCCCACCATGCTCCAGAGGCTTCAGGCAGCTATCTTTGAAGCCTGGAGAGTGAGAGGGGTCAGTGCGCACTGACCCTTCTTGCTCTCCAGGCTTCAGTGAAGGCAACCCAAAGCCTCCAGAGCGCAGCAGGAGCTCCCGCCACGCTCCGGAGGCTTCAGGCGGCTATCTGGAGAGTCTTATGGAGCGAATGCAGGTATCTTGGCTTCAGTGAAGGCAACCCGAAGCCTCCGGAGCACGGCGGGAGCACTCCCACTGCGCTTCGGAGGCTTCGCGTTGCTATCGCTGAAGCCAAGGAGCCTGCATTCGCTCCATAAGACGCACACACATTTCCCCTTAATTTTTGGAGGGGAAAATGTGCTTCTTATAGAGCGAAAAATACGGTGTTTTGGGTCACTCCTTTGTGCTTCCAGCCTGCTGACGGCACGACTTTAAATTGCTCAGCTAAGCTGTCCGAATTATCATAATTTCACTTGACAATTATATTGATCAAGTGCTAACAATTAAGGGTGGGAGGAGCCAGTTCTGAGTTCATCCCCCCCCCTCCAGGGTGCATTTTCAGCTTCTAGATATGGAACTGAACTTCTGGTCACTGTGGCTTCTAAGTCAGCTATCCAAGGGAAGAACTGCATGGCAAGAGTTGCCCTGTCCTTCTGGGCTACAAATTGTCACCCAGATCTGCTCTTAGATCTGTTCAGTGTGAAGAATGCTTTCTCTTCATTGACAGAAAACCTCCACTGGTATCGGTGAGGAGCTCCTCCTCCTCCTAACTGCACCGTCAGAACTGTAACTAAGAACTTATTAATTTTATTTACTTCACAAAATTTATAAGCTGCTTAACCATTAAAAAAAAAACCAAATGAACCTGAAAGCTATTTACAAAAAAAGATAAAACAATAAAGCTATCACTAAGAAAAATTAACAATCATAATGTAAAGCCTTTGAAAAATTAAAATAACAATAGACCAAAAATAATAAAAAACAGATTAAAACTTTCATCAACTTTCTAAATGTCTGGGTAGACTTGTCTAAACAAAGATGTTTTCAGGAAGTGCCAAAATGAGTAGTACAGCCTGAGATTGAGCTTGCTTTGTCTTCCTTTTCCCCTGCGTGTCTTTTTGGGTTGCAAGTCTTTTGTAAGCAGCTTGGACAGCGTTTTGGCTAAAGGGTGAAATAGAATTGCCCTCTATGTTCCCTGTTCTTCAAATTCCATGATTCTCATTAATCTAAAACTTTCCCCCTCTGTTTGGTTCCTCTGCGATGAGTGGTATCGGAGCCCTCTCTTATTAGCCACCTCTCAACGCGGCAGTATAATTCAGACATAATCACCGTAATTAATAAATTTGACTGAATTCAAAGCTCCCATGCCCGAAGGCCCTGGGAAGTTTTAGTAAAAACTAATCAGGGGGATAATTAACACTTTACGATGATGACAGTTCTCCGCACTGCTGTTTACAACTTCAAGATAAATGCCCTGACAGTAACTAATTAGCTCCAAAAATATGTGACGACCTGCAAGCTTTGGAAATGCAAAAGGGTTTAATAAAGGCAACCCTGGAGACCTGCCCATAATCCTTTATGCAAAAGCAATTTATAACCCCGGTTTAACAAGTCCCCATCCAAACTCCACCCACAGCATGTAGGGTTCATGCATCAGCCCTGGTCAGGGGCTCATCCTGCACAGGTCCAAAGGCTCAGTGCAGCCCTCCAGGGCTGCATCCTTGTTGCAATGCTCAGCTGACTTAATGTGCCTCCACCATTAGACCCTCACCAGCTTTGGTGACAAGCAAACTGGAACCATCAACGGCAAAGGCAGGCAGGTTGGTATCTGGATTCAATTTTGAGATGTGAAATAGGAACCCAGGAAGCCTCGTTATCACACAATCAGACCATCCTCCCATCTAACTCAGTACTGTCTACTCAGACCGGCAGCACCTCTCCATGGTTGTGGGGTAAGAGTCTAACAGCCCTATGCAGAGATGCTGGGCATTGAATCTGGTACCTCCTGCACAACAGCGGATGTTCTGTCGATGGGCTTCTCAGCAGCAACTCCACAAACTATCCAGGAAAAAGGAGGCACCGGCTACGAGTTCAAATTCTACGCACACTTAATGAATTTCCAAGTAAACATGTGTGAGATCAGACTCTCCAACCCATCTCTGCATTCCAAGAGGCGCTTTATTAACGCTCTGTGTTTGTGTGAACGCACACCTAAATATAAATCAATCAATCAGTCGCTGGCTTCCCGCTCTGTTAATTATCGCAACATCCATAAGCAAACATGAATTCCGGGCGGCTGACTCAGAGCTTACACAAAGGGCGCTTCAGGTTTCACAAGCCCACCCTTGTGGCCGGTGCCAAGAAAATGTTCGCTGCAAATGCCACTGCCTTTTTCCTGCTCCCAACGTGTAAAAAACATTTGATGAGTGACACAGAAGGATGGAGAGTGAAATTAATTGTTTGCAAACCAAGAACTGCTGTCCCTCTGAGATCGCTGACTTTCAGGAAATGCATTTGTCTTACAAGGAGATACACTTTCTCAGAGAAGTGCCACGCAGGAAGCAAGCATGGATTGGGAGAGGGGGGAGAAGACTGATTCAGTTCACAGCCGAAGGCAAACCTGCTCAATTCACACTTTAAAAAAGTGGATTGAAACAATTCAAACTTCTCTGAATTTTGCAATGCAGTTCTCCAGCAAAGCAGGGTGTGCAAAATTGCACAGACTGGGACAAGGCTTCTCAATGCCTGTATTAGTGACAATAACAAGCAAAACGCATTGCATTGGGGAAAATGCTTTGCAAAATTGTGTATATTAGACAACAATTGCATACAAAAATGTCAGGGATTGATCCTGGGACCTTCTGCATGCAAAGCAGATGTTCTACCACTGAGGTACCTCCCTGAAGTACTATAAAAGAAAGAAAATGGGGTATGAGGGGAGAACTAAAAACCAACTGTTAAATATAGTGGCCATGTGTCCTACTTTACAGAGGACAGTCTCTGCTTGAAGGACTGCCCAGTCCAGGTCCAGTTTAAAGACTAATAATAATAATTTATTATTTATACCCCACCCATCTGGCAGGGTTTCCCCATCCACTTTGGGTGGCTTCCAACAAAATATTAAAATACAGTGGTCTGTTAAACATTAAAAGCATCCCTAAACAGGGCTGCCTTCAGATGTCTTCTAAAAGTCTGGTAGTTGTTCTTCTCTTTGACATCTGGTGGGAGGGTGTTCCACAGGGTGGGTGCCACTACCGAAAAGGCCCTCTGCCTGGTTCCCTGTAACTTGACTTCTCGCAGTGAGGGAACCGCTAGAAGGGCCTCAGAGCTGGACCTCAGTGTCCGGGCTGAACGATGGAGGTGGAGATGCTCCTTCAGGTATACTGGACCGAGGCCGTTTAAGGCTTTAAAGGTCAGCACCAACACTCTGAATTGTGCTTGGAAACGTACTGGGAGCCAGTGTAGATCTTTCAAGACCAGTGTTATGTGGTCTCGGCGGCCGCTCCCAGTCACCAGTCTAGCTGCTACATCTTAAAAGAACATAAGCAGGAAAGCAGTTTACTATCCAACCCCTCCTCCCAGGGAACTCTGGACATTGTAACTCTGCAAATTGGAATAAGGAGGTCTTCCGACAACTCTCAGCACCTTTGACAAACTAGGGTTCCCAGGATTCTTTGGTGAAGCCATGGCCCAGTCCTGGGATGGCTCATTTGGTAGAGCATGAGACTCTTATCTCAGAGTCATGGGTCTGAGCCCCATATGGGGCAGAAGATTCCTGCATTGCAGGGATTTGGACTAGAAGACCCTCACAGACCCTTCCAACTCTGCAATACTATTATACTGCTTTAGCTGTATAGTGAAGATGGCAGCATTAAGAGAATTCATAGCAAATAACACTTTCCCCCAGTCATGTTCCTTTCTCTTACGTTCTATTAAAAAACTTTTTTTTAGGAATCTAGAATTAGAAAGCATTCAGACACAAGCTTTCCAAGCATAGTAAGGAAACTCTGCGGAGAATTCCAGATTTGTTGGGACATTAACCAGCTCATCCATGAGAGCTACGGCTAGAAGCCTCGAAAAGTCAGCCATTAAATTAGTTCACTTAGGAAGTTCAGGAGCCTAAAAATGCTACCCTACTCACTGCAAGGTTGCCATCAAAATGTCAGCCCATATTCCCACTCCCGTTTAATTCAGATTCACCCTTTCCGGGGCAAACCCACTAAGTAAAAAGATCTTGTTGCCCATGATCTGCTGGTGATATCTCCACAGCCCAATGCAAAGTGATTCCCCTCCTCAAAGCACCCTTGAATGTCCTGAGCTGTGTTATTTTAATTCTTTGATCTCAGACCTGCCACAATAGGAAGAAGACCCTTCTCTTCCCTCCGCACCCAGCTCTGGGGGACAAAAATAAACCCAGTGGCCCGTTTTGCAGAACAGCTCCACAAACAATGCAATTTAGAAGGATGCATAATGACACATGATGGAATTTTGGCCGGCCGGCCAAACCTTTGTTTTTGTCAATTAGCTCAGTCAAATCTCTCACGGCTGGGTAATGAGGAGGGAACGGTATACACACCACCCCAATAAAATAAAAAGCATTGCTAACTGCTGAGCTTGCCAAGGCAGACGGGACAGGGACCCGGAGATGGCATCAAAGAGGCACATACCCTGCTCCTAACTAAGCCACAAGTTGAAGAGATTGACCTCCTGCCAAACTGTTTGCCTCTCGCTTCGGCACTTATCCTACTGCTCCTCACGCAGTGGGACTTAAATTAGAGTCAATAATTTTTGGCTTGATTAACCAGTTGACTTTTAGCTTGATTCATCTGTAGCTTAAGGTAGGGGTGCAGGAACCTCAGGCCAATATGACAATGCGGCCCTCTAAGCCCCTAAATCTAGCCCCCAGTACTCTCCCCAGACCATACCCCCTCGCTGGTTTAGCTTCACACCCCAACCAGTTTTGCCGAGACAGGATACGTCCTTGAACTCTGATCGCGACTCTTGTTTCCTGGAATGAAGGGTCGGGAAGGGGGTGTGAGTGAGTTTACAACCTAGCCTGCTGTACAAAGGTAAAATCTGCATGTGTTGCTCCTCCCACTTTTGCCTCTGGACCCACACATTGCTGGCAAATGGCCCTCGGAAGGTTGCCCAGGAGGGAATCGGCCCTTGAGAAGATTCCTTGCCCTACCTAGCTTTTGAAGACATTCCCATGATCTCTTGACCCGAGTCTCTTGTTTTAATTACTGTACTGCTTTAACAGGGCTGTTTTGTTACTACAGCATTTTAATTGTGTGTGTGTGTAATAATCTTATTTATTGATTTTCACAATAAAAACTTTACAAATTTTAACATAGACCGTAAATTATTTTATCGACTTCCCACCCTCCCCTTCCATGGTTTCCATATTTACCTTTGAATGCTGCATATTTCTCTATTCAATACATCCATTTAAACCCATTTATCTTGATAATTAACGCTGTGGCTCATATTTCAAGTCTTGCCGCTGTTTTCATCTTGCTACAGTATTTCTTTAAATATTCAATAAAAGGCCTCCAGTCCTCAAATAATCTTTTCGTCGTTTTGGTCTCTAATATTTGCTGTTTATCTTGCCAGTTCAGCATCATTTTCAAAAGCCATTCTTCCTTTGTTGGAACCTCACCTTTTTTCCATGGATGTTTATATTTTATTCTTTGCGCCCTTCATTTTTTTATGACTGTAACCCACTTAGAAGCCTATCCTAGCATGAAGAGGACTATAAACCGAATAATAGAAACTTATAATAAATAAATAATAATCCTGGCTAGGGAGGCTGTTCTGGGTTAACAGGGGTGGGCGTTGGATGTTTGGATCTCCCCAGTCAGGCACCAGACTGGTTTCAGAATGGCCCAGTGCATAGCTGACAATTTCTGGCTCTTCCACCTGCTAAAATAATATAAAGTCCTCAAGAGATCTAGGGCACGACGTGACTCAGTCGCAGAGGCAGCTGCCTTGAATCCCTTTCTGACTGGAGGAAGATTCAGAAATGCCAGCCAGCAAGCCCTAGAGAAGGTGTTATTCCAGGAAATATATTCCTCCTTCCTGTATCAGGAGTCAGTGCTCTGCTTTCATTTCAGGTTTGGCTGGACACTTCCCATGCACACCTCCCTAGTTTATTTATTTATTGAGTTTGTATATCCAGAGATAAGGGTGGAGATCAGGCCCAATCAGGTCAGGGGTAGTGGAGCACAGTGGTTCAAGCAGTGCTTTAAATCTCTGTACAGTGGTACCTCGGGTTAAGTACTTAATTTGTTCTGGAGGTCTGTTCTTAACCTGAAACTGTTCTTAACCTGAAGCACCACTTTAGCTAATGGGGCCTCCTGCTGCCGCCGCGCCGCCGGAGCACAATTTCTGTTCTCATCCTGAAGCAAAGTTCTTAACCCGAGGTACTACTTCTGGGTTAGCGGAGTCTGTAACCTGAAGCGTATGTAACCTGAAGCGTGTGTAACCTGAGGTACCACTGTACTTATGCCGCTTGCCAGCTAAAATATTGTTGGTAGGCATTGGTGTTGGCCGTTAAAACTCTACGTCCTGGTGAGGTGAGCATCCCAGGCGCTGCAAGTCAAGACATCTCATGAGCCTTGCTCCAAGAGTCATCATTTCCAGGAACTAAGTGGCCCTCGCCCTGATGCCGGGCTTTAACTGTAATAAGCCCAGTGCTCTCCTATGCTTTCTCACCTGAGGCCCACTTGGTTCTTATCTATTGCCACCTGTTAGAAGTCTATCTTGGCCTTAGCTGAACTGCATTAATAATTGAATCCAATGGCACTTACTTCTGAGTAGGCATGGCTATGACAGCTCCTCCAAGTGTCCCTATTTTCCAGGGACAGTCCCAGATATACAGAAGCTGTCCCGGTTTGATTTCATCCCAGAACGTCCTGCTGTTCCTTAGGAGAAATGTTGGAGGGTATGGAGTTATGCGACCCATCCAAACCAAGCAGATAAATAAATATACAACCTTTAGACGACATCAAAAGGCAGCCCTGTATAGGGAAGGTTTTTTTAATGTTTAATGTTTTATTATGGTTTTATATATGTTGGAAGCCACCCAGCGTGACTGGGGCAATCCAGTTATATGGGCAAGTATAAATAATTATAATTATAATGGAACAGGAAGTCCCTATTTTCAATGGAGAAATGTTGGAGAGTATGCCATGATGGCAGCCAACTGAATAACATATATAGGCCTACAGCCTTCAACATGGCTCAGAGTCATTCCCAGTGAGCTCAGTGGGGTTTACTTGTAAGTAGGCATGCACAGAATCACACTGTAATAAGCTGGCTGACAATCCTAATGATTATATCTTATGAACTGCCAGGTAGGCAAGGCATCCTTGATCCAAAAGATATGATAGAAGTGGGGTAGGTAAATCATCACCAAGGTATTTGTTGCAATAGAGGAGAGGCAGTTCCACCCACTGTGGTGCAGTGGTTAGGGAGTCAGACTAGGACCTGGGAGAGACCAAGGTTCAAATCTCCCACTGGGCCATAAAACAGCTCACTGAGTGGTAGGGGGACAGTCCCTGCCTCTCAGCCTAACCCACCTCTCAGGGTTGTCATGGGGATTAAAAGAGATGTGGGAAGACCCGCGTAAGCCAACTTGAGCTCCTTGCAGGAAAAGACGGGCTAGCAATGCAAAAAAGTAAATAAATAATTAGTAAATTTCTTCTGAGCCAGAGAAATGGAAGAACTTGGCTCAAAGACATGCAGCTAAGGCAAGGGAGAGCTGACATGGAAGCCTGGCATTTTCACGGGGTCTAGATCCATTTTAAATGATTTGTGGATCAGGGTGACTAAAGTTCCTTGTTTAGCAAGCTGTCCCCTGTGTACAAAACGAAGGCGGCAGTGCTTCCTGCACATGGGCGTCACAAGAGATTGGCCTGAGGATAGCCCAGCTGCCACCCTTTAAATAAATTTAAAAACCATTTCTCTGAGGCTGCCATGTGTCCAGATTTTCCTGGACATTACCAGCATTTCAAAGGAGGAATTGATGTCCAGGGGGGACGGGACCAGGCAGTCTTCCTAAAAGAAAGCTCAACGTTTGGGGTGTCTTGGTTTTTACTTTCTGAAATATGGCAACCCTAATTTCTCAGATGCAAGGCAATAATGAACAAGAAGGCCTTGTTATCCTGTAGGCTGCTAGTCCCCATTCATTGACTGCATGGATTCCTTGCTCATTCTTAGTTGCGGTGATGAATCTGCTCCATGTACCACTTAACATCGGCTGAAGCAATGGAGGACCCAGCCACCCCTCAGTATTTCGTAGGCCTTCCCTGGGAACATCTTCAGTGAGGGCAACTGCATAACGTCATTATATATTACTTATTAAATGTGAATACTGCCCTTTAGCCACATATCTCAGGGCAGTTTGCAACATAAACATACAATATAGAAGGAATTCATCTAATTAATGTTTATAAATATCATATTAGATTAAGGTCTGCTTAACGACAATAACAAGTCCCCCCCTTTTTTGTAATGCGCCCAGTTTTTTTCTGATTTGTTTTCTACATGAGTAGTATTTCTTGTTTCTTCATCTTTTTTGTGTCTTATCTTACCCTGTGCACTTGTAATTTTGAACTTTTTTATTTTTCAGTAAAGGTTATAAAATAGAAAAAGAAACCATACAATATACGTAGAAGCAATATAATATACACTACTTTGACCAAGTATAGGTTTGTTTGTTTTTTCCTTTTTGGAAACACTTGCCCTCCCAGCTGTGTTTATCCTTCCCAGGGTGTTCCCTACCATTAGGCAGGGTGAGGCAACTGCCTCAGATGGCAGGTGCCGCGTTGGGCGACAGCAGCGAGGGGTTGAAGGGCAGGGCTGTGGGATACCTGTCCTGCCCTGTGGCTCTAACTCGCCTGCTGCCCTCAGGTGTGGTGGAGAATGCTGTCCCGCCGCCAGTGCTGAAGCAAGAGTCAACAGCCAACTAGACCAATTGGCTCCAGTGCATGGAACAAGGGGTGTGTGTTTGTGTGTTTGTATGTGTGTGGAGCGGTGGGGTGATTGCCTACCTCAAGCAACAATGTGATCTTGGGTTTTTAATGCTCATGAAAGCAGACATCCTTAAAGCGCTGTGATAAGTGTGTGGGGGGAAGGGGACTGAGAAGCACAGTGGCAAGCCCTGCCTCTGAAACCCATGCATTAGATTCCTCTTTCTGCACATAGACATGGGCTTTCCTGAGAGAATGCAATGGAAGTCAAGCATCCATGTTGCAAGGAGCATCAATGTAGCATGCAAAGGAACATCAGTGCCTGCTGGAGATGTTCCCATTTCAGCAAGCCTTCTCAATGGAGATCTTTGTCCTGGGTGCTTTATACTGTTTTTGTATTAGTAGTAGTTGTAATAGTAGTAGTAGTAGTAGTAGTAGTAGTAGTAGTAGTAGAATTGCCTTTACATGTGCAATTGCACTAACTTTTTATATATGCAATTGTTTTATATTTGTTTTTATTGTATTGAAAACCATTTTGGAATGCCTCATCAAAAGTGATTCATAGATAACACTGGTCAACAACAAATTTGTTGTCTGCATTTTTTCAGTTGATTTAGGACGAATCTGATGCGCTGAATCCAAAAATCACTTTGGTTTTGCTCAATCAGGTCAAGTTTTTGAGCTATGGCCACATGTCATTTTTTTACGTTTTTGTTCACATGTACGCTTGTGTGGAGCATTTTAGAAGTTGGTGGGGGTAAAATGCCATGTCGAATAATTGTTTTGATTGGAAATGATTATTTTAATGACAAGAAGTATTCAGGTCCGATAGTTCTGGGTGATTATGTCGAAAAGGGATCAGTTTGAAGTCATAAAACCTCGAAATCTTCCATAAATTGGTGTGGCAAAGCATAAAGTTGGGGGATCAAAACTAAGTTAATGGGGCAGCCGACCCACAAAGTATCCTGATCTTCAGTCAGCACGTCGTCCTGTAGCTCATTGTGATGAAATTCCAGTGCCTATCTTCGGAGAACTTCCTGACATTAGTGACGAAGATGCCTCCAGTGTTGAAGGACATGAAGAAGAAGAAGTGGTTCTTGAAGATGATGCTCCACATTCATTTTCCCAAAAGGAGTTGAATGATCTAGTTCACAACCTCAGCTTGTCAAAGGACTCTGCCGAACTGTTGGCATCCAGATTGAAGGGAAAAAACCTCCTCTCTGACAGTGCTCGCATCAGCTTCTTCCGCAACAGGCATCAAGTGTACCTCCGTTTTTTCTCGGAAGAGAAGGACTTGGTGTACTGTGCAGATATTGCACAGCTTCT
Source organism: Podarcis pityusensis (assembly GCF_964106645.2). NCBI lineage: Eukaryota > Metazoa > Chordata > Lepidosauria > Squamata > Lacertidae > Podarcis > Podarcis pityusensis. Next base: position 17,627,400 of record NC_138040.1, on the reverse strand, counting down.
GCTCAAGCTTGGAGTGCCACAGTACGAACCCAAAGATTGGAGACTGTTCATTGACAGCAGCAAGCAATCACTGAAATGTGTTCTGCTACACAACGGCAACCAGTTTGCCTCTATACCCCGGCTCACTCGAGTACACTGAAGGAGAACTATGAAGCGGTGAAGTATGTGCTGGAGAAAATTGGTTATGATCAGCATAAGTGGTCTATTTGTGTTGACCTGAAGATGGTGAACTTTTTGTTGGGACAACAGTCTGGCTTCACCAAGTACACATGTTTTCTGTGCATGTGGGATAGTAGGGACCGTGCTCAGCATTACACGAAGAAGGACTGGCCTGTGCGGGAGGAATTGGTGCCTTGCAAAAAAAGGAACGTCATCAACGACCCTCTGGTGGACAAAGACAGAATACTCTTCCCACCGCTGCACATCAAGCTCGGCTTAATCAAGCAGTTCACCAAGGCTCTAGACAAGGATGGTGACTGCTTCACTTACTTGTGCCAGGCTTTTCCAGGATTGACCATGGAGAAGTTGAAAGCTGGCACCTTTGACGGTCCTCAGATCCGTCAGCTCATCAGAGATCCAGAGTTCGGAAACTCAATGAACGAAGTGGAACTGGAAGCGTGGAAGGCATTTGTTCTGGTAGTGAAGAACTTTCTTGGCTACAATAAGGCCAGAAACTATGCAAGAACTTGTCAACAACATACTGACTGCTTTCAGAAACCTGGGCTGCAACATGAGCGTCAAGATGCACTACCTATTTTCACATATGGACCGGTTTCCTGAGAACCTGGGTTCAATGAGTGACGAGCAGGGGGAGAGATTCCATCAGGACATGAAAGAGATGGAGACCAGGTATCAGGGTCGCTGGGACACAGTCATGATGGCTGACTACTGTTGGACTCTGAAGAGAGACCTCCCTGCCGCTGAGCATTCCAGGAGTTCCAAGAAACAGAAGTTCAAGCCCTGAAGTTTGAAAAATGGTGAAGCAACATGCAATTTACGTGTACTTACCTTTATCAATGCCCACCATTCAGTTTACATTAAACCTGACCTGATGGAGAGAAACGGATGCCATTTCCTGATTCAGCAGTGCAAAAATACCCTAAATCAGTTGTAGAAATCTAGACAACATTCAAAAAGTAAAAAATTGTTGCCCAGTGTAATAATAAATAATAATAATAATAGTGATGGTGCATGACTTGCAACTGTAATTCCAGCTGTGTCTTCATGAATGTGTTGCTGTGTCCTAAGAATGTCTGAAACTGAACAGAGCTCTCATGACCACAAAGAGGCAGGAGTTGTTTTTTTTGGGGGGGGGGGGGATCTAGTATTTTGAGTTTTCCAAAGTCTTGTTCCCCATTCTGTGCTTTTGAAACGAGTGAACAGACTGGTGCTCCTTCCCGCCTGCCTCCACATATTGATTTACGTACTTTACGGGTGCTCGAACAAAAGAGTTCGCAGTTGCTTCAGCCCCTGTGCTGATCCTCTTCAGCTAAATAATTTAATCAGGAGCTAAACAGCTTGTAGAGACAACGGCATGTCATTTCCAGGACTGCCCCGATGAGTTACTGAAATAGAAATGGTTTCTACACCGATCCATTACATCATCCTATGTGCACATGTCAAATGCTTTCATTAATCATAAGCACAACCTTCTTTATTACAGGTTTTCAAACAGAGGATTTGGAGGCACTTATAATACAGAGGCCCTTTTCTTAATCCCCCCACACACCTCCTTGTCTCTCCTATTGCTCCAAGGATGCAATAGGTACAGCAAAACGGGTTTTTCCTAATTCTTGGTCAATTTCACAAGTTCAAAAGTTTTACATGAAATGAGCCATCGCTTAGTAAGTATTGGAGGGGGGAGGGGGGAATTAAGGCACTAGAGGAACAGAAACATAATTACTTGTACATCTATTAATACTGCAATTTTTATATCTGACTGTTGAGGGCAGTCGGTGTTCTTTTTCCACATTTGGTAACAATATTGCTTGACTGTTGGCATGTAGTGGTAATTAGTATTTGGGAGCTGGCAAGATGCGCTAATTGCTATTTGATGCTTTTGATACCTGACGTTGAGTGCCGTTCAGCATTTAATGAAACGTCGGCATCAGGTTATGCCGGCACTCAGAAAGCACCTGAAATTCAGGCTTTGGGCAGTAACAATTTCACGATGGAAAGTTTTCACTATGCATGCAAAACAGGTGCTCTACCACTGAGCGATGACCCTTCCCCGATACAAATTATGAACATTCTTACTGTGGACTTCACATGCCTCCTACATACAGCTCCTGCACTTCAGATGAAGACCCTCTAAAGATGAATTCAAAACAAACGCTTGTCATACCAAGGTAAGAACGGGTCACCGTAGATACGCAATTGCTCTCACACACTGATTCCTCTAGACTGTCCAACCACACAGCCCATATCCAGACTCTGCAAAATGATGCAAAAACTGGTTACTCTTCTCCAGATGCTACATGGGATCTTGGCAGTTTAAACACTTTGTCATGATTTTAAGGAAAATCCATAGACAACATAGCCATCCATGTACTGAGTTGTGGAACATTTCAAAAGGGTTTAGAAGGTTCGTTAACCAAACACCCTTCCTCAAAGATTTCTTCCACAGTATTCTGAGCATAACTTGCAGTGCTGCCATGCCCAGGATGTAACCACAGTTCGTTTCTATAGATATTGTACAGCCTCCCCTTTAATAATCTAAAACACCAATAAAACTTTGAAGGAGAATATCAGCAAAAAATGAAGCCTAAGATTACTGAGCATCCACCTTGATTTGCTTGCACAAAGCTTTCGTGGAGATGAGATTGTATCCGGTCTTCGCCGTGCGTGTATTCTGATTTATTTGCAGGATATACAACAAAATGCATCCATCCCTAGTTGCTTGCGGGATGTTTAGACGTCTTCCCAGTAACCATCCCTTCATTCCACACTTTCCCTGTCACTTCCCAAACCACAAACGTGCATTTCTTTTTTAAAAGTGGATTTGTTGCTGAAGGGTGGCAAAGTGTTTTGATCCACGTTAACTGCACAAACCTAAATTTCCTGTATGCCCTTGAATCTCTTCATCAAAATACTGAGGGTCTGCAGGTACCCTTATTTGAAAGCTGTTGTTTTTTTTCCAGCTTTCAAATGGCCACATTAATCACAACACACACACACACAGAGGGAGGGAGGGAGGGAGGGAGGGAGGGAGGGAGATTGAATCCTAACTTGGGTGATGTTAACTTCTAGACATGCACCCGATAATCCCATCCCAACCATGTTATTTTTAATAAGGTGTGCGCCTTATTAAATTGGGATACACCTGCAAATTCTGTCCCAACTGGTTATATGTCCTTGGAAGATTAAAGGGAACGTCTTTCATGGACCCTTCTCTTGAACCAGCAGCTTTCATGCCCCAAGTGGTACAGTACCACTCTGAACAAAAGGGAGTCAAGAGTACAGTACAGATTTTTGTTAAGGCCTATAGGTATGATCCCCACTGAACACTCCCAAGTCCCACTGATTGCCATAGACAAGATAAATCTCACTGAATAAGTTCGCTTGCTGGGAGATTAGACAATGTTGACTACTTATTGAACATTCATTCTGACATGTTTAGATGATGTTGTGTCAAGCATGTATAAGCCCACACGTTCAAGCACATTTTCCTTATCGCAAGATGTGCAATCTTTTGGGGAAGCAGGTTTGCTGCACAATCAGCCATCACTGAGTTTGCTGGCGTGTGATTCAATCCCACCCCAAAATAATGACCACCTGGGAGCACCCCTCACCAAATAAATGACAGGTAAGAAATGCTGGCAAATTTCAAGAGGAGGTGTTGAAGAAATAATCAACTACAAACTGATGCAGGCATGTGTCAAAGTGAACTCGAGAGTGGGAAAACGAGGAACAGAGAAAGTGAAATTAACAGATCTCGGCACCCCTGCATCACTCCTCACCTTTGCTAAAGAAGGAAGTCCAGGTGATCTATGTGGATTTCCAAGTAAACAAGCATAGGACAGGATTTGGTTGAAACTTCATTTAGGATCTGAGGGTGGGGAAATTATTTCTAATACTGCATGGGATGGAATCTTACAGTACCAAGTTATCAGCACCTTTTAAAATAGACTTTTCAATGACTCACTCATATGGTTCTTCTTTCACTACAATTGTTCTAGTGTTTTCTGAAAGGGAAGAACCTAGCCACACTTAACATCTGCTTGCGAGATTCCCTTACTCTGTATGAGCCCACTCAACAGCTTTGATCAGTGGAACTGGCAACGGTTACAGATGCCACTCAACACTCGCTCCATACCTGTAAGAAATCTTTTTTTTTTTTTGTGCAACAACTTTGGAACTCCCTGCCACTTGACATCAGGCAGACATCTTCACTACACTCTTTTTTGGTGTCCACTTTAAACATTTTTGTTTAGGCAAAGCCTATCCAGACATGTGTTTCAATCTGGTTTTTAGCTTATTGTTATTTTTCTGAACATTTTAAAGGGTTGTTTTTTACTGAAAACTTTATTGTTTTGTTATTTTTGTAAACCACCTGGAGGTCATATGACATTTAATTGAAATAAAATAAATCTGTGCTTGTTCCCCTGCCGCAGTATAAATAAGGAAATGGTTGCATGGCTCCCACACAATGCTTAATCATCCTAAATCGCAGCTGTATACATTTTTATCCTTCTCTTGGTTCCTTTGTGCTGAAAGCCCATAATCCTCATAACTGATGAGTCTTTTACCTTTGTGAAGAACAGTAAATAATAGGCAGGCATGTGCAAGATCAGATTAGCAACAAAACTGGAGAAGATTATAAGCCCTGATAAAAGGTGGAGGAGGAAGACGGGACAATTGCAGGGAGGGGACGAGATGCAAAACACCCATTCAGGCAACTTCGGGGAGTTATCTATTCAGGGTCACTGCACTGAGACTGGTGCATACTTATTAAGGTGCTAAATTTAGCACCAGAAAACCAGGAACAGGAGTGGAAAATAGGACAGGGTGTACAACAGAGAGCTGAGCTGCAGAAGCCGCTCCGTTGCATTTCTCAGAGGAGACGGCGAGAAAAACCGAGCAGTTCTGTCAGGTTTTAGAAACAGAATATCAGTCCCAGTCCATGCCTGGATGGCAAGACTTTTGGCTTTAAGGATCATGGTGTCTTGGAGGACTGCTGTGGCCCTCCTGTTGCAAAGCAGAAATTTCTTCATGTGCTCCTCTGCCTGGGGTCACAACCACGCCACATGCTCAGAGCACATTTAAAACTTCCCCTAAAGAATCCAAGAAATGGAATTCACTAAGGGTGACAGGAATTCCCTATGTGGGGGAGGAAAACTATAGATATTATATTATTATTATTACCCCACCTTTCCCAGAGACTGGGACTCAAGGTGGCTTACAAAAATACAAAAAGATTAAGAAATGCAAAAGGTAATCGTTTAAAAATAATTTAATAGAATTAAAACTGCATGAAAAGAAATCTATTAAAATTCAGGTCATGAAAAAGCACAGAACTATTAAAAAAACAAAACCCACCTATTGTTTCCCAGAGGCCTGATGGAATGAGAGTCTTCACCTGCTGACAGAAGGAGGGAGCCAGCCTAGCTTCTCTAGGGAGGAAGTTCCAAAACCTGGGAGCAGCTACTGAGGAGATCCAGAATTCTTTGAGGAAAGCTATGTCAATTTAAATGTGCATTAAATGTATGGCATGCATAGAACCAGCATCTTATTTTGCAGGTGAACAGCAACTTAGGATGGAAAGGCAAATGACGCAGGGTTGTTAAGGAAAATGTTAAGGAAAATGGCGGCCTCTCCCCTTCTCTCCCCTTAATGCTTCTCTTTGGCTTCTCTCCCCTTAATGCCTGGGTATAATAATGCATATGGTATGCAATCATCCCACTGGGAACTTCTTCTTCCCATATGTTGGGTGAGGGAGAAGCAGCATGATGGCATCACATCCTAAGCTGAGTCTCCCCTCTTTCATATGGACATCCAATAAGGTTTTCAAACAGAGGTTGGATGGCCATTTGTTGGGGATTCTTCAGCTGTGATTGCAGGGGGCTGGATTAGATTACCCTTTGGGTCCCTTCCTCTATGATCCTATCAAAGGTAAAAGGTACAAAGGTAAAAGACTCATCAGTTATGAGGATTATGGGCTTTCAGCACAAAGGAACCAAGAGAAGGATAAAAATGTATACAGCTGCGATTTAGGATGATTAAGCATTGTGTGGGAGCCATGCAACCATTTCCCCCCACACCTGAATATTCACCATAGCAGACATTGAAGTGGGTCAAAATATGCCTGAGAATTCTCATGGGTGCTCAGTTTCATCTGTTCCAATGACGTCAATATATTACATCTGCTTGACTGTAAGGTAGCCTTTCAGATGTCTAACCTGGATGGGGATAAGATGGAGATAGTAGCCAAGTCCTTCAACACACAATGGGGATCCGTGAATGTTATACAGCAGTATTCCAATTGTTAGATGCATATTTTGCAGAGTGATTTTATGGTACGGAACCTTTCAGAGTTTTGTCTGCATGACAATAAAGGTTTGGGATTGAACTGATATTATTACATTTGCCAAAGTTGCAATCCAGGGAAAGAGAAATCTGATTTGTCCTTCTGGCTGTTTGTTATCGGACACATGATGGAGCTCCGGGGGGGCAAATGTCTCTGTAGTCGGCCACCCAATCCTGGCTGAATGCATGACTGACAGGATGCGACCTCGCTGGACTCAGGTGTAAATGAGCCTGATAAAAGGTATTAGCCACAACATTGTGTTTGCTTTATTTAACAGGATTAATACAGCTGTTACGCTTCAGATAATAATAAGCTCTAGGTGGAAGGGGATCTCATGCTCCTCCACACTCTGATACAAGCACACTGTATCCATTCCTCTCTCCCTCCTTTCCCACAGTTCCGCGCAGTCCCTCAGGAATGCCGTAACAGTATCCGTTCAATTAAAAGGGGAAAGGGGTCCAGCTAAATATTTCCCAGCAGAAACGGTTTCCACCCGGATTCTGAAGAGCGTCCCAGATCAAATTTAAAACCCAGCCAGATCTACCACGCCGGGACTCGGTTGACCTTGTCCACATGGAATCCCACATGGTGCTTGTGGGGTCATCCATATAGCAACTGGGTGGTTTTATAATGCACCATAAATCTGCTTCCTCTCTGCATTTGACCCAGAGGTGACAAGCCTGGATGAGGCTCAGAAAAAACTAGCACTCGTGCTGTTATTGTACAACTTAAGAACCTTTTCTAGGTTTCTGCATTCTCCCACCTCTCATAGATGCTGCTGCCTGATACACAGAGCATTAACCCTGTTGACTGCCCCTGGGCCTCTTTAAATTAGAGGCATAAAAAAGAGCCGTCTACCTGCAGGACTGAACCTGACCAACTTAGCAACTGATTCTATGGGGCGCTTACTTGGAAGCAAGGCCAAGCTGAATATACATAAGATTCCAGACTGATAGTCCATAAACCCAAAGAGGCATGACTTCTGCCAAATGCAGTAATTCCATGGAGATGCACCATATCATCCAGATCTAGGAAAGCATAGACATTTGCAGCCAACAGCAAGGTGGACAGTGGTAAGTCTGATGGTCCTGTTACTTAGATTCTGCAGACAGTCACAGCTCTGAGGCAACTGGTCATTTACACCAACAATTTGCTTGCTTGCTTATTCTGAGCTAGCACACACGGTGGCCAAGGGGGGCTCTAGAGCAGAGATGAGGAACGCGTAGTCCCCCAGATGTGACTGGTGTGCAGTTTCCATCATCACTGCTTATTGGCCATGATAGCTGGAGCTGCTGGAAGATGGAGTATGACAACATTCGGAATAGCTCTGGGGCTCCCTTTGGGCAACTTCGTTGTATTGCTTAATTCTGTTCACAAAACCAAAACAAATCATCTCATACTTCAGATATCCCTAATAACCAGTGTTCTTCTGATTTCAATACAGGATAAATGGCAACCAGTTGTTTTGAAAGATCTGTGTTGCCTGAGTTCTTCCTCTTCATAATTATAAGTTATGATTCAATACAATACCACAATGTCCCAGGCCTTCCTTAGCCAATAGTCAATAGACAGGGCCTTTGTGTTTCTCCAAAGTTTTGCAATCATGTTCTGATCACTTATTAAAATTTCTCTCTCTTCTCCTAACCTGTTGCTTCACATGTCATAGGAGCAGTCGTTTAGATCATTTGAACTCACACCCAGTCCTAAACCACAGGCAATCAGGGTTAATAAATTTGATTGATCTGAAGGGCATAAATCCATGGATTTTGCCCATCACAAGCTAGTGAACCTGATGCCCTCCAGATGTTTTGGTCTAAAACAAATGAAAGCAGCCTTATACCAAGCCAGACCTTTGTTCCATCTAGCTCAATATTGTCTCTGCTGACTGGCAGTAGCTCTGCAGGATTTCAGACCAGGCTCCCTCCCAGTCCTACCTGGAGATGCTGCTGGGACCTTCTGCATGCAGACCACTGAGCTATGGCCCTTCCCTTCTCCAGGTGCTAGAGAGCTACCAGCCATGACCACAAACGCCCACTTTACACCAGGTTGTGGCACATTTGGTACACATAAGGGCAAGACTTTGAGGGCAAGTGCTGAAGGCCCCATTCCACAAAATGAGCTAGATGACCCCCCATATTCAAGGCTGACTGTCTGACCACATCTTGAAGGATACACATTATCATCTAAAGAGCCACCACTACCACACCATTGAATAGAATTACTGAACAGCATAAGTGATTACGCAAAGGATGTGTTGGAAACATTTGGACTCTTTGCACACAGGGTAAGAGAACGATGTTTACTCTCTGATGGTGAAGTTACTCCACTGCCGCTCCTACCACACGCCCTTGAAAGTCAGCCCCAATGGACACAATGGGACTTAGTGCTCAGGGTAAACCTGCCTAAGGTTGCTCTCTTGGGAGACGATGTCACTGCTGTTGATCAAGGGCTGTGGAAAGAATTTATGCAAAACACACAAAAGTTTTCATCAGGCATCAGACCCATTTCAAGAAGTTCAAGATCAAACTCTCCCTCTTTTATTGTTGTCGTTCAATTTGAACCAGATACAGTACGTTGAAATTGCAATGTGCATTCCAATAAATACGAAAAACAAACAACAAACTCCCCACCTGTCTGCTAATAAAACTGAAGCATCGCCAGTCAATTTGTTCATTGGTGCAGTTTCTAAGGCTTTGATCAGCTATTCTATCGTGGCTGTAACTCTTGGAAATTTTCCCTGCCTAGGGAAAACAACTCTTGCCACTAATAAGAGATTCGAAAGCAGGCTTCAAAGAAAGGTTATTAGCATTACTAAGTGAAATGGCCATAGGATCCATCATGAGATTGACCCCTGAGGTCTGACCAATGACCTCTAGAGTTTGTTCCTAGTGTTTCTGAATCATATTACAATTTCACCAAAGATACACAGAATCTGTGTTGACATTTTTCTCATATAATTTGATAAGAATATGGTTGTTGTTGTTGTTGTTGTTGTTGTTGTTGTTTTTATAAAAACAACAACTCTCAGATTATTAGATTCAGTGGGATTACTTCAACCCAGACCCCCAAATCCAGTTCTTTTCTTTGATTTCTGACACTTTTGGAAATGCAAGAGACATCCTCTCATATTCTCCTATGCAGCCTAGGCTTGCTTTGGCATGTTTTGCTATTCCATGGGTCCAGAAACTTGGCTGCGTTTGTGTAAATCAAGGTCAAGACATCACAGTTTAAAATTAATGCTGAAATGCCTTCGCGTTCATACCAATCTCCTGTGCGAGATCCGAGTTGGAATTGAGAGAATTGGCCATCCAGGATCCCAGGGCTTTTAAGATTTCTACTCTTTCATAAAGGGGCTTGTGTTAGATTGCTCTGCTTCTTAGGCTTAAGTCTGCAGACATCTTATCTCATTCCAGTCTCAGTGGGACCGCCAAGAGGATTGAAGAAGACGTCTCTGACCCTCCCAACCAAGTGGCTCCGAGATGAAAAGGAGAGATGGTCGCCATGCCGGCCAACACAAATACTCGGAGATTTGACTCCCGATGTGAGAAAGGTCTGCCATGCTGCACAGCTGCAAAGATGAAGTGATTAATTATGAAGATTATTATTCCAAGCATTTTAGAAGCAGCCTTTGCTGTAATATCTGGGCAAACTTTACACGGTTTCAATTAAGGGCGGTCACGCCTGGGCAGAGTTACATGATGCCTTCTTCCTTCATCTTCTAGCTTTCAGAGACGGGAGGATATCTGAGTAAGCAGTTTAAACGCTGGAGCTGTGGAAATTATGCAGCTTTCTTTTTCTTCCCATTGTTCTTAAATGGGAATATAAATTTTTAATTAAATAAGTCTTGCACTGCGCTAATTTTTACACTGCCATTTGGACTCTTCTCCTGCTTACGAAAACACTGGGAGCAGTGACTCAGGCCAAGGTTTAAATCAGCAACTGAGCTCTGGTTACAAAAAGTCTTATTAACATCACCCATATCTATATATCAGCCTCATCTGCAGATCAGTTTTATCTCTGCTTTCCATGAACAGTGGTGCGAATCAAGCATCCACTGTAAAGTTTAGTCGTGGGAAGTTTCTAATTTGACATACTGTGGTTTAGAAAAATTGATACTGCCTTTTTTGTGTGTGTGTGTGTGTCTAGAAATCTATCCTGAAAAGCTATATGGGTTCATTTCTATCTTCCGTAAAATCCACCTTTTAGCAAAATCTTAAATCACCTTCTCCCCAACTTTATTCTCCACTGCAACGGCGGTCTTCTCTTCCCCTGGTTTCCCCACCATTCTTGGCCATTTAATTGCAGCCCCCTTGCTGCAGAGACCTCTCTTTTGCTTATGCTGTGAAGTGCCAATTAGCATACACATTAGTGGCACAGTACTAAATAATAGCACTGCTACTAATCATAGTAGAGTTTTGGTTTTGGTTTTAACCAGCCTGGCAAAAAACAACCCAACAACCCAAATTCTTAACATTTTGCCAACACCAAGAATTATATACTATGGCATTCAAACAAATTGCAGGAAACAACCGAGGCTACTGGAACAATTTCTAGACTACTGATTCACTGCTTTTCAAACACGCAAAGATTTAGAATTCAGGTAAATAAGGCGTGTAAATGTTCGTAACAGAGTCATCTGTGAGCAGCCACTGAGTCACCAAAGTTTACTACATGCTCAGAAAACTACAGTGAGTAGCCCCACACTGCTCCCCAAGGCAGGATGATCATAAAAAAGTTTCATGGTAGTCAACGCAACTAATTAAAAATATGAAAATGCATCTTTTCAAATTAAGTTCAACCCCAGGGGAAAGTGATAGCATTAAGCATGGATATCGTTTCCGTGGGTCTGGTTTCATACTGCTCCTGTAGAACGTTTGTGGGAAGGATAGTTTACACAGAGTTAAATCTAGTGGCGGAAATTATTCCCCTTTTTCTAATCTCCTCTGCACAGAATGATCTTTCACATGATACAGAATTGCTCATTTAAAAACAGTGCCTGAAGTCTAAGGATGCTTTCACAAGTTGATTTGGGATTTTTGCCTGGAAATGTAATTTCAGCAGCTTTTCTTTTCTTTTTTAAAAAGGAATTTCATTTTTGCAATGATTCCCTTTCTCTCCGGGCTTTTCTATAGGAAAAAAAAAACTTGAGCCAAAACCGTAAAGGGGAAATCTTGCCTTCAGGTCTTTAATAAGTACCTATTTAATCCAAAATTCTTGGCTCGCTGCTTGTGAAAAAGGGAAAGTTCAGAGGAAATTGATATGAAAATTCGAATGACAAGATAATGCTGTACCCAGATAATCTCCAAGTATGGGTTGCTCTGGAAAGTCAGGGGAGAGGGAGATTCAGCCTCTGGGCGCTTTTCTAACAATTTAATTAATGACACAATCTGCTTATAGTATGCACTCTCTTACTCCAGACTGAGATATAAAGACGTTCAAACATCTGGGCAAATGAAACTGGTTATTCCCAAATGGTGGGGATGTCATGGAAAGACATTCTAAAGTCTAACCCTAAACTCATTGACTCAGAAGTCCATCCCACTGGGTTCAGCATGATTTAAGGCTGTATACACATTACTGTCTCAAAGCACATCTAGGTCCTTCTTTTTCTCAATTCAGACAGAAGCCTGTTGAGCGGGGGGAATGCATCAAAATGCAGTATTTCCCAAGGAACAACGGGATAGATGCAGGATGCTGAGCACACAGTGGTTTATACACAGCCTAAGTCTTCTCTGTTTGTATCCCTAGCACTGAAGTCTAGGAGGCTGTCAGCACCGAACAGAGGGACACAGAGATGGATTTAAAGTAATGCCAGAATAGATACCATCTCATAGTACCCCTGAAACAAAACAAAAGTTAATTCCACTGAACTAAATAACCCCCTTCTTTGCTTTCACAGACATGTGTTGTTGAAGTGATCCATGGTTTCTAATGCAATTATTGTGCCGTTTCTCTGCATTTATACCACTAATAACAGCTGTGGCACTACGGATGTGCATGACATCTTATAGGGCGCTTGTTTCTTTGGTTATTGGATTTCAATGAGAATTTCTTAATTATTTCAGTTGTAAAAAAGAAAAGAAAAGAAAGCATAATATGACTATCAAATCTGAAACGGTGATATAGGTGCCCACTGACTTGTCTCCTTTTAATTATTATAAAAATGATTTGTTGGACATCAAAAATCCAGTTGTTTTATCCCAAGCAAGGCAGGGGAAGTTTATCACCCTGGGAGAAAATACACCAGCCTATTAAATTTCATCAAATGGAGCATTGTCACAGGTGAAGCTAAGTGCCCAATACCTATGGGAGAATCCAATGAGCAACAGCTTATCTCACATCACACGTTCATTGGGCAACTGTGCTTAACTTCAGCGGAAACTCCAGGCGAGTCACAGAGGAATGGCTGTAGGTTGTGCGATAGGTATGTTTTACTCCAAGTAAAATCCCTTCCTTCCTTCCTTTCTAGAGCCCTTTATCAAAAAATGACACAGGTGTCTCAGCCAAGTTAAACTCCTCAAGGCACATTTTGATTTATATTTTGTGGCGAAAAAAGGGTCTGAAAGATTTTTGATCAACTCTTCTGCAGTTCCTTATTTCATATAATTCACAAATCCTGAATGACTGAAGCATTTTCATACTCGTGCATCACCAGCATGGATTTGGGTTCTGATGCCGATTGTCAACCCAGAACCATCTGCAAGTGCAATTTTACCGTTCACTGCTTGCACAGATAATTGATGAATTTCTATGGGGCAATTTTTAATCCATGGAGTGCCCATTCTACTTACAAGATATTGCAGGTGGAAACCACAAGAACAGAACACGTACAGACACTTTGCAACGAACCTTCTCTACCAAAAGTCAATGCCCAGGGATCGCATCTGAGCCTGTTTCCTAACAAGGAAATAGACTGAAGCAATAGTCTTGTAATTAGATTACACCATGGAGGACAATGGGACTCCTCACCTCGTACATGCTTTCCCATCCTTCCTCCAAAGCTCCAGTTGAGCGTTACTTATTTTATCCCGCAACAAACAGACAAAGTAGATTTAGCATGAGAGAAAGCAACTTGCCCAAGGTTACCAGACGAGGTCCAGAATTTGAACTCAGGGCATCCTGATCTATCTCCACTCATTGCACCGTAACTTATCTGCCAAGCAAGGAGAAGCAAGTGGAAAGAAATGCTTGAACTTCAATTGGAAGGCGAAGAGTATATGCAGTCCCACAGAATAGAAATAAGCACCTTTCTGGGTCAGTACAACCCAGCAAGAGTCCTTTTCTCCAAATCGTACACAAATAAAGAGTTTGGCGGGGAGAGAGATCCAGTTTCTACCAAAGAGTGTTTAAAAACCAGAAAAGAAACTGTTTAGTGGAGGGGGAGAAACACACCTTGCCTACGCCAGAGCAAAGCTATTGGACTCTTCTGATAAACTCATCAGCTCCTCCTAGTTCAGAGTTTATCTACACTCTTATTCAGCTCAAACGGAAAGCTCCATCCGATATACACATAAACAGGCATCCAGACCACCATCGTTTTATTCCCGATTAACCCAGAATCACGGCCAGCATTCCATTTCCACACTCACAATAATCAGCATGGCTTAAAATCAACCTCATGTCCTTTCAGCTTTAAATGAAGAAATTGGGGGAGAGGAGGAATCCATCTTTCTCCCACTTTTTTCTTTGCAATTTCAAAAAAAAAAAACAACCAAACAACAAAACAACTAACTAATGCATTTTAACCAATCCTGATAATTACAAAGGACCTTAGTGCAAAAGTAGAACACCTGTTCTGGATGCAGAAGGTACCAGGCTCAAACACTGGCATTTCCAGGAAGGACTTTGGGGGGGGGGGGTTAAAATTCCTGCCTGAAAAACCAGAGAGCCACTGCCTGTCGGTGTAGACAATACTGATCTAGATGGAGCAGTGATCTGGCTGGGTCTAAGGTAGCTCTCTGCATGTTCCTACGAGCACTGGAGCAGATTCTCACTCTCCTTGTTCATGCTTGCAAAGTCCACCTGCTTCCCAAAATTAATACCATCATTTCTGACATTGCTAGACCAAGAGGGTAGCTGTGTGCTAAGGGGAGGCAGAACGGGAGGTTTAGACCCTTACTGTTGGTGGTGACAGTGGCACCACCACACACACTGTCACGAAACCCTTTTTTTCAAGGGCACCACTGGAATAAGCAGGAGGTGTCAACAGAGCAGCTCTCTGCTTTGAGGACAGAAACTCAAACTGGAATTGAGTGTTTGCCCACTCAGAAATTGCCTTCTCCAAAATAATTGGATTGTCATATGGCCCTGCTCTGGAAAGAATTCTATGGGACTACATGGCTCAGTTGGTTAGAGCATGGCGCTGATAACGCCAAGGTTGCAGGTTCAATCCCCATATGGGACAACTGCGTATTCCTGCACTGTGGGGGGGTTGGACTAGAACTAGATGATCCTCAAGGTCCCTTCCAACTCTACAATTCTGCGATTCTATGAAACTTTGGAGATGGTGGTGAGGCCCCGATCCTCATCTTCCACCATGAACCGCCGGTAAATCCTATTGCCCACCAGCCACTGGGCCCTCCACACACCTGGGTCACCAACAGCATGTTGGGTCAGGGAAGTGATTGGCACTTTTTCATAGAGGGCCAGATTCAGCCTGGGGTCTCCAGTTGCCAGTCCCTAACCGGTGGAATTATCCTAACTCCAATCTGACCGATTGCGCTGATTTTTCAAGGGTGGGGGTTGCTCATGCTTGGAAAAGTTGTGGACACAACATGTTGTTTCTTCCTCACCAGCAGGACATATCCATAGCTGTCAACGTTTCCCTTTTTTAAAGGGAAATTCCCTTATTCCGATATAGGATTCCTCGCAAGAAAATGGAAAAGTTGACAGCTATGGACATATCAAAGCAGGTTTCACTGACTTTGAACATGAATTTAATTTATTTTATTCCAAGTGTTCTTTATTCCACCTTTCCAAGGGGTTTGCGTTGCTCAAAGTAGCTTCCAATTATTTATTTTCTGGTACACAGTGCTGTCCTCACCAGCACAATCCTAGCTATTGAATGCAGCAAGGCTTACTCCCAGGTGAGGAAGGGGTAGGTCAACTTTAATTCTTAGTTATTGTTATTTATTAATTTTATATACCACTCGTTCATCCAGAGATCACAGGACAGTTTACAACATAGAGCTATATCTATCACTTCATGTATTGATAAGTTTGGTTTTCCTTTTAAATACTTTTTTTTAAAAAAAATAAAGAAAAAATGTAATTTATATGTAAAAATACATATAATTATAATTTATAATATGCTAATTATATGTTGTAAAAATGGTGTAAACCCCAATAGCAACAGGAGTGATAAATGTGAATCTCATCAAAGAAGGCTTCCCCTTCCTCCTCAAACTTTTCTACCACTTCCTTCGCCTGGAGAGGGCAAAGCAAAGGGTCCGCTTGGCAGGCGGCGAGGGCGAATCCCGGCAGCGGTTCTTACCGGAGCAGGAGTGGAGGGGTTTTGGCCGGACGATGAGCGACGCCGGGCAGACGGAGTAGAGCGAGAGCTTCTCGAAGTAATCACACGTCTCCTTGGACAGGATCTCGTCGATCATGAAAGTCTTGTAGCGCCGCCTGGCTGCTTTCAGCGGCCCCGGGGGAGCCAGCCGGGCTTCGGCTTGGCAGTGCATGGCTGGAGCGCCGAGCGAGGAGTCCCCGAGGAAAGCGCGGCGAGGAGGGCGGAGGAAAGCGAAGCGCGCCGGGGAAGGGGAGCGGAGTTTGGCCGGAACTGGGGGGGGGGGGTAGGCGGAGGCTGGCAGCTCTAGCCAAAAAGAGAGAGAGGAGGCTGGCCGGAGGAGATCGCCTGGCCAGGAGATCCAGGGATCCGCCTTCCTGCTGCGCCTGGCTCTGTGGCTCCCTCTCGCCCGCACCCAGCCTCCCTCCCGGCTTGTCTCTGTCTCTCTAGCTCTGCCTTCCCCACCTCCAGCCTCTATATAAGCCGCCGCGCCTTCGGAGAACAAGCCGGCTGTCAATCAAGTGCGCACCCCCACCCCCTTCGCAGCGCCCCATTGTTCGGGCCTGGGACGCCCGGGCAGGCAGCGCTTGCTATTTTAAGGACTGCTTCCCTCCCTTCTCCAGCTGGAAGGGCGCCAAGGCCTTGGGTTAGCTTAGGCTGGCTGGCTGGCTGGGGGGGGGGGGACGGGACGGACGGACGTGAATGCCTTCCTCCTCCTCCTCCTCCTCCTCCTCCTCCTCCTCCTCCTTCTCCTTTTCCTCAAATCTGAACATCCCCAACCCTTTCAGGCAAGAAGGAGCGCTCCGTCTGCGAAGTTCGGGAAACTTTCGCAAAGCGCTTTTTAGACGGGGCCAGCAGCGCGATCCGAAATGTCCTCGAGGTTATTCCTCACCGGTTGCTGCCTTGCGGAGGGGTGGACTAGATGACTCTTGGTGTCCCTTCGAACTCTTATAATTTGTTTACACACACACACCCCACACGGGGTCCCAGCGATCCCCAAGGAAGCTTAGTCACCCGTCTGAAAACATCTGGACACTTCCCAGCTGCAAACCCTGGTCTTCCCTTCCGCGCGCTCGCTCCGATGTCAGCGACGCTTGATTCGCTTTGCCCGGCCCTGGAGCGGGTGCTGGAGGCTGCAGACACTGATTTGAGGGGTGGGGGTGGAAACCTCTATTGTGCACACTGAGGTCTACTTTGGAGTAAGCGTGCCAGGGCTTGCTCTGTCAATCCCTCCCACGTTAAGCCCCGGGACTTCCAACCACGGCTGCGATCCTATCGCTCCCTGCTTTGGAAAGTCGACGCAGCGTCCGGAGTTTGCGCGCGGGGTCGGGCCAGGAAAACACTTCCTTGTGGCCTGGAGCGGGGTCGCTTGCAGGGTCTTCCGGAGCCCATCGAATTGTACTTGCGGTGCTGACATGATTTTGCCATGACATATATATCCTTTTGAGAACATTCTTAGTATATTCACGTCGGTTTAGTTAGATCTGAGTTCATACACCCAACGCTAAAAACATCACAAAGAGTCAGCAGCTGGATCTGAGATGAATCTGACGTCTGCCCTCACCTTTGCGGTGGTGTTTGAGGGATTCAGTCTCTAAAAGAGATTTCCGCCCCCTCTTTGCCGGGTTAAGAGCAAGGAAGAACTAAGGAGCCAGTCAAGGGAGATCCAGCTTGCCGCAAGATCCGTTTCTCCCTGAATCTGCCCTCGGTTACTCCGGCTCGCTAAAGCGCAATTTATTTGGGATGGGGAGTAACCAATACCGGCAGCAAACCCAAGACGTGGCGACCCTTGCATTTTCTCCTCTCTTTCAATTCTGCTCGCTGGTTGGCAAAAAAGAAAAAGAAGAAAAAAAGGCTGTCGATGTTCATCTTCGGAATTATTGTTCTTGTTGTTATTAAAGCTTTTTAAACTCCTTGGCCTCTTCTCTCTCCCCCCCCCCTCGGGATTTTGTTCCTCGGGGCCTTTCATGCCTCAGTTTGATTTGTTTTAAACCCACCCACCCACCTCTGCAGATGCCACTAAAAAGAAGAAAAGTGGAGGAAAACAAAAAATATTTTTTTTTATGCGCGCTGTAAAGGGTGCTGCTGTACGTTATCTTTTGCACTGCCCGCTAATGAAAAATTATAAAAATAAAATAAAATTGCAGAGGTCACCAGGCTTCCTTGCAACTATCCTCCGCGTAAATAAAAAAGCAAAAAACCACGAACAGCCGCGGAGCCGCTGCCTTTTCCTTCTCTCTGGGTGTCCGCTTGATGTTTAGGACTTGCCATTTCTTCTTTCCCGGGGATCGCGGCCCTTGCAGCTCTCCGAGTTGCTTTCACCATCGTGCCACGCCTCGTTCTGTGCCAAGGCGAACTGTCATTAATTACTGAATATATCATTATTATTAATTACATTTCTTTGCGTAGTGTGACACTATTTCAAAGCGATTTAACAATATAAAACACAACCAGATAAACTCAGTTAAAAATTAGAAGGGGGAAGAAACCATTAAAAAGCCAAAGATTATTAATGGCTGAAGGCCTGATTGCGGAGGAATGTTTTCTCCTGGCGCCTTATATATGTGTAGTTTTTTGTTTTTAAACACACACACACACATACACACACACACACACCCTCCTTCAGAAGAGCTATTTCTGTGAGCCAAGGTCCCTTCCCTCAGGCTGCGCGTTTGCAACGCAGACTTCTCCAATAGTAAGGAAATAAAACCTTTCAAAAACTCCTATGCAAAGTGTCCCCCAAGAAGCGCGCGTTATTCCAGCAACCTCGGCCCGGATCCGCCTTCCCCGCCGGGCTCGGACAGGGCCAGGGGTGCTTCGCCCGAGTTTTTCTCAGTCTTTCGGACCCGCGAAGCTCTTCGTCTCTTGCGAACCTTCCTTTGGAGCTGCGGTCTGCGCTGCGTCAGGCCCTTCAGTGCTGGCGGAAGGGAGTGTGTGTGCTCGATCTTCGCCTGCAGCCGCAGACACACCTACTCGCGAGTAAACAGCACTGAAAACAGCGAGGCCGGCTCCTCCCGAACGGATACGCTCCGGATACCTGCCCTGTAAAATTTAGGCATTTGACAATATTTGGATCGGGCCTTTCTGTGTAAAACTTTCCAAGGCAAAGGAGCGAATAAAACGGCTTAAGCAAAGTGAACAAGCAAAGAAACAAATAGCACCCAAATAAAATATCGGGGATGTTATCGCTCGTCTCTGTTTTGTTGGTGGGGAAGGAATGGGATCGACTGAGCCCCCAGATCACTTTTCACTTGGATGCCTCAGAAAGGGACCTTTTGACTCCTTTGGTCTCCCCCCCCTCCCTCAAGTCCTTTAGGCAGCAATCCCAGACGCAGTTCCCTGGGACACAGCTGTCAACGTTTTCCCTTTTTTAAAAGGGAAATTCCCTTATTCCGAATAGGATTCCTCGCAAGAAAAGGGAAAAGTTGACAGCTATGCCCTGGGAGGAAGCTCCACTGAACCCAAACAGACTTACTTCGGAGTAGACACGTTTAGGATTGCAGCACTGCTTCTTAAGATATGTTAATATGCAACTGGAAGTGAGCCCCCTTATATCGGTGCGGGGGGGTTAGACGCAGGAAAGCGAGCAGAGAATGGCATTCTTCGGCTACGAATGTAATGGGGGTTGGGGACATAAATATAGGTGGGGGGGTCTGCCTTTTAAAGCGCTCTGAGCCCCCAGGAGACAGGAAGGTATTCATGTTCGCATAAATGCAATGAATATATCCCAGAGGACTACGTTGCTAATTTTTTAATTTTCTTTCTCCTAACGTTATGCTGACCGCACAATAGCAATCCAAACATTTCCGTGTCTGCAAAAGTGAGGAATAACGTGGTTCGTAATATCTCCGTTGCGATATCACCATCGATCTATAGATCTATACCTCCATCGCAATTTTTCTTTGCACTGGGGGAGTTGCCATTGTCTTCCGTGGGTTTCCATGAGTAAAATAGTACTCAGAGACCTATAAATTCACAGCAGCAGTTTCGAGCTCTTTTCATAAATATGTAGCTTTGGGTCCTCTACTATAATATAACATATTTCCTAACGCTATGGATTATTTTTTTCCTATTAATCAATAATGTCCTCTTCGACTGCGAAGTTTTGCGCTCGTATATTTTTCCTCTGTGAATTCCGCTCCCCTTTTCTGAATTTACCTTCATATTTTTTTAATGGCCCCACTGGGCTCTCCAGGATTGTCAAAACAACCTGATCCACGACAAATGCAAAACTATCACATGGAAATCAGCAAAGTCCCATTCTGTTGCATCGAAACTGCTCGGGGCAGGGCTGGGATTCCGCGACATGAAACTGGAAAAGTCACCACTGTTGGTTTATAATGGCTCCTTACAATGAAAAAAATGGGGGGGATGGTGGTAATAATAATAATAATAATAATAATAATAATAATAATAATAATAATAATAGATGCATATGGATTTAAAATGCACCACATCCAAATTCTTTTTTAAAAACAAAACAAAAGCTTTATAAAAAATCAAACCCTGTCGTGTAATAAAGCGAGATCCCGTGATGTGCTGATGATCCCTGTTGCGAGGACTGGCAAGGACCCGGGGGTGGGTCACCCAGCAGAAGTCAACCACCACCTCCGGTAGGAAGGGAAGGGGACAGGTGAAACCCAACTCTTACTTCTGAGAAAAGTACCACTGTCTTCAGTGGGCTTACTCCCAGGGAGGTGTGTGCCATGCATAGCTGACAGCCCCAGGACACAGAACGCCCCACTGGATCCCAATGGGATCTGGTCCTGACTCCCTTGTCTCGCGCCCGCACAAACCAAAGCCAGCGGGTGACAGACAAGGAAGTTTTTACCCAGAGAGCAGACCCGTTGAAATTGAGTGGAACCTTCATGTTAAATGACTGCCCAGTCATTTCCATAGGTCTCCTCTGAGTCGGACTAACGTTGGCTAGTAGCACCCGACGTGTGGCATCTAACATCACAGAGCACAACAACAACCACAAAAGGCCACCGAGATCACAGGGAAAGCACGTGAGGAGAGGCGAATTCACGCGCCCTGGTCGTACTGGCCCGAAAAGTTCCTTCTTCTCATCCCAAGCGTGTTCCCTGGGAAGCTTAACTTAGGTGCAAACCCATTGAGAATTACTTTGTTCTCTCCCCAAGCGTGCTTCCTTGGAGGGCTGCTTTCTGGACATCCGTGTCACTCTGTAAGTCGAGGATCGGGGCCCGGGCCTGAAAAGCATCCTCTCCTGCAACTCTTCCTCCCCAGAGCCCAGACTTGTTCGTTAGTCTTCTTTTTCCCCCTTTTGCTCACCAAAAACTTTCATTAAAGGAGAGGGGAAATAGCAGTTCGGTTCCACGCAGCCTCCCCGCCCCCCGCCAAATTAAGCCGGATGAGATCCTGACGCTGAGCGAGCCTTTGTATTAGTTAATCTATTATTTATTTCTTTTGTTCTTTTAAATGAGGGTGACCTTCATAAAACCGGTTTTGGCGTTCAACCAAAGAGAACCGCGAAGGTAGGATTGCATCTAAGGGCAAGTTAGTCGTCCTGGATGGAAAACTTCTGCAAATATTAATTAGTGTTCGTGCAAAAAATGTTCATTGAAATAATTTGGACAAATCCGGGCTGCAGTCCTCCCACAAGCTTGATTCCCAGGAATAAAAAATTGGGACCGGAAATGTCCTAGCATCCAGACAAAACCTGAAATTTGGACCAAGTAGAAGAAATGAGGAATTCATTCCAGAGGTGCTTGCGCAAGAGAAGTTCCCTTTCCTGGGTCTGCTGCCCAAGGACATTCGCCTGTCTGCGCAATGCGAATCCAGCGTAGTGAAAACACAGGCGAGCGCATATTCCCATTTACACTGGCGTAGTCCTATTGACTCCCAGGACGCAAAGGGAGCCATCAGCAAATACAAGGAATTTTAGGAAAGTAGGGACCTAATAAAAGACCAAGCGATACCTCCACGTGTCTCCCCAGATGTTTAGGAAGTCGATGCGAGTTTTAATCTATTGTTAACCTATTGTTCTTTTAACTTTCCGAAAGTTTTAAATTGTTGTTAATTTTTCCTTAGTGTTAATTTTATTGCTTTATCTCTCTCTAGTTCTCTATTTGTAAACCACACGGAAGTTGTTGTTGTTGGTTTACAATCAAGCGGTGTGTAGATTGAATAATAATGAATAAAATAAACCGGACAGTTTTCGAGAGATGATTTAGACTTTTGTTTTTAATTTCGCGAGGGGGGGGGGGCGTTCGCACGCTCAGCGACAATTTTTTTTTAAAAAAAATGTTGTTATTGTTGTAAAATATTAATAGCTGTTGTTGCTGCTCTGATTTTAAGAATGAAACAGAAACAGCTGAGCTGGGAGAAGACGAAGCGTCTTTGGCGCTTCTCAACGGAGACGGAATAACAAGAGTTGTGGAAACATTTCTGCGCGCGTTCCCGCTGTGCGCGGGGATCCCCCTCTGAGCTGAGGTCAGTTTCTTGCGCGTGAAATCGACAAGCCGCGACTCCAGTCTCGGCCGGCCGTTTGTCAGTTATAAGCGAAGGGCCAATTCAGACGAGGATTTCAGCCCTGCCTGCACATCCATTTTAGCAAACGCGGCGGCAGCGGGCGAAGAGTCCGGTGGAGTCATAAGGCTGGAGGATTTTAGGCTGACGCGTCGAAGGAGCGGAGGTTGCTGCTTCCTCAGAGGCTTAAGATGCGAAGCCCGGCTGGTCCTCAAGCTGATAGCTGGACTCTGGCTCAGCCCATGAGAGGCTGGACGCAGGGTTCCTCTTCAATTTTATTCTTAAGAGTCCTTTGGGGCGCTTTCGGGTCTTAAAAGTGCCTTTTGTTTCAAGGCAGGGATGGGCGGGGGGAGGTTGACATGCGCTTGCAAAAGTATGACTGGCCAGAATGCTCAGCCGCAATAGAAATGCCCCAATAACTGATGTGGAGGACCCGGGTTCAAATGTCGCCTCTACGGTGAATAAAGTAGAACTTAGGGAGTCTTAGGCTTGGCACCTCATCCGGCCTTTCTCAGCTGGAAGGAGCAGAGGGGGGGTTGGGGGAGTTGGGGGAGGGATTTGGCATGGGGTGGGGTTAAGAGGGTTTGGTGAGCCACAGAAGCAGGGGTGGCAGCCCCTAGTAGTGATGCTAAACCCATTTACATTAATTAACCTAAGGGAGTCATGGCCATTAATTTAAAATGGAGTACTTTGAGCTTTGGAGACAATCCTAAATGCTCATATGTGCAAGTTGGGTTGCCATATTTTGAAGAGCAAAATAGAGGACACACTCGCCATCTTCTACTTTTAACTATGGATGACGACTCTACCCATGAGAAAGAGGACGTGTCCTGGAAAAAGAGAACATATGGCAAGCTTTCGACTTCAGCTTTCACACTGGAGACTTCAGCTGGACTTTGAACAGAATGGTAAAACTTGCTCTGAATGAGAGATGTGCCTTCAGTTGTTTCCCCCCCCCCCCCACATTCCCTCCAGCCTTAGTAGGGGGCCAACTTGAATAAAATATTGGAGAGAGAGAGAGAGAGTTTGGATTTGATATCCCGCTTTATCACTACCCGAAGGAGTCTCAAAGCGGCCAACATTCTCCTTTCCTTTCCTCCCCCACAACAAACACTCTGTGAGGTAAGTGAGGCTGAGAGACTTCAGAGAAGTGTGACTGGCCCAAGGTCACCCAGCAGCTGCATGTGGAGGAGCGGGGAATCAAACCCAGTTCACCAGATTACAAGTCCACCACTCTTAACCACTACACCACACTGGCTCACGTAATCGATCACAATATGTGGCACACACACACATACCATTTGAATGGCAATGCTCATCAACTTGGAGGGAGGCACCCCTCAAATATTTTACTGGGGGCGAAGGGACCTCAGCCTCTACGAATTGGCTCCTAGGAGCCTTGGCAACACCTAAACACCACACCAAAAACGAGAGGGAATTTGAGGTGAGCAAGGACTGGAATTACAGGGGAGGAGGGTTACCTTCTGTGGTATCGCTGCGCTACTGTTTTGAGAAGGATAAGGAGCGGGGCACAAATTTCCTAGAAATGAAAAGCCTTGGGGAATGAGGACTGTGAATTGCATTAAGTGCCTCACCACCACCTCCCCACTCCCAATACTTTGAGCACTGAAACGTGCTTCTTGGTGGAGCATGGTCCTTAATCTCAAGATCGTGGGTTCAAGTCTAACCTTGGGCAAATGATTCCTTCATTGCAAGGGGCTGGACTAAATGACCCTTGTGGTCCCTTCCAGCTCTGCAATTTGATGATGTCTTGTGGGAAAACGCTGGCATGAGCTAGGAGTCAGGCGATCCCTGGGTCACGGCTCACCTTGGCCACAAAATCACTAGCTAGCAAGCCCTTGAGATGTTGTTAGACTGCAGCTCTATCAGCACCAGCCAGCATGGTCAGTAGTCAGGGTGGTTGGGAGCTGAAATCCAACATCTGGAGGGCATCACATTGGCAAACGCTGCACTATGCTCTCAGTTTCACATCTGCAGGAACTGCATGCCTTACCTTACTGGCCTTTTGCAATATTGTGTTTGTGAAGTGATTCAAACCCCTTGTGCCATTATTTACTTCTGGGGTTTAGGTCTGAACCCTGCTATTAATGCTGTTGCCAAGCCATGGGATCTGAGAAGGAACAATAAAGGAGAGAGGTGCTTGCCCAGCGTTACTGCTGCAGGCTCTTGCACATCTGGCGTAAGGCTAACCAAGAGGAGACCTTGGCTTCAACAAATCATTGACACATTCTTTGTGAAAGTGCCCTGGGTCCAGGTCTGGAGCAAACATTTATTTTAATCTTCAGTCCCAGAGCTTCCGACCATCAGCTTGGAGTCGGCTTTGGCTGCCCAGAACTGGGGGAATAAACTGGTCAAGAACACACCACAGCCTCATGCAAAACTCACAGACGTGATCAGAGTTCTCTGAAAGGGTCCAGGAAAATGTTTCAATAATGAGATATATTTTTTAAAAGAAGTCCGTGTAATAATATGGTTTATGTCGCATGAAACACACGCCGGCTGTCAGTCAAGAACAGCCAGGAAGAAGGGGGGGGGGTTGTTTCCAAGAGAAATGAAGCGGCTTGAATGGCAAACATCTGCCATGTGGGCTCAGTCCCCCTTACAGCTGTTGGAATCACCCAAAGGCCTCCTTGTCTGGCGAAAAGCAGCCCCAGCATTTCATCAGGAACGCAATATGTGGAGAGACGGAAGGGGGTAGAGAAGTCTGCTCTGAAAAAAGGAAGGAAGGAAGGAGAGGTGAATCTCCCAATGAGGTTGTCAGTCCTGGTTCAGTCACATGCTACCAATAAATCAATAATCCCCACACTTTGTAAACTAGCAAGTCCGTTATCCTAGCCATTTCCCTGACTTGCTAGTTGCTATATATGCACATCTCATGTGTGTGTTTTGAAGCATTTGCTCATCCTGTCCTGCACACTAAAGTGGTACAGTCCTGGCATACGTTGACTCCTTCAAAGAATCACGGAGGACACTGTGTTGTTATTTGAATGCCCAGATCAGTAAAGAACAGAGGTGCCTCAGCCAAAATGCAAACAGAATCATAGAATGGTAGAGTTGGAAGGGACCCAGAGGGCAGTGCCAGATTTAGGGCGGTTTAGGTGGTGCCCACACCCAGGGCATTGAGCCGAGGGGGTGCAAAATTAAGAAGATCCACCATTGAGAAGATTTGTTTGGGGGTGCCAAATTTTGGCCTCACTCAGGGTGCCATACCTGTGTGGCAGGTATCAGTGCTTCCCCCCCTAAAAATGTTTAGGGGTGCTCTCATTTTCCTACTCATATTGAAATACTGCCCCTCAATGGGGCCAAACTTAGATTCACAAAATGTTTAGGGGTATGCATACCCCTGCGTCCCCCTAGAAAAAAATCACTGCCAAAGATTATCCATCAAGGGTCATCTAGTTCAACCTCCTGCAATGCTGGAATCTCAACACATGGTTCCCATCCAAATTGAAACCATACTCGACCCTGCTTAGTTTAGCATGTGCTAGCAGTTTTATTGCTATATTCCAACTCATAGAATGTTTGTGAACTACCGGCCTGCTGGACTAGTTTATCTTATTGCATATGAACTTGCAAGGCCAATTCATGTGTCTGACCAAATGGATTCTAAGCCGTAAAATTCAGGGATGGTAGGGATGTTGTTGTCCAACAACATCTGGAGGACCACAGTTTCCGTCCCCCAGCTATAAAGCAATGTCCATGAGGCTAAGCCTGTCCAGGTCAGGTTGCCAGGATGAAAAGCTGCAGGAGAACCCTACACACACTATCCATGGTGGACAAAAGATGGGGGAGAAACAAAGAAGTGGGTAGTGTGCATGAAACAGAGAAGAGCATGACCAATGGATGATTCAGTAACCAGCTTAGCTGCTCGTAAGTACGTTTCCGAGCACAATTCAAAGTGTTGGTGCTGACCTTTAAAGCCCTAAACGGTCTTGGTCCTGTATACCTGAAGGAGCGTCACCACCCCCATCATCCAACCCGGACACTGAGATCCAGCGCCGAGGGCCTTCTGGCGGTTCCCTCATTGCGAGAAGTGAGGTTGCAGGGAACCAGGCAGAGGGCCTTCTCGGTAGTGGCACCCGCCCTGTGGAACGCCCTCCCAGCAGATGTCAAGGAAATAAACAACTATTTTACTTTTAAAAGGCAACTGAAGGCGGCCCTGTTTAGGGAAGTTTTTAATGTCTGCTGCTGTATTGTTTTTAATATCTGGTTGGAAGCCACCCAGAGTGGCTGGGGAAACCCAGCCAGATGGATGGGGTATAAATAATAAATTATTATTATTATTATTATTATTATTATTATTATTATATAATACAAGCAGCAAAGTCAGGTGAATACCTTGGCCTGCTGTGGCTGCTTTCACCAATATCCTCACCCTGTGTCTTGGGTTGTGTATTCCTCTATGGAGGTCTAAAGGTCAAAGGTAGTGATGGCTGAACTGCGGTCCTCCAGATTTTGTTGGGCTATAGCTCCCTTCTTCCCTGCTGGCTGGGCTTGATGGGAGCTGGAGCTCAAGAACCCCACTCCTGGCCAAAGACTGTGGACATGGCTGGGCTTGGTAGCCTCCAGGGTTCTGATTCTTGCAGAATCAACAGCTCTATTTGCTCCACACCTTAAGCAAGATGGTGAGAGCCAGTGGGAAAGGGAAACAAAGGAGAGATTTGTGCTATCTTACGTTAAGTTGTTCATGAAAATACCTTTCTTAGCCAATACTGTTCACACTTAGGGCTGATGTGGCAGTCACATTTATCCTTGACAACAGATCCTCTTTGTACAGCCTAATTTCCAAATCTCTATGAAAGCATTTGCGTTCTTGTTTGTTTTTCTTGCTGTAACTCCTTACCTCTTTCACAGTGCGGGGGGGGGGGGGAATCTAATTTGCACCTGCCAAAAAGGAAACTGCCCTTTCTTGGCGCCTAGTCAGGAATATGCAGCAGCTCCCCTGCAACACCCTTTGGAAAATGTGCACCACCCTATAAACACCTCTCTAAATAGGTCCAGGTTTGTCAGTGTTTACAGTTCTAGCATGTCCAATTTTGTGCAGTTTTTTGGCACCCTAAGTAATATCTGGGCAGGATTCAGAGGTGGAAACCCACAGTGGCCAACAAGATGCCTTTGGGAAGCCCACAAGCAGGATAGGAGTGCAGGATCTCTCTCCAGCTGTTGTGTCCCAGCAACCCATGGTGGCTGGTGCTCATGAGGAATGGTGGGGTGTAATGCAGGAGGTCAACAGTAGGTGGCAGAAGAGCCAATGACAGGCAGAGCCAACTAATTCTAGGTTTGTCCCCATCCTGGTCCCTGCTGAGTTCTACAAGGGGCCACACTGAAATTGCAAAGGAGAAAGAAGCTTGCTAAGGGGATTAGGTCACATTCACATCAGACCTTCAAAGCATGAAAGAATCATGGGAAGTGTAGTTTGCTAAGCGTGCTGGGAATCATATGCAGTTTTGACCAATGTGAACATTTTTGCAAGCATTTCTCCCTAATATAATGAATTCTTACATATTGTTTCCACCCATATATTCCTTTGAATGCATATTTCACCCTAATATTATACGCATTTTCACAAACAATGCTAAGCTGGAGAACTCCATTGCAAAGTTCAGGTAAGTGCAAATATTGAAGGACGGCTTGGCTCTCATGCTGTTACTGAAAGTGTGAATTTGATGGATTCAGCTTTTAATGTGAATGGAATTAAATTTCTCCCCCGTCCCTACCTCAGAGTAAGTCCTGCAGGGTTCAGATAGGATGAATTATGAGTAGACACTGCGTTGCTCACACATTAATATTGAGCCACCCTGAGAGTGTGGCCAGCAAGTGGCATGCAAATGCCAAGCATTAATTGATTGACTAATTAAACATAATGACGTAGTGCTAACGATCTGGTAGGGCAGGGTGATGTCTTGGATTCTAGAGAGGCCTCGATAGCAGAACACAGGTTGTTAATGCAGAAATTTCCAGGGAGAGTCACTGATATCCCCAGACATGCCTGGGAAAGTTTCATAGGTTTCCATATAGACCATTATTTCAAGAGCAGGAGAGTTACCCTTTCAAAATGTATTTATGTTTATGTTTGTAGTTGCTTGTAGATGTTGGTAAAAGGTAAAGGTAAAGGGACCCCTGACCATTAGGTCCAGTCACGGACGACTCTGGGATTGCGGTGCTCATCTCGCTTTATGGGCCGAGGGAGCCGCCGTACAACTTCCGGGTCATGTAGCCAGCATGACTAAGCTAATACCAAAGCAGCACACGGAAACGCTGTTGACCTTCCCGCCAGAGCAGTACCTATTTATCTACTTGCACTTTGACGTGCTTTCAAACTGCTAGGTTGGCAGGAGCAGGGACCGAGCAATGGGAGCTCACCCCGTCGCGGGGATTCGAACCACCGACCTTCTGATCGGCAAGCCCTAGGCTCTGTGGTTTAACCCACAGTGCCACCCGCGTCCCTCCTGTGGATGTTGGTAACAAACAAATTGTTGCTGTTGTTGTTACGCATCTCAAGTAAGAGCAAAGCTTGATGCTACCAAACAAGAAACTCCTAGAGTCTCCCATAATCAACCTGATCTTGCACCAGAAACAGGACTCCCAACCCCACCTGTTCTGAAGACAGAGGATAAGGATCAGTTTATATGGGTAGCATGTAAAAGGTCCGTGGTTCAATCCCTCGCATCTTCAGGCTTGTTTATTGTTAGGTGACCGATCTTGGGACAGGCCCCTCTCTGCCTGGGATCCTGAACAGCCACTGCCTGTCAAGTGTAGAGCAAGGATGGGAAACCATAGAAAGGGACCCTGAGGATCATGAAGTATAACCCTCTACAATGCAGGAATTGCGGCTC
Source organism: Podarcis pityusensis (assembly GCF_964106645.2). Lineage (NCBI taxonomy): Eukaryota > Metazoa > Chordata > Lepidosauria > Squamata > Lacertidae > Podarcis > Podarcis pityusensis. The sequence continues at coordinate 17,598,020 of NC_138040.1, read as the reverse complement.
AAGAACCCCTGACAGATGGCCAACTTCTGTTTAAAAACCTCCAACGAAGGAGAGTCCACCACCTTCCAAGAGTCCACCATCTTCACACTGCACCTTCCATGCATTGAATCAAAATGATTGAAAGGAGAGAGTGTGTGTTAACTTCAATAGGATGACTTCAACTACTTCCTTAACTTTCTCCTTGCCATCAATGGATGGGCCTTGAAGGAGCTTCCGCTGGGCTGGGCTCTGCAGTAGCAAAACTGGCAACCCATTTTGAAAGCACGTCATTGACACTGCTTGGATTTTGCCCGCTCTGCCTGCGTAATAGGACTAAGTCTGACTTCTTGTGGTTTTTAAACTTGAGGTGAGTGAGATCCAAATCGGGCCACCTGCTTGCTATGCAGGTTTTTAGTCCTTATCGCATCAGAAAATGGAAAACTGAGCAGCACATCCCATAAATCAGCATTCATTAGGGAAATCTAATTACACTAATTGACACCTCGAAAAACTGCATGACTGACAGTGAGTCAGAAAGAACGTAACTCTTGCTCTGGAGTCAGGGAATTAATTAAGCCTTTTGTTGGAAGAAGTGGAGATCGGCATTATCAGGCTCAGTTTGTGGCTCACTAAATGGAGTCATGATGAGATCATGAAACACACTGCCCCAGATTAATGGTGTAGAAGGGAAACCAAACTGGAGTTTGTTTCTCTAAACTGCAGACTGGGCTTGACTTATAGACTCAACACCGTGATGCAGAAGTGGGAAACTTCTTGCCTGGTGTCATCAAATGGGCAGTAGGCAGGCTTAAATCTTGTGCTGGTTGTGGGTTCCCTCTTTCCAAGGAATTCTGGGAATTGCAGCTGTAGGAGATGAATGGTGTCTCAAAACAACTCTCAGCACCCTTAAGAAACTACAGCTCCCAGAATTCTTTGGGAGAAGCTGTGACTGTTTAAATTGGTATTGCAGTGCTTTGAATGTGTGGTTTTGATGTAGCCCTAGTCCAGGCATGGCCAAACTTGGCCCTCCAGCTGTTTTGGGACTACAATTCCCATCATCCCTGACCGTTGGTCCTGTTAGCTAGGGATGATGGGAGTTGTAGTCCCAAAACAGCTGGAGGGCCAAGTTTGGCCATGCCTGCGCCTGCCTAGTCAGTTTCTTTTTTACAATGGATTTGTTGTCCTGGGGTGGCAGGGCATTTTAATCCACTTCGGTTGTGCAAACCTCTGTTTCCTGGGATGGGCTGGAGGTGCCCTCCAAGGGAAAGGCAGACCCTTTTCTGCCCGGAAAGTCTGGGTTTTTTATAATGGTGAAGCTAGGGATGTGCGCAGTCACTAGAAAGTATGTGGGAAAGTGTACTGCACCCAGCATTGCACCCAGCACAGGGCGTCTAGATCTCCCAGAGCAAGAGACACAGGGGGGGGGCTGCTGTTCTCATTGCACCATCAGCCCAAAGACTCCATTTGCTTTGTAATGGCTCATTCTCCAGGCTCCAGGGATCAGCGTCTAGGTCTCTAATATCCGCCGAGACACCTGCCCGGCACTAGCTTTCGACAAGGCGTCTATTCATAGAGTGTGAGCAGGTGTCATCCCAGGAGCTTAAGCGGCTTTGACAGTCTGCCACCACTTCTGTCGGTGAGAGGCTCACCAAAACCATCGGACATCAGTCTTCATAACTGGTTCCTAGACAGGCATCTTAATTTGCAAACCAATTTGTACCAGAGACAGGCTGGATGGGCTCTGCTGTTGCAAGGGCAAGGGGAAGTAAGAGAAACCCTCCAAGGCAACCTCTGAGCTCATGGGTGGACTTCCAGATCCCAACACCTGTGAGCTTCTCTTCTCTAGCTCTCCCACTTCCCCCAAAGTCTCCTGCTTTCTTAAGAGGATCCAGTGTAGAGTTGAAACTATGGAACTGGCCGTTACAGAATGTGGTGATAGCCACCATTTTAGAAAGGGACATTAGACATGGAGGATGAGACTATCAGTGGCTACAAGCTACAATGGCGATCCACCATCTCCTAGATCAGAGGCACCAGGCCTCTAAACACCAGCCATTGGAGAACAGCAGCAGAACAACAGCCGTGCTCATGTCCTTCTTCTGGGCTTTTCCTTGGGGGCATCTAGTGGGACACTGTGAGGAACAAGTTGTGGGACGAGATGGACCTGACCCAGGAAGGCTCTTCTATGTTCCTACAGTAGTGATAGTGAACCTGTGGACCTTCAGATGGGTGGGGCTGGAGGCAAAAGTAGGAGGAGCAATGAATACTGATTTGGCCTTTAACTGTTGGCTAATCTCTACACGCGGGTGGCGCTGTGGGTTAAACCACAGAGCCTAGGACCTGCCGATCGAAAGGTCGGTGGTTCGAATCCCCACGGCGGGGTGAGCTCCCGTCGTTCAGTCCCAGCTCCTGCCTACCTAGCAGTTCAAAAGCACCCCTAAGTGCAAGTAGATAAATAGGGACCGCTTTCTAGCGGGAAGGTATACTGGTGCTGGCTCGCCAGATGCAGCTTATTTATTTATTTTTTAAAGAATATTTATTACTTTTCCAACAATTTAAACACAACACACACAAAAAAGACAATACAATACAATACAATACAAAGACACTACATAACACTAACACTTTAAACTAACAAAACAAAACAAAAACCATTTAAAACACATCAAACAATTTCAATATCTTATCTTTCATTCACTTATTTCAACGACCTCCTCACACCTCCCTTTTTGTATTCCACTTCTGTTAATTGTTTCAGCAATTCCTTTCCATCTTCCTCTGTTTTCTATCCTATAATTATCTTGACACATTCTAACCTTATTTTTTCCTTTAATACTCTATTAATCTATTTATACTTAGTTCCTTATAACATTTCTACTAAAACCATATAACTTCATTCCAACATTTTTCTAACATTCATTAATTTTACAGTATTTCTGTAAATAGTCTTTAAACTTTTTCCAGTCTTCTTCCACCGACTCTTCTCCCTGGTCTCGGATTCTGCCAGTCATTTCCGCCAGTTCCATATAGTCCATCAACTTCATCTGCCATTCTTCCCGGGTGGGTAAATCTTGTGTCTTCCAATACTTTGCAATAAGTATTCTTGCTGCTGTTGTTGCATACATAAAAAAGTTCTATCCTTCTTTGGCACCATTTGGCCGACCATGCCCAGGAGAAAGGCCTCTGGTTTCTTCAGGAAGGTATATTTAAATATCTTTTTCATTTCGTTATAAATCATCTCCCAGAATGTCTTAATCCTTGGGCATGTCCACCAAAGGTGAAAGAATGTACCTTCAGTCTCATTACATTTCCAACATTTATTGTCGGGCAAATGGTAAATTTTTGCAAGCTTGACTGGTGTCATGTACCACCTATAAATCATTTTCATTAAATTTTCTCTTAAGGCATTACATGCCGTGAATTTCATACCTGTGGTCCATAACTGTTCCCAGTCAGCCATCATTATGTTATGTCCAACATCTTGTGCCCATTTAATCATAGCTGATTTCACCATTTCATCCTGAGTGTTCCATTTCAACAGCAAGTTATACATTCTTGACAAATTCTTGATTTTTGGATCTAGCAATTCTGTTTCCAATTTTGATTTTTCCACCTGGAAACCAACTTTTTTGTCCAAATTGTATGCCTCCATTATTTGGTAATAATGGAGCCAATCTCGCACTTTGTTTTTCAATTTTTCAGAGCTCTGCAATTTTATTCTGTCTCCATCTTGTTCCAGAATTTCCCAATATTTCGGCCATCTAGCCTCCATATTGAGTTTTTTCTGTGCCTTCGCTTCCATTGGTGACAACCATCTTGGGGTTTTCTTTTCTAACAAATCCTTATATCTTATCCAAACATTAAACAATGCTTTTCTAACAATATGATTTTTAAACGCTTTATGTGCTTTTACCTTATCGTACCACAAATATGCATGCCAGCCAAATGCATTGTTGAAACCTTCTAAATCCAACACGTCAGTGTTTTCAAGAAGCAGCCATTCTCTCAGCCAGCAAAAAGCAGCTGATTCATAATAAAGTTTCAGGTCTGGCAGGGCAAATCCACCTCTTTCTTTGGCATCAGTTAATATCTTAAATTTTATTCGAGGCTTCTTGCCCTGCCAAACAAATCTGGAAATATCTTTCTGCCACTTCTTGAAACAATCCATCTTATCCAAAATTTGCAATGTTTGAAACAAAAACAACATCCTTGGCAACACATTCATCTTTATCACAGCAATTCGGCCTAACAATGATAACTTCAAATTTGTCCATATTTCTAAGTCCTTTTTCACTTCAATCCAACTTTTTTCATAATTATCCTTAAATAAATTCACATTTTTGGCAGTCATGTTAACCCCTAAATATTTCACTTTCTTAACCAATGTTAGCCCTGTCTCCTCCTGAAACTTCTCTCTCTCATTCACAGTTAAGTTTTTCTCTAAAACCTTAGTCTTCATCTTGTTCAACTTAAAACCTGCTACCTGTCCGAATTCTTGAATCAGATCCAATACCCTTTTAGTACTAGATTCTGGCTCCTGTAAAGTCAATACTAAGTCATCAGCAAATGCTTTCAATTTGTACTGTTTAGCTCCCCGCCAGATGCAGCTTAGTCATGCTGGCCACGTGACCCGGAAGTGTCTTCGGACAGCGTCAACTCCCAGCCTCTTGAGCGAAATGAGCGAGCAACCCTAGAGTCGGTCACGACTGGCCCTGATGGGCAGGGGTACCTTTTACCTTTAAGCTCTACACACAGGGACGCGGGTGGCGCTGTGGGTTAAACCACAGAGCCTAGGACTTGCTGATCAGAAGGTCGGCGGTTCGAATCCCCGCAACGGGGTGAGCTCCCGTTGCTCAGTCCCTGCTCCTGCCAACCTAGCAGTTCGAAAGCACGTCAAAGTGCAAGTAGATAAATAGGTACCGCTCAGGCGGGAAGGTAAACGGCGTTTCTGTGCGCTGCTCTGGTTCGCCAGAAGCGGCTTAGTCATGCTGGCCACATGACCCGAAAGCTGTACGCCGGCTCCCTTGGCCAGTAAAGCGAGATGAGCACCGCAACCCCAGAGTCGTCCGTGACTGGACCTAATGGTCAGGGGTCCCTTTACCTTTTAATCTCTACACACACACACACACACACACACCTCAAGGCAAGCAAGAAGCATTATTGGCGTTCAAGGCTGCATTCCAGCCAGGAGAAAGCACACAAGGGCCAGTAAGGGGTGGAAAGCTCAGCCGGTAGAGCAGGAGAGACTTAGTCTCAGGATAGTGGGTTTGAGCCCCACATTGGGCAAAATATTCCTGCATTGTAGGTGGGTAGACCCAATGGCCCTCGTGGTCCCTTCCAACTCTACAATCAAATTATTCTAAGTGTGGGGGGAAAGTATGCATGAGAGATATTTTTTTAGTGAGGAGAACAAGGATCTGTCCCCCCAGCTCTGAGGTTCCCCATCCCTGAATATTCAGGGTAGAAAAAAGAACACCCTTCTTCATACAGCCCGTAGTTAAACTATGGAACTCGCTCCCAGAGGAGCCATTGATGGCCACCAACTTTAAAAGGGGACTGACAATTCTTCATGGAGAGGGCTATTCATGGCCACAAGCCACAATGGCTATGCTCTGCCCCCACAGCTGGAGGCAGCAATGCTTCTGGAAACCACAGCAGGGGAGCGGGCTCTTGTGCTTGGGTCTTGCTTAGGGGTTTCCCCAGGCATCTGGTTGGCCACTGTGAGAACAGGATGTTGGACAAGATAGACCACTGGCCTGACCCAGCAGCCAGGCTCACCTTATGTTCTTATGAATTAGTATATCCCATGCTGATAATATCCTCAGGTTGTTTTTTTAAAACCTTTCCATCCAAAATCAATCCTGCCCCATGAACCAGAGCATTGCCAGGTACTTAAAGGACAAAGGATATAGGCCCATGACTAATGTATAGAGAGAGATGCCTATGGGAAGATTAAGACGTCAGGTGACCGGAGATTTGCAATGCACTTATCACCCGTCCTGTTAGCAAAACTACCACCCCCCCCCAAAGAAAAATTATGGGAGGGCAAAGGGGGACGAGATCCAGTGCCCCAGCACAGCCCTCCCGCCAAGCCCTGGGTCTTGGGTTCCCTGTGCCACCCCCTAACACTGCCCCTGCCGTGACCCATTCTCTCCCTTCCATGCTCTTTCAGAGAAAGAATGTTCATTATCAGCGAGAAGACAAGTAATCCAATTGTCACTGAGAATAATTAGGAAATTAAAGCACATGTAGATGTAAAGTCTCTGATTTGAGCTCTGGTGCCATTGGTTAAGCCCCGGAGCTTTGGGGGCATTACGTTGAGCTAACCCTTGGAGAATTGCACTCAACAACTGCCTAAGCCCCCCTGCATGGAAGGAGCAACCTCCAGCATTTCACGTTTGCACCCCCTTCCTTCTCCGTTCAACTCTGGTCTCTGTAACCTTGACATTCTCCTTGGCCCAAAGTGTTTTCTCCATAGAACAGTGCGAAAAATATACCAGTATAGCCATGTTTTCCGAGATGGTAAAAGGCGAGTTTCAAATATATTTTTTTAAAAAAAAAATATTTTTATTGGTTTTTATCATATAAAATTATAAAACATACCACACAGTTTATCACAAATACAATCTTGTTGGACTTCCATCAGCACCTCTGATAATCCTCCGTCTTAATCACTTCTTATGCATTTCCTAACTTAATATTGCCTTTACATCTTTTAACATATCATCTCTCCTTCTACATTTTTACAATATTTCTTATCTTATTCCTCACAGAACTTCTTGTAAACCTACAAACGTCTTCTGGTCGTCACAAATACTTTTCAAATAATCCGTAAATTTACTCCAGTCTTCGGTGAATTTCTGGTCCCGCCGGTTTCGAATCCTTCCTGTTAGTTTGTCTCAAATAAATAAATAAATAAAGCAAGCAAGCAAGCAAGCAAGCCCTGGGTCGTTTTCAAGCTACCTGTCCTCATGAAACCCAAACCTTCTTTGTCATCCTTTTATGGCATACAAAGGGTGCTTCTGAACTGCCGCTATTTTCAGGGTGGGTGGGTGGGATTAAATTGCATACTGGCAAATTCGAGCAGCATGGTTATTTATTTTATTACGAATATTTATATGGTTTTCCTGGACCTATTGGAACACTGCAGTCTGAAGCAGTGTCCCAGCAGAAATCACTTACAATGTCGCTTAAAATGTCTGGGAAAATCCAGACTTATGGCAACCCATGTCAACAGTGTCGTTTTTTATGAGTTGCCTTAAAAATAACTCAAAAACTTCAATTTCTATTATTTGTATTGCATATTTGCCAAAAAAAAAAGAAAAAGCTGAACAAATTTGGGCAATAAAAACTCAACAACTTTTCCGTCCAGATTTTCACTGTTTGAAATATGGCATCCCTAATATCCCATTATTCATGAAACCATACAAGAAAAACCATATAAAAAACTAACAGTGGATCAGGAGATCTGGTGGGCTTCTTTGTGATAAGGAAAGTGGTGGAGAGTGCGCTGGGAAGAAGGCAAGATAGCACTGGCTTGGATGCATCATCATCTAACCTCCCAGCAGGCAAGAGGAAATGAATGTTCATTAAATAATCAGTGTCATCTGGTCTCCCTGCAAATGGATCATGATGAATCCTTAATAAACATGTCATTTGGAAGCCTCCAAATCTGCTACCCAAAGTGGCAGCTCCTTGGGAAAAAAATTTCCCCATCCCCATTTTGTATTTATGTAATCATAGAGTTGTAGAGTTGGAAGGGACTGCCAAGGTCATCTAGCAAAGCAGGAACCACAGCTAATCACACCTGAGTGTCCTCAGTGTTGTGGCTCCTGCTCTGTGGAACAGTCTGCCTCTTAGAATCATAGAATCATAGAGTTGGAAGAGACCACAAGGGCCATCGAGTCCAACCCCCTGCCAAGCAGGAAACACCATCAGAGCACTCCTGACATATGGTTGTCAAGCCTCTGCTTAAAGACCTCCAAAGAAGGAGACTCCACCACACTCCTTGGCAGCAAATTCCACTGTCAAACAGCTCTTACTGTCAGGAAGTTCTTCCTAATGTTTAGGTGGAATCTTCTTTCTTGTAGTTTGGATCCATTGCTCCGTGTCCGCTTCTCTGGAGCAGCAGAAAACAACCTTTCTCCCTCCTCTATGTGACATCCTTTTATATATTTGAACATGGCTATCATATCACCCCTTAACCTCCTCTTCTCCAGGCTAAACATGCCCAGCTCCCTTAGCCGTTCCTCATAAGGCATCGTTTCCAGGCCTTTGACCATTTTGGTTGCCCTCCTCTGGACACGTTCCAGTTTGTCAGTGTCCTTCTTGAACTGTGGTGCCCAGAACTGGACACAGTACTCCAGGTGAGGTCTGACCAGAGCAGAATACAGTGGCACTATTACTTCCCTTGATCTAGATGCTATACTCCTATTGATGCAGCCCAGAATTGCATTGGCTTTTTTAGCTGCCGCGTCACACTGTTGGCTCATGTCAAGTTTGTGGTCAACCAAGACTCCTAGATCCTTTTCACATGTACTGCTCTCAAGCCAGGCGTCACCCATCTTGTATTTGTGCCTCTCATTTTTTTTTTGCCCAAGTGCAATACTTTTTTCTTGAAATAAGTCAGGTGCCAACCACTGGGTGTTTTTGATGCCAGACTGCTGATACCAACTACAGTTGCCACTGATCTCTGTGTACTGTATGCTGTTGGATTGATGTTATCGTATCTGCCTTTTTCTTTTGTGTGTGGCGCATCCAAGGTGCCTTTCTGAACGGGAATCTGCTTGTCAGCAGCATCCTAAATAAATAAATCTGGGGTGCCCTTCAGCCTTAGCTGATCCAGAGTCACCTCCATTTTTACAAGTCCTGCATCTCCAGGCCTGCTTCAGCCCCTGGCATCATCTCCAGCCGGGCCTGGGAGAGACTGCCTCTGCCAGTCAGAGCAGATGGATTTGAGCTAGATGGACCAAAGGCCAGACTCAGCTCATGGCAGCTCCCTGTGTTTGCACGTTCACACATATGTGCACACACTTACTTGGAAATAATTCCCTCCTCCCAACATCCACACACCTTATTCCACACATCTTATTCCAGATGAGACTTCTGCAAGATTGGCCTGCACAGCTTTACTTAATTGATCTCCCAAGCAAACCAATTATCACCCGCGGTCCCAGAAAATAGGCAGCTATAATAGGAAAAGCAAGGGAAATGGCGGCAAACCATACTTAACTGCGAGATGGAACTCTGCATTTGACGGTGAGCTGGGAAGTAAAAAGGATGCAAATGAATTGCAGTGGGTGATAAAGAGAAAGAGGGAAGAGTGCTCAGCAACCTCCTGCTCTTGAAATATTACCTTCTTGGCTGCCCTTCAGAGCTCTGGGTTGCTATGCGACTAGATCACAACCTATTTTGCCTTGAGTTGGTGCAGCGAGGGCTACGTTTTAAATGTTCTATTCACAATACAATATAGCGCGCAATTGGAATGCTTGCTGCCAGTAGTTCCTGGTAACAGTTAGGGCTTCCAAGGATCATTCTCATAGATTTGGGGTGGCTGTCTTTTAAGTGTGTGTGTTTGTGTTTGTGTGTCACTATACTTTTTTTATGTGGGATGGTTTCTTCTCTACATATTCAGCAGTGATGATAGTTCTGCAAAAAAGAAAAAAGACAGCAGGAGACTCAAAGCAGCGAGCAAGAGATCTGTGTACTTTTACACAGCACACCTTTGTCACAAACGTAGGTGTACAGTTTTCTGGGAAATGGAGCGTCGAGATCTGATGAGCCTTTTGTTAACAGGCAACAACACAACAAACTGCTTTGATCTTCAGGCAATGGATGCTGCTGGTGTCTAATTCATTAACCAAGCAAGAAAAGAATCACCATCTCATGCAAGTCGCCATCTATTACCATGCAGTAAACATGACATGGAACTAATAAATGAAAACAAAAATCTCTCCCATTACATACCCAACTCTGCAGGAGAGGGCCTCCTGCTGATCCCATTTCGAAAGCACCAATAAAGTAGAAGGTACCTATAAGATATTAGAGACACCTGGGGGGTGGGATGCCTCTTGACTGTCCCTACCAGAACTTTAGGCTTACACAGTTAAAGTGGACTAAAGGGCTCTGTAACACTGAGTCAATAAATCCCCCTTTAAAGAGAAATGGACCATCTGCAGTTAGGAAAGTGTCAGGGAAAGGCATCAAAAAGTGAGAGATGAATGAATGGTTAACAGGAACGGGTATAAACACCCTGCAAACAAATCAGAACAAATGCTCCATGAAAACTGGATATAACCTAACCTCTGAGCAAGCTTTGCGCAAGGAAATCAGGATGCATGCTTAATAAATAGGTCATCCGGATGAGCTATTAGTAAAATTGCAGGGAATCTGACCTTCCCATGCCTAGAACCCATGCAGCCTAAATTCAAACATCCCAAAGGACATCCTGTGTTTTCGTAACCAATCGCCCTCCTCTCTCCCCACCCCCCATTTGCAAGTGATGGGACAGGGAGTAGCGCACTTTTTCATGTTTAAAAGCAGGCGGCCAAATTCTTCCATAGAAGACCAGCAGACAGTTGCATTAACTCCTGTAATCCCTTCCTGCGGTTTAGGAGACGCCACCCAGATTTATTAATTAAACCCAGTTATCTGGTGGCTACCGCGAATTAAGCATTTCCTCGTAATGGCTGCAATGAGGACTAATTCATTAGTAAATGTTTCCATTACATTTAAGGCGAGGGGCGACTTGATGGAGGCAGCGACGCTTCTGAAAGCCAGTTGTTGGAAACCGCAGGAGGGGAGAGGGCTCTGGGGCTCAAATCCTGCTCTTGTGGGTTTCCCACAGGCATCGGGTTGGCCACTGCGGGAACAGGATGCTGGAATAAGTGGGCCATTGGCCTGATCTAGCAGGCTCTTCAGATGTTCTTATGGATCAGCTCTGTTGGCCAACTGATGCAGAGAGAGAGAGAAAATGAAGAAAAGAGGGAGGGAGAGAGGGAGGGAGGGAGGGAGAAAGACAGAAAAAGGACCCTGTGTAGATAACAACAACAACAACAACAACAACAACAACAACAACAATTATTATTATTATTATTATTATTATTATTATTATTTATATCCCGCCCTCCCCAACCGAAGCCGGGCTCAGAGATAAACTGGTTATAGAGTTGGTGGAGCATTGCTGGCCAAGTTCACAGAATAAACAATCCATGGGGACCACTCAGTTTGGGTCACTTCTCCCCCTTCCCACCAACCTGCAAATTCTAGCCTTCAGGGGGACCCCATGACCTCCCGAGGGGCTTGTTGAGAGGCACTGGTGGTTGCAGATGGAGAGAGGGACAGGAAAGCTCCCTTCCAAAACCGAAAGCTTTTCATTTGGGAATTATAGGGACAGAACTACCTGAAATGTATAGAAACTTATTCATGTATGCTACTACGGCAGCAAGAATGCTACTTGCCCCAAAATGGAAAGAAGCAGAGGCAAAGGAAGAATGGATACAAAAACTTATGGAATATGCAGAAATGGCGAAACTTACCGGAAGAATAAGAAATCAAGATAACTTTTTTTAAAACAACAACAAAAGAATGGAAATGGTTTATTGAGTATTTACAGATAAATTATAAACAGATAAAAACACTGGCAAGATGATTGTAATAACCTGCAGTTTTATAAGAGTATGTATTTAAAGAAGATGAATAAATGAGCAAATTAAGTTAATTTGGAAATGCAGAAGATATTAAAAATAAATTTAAGGAACCACAGAAAGACAGGGAAGGAGGTCAAGTTCTGAAATGTCAAAATGATTGTAAAATTAGTGAAATGTATAACATTGAAAAGTATAAATAAATAAAAATTTAAAAAGGAAAGCTTCTTCCCATAAACTCCCCTGGTTCTATTGTCATGTCACCAGAGCCCTGCAAGACTGTTGAACGGCAAGATCCCTGTTTCTAAGCTTGAGTGAATGCCAACATCACTTTAAACGTCACTTTGCCACCCATCCCATGTTGACCCTTTCCACCCTCTCCAAGCTCACGACCCTATGACGGTATGCTCACTGATACTAATAAAATGGGCATTATATACTGCTCCTTTTGGGGGGCCAAGGCAGGTAGACAGACAGATTCAACACCACTGCATGCATTTTTGGACCCCCCCTTTACTATTATTATATGATGCATTTTGTGTTTTATGCTGTAGGCCGTGGTCTCTTGATGAAGGGTCGATATTAAAATCTTTTGATAATTAACAATAATAAGTTTCCTTGGGGTTATGGTTATGGTGGCTGCCATGAGTTTCTGAGCTTCAGAATTTATTGCCATGCCACCACCTCTAAATGGAGAAAATTGGGCACTTGTGGATCACTTGCTTTGTATGCAGAAGGTTCTGGGCTCAATCCAGATTGGGAAAGACTCCCATCCAAAGCTCTGGAAATCTGATGCCATTCAAGGTAAGCAATAGGTAAAGGTAAAGGAACCCTGGACAGTCAAGTCCAGCGAAAGGCAACTATGGGGTTGTGGTGCTCATCTCGCTTTCAGGCTGAGGGAGCCGGCATTTGTCCACAGACAGCTTTCCGGGTCATGTGGCCAGCAGGACTAAAAACCACTTTTGGCACAATGGAACACTGTGACGGAAACCAGAGTGCAGGGAAACACCGTTTACCTTCCCACCGCAGTGGTACCTATTTATCTACTGATACTGGTGTGCTTTTGAACTGCTAGGTTGGCAGGAGCTGGGATAGAGCAACGGGAGCTCACCCCGTCGTGGGGATACGAACCACCGACCTTCCTATTGGCAAGCCCAAGAGACTCAGTGGTTTAGACCACAGCGCCACCCACATCCCAGAGAAAGCAATACCGAGCTAGGGACAGCCACGTATCCCTGCATTGCAGGGGGTTGGCCCTCAGGGTCCCTTCCAACTCCATGATTCTATTCTGTGAGATGGGCCTGTGGTCTGGCTTGGTACAAGGCAGCTTCCTTTGTTCCCAGGCATTTCTTCTTCTTCTTCGCCTGGATTTCCAGAGCAGGGTGCCATTTCAGTGAGCCGTCAGCAGTTATTCCAGCGGTGCTTGCCAATTGCTTCTGCAGCGGAGGATAGAGCCACAGCTCCCTCTGCTGGTTTAAGGGTCAAACAGCAATGCAGTTTCTAAAAAATAAAAAAAATACGTTGCGTTCATAACAGCAGTCGGGGAAAAAACAAAAAACAAACAAGCAGCCATTTTTCCCCAACCCTCTTTAGCAAAGCAAGATCAGGCTGGATCACTACGTCCTCTTAGCTGCTAACACACTGCTGCAAGTTTGCCTCTAATTGACTGTTCCCTATAAATACTGTTTTCTATAAATACAGAGAGGATGATTCATCAGCATGCTATTATCCTTCTCCTGCAAGGATCCAAGGCCATTTGTTGGAGACATAACTCTTGCGGCTGTTGAAAGAGCTATGTCGGCTGCAGTCCACTTCTGAGCCCAGCTCAAGGGGCTCTTGCCCTAGGCATCTCCAAACTACCCTAAACCCCCCCCCCCTACGATCCTGAACAAATCTCCTCTGAAGCTAAGCAGGGCCAGACCTGGTTAGTACCTGGATCGGGGCCCACTTAGGAATACCAGGTGCCATAGGCTCTTTAGGGGCTGACGAGATGAGCTCCCTGGCCTGGAAAACAAAGGAAGTCATGTCTTAGAACAGGCATAGGCAAACTCGGCCCTCCAGATGTTTTGGGAGTACAACTCCCATCATCTCTGACCACTGGTCCTGTTAGCTAGGGATGATGGGAGTTGTAGTCCCAAAACATCTGGAGGGCTGAGTTTGCCTACGACTAAGTCTTAGAAGCACATCACCCAAGAACACAAATAAATGGACTTTGCTTCTCAGGCTTAGAAAGGACCACCAGGTGGCAGTGTATCAACAGAAGAGATTTGGGTTCTCGCAGAGGTGTTTTTTGACCCTGTAAAGGAATGCAGCATCAGCGACCAATGGTTCATCTTCGAAACCTGAATTGTGAAAACATTCTCCAGCTGTAATGCTGAGGACTAGGTACTTGACTTATATCAGATTCATTTCTAAGGCTTTATCATGAGAGTTAGTGAGAGATTGTGGTTTTAGGATGTTGAACCAGGAGCACAGGGAACCAGGTTAAAATCCCTACTCAGTTATGAAGCTTGGCCAACTCACAATCAACTTGGCTAACTTCTTTGAAGACAGAGGGGGAACTATTTATGCTACCTGAAGCTCATTGGCGGAAGATGGGAATAATAATAATAATAATAATAATAATAATAATAATAGTCTGGTTGCTCCTAGGACACGGGTGGCGCTGTGGGTAAAACCTCAGCGCCTAGGACTTGCTGATCGTCAGGTCGGCGGTTTGAATCCCCACGGCGGGGTGCGCTCCCGTCGTTCGGTCCCAGCGCCTGCCAACCTAGCAGTTCGAAAGCACCCCCGGGTGCAAGTAGATAAATAGGGACCGCTTACTAGCGGGAAGGTAAACGGCATTTCCGTGTGCTGCGCTGGCTCGCCAGATGCAGCTTGTCACGCTGGCCACGTGACCCGGAAGTGTCTGCGGACAGCGCTGGCCCCCGGCCTCTTAAGTGAGATGGGCGCACAACCCTAGAGTCTGGCAAGACTGGCCCGTACGGGCAGGGGTACCTTTACTTTACCTGGTTGCTCCAGCTTTTTTTTTTTTACCAAAGTTTTTGAGATTTTTGGGCAAATTCACATGCCCCCCCCCCAAAAAAAAAGAAAAGAGAGAGTTATTGAGTTATTTTTAAGGAAAGTCGCCAAAAACGACACTGCCCACATGGGTTGCCATATGTCCAGATTTTCCTGGACATTTCAGCAATTTCTGCCCGGATACTGCTGCTGACTGCTGTATTCTGGATAGGTACAGAAAATTCCGGACATATGCAACCCTACCTCAGCCACTCCAGGCAGCTTCCAACATATATAAACATATCATAAAGCATTAAGCATTAAAAAAACTTCCCTTCAGATGTCTTCTAAAGGTTGACATATCAACACAATAAATAAACACATGCATTCTGATGTTCTGTTCATTTCCACCCCCCGCTGCCACTCCCCTAACCTAGTTTGCACATTACTTTTGTGGCATAGTTATTATTGGAAAAACTGCACCCTTGTGGTCAGATCCAATGCCACCCGGGTAATGTGTTCCAGTGCAGATCCCCTGGGCTGCACAGTAGTGTGTCTCTCACTCCAGTACATTACCCCCATGGGGAATGCTGATGCTGAAGCTAAATCATGGGTAGGCAAACTAAGGCCCGGGGGCTGGATCAGGCCCAATCTCCTTCTAATCCGGCCCTCGGACAGTCTGGGAATCAGTGTGTTTTTACATGAGTAGAATGTGTGCTTTTATTTAAAATGCATCTCTGGGTTATTGTGGGGCATAGGAATTCGTTCATTTTCCTCCCCAAATATAGTCCGGCCCCCCGCAAGATCTGAGGGACAGTGGACCAGCCCCCTGCTGAAAAAGTTTGCTGACCCTGAGCTAGATGTACGCATGTAATGTGTGCAATCTACGATAAGAATTGCAGTTAGGCAGAATGCGCTGTTCTTGTGCTCCGGTCCTCCTTGCGCATTTCCCATGGGAACTCTGGTTGGCCCCTGTGAGAGCAGGATGCTAGACTGGATGGGTCCCCCTTGGCCTGATCCAGCAAAGGGTCTTCTTACTTTTCACTCGTGACTAGGGTGGTTTGGGAGCTAACCACACAGCGGAGCAGTTTTGCAGCTCCAATCGCATTACAAAAAGGTGTTCTTAAAACGGGGTCTGCATTTAATCTTCAGCTTCATTATAGAAGCATTGGAAGGAAATTCCCTGGGATTCAATTGCATTTGAAACTTACGCTGTGCTCTGGAACCTCATCATTCAATCACAGATGTGTATGGGCCGGTTTATCAGTGATAGCATGGGGCATTCTATAGTCTGACCTATATATCAGATATTAGGTAGGTAAAGGGACCCCTGACCATTAGGTCCAGTCGTGGACGACTCTGGGGTTGCAGTGCTCATCTCACTTTATTGGCCGAGAGAGCTGGCATACAGCTTCTGGGTCATGTGGCCAGCATGACTAAGCTGCTTCTGGCGAACCAGAGCAGCGCATGGAAACGCTGTTTACCTTCCCACTGGAGTGGTACCTATTTATCTACTTGCACTTTGACGTGCTTTCGAACTGCTAGGTTGGCAGGAGCAGGGACCGAGCAATGGGAGCTCACCCCGTCGCAGGGATTCGAACCGCCAACCTTCTGTCCTAGGCTCTGCGGTTTAACCCACAGCGCCACCCACATCCCTTATACCAGATGTTAAGGCTGCTTATATTAGGTTGCACAGCATTGCAGTAGAGTACAAACACTGCCTATAAAAGTTCCCAGGTTCAACCCCTGGCGTTTCCACTTTTTAAAAGTATCAGGTCCTTCCCCAACACGGTGCCCTCCAGATGTTTTGAATGCAGTCCTCACCACCTCTTACAATCAGCCATGCTGGCAAGGGCTGATGGGAATCGTAGTCCAAAAAAAATCTGATGAGTACCAGCTGAGCTCTACAAAGGTAACTGAGACTGAGGAGGAAGCTGGCAGTTAGGACTGGTTGTGGGAAAGAAGGTAGGCAGATGGGGGCTGTCCAAAGGTAGACTGGGACTGGTGGGACACTGCCCCATTCGCCCGAACTGACCAACCTCCACTGCCTGGAGGTGGATTTCAGCGTCGCAAATGAGCAGGATGTTTTCCTTTCCCCATCCAATATACCCGGATGTTCAGGTCAGGCTGTGGTGGCCAGGAGCACATCTGAGGCCCTTTATAGCAGCATCTGGAAGATGTTAGAGTGTTAGAGGAAACCACAATTACTTAATCAGGCTGTGTCCATCTGCATTAGCCTTTGCCATGGGAAATTTGTAATCATTCACATGCCCTGTGCAGAACAGAGCCCAGCGCCACCTCTGCACATTGACCAGTCAGGTGTGAGCAGTCATTTCTCCCCAGTGATCAGGTAGTGCAGGATAGGGGTGGGTGGAGCTGTCACTTTTGGTTTCTCTCTGTGTTTTCAAATGAGCCTTCCACATTTCCACCTCAGTTTGTGATTTCTCATGCAACTTCTTCAGATTTTTAGGGACCATTTCAAATAATATACATGAAATATACTCAGAGTCGCAAAGTGATTTCATGCTCTTTATTCAGCTCATAGTGGTGAGGAGGAATGAATAAATGTCCCCTCACAGTATCTGCTTTATATACATTATTTACACAATGGGCTGCACATGATTGGCTAATTCTGGAATTCTACTGTAAGCCAATCAGGTTGTGGATTCACTTCTATCTGGAGCAGGATTGGGTGGTTCCTGCCAACCAATCATACTGCTGCATTGTTCTAGGACCAATCAGACTGCTGCATTCTGAATCCTATTGTTCTAGGACCAATCAGACTGCTGCCTTTTGGATCCTATTGTTCTAGGACCAATCAGACTGCTACAGTTTGGATCCTATTCAACTCAGTACATAACACCCCTCCCCTCTAAGTTCCAGTCCTGCCCGGGAGGTCACATTCATAGTCCTCAAGGTATGCCGGCGGCCTACGTGTGCGTTGTGGCCTGGGGTGTTCCCTGGTCCGGGCTCCGGGTTCTGGCTCGTGTTCCAAGGATGCTGGCTGTGATGCGGCTGTTTGGTCTGGTGCAACCGGCTCGCTCAGTCGTGGTTCTGGTTCCGGTGTCCTTTCGGCCTCACGGGTCCTCTCTGTATTTACTGATTCTGCCTCTCCTGCTGGCCCCTCCTGCTCTATGGGCCTCACTGCCCCGCTGTTCCCTTGGGACTCCTCTGACCTGTCCTCCTCCTGGTTTTCTCCCGGGAATCGTCGCCGTATCTGGTCGCAGTGGCGGCGCCAGCATTGCCCCCCATCCGTTAGCACCTCGTACGACACGGGGCCAGTGACCCTGGTGATTGTGGCGGGTACCCATGCTGGGCCTGCCCCAAAATTCTTTGCGTACACTGGGTCCTGGGCCTCGAAGGTCCGGGGGTTCCTGCCTTCCCCCACCACTACCTCATCCTGAGCTCTATCGGGGTGAAGGCGGTCCAATCTGATTGCAAGGCGCCGACCCATTAGTAGTTCAGCGGGGCTCCGGCCAGTCGTTGAGCTGGGGGTGCTGTGCTGTGCTAGAAGGAATGTGGCAAGGCGGTACTCCCAGTCCCCTTGCGTCATGCGGCGAAGGGTGTCCTTGGTGGTCCGCACCATGCGTTCTGCTTGGCCATTGGTGGCAGGGTGGAACGGCGCCGAACGGATGTGGCGGATGGCGTTCTGCGCTGTGAAGGTTTGGAATTCTCCTGACGTAAATGCAGTCCCGTTGTCTGAGACGAGAGTGTCAGGGAGCCCGTGGGTTGCAAACAGCCTGCGTAGTACCCGGATGGCTGCGGACGTGGAAGTGGACGGTACCAGTGCGACTTCCAGCCATTTGGTGTAGGAGTCCACCACTATGAAGAATGTTTTCCCCTGAAAGGGGCCAGCGAAATCCACATGCAGGCGTGACCATGGTGCTCGGGCGGACTCCCAGGACTGGACTGGGGCCCTTGGGGGATCTGGGCGGGATTCTTGGCAGGCCTGGCAGTGTTTGACCCAGGCCTCTATCTCTCCATCGATCCCCGGCCACCACACATAACTCCTGGCAAGGGCCTTCATTCTTACTACCCCTGGATGTGTCTCGTGTAGGGCTGTGAGGACCCTTTTGCAGAGGGGCTGGGGAACAACGACTCTGCTTCCCCATAACAGGCACCCCTTGTGGGCCGACAGTTCATGTTTGCGGGTTGTGTAGCCGGCGAATTCTGGCCCGGGGCTGCTGCTGGGCCATCCCCTCCACACCCAGTCCAGGACCCGGGAGATGACCCTATCTTTCTTGGAATGGTGTGCAACTTCTTGTGCCTGAATGGGGCGGTCGGGAAGCAGCTCCAGGCTCATAACCTCTTGTGCAGGTGCTGGGTCAGGGCCTGTTTCCGGTAGTGGTAGCCTGCTGAGGGCGTCCGCATGGCCCATCGCCTTCCCAGGTCGGTGAATCAGTGCATACTGGTAGCTGGCAAGGAAAATTGACCACCTGAGGACGCGAGGAGACAGCACTTGGGGGGTCTGCTTTTCGGGGGCAAACAAGCCAAGCAACGGCTTGTGGTCAGTCACCACGGTGAAGGGCCGCCCGTACAAGAAATCATGGAATTTTTTTACTCCCTTTACGATTGCCAGACCCTCCTTGTCGATTTGCGAGTAGTTCCGCTCGGTTGTGTTGAGTGTCTGGGAAAAGTACGCCACCGGTACCTCTCTTCCATCCGGGAGTTGGTGCCCCAGGACAGCTCCAATGCCATAGGGTGAGGCGTCGCATGCTAGCACCACCGGCAGCCTCTCGTCGAAGTGTGCCAAGACCGAGTTTGAGACAAGCAAGTCCTTGACTGCCTGGAATGCGGCCTCCTGGCGCTGGCCCCACACCCAAGGGGCCTGCTTGTCCAGGAGTCTGTGTAGGGGCTCCGCTACCGCCGCCTTGTGGGGAAGGAAGGAATGGTAAAAGTTCAATAGTCCCAAGAAGGCCTGAAGTTCAGTCTTGCTCTTGGGCGCTGGGGCATCACAAATGGCCCGTACCTTGTCCCCAGTCGGGTGGACCCCTTCTGCGTCCACCATAAATCCCAGAAAGTCCACCTGAGGCACTCCTAGTAGACATTTTTCCCGCTTCACCTTGAGACCCGCCGTCTGGAAACGGTGCAGAACGGTGCGGAGGCGGTCCTCAAACTCCTCTGGTGTGGGGCCGGCAATCAACACATCATCGAAGAAGGGGGTGACGCCAGGAATCCCTTTAAGGAGAGAGTCCATTATATTCTGGAATATGCCTGGTGCCACGCTGACACCGAATTGCAGCCGCTTTACCCATGAACGCTCCTCTGTGCGTCACAATCGTCTGTGCCTCTGCTGTGGCCTCATCTACTGGCAGCTGTTGATATGCTTGGGCCAAGTCCAGCTTGCCAAAAATTTTCGACCCAGCCAGGGTGGCAAGGACATGGCTGACCACTGGCACTGGGTATGCGTGGGCCGTGAGGGCCTTGTTTATGGTACATTTGTAGTCTGCGCAGATGCGGACCGAACCATTAGGCTTGACGGGTGTGACGATTGGGGTTTCCCAGGGAGCATTAGCATTAGGCACCGGCTCCAGCACTCCTTGCTCTACGAGTCGGTCCAATTCCTCGTCTATACGGGGTTTCAAGGCGAACGGGACCCGGCGGGCCTTGAGCCTGACCGGTCGTACTGCGGGGTCAAGCTGTAGCGCAATGGGGGGGCCCGTATACTGTCCCAATTTCCCATCGAAAACCCCTGGAAATTCCTTGCATATGGCGTCCACGTCCACTTGTAAGCTAGTGTGGTTCACCCCGGTGACAGCTAGCCCCAGTGGTCCAAACCATGCCAATCCCAGTAAGCTAATGTAGGGGCCCTTGACCACAAGCAAGTCCAGTTGCCGCGTCCGCCCTCGGTATTGCACCCTGAAGGTCCCCACCCCCATTGTGGGGACCTTACGTTTCTGGAAGTCCCGGAGGGTGAATGGGGCCGGCCTGAGTTTGGGACCCCCAGTGGGACACAGTTTCCTTAAGGTCCTTGCCGAGATTATGGATAGAGTTGAACCCGTGTCAAGCTCCATGCGGCATGGGGCCCCCTCTATCTGTACCTCTACATAAATTTTCTCTACGTTGGGGTGGGGCAACTGGTATACCTGGAAGTCCGTGAGCTCCGTCGAGTTGCCTTGGTGCGTTGGGCCCCGGGACCTGGGGCTCTTGGATTGGTCATCTGATGCCTGGTGTCGGGTGGGCCGAGCCCGACACACCCGGGCGATGTGTCCCGATTTTCTGCACTGCCTGCACTCTGCGTTGCGGAAACGGCAGGTCCTCCTCTCGTGACTCTCCCCGCAGCTTGCGCAGTTCCCTCCTTCTCGTCGAGGCAGCTGTGGTCTGTGCGCTGCTTGAGTGCGCTGCTGTACTCGGTGCACCTCCTCCCTGTCGGATCCTGAGTCGTCGGTGAGGTCTTCATGGTGGACCCTCGGTTGGGATGGCAGGCTCGGCCGTGCCTCTTGGGTCGACCTCTCGGCAGCTTCTGTTGCCAGGGCCTCCTCCAGAGCGACCTGGAACGTTAGGTCCTTCTTAGCGTAGAGGCGTCGTTGCAGCTTCTCATCCTTCAGGCCACCGACGAGGCGGTCACGAAGCATGTTCTCCAGCTCTGAGAAGTTGCAGAACCGGGCGGCTTGGCGGAGAGAGGTCACAAACCCAGTTATGGTTTCCCCAGGGGCTTGCCGCTTTGCGTAGAAGGCATTTCGACGAGCCACCACTGAGGGCTGCGGCGAAAAGTGCCCCTTCAGCTGTTCCATTATTGTTTTGTATGGAACAGTAGCGACGTCTTCAGGCGCAAGGAGAGCCCGGGCGATTTCAAACGTCTCCTCTCCGCAGACGCTGAAGAATATCGCCCTCTTCTTGGCGTCTTCTTCGTCGGTGACCCCTTTGGCTTCTAGGAGGAAGGTGAAACGGGAGGCGTACGCTTCCCAGTCTCCAGATGCTGGGTTGAATGGCGAGAAGCTGCTGTTGGCTGCCATTCTGAGTTCCTTGTGCCCCGGAGCTGAAGCCTGGATACACGGTGCGAGGCAGCGGTGCGGCAGTTGGCGGTGCTGCGGTGCTGTGTGTGGCAGTCAGCTCAGCGGGATCCCACCTTCGTCGCCAGTGAAATATACTCAGAGTCGCAAAGTGATTTCATGCTCTTTATTCAGCTCATAGTGGTGAGGAGGAATGAATAAATGTCCCCTCACAGTATCTGCTTTATATACATTATTTACACAATGGGCTGCACATGATTGGCTAATTCTGGAATTCTACTGTAAGCCAATCAGGTTGTGGATTCACTTCTATCTGGAGCAGGATTGGGTGGTTCCTGCCAACCAATCATACTGCTGCATTGTTCTAGGACCAATCAGACTGCTGCATTCTGAATCCTATTGTTCTAGGACCAATCAGACTGCTGCCTTTTGGATCCTATTGTTCTAGGACCAATCAGACTGCTACAGTTTGGATCCTATTCAACTCAGTACATAACAATACACATTCTTCTAGTGCAGGTTTTCCCAATATACATATTTATGTGCAATGTTCTCCTGAGGGAGGCTTTCCTGGTGCCTTCATTACATATTTTTAGGCACCAGGTGGAAACCTTTCTCTATAACCAGGCATTTGGCTGATTAATTATGGCCTTTGCTATTTTTCTAGAAAAAGAGGTGCAGGAACTCACCATGAACACCTCCCTCGTTCTCTTAGAATGGCAATGGCACACACCTGAGAGGTGCCGGAACTGAGTTCTGGTAAGTTCGGTTGAAAAAAAAAAAGCCCCGCTTTTAAATGTGTTTGTGGGAGCAGGGTTACTGGTTTGTTCTTGTTTCATTATGTATTTTGTATGTTTTTATGTTGGGAACTGCTCTGTGATCTTCGGACAGACAGACAGACAGACAGACAGACAGAGAGATCCCAAGTACCGTACGCTGCATTCTCATGGATGCTTCAACTGCAACAAACAGACAGATGGCTGAGCATCCCGGAGAGACTCCGAACGGAAAGGAAGAGCCAAGAAGAGTCCTGGGGTCATTTCTACATGAGCAGCCATTCCCAGTGGAAGCACAAGAGGAAAGGCAGATGATGAGCAGCCTCCTCCATCAGCTCTGCACAACTTGTGCTGCCACAGCTGGAGCCAGAAGACCCAGCCGCCTCTTTCTCTCTCTGGGGTGCTGCTGTGCAGATTTCCTTTAGCTCTTTCTTAGCCCATTTCCCACAGTTCATTTCCTTTGTTTATTGGCCTGTGAACTTTTTGTTTCTGCCGCTATCCATGCTTGCATTCCTCTCCGCCCCCCCCCCAGCCGCCCTGCTTTCTTCTCTTCATGTTTGGTTATTTAGGCTACCCTTCCCCAACCTGGTGCCCTCCAGCTGTTTGGATGACAACGACCATCAGCCCAACCAGATAAGAGTTGTATTCTAAAACAGCTGGAGGGTGCCAGGCTATGGAAACCTGGTTGCAGTGTTACAAGCCTCTGCAATGTGACACAGCATCCGTCTCCTAACAAAGATTCTAGTCCCTATGGTGTAAAAAAGAAAAGAAAAGGAAGTCCTCTTTGGATGCTGTGTTATCTTAAGGTTGCCCGATACCAGGCTCAGTCCCATGCAGATAGTGTGGGGCAGGACTCTGGGGCAGATGCTCAGGGCCCCACTCAACACGAAAGGCAGAAAGGCTCCCCAATGCAACAAGGCTGGCTTGCCATGTTTCCAGGTAATGCACTTTGACATCAAAAGTGGTGGGCCCCTATAAGAGCCTTTGAACTAATAATAATAATAATAATAATAATAATAATAATAATAATATACCCCGCCCATCTGGCTGGGGTTTCCCCAGCCACTCTGGGTGGCTTCCAACAAAGCACTAAAATACAATAACCTATTAAACATTAAAAGCTTGCCTAAACAGAGCTGCCCTCAGATGTCTTCTAAAAGTTTGGTAGTTGTTGTTCTCTTTGACATCTGGTGGGAGGGCGTTCCACAGGCTGGGCGCCACTACCAACAAGGCCCTCTGCCTGGTTCCCTGTAACTTGGCTTCTTGCAGCGAGGGAACTGCCAGAAGGCCCTCAGCGCTGGACCTCAGTGTCCAGGCAGAACGATGGAGGTGGAACAACTTAAGGCTCTTATAGGGGCCCACCATTTTTGAGTCTGATGTTATCTAAGCGAACCTCTAGTACAGACAGACAGCTCAGGTGTGCACCCACTTCCTGTCCACAGCTCCTGATGCAGCCAGGGACGGTGCTTGGAGATGCCCCTGCAATCTGCACTGCATGGATCTCCTTAGTGGGAAACAAGAATGAAAGAAGAGCCTGCTGGACCAGGCCAATGGCCCATCTAGTCCAGCATCTTGTTCTCACAGTGGCCAACCAGATGCAAACACACACACACACACACACCCCGGGAAAACCCACAAGCAGGACCCAAGCACAACAGCACCCTCCCTTCCTGCAGTTTCCAGCAACTGGGATTTAGAAGCATTGCTGCTTCCACATGCGGTGGCAAAGCATAGCCATCACAGCTAGCAGCCATCAAGAGCTCTTTCCTCCATGAATTTGCCGAATCCTCTTTTGAGGCCAGGGACGCGGGTGGCGCTGTGAGTTAAACCACAGAGCCTAGGACTTGCCGATCAGAAGGTCGGTGGTTCAAATCCTCGCGACGGGGTAAGCTCCCGTTGCTCGGTCCCTGCTCCTGCCAACCTAGCAGTTCAAAAGCACGTCAAAGTGCAAGTAGATAAATAGGTACTGCTCTGGCGGGAAGGTAAACGGCGTTTCCGTGCGCTGCTCTGGTTCGCCAGAAGCGGCTTTGTCATGCTGGCCACATGACGCGGAAGCTGTACGCCGGCTCCCTCAGCCAATAAAGCAAGATGAGCGCCGCAACCCCAGAGTCGGCCACGACTAGACCTAATGGTCAGGGGTCCCTTTACCTTTACCTTAGGTTGGTGGCCACCACTGCCTCCTGTGGGAGGGAGTTCCACAGTTCCACAGCACTGCATGAAGAGGTCCTTCCTTTTCTCTCTCCTGAATCTTCCAACATTCAGCTTCGTGGGATGCCCACGAGTTCTAGTGCCGTAAAAGAGGGAGAAAAGCTTTTCTCCATGCAGTGTGTAATTTTATAAATTCCTATCACGTTGCCTCTTTCTTGCCTTTCACTCTGATCTAAAACAGCATCGGATGCTGCAACCCTTCTTCACCCCGGTTGCTCCATCCCTGTGACTGTTTTGGCTGCCCTATTCTGAACCTTTTCCAGCAACTGCAACTTTTTGCATTGAGGCAACCGGAACTGCACACAGGGTCCATTCATGCGCTTGCCACGTCTCTGTTGGAGCTGCTGCTGAGTCACCGTGCAGCTGCTGACTCATTGTGCGGCTGTGGGAGAGTGACTCAGGGCTTCCCTCACTGCAAGGTGGGGAAACAAATCCCTCCTCAGTGTGGTGGGTCGAGAAGGAAAGTGCACAAGAGCCTAGCAAGGATGCAGCCTAATTAGCAGACCGCTCCTCCATGTCCTAGGATGAAATGCAAGCAGGTCCTTGCTGGAGCAGGAAACTTTAAAGAATCTCAAAGAAGGAGTGATCCTTTCTTGCCACCCGCCCCTGTTTGGAGGCTCCCTTTCTCTGCCTCTCATTCAAGCCTCTCCTTTTGTGAGCGGGGTCTGCAGGCCTTACATGGCGAATGCAGATTCTTTCACCCTATTCAAGGAGAATCTGAGGCAGACAGGTTCACACCCCAGCAGGAGAAACAAGCGAGTCCTTTTCATTCAGAAAGGGCTTTCATCCCACAAGGCTGACAGAAGAGGCAGCAGCAGCGCCAAACTCTGGTTCATCTGGTGCCTCGGCTCAACCAGTAATGAAATGAAATAAACTGCAGAGAGCCGCTTGTTTTCCATTGATGTATTGTTCCACACTATAATAATTATTTTTTATCTGCTCAAAGCCTAGTGTGTCCTTGATAAAACATTTAAGTAGGAGGCCAAACTAAATAGCAATGAGAGATGGACGCTGCAGCCCTGAGGACACTTAACGAGGATTACGGCCCATTGAACAGTGGAGCTCGATTCCAAATATTGACATCATCCATACATTGCCCAAGTCAGAATGCAGTTAAAAGTGAAAGTGAAAACCCATCGAAATTATCAACAGTGCTCTAAGGATTATTTATTTATTGCATTTATAGCCCACCTTCCTGCCCCCGTCCCCCAGAAGCTCAATGTGGCGTACATGGCTCTCCCTTTTCTTATTTAATCCCCACAACAACCCTGTGAGGTAGGTTAAGCTGAGAAGCAGTGACTGCCTCAAGCTCACCCAGTGAGTTTCATGGCTGAGTGGGGATTCGAACCCTGGTCTCACAAGGTCCTAGTCCAACAGTCTAACCACTATACCACGTTGACTTAAGCTGGGAGCACAACCAATTGCAGTACAAAATTCACAGTGCTATCGAAACCCCTGGAATCAGGGTCAGGCGGAGTGGAGGTGTCCCTTTACCAGCCCCTACCAGAGAGCATTCAAAAGAAGCCCCTCCCCCCCGCACGCCAAATGGGATGCTTTGAGGAAGTGCAGGCGGCGGGGTGGATCCTGTGCAGACCCTGCCATTGACACATGATAGCAGCAGGCTCAATCCAGGCCTTTTTGCTGCGCCAGACTGGTACACAGTAACGGGGCATTTCTTCCTGGCCCCCACCTCGTACCTTGACCAGCACAAGCTCCAGGGCTGTGTATGTAGCCTCTAGCTCCATCAGGTTGGCCAGAGGTTCTGACTGAACCCTTAGTGAAGGAATAAAATTAGGCCAGCAAGAGCAAAATGTACTTTAATACAGCAAAGCTAAAAAAAAAAACAAATACCCAACCCACTGAAGATCTTTAAAACCATCATTTGTAAAAATAAAAAGGACTTTGCTGGAGCCCCAAAGGCCACCAATAACATTGGCATCAACCAGGCATCTTTGGGGAGCATCCCAGAACTGTGGGTGCTCCTGTCAAAACAGCCCTTTGTCTGGTAACTGCCCACCACACCACATTTGAGGAGGTATTATTATTATTATTATTATTATTATTATTATTATTATTATTATTAACTGAATTTATATACCATCCTATATCCGGGGGTCTCAGGGCAGTTCACAGAATAAAATCAAGATAAAAAACTACAAAATACATAATAAATACAAAATCAACCCAATAACCGCCCCCCCCAAAAAAGAACCAGCATTTTAAAAAGGGTTTAGGGTGTAGATCATGTCAGGCAAAGGCCTGGTTTAAAAGGAACATTTTTGCCTGGTGCTTAAAGGTGTATAATGAAGGCACCAGGTGAACTTCCCTGGGGAGAGCATTCCACAGACAGGAAGTCACTGCAGAGAAGGCCCCGTTCTCATGTTGCCACCCTCTGGACCTCTTGAGGAGGTGGCACACAATGAAGGGCCTCAGAAGATGATCTCAGGGTCCGGGTAGGTTTATATAGAAAGAGGCAGACCTTGATGTCTTGTGCTCCTGAGCAACAGGGTCTTATGGTCTGGGTAGGCCAGAATTATCGAATCGTAGAATCATAAAGCTGGAGGAGGCCCCAAGCGCCATCTCATCTGACCCCCTGCAATGAAGGAATCACAGCTAAAGCATCCACAGCAGATGGCCATCCAACATCTGTTTAAATACCTCCAACGAAAGAGAGCCCAGCACCTTCCGAGGGAGTGCCATTCCCCTGGGAGGAAGTGATCTTTGGAGTCCCCTGGTCCCAAGCCTTTTAAGTCTCTAATGGTTTTAAACAACACTTGGAATTGGCTTGGAAATGGACTGGCAACCTGCACAGACAAAGGCCCTGATCATGTTTGAAAGCACAAAGGGTTGAGAAATCTGAAAGTGCTGCTTCTCACAGCGATGTTAACTGAACCCCCCCCCCCCCCAGTATAAGATTCCCGGGCTGAGCCAAAGCGTCAGAGGTTGTAAATATGGGAACATCTGCATTTCTTATGGGTTATGGTTTGTGTATGTCTGTGTCTCTTTATAAAACCAGATGGCAGCTCTTTTACACTTTAAATACAGACTATCCAAATGCAAAACAGACCCTGGAAGGCGTGCATCGCTCTATGCACAGAACGGGTGGCTGTCAAAAATGACGTTCTCTTCTAGCAAGGTACGTGTCGGGGAAAGACAGACGGCAGAGCTGAGTCAGTGTTTAATATATCTACACAGATTTAGGGAAATTCGATGCTCTTGAAATTGTTCTCAAAGTCAGCTGTCTCTTGCCTTAATTCAGATGCTTTGAAACAAACCAAGACATGGTCTCCATTTCTTAATCTTTTCCTTCATGTGTAAACGGCACAGTATTCTTTTCGTTATTGCCTGGCCTTTCTCAACATGCTTCCCTCCAGATGTTTTGTTCCACAGCTCCCATCGTCCTCAGCTGGCAGAGCCACGTTGGAAGGACCAATGGGAATTACAGTGGTACCTCGGAACTCGAATGCAATCCGTTCCAGAAAACCGTTTGACTTCCGAAACGTTCAAGTTCTGAGGCGCAGCTTCTGATTGGTCAACAGCTAGGTGTTTGCACAGTGGAAGCTGTGTCGGACGTTGGTGTTCTGAGGAACATTCAAAAATTGGAGCACTTACTTCTGAGTTTTTGGCGTTCGGGAGCTGAAATGTTCAAGAATGGAGCCGTTCGAGTTCCGGATACCACTGTATAGTCCAAGGCAGCAGTGCTAGGTTGGGAGGGGCAGGGGGCAGCATTGCTCACCGGGGCTCCCAAAACTGAGTGTCGCTGCCAGTAACCAAGAAGGGGGAAGGAGGAAAGGGCTTGGGGTGCTCCCTGTGGTACAGATTGGTTCTGCTGCTGTTGCTGCACTGCACTGGGCTCCCTGCACTTTGCCCCTCTCTGTTGGTTCCCTCCGCCATTTTGTTTTGCTTTCCTGCCCTCAAAAGGGATCCCTTTGGTTTCCAAAGGTCTTGACGCCGCAGGAGGTCAGCTGTTCTGCATGAGGGCACTGCCACTTCATTAACAAACTTGATCAAACCTCTCAAAGCGAGCCTTCCATTTTAAAGCAGCGGAACCTGTCCAAAGATGGGATTATCCACCAATTTAGGAGTTTTACCCAGCACCTGGGATTTTTCCCCAGTGCTAGGCTGACATATACACACCTCTTTACCTAATAAGACCTGCAGACCTGTTCTTTATTATTTATTAATAATAAAGAGAGCCAGTGTGGTGTAGTGATTAAGAGTGGTGGACTCGTAATCTGGTGAACCAGGTTCGCGTCTCCGCTCCTCCACATGCAGCTGCTGGGTGACCTTGGGCTAGTCACACTTCTCTGAAGTCTCTCAGCCTCACTCACCTCACAGAGTGTTTGTTGTGGGGGAGGAAGGGAAAGGAGATTGTGAACTGCTTTGAGACTCCTTAGGGCAGTGATAAAGCGGTATATCAAATCCAAACTCTTCTTCTTCTCTTCTATTATAACCCCTAGGTTAAATTATTATAACACATTATATGTGGGGCTTCCTTTGCATGTGATTCTGAAACCGCCATTAATTCAGAATGCAAATGCAAGACCTCCTAACTGGGACCTGGGGTGGGAAAGGTATCTTTCCTTTGCTTAAAGAACAACTGGCTTCCATGCCCATTTCAAGGCTCTTTCCAAGTATTGACGCTGTCCTTCACAGCAGGGCTGGGCCCCCAGATGTTGCTAGACCATACCTCCATCATCTCTGATCATCAGCCAAGCTGGTTGGGGCCGATACCCCACTCCCTTTTTGCAGGTTGGTGCCAGGCGCCTAGAGAATTGCCTCTTCCACATGAGTCCACAGAGATCACCTTCTCTGAGGTGTTTCTTCAGGTGCCCCAGACTGGTGACTGGCAGGCAGAGATCTTGCCCTTTCAGTGACAGCCCCCCAATTATGGAATCTGCTGCCACCTTCTTCTTTTTTTGTAATTTCTGTGACAGTAAAGGCAAGGACTTTATTTTCTGGCGCCTTTATGTGTCAGTTTTATTTCCATTGTGGATTTTTATGCCCCTTTGCTCTTGCTCTTTGGGTTTTTTTTTTTTGTAAGCAGATTTAAATTTGTATTTTATTATTATAGAACTGTGTTTCAGTGTGTTGACTGAGGTGCTCTGGGAGTGTTTTCGAAGTGTGGGATATAAATCATTTAAATAATATTATTTTAAAAGCACCTGTAAAGTATATTTGATGATAAACAGCTAAGGGGAGATGACAGGGCCTGAAATACAGTGGTACCTTGGTTTTTGAACGTAATCTGTTCTGGAAGACTGTTTGAGTTCTGAAACGTTTGAAAACCAAAAACTCAGTACAGAAGCCTCAAAATGGAAAACTCAATATGAAAGACGTGTTTATGGTTCAACTTCCTAGGCACGTTCAAAAATGGAAGCACTTACTTCCGGGTTTACAGCGTTCGAAAATTGAAATGTTTGGCAACAGAGACATTAAAAAACCGAGGTACCACTGTATAAGGATTCTGGTAAATGTAATGTGTGTGCAGTTATATAAGAGTTATATAAAATGCACCAAACAACATAAAGTGTTTTTGTTCCTCTCAGCAACCTCAGAGTGCGCACCTACTCTTTAGGAATGTTGAAGGACCCTGCTGGACCAGGCTAATGGCCTACCTAGCCTAGCATCCTGTCCTCCTAGGGGCCAATGAGATGCCCCAGTCAGAAGTCCACAAGCAGGAGCCAAGCACAAGAGCCGTCTCCCCTCATGTGTCTTCCAGCAACTAATATTCAGAAGCATTGCTGCTGGACAGCACCCACAATGAAACATTATATGGCTTTTATCTGCAAAATCACCCCCTGGGGTCTGCATCCCTGGCCAGCCAAGGTCCATTTTCTCATTGCGTCTTTCTGGGAATGGGATGCTGAAGCAGCTATAAGCTCTGCCTGTCTCCATCAATCTACCAGATCGATACGGCCCAGAGCAGGCATCATTATCTGTACGAAGAACCCCCTTCCTTGCAACAGCCGTGGTTTGTTCTATTAGCAGCCCATTGATTCTGACATTTTGTTGGCTTCTTGTCAGACTCCGACAGAAAAGCATTCCTTCCCCATTATTATAAATACAGGACCCGTCGTTATTTCCTCTCGGCCAAAGCTGTGTTGCAAAGCCCAGATCCGCTGTAGATTATTACTGACAGGTGCTCATTTGCAGGACAGCGCACAGCCTCCGAACTCCGGCTGGGCCATTTGAGGCCTTTTGCTCTCCTCTCCAAAGACTTATCAAAGGAAGAGTCGGAAGATGTTGGAAGGCATCTGCCCTGAGCCCACAAAGTAACTTCTCAATAATTGCTTCTTCTGCTGCTGTTGCTGTTGCTGCTAAAAGCATCAGAGGGAGGAAAGGGGAGAGTCTGAAGAAGACAGCCATAAAAGATTCAAGAAACAATCTCCACCATGGTTTAATAGTTCACGTCAGGACAGAGAGAGCTACTCTGTTTTGCGGTTTTCAGCTAGAAATCCCAGACCTTGTGGTTGGCAGTATCACAGCTGGGTTTCAGGGAATGGAGTGAGGGGGGATTTCAAAAATGGCATGAGCCCCTAGCCAGAAAAGCCATGACAAGCGGGGGGTGACGCATATGTGTGGGTGTGGTGAGGAGAGGAGAGGAGAGGGAAGGAAATCAATGCAGAGTCTAAATGTTGGCCACAGGCTTCCAGGGTTAAAGGCATTTTGTTCTCTTGTTTTTATTGTGTACAGTGGTACCTCTGGTTACATACGTAATTTGTTCCGGAGGTCCCTTCTTAACCTGAAACTGTTCTTAACCTGAGGTACCACTTTAGCTAATGGGGCCTCCCGCTGCTGCTGCACCGCCGTCGTGTGATTTCTGTTCTCATCCTGAAGCAAAGTTCTTAACCCGAGGTAATATTTCTGGGTTAGCGGAGTCTGTAACCTGAAGCGTATGTAACCCGAGGTACCACTGTATTTTGTGGTTTTATCTTGTGAACCACCCCGAGATCTACAGATGAAGAGCAGTATACAAATTTTAACAACAACAACAAGCCAGACACCCATTTTAATTTTTTAAATTTTAAATAAGTATCTCATGCAGGGGGTAGGGAACATGTGAGGCCCCCCAGATGATTTTATGCTTGAGGTGAAGGTGCTTACCAGAAGGAGAGAGGGAGGGGAAAGGCACGGGGAGCGTGGCACCGTATCATAGAAAACATATCAAAGTGGTTTACAGCAATAAAAACATACAGTAAAAAACAGAAAAATTCAAAATGAACATCAATTAACTGTTAACACTGCTGAATCTCCAAGGGCAGAGAGTTCCACCGGACTGGGCCAATGATGGCATGAAAAGCTCAGTTTCTCATTGCTGACAGGTGAGCCTCGCCAACACAGGGGACAACCCACGACGCTCCTGCAGATAATCTCAGTGATTGAGCTGGTACATAAGGGTTCAGGTGATCCCTGAGGAACCCAGGACTTAAATTGTTCAGGGCTTTACAAATTACTACAAGAACTTTGAACCTGGCTCGGTAGGAAGTACTTGGTGGCAGATAGGCTGTGTCTGTGTACTTTTTGTATAACTGCTTGAAAAATTGGGGGCATTTTATCCAATATGCCTGAAATCTGCCAGATCTAACGGCTTGCTAACAGGATGTTTGTAGATTTCATGCCACGTGCATTGTAAAACAACAAAGTTAGAGGCATCAGAAGGCTGGCTGAGTCTCCCACTGCAACAAGTGGGGGAAATGGGGGGAAATAAATGAACCAAAAATGGATGGGAAATAAACTTCAAAATTAATGAGAAAATATCCCCCCCCTTTTTTTTTTTGCACACCCACACCCACCCCCAGTTTCAAATACCAGTCAATTCTGACAATATCTCCAGGACCCCACACAGAATGAGGAAGAACGGAGTCCAATATTCTGTGGTTTCTTTGGACTACAAATCCTGAAATATTCAATCCTGGAGGATAATAGCTTGAAGAAAATGTCCCAGAAGCACAAGATCAGCTGCCAGATTCACTGTTAGTTGACTGCCGTGTGCACAGGGAGGTGAGCCAAGTGCTTAAGACAGAAACTGATGGGAGGGGGATATTTAAAAAATTTGGATGAAACGATCACAGGCAGCCAATCCACTGGAAACTGGCAAGTTCTTGCTCAGACTGATCCAACACTCTCTTTTAAAATGTTTCTGAATGTATGGAAAATGCTTGATTTGGGTAAACATTTAAAGCCTGGTTTTTCTGCCCCCACCCTCCGAGGAAAATGTTGGAGACAGCTGCTTAGAATCAGGCTCTTGGCTTTAAGAAATAGGAGAAAGGGCATCTCCCCAACAGCGAACTCAGATTGATTTGTGCTGAAATTGGACTTGCAAGCGCGGCATGTGCAGCCCAAGCCGTCTTGCACTTGGACTGACTTCGAGGGCCGTGGTGCTGCTTGAACCAGGGAG
This sequence comes from Podarcis pityusensis, assembly GCF_964106645.2. Classification (NCBI taxonomy): domain Eukaryota; kingdom Metazoa; phylum Chordata; class Lepidosauria; order Squamata; family Lacertidae; genus Podarcis; species Podarcis pityusensis. Next base: position 17,565,058 of record NC_138040.1, on the reverse strand, counting down.
CAGGATTCTGCACAGTTTTCTTCCGGTGAGGTTGCTGTCAGCAGGAAAAGGAACAAAGCCAATCTTGACCGTTCCCTCTGTCCTCATGCCCTGTCAGCTAAATCTGGAGGGCACCAGACTTGGGAACAACTGCTATAGTTTGTTCACCAAGTCTTTGCTATGTTCTTTGTTTAAATTGTGTTAATTTTGCTGCCTATGCATCTAAAACAGTGGTTCCCTAAGTGGATGGTAGCACCCCCAAGTGGGGGGATGGGATGGGCAGTGGTATTTGGGGTTCTTAAGAGGTCATGGGGTGGCAGGCAAGAACTGGAGGTATAAATGACTCTCAGACTTTGACAAGCTGGTGTCACTTCATCAGTTTTGTTAAACTGACTAAACTAAATAGTTTTAACTGGATTTTCAATAAATGTGCAATTAACTGTTACTGTTTTGAATGTTATTATTCAGAAACTGCTGTTTCTGAATAATGCTTATTACAGGGTATGGTAGGGGACACTGGGGATCGTGGAACCAAATGGGCTGTGGCCTGAAAAAGATTGGGAACTACTGGTTGTATTGCAACCCCACTGAGAGCTCTGGTAGAAACAATAGCCAGGTTATTTTGACTTTTGAAAAGTGACTAATAGAACCTCACTTTCCCAAGAGCGCCTCTGACAAACCACTTCTTCTCAGCAAGCACAATGCAAGAGGCCCCGGCAAAATGGGACCCAAATAACGCTCAGTATTTCTGCAGAGAGCTTTCGTAGTGCTCAAAGCACGTCTTCACAAAACGTAGTCTTACGATCTCACAGTTTTGATGATGCAGAACTGGAAAAAGAATCAGATGAACAAAGGAGCAAAAGTTTACAAGATAACACAGCAAGGCACTTGGTCCAATTTATAACAGTTTCCCAGCCGTCAGAAAACCAGACGCTTAGGCAAGCAAGCCCTCCGTCAAAATATTTGCTAATGTAACAACCATGCATAAAAATATCGTTTCTTTGCAAACCCATCTTAGAGATGTGAAATTTTATGAATGGTTCAGTAAAGCTGGATGAGAAAACAAATAAATGGACTGAGAAGAGGCTGGAACGTGTAATGATTCTACTGAGAGGAAGAGAATGAAAGAACACTATCGAACCACCAAGAATCAAAGCACAGAGAGAAAGGTCAGCAGAACATCATGACCTTTAATTCAGTCTACTCCTCCCCTGCCCAATTCCAGCGTGTGCATTTTATTTTAGCTGAGCTGAATGCACAAAAGGGTGTGACTATACGCATTACACACACAGAGAGAGAGAGAGAGAGAGAGAGAGAGAGAGAGAGAGAGAATTTGTACCTGTGGCTGATTTTGAGACAAGAGGACAAGGAGGCCAGTCTCTGGCCTGATCTTTGCAATCATATCGCCAGCTTGCTGCAGCATGCGGATTGCTCAGCTCATTGTATTATACAGGCTGCTTTTGAGCATCATGTTTACCCTGCAGGAAAGCAGCAGTGAGTCACCCCGTGATATTCTAGTGGCATTATCCATTCATTCAGCAAGATATTTGGGGATGATGAACCAGAGGAGGTGTGCTGGGGTGCTATTCAGCACAGGGACATAAAAGACAGAGAGAGAAGGAGAGAGATGGGTAACCTGTGGCTTTGAAGTTCTTCTTTGAACTTGCATTCCCAACAACTCCACCCAGAATTCTTAATAGTCTGGGATGATGGGAGTTACAGTTCAGAAAATCTGAATGGTTATGGGTTTCCCCATCTTTGGAAGAGGAATTTTTGAAGTTTGATGCCCAATTATTCATGAACCAAGCTTCTCCCAATGGGTCTGGCTGGTGCCAAAGGAGCCTCTCTCTCTCTCAACTCTCCTCTTGTTTTAATGCTGCACTTAGTTGTTCCTCATCTCTCTCATACCACTCTCCCCTACAATTATGACACTTTATTCCAAGTCCATGGGAAAGAAAGAGAGAATCTATCCCTTTAAAGATCTTTCATCAGCTCCCGGTGCCTAAGGCAGCAGCTGTGCTGATTAAAACACTTCCTGACACTGCAAAGGTGGAGAGGCGCAGTGATGGGTATGCACGGTTGCCTTCATCATCCAAATATCGCACTTCATGCTCTGTCCATTGGCCCGATTCAGAACAAGGCAGCTCCTGGTATTTGTACCCCTATTACAATGGCAGTGAATAGATTTGCAATTGACTCTTAAAAATTATTCCAGTGTTGCTTTTGCAATTGCCAGGAAAAGACAGCAAGGGTGGTACTTAACACCTGCCAAACTAGCGAAAACGTTTAAAAAAGAAAAAGCAAATGTTGGAAATGCAATGAAGTAGAGGGATCTTTTTTCCACATGTGGTGGTCCTGTAAAGTAATCAGGGAATTCTGGGAAGTAATTTACAATCACACACACACGCGCGCACGCGTGCGCGCACGCACACACACACACACACACACACACACACAGACCCCTTCCCAATAAAGCCAGAGACATTCCTCTTGGGAATGGTAACAACAGAAGTCCCTAAAAAACCAAAATAATTTATTCTATACCGGCACTGCAGCTAGAATCTTTTTATTTATTTATTTATATTTTTATTTTCAAAGCAAAATTACAACGAAAATTACTAACATTGAATCCGAAATAAAACAGTACAAACAAGAAAAAAAAGAACACAAAAGAAAAAAGAATAAAACAAAAACAACAAAAAACAAAAACACACATCTACAAATAAAACCATATCATCATTCTAAGCTAGTCATTACATACATATACACATATTGACTTCCTTCCTTTGTTCTAAGACCTCGAAATTTTTACTCTTTCTAAGTTGTTGTGTCTAATGTAGATTACTTCTATCTTTATACTTTTTACACCATTTTTCTCTTTCTTTAACCCTGCAAAGCATCATTCATTACATACCAATATGCTTACTCCAGAACAATGTTTTTTCTTATACTCTTTAGCACATCCCCATTCTTTTAATAATTTTTGGTCTGACTGTCCCTTGGTTCCCAAACACCAAAAACCCAGAAGTAAGTATTTGGGTTTTTGAATGTTTTTTGGAAGCCGAATGTCCGATGTGGTTGTCGCCTATTGTTTCCGGGGCTCCTACACGAATCAGAAGCTGCATCTTGGTTTTCAAACATTTCGGAAGTCAAATGGACTTCTGGAACGGATTAAGTTTGGTGCTTTTGTTTTCACTATTTATTTTGTTTTTCAGGTTTTTTCAGTTAATTTGTTTTTGTGACTGTGTGGAACCCAGTTCAGCTACTGATTGATTTGATTGTGTGACTGCGGAAATGGATAAAAGCGCCCCCCCCATCCAAACAATTATTATCATCAGTGCATGTAAGAAATTTTTTATTTTTATCATCTACGATACTGCCTTATTTTATAGTACAATACATTGATTATTGCTTTCATTTTATGGATCAATGGTCTCGTTAGTAAAATTCATGTTAAATTGCTGTTTTATTAGGAGTTGTTTTTTAAAGTCTGAAACTGATTAATCAGTTTTGCATTACTTTCTATGGGAAAGTGTGCCTTGGTTTTGGAACGAATTTCCAGAACGGACTAAGTTTGAGAACCAAGGTACTACTGTATATATTTTTCAAAAAGACAGCAAGGATCCTTTCCTTGGCCTTCACAAGAACATACAAGTGTAAGATTTGCTAGATCCTTGTGCTGATCCTTAGCACTACATTAGCTGGAAGCCAGGCTCCAGATTTGGCCTAACCAGCACAAAATAGAGTAGAGCCATCACTTATTGTGGATCTTCCTCTGTGCATGTACTAGATCCTCATGGGATCTACTACTGTAGCTATCATGGTCTGCTGAGACTCATTTATTTTAGACTTCTCAAACTGCAGCAGCAAAATATGAGCCATATAAGCAATATATATATTGCCTATTCTCATGCCTAGATTTGTCGTAATGACATGGAGTTTTGTGGGCTAGAGACTAATGAAGTGGACCCTGGGTCCATAAAAGCATCTTCTGCAATAAATCTCTTTGTCTTTAAGGTGCCATGAGATTCTTTCTCATTTTTATTGTACCTTAAGGAACATCTGGAGCAGATAAAAGGTTGGGTCCCCCCCCCCAGTCCTGAACTAAATAGGACTAAACAGATAGACACTCACACATGTTTAATTATGCATTGGTCTCCGAGAAACCGAAATATAAAAGGTTGTGTATTCAAGGTTGTATAACAGTCGGTTGCAAAGGATGAAAATGTTTTTAAGCTTTATCCAAACACAACCACCCACCTATCCCTTTTGAATGTTGACCATCACCTAGTGATGATAAAAACCCAAAAGGTTGCATCCAACCAACTTCTACACAGAGTAAATCTACTGAAATCAACGGGCTTAAGATAGTTCTCTCCATTAATTTCAATGGGTCTAATAACCAATAACCTTGGAGACAACCCATTAAATATGTTTTCAATCAAAGTTCTCCAATGCGCTGAGCCTGCTCTATCCTTTGCCAACAGCCGCAGTCAGCAGTTCCATCTAGCTTGGCTTAGAACAGTTTTTCAAAAGTGGGCTGGCAGCTCCTGATTGTTCTGATCTTCCTTGTTCAGTTATTTAGAGGGACACTCAGCCAGCACTTAAAGCCACTGTTTAGAGTTGTCCACATCTTGTTTAAATTCATCAGACAACTCAGCAAGTGTGAAAGAACACTTGATGCGGCAAAGCAGAGCCCAGGGGCTCAGGGATCCTAGTCGCTGTCTGCAGATGGAGGGTGTCAAGCTGATGATAAAAATATGTCAGCATTGCTTGGCTGGGTAGGAAGTTACAGGAACCATTGTCTTACTGCTTTTGCTGTGGAGGACATGAGCAATGGATTCAACTGTCAGGATAAACATTTGCAGGAAGGGACTGAAGCCAGTTTGGTATTGTGAAAAGAGGTGGAGAAGGATCCCTCCAGGACTACAACTGTCATCACTCCTGACCATTGGCCAGGTTATCTGGGGGCTGATGGGACCTGCAGTCCAATAACATCTGGAGGGACACAGGTCTCCCAGTTCTGGAGCAGAATGTTGGAACAAATCCTAGTGTATCTCATTGGGTGGTCTTGGACCAGTTCTGATTCAGGGTTGGGGTGCCTGTGGGCCTCCAGACGTTGCTGGACTCCCAACTCCCAGGAGCCCTGGCTAGCATTGCCAATGGTCAAGGAGGATGAGAGTTGCTGGCCACCAACATCTGGAGGGCCACAAGTTCGCCAACAGTGGAGGTAGAGCATGGCTGTTAGTAGCCACTGATATCCTCCTCTGTGAATTTGTCTAATCCTCTCTTGAAGCCATCCAAGTCAGCTGCTAATCACCACGTCTTGTGGGAGTGAATTCCATAGTCCAACTATGCGCTGTGGATGACATATGACACGGCCTTGTCCTGAGTCAGAAGCATGCCAGGCCACATAGCAAGCCTCTCTGGATTGTGAAGCATCTTTCAAAATTACTTTGTGAAATGGCAAGGAAGGAGGGAGGGAAGGAGCTTCTGTTCAAATGGGGAAAGTGGGAAAAGAAATCCTGTGAAACATGCCTAAGCCCTCGGGTGTGTCTAAAAAGCTCTTTGGATCTTAGCCTAATGCTAAAGAAAGTTCCTGCTGTAGCCCCGATCTTGTACTGCAGGGCTTTTGTGAAAAGGATGCAGCCCCAAAGAGACAAGTGTGTGTGGGGAGGGAGTCTATGTTCCACACATTTTGATATTTCCTTTGAAGGGAGGAGAGGGGAAAAGGACGTCTCTCTCTGAGGGAGCATGAGAGCAGCCGCCCACACCATTTTGTGTTTCTTTCCCTGCTGTTTTAGATGTGGCAGACATTTTGTGTGATCCTCCCACATTCCCCCCCCCACGACTGCCATTTTGTGACTGGAGAACACAGCACTTCCTCAAAACTACAAATGTGCCCACTGGCCCCCAAAGGTTTGGATACCCCATCACTTCATGTGCACAAAATCACATAGGGGTGTCAGTATATGGAAACATCACAGCTGCAGACACCCAGATTGTTGACATCACATGATGCGCCTATCTGTGGGAAAGAAGAATTTCCCAGGAAGTTCACAGGCTGGAAAAGGCTCTGTGAAGAGTGTAATTTGAAACCTTCTGTGTGCGCATGTACAGGAAGTTTGTCAGACTTGCTAGAAGAACTGAACTGAAAGGACGTGTTTTTCTGTAGTGCTGTAATGTCAGAAATAAACATCATGTAAATAGATTTCTGACTTATTTTCTTTCCCCTGTGGAAGCAGGAGGGGGGGGTGTGCATTTCCCCACGCTTGGGAAAATGTCGCCTATCGAAATCTCCCTGGTCTGTCTGGATGTCAGCTCCGAGGAGAGTGAGAGGGGCCAGCCTCTGTGGAGGGGGCATGCAAACCGACAAGTGGTAGCAGAGCCTGATGGTTGCAACAAGACGACTGGGCACCGGTGGAGACTTTTTTTTGCTGATACGCAACGATCCACGGACCTCTGCGTTGCTGATTTATGGCTGGATGCTGAACGTGAATTGAAAAGTCTTCGGTTCACGGAGAAAAAGCTCCTGTTTTGGATAAAACAGAGCGGAGAGAAGCCACATACTTCGCATTCCAGAGCTGATAAAAGCTGCTGTTGCTTGGAGACGGAATCGTGAGTACTTTTTGAGCTAAATTTATCAGCTGGTTAGCTTAAAGAGCAAAGAGAGAAAAGAAGCTTCAAAAGCGAAAGCAAGGCTGAGTTTTTTTCAGCGACGCTTGTAGTAAACAAACTGTTGGAAAGGGACTTTCCAAGCAAAGAGCTGTTGGATTGCAGCGAAGGCTTATTGTTTACAGATTCTCGGAAGGGAAAATTCCAGGCAGCTGGGCTGACTGCCAGGTGCAAAGCAGCTAGTAAACAAGATATAGACTTTTGGATTTTCCAGCTTGTAGCTGAAGCTGCAGCTTGGGATTAAAGATGGCTCTGTTCTCTCAGAAACTGAATAGCCAAAACTGGCTAGAATGGAGTTTTGAAATGGAATTTCTGCTGGTGGGAGAGCAATTATGGGACTTAGTCCAGACCCCAAGCACAAGGGAAGAAGGCTGCAGTTCAAAGTGAATTAAAGCAGCATGTGATCAGAATTTTGGCTGAAAATGTGGACGCTTATCTTGAGCCAGTCCTAAAGGGTGCCGAAGAACCAAGGGTCGCTTGGGAGTCACTCCGGAAAGCTTCTGAAGCTGGGGTGGGAAGCAAGGACCGAGAATTGGTTGCACCAAAGGGGGACAGCCAAGATAAAGCTAGCCAAATTCTTGAGAGCTCATCGAAAGCTGGGAGGAGCTTTGAGCCACAACAAGGAAGTGAAGGAACTGTTGCTGCAGTTGCTGATGATGATCCTAGCATTGCTGCAATGGCTGTTGCTGATGGGGGGAGTGAAGCTCGGAAATCAAGCACCCCCACTACTATTGCTACAGAAGAGAAAGCTGTAGCTCAGAACGCTGTTCGTCAGGAGACACCACATCAGGAGAAAGGAGCTAGAGGGAGCTCTGTAAAGCCTGAGGCTTCAAACAAAGGTCGTACCCAGTCCCAGGCAAAACCAGATATGGCTTTGATGTCACTAAAGGCCACATCATCCGTGGAAAACGCATTTGTTATCGACACAGGATGCACGCAACACATGGCATCACGCCGAGAACTGTTTTTTACGTTTGAGAAGCAACACTTCATTGTGAAACTGGCCAATGGTCAGGAAATGGAAGCAACCGGGATCGGAACTGTTTATCTAGAAAGCCTGAACTTGACTATAAACAATGTTTATTTTGTTCCTGATTTGAAGTACAATCTGCTGAGTGTTTCTCAAATCACTAAGAAGAAACTGGTGTTATCCTATGATGAGCAAAGTTGCAAAATCTACAAAGATGGAGAGCTGTATCTTTCTGCCAGAGAGAAAGACGGACTGTATCTGTTAACATTTGATGAAAATGATTATAAAATGTGTACAGCATGTGAATCTAAAATGCTTTCTCTTGCAGGTATCTCGAAAGAAGACACAAGAGGAAAGGCAACAAGGATTAACAGTGTTTTTCAGCGAGTGTATGCTGATGTAATTGGTCCTTTAGCACCATCTAGAGGCAATGCAAAATACTATCTTGTATTTGTTGATCATTTTTCTCAATATGTATGGATTTACATTTTGCAGAGTCCCAGAGAAACCTTAGAAAGGTTTAAGGAGTTTTGTGATAAGGTTAAGAATATTCATGATGCTAATATTGATTTTCTTTTCACAGATGAGAAGCCAATTTTTCTTTCACAGGATTTTCAGGATTTCCTTGAGAAGCAAGGGATAGAGCACAAGGTTGCTGTTTCAGAAGCTGCATGGAACAAAACTGTTTGTGTAAAAGTGAACAAAGAATTGCAGAATGGCATGAAGGCACAATTGCTGAGTTCACACTTGCCACATGAGTTTTGGGCTGAATCTTTATCTTGTTATTGTTACACTTGGGTGAGAAAGGTTTCAAAACGTATGGAATGTTCTCCTTTTGAGAAGCTGTTCCACAGGAAACCTTCTGTCACGCATTTTAAGGTTTTTGGATCTCAAATCAGGACGGAAACTCCAGAAGGGGTGAAGAATGCCAGAGGCATTTTTGTGGGTTATGAAAAGGGTCTCTACAGAGTAATTTTGTCTGAATCTGGTCAGGTGATTCTCACAAAATTTCTAGAAAGTGCTCCTGGACAGGAGAGAGTAATATTTCACGCATTTCCCACTGTTGATGATTCAGATGATGAATTTGATTATTCTGATTATAGTGGTACTGAAAGTGACACAGAAAGCTCAGAGAGTTCTGTTGACACAGTCAGTGAGAGAGGTTCACACACAAAAGCTAGATCTTCACAGGTTAAGGATGAACCACTGTTTACCATTGGAACTGGTTCTCCAAAAAGTCCAGACTGAACCAGTCAGCAAAGAGGATCAGCACCTCATACGCAGGTCTGAGAGAATACCAAAGGGCGTACTTGAGGTATTCTCAAGAGTTTGCTAGTTCAGCTGTTGCATGTATTGCTATTGTTGACAACTCAAGCCAGGTTATGGGTATGTCTAAGTCAGAGACAAAAACACAACATTCCCTAACCAAGGTAATGCAGAAGCACTCATTCCTTGGAAAACAGACAACCAGAGAGTTACATTGGTGAAACCAGTGGCGGGTAGTTCCAAGGGTGGAACTGAAACAACAGGGGATTGTTACATGTATAACAACTGTTTGTTTTCTTCTCTGGATCAAGCTTTGTCCGCAGCTAACGATGATTCATATGGGGGAGGATGTCAGTATATGGAAACATCACAGCTGCAGACACCCAGATTGTTGACATCATATGATGCGCCTATCTGTGGGAAAGAAGAATTTCCCAGGAAGTTCACAGGCTGGAAAAGTCTCTGTGAAGAGTGTAATTTGAAACCTTCTGTGTGCGCATGTACAGGAAGTTTGTCAGACTTGCTAGAAGAACTGAACTGAAAGGACGTGTTTTTCTGTAGTGCTGTAATGTCAGAAATAAACATCATGTAAATAGATTTCTGACTTATTTTCTTTCCCCTGCGGAAGCAGGAGGAGGGGGTGTGCATTTCCCCACGCTTGGGAAAATGTCGCCTATCAAAATCTCCCTGGTCTGTCTGGATGTCAGCCAGAGGAGGTTACCGGTATGCAAGCTCCGAGGAGAGTGAGAGGGGCCAGCCTCTGTGGAGGGGGCATGCAAACCGACAAGGGGCTTGATGTGAGCTGGGAACCCTGGCGCAGAGGGTGTGAGACATGTTGAAATAAGAGTAGCAAAATATCAGCTAAGAAGCTCAAATCATATATATGACTGACACCCTTCTTTGGAAATTAAGCCCATGTCCAAACTTTAACATTCAAAAACTTTACTTGCAGAAACTTATAGAAGAATTAAAACATATTTATGGCCACATGCTACTCCAAGTCTTACAGTCTCTTCTTCTAACTTCCAAACAACTGTATTTTCCTCTCTTTCCAGAGCTCAGCACTCAGCCTTCTGTATCTCATTTAGGCCATGCCTTGCAGCTCCTATGAGAGATTTCCACTTTTACCTTCTCCTGCAGTTTTGCTGTCTTTCTTTCAAGCAGAGAAGAAACACTCCAACACTCTGTTCAACTTAGCAGTGTTCACAGTGGATCTTAAAACACAGTCATCTTGCTTCACATAAAATGAAGTCTCTCCTTCGCTAGATATCTCCCCTGTGACCAATGTTAGCCAATCACATGAGAACTACTAGAGAACTCCCTAGAATTCAGTTACCAACTAATCAAATGTAAACACATAGTGATGCATACAAGCATTTACAGTTTCAGTGACTTAACATGGCAGGCACAATGTTCCTCTGTGTCGGCAAGTAAGTAGTTGGTGGTGCGGGGAGGGGGGCAAATTTTTGGCTGCTCTGAACAAAATACATTAGAGGCCTGGTCTGCTTTTCTGTGGCAGCACCCTCTCTTCAATGTGGAAACAGAAAGTGTGACCACAGCAAACAAGGAGCTCATCAGAATGAAAGCAACCTGGGAGTATAAATCATTTGCCCAGTGCAAATAACTGTCCTCAGGTGTTTACACAGCCAGATCACTGGGGCTGTTCATTCATGAATACATGGGCTGGCTGGGTAAGCTATCTAGGAAGAGAGGAGGCCAGGCCGATGTTGGGTTCAAGCAGGGCTTTCTTTTTCTAGAAAAAGAGGTGCGAGAACTTGCTGAGCTTTTTTTAGGGAGAGGACTTCTCTGCTTCGACCACTTTCCCCAGCACCGTGGAAAGAGGTTCCAGTGAGTTCCAGCTTAGAAAAAGCCCTGGGTTCAAGACTGACTCCTTTTTTACATGTGGAGGAAAGTTCTGGTTTTCAAAAGAAACCAGCACCAGACATTTCCAGTGGTTAGTTCCCAATCCCAACATTCAGCTCTTACAGTCAAAGGATTACTAGTAATGCCCTCAAAAGGTGAGCATCTGGCTGCTGTTTCAGGGTGCCAGGTTGGTATAGAACATACAGTATATGGCGGGGGTGGGGAATCTCTAGCACCAGGCCAAGCCATGCCCACCTGCCAATCACTTGGCATTGTATATGACACCATGCTTGGGCAGGTAAAAGCGGCTTCTGAAGCACCAACAGATCACCTGATGGTTAGGACTTCAAAGGGCAGCACAGGGGGACCCCAGGGCTGCACTTTGAAGCCCCAACCCTCAACTTTCCATGCAGAATGCCCCAGGTTTAATACATGGCATGGCATCCCCAGTGAAAAGGTTCTCATGGAACAGGGCTTGGAAAGACGACCCCTGAATTTCTGGAGAGTTGTCATCGGGATTGACAGGTGGACCAATGCTCTAAACTCAGTATAGAGCAGTTTCACATGCCATTCACCTAGAGAAGACCTTGGTGTAGATTAATTTCCACCCAGGTTTTTAAAATCATAATTCCAATGGTGTGTTGGTAAATCATGAAGCTTAGGAACTCATCATGACAGCTCATCCATGTCCCCAAGGAGAGTCCAAAGATACAGGCAGCTGTGTTGATCCATTATATATTAATACCAAAATCCAGAAGTACATAGCATAAGGCCCATTTTATTATTATTAGCTGTCAAGTGTAGGAACCAGACCATTGATCCATCTAGTTCAGTATGATGACTATCAGCAGCTCTCCAGAGAACGTTCCCAGCCCCACCTGGAGATATCTGTAGGAAACCTCTATTCCTATCCCAGAGTTACAATTCCCAGAGTGCTTTAAAAATCACTGTCTTTAGGCTGGAAATTGTAGCTCTGAGGGGAAACAGGGGTGTCTCCTACCAACTCTCAGCACCTGTAACCAATTACACCTCCCATAATTCTTTGGGGGAAGCCGCAACTGTTTGAAGTGGCATCATAGTGCTTTAAATGTCTGGTGTGAATGTCACTATCACTGAGATCCAATTTGCACAGTGAGCACAAGGGGTATTGCATTCCCATCTACACATCTCTTCCTCCACCCGCCTGTGGCATTTGATACAAACTGTTGAAGACAGCAACTGTGATCCAACAGATAATGTACTAGGCTTGGACCCAGGAGTCTGGATTTACAATCCTGCTCCATCCAATAACCCATTGGATAGCTTTGGGCAAACCATTATCTCCTGGTTCCTTCACAACCCTCTTCCATGCCCTCTGGTAAGACGGGACCACTAATGCCTCTCTTCACGAGGCTTTGGGGATTTTAACGCTCTTTTGAGCACTAAAAATAAAATAGAAATTATTAATAATAAATAAGTGAAATGACAGCTACATTTGGTCTTCTTTTTCCTGGGAAGGAGGGGTTTTAAGAAAGCATACTTAATGCATCGTCAAGCCACATTAAGACCAGAACCATGTAAGGCCAGGAGTCTAGTATCCAACTTCCCAAACTAACTGAACCCCACAATATTGTGGTTTTGTTTTACAACACTTTTAAATGGGTGACAAGAATGAGAGCTTGGTTTTAAAAATGGTGGTGGATGGGAGCACTCTGGGCATGCTTCAAACTACCCCCATAGGCAGCGGCCAGAAGGGAGCTGTGACACAGCGGAGGAGGAGCACGAAGCATCATAGCCAAGCAGTATATAACTTTTTTCCCAGCACAGCAGCAGCGATGCCATTTGCTGGAGTGTCAGGACAACTGACGGATCCTACTTGCTCTGGCTCCAATACTTTGGCCACCTCATGAGAAGAGAAGACTCCCTGGAAAAGACCCTGATGTTGGGAAAGATGGAGGGCACAAGGAGAAGGGGACGACGGGGGACGAGATGGTTGGACAGTGTTCTCGAAGCTACAAACATGAGTTTTGACCAAACTGCGGGAGGCAGTGGAAGACAGGAGTGCCTGGCGTGCTCTGGTCCATGGGGTCATGATGAGTCGGACATGACTAAATGACTAAACAACAACAACACTTGCTCTGGCAAAGTGGGGATAATGAGTCTTTCAAGTTTGGTTAGAACAGAACTTGAAAGACTCATTATCCCTGATGTGAGGGATTAGCACAGAAGAAGTCAGAGAATTGAGAAAATATCCAAGCCCTTTTATTTGACGGAGTTCCTACTTCAGATAGCAGTTCAAGTTCTTTACAAGATGTTTTGCAGTTCTGGTTAAAAGATCAAGGTTGTGTTTCAGCTAATGGAAGGTATCTCACTTAAGTTTTACAGAAGGAACCTGGGCAATCAAAAGGGAGCACCGCTGAGTTCAAGGAAGCTCATTGCCAGGAAACAATGAATAGGATTGCAGCCATACTGGTCCCAATAGCCTATGTGTTATCCTATGTGCTGCTTCTCTTTGGTATGTGTGTAATGGTTTGACACAGCTCCTTGGTGGCTCTGCTTGAGGGCATGGCAAAGGTTAAGCTCCTGTGCTTCAGAATCTACCTCTTCACCACTGGAGGGGGGCCAAGAGCTATGCCCAGGAGCTAGAGCTAATTTATGGTCCCGTACAGTTATCTCAATTTTGTTTAATTCATGTTACAGATAGGTAGCCGTGTTGGTCTGCCATAATCAAAATAAAAAAATCCTTCCAGTAGCACCTTTAAGACCAACTAAGTTAGTTCTTGGTATGAGCTTTCGTGTGTTTCAGGTATCTGAAGAAGTGTGCTTGCACACGAAAGCTCATACCAAGAACTAACTTAGTTGGTCTTAAAGGTGCTACTGGAAGGATTTTTTTTATTTTGTTTAATTCATGTTTACATTGGGAAGAAAAAGCAAATTAAGAAATGAAGCATGCACACACACACACACACACACACACACACACACACAATCTTCAGGGGAAGCCAGAACATGCACTGCTCCAGCAAAACCAGCCTGGGTTACAGCAAAGTCTGTTCCTTGCTGGGAGGCTCAGTCAGCGACCTTAAACCAGCCTGCAGCTTAAACTCATCCACCTGGAATGTGTCAAAGTGCTGGGTCAACCGTTTCCCCCCTCAAATAAGGCCTTTGAGAAACAACTCCACAGTTTGCACGTACCAGTATATTGTGCACAGGAACAAAGGAACCTAAGGACATAAGAATAGCCTGCTGGGTCAGGCCAACAGTCTGTCCAGTCCAACCACCTGTTCTCACAGTGGCCAACCAGATGCCTATGGGAAACACACAAGCAGGATTCAAGCACAAGAGCATCTCTCCCCTCCTGTGCTGTAAAGTGGAGGTCAGAGGCAGAAGCGTAGAAACGAAAACCAGACAGGAGTCAAGATCCAAGACAGCAACCAGCAAAAGACAGCAGATGTGTAGGGAGGACTCTTGCAGCAGAGACAAGTTACTCTGGCTGAAGGACAAGCTCTGATGAGGCCTGGGCAACCAGGATGGGCCTGTGCCAACATGCAGGGAGGGCAATGCAGGAAGGTGCTTTTTGTTGAGCTCAGTACTGTCTGCACTGAATGGCAGCAGCTCCTCAGGGGTCTTCCCCAGCCCTGCCTGGAGGGCCAGAGACTGAACCTGGGACCTCCTGCATGCAAAGCAGGTGCTGTGCCCTCTGAGCTATGGCCTTGCTAGATGCAGCCCCCAGGCCAAAAGCTGAGTCTCGCAGGTTTCCTATAGAAACCAAGCTGGTGGCACAGGACCTAAGGAACTGGAGCCTGCTTGCTGAGAGTCCCAGTTTGAAACATCTTCCCACTGGTGGAAGCATCCACAACTCAGGCTGGCAGCTGCCCTCAGAGAGCAAGACCTCAGGGAAGCATGTGCTGTCGTTGTGCGATCGATCGATCAGTCGATAGATGATAGATATTTGCATCAGACACCAGTCAGTGCAGTTTGTGTACAAAAGCACAAGCAAATAGTAAACAACTAAACAGATAAAATTGCCAAACTAAGTTAAAATATGTACAATTTAAAACACAAAGACCACTGTGTGCTATATACATATGAGCTTTGGGTGGTGTATGTGTGTGTGGTATGCCTATTATTTGTTAGATGCCTTGAGAATCATTTCATTAAAAGAAGGAATATAAACCTTCAAAGTTGCGTGTGTAAACTGGCCTTCTGACCAACAAATACTTGCTTACCCTGTGGTAATTTATTTTGCTATAGAGCTTGATTTATCTGAAGAGAAATTGTTTTGTTGTACCCCAGGGAGCTCAGGACAGAGGCGATTTCCTCTCACCGCATAAGAAAAGGAGAGTGGAAATAAAACAGTGTTTTATTACAACAGCACCAAAGCAACTGTTGGGAGAGAGCCTCAGTAGGCACGTAGACATTTATTGGAGCAAATGGAGGCAATTGAGTTGAGAAAGAGCAGCATTCTTGGGTGCATTAAGTCAAATGATGTGGTATAAAGGAGAAAATATTTAAAAATAATGGTAGTTATTTTGTCAGATTATGATTCTTTTAAACCCTTCCTATTTAGGCAACATGAATGCACAAGGAGATGATCTGCAAGTTAAAGCCTAGAGTGGCCAAAAAAGGAAGAGGAAATGTGTCACCAAAAAGAGGACAAAAAGATGATACAGATTTGCATAATGTTTGCAGTTACTAATTTAAAGGGACGGATGCCACTTTGGAGATAATTACTGACTTAAATAGACATGCAATACATTTTACCATGGGTGGGAAGATGATGGCCAGTTGGCCTGTATGCATGCTCAGCCTGCCGCCCAGGTGCCGGACAGCTTGAAGTCCCGCCCCCTGCCCTGCTCTCCTCCCTTATTGTGTGTTTTTTTAAACCAAGAAAACTATAATAAAAAATATTAAGGAGGAGGAGGAAGAGGAGGAGGAGGGAAAAGGAAAAGGTGTTGCAATGGAGGAGGGCAGGGGAAAGAAAACTCCTGGCACTCATTCTTTCTTGCTACAGAACTAAAAGATTTCTCCGCTTTTCTCCTTTTTCTCTTGGGTGGTGTGTTAAGCGGTCACCCTAAACGGAAACAGGTCCCCCCCCCTTAGAGGAAATGAACTGATTGGAACCAGTCTGTGACATCAGCTCAGAATCCCAACCTCCCTTGGCAGTTCAGACCCAGCTTTGGCTCAACAGCTCTTGGGTGGCTTAGCTGCAACAGAATCGGAAAAACTGGTGCCTAAATTTCTTTCAAAAAGGATCACAACATATTGGACAGTGAGAAAGCGGGAGTGACAATCAGCAAAGTCTGGAGATCAATGGGTGCGAAAATGGTGAGAGGACCAACAGGCAGCCCCCCAGAAGAGGAAGGCGAAAGCAAGGAGACCCCGAGACTACGTTGTACAGATCTACTAAGTCCTGAATGGCAGCAGGAAAAGGAAGAAGAAGAGGGGTCTCTACAAGAGCAGCCTGGCATCAATAATTCACCTGCAGATGCTACGGAGGGGCTGTGGCCTCCGTCTGGTGACAACAAAGAAGAACACCTGGAGCCCAGAGTGAATGAGGCCAGTGTGAAAAAGAATATTAAGAAGACCCCCTCATTCCTTGGTCTCCGTTCCCTCATCTCCAGGGACCAGAAGGTCTTCAAAAAAGCACCACTACCTGAACCCGGCACCAGCAGGAGCAGGGCGCAATCAAAGAGGAGGCTGCTGGGCATGAGGCTGAGGCACTGGATACGCCGGCACAGCGGCTGCGTGTGTCACGGCTAAAAATTGGGCACTCCCCGTAAAAAGAGTGCTTGTGTTTCCTTAGGTTCCCTTAGATTCCCTCCTAGGACAATCCTTTTAGCTATGAATATTTTCCGGCGGGGGGGGGGGGACAGAAATACAGCCTGCTGTGGGTCGGGGCAGATGCTGCTAAGCCACGCCCCCAGGCTCGCGGTCTCCTAAGAAGCCTTCCCTCCTCACTGCTCCAACCTGAACTCTCCTCATCCTGCGCGTGGGAGATTCCTGCTCTTTTCCCTTATGGTGCTTTAACTAGACTTGGGACTGGACAGCTCTTCAAGCTGACAACTGTTTCAAAGAGAGGACTGACAGCTCTTCAGTTAGGGGACTGTGCACTGCAAAGTAGGGGACACACCCTAATAAAACAGTAATATGGTTTCCAGACAGGGATGTCTACTTGAATAAAATACTGAGGCGGGGCAGGCAAGCCCAACCTCACATAACTGATCACAAGACACACAACTGAATGCCATGTCCATCAATTTTGGGCCCCTGGCCCCCTCAAATATGTTAAGGGATCTTGGCCCCTAGGTGTTGGCTCTTATGTTTCCAGACCCTTTATAAAATTGTTTGCCCTCCTCTGCACACGTTTCAGCTTTTCAATATCCTTCTTAAATCGTGACAGAACTGGATACAGGACTCCAGGTGGGGTTTGACCAAAGCAGAATAGAGTGGGACTATTATTTTCCTTGATCTGGATACTAGACTTTTTTCGAAGCACCCTCCCTTGTTTTTTTGCTGCTGCATCACACTGTTGGCTTATGTTAGGCTTGTAGTCTACAAGACCCCTAGATTCTTCTCACATGTACTGCTGTCAAGCCAGGTATTCCCCATCCTGTATTTCTGAATCTGATTATACCTGCCTATGTGCTGAACCTACTGTCCCTACTGAAATTCCTTTTGTTAATTTTGCCTAGTAGAACTGCAGCTACCCTGAGTTGCAGCCAACATGACCAGAGGTCAGGGACTGATGGAAATTGGAGCAACCTCTTCAAACGCACAGATCCTCCTCCCTGCATGGAGAGTATTTGCATCACAGCGAAGACTGTCTGAGAGTTTTTCTTGCCAATGATGCAGTGGTGGTGCTTCCCAAGTCAGTGGTGAAGCACACTGTCTGGTTGCTGTGAGGGGAGCTTTGCTTCCCCGCCATGCAATTGCCGTAGCTGCTCCAAAGAGAGGCACAGACGTTATTTTTCCACAGCTGTTAATAAATAAGATGTTAACAATAAAGAATAAGATGAAATGAAGTCAGGAAGCTCTTTTCCAAAAAACAAGTGAGCAAATGGAGGCAGCTCCTTTTCCCTGCCGTTCCATGATTAATAGATTCTGTGATTCATCATCATAATAGGCTGGTGATCAAAATTGCCCACCTCTGGCAGACACACCATCTAATAAACATTCGCTGCAAATTTCACTCTGATATCCGTTTCCTGCTGTGATAATAAAGAGTGACTTGCTTGGAAAACAGCATCCTTTTACATTCTGGATGCCACATATATCAGCCTCCCATGGGGGCTCCTGCAGTCGTCAATGTGGTGAAACAGCAAGGCTTGGAAGCGGAGAGAGCAGAACGGCTAGGATTCCAGAACAAAGAACTGCCAGGCAGCGGGGGCACTGCACGACCCCACTGGGAAATAGGAGGCAAGGACAAAGGAAAGAAGACCACTGGAAGGGGAGAAGTGTTTGCCGTCCACTTTGTTTATCTTTAGCTCCCTGCCTCAGCTGTGGCAATTGCCTACCCAAAGTACATGCGCATGGGCTGCTTAGATTCCGGCTCTTGGAACATTTGCTGCATCAGATGCTAATCTCCATTTTAGCGGTGTGATCTTCTGCCATTGCCTAGCTTCTCATCAGGCTTTCCTTTTCTTAGTTATTCCCTCATGCAGTTGTATGCACTTGGCCAAAGCACCTATTTAAGCTCCTAAGATCATTGGCTTCATATCAGAAAGCAATTTACGATGTTCTTCGGCAAAATAGGGAGCTCGCTGGACCCTGCAGAACAGATGGCAGGGAGTGTTTCTCCAGGATAGCCCTGAATTTCTAATATTGCCTACGGGTCTCACTCTGTTAGGATCTCAGTGATTCTGCAGACCAAGAATTGCAGGTCAGTAGTTCACAATAGTGCCTTAATTGTTGGTTGATCTCTCTCTCCCCCCCCCCCCACACAAACATTGATGTGATTTAAACAACTGTTGCTGAAATTATGATGACTCCAATAAACTGTTTCTACTCAGAAATGGCAGTGCAAAAAATATCTCCCTGCGCCTGTCCAATCAATGCTGCACAGCTCTCCTGATTTCCTGTCAGCAGAATATGTCATGACTTAACAAGCTTCATTGTGTATAGCAGTGGTGGTGAACATCTGAGCCCTGGGCCAAAATAATCCTGGCAATTTGGTCCACAAGGCTGCTTTCCACAAAATCTTGTCCACAATGTGGGACAGGTAGGGGCACGGCTGGGCCAGCTGCACGGCCACTGAGCTACAGCCTCTCCTTGACAAGCCCAATAACAACCCAGAGAGTTTCATGGGAATTTGCACCCAGGACGCAGGTGGCGCTGTGGGTTTAAACCACAGAGCCTAGGACTTGCCTATCAGAAGGTCGGCGGTTCGAATCCCCGCGAGAGGGTGAGCTCCCGTTGCTCGGTCCCTGCTCCTGCCAACCTAGCAGTTTGAAAGCACATCAAAGTGCAAGTAGATAAATAGGTACCACTCTGGCGGGAAGGTAAATGGTGTTTCCGTGCGCTGCTCTGGTTCGCCAGAAGTGGCTTAGTCATGCTGGCAACATGACCCGGAAGCTGTACGCCAGCTCCGTCAGCCAATAAAGCGAGATGAGTGCTGCAACCCCAGAGTCGGTCACGACTGGACCTAATGGTCAGGGGTCCCTTTACCTTTAATTTATTAGCAGCTTGCCCTTGACATATGTGGAGTTTGCAGAGGCTATGCAATGATAGTCTAGTGGGATCAGCTGACTGGAAACCGTCCAGTTTACGATGAGTCCATGTGGTGTAATGGTTAGAGTGCTGGGCTAGGATCTGGAGGCCAGACTTCAAATCACTGGGAGACCTTGGGCCAGTCACTGTTCCTTAGCCTTGCCTGCCTTACAAAGCTGTTGTGAGGACAAAATGGGAGGAGGAGAACCTTGGAAACATGGGATGTAAATGTGGTGGACTCCATAGTCGAAGCTCATCAGACAAGCTGGTGTTCACTGAGTTCAACCTCTTCAGGCTAATTAGTTTTGCCTTATTGTCAACAGGCTGTGCCAGTGAAAGTCAATGCAGAGACTATTTGCCTGAATTGGCCCATAAAGTTGTGATGATTCAGCAGTCTTGCCAAAAGAATCCGACTGGGCTTTTTCTTAATCTTCCCAGTAATTGCCTGCCTTTCTCTTCTAAATGCTAGTGCTTTGCACTGTGATACATCTCGGCCTTGTATTGAGGAATGCCAACTTCTCTACGGAGCAGAAGCGCCTTGAAGTTTTCTTCCTAAAAAATGCTGAAGGGTATGTCTCTTGCGCATTGCTGACCGGCTTGGCTTTACAGCAATCTTTGTATTGTCACAGTGACTCACAAAACTCAGGACCTCAAGCTCCCACCCTGCTCCCACAGGAAGCTCCTAACTCTTCCCCCGGCTCGGCTTATAAGGTACTCTCAATATTGTTCTTTTCCTTCCATTGCATTGCTGTCTTGTCAGTATACTTTTCTGCCAGTCAGCACATGACTGCCTCAGTCCTGGGTAAATGCACAAATCTCTGCCAAACCTTTTCAGTTCTTATTTACAACACCTGCTACTGGTTTTCTCTAGAGCATTTCCTGCTAAGGTTAAGCCTCCTTTTTCTCTCTCACCTTCAACCTGCAATTGGTATTAAGATCTGCAGTTTAAAAGCTTGGAGCTTGATTTCTATCTACAGACTTATCTTTACTGTGAACAGTACACTTCCCAAGTGCATTAATACATCTAGACAGAGGATAGCCGAGGGTAAAGATTATATTGATGAAGCCTTGGTCCTATTGAAATCAAGATGTTGTTTTTTTTAACTTTAATTCCAGTAGGAGAAGCAGAGAAGTGACCAAACATATGGGAATATTTTTTGTTAGTTTTTTCATCCTTACAATATAATTGCATTAACTTATTTAATTTCTGTTTGGATATTCAGCAAACTTTCAGTTTCACACATCTGCATGCCACGTTAGGTTTTTAAAGGCCTGGAAAGTTTTTAAATATTGCTACTTTTCTAGGATGCCTAAAAGTAAAGGCTGTTGCATCACTTTCTCAATCCCACTTCAGCCATACCCACATTCATAGTTTGGCTGCATCCACTTTGACCTGAGAGCCTAGACCAGAGGATTAGCCATAGGTCTGAGAAAGGTTAGCTGCCCGTTGCCTAAAGACATGGCATGAGAGGGGAAACGAACGAGGAAGAAAGAGGAAAACAGAAAACTCGGGTACCATTTCTTTGAGTTGCAATTACTAACTGAATTGGAAACAGTTCAGGGCCAGCAGGAGTCTGATGGAGAAGGGGAAGTGGGCTTTCAGTGGAGGTGATAGAAGGGACCCTGCTCCACAACTGCTCCATCTCTGCAATTCTATTCACAGGATAATGGCTTCTGAAAAGCATGGCAGAGCACCTGCAGGAGGAGTAATGAGTCCACACCTGCTTCTGCACCAAAGAACATCCTGAGGCTAAACATAACAGCAGGTGAATAACAACGCTGGCATAAAAAGTGCAAGAGCAAAAGACGGCGGCGTATTGGACAACAGCAAACTAACTTCAGACAAGTTAATCTTTAAATGTTCTGACAAATAGGGGGACATGTATGCAGAATGAAGTTCTTGTTATGGTTTTCTTTTCTTCTTTTTTCTTTATGGCTGGCTCTTGGTTGTGGTGACATTTTCTGCTAAGGTGTCTCACGTGTTGATGCCGTGTACCTTTGAAGGATGCCTCCTCTATATTGTAACTATAATGTGCAGTGCTTTTTTTCTAAGAAAACGTTTAGGGTTACTCTCATTTTGACTCAGGAAAATCACCATTTTATAGTTCAAATCGGGAAAAATAAATATAGTAAATGGACAAAAATACAAGGATTCACAAAATGTTTAGAGGTATGCGTACCCCTGTGTACCCACCCAGGAAAAAAGCACTGATAATATGTCTTCAGTGCAGCAAACACTCTTTTGTCATTATACAGGTGTAAACTGAGGATGGAATAAATGCACTGATTTGGTTCACAGTTTCTGGGAAGGGTTCAGACCAGGAAGCAAAACGTTCGACTTAAGCACCTCTTAAGTTACACCCAGCTGCACTGCAGCCACACACTGACCCTCTTCCTTCGAGCACAGACACACCCCTTGTGTTTCTCTCGGCCTGTTTGTGAATAATAAAGACACATAACAATCACTGTGAAAGTGAACCCTGTTCTCTTCTCCTGTAGTGGAGATCAATTTCACTGAATTATATAAGAGTGAATAGGGAGCTTCACGGCGATCAGGTTTTAGGGTGGCATCAAATAACACTGGGAACTGATCCACTGAAAACCTTTGGTCCCCTGCCTGCTTGCAAATCCCTATTACTCCTAAGGTGAGTGCTGGTCACTAGCCAAACTAAGGCCATGCTTCATTTCACGTATACGTTTTTGTGTGTTTTTCCCTGTCTTTGCTGGAGTTGCTGTTAAAGTGAACTGATCTTTTTCTTTCAAGGAGATCACGGCTCTTGCACTTTTAATAGCTGTGGAGACAACAAGAATTCATCAACAGAAGCTTTTTGAATCCCTTCCTGATGAATTGTCCCTGCTCACAATGCCATCTTCTATTAACAAAATATGAAACATGCCCTGCCCCCCTCTTTAATCTGGTCAATCTAGTACTAGGGATGGTCAGTAGGGAGACTGGGGGCTGCAATGGTGGCTGGTGCTCATTAGGACTGGTAGGGTGGAAGGCTGGGAGGTCAACAGTAGGGGGAGCCAGAGCAAATGGCTGGGGAAGCTAGAGCCAATGACAGGTGGAGCTAACTCATTCTGCTTTCGTCCCCCAAGGCAGCACTGAAACTAAGAGGTATCTCAAACAAGAATGACTCAAGGACCATTGAGATATGGAACTTTACAAAAAAGCAAATACTTACCTGGTAAGGAAACACAAGGTTGTTGTTGTTTTTTAAAAAAAAAGCTTGGTGGCTTTGTAAAACATCTGCAGGGGGTTGAAGGTCCATGCTTGTTTTCCCAGCAAGTAAGAGGCTCCTTTAGAGCGATCAGAGTTAATGCAGTCTCTGGAATAATATGTATTCCTGATGGTAAGTCTTCACCACTTGGCCATGAAGCACTCTGTCCTTATTATCAGCTCCCTATGCAAAAGCAGCTTCAGGACTGCTCCATTGGGACAGTTCCCCCTGCTGCCCCTTGCCAATCTTCTTTCTCCCATGTGGATGCATGAAAAACAGTTTAGAGGACAAAGCATAGGGGAAAAAAGGGACAAGCCAAAATATCATCAGCGAATACACTTGACAAAGGTCCTATATTTCGTCCTCTCTGGGATACTTAGCATATTTTGGCCATGAGAGTGCTCTAGCAAGCTGCTCCCATGTGCAAAGTCAAAACAAGGGGGCTGTTTAGACAACTCTCACTGTTTCCAAGATAGCCCAAAATGCATCAACAAGTCACTTTGGAGATCCTTGCTATGCACATGGGAAAAAATCTCTATTGATGGAGCCGGCCCGATAATAAATCACTCCATTTCTGCGAGTGATGTTGCTTTGCCTGTGCTGATCTGTTGGACTAATGGGATTGACAGGTTCCTCTTTGCTGCCCCTTGTGCAAAGGCTCTTTGACATCCCCCAATGATGCAGAGTTGTGGTGAGCAAAGCTGAATGACCTTTCCTTCCAGATTGCAAAGGGCAAGAGCCTAGTCACAGCTAAAAAACAAAAACAAAACATTCACTGACTTAAGAATTTGAAGTCATTTCCAAGTTGAGTGTTCTGGGCTTCAAGCAATGGACTCCCTCCCACCCCACCCCACCCCTTGTTCTATGTATTGCATTTCCTTTGTCAACAAACCTAATTGTCTTTTCTAGAAATGTTATTAATCTGACACATCCTAGGGATAGCTAAACCCTTGGTGTCCCCCCCCCCCGTTCCCTTCACTATGTATCTCCAAGAACAGGTCTCCTTATCCAGTCCTCAAGATTTGCACTTGGCAACATCCACTTCTCAGCCTAGACTCCTCACTGGCCCTACTCTGAACCCTCTTTGTGTGCTTTTGCCTGGCCAGAACAGGATGATCTTCCTGTTTTCTTGCATGGATGGAGGCTGGAGGGAGTGGTGTGTGCATGTGTGTGGATTTCACAAGGCTGCAGTGTAGCCTGCTGTGCAAAGTGGTGTCACACCTGTGGCTCCACCCAAGTTTACCCTCTGGCCCTGCCCACCACTGGCATTTGGCCCCCAAAAGGCAAAAGTGGCCCCTTGGACTGAAAAAGGACTTCCCATGACTGGTCTTGACATTAAACAAACGAAACCTGTATTTATTTGGTACAGGGGCAGGGGGCAGAATAGAGACATTTATTGTACAGTACTTGGCTGATTAAGGTAGTGCCCGGAATGAACTGGGTTATTTAAAACCTGCTTTAAGTGCCAGCTGTTTTAATATTTAATAGATGAAGATTGTTTTCCTGCCCTGTGGCAGTTTTGATAGCTTTAAGCTTCTCGAACTTTTAATTCAAATGACAATCATGCATAAATAACAGATGCAAAATAGCCATGGCTGTCTCCCCTCCAGCATGGTGTTGCTGTGTTGCAGAAGCTGCTGCCCAATTCTGTGATACAGAACCGCCTCACTTTTCCACAACCACTTTTCTCATACGTAGGCTCTCATACTTCGTGGATTTAGTATGATCAACTCAGCGGTCTTGCTGGGTGCTTTCACTGCTATTGCCATCTGAACTCTTCATATTTTGTGCATACGCAAACAGCAAAACTGCACATGGGAAAGTGATTTAGTATGATCAACTCAGCGGTCTTGCTGGGTGCTTTCACTGCTATTGCCATCTGAACTCTTCATATTTTGTGCATACGCAAACAGCAAAACTGCACATGGGAAAGTGACCTGAGACTATGGGAAATAGTAGAAAAAAGGAAGAGGAGGAGGAAAGAGAAAGACTGACTTCGTGGCCTCTACTTCCTGATCACATTATGTGAAGGAATTGCATTCTTCAAATTGCAGCTTATGTCTAATTTCCAGCCTGGAGTGAGACTTGGATTCTACCGGCCTCTTGATTGCAGAATAGATAGGAAAAGACAAGAAGCAACCTGTAGGCAGGACTGAACGTGAAAGGTAAAAAAAAACCTAGGCTACAGTTTTGTTTTGCTTTGTTTGGCTGCCTTTTTAAAACTCTGCCAAGACGGTCCAGGTCAAGAAAAGTCAAGTTGCAAAGGTCATGGATATCAGCCTTTGACTTCATTGTCTCACAACACTGTCAGCTGCCTCCTAGTGCTGTGGCTGGTGCTGGCAAATAGGGGCCCAGCCTGGGAATTCAAGAACTGGCCTTGTGGAGCGTGTAATCAGAAAGTGCACTGCCCTTACCTAGAGCAAAAAACAGGACCCTGAAACAGTGCAGGATGAATGTTTGCATACACATTTCCTAATGCGTTAGCTTTAAGGGAACTGCTCTTTTTGAAATGTTTCACATGCACCCCTTCCTAATTTTTCTAATGTTTTCTTGGTCACACAGTCTTTCTGGAATTGGATTCAGCATTTCTCTTTGTTAGAACGGCAAAAAATAGATTAGCACTCATCTATTACAAGCCTCCCTTGTGTAC
The DNA here is from genome assembly GCF_964106645.2 of Podarcis pityusensis. Taxonomy (NCBI): domain Eukaryota; kingdom Metazoa; phylum Chordata; class Lepidosauria; order Squamata; family Lacertidae; genus Podarcis; species Podarcis pityusensis. The sequence goes on along the minus strand of NC_138040.1, from coordinate 17,539,746 downwards.
ATCTTCCCCAGAAATATGGCTGACCTATTTGCAGAGTCTGCTGCCGAAGAGCAGCAGTGGGGGTGGGCTTTGTTGGGGTGAACATAAAACAGAATGCAGAAGGCATTCTGCACACAGCTCTACTACTCAGGGCAAGGAGCAACCAGGTACTTGGAGTTAAGTCCTACGGACGTACACTGGACTTCATCCTAGTTGTTTGTTTAGGATTTCCAAAACCCCATAGGTTGCTTTTTCTGCCTTTTGGTTACATTCAGCTCTCTGCCTTATTCGTGTCTCCAGGATTCTGTACAGTATGAAAATGTACCTACCCTACAGTCCAGTGTTAGAAACTGAGATATGAAAGCTAGGAGCTAAATGGCACCTTAAACTCAGCTTATTGGCGCAACAACAGAATATCTAGGTGCACTTTTTAAATAACAAGAATACAAAGCTGAAAATGAATGAACTGTATCTAAAATATTATGTTCATTTTTCACAGGGTCTAGTCCTTCCCTTGCCTACCCCGCTAATATTCTTAAGAGGGTCTCTTCTCCAGTCTTCAGAGAGTAGCTGGAAGTGGGGAGGCAGAAAAAGGTCCTCCTTTCCTTCCACTCTACAGTTTTAATCTGAACTTTTAGGCGCAGTACTGTGCCCAGAGCTCAGAAACTGCTCACACTGATGAAATTCCCTATTGCAAAATGCACATAGAACAATGGGAGTTTTGAACACTGCTTCAGTCACAGTTGGGTCGGTGAAATATAACATCCAAAACCAATGTTGATTCCTTCCTGTTGTTCACAACAAAGATTGGTGATGCTTTGGTGATCTGTTTCTTAGGAGCAGCTGCTGAGTACAGCATCTTTAAGACATTGTTAGTCTCTGTAGTGGCATTCTCCCAACATCTGAGAGAAGAGCGTAACTTTCTTTTACAATTAAAATGTTACGATTGCACGATCAAGTGCAAGAGGGATTTGTGACATATTAATGTTTAATTGCAATTGCGACCAAAACTACTGAATTATCTATGATCAATGATTCCATAATTCATGAAAGGCACAGGCAGCAACTTATTGATCCGAGGCTGATCTCACACAGTGACGCAAAGGCAAGGACCTAAGTCGAGTTCAAGTTGATTTAGAGCCATTCTGGGAACAGAGGCTGCTCCCAGTAATTCAGCAGGGGAACAGCACTAAAAATATTTAATGGGAAAAGGAAATAAATTTCAAAAGGATGCATTGCAAGGTCTTCAAATGCTAAGAATCCCTTTGTTCTTGGAAAATATTTTGCTGAGCCATAGTCCAGTTTTATTTCTCACTAAAACGTGCCATCCTTTACGTGGCAGCTTAACTTCCCGTATAGTCACATATAATATCCTACTACCATATCAGGCCTTCTTAAGCCGCCCTGAGCCCGGCCTTGGCTGGGGAGGGCAGGGTATAAATAAAATTTATTATTAATATTATTATTATTAAGAATGCTTGCAATAGGGTTTACAAAATGGGTAATGATGGGATAGCAATCCCCTATCTTATTTTACTTTATGCTTTTTTTTTTTTTACAGTCAAGGGGCAACTCAGGTGGAAAGAGCATGTAGGCAGCTCCTGGCAAGGTCAAGGTATCCTTTCTTAAGCTGACTGATCACATTTACAATGTCCGTGTTTGTAGGGTGTGTGGTGTATGGGGTGCTGTGCTCCTTCTTGTCCACCTTTGGTTCCCACCCTGCACTCAGCTCTCACCTGTGGCTCCTAGAAGCTGTCAGCGTGCAACAGCAGCTACAACCTGGGAACAGCTTCAACTGGCCGGCAAAACCAGGTGATGGTAGCCAATGGGTCTCAAACCCTTGGTGAGTTAGGGACTTTCCCTGCATGCAAAGACAATCTCCAGTGGATTGAGGAGATGAGACCTATAATGGGTCCAATGGTCAAGAAGGCAGTTCCTCCATGTAGAGGGAACTGAGGGGCAGATGGGGCTCTTCAACCTGAGAAAATAGGCCATCTAGGAGAAGGAGAACTCTGATCCTAAACTTCTGCTGCCTTGCAGGATACAGGAGAAGAAAAGTCTAAGGAGTGAACTCTACACAAATCTGGAGTGGAGTCTCTAAGACTGTTGAATGGTGCCTTGTATGCCTCCTTCTGGCAACTCCTGAAGCCAATCTAATGCCAAATGTATTTATCTGCTTTCCTATGGACTATCTCAGTGAGGCAATATTGTCGTCTGGGCAGTCTAGAACCTCCATACACAGTGACCAGGCTTATGCCCCAGGGAGGTCACTTCGGTGCTGTTAATGCAGTGGTTTGACTTCACCTCTGGAAGCACACTCCATTGTCTCTCAAGGCAGATGGATAACAACAACAACAACAAAGTTTATGGGGGAAGAGTTCCTTTTATACAGAAACACAGTGACCTTTCGATGTCCCAAGTCCACAAGGGAATGTGACTCAGGTGTGCTAGAATATCTTATTTATGTACGTAATAATATTTCCCCTCCCAGGAAATTATGATGGCACAAAAAATTGCTTTTTAAAGTGCCTCCTGAAGACTTTTTACCCCACCAATATTTTTCATGTAGCATGGTTGGGCTTGCTCATGCGGGTTTTACAGGTGGATTTAATGTATTTTTTCCCCTTTTAACGTTACATTTTATGTATTTTGTTTTTATCTCCCCAACACCATATTCAAATTTTGTGTTTTTAAAAATATATATTTAAAGAAATAAAAATAATTAGGAATAACTATCCTGAACGCCCCACCCCGCCCCAACCAACTTCTGAATCCTGCATATTAGGACTGAAAACACTATGATGCAAGGGAATGTGAAGAAATAGCTTTAGGCTGCAGTAACTGGAACAGCCCAATATGCTCAGCCCAGCTCACACACCCATGCATGAAACTCACCGTTGACTCAGCCAAGCCACATACACTTCCAAGCTATAAATGTGCTGTGGTTGCCCGATGACTCCTTCCCACCTGACTATACCTCTCCAGATTACTCTTCTGTGCTGGGTTGAAAGAGTTGCTCAAGGAGAAGGTAGGCCTTCAAATATGAAAGGAGACCCCCCCCCCCCAAAGTTACCGGTATACTGAAGAGTGGTTGCTCACAGGCTGTCATTCCATGTTGCAAGGATCCCAGGATTTGCTTTATGTGCTTCATGTGCTTTAAATGTATCGTGTGGATGTGGCCACATGGCAAAATATCAGAGGCTTTATGGAGGTGGCTGTAGTAAGGGGTTTGTGTATGTACAGTCTTTCAATTGCAAAAGAATAAAAATAATGTGAAAGTATTTTTTAAAGCATTTCTATTTCCTGTTAACCTAAGTAAAAAGTTAAATACTGAGGCCCCAGCACAACAACAGCTTGTTAGGCTGGGACCACTCTTTAAAATAATTAGGCAGGATGCTTCCACTGACCCTTGGACTTCCAAAGCATCTTATACAAAACCACTTCCATGTACATAGAAAACTGGCAAGTTATGTAAGTGGGTTCTAGCCCTGACCTGCTAGTTTTCTAGGTTCTCTCTCTCTCTCTCTCTCTCTCTCTCTGTGTGTGTGTGAGAAAGCATTCAGTCCTGCAAGCTCCCATCTGCAATCTGAAGTGCTATGGGCCAGAAGTCCCATTAAGTCCTCCAGAACGGACTCTGTAGTAAGTGCACATAGGATTTCAGCATTACAGGGCAATCCTAACCATGCCTACTCAGAAGCAAATCGAGCTGAATTCGATGGGACTTATTCCCACACACAAATTGTTCTGGGAGTAAGCCCCATTTAGACACAGAGTGGGACCTGCTTTCACGTTAGCACACATAAGATGACACTGTCAATTTTTCCTTTCTTTCATTCTTTCCCACCTTCTGCAAAGCCCCACCCATTCCCTCTAGCTCTCCTCTTTTTGTGTCATGTTTCGAAATTTACAGGTGACGTTGGCTTTGTACACATTCCCCTATACTCTACTTCCAGTGTGCTCCTCCTACCTCTGGTTTGGGAAGTGGTGAATCATAGAACTAGAGTCGTACGCAACCATAAAGGTCACCAGGCCAACCCCCCTGTAATGCAGGAATCACAACTAATCATGTGTATGCACTTTGGTCACAATCGATGTCTGTTATGGACTTCCTTACGAAATGCTGCTTTCCAATGCATTTTCCCCCAAACCAGCTTCAGTCCAAATGCAGGGGAAAAACCCAACAATCTAGTTCTAGATGCCTTTTAAGCCAACAATGTATACACAGCCTTTGTGGGTCAAATAAGGTATTGTACCACACTGTGAATGACCCCCCCAAAGCAGGAAGCCAGAGTGGTCTTTGTGTTAGTCTGTTGCAAACAAAACAAAACAAAACAAAACAAAACAAAACAAAACAAAACACAGCAGAGTCTAAGTTGTGGCATCAAAAAAACTTAACGACGTTTACTATGCCATAAGCTTTCGTGAACTAGTTTTGTGTTAAGTCTTTAAGGTGCCACAATATCTCTTTGTTGCTTTTTCTGTGTTGCTGATTTTCAGATTGTGAGCAGAGGGGCTCATGTTTTCTATCTAGTTGTTATAATAGCATAAAATACAGCATAACCCCATGCACACGTCTTCAAAAATAAGCCTCATCAAGTCCTGCAGGGTTCATTCCCAGCTTAAGAAGGTATAGCTGGGGTAGGTACACTTTGGGTTTGTAGAACCTACCAGAACCCCAAGATTTGCCAACCTGAGCCACCTTGTAAAAGACAAACACAATGAGAGAACTGGGTACCCTTGAAAACACTCTGAGTCTGGGATGGGTTTTCAGTACCAAATCTGCTTGGAGCTCACAATCCTTTGTCACTAAAGCCCACTCTGGGTCAGCCCAGGTTTTCTTCATTTCAGCTGCCTAATTTAAGGGAATGGGGAATTTATGTGTTGCCACTGTTCTCCGTCCTAATCAAGATCCACAGCATACAATTAAAACGGACATTTAAAGCATATGACTTCCTCCAAAGAAGGAAGACTTAAGACAGCATGACCTAAGCAACTGAGTCGGTAGAGCATGAGACTTTGGGTCGCGGGTTCGAATGCTACAATGGGGTGGGCTGGATGACCCTCAGGGACCCTTCCAACTCTACGATTCTGATATTATTTCACTGCTTTTTCTTCTTCTTTTATAACTGCTGCAAGAAAAACCAACAGCGCCAGACGAGGCCAGCCACCCCTTTTGCAAGGGGGATCGGAGCGCAACCCCCTGGGGACCTCGCGCATCCTGCCCAGAGAGGGAGACCCGCCTTCTGCCCACGCCCTCCCCCAGGTATAGGATCGTACCCAGTCCCTGAGCCCTCCCCCCTTCCCAACACGGCACATTGAACTTAACCTCCCACCCCCAGGGCGCTCAACGCAGAAGGAGGAGCTCCCCTCCCCTCCCCCGCCCCACTCCGAACTCCCGTCGCCCCCTTTCTCCCCCACCTTCCGAGAGAGCGAGAGAGAAGGGGGCGTGGCTTGGGCGGCGCGCATGGGCCTTGCGCCTGCCTGGCTGCGGCTCCTCGCCTCCTCCGCCTCTCATTCTCCCTCGCGGGCAGCCGCCGCCGACCCTTCCCCAGTGCGGAGCCGGTGTGGTCGTGGCGCGGGGCCTCTCTCTCAGTCGGCCTCCCCGCTTTTTGCGCTGAGGCGCCGACAGAGCGGCGGGAAGGGAGAGAGGAAGGGGCGCTGAGGAGAAGAAGAGCGGAGGGGAAGCGGCGCCTCCGCCACCTACCTCAGCTTTCATTCCGTTTCTCCTCAGAAATAAAGAGGCGGTGCTTCGTCCCTCCCCCCCCCCTCAAACGGTTAATTTTTTTTGAAAAAAATTTCCCCTCCCTTCATCTCCCCCCCCCCCCGCCTCAGGCTTTTGTTGTGTGCGGGGGGGCCCTTACCTTCCCCCTCCCCGCCTCTGGGTAGGGAGTCGGGGGTCTCCCGGAGGACGATGAGGCGAGGCGAGGCCGGCGCGGGATGCCCCCTCCAGGCGGACGCCCCCAGGACGCGCCGGGGCCGCTGAAGAGGAGGAGCAGGCGGCGGCGGCGGCGGAGGAAGACCACCACCGCCGGGTCCTCCAGCGAGAGGCGGCCGAGCGGGCAGGAGGAAGAGGAGCCGCCGCGAAGGGCAGCGCCGCCGCCGCCGCCGCCGCTGCTGTGGGCGGGAAGGGGCTGGGAGGCGCCGCCGCCCCTCGCTCTCCCCGCGAGCAGGAGGTAAGCGCGCCTACACGCCGGGCCACGCTCACCTGAGAGCGGCTATCCCCACCCGCCATGCACGCCAGCAGGGCTCCCTCCCCAGGCAGCGTGCACCGCCGTTGTTGCAGCAGGGCTCCGATCCAGGGGGCGCTTACCTGAGAGAGAGGCAGCCGCGCTGGAGGAGTTTTGTTCCAGCCGGCGTGCAGCGCTGCGATCCGGGGCACGCTCGCCTGATAGAGAGAGGGAGGGAGCCCCCCCCCATTCCTTGGAAGAATCGAACATCTTAACCCCCCCTCCAATTGAACAAGGAGGTGGATTCCACAGATCTGGCTCTGTGGGGCCTCGTGTCCGGGAAGGGCGCCGCGCTGTGGGGCCGAGGGGTGCAGCTGCACGGCGGAGGCGATTGCAGGGTTGGGTTATGCTAGCTTCGTTCTGTGTGTTTCCCACGGGCGGGGGAAGGGGAGACTCGTTCGTGGGGTCCCAGGGTGGGGCTGCCTGGCCATGTAGCCCTCTTTATATATGTGCGCGTGCGCGTGCACAGGGTGCCTTGGGTGCAAGCTGCTTCTTGAGTGCAAGTGGGGCTTGCTCCCAGACAAACGTGCACAGGCTTGGCGGTGGAGCTGGGATGTTGTGCACCTGCATGGCAGCTCCAGCTCGGTGCAGGTTGCCCTCCGGCTTAACGGGCTCCGTGGAGGTCCGCCTGTGCATCTAGCTTGAAGGATCTCTGTAGAGGGGGAAGTCTTTTGGGGATTGGGATGGCCAGCCTGTCGGGATCTGTGCCTGGGGGTGTGGGAGCGACTGCTCTCCGAATGCCCCTCAGTTGGGGTTCCTGGCATCCAGTTGATAATCTGTCTCATGGAACACCACATGGAGATCCAGATGCACCCCAGACATTATTTTTATTCGGAAGTTCTAAAGTGTTCAATCTGGCTGACTTCCAGATAGGTGCATCAGATTGTATTTGTGCAATCCCATTGTGTGCCATTCAGCAAGTGCCTTTCAGATGTACTCAGTAAATGCAATTGGGATTTGGCTGTGTATGCCTGGAGTTCAGTCTGCTAACCACTACTTAACCTTCCTCACTCTCACTTGCCTAAAAGCATCCATTTCTCTCCTTCCTGTCCCTGACCCATTGACTTGGGTCAGTTTCATTGGGGTGTCTTGCGTTAGGGGAAACCTGGGATGCTGCCATGGGTTTCCCTGAAGACCAGAGTTGCTTCTTATACTAAGGGAATCTATTAAGGTACATTGACAGCATAATCCTATACAGATCTACTCAGACGTAGACCTACTCCCAGTTGCAAGTGAAATTAGGATTGCAATCCTGTATCCACTTACTTGGAGGTAAGCCCCAATGAGTAGACATATCTAGGATTGTGTTTAAACATCCTTTCTAGAAGTGTTTCCAGAGGAAATTGCCCCCACACCAAATGCGTGGTATATTTATATGTGATGCAAGATTATGTCCACAAAGGTTTATGCCCTGCTATATTTGTTAGTCTTTTAAATTGCCAAAAGACTCTTGCTTTTTTCTAGAGCTGTCCATATAACGTAGCTAGTGGGATGAGGATTGTAGTGGATTCATGGGTTGTAGTGGATTCGTGCTGGACTGTGTTCTCAGAACCTGCGGAGGTGTGAGTGTGGATGAAAGCTTGACCTGTTAGTTTCCGAGGGCAGACCTCTTTATGAGTTGTGGAGAGTGATGTTACTGCTATGGGGTGCTTTAGGTTTCGCAAGGGCCCCTTTGAGAGCTGTCAGGCTCCAAACTAGGATGTTGTTGTTTAGTCGTTTAGTCGTGTCCGACTCTTCGTGACCCCATGGACCAGAGCACGCCAGGCACTTCTGTCTTCCACTGTCTCCCGCAGTTTGGTCAGACTCATGTTTGTAGCTTCGAGAACACTGTCCAACCATCTCGTCCTCTGTCGTCCCCTTCTCCTTGTGCCCTCTATCTTTCCCAACATCAGGGTCTTTTCCAGGGAGTCTTCTCTTCTCATGAGGTGGCCAAAGTATTGGAGCCTCAGCTTCACGATCTGTCCTTCCAGTGAGCACTCAGGGCTAATTTCCTTAAGAATGGATGCGTTTGATCTTCTTGCAGTCCATGAGACTCTCAAGAGTCTCCTCCAACACCATAATTCAAAAGCATCAATTCTTCGGCGATCAGCCTTCTTTATGGTCCAGCTCTCAATTCCATACATCACTACTGGGAAAACTATAGCTTTAACTATACGGACCTTTGTTGGCAAGGTGATGTCTCTACTTTTTAAGATGCTGTCTAGGTTTGCCATCACCTTTCTCCCAAGGAGCAGGCGTCTTTTAATTTCGTGACTGCTGTCACCATCTGCAGTGATCATGGAGCCCAAGAAAGTAAAATCTCTCACTGCCTCCATTTCTTCCCCTTCTATTTGCCAGGAGGTGATGGGCCCAGTGGCCATGATCTTCGTTTTTTTGATGTTGAGCTTCAGACCATATTTTGCGCTCTCCTCTTTCACCCTCATTAAAAGGTTCTTTAATTCCTCCTCACTTTCTGCCATCAAGGTTGTGTCATCTGCATATCTGAGGTTGTTGATATTTCTTCCGGCAATCTTAATTCCGGTTTGGGATTCATCCAGCCCAGCCTTTCGCATGATGAATTCTGCATATAAGTTAAATAAGCAGGGAGACAATATACAGCCTTGCCATACTCTTTCCCAATTTTGAACCAATCAGTTGTTCCATATCCAGTTCTAACTGTAGCTTCTTGTCCCACATAGAGATTTCTCAGGAGACAGATGAGGTGATCAGGCACTCCCATTTCTTTAAGAACTTGCCATAGTTTGCTGTGGTCGACACAGTCAAAGGCTTTTGCATAGTCAATGAAGCAAAAGTAGATGTCTTTCTGGAACTCTCTAGCTTTCTCCATAATCCAGCGCATGTTTGCAATTTGGTCTCTGGTTCCTCTGCCTCTTCTAAATCCAGCTTGCACTTCTGGGAGTTCTCGGTCCATATATTGCTTGAGCCTTCCTTGTAGAATTTTAAGCATAACCTTGCTAGCGTGTGAAATGAGTGCAATTGTGCGGTAGTTGGAGCATTCTTTGGCATCGCCCTTCTTTGGGATTGGGATGTAGACTGATCTTCTCCAATCCTCTGGCCACTGCTGAGTTTTCCAAACTTGCTGGCATATTGAGTGTAGCACCTTAACAGCATCATCTTTTAAAATTTTAAATAGTTCAGCTGGAATATCATCACTTCCACTGGCCTTGTTATTTGCAGTGCTTTCTAAGGCCCATTTGACTTCACTCTCCAGGATGTCTGGCTCAAGGTCAGCAACTACACTATCTGGGGTGTACGAGCCATCCATATCTTTCTGGTATGATTCCTCTGTGTATTCTTGCCACCTCTTCTTGATGTCTTCTGCTTCTGTTAGGTCCTTTCCACTTTTGTCCTTTATTATGGTAATCTTTGTACGAAATGTCCCTTTCATATCTCCAATTTTCTTGAACAGATCTCTGGTTCTTCCCATTCTGTTGTTTTCCTCTATTTCTTTGCATTGCTCGTTTAAGAAGGCCTTCTTGTCTCTCCTTGCTATTTTTTGGAAATCTGCATTCAATTTCCTGTATCTTTCACTATCTCCCTCGCATTTTGCTTGCCTTCTCTCCTCCGCTATTTGTAAGGCCTCGTTGGACAGCCACTTTGCTTTCTTGCATTTCCTTCTCATTGGGATGGTTTTCGTTGCTGCCTCCTGTATAATGTTGCGAGCCTCCATCCATAGTTCTTCAGGCACTCTGTCCACCAAATCTAAATTCTTAAACCTGTTCCTCACTTCCACTGTGTATTCATAAGGGATTTGACTTAGATTGTATCTTACCGGCCCAGTGGTTTTTCCTACTTTCTTCAGTTTAAGCTTGAATTTTGCTATAAGAAGCTGATGATCTGAGCTACAGTCCGCTCCAGGTCTTGTATTTGATGACTGTATAGAGCTTCTCCATCTTTGGCTGCAGAGAAAATAATCAATCTGATTTCGATGCTGCAAACTAGGATACATTGCTTTAAATTAAAAGAACATCCAGCCAGTAGCCTGCTGTGGGAACTACTGTGAAATCTTTTTAAAAGTGCAGCTAAGGAAGTTGTTCTAGGCCCCACAAGGCAGGGTTCAGTGATTGGGAGAGAATGAGAAGTTATTCTAGAGTGTGCAGGGGCAGCCATAAAACATGCACATTGTGATCTTGGCTTGTATCATGACAGGGAGCAAGTACTTCCCAAATTGTGTGTGTGATGGTGGGTGCCGCAGTGGATAGAGACTGCAAAAACACATGCCTGTGCCCTTCCTTGTATTTGCTTCTCATTGTGTTCTCAGTATGTGTTTAGAATGAAATGTCCTTAACCAGTTCACTTTAGGAATCTCTCCATAGCCTTTGTTCTTTTGAAGGTGAAAATAAAGAAATCTCAGATTCCCAGTATAATCTTCAGTAGAAATCGGCATGTTTTGTTACTGAATCAGCGAACAGTTCCATTGCTTTCTAAACAGGCTTTCTTTTTGTTTTGTTTCTCATAGTGTTTAATCTACACACCTTTATTTATTCTAGGTTATGCCAAGTTTTTCTTTGTTTCAAACAAATGTGGACATTGCTTCCTCTTTTTACCTGTTTGGGGGAGAAAAGATTAAGTTTCTTTGGCTCCTCAGGCCCCCCCCCCCCCCGCAAGTAGTTTATTGCCAATTCTGCCCACATGAGAGGAAAAGATATTATCCATGGGAAACATTTATTTTTGAAGCAAGACATTTGGGAGTCCAGCACCTGGGACCTTTAAAAAAATGTTAATGCAGCACTAGAATTACATTAATTATTACCTTCTGTATAGTTGGCAGTTTGAGTGATATTTTCTTTTCCAGGTGGTGTGAATAATACTTTTCAAACAGACTTTGAGTTCCTTGTTAGTACAGTGGTACCTCGGGTTACAAACACTTCGGGTTACAGACTCTGCTAATCTGGAAGTAGTACCTTGGGTTAAGAACTTTACCTCAGGATGAGAACAGAAATCGTGCACCAGTGGCGTGGCGGCAGCAGGAGGCCCCATTAGCTAAAGTGGCACCTCAGGTTAAGAACGGTTTCAGGTTAAGAACGGACCCCTGGAACGAATTAAGTTCATAACCAGAGGTACCACTGTATTTCTTCTTGAATTGTGTAGCTATACTTTTCTTGAGTCACTCTGGTGCTGACAAAAGTTGTGTATTATGAGAAACCTTGAAGGCATTTAGGCATCTTGCTGTGCTATCTTTCCTGTGTAGTTTAATTAGTAAATTATATTAACATTATATTAATAACTTAGTTTACTCTGTCAAAGGCATCTATCCTTAAGCAATATACAACAATAAATATGCAAAAACAGTACTTGAAAGAGATTCTGTATAAAGAATACAAATGTAAGGCTGTGGTCCAGACTTCTTTTGCCGTGGGCTGTGGAGTGGGTTTGGATTCACTGGAGGTGTCCTTTCCCAATCCCTGCCAGCGTCTGCTGGTGCAGAACTTCCTGTTTCACCTGCCAAACACTTGCATGGGCAGAAATACTTAGGGTGGGATGCCTGCTGGCAGCAGCTTACAAAAAAACCTCCAGGCTGGGCATTTTGGGTGAGTAGGAGGGACTTAGCTGGTTCAGGGTTCACTGTAACCCAGTCAAATGATGCCATTGGACTTGATCTGCCCTTACCGGTGTGCTGCAGCGCTGCAGATACAGTGGTAGCTTTGCCAGACTGTTAACCTCTGTCTCTCTTTAGCTATTGTTTGGATTGCAGCCTAAAACACTTAAGTTCCACAATGACTTTGATTTGTTCAATGTTAAACAATTTTTCATGAGCAATATGCTCTGTATTATAAGTAGTCAAATACTTGGTTTTGCTCGAGATTGAACTGAACATACCCAACAGGCATCTGGTTGGCCACTGTGAGAACAGGATGCTGGACTAGATGAGCCACTGGTCTGATCCAGCAGGGTTCTTCTTACATTGTTAATCATCAGTTGAAGTGGAACATGTTAAGGTTTTCTGTCTTACACTGCTTTTCTCTGGCCCATGTCTGAAATTACCGGACCCCCTGCTAGATTCAGTTTTGGAAATGTCTGAAGTATTAACACATTGGATGGAGCTAAGGCTATGTGACAACTCCTTTTGAGATAAGGAATAGAATTCACTTAACTCTTATTCTTTACTTTCTGTATCCACTCTATGTCCTTTTTACAATAAAATATTAACTATGTTCATTCAGAAGTAAGTAACCCATGGTTGCTTCAGTGGGATCTCTAAATAAGTTTAGAATTGCAGCCTTGCTGAAACACTACTTAGTCAGAAATCTTATTTGTTATTAACAATGAAAGTACTTAAAAATAGGGACAGTAAGTAAAAAGCTCACCAATAGTAAGTGCTGTGGGAGTGTGAGTACATCACATTCATTTCAATGGGAGTCAAGTATACTTGCAAAGGTTCTAAAGCAACACAAGAGTTAACTGCTAAAGTTAATGGCTTTCCACAGTGATGTATAGTAATAGTAGACAATGAGAGTGAGCAGCTTATTGCAAGTATCAAATTAATATCCAGAATTCTAAGCAAACAGCATAGAAATAGATTTTGAACTTTACTTAATTTGCTTGAATAGGGCACTTGCTTTTTTATTTGAACCTATTGGAACAATCTGAAGGTAAAAATAAAATTCAATTTTGAGTATATTTTGACTATACAAACTACAACATTCCAAGTATACTTCAGGTTTTTATTAGCATTGGCAGATATCAAATTCAGGTTCTTATTGTGCCATAAGTATATGTACACAAGTGTATTGAAATATGACTTTTTCTGGTCAAATTAATTTAAATGAATTAAGTGGCAGTTCACTGCTACAGTAAACCAGTTTTGATTGGAAGACTGCTCAACAAAGTGTGTGTTTGTTTGTTTCTATCTTTCATCCTAACCTCATAGCCTACTATACTTTGAGCCCATGCAAGTTCCCTGTTTCTAGCTTTTATAGGAAGGGAAAGTACAATGGTACCTCGGGTTAAGAACTTAATTTGTTCCAGAGGTCCGTTCTTGACCTGAAACTGTTCTTAACCTGAGGTACCACGTTAGCTAATGGGGCCTCCCGCTGCCGCCGCGTCGTCGTCGTGTGATTTCTGTTCTCATCCTGAAGCAAAGTTCTTAACCCAAGGTACTATTTCTGGGTTAGCAGAGTCTGTAACCTGAAGCATCTGTAATCCGAGGTACCACTGTACACTGAAGTCAGTGTTAAAAACTCAGATACATAAGCTAGGTGCCAAATGACACTTTAAATCTAGGTTAAAGGGAAAGGTAAAGGGACCCCTGACCATTAGTTCCAGTCGTGACCGACTCTGGGGTTGTGACGCTCATCTCGCTTTATTGGCCGAGGGAGCCGGCGTACAGCTTCTGGGTCATGTGGCCAGCACGACTAAGCCGCTTCTGGCGAACCAGAGCAGCCCACGGAAACGGCGTTTACCTTCCCGCCGGAGCGGTACCTATTTATCTACTTGCACTTTGATGTGCTTTTGAACTGCTAGGTTGGCAGGAGCAGGGACCGAGGAACGGGAGGTCACCCCGTTGCGGGGATTCGAACCGCCGACCTTCTGATCGGCAAATCTAGGTTATGGTCGCCATAACAAACTGTCTTATTTGTCAGAGCAGATGACCCTTGGGGTCCCTTCCAGTGCTACAATTTTATGATTCTATGATCTTAACTACAACACCTGTTATCTTAACTGGTTGTGTAAATAGAGTTGGCTGGTGAGCAGCCAGGGGCCTGTTTGAATGGTGCACTGCTAATCTGCAGAGTGTTGAAGAACACTTGTATTTTTTTTTCTTTTAGAGTTTTGCTGAGGAGTGAAACTGGCTAGGCTAACAGCTGCTTATATGTAGGCTGCTCTTCAGGTTCAGACCCTTGCACCACAAGGTAATATTTTTTTCCAGTCTGCTGGTTCGTTACAGGAGTTGGAAAAAAATAGTTTTCTGCTTTACTATGCAGCTTGACCTCCCTTCCAGCTAGTGCATGTACTTAATTAAATAGTTGCTGGATCAAGGCTACTGTTGTAGTTGTTAAAAGGATCAAAAGTTGTATGCCTCTATATACACCAGTTGCTGGGGACCACAAATGGGTAGAGTGGTGCTGCACTCTGGTCTTGTGACCATGATGAGAACAGGATGCTGGATTAGATGGGCCTTTTGCCTGATTATTCACGGCTCTTCTTATGTAAAGCTATGATGTTGCCTTTGCTCTTCAGAAATGAGTACTTATACTCAGCCTTTATTTTGAAATGGAAATAGAAATATCTTTTGTGATTTCTTCTGAAATTCTCGTGCTTTGCGAGCTTGTGAATAATTGTAGATGCACATGTTCTATGTGTGTTGTTGAATGGAAACCTCTTGTTTTAGTAACTGACATTCAAAGCCAACACAAGCTGTCCTTTAAATCTACTTAATAAATTGATAGAGTGATTTTATCATTCCTTTATACTGAAAACCCATAGAGAGCTAATGATGCATAACATTGCTATCATCCTGTGCACTCTCAGCAGCAAAGTTGAAAGAATAGCGGTAGCAACAAAGGACAATGTAACCTTACCAACACCTCTGCCAACTTTGCTGCCATACACCAGTTGTGAACTTTTATATGGATGACACTCCCACATTAGCCATGTACAGAAGGCACCTTCAAACTGTGGTTATAGAATGAATCTACAATGACAGCATCTTATTTAGTCCACACCTCTTCCCACACACAAAATCATGGAGAGGCAGAGCCCATAGTCAAAGCAAGCTCTTGTGGCCCAGTGGGTAGGATGGCTGTAATTGATGCCTGTAAAAACAACTGCTCTGAGCTTCCCCTGAGGGCTAAACCTTTGAAGAGAAAGTAGCCAGAGTGTCCCTGATCTGGAATGTGTTGAGATCTGGGTTGGGGCTCTGCAGCAGTTTGTGGCCATCAAGAATAGTTTGCATGCCCATTAAATTTCGCAGTTCAGATAGGGGCTTTAAACACCAAAAATCAAGGAAAAGTTTATCCATTTTAGAGGTAATTCTGCATTTCATGTTATGTAAGAGTAACAGCAACTCTTTTTCAATGATGTCAGTCTTTGAAATGTTCATTGGCTCAGTAATTGAGATAAACACAAATCCTCATAACCATTACCAGAAATTGCTTCTTAATTGGAGGCCCACATATCAGGTTAACAAAAGAATACATCTAATAACAGTTTACAGATTATGCCCTTTTGGTATTGGCAACATGGGAGTGATGTATTGCTGAGTTATACCTACTGTGCCCCCTGTTGCTGCCTCTGTGCCTCTACCTAATGCTGTATTGAGGTCTGCAGTTACTGTGAAGAAGGCAAGGACCCCAGAGGTCGTGTCTCCTCGGCTCTTTGCCCCAAGGGTTGTGGTTGCAGTAAATAGAACCTTCGAGAACAAATAAGTCATGACGTTTGTTCGGAGGTCCTGAGCAAGATCGCATTTGCTTTTTCTTTGAAAGCTTTTTAAAAGCTATCAGTAGTTTAAATCCTCTTGACACCCAAATGTATCCCAGCAGCAGAACAGTAGGAAGGACCAGCAGGATTCTTTCTACCAGGAAAGAAGCAAAAGCCATACAGGGAATTATGGATTGCAATTCAAATAAAAAATGATGAGCCAATCATAGATCCGTAGAAAGAAGGTCTAAAAATGGGACCCATGGGCCAAACCTTCCCCAGGGGAAAGGTTTGATTTATGATGTGGTAGCAACAATCCCAAGCAAAGAGAGAGGCTGTATGGTTAGAATCCATAATTTTAAATCAGAATGGTTTCATCCTAGGGATGACTACTCAGTTGTAAGCCCCAGGATAATGTGTGTAGGAGTGCAGCCTCAAATGATTAAGAAAGGACTGATTTAAGTAATTTTCTTCTTTGAAAGTAATTGATTTCCTTAAACATACAAACATAAGCTATAGTAAAACATTTTGATTAACTAGAGCCTTTACACAGCCTAGTATCATCTAGAAAACTGAGTGGCTCTTGAGACTTCGCACACCAAATTATTAGTCTAAGGACCATTTTTTTTTGTTTCTGTGCACTTGCAAGGATACTGAGCAAGATATGATGGCTAAAGTTGCACTTCTTTGTACACTTGTTTGGAAGTCCTATTTGAGCAAAGCCAAGCTTAAGTCAAATGCCATTCATGTTCATTTACAAGTAAGTGTCCAGGATTTTGCATTTGCAACAGTAGTTGCTGTTTTTATTTCTATATAAGGTGGAACTTTGTTGCAGATTACTTAATGGAATCAGATATGTAAGAGAACTGAACTCAGTGCAGATTGCAACTAGTTGGATGGCATAACAAAACCAGGATAACTCAGTGGATGATTGTAGTGAGATATATGGTTGCATCTCTAGAATTGTAGCACCTGTGATAATAGAATTGGAGAGTTGGAAGGGATCCCGAGGGTCATTTGGTTCAACCTCAGCCAATGCAGGAATATACAAGTGGCCTGTATGGGGATAGAACCTGCAACCTTGGTGTTATCAGCACCATGCCCTAACCAACAGAGCTAACTGATAAGCTTTTCACTTTGATTAACCACAGTTTAGCATTGTATCCAAACCCAGGCAAACTGTGATTAGTCCTAGCTATGGTTTATTGAAACAAACTAGCTTCATAAACTAAGATTTGAAGTTGGCTTGTTTTTCTCAGATTTGTCGTTGAGACATTATGAAGCAGCAGAAGTGACTTGTTTGCAAAGCTTTTGCTAAAGTTCAGAAATATAATGTGGAATGTTGAATTTTTTTAGTGTTTTTGGTGATCACTTACAATCTCAAGAAAGCAATATGACAGTATTGGATTTTTGGTATACAGTGGGCCCACCACCTACGCAAGGGCTCTGGGGGTCCATGCGCAAAGGGAAAATCATGCAAAATCAGGAACCACAAGAACCACCCCCCAACCATTCCTACCTGTCTGGAGCAGGCCTTGTCCTCCACCTCATTTACCGGGCTCTGGGAGGGTTGTGCAATGGCCTTGGAACTCTCAAAGGTTGCAATAGTATAAATAAATAGCATGTAAGTGGTGGGCCCACTGTATTTTTTTTCAGTATGAGAAACTTGGCAAACAGGTCCTGCCGTTACTGTGCCCTGTTTACTATAGTTTAGTGTTATATGAGAAGGATTTCAAGAATCTGAGTGAGGCACTGGTTTCTTCCCTCTTCCTTCTATGTGGCTAAAAGGCAGACTTCTGCTGGGTTTAGTTTAACTTTCAGAGAGTCTTGGCTTATCCTTGTGTGCAATCCTCATTTAAAATAAGCAAGGCTTTCTTCTTAAAGAAGAAACAGTGTGTTTTCTTAAAAAATAATCCTTTGAACCTTTCTGCCCTATGCCCTGCTGTATTTGCATGGGATTTGTTGGGAAAAGGATACCACAGGTACAGCTTGATCCTATCTTATGGCACTAATGGAGCTCTAAAGGGGAGAGTGTGCAAGATATAAATGTGAAAATTTAGTACTCCTGTGGCGGTTAGTGGGATTTACAGTCCAGTATGTGTGATTAGGATATTGAAGTCATAAGTTGCAATTTTAACCGTGCTTACTAGTAAATAAGTATCTTTTGAGCTTAGTGGACTTCAGAGAAAATACACTTAAGGTTCCCCTGCTTGTGTTAAAAAGTATTCTGCTTTAGTTGCAAGTAGGTTTTGGAGAACTAAGAAAGCATTCTGGAATCTTAAAATTGCCGCAATGCCAGTTTTCTTGCAAGAGTGTAATTAATTGTTACATGTGAACTAGATATTGGACTGAAGAATGAATGCAGGGTAGGGAAGAAACCTGCAACTTTATATGATTCATGTAAGTTGGGCCAGTAAGAATTAAAGGCAGACAGACTCCTCTCACACCTGTGAACCAGAAAGCCTTTGGTTCACATTGTAAAACTTCGATGAATGCTCTGGATGGCAAATAATCATCAGCTTCAGCTCTCCATCTGTGAAAAGGGAGATTATTTTGACCTCTCTTAGGGTGTGTGAAGCTCAGTGCACACAGAAACCACTTAATAAATTATAATAATCAGCCTCTGCATATTATTGGCAATTTTGTATTGTAAATTAAGGTTCTTCCGACCTCCCAATACACACCACTATTTTGTTGAATTATGGTGTTTCCCAGATTCCCCATTTCACTTTTTTGAAGCACAGGAAATTTGGCCTTTCCCAATTCTGTGGCTCCTCACCTGTTCTTAAGGATTTCTCAAATAAGGTGTAAGTTCTGAGAGCACTTTAGTATGTTCTTTTTGTACTCTAGGATGAAATTAATATTGCCTGGAAGAGCTGTGTATTTTAAGGTAGATAGGTATCAAGTCCTTGTTGAACTATAAGCCTGACCCCTCAACAGTCAGGTTGCACACAGTTCCTATTTTGGAGAAGGGTGGAAACAATATAAGAGTGCATGCAGCTTCTTCCACATCTTTGTCCTTGCAGATCAGTGATCCTTCCATTTACTTCCTCTTCCTTCAAGCACACCTGAGAGAGTCCTTTCTGTTGATCTTAGCTTCCATTGGCCACCTCAGCTGATTTTGAGCTTTAGACTTCTGGATACCATCACTAGAGAGAATATATCATGTATAGGCAAACTCGGCCCTCCAGATGTTTTGGGACACAATTCCCATGATCCCTAGCTAACAGGACCAGTGGTAGTCCCAAAACATCTGGAGGGCCAAGTTTGCCTATGCCTGGAATATACCATGGCTTTGAAGCAGTTGCATTTATGCCCCACCCCATTTTATGAAATGTGTGATTTCTCTTGATTTGTTCCATTGTGTAGTCAACCAATATAGATCTGAAACAATTACATTCCCCTCCCCACTTTTTATTGGGTCCATGTCCTGCTTAGAGTGTCTGAATTAATTGGAGTACAATTGTCTGCTGTATATCATTAGAAAATATATTTTGTACTTTACAGATATTACCACCAATATCTGAAATCAGCTATGCAGTTGCACTGTAGCAGCTTGTTGCATACTTGGCTGCTGTTCTCTCTGATATTCCTTCCTTTATGTTTATATTATTTACATAATGGGGATGAATTCATCCAAAAAGAATTAATCACTTTCTTGATTATTACAGACAATAGTTAAATCCTGGTAGAGTTTCCAGTTCTAATTTAAAGAGTAGAAGAATATAGTGCATTAAAAATAGAGAACAAATAATCTGAAGGAACTTCTTTGATGCAAGGGAGAAGCCACACTGGGTTCTTTTTCTCATTCATGTTCATGTAAAATATAAGAGATTCATTTATAATCGGTGACTCTGTTAAGTATAAATGGGATCCAGAGTCCTGTAGCTAAATTATGCATATGCAAGCCTTGAATGCAGAACTCAATTATTGTGGCTGCAACTTATTCCATTGAGAAAAAGAAGAACAAAAGTTTGTTTGTTAACTACCATACAACTGGATACAAAGACTCCAGTGACCTTTGAATCTTAGTGGCTGTGCATCTGAAGAATGTATTGTTTGAAGAATCGGAATAACTGCCAGGAGACAAGAGATCATCCTTTCCATCTCTTTGCATATTCCTGTTTTAATGTCCTTATTAAAAACTGTTAATGGCATAAACTTACTTGGACAAAATGAATGCCCCTTTAATAAACAACATTCTCACACTCCAAAGCACAGGGTGTTTTCAATAAAAAGGTTTCTTCAGATTTCTGAAGTCCTTTGAGGACCTGTTCTTAGATTGAGAAATGTTTTTCTTGACATATTTGGTCATGTGAAAAAATAAGACTTTAGGGCAAACTAGACATTCCGTTTTAGCAACTATAACCTTGGTTTAAGGAGCCACTTGGTGCCTCTCATATATATATATATATATATATATATATATATATATATACCAAACTGCGAGAGGCAGTGGAAGACAGGAGTGCCTGGCGTGCTCTGGTCCATGGGGTCACGAAGAGTCGGACACGACTAAACAACAACACACACATATATATGAGAGTTTTTAACACTGGAAGCAAGTTAGGGACCAGGATTGTGTGATAGACTCCTGCCCCCTACTCACTTTGCTCATCCAAAACCTTACATTGTGCTCTGTTGCCGAAGGAGATCTGATTGACTGGGAAAAGGCCTCTGTAATGGAGCCCAGGTTGTGGAAGTACTTTTGTTTTGAAAGAGTAAGGGGCATTTTAATAAGATTAATTTTTGCCCATCATTCCATATTTGACCTTCTGCAGGAATGTTGCTATTTTTTCTAAGATGAAGCCTGTTAGTATTGACACATGTTGAAAAACAGCAGGGAAAGAAGTAATGAGTTCTTTGTTCATTCTTGTATTTTCTCTTCGGTATCAAACAAAACACACAAAGCCCAGTGTGAATCACTGTTTATGCAAGTGTCTTAGCTTTTGCACTGTGCATTTCTGTAGTACTTATGGTCTGATTTGGAATGTACACTAGCTGATGACTGTTTCAGTAGCAGTTAGGATTGAATTTGATCACTGTTGCCTTTCATAAAACAATTGTGCATTGTTTTTCAAGAGTGTTCATGATTAGGTGAAATGTTCTAAGCAAGAGTTGCTGTGTCAAGTGATATCGGAGATGAACAGACCTCAGAAATGAATGATCTCCTTTGTGTTTTTACTGGAGCACAGATATATCAACCAAAGTAAGATGCAAAATGGTGGCACAAAGGATGGAGCCAGTTACCTATTCCATACACTAGAGTGACCAGTTCAGATCAGAGTTACTATGGATTCATGGATTCTATCTACAAACTCACTCTCTCTCTCCCCTCCCTCTCCCATGACCAGCAAAAGTGTAGAAAGACCTGCTCAAAGGCAACCAATTAATACTCCTATTTTACTGGCAAGGAACATGGAGGTTGAAAGATAAACTCAAGGCCAGCTGTTGAGTCTAAGGCAGATAATTTTTGTGTCTGTTAACGGTTTTCAATGGGTAGGAAGCTGTGTCAATATTCTTAATCATAAAACCTCACTTTAGAGCTAGGGAACACAAACTTGGAAATGTACAACTTTCCTAGGCAAGTAGTTATGCACAGAATTATGTATGAGCACATTCTGAGCTGTGTTACATCAGAAAGAAAAGCAGACTGACTGTTCGATGTGTTTTTCCACAGTTCCCTAAATAGAAGATAAGCAAAACAAAAACCAGTATAGTTACTGGGAGACGTACTGTTGAGTATGGAATATTTTCTGGGGAGGTGAGGACAATGTTTAATTTCTAAAGATAGGATGCCTACTTTATAAGTTATTCTCAATGCTATGTGGAAGAGGGATGGGGGCATGTTTGCACTTTTTAGTGTAAAGGGAAGGACACTGCATCGGCTCAGAGGCTGTTTTACTGTGTTTCAGCAGGCTTTTAGATATATTGGCTGCTGAATATGGCCGCAGTTCATTGACCCTGCACATGGGAAATACCTTTTGAAACTAAGGCAGTTTCAAAATTTAGTTTGTGTGAAGAAATGTGTTCAAAGGAAAAGTGAAAAAGAAAATAAAAACAAAACACATTAAATTTGCATAAGCTTTTGACTGTGTCTAAAGGAGTTTTTAGCAGGCTTGTGTAGAGGAGGTGGCAGCTGGGTACACTTGCCTTGGGCCTCAGAGGGCTAAGCCAGCCAGGCCCCCCTGCCAGATTTACACTGTCATGCCAAGAACAAGACTCCTGCCTCAGGCCTCAGACAAGCACTACACAGGCCTGGTTCTTAGGATCCTAGTCCGGTATTTCAAACAGGCACATTGGATCTATTCTTTGCTAGGAAGGGAACCACAAGCCAGAGATGAAGCTTTTGGCATTAGTATCCCCACACTTTGCATTGGTCCAGAGGCTGTGAACATCATTGAACTAGTAAGACCATAAGATCCTGCTGGATCCGACCAATGGCCCAGCTAGTCTAGCATCCTGTTCTCACAGTGGCTGAACAGTTGCCTGTGGGAAACCAGCAAGGAAGATTTGAACACAAGAGCACACTCTCCTGTGGTTTCCAATAACTGGCATTCAGAAGCATTGCTGCCTTCAGCTGTGAGGGCAGAGAATAGCCATCATGGCAAGTAGCCATCGGTAACCCTCTCCTCCATGAACTTGCCTAACATTCTTTTAAAGCCCTGTCACGGGGCCCTCAGGATCTGGTCCACTGACTGGATCCAGCTTCATAACCCTGCTTTGCATTGAGTGGCAGTGGCTCTACAGGGTTTTAGACGGGGTTCTCCCATAACTCTACCTGGGGGTACTGGGGGTTGACCCAGGGATTTTCTGCATCCAGAGTATATTTTCCACACCAAGGTAATGGCCCTTCTTCATATGATATGTGGAATACGTGCAGGGCTTCAGGAATTATCCAGTATCTATCAAAAACAGTAATTGAGGTTTCTTCTACTTAACAGGAGCTGAACTGCAAGCCCGTAGCAATGTAAGGCATTGTTGCATTGACAGATGTACCTGTCAGTTGCAATGCTGGCTTGCTTCAGTCATCCTCCTCTTCACCCCAGTGTCTTTCTTATAAGGAAAAAGCTCCATAGTCAGTTGGAAATGGTTAATAAGTTAGGCATGGCAAAAAAGGCGTCTAAAATGCCAACAGTTTCATAAAGAAGCTTGGGCCAGGCACCACAGATTTGGTTTGGATATGGGGGGAAAAGCTAGTTGCTACCAGTACCATATCTCTCGTTCTTATTTTGTGGAGAACTTCTAGGGTTAAGTTATTATTATTATTATTATTTATTTATTTACAAACATTAGATCTGATGGAATGGATGCAAACCTCATTTTCTGATGTTTGGTCAGCAATAAAGATTGGTGACATTAGTCACTTTTGAGAGGAAAGAAAGCAAAAGCAAACAGTGACTCCAAAGGGAGATGGGTGAGCCGAGCCAGGGGAAGATTAAGGATGGAAACCTTTTTCATGCCAGAGGATGAGAGGTAATGGAAACTGAGAGGAACTGGAGACATTAATTGGTGAGACCTACATACTCCCAACATTGCACAGATAAGAACAAGGACCCTTCTGTGCATGACAAGCTGTGGAACAGACAGATGACGGAGAGAGGCTGAGCATCTGCAGCTAAGAAACTGCAACCTGCTTCTCCATTCTTTAAGGAGCTATGTGCCTCCCATCGTGTGCAGAGGGCTTTTTGTGTGTGCCAAACTTCAATTAATTATACAGTGGTACCTCGGGTTAAGAGCTTAATTTGTTCCGGAGGTCTGTTCTTAACCTGAAACTGTTCTTAACCTGAAGCACCACTTTAGCTAATGGGGCCTCCTGCTGCTGCTGCGCCGCTGGAGCACGATTTCTGTTCTCACCCTGAAGCAAAGTTCTTAACCCGAGGTACTATTTCTGGGTTAGCGGAGTCTGTAACCTGAAACGTATGTAACCTGAAGCGTATGTAACCCAAGGTACCACTGTATTTATTAGATTTATATACCACCTTTCATCACAAGATCTCAGCATGATCTTAGGGCAGTTAATTAGCAACTGCTGCTGGTCCTTCCAAAGGACTAAAAAGATGATGTCCTATCTTATGCTGATAAACATCAACACCTTTTTTTTTAGAAAGTAGGAACTGCTCCTCCCATTTGCTTAATAAAATACATAGCCATTTTTTACAACTCCTTTTTATTTTCATGGGCAACATACAAAGACTTTGAATTAAGGAAGACAGTTCTGTGAGTAAATGATTAGTCTAGGAATTGATTCTCAGTACCAAAGCTGAGCTAATAGTTATTTCACCTTGCACAGTAATCCACTCCAGCTTTTCCACTCAGTAAACTTACAAAGCAAGCTTTCCTTGTTCTTAAAAATATCTACCTGATCTTGGAATAAAGTGGCCAGAACTGGTTGACTGGGAGGTATTTGGAATATAATCTCAGGGAGAGAGGCAGATTCTGAGCTCTTAAGCTATATCTGCACAGTAGGAGAGGGTATTATTTGGTGGGGTTGGGTGGAGTGAAAAATACTGTATTTACTCAATCTAATGTTCACCTTTTGGGGGCAAATTACGCTGCAAAAATACGCTGCGTATTAGATTTGATGGCACATTTACATTCACCAGCAAATACATTTTTTGGTTTCAAGGTTCTGAAAATTGAGGTGCACATTAGATTCGATGGCGCATTAGACTCAAGTGAATATGGTACTAAATGGAGGGAGCAGCTTTGCATGTGGAGAGGGAGAGAGGCTATAAACTTTGTAGTGAGCACCTGAAGAGGGATATATACCTACCTACACACACACACACACACACACACACATATATATATATACACACACACACACACACATACATATATATATGTGTGTATGACCCTGTCCCTTAGTTTAGAAGATGCTGGATGTTGTAAGCAAAGGAAAGTGTCCAGATCTGTTAGTGCTGTAGGTTTTAAGGAATTCCTTTTTCTGTATGTCTCTAGTGCTTGATGTATGTACCTTTGTCTTAAATTAAATTCCCCTGTAGTATTTATTATTATTCTTAAAATTTCTATACCGCTGTTCTTCCATAAGATCTCAAGATGGTTCACCATAAAAATATAAGATAAAAACACAAAAATACATTATAAAAACAAGAAGAACAAACCAAACCAATACCCCCCCATACATTTAAAAGGATTTAGAATATTAGTGAGGCAGAGGCCTGGTTGAAGAGGAATGTTTTTTGCCTAGCACCTAAAGGTGTATAATGAAGGCGCCATGTGAACCTCTCTGGGGAGTGCATTCCTAAAATAACAATTATAATTGCTGTCTCGTCAATTATCCTAAAGTGATTTTGTAATGAACAAAAGCCTTTGCTTTGGGGTGGTGTTTCTGCAGGTGATGAAAATTTTAAATGCTTAAATGTAAGGAATACCAGTGTAGTTCCAACAAGTGCTGCTGCTATTAACAATGAGATCAACACTTCATGCAGTGGTTTTATCTTAATCTATATATTTTTTTAAAGAATGAAAGCTTAGGATCTAAGATTTGCCAGTTAGTTAAACGTGATGTTTCCTCATAGAGTTCCACTGCAACTTTGCAATCCTACTCCCTGCCAACAGCTCTGCCAACACTGGAGACCTGTTTTTGTTAATATAATGGGCAGTAGTAGTGGATTCTCCATTTGTGAGCACCTCAAAAAGTCTGGGTGCCATTTTTTGCTCAAGGATTGCTGAAATGTATGTGCTTTGAAGGCTTGAAGTATATGTTAAGGATAGACAATATATTAAGGAGTTTAACAGTAGAGAGTAGTGTTTTGAAAACAAGTATGGTACCAATATTTTAATTGTCAACATCAAATTAAACATGTATTAACAATTTCTGATAACAATATGTCACTTACGTGAATTGCGTATTAATTCATGCTTATCAAAATGATAAATAAAAAGTGTTGCTGACCCCTCCCCCTTGGTAACTAGACATTCTGTTTTGGTGCCCACAACCCAGGTCCCAGAAGACATTTGGCTCCTAGCTTTTCTATCCCAGTTTCTAACACTGCTTCAGATGCCTTTTAAAAGTGAAATAGTTGTTTATTCTCTAGACATCTGATGGGAAGGCATTCCACTGAGTGGGTGCCACTATTGAGAAGGCCTTCTGCCTGGTTCCCTATAACTTCACTTCTTGCAGTAAGGGAACCACCAGAAGGTCCTTGGAGGTGGATCTCGGTGTCCAGGCTGAAGGATGCAGGTAGATATGCTCCTTCAGGTATACAGGGCCAAGACCATTTAGGACCTTAAAGGTTAGCACCATCACTTCTGAACTGTGCTCAGAGCCAGATTTGTATAGCTTCTTTAGCAGCACAATGTGCCTGGTTGATAGAAGGATCACAGAACCAAAATTTTCTTAGACTCTCTGATGTTAAAATGGCATAAATGACTGCAACTAGACACTTGAGCACAGCAGGGTTTTAAAATGGCAAGAGCTTTGTGAGGTGTTAAATTCATGTTTGCTAGTTGACCAACACTGCAGTTGATAAAAAATGAATTATTTGATAAATTTTTAATCCTATCATACTAGTACTCGGTTTACGGTTTATAAATAAGCTTCTAAGTGTCATTGCTTGCCCAGTTCTTTATATTGCAAAAGCATATCCAGGTCATAGAATAATGGATGGTTCAGAAAAGGTGCTGTAAAAAAAAAGGATTATTTTTCACTTGTGAGGCAAAGAACTTTTGCTCATCACTACTTCCCATAACTCACACTGACTGGTTAATTCCTATAAACATTACAGCATAACACTGAATGTTGAGTATTTTTCTTTAAAAATCCTAAATGGATTTGGTCCAGGGCGCCTTCTGTGTTGTCTTGTCCTCTCTTTAAGATATCATGTTATGTGGTTGCACCTAGGCTATCAGACTTTTTCTCAGGAGGTCTATTTGTCCCCCTCTCTCCTGGCCTTTTGCCACTAGTTGATACATTTTTGTTTTGACAGACATTTGATGAAATACTAGTGACTAATCCCTGTTTTAAGTTACTCTTTTCTGTCTGTCCGTCTGTCTTATATTGCTTTTATTGCACTTTAATTTTTAATGTTGAAAGTGCCCTGAACTCACAATAGTAGCAGTAGAAGTGCGGGGTATAAAAGCATCAAATGAATAAGTAAATCATCTTCCTTTGAAATGGGAAATGTAATGGTCACCCACTAGGATATCCAAGTTCCAAAGTAAAGTTTCACATACAGTGTGTGCACTTAAGTTTTAGCTATGAAGCGTAGGAAATAAAATCTGTATCATTGCAGTCAGTGGGCAGAAGCTGCATATGTCTTGCTCAATCCTTGTTTTGGAGTATGGAGTTGTCTTGTGTTTGTTCTCTGTGGAATAAATTTCATCGATACTCAAGCGTTCAGCTTTCTCACAGGTACCTACATTATCGATCATTTAGGCTTCTTTTATTTATGTTTTTGTGCATGCTTTATAAAAACATGTGCTAATGTTCATATTTTAGTGTACTGTTTGCTTGTGTAGAACAAGCTATTTGTGTTTATCAGAGGGTGAAATAAGCAGTGCAGTGACAACTAATTCTTGCAAGTCATCTCCTTCATATTACTTGAGCTTTATGAAGGCCTTTAATCTCTTCAAAAATGTCATTGTTGATCAAATGACATTCTTATAACCTTTTGTGACTGCTTAATATAGTGAAAAGACTATAAAAAGACCATTGCTTAGTGTGGCATTTTATTATTTTTATGTGTTCTGTTCAACAAAATCTTTTTATTTTGTCCTTATGTAGAGTCTCTTAAATGGAAAGATTCTCACATTTGAAGCTGCATTTATAAAGCTTGAGTCATTCTTTTAAATGTCCAGGCTCTGGAGGAAACAGCGATAGCGTCACTTGAAGGATATCACCTTCTTTGATGTATGGAGTAGGGGAGATCTCTTCAAAATAACTTGAAAATTAATTGCTTCTTTAAATAGCCCCAAAGGTTACTTCGAAGCAGAATGAATAGGAAATAGGACTAAAGGAGTAAATCTTTTATGAATGTCATGTACAATTGAATAGATTGTTTAAAAAAGTTTGACATTGCTTCATTTTGTTACAAATAATGAGTCCTGGATTTTTAAAAGAGCATGAAGAATTAAAAGCAGTAAGGATCTTTAATATAAAATGATATTATGAATGTAAGTATAATTTTTGGGTCATATCAGCTAAATACTACACTGAGTACTCTGAGTTACTCATGGTCATTAATTTCAATGTGTCTACTCTGAGTTTGGCTAACATTGCATACAACCCATAATTTATATTATAAATTATAAACATTATACATGTAAATCTAATGGCTGTGCACTGGCAATTGAGATATGTATTGCAAAGAGGAGAAGGCTTTTGATTACCAGAGATTCTGAATCTGTTGTTTTTTGTCCCTATAATAAACCAGATTGGTTCAAGGCAGAGCTTTCTAAACTTGTGGTCTATATTAAGGTTTTTTTCTTTAAAACAACAACAACACACAGTGCATTAGGTATAGCCCTGGAGACTAAATTTACCCTGGAAAACTCTCTTAAGGTTTCTTCTGATGCTCTGTTGCATCTGACTATGAAAGCTAAAGATGAGATTCCGGGTGGGGAGCTTAGTGCTGTCTACTCTGTCTGACAGTGGCTCTCCAAACAGGAATCTATCCTAATTTGACTTGGAGATGCTAGGGATTGAATTTAGGACCTGTGCAGTATGTCCTCTGCAAATTAATCACAGCCCTTCCCTATATAGGCGGCATCATCCCCATGGGGGACTTGACCACGCTTTGAACCAGAGACCTTGCACAGTGTAAGGATCACACACCAAACTGACTAGCTGTGGTTGTAGCCTCACCAGGTTGTAGCTTCACTTTCCGCTCTACCATGATCAGTGTGACACTTTGGGAAGTTCTAGAGTTTTCTAGATGTCTTCTAAAGTTTTTAGAAAACATCTGAAGGTAGCCCTTGTATAGGGAAGTTTTTAATGTTCACTGTCTTAGTATGTTTTAATTTGTTGGAAGCCACCCAGGGTGTCTGGGGTAACCCAGTCAGATGGGTGGCAAAGAAATAACTCACTCACTCACTTACTTCTCTTTTACAATGGTTTACCATGTAATGAGGTGGAGTGAGAAGATTGCTGTTCAGAAAACAGTCCAAAGCCTCCTTGGGTGCATTCTTCATTGGATGTAGGCCACCATGTCCCCTTCACCTCCCGGTTTTGCCAAGGGTAAAATATTCACATTTGCAGTTATTTTAGCCACCAGCAGCAAGCCAACAGAAGCTGTGGTTGGGACACAATGGGAAGCCAAGGCATCCTGGTTTGTTTACCTTGCTTGTGCCACAGGAGGAGCTAAGAAGGAGTGATTGGGCAGGGTGCACCAGAACTTCATTTATTTCCAATAAACCTCAGGAATCCAGAAAGTTTGGCTTACTATGCGTGAATGTCGCCCAATAACTCCCCATTTCCACAGTTGTTTGCTAGGGAGTCTGACAGTGCCACAGCTTCCCATATAGATTTCTGAAGGAAATTTTTACTTAATGCCCTGTCCTCTGCTCTTTCCATCTTCCAGCATGTTGGGTAGTGGTAGAAGTGAATAGTGGTTCAGAGCCAGTTTGATATACCATGTTTTGTATTAACATGCACTACCTCTTTCTCTTGATTAGTCTTTTGCATAAAAACTTAGATCATGTGAATGGATGTAAATATTAAGCATGTTTAATAATGTAAGACCTATTATTGTTTTGTTTGTGGGCTTTGAAATGTAGATTGGGACCGGAGATTCTCCGGTTTTGGCTGTAGCTTCTTGTGTGTGTATATAAGAAGAGGTCACCACTTGAGCGTGAGAAAGAGAGGTTTATTGAATTGCAAACGAGTGTACTTGCCTCTGAAATCCTTTCAGAACAGTTGTACATGATCTGTAATGCTGTTGTCAACTGCTCCCATGTGTTTGGCAAGTATAAATGGAACTTGATAACAGCCTCAGAATATTGTATTTGCTGCTATTAAGTATAAAACAGTGTTTAGCATTTTTAAAGCTTTACTACTTTAAAAATATTAATTTAGACTTACTTTTAATACTTGCTTATTTCATGTTCTGTTAGCTTTCTCAAAATACCCACAAGGCCAAATCCAAACGCTATTGTTATGTTTTTGTTGGGAATTTGAAATTAAATATAAATTGGAAGCAAATACTACTGGGGATGCTTTCACAATTGTTTTCTGTTTATATAGGAATGGTATAAGGATGTGTCTTGTTTCTTGGATGGGGTGGTTTTAAAATAATTCTTCACACATGATTTCTCATGTTCAAGACTGTGTGTGTGTGTGTGTCCTTTCAATTTTCATCACACGGGCAAAAAAATATTTGTTGAAAATGTATTTAGTTCACGCTTCAGTGTGATGTAACAGCAAAAAGAAAAAAATTAGTTAGTGCAATTGTGGGCTGTTTCAACAGAAGTATGGTGTCCAGACCAAAGGATGTATTATTACTACCAGTCTATTCACACTTGGTTAGATTTTACATGGAGTACTGTGCCCAGTTCTGGGCACTACAGTTTAAGGAGGATATTGACCCACTGGAATGTGTGTAGCAGAGGACAACCAAGATGATAAAGGGTCTGGAAACCAAGGGTCCCAGAGGTACTTACACTTACAGTGGTACCTCTGGTTAAGTACTTAATTCGTTCCGGAGGTCCGTTCTTAACCTGAAACTATTCTTAACCTGAAGCACCACTTTAGCTAATGGGACCTCCTGCTGCCGCCGTGCCGCTGGAGCACGATTTCTGTTCTCATCCTGAAGCACTATTTCTGGGTTAGCGGAGTCTGTAACCTGAAGCGTATATAACCTGAGGTACCACTGTATCAGTAATGAGATGGGAATCCAGTGTTATTATTACAACAAGACTGTGAGGTTGGTTAGTTTGAATTGGTGTAATTGGTCCTAGATTTGAAGGTGAACCATTGAGCTTTATGTATTTGTGTATGGATTCTAACCCAGGTTTCCCCAGTCCAAGTCTAACATTCTGTCCTTTAAATAGATTTTTAGTTCCACAGTTCTCTGAATTTAAGAAAAAACAAGCTCCTGAACATTAGGGCTGGGCTGAATGTGTAATAGAAGCTAAAGTGCACTTGTGCTGCATTTCACATGCCTTCTTTGGATTAAAACATGGAAGGAATATGGCTTTCATTCCATGGAGATGTTGTGCTGTGAAATGTAAGCTTTTCTTAGGGAAGTATGACTTAATATCAGTTTACTAACAAATATTTTGAAATAACTATAGATTTAAACAAGATCACAAGTGGTGAGGAGGGGACCCATTGGTCATTCTTGGCTGCTAAACTATGATTAGTAAGCTGGGAATTGTACATTTGAATCAATAAGGTGATCCTTCTATAGAATTTTAAGAAACAATCATTTGGAAAGTTTAGTAGCTTTGGACATGATGATCATGCAAGATGAATACGGGTTCAATGCTAATCTGTTACCATAGAAGAATGTGAGAAAGTAGGAAAATTATTGGTCTTGTGTATATGATTTTGCAGTTTTTGTATATTGCTTTCCTGTGTTTGTTTTCATTACTTTGTTCCTTGTTTGGGGATTGAAAATGTTTTATAAATACTGTAAATAAATAAAATTCTAATCTCTTTTATGGCACAGAGGCAACAAGTTTGAATGCAAAGTAAAGATGCTACAAAAATGCTCTTCTTATAAAACTGGGATGCTTGCTAATTACGAAGCTAGTCATTTTCAGAAATGTATTTCTGAATTTGTTTTGAATCTGGAAGCTTGGATGACGTTAAAGGAAACAGTGGTTTAGTCAACTTTATTTCAGTTTGCAAACATTCCAATAACATTCAGTTTTTTAGGATACATAAAATAAAGCTTACATACTAAATATATTTTGGTTCGTAGCATTTGATGTGCAGCTTTTCCTTCCCTGACATAATGTACCTACAATTAAATCAGCCAGAAATACATCTATATATTTGGCTGGTATGTATCTCATAGCAACCCTTTCCCCACCATACATTGTTCTGCACATTAATTTTGTTGGCTTTGATCCCTGGCACTTTCCTATAAATTATATTATGTGCTTTAGAACAAAGAGCCTATAAGCTTTCACCACTGAATCGATAATGCATTGAAGTACATTAAATGATCATTCACTCATAAAACAAATGTACCTTGTGAAGTGGAAAGCCTGGAAGTTTAAGAATAAAAATATCTTGCTGAAATTTTAATACATGTATTGTGGAGACTTTATAATTGGAATCTGGAAATCATTTTTTGTTTCTCTGAAACTAGAGGGGGTGTGAGGGAGGAAGAGAGTGTCATTGACATTACTGATAGTCTAATCATTTCATTGTGACAAGTGTTAGGCTTTTTAAGACTTATAAAGTGCTTCATGAAAACTCTGTACGAACAACACTCATTTGAAGGTGTGTGTTTGTTATGATGGCAGCATCATGAAATGTAGCTTCTGTCATGAAATAAAGTATCTCAGCTGTAAAACTGTTAGAGTAGTGTCTCCAGTAATGGTTTCATTGTTCTGTCATTTAGCTGGTTATTAAAAGGAAATCAAGGGAAGGTCTAACCAACTTTCAAATCCTTTAATAACCCTCCTGCAAACAGATGCAGTGACTAAAACTGATGGAATTTTTATGTACTGTATAAGGAATAACAGAATGCTGTAATTGTTTAAACTAAAGCACTTCCCCCCTTCTGCTAATAATATGCTTGCTCAGTTCATACAAAAATTATTTGGGCTTCAGCATAGCCACCTGGACCTGTGCTGCAATCTGTAGATATACTGTTCAGGCAAGTATTCTACCCAGTTGCTTGGCAAGAAGTAACTAAGTAAATCTGTTCCTTGCTTCCAGTGTCTGGTCAATGAGTGCAAAATGTACTTGGATGGATGGCCTTATATTGCATTTTAATTGGCTAAACATTTATTTGATAACTTTTAGAACACTTGTTTTTAGGATTTAGCATTAGTACCCCCATGATTGTATTTCCAGCTTCCTCTTCATAACATAGGTAGTGGCCCTATCTTTTCCTACCTTATGGATTTGAAGTTGGATTTAATTTGAATCTATACAAACCATTTTCATTTTCAAGGGCTGGCATAGCTTTAAATGAAAACTTTTAGCAGGATTAAAACAAAGCAACGTAGGCCAATAATTCAGTGCCGTGTCATGAAAGTTCATTTCTGTAATGTATGTTAATAACAGTAAGCTACCTTTGTGTTCGGAGTTCTGACATTCTGAATACTACAGCATTTTTTTCTTATTGAAATGTTAATACTTTAGTAACAATGCTTAAAACAAAACCTTAGGGAAATGATTCCTGAAAACTACCTTCCACTCTTAAAAAAATAACATGGTATAAAGCATAGTGTAAAAAAGATACTTCACCACTATCATTAAAGGAAGCATGTACTAGTGCTACAAATCTTTCATTTTGGTTGTGATGTGCAGTTTAATTTTCTGAAGATGGATTCTGGTTTCCCAGACCTAAAGACCAAATATGATATAGGCCTCATGGAACTAAAATATAGCTTCCTCACAGTGATAGTTGGGATTTAATGGTACTATAAATGAAATAATTGCTTTCTATCATGTACAGTTCTGTTATTTTAAAGCCTTTAATATTAGCTTATGAATAATTTAGCACAATGAGCTCTATTCACTTACATGGTGAACTTAATGTTTGTCAGGAAAGGGATTTGTCAGCTGGAAGAATGTATGATTGTGTGGTTCTTTGTAAAGCTTTTTATTTCTAGAGATACACTAATCTCTTCTAGAAACTTAAAGGAAGTTTCTTCCTGTGCTGGTCTGAGTTTCAGTTGTTTTTTGCGGAATAGTACCTGAAATGTCTCAGATACATAATGGTTGTTTTGGACCATAGATTTTTACTGCAACTGTGGAGTGGTACCTTTATTAAATAAGAAAGGGGTGTGTGTGAGAGAGAAAACCACCACAAATTGAAATGCTTGGAAATGTTTGTGATGTTTGATCTATTTTTGAATGGATTTCTGCATGTTTAGTGATCACATGCCCCAATGTGGTTTCAGACTGTACGTAGTTAAATCTTCTACAATACTTGCACTGTTGGTAGAAGAGCATCCACACCATATATTCCATCACCAATGATCTTTAAGAAATTCCTGGGACTGCAAGAGGCGAATGCCTACCTGCCCTAAAAATAAAAAAAAGCCTTTCACATGCTGTTATAAAAATCTTGACAGAAAAAGTTTTCATTCCCTGTTCCTTGGGTCATCAAAGGAGGAGGCAAGATAGGCGTACTTGGCCAATTTTAGGCTGCAGCGTTGCTGGACATTGATGACTATTCGTTGGATATGCATGGCATGTGGAACAGTTCCTTCTGGCAACTCAGAATTGTGGAAAAATGAGGCCTTTTGATAGATTTAGGTCTTGGAGCTATTGCGACATAGGGTGAAGGTGAAAAGAGATCAAAATAAATAAGCATGTGATCTCCAATGCCCCCAATAATCCCAAATACAACAATGAATCTATACATGCGGTTATGACAGAATGCTGAATTTCAGACTATGCAAATCCTTTCTGAAAACAAGGTGGTCTTGCATTTAAATGGCTAAGCAAGTGTTGCATTTTATGGATTATTGTTTGAGATTGGAAAACTGAAGGAGTAACTCTTTATCCCAGTGCAGTGGTAGATTTTAACATGCATTAAAATCTCATGTTAAAAATGGAATTTATCACATTTTGGGTTTTGTTAAACAAATTTTATCATTTGACAAGAATAGAATATGAACTGTGTGTGCTGTGTGTGCTGCAGATTAAGAATAATGCCAAATGGCCAAGCAGTGTCCCTTTCAGTGCGATTGGGAGCTTTATCCACAGGAGATTTAGTTGTTTAAAATCTGCATTTTCTAATGAAATAAAAATAGCTACAGGGATTAAGTACTGTGATTTCAGTTGTATTTGCAGAAGCACATAATATTCCTGCTTATTTAAGCTGTTCTCTCTAGCATTTACAGTGCTCACAAATTCATCTTTCTTATTAAACAAGGGATCATGTTGCACTTGAAAAGTACTACTCTTTTGCTCTTTGTGATTAGCTGCCATGTATATAAGGGGTGCTTGCTTGTTTGTTCATTTGTCCTGATCCTGGAAACTATCATTACCTCCCCCTTCCCCAAAGCAAAATAATAATAATAATTACCTTGGGCTGTTGGAAGAGTGAGACCGTGGGAGCAGGTAATCCAGAACCAGGTAGAGCATCTTTTTTCTTATTACTGGAAGTGCAAGTCCCAGTTTCCCTAACAGAAAAATTCCTGCAGCTGCTTCACTCTGAGAATTTTGGAATTTACAGTCTTGTCAGGAAAAAGGTGTTCCCTTGGGTTTTGGCAGTAACTCACATTATCTGCCTATTCCAGCCTTCAAAAATGCAGCATTTTTTTCTGGGGGTGGTCAAGGGTATGCAGTACTGGTACCTTTTAAAAAATGTTAAAAGCAAAAATGTTACTGTAACAACTTCATGGTGAGTACCTGCACCATTTTCCTTTGGAGGAAAAAACCACCACTGCAAAAATGTGATCCCCATTGCATTCTGAAGTGCTGCAGTTCAGCACGCCCACATAGCTCAGTAGGTAGAGCATGAGACTCTTAATCTCAAGATCATAGGTTCAAGCCCCAGGTTGGGCAAAAAGATTCCTGCATTGCAGGGGATTGAACTAGATGACCCTTGTTGGACTAGGCTTGTGGACCCTTACAATTCTACTATTCTCCCTTGGTGTGCCACCTCCTTATTCTGCCGCATGTGTAGACTAGACCAGAGTATATTTCCAGCTGTTAGCATAAGGTAAATGTATTTTTCTGATTCACTGTAAACCACCATGGACTCATATTTTAATATGATTCAGTAGCACCTGCAAAATCCTTTTTAACTTTTTAAAGCAACTTTTAACAATATTTTTTGTATGCCTTAACCCTGCACAGTATTGCTAGGTCATTCTTCTCACTTGTCAGTAATAGATGGAACTGATAGAGGAGAAAATTCATAAAAGAAGCAAAATGGTCTGTACCTATTTCTGATCCCTTTTGTGAAAACAAGACTGTGGCTGTTTGTTAGTGTTCTTATTCTCTTTTCTCCTAAAATGCCTTTGTGGATGAGGTTCATTTGAATTCACTCTACTAAAGCTTCACAAGAATGAATATTCACATGGCTGGCCTAGATTGCACACAAATGTTACTGCATTATGTGCAAACTTGTTTGTATTTCTGGTGCAGTGTAGGGTAGTAGTGGTAATCTTCCAATATGAGCATGAAAACCCTCCAGATGATTTGGAGTGTTTAGAAGTTGTCCTGAGCACATCCAGCTCAAGGAGGACAAATGGCCCATCATTTAATTCTTTATTGACATAGCATGAACTTACCATTGCTCCTAAGGTGCACTAAACATGCACACACGTTGCTTCTGGTGGGTAGGTAGCTGGTGGCCCTCCACGGGCTTGCGCTTCGAGCTGAGCTGTTGGAGCAACAGGCTGGCCAGCGTCGCCCCCACAAACTTTAGTATCCTCATCTGATGGCGTGAGCACAGGCAACCTGCAATTCCTTCTACATGGAAGTTGTCAAGCCACTCTTACTCTTCAAGCCCCTCTTGGTCCTGGGAGATTGCAGGGGCAGAGGAGATGCTGCCACCCACTCCCTTCAGGCACTGTCTCTCCCATTCCTGGTGCATCCTGTCCATCCTCCAACTCTGGCTCTTACCTTGTGTCTTGCACCTCCTTCCCCATCTACAACTGCTCATACCCCTCCCCATCCTCCACCCCTGACTCCTACCTCATGGGAGGGGAGAAACTCCATAAATTTCTACCCCCTTTGCTTGGATCAGCCTCTGGCCCCGCTGTCTCATCCACACTCTCCTCAGAGCCCTGCCAGTCCCTGACAGAGGTGCGTTACGACTCTTTATTGTGCTGTTTTTAGAGTCTGACATTAGCACAGGCAATATTTTTAGCGTAATTCTAGAGTTTGAGCAGTATGTACTCTTCAAAGAGAACAGAAAGATAGATTTCTGTTGGTTTAGGATTGCATAATTTGACCCATAAGGCATGTGAAAATTTGAAGGTGAAAATTT
This sequence comes from Podarcis pityusensis, assembly GCF_964106645.2. Lineage (NCBI taxonomy): Eukaryota > Metazoa > Chordata > Lepidosauria > Squamata > Lacertidae > Podarcis > Podarcis pityusensis. Next base: position 17,503,082 of record NC_138040.1, on the reverse strand, counting down.
GTGCAGGAATTCAGATCACAGAGCTTTAATGCAGTTTGTTGTTTGGCCCTTAAACATAACCAGTAATGAACTAGAATGAAGACATGAAGGTAATGATTGCTTAAATCGGGATGTTTGAAAAGTTTTGTCTCCAATAATTTTAAGCTATACTTTTGAGACAGCAGATGAACTTGGCAAATTTAATCCTAAACTTTTATTTTAAATTACGATTCATTCAGTATAACTGACCCCAGAGGATATATATTTTTTATAGGCCTAAAAAATGTCAATCTGAAGACTGTGGTAGCTTTCTATTTTGTTTCCCAGACGTGGTGCATCTACAAGAAAGTGCAGTTACATAGTGTGCTGGGCTTGATGCTGAGGAATTCAGACTACCAGGCTATTGTTGGAGTGCAGGTTAGAATGAAATGCAGGTGGTCTGAAAAACACTAGAGCTGCACATTGAGTAGTAAATCAATTATCAGAATTAAAATTAGAATGGTTGTGGGGAAAGAGGAGGAGTTGATGTGTATTAACACAACTCCATGGAAATCTGGGAAATCAAATCAAACAGGCTGTGGGAAGCTCACTCTGTAGAGCATGAGACTATTTCAGGGCTGTGGGTTTGAGCCCCACATTGGGCAGAAAGATGGGGTTGATCTAGATGACCCCCATGGTCCCTTCCATCTCTACAGTTCTATGATCTAATATTATATAACTAAAATGTGGGACAATGTCAGGTGCTGGAAGGCCAAAGATTTAGAACTAGTGTTCTAACTTTTTATTTAGCATTGTGCAATGAAGACTTCAGGGGCTCTTGAGAATTCTTTCCAGACACCTGGATAAAGCATTCTGATTTGGTAGAAAGAATGGTCATGGGTAATTTGAAGTAAAACAGAAGGATTATTTGATAAGAGGACTCCTAGAAGAGCAACAATTGAAGTGTTGGTTTCCTGAAAACAAACTGTGTATACAAAGAGTCCTGCCCCAGCCCTGATTTAACACATTGCAAAGTGGTAATTCTTGGAGCAGTTATATTGGCTTGACTACAACTCTTCTGTAAGAACTATCTCTGTATTTTGTTCCATTTTTCCTGAGGTTGGTGTTCAGAACAGTATGTCTAGGTATACTTGAAATAAAATAATTAAAAAACCACCAAGAATCCTAAAGCAAATGTGTTTGTGCTATTACGTACTTGGAGCCTGATTTTAATACAATTTCTTATTCTTGTTGACTACGGGGAAGAAAAAAGTCAAAGCACTTGAAATCTGCAGTCTGTATTTTACATAACTGATATGCAGCTACTTTATGTGTTTACAAGCTTTAGGTCTTTTATTATGACAGAATTTTCTTTATGCAATTTTAGGATATCATTTTCCATTTGGCAAAGTAGTGTATAATACAACATCTGTTCCAGAGTTTAATTCTGATATCCATTTTCAAATACTATATGGATAAAAGAAACCAACAGCCATTTGCTCACAAACATTATTCTTGAGCACCGTGAGAGTCACCTTTCCACAATTATATTTGGTATTTCATATTTGCCCAGAGCAGAAGGGAAGGGTTTGCATGTGTTTATTCCCAAGGGATAATGCAAGACTGGTGAGAATGGGGATTTAAAGGATAGCGAGATTTTGGACATCTTGTAAAAAGTTAATTGAATCCATAACTAAGTATTTCTCTGTTTAGAGTATATCCCTCCCCCCAGGTGTTCTTAACTTTCTGAGTGTAATAATGTGCAATTTCCAAAATAAGTACATTAGGAACTAGTTTCTGAAACACTGTTTCAGTTGAAAAATGATAGTAAAATTTACATGCAAAGATTTGACTGGGGGAAAAATTCAGAGCTTTCAGAGCTGAAGCACAGCAGCTGGTCTTAATTTAGTGCACTGTAGAAACTATTTGTCTCTTGTTCTTCTTTCCCCAGAAAGGTTAGTGAAGCAGAAGTTTAATGACTCCTAGAAGTCAGCATTTTAAGAACATTTCATCATAATATGCAATGAACCAGTGGTTATCTAAATCTGTGTCAGCAGGATTCCTTATGGATTCCAGTCACTAGTGCATTTCCTATGCATTGGAAAATGTTTTAGGTTGACTGTCAGCAGGATAGGAATGAGGTTACAAATAATGTAGGAAACCAGGGAAGCAACATTATCTATTGTCTGTGTCTCATTTTAGTTCTTTTTTCAGCAATAGGTATCTATGATAGAAAATGAGGGCAGAAATGGAAGAATTCCATTTATAAAACTACTAATACCAGCCTGGCTTGGGAAGAAAATCCATTTTAAACAATTTGTAGTCACAGCTTCTTAATTTTAGTAGCCCTCACATTTGGACAAGGGTATATATAACCTTGTTATTGTTGTAGCTTGACTTTCTCCCTTTTCAGTTTTTCCTTTAGGGAACTTAGCAATAACATAATTATGGGAGTGAATATTTGGCCTTTTTAAAAAGATTTAGAATTGAGGGCAGAATTTTTAACTGAAAAGGCAATTACTTAACAAATGAATGAAATTTAATAGAACATTTAACAAAACCATATCTTAGATTGTCATACAGTTAATATTATAATCATTTAAATAAATTAATGGAAAAATATTTACCAGACTTTAAATATCATAACAAATGATCCATATAACAATATATTACACAATCGAGCACAGCAGAGCTTTGGAGATCATATTATGCCACTTTTAATATGTGTATACCACTTTCCAGTCAGTGTTAAACTCATCAGATTTTTCTTATCCAAATGCACATAGGCATGGTTGTGGGTTCTCACAATAGTTGTTGGTATCTATCTATATCTATCATCTATCTATCTATCTATCTATCTATCTATCTATCTATCATCTATCTGTATTAGATTTTTAGGTTGCACTGCTATATACTCATTCGCCTAGGAGTAAGTACTGTTGAATAAAATTGCACAAACAGGATTGTGCTATCAAGGTGATGAGTAAAAAGTGTAGTCCCCCCCCCCCCCCAGTTTTGTTCTGTTTTAAATTGTTGTGGCCAGGCCTAAGATCTCATGTGATGAGGGAGCAGAATGTAATCCTGATAACATTTATAGCGCACTTTTCCTCCAAGGAGCTCAAGATTCCCCTCAGCTGCATTTTATCTTCCCAACAACCCTGTGAGAGGGCAAGGCTGAGAGACCTAGCCCAAGGTGACTTGGCGATCTTCATGGTTGCCTGGGGGTTCAAATCCTGGTCTTTCAGGTCCCACTGCAACACACTAACTCAGGGGTTGGCAAACTTTTTCAGCAGGGGGCCAGTCCACTGTCCCTCAGACCTTGTGGGGGGCCGGACTAAATTTTTTTTGGGGGGGGGGAATGAACGAATTCCCACAAATAACACAAAGATGCATTTTAAATAAAATAACACATTCTACTCAAGGTAAGCCACCCCCCACCCCCACGACTCTCCCCTCCCTTCTCCACAGCACTGGACAAGCCCCGGTGGCTGCTTACCTGTGTCTTGCGAGCTGCAGGGGCTGGCGGCAGCGGGACGATGAGTGGCGCACGAAAGGGCTCCGGAGAGGGGCTGGCAGCAAGAAAGCCCGAACTGAGCCTGCTTATAATGGTGGCCGATTGAGTGCTAACGCTGCTGCTGCTGGCATCAACAAAGCCCAGCCCCCTTCCGCTTGGCTCTAGGCAGGGCGGGGAGAAGCCAGGAGGAGGGAGGGAGGAGGCGCCGCCGAACACTCGCGCTGGCGCAGCCCAAACAATCAGATCCACGCCGATCCACACAGTGATTCCTGGACTGTTTGCGGGCTGGATCCAGAAGGCAACTGGGCCTGATCCGGACCCTGGACCCTAGTTTGCCTACCCATGCATCACCTCCCCATGCATCACCTCCCATTTCTTATCAGTACATTCTTTAGAAAGTTGCAGCCTATGCTTTTGTTAGAATTTAGGGGCTTCTTAGTTTTAATATGATTCTAGAATTTTGAGAGCACAAATGTTAAGTAATATAAAGCATGCAAATGATGTGAAATGTGGGTGGACACATTAATGTCAATAACCCCCTGTTATATGAGAACAGGAATATATTTTCGGCTATTTGCTGTCATTGATCTTAAACACTGGGAACGGAAGACTGTAGGGAAGCAATTTTTAAATGTTTAGGTGCAAGAATTCCTTATTGGCTGTATGCCAGATCACCTTGTTTTACCTGAGGACTGCTTTAAATAGACAAATGACAGCAATTTATTCAGGTTCATAATGATTAAGCAAAGTGCAGGATGGCAAAACTAATTGTTAGAATATATTTGCAAATATTTAAAAGAGCAGGCTGACAGTAAGTCAAATACATTCTTATGCTGAGTGGAATATTTCCTCCATGAAAAAGAACAGAAGAAGAGTTGTGCTGGGTCAGACCAAATACCTATCTAGCCAACATTCTGTTTCCAATGGTTAGCAAGCAGCTTTCTGTGGGAAGCACACAAGCAGGATGTCCCACGAATGAACTAGCTCTCTCTAATTACTGCTCCTCAGTGATTGACATTCAGAAGCATATTGCCTCCAACAGTGGAGGCAATATAGCCATTTGGCAAATATAGGCAATATAGTGAATACAGCCATTATAGCTATTAGCTATTGATAGCCTTGCATAGCATTAATTTGTGTAATCCCTTTTAAAGTCATCCGTGTTGATGAGCATCACCCCATCTTGTAATACTTGTGTTTCATTTTTCTAAATCTCCCATCATTCAACTTCACTGGATGACATCTGGTTATAGTATATTAAAAGAAAGAAAGTAAGTTCTTTCTATTCACTCTTGCAGCACCATGCATAATTTGATATGAATATTATCATGTCCTCCCTTATTTGCCTTTTCCGTCTACCAAAAAGCCTCAAATGTTGGTCCCTTACCCTTTTTAGACCTTCGTTTTCCACGCTGAAGGGCAGTGACAAGAACTGAACACATGGTTGCACAATAGATTTGTATAAAGGCATTACAATATTGGCAGTTTTATCCTTGATCCTTTTCCTAATGATCTTTAACATGGACTTTGCCTTTTTCACAGCCACCTCTGTTAAGTAGATAGTACCAAGTTATACATTTCCAATTTAAGGCTGGAAGTTTGCCTCCTGTGTTATATACTTCTCTGGAAGACAGATTATTTTCTAATCCTTTCGGAGCTGTTGGTCTCAGGCTAGTAATATATGCTCTAAGATTGAAAAGCAACATCCTTTATTTGGGGTAGACCGTGAAACAGATTATTCACACAGCAGGAACATGCTGCATGCCAGAAACTAAGTAACAATATATTGCAGATAACTTCTGCAAGATTGTGTGAGGAGAAGCAGTTGTGAAATGGTTTGTTGTAATACATTGTGAGAGTGTACTCAATTGATCATCTGAAGACTTGATGATACTGTAGTAGCTTTTGGGCCTGTAGGTTCAGTCAACAATATTCCTGTGTGCTCCTCCAGTGCCACACAGCTTCTTCGTTAAGTTGACTAGAAGAGCAAACACCACAAGGTTTTGGGAGCTGCACTTGAACATACTTTGACTTTTAATTTGTGACATGTTTATCAAAAAGGTTGGCAGCTGCTGTCTTCCGTAATCTCCTTTCCTCAGAACATTAGCTCTATGTGTAGTACTTCAGTGAGTGGATGCCCATCCCTCTCTCTTTTTCTGTCCTACTCAAACTTTGCCTTCTCCATGTTAGTCAAGGGAAATACTAGTTTTGTGATGTGGTGCTACCCTGCATGTTCCATGAAGCCCCAATGTTTCCCAGCTGACGAAAGCAGCAGGGCTCTCTGGTGGCCCTGTGTGTCTCTAGAGTTGTGTGTGCAGCTTGCACATGTATTGGGTTTTAACTTACTCCTTGGAAAAGCAGGGGAAAGTGCTACTGTTTTTCTCACAGCCACACACCATATATTTAAAGCCCATGGCTTCCTCCAAATAATCCTTGGAGCTGTAGTTTACGCTTCACAGAGCTACAATTCCCTACTGCCTTAGCAAACTACAACCATGCAATGTAGTTAAATGGACGCTTAAATTTAAAAAGTAGTTTGTGATGTTTTGGTGGGAATGAGGAAGATGTTTTGATATGGTGAGGCTAACAGATCCTGTGTGTGTGTTGCCTATTAACTGTTACTTTTTAATTTAAATTTTAAAAGCCACATTTTATATTATAGGGCAGATATTATTCTCATGAGGACTGTTATGAGGAATGCCAGTATTGGTGCAATGACACAATTTTAGCAGACCATTCCTCTTTGAGTTTTCATTAAATGAGTGTAAAACTGTGTGAATCTGGGACTTCTCCCTTTGCATAAATACTTTAAAACAGTTTGGATCAGAGGTGAGTAGGTTTTGCTTGGCCACCTGTCTACTTTTTGACTCATTCTTACAGCTAATCAGAAGTCCAATTTAAATGTTCATATATTTAGATGAATTAGCATATGCAGTAGAGCATATGGAGTCAGGTGCTTTGGGCTGACAGTTCCTTTCTAATCTATGGAGGGAACTAAGCTTTTAATGAAAGTGAGTTGTCCTTTTATGGCTGGCAGTATTTCAGCATCTATTAATTCTACAAGAAAAGCTTTAAAAATGGGAAATGAGCTAGATGCCTGGGGGTGGGGAAGGAAAGGATTTTTAAGGAGGTCGATCAAATGTATTCAACATGAGATTCAAATAGACTCTCAAATTTAAGTGGAAATCTCACAATTTCAATGTGATGTGGAAGTGAAGCCGTTGAGTTGCCATCTGTTTCCTTAAATGTTTATTAACCATTCTTTCCCCTCTTTTTATTTTACCCACATATTTTTCCACTTTTCAAACTCAATGAAAAAGTGAATTGCAAATTTGTCTCAAATTTATTCTGCCTTTCCTGTGTGGCTCTTTAGCATTAGTATGTGTGTGCTGAGAAATCTGGCAACCATTTTGATAATTACCAGGAGTTCAAAGGAAAGCATCCTATAAGGCAGACCTGTACAATTTCTCACCCACCAAGCCAAACACAGCTTACCTGTTACGTATGGTGGATTAACATTAGCTTGATACTGTCCCCCCCCGCCCCCAGTTTACCTAGAATTGCAGTGACAGCGGGCTTCTCAAGTACACAGTACATTTCAGCTGAAGTTGGCTTGTTTAACAACTAAACTGTTTAGGCGCCAGGTGAAAACAGACTTCTTTAACCAGGGTTTCAGCCATTAAATAATGATTGCCTGTTAAATGTGTGTGTGTGTGTGTGTGTGTGTGTGTGTGGAACTGTTGTTTTGATTATTTTATTATTATGCTGTTATTATTTTGTGTAAATTATGTTCTTTATGTTGTATATCACCCTGGAATCTTTGAATTAAGGGTGATATATAAAATGAATTAATAATATTAATGAATGTTAGAATGATGTCAGAATGAAATTAAGTGGTTCTAGCAGCAATGTCATAAAGGTGTATGTAAAAATGGATGGTTAATAGGTGAGAATCTAAAGTTATAATATATTAAGCTAAAGGACTAAGACATAAACAAAGAGGGAAAGGAATTGCTGAATTAACAAATTGAACTGGAATACAAAAAAGGGAGGTGAGAGGTGGTCAGGGAAGCAAGGAAACGAAATGTAAGATACGGAAGGATTAATTTGTTTTTAAGTTGTTTTTTTTACTGTACTTTGTATTTTGTATGTTTTTTCTCATATATATATATATATATATATATATATATATATATATATTTTCCCTTGTTTCTTTTCTCTTTAACTATGTAATTTTTTGTTTCTGAAATTTTAATAAATATCATTTTAAAAATATATATATAAAATGAATTAATAATAGTAACCGCCATCATCATCATCCTTGTTTGTTGTCATCATACATTGCACTAAGCTGAGATTCTTGGAAACTGAAACTCTGCAGAAGTCTTATTCTGAACCATGTCGGAGGAGATGGGAAGAAGAATGCATGAGACACTCTGTCTCATTGAGGTTTGCCCATACAAGGCCAAACCATGGTTTAATGATGCAAACCAGGCCATTGGAGTTGTCTTGTACATTACAGGGCTTCTAAAGTAAAATCATTTCTGGTCCTTCCACTGATGATGCTATTTAAATTCTGTCTTTAGTTGCATCACTACTTTCAAGTGAAATAATAATATTAATGTTCTGTGACAAGCTTATTTGCATGAGATGCTAAGCCAAACCATGTGCACATATGGGAACTCTGGGAGTGGCTCACATATATGCTTAGATCCTCCCTGGTCCTTTTTGGCAACCATGTTAAGCTAAGCCATGCTTCAGTTTAGCATGTTGTTTGTACCGGGACTTGCAGTTAATCTCTCTTGTCACTAGCCACATGTTTTAGCCAAGAACAACCCTTGGCTGCAGCTCATGGTTAGTGAGAAAGGAGCTTAACCACGAGTCCCGGTTCACACAACTCAAGTTTGTTTGTTTATTATTATTTATTTATTAGATTTATATACTGCCCTTCATCACAAGATCTCAGAGTGGTTCACAAAGCAAATAGTTAAAACAACAAAACAATACTCTCCCCTCCAACAAGTTTAGTTTGTGTGGCATAGTTGGCAAAAAGGAACAGGGAGGGGATAAGCAGCTGCAAACTCTCAGGGAGCTGGTGAGATCTCTCTAGGCGAAGGTTTGACTAAGCGTGTCATGTGAACCAGGCCAGTGAATGCAATTTTCTAGCCATAGTTCCTTTTTGGCATTTTCCCATCTTCTGGTTTCCTAAATAGTTTTTCTTACATAAAATGAAATGTTGTTTAGTGCTGAGAAAAATATAGTACGCAGTTAATGGGTATGTGGTTTGTGGTATCTCCCAAAGAGCAAATGTAAGAATTTTAATAAAAGAGATTAGTAGGGTAAACATTAATAAATATAAAGCACCAGCTGAAGTCATTGGAGCTTTTAAATGTGTTATTAAGTACATGCTTTTTTCTGAATCGCATTTTTAAAGTCAAATCACTGGCACTTGCAGCTTGCCAACAACAAAGATGCTTTCAAGGCCCATTAAATATTGAAAAGTTCACTCTGTGCTATCACAGTAGAATAGTCTCATGGATGTTCAGTGCATCTCAACTGTCAGGTTAACTTTTTTAGACTGAATTTATTCCAGGTTGGTGGTGGGATCCCTCAAGTGTGTCCATACTTTATATATCACTGTGTAATGTGTAATTTGCAAACTTTATCTTTGGTGGGTTTCCTAACCTGGCTATGTTCGAGTTTGTAGATGTAAAACTGGGTGTGTGTGGAATAAAAGATTCACATCTTTAAAGAAGTCAATATTAGATGTGGAAGTGGAACCTCAGTGCATGATTTTAGACTTCTTTAAGTTGAAATGGTTTTCAAACAAATACTGAACCTAGGTTTAGTTCAGCCTTGTATTTAAGCACTAGCCTGGTAGCCACAGGGAGTTAGGAATTCAGTGTAGGCAAAAGAGTGGGCTGGTGAGGGAGGGATGGGACCCTCTGTTCCTCTTCTGCACTTGACATAGAAATCAAGTAGGCTGCTAGAGGAGGCAAGCCCTCTTCTGTGTCCAGCATAAAAATGCAGCTCCCCATCATTCCTCTGCCAGCCCTCTTTTTCTTTTTTCAGACTAGTAATCTCCTCCCGCCCACCCCCTGGTTATTTTCAAGACTGCTTTTGCTCCATTTTTAAATCTGACTGAACACGTTCTCATATTTAGAACTGGCAGTTAGGCTTAGGCGTTGTCTTCAGCAAGACTGAAGTGGCGTAACTTACATAGGCTTTGAGGCAAGAGTTAGCTGATGTTCAAATACAGCCTTGGCATCCTATGCATTTTGAAAAAGTGCCATTTTTAAACAGTGTATAGAATAAAACATTACTTTTGAGATGACACATAGACATTCAGGTGTTGTTAGTCTCTAGAAATAGCAACATTGAATGACTGAATTGTCATAACTTTTAGCAGTTGTTGCCTTTCCACCAAGTGACTGTGATAAACAGTTTCCTTTGAATTTCTTTTCTCAGATTCTCTGGTCCATGATTTATTCTGAATGGTTTACCTTTCAGGGTAAGACTATACACCTCAGAGATATTGACATTGTCATAGTAACTAGGAACTGCAGTCCTGGCTGATAATTAGGATTTGTGGTGAATCATGCCTTATACGTAGGTGTTTCTGGAAACTGGATTGCTTCAATCAGCTCACTCTTTTAAAATAATCTGAAATAGAATTTTTGATTTACTTCTCTTCACAGCTAAAGGTGTTGAAAACTTGAAAATATGTTTTTCTTTGTGAGAGTAATAACCACTATAATGATTATCCTGTGTAAAATCTTGTAAAATCCAGAATCTAAAAATTTGAAATGGAATTATTATTCTTAATTGTAGAGATTATGTACTCAATATCTAAATTTTAGGTATTCAGTGTAGTGCAGAATGCTAACTAGTGGTTTACTTTAAAATCTTACATCACTACCTTTCTTTGCTTACTGTGGTTATTGAGTGAGTCTTTTTTTCATAATTCTAAAGAAATGTTTATATATTGTTTCCGTATCAGTGGGATTCAAAAATATTCAATTCCTACGTAGTGCATTAATCTATTTCCCTTGAAAGTTAGATAGTGACTATAATCTTGGGAGATTAAACAGCAACCAGATGACCCCTGCGTAATTGAGGTGACTGAGGGTAACAGATGAAGTTCCTCAGGTGGCGGTAGTGAGCTGGTAAACTCAATACTTAGACATGTCTCCCACTGGAAGTAGTGTGGGAGTTTTGGGGTCACTAACAGGGTTTTGGGGTATAAAATAGTATGTCATCAATGATGTTTAGATTCCATTCACCCAGAAAGAAATTGGTGGTGGTGTTCTCTGAGCAAGATGAAAGCATCACACTGCATTATAAGTATTGTGTGTGTGCTTAGGAATTGAAATTTATATGAAACACTTTGCACTAAAGAAAATCTTTCTCCTTAGGAGCTATGCAGGTATAGAACATAAAACTGCAGCCATGTTGAGTTATTATTTTCCACACTGATGAAGCTTAATACATCTCTTCGGTGTGTTACAACTTAAACATACAATATATTTTTATACTGCTCTTCAATCTTGAAGGGTTCTCAGAGCAATTCAACTCACAAATTATGTAGAAAGAGTGAGTGATAATTTAAAACATTCCTAGAACTTTTAGTGGAGGAATCCGTTGGAATCAGTGGAAAACAGTGATGAAAGAAATCCTGTTCTCAGCCCATCTGACTGTTGTTGTTGTCTCACCTGTATTGCCACAGTAACATACTGCTTTTTTGGATAACCTGTTATGATAGCAAGTGGCTGTTGGTCAAGGCAGCATATTTGTCAGTAACGGGGAAGGACTTTTTCAGCCTCCCCCCCCCCTTTTAAAATTATGTAGAAATTAGTCATGTTTTCATTTCCTACCAGCTTGCTCCTTTATCTGGTCATCTACTGTCTTTGTCTAAATATACACTATCACCAGTTTTTTCTTGTATGTGTTATATCAGTTTTGCAAATAGGTTAACATTTCAGAAGAGCAGGGGTTTTTTGTTTTTAGCATGGGTTTCCAAGTACACAGTTATACATTAAGACTAGAACAGACCCTCCAGGTGTCCCTATATTCCAGGGACAGTCCCAGATTTACAGAAGCTGCCCTGGTTTCTGATTTGTTCCTGGAATGTCCCACTTTTCCTTAGCACATCCCTATTTTCATCGGAGAAATGTTGGAGGGTGTGAAGTTATGTGACCCCCAAGCCAAGGAATACAACCTTTAGAAGACATCTGGAGGCAGCCTTGTATAGGGAAGCTTTAAAATTTTAATGTTTTTATATATATTGGAAGCTGCTCAGAGTGGCTGGGGCAACTCAGTCAGATGGGTAATAATAATAATAATAATAATAATAATAATAATAATAATAATATAGGATGTCCCTGTTTTCATTGCAGAAATGTTGGAAGGTATGCTATAAATGTGCTGAAGACCAAATAATTTGTTAAGCACTGCATCAAGCATGCATTTTTGGAAGAGTGTTTTTGAGGTGGACTGTTGTCTTGTCTTATTCCAAAGTTGGCACTTTTTCCAGTAATGGCAAGTGTTGGAGAGAAGGGAAAATAAAGACTCCACAACTCTTTAAAAATGTGTGATGTGTGTGGTAATGAATATGTATGTACCAGTTACTCAGTATGTTCTACTTTTGACTGTTATTGATATAATTCCAAATGTTGCAGAGTTACATGGTGCTTTGTAAAAAGGCTTTATCCCCACCATCCTTGCTAGATTTGGAGTTCATTGAAATGATACTTATTGAGTCTCAATACAATCCATAGGGTTGTTGTGAAAAGTACAAGCTTTTAAATGTGTCTGTGTTTGATCATAATTCATAATTAAAACCATGCTTAACATTTTGCATAATAGTTCTCATGCAGCTGCTAGATTTATCTAGCAGGATTTTTGAAGGATAGCCCACAAACTCGAGGTGGTTGCATTTTGGCTCAGTCTAATAAAAAATATCAATAGCTTAAAGCCACATCTCCACATTCAGATACCACAGAGAAACTATATATGAAGCGGAAGACACTCTGCAAATTTACCACATATTTAAGAATGAAGGCTATCTGCTGTAGTTCCTACAGAATACAGTACATAAGACCTTAGCTATACTACCACTATACAGTGGTACCTTGGGTTACAGATGCTTCACGTTAGCCAGTGTGGTGTAGTGGTTAAGAGCGGTAGTCTCGTAATCTGGGGAACCGGGTTCGCGTCTCCGCTCCTCCACATGCAGCTGCTGGGTGACCTTGGGCTAGTCACACTTCTCTGAAGTCTCTCAGCCCCACTCACCTCACAGAGTGTTTGTTGTGGGGGAGGAAGGGAAAGGAGAATGTTAGCCGCTGTGAGACTCCTTCGGGTAGTGATAAAGCAGGATATCAAATCCAAACTCTTCTTCTTCAGGTTACAGATGCTTCAGGTTACAAACTCTGCTAACCCAGAAATAGTACCTTGGGTTAAGAACTTTGCTTCAGGATGAGAGCAGAAATTGTGCGGTGGCGGCACGGTGGCAGCGGGAGGCCCCATTAGCTAAAATGGTATCTCAGGTTAAGAACAGTTTCAGGTTAAGAACGGACCTCTGGAACAAATTAAGTTCTTAACCCGAGGTACCACTGTACTGCCACTATTTAATATGTTAGAACCAGCAGCATATCAGCTTTTTTTGTAATTTGATACCTGTTGAGAAGGCTCAGAATCAGAATTAGAACCAGTATGGGTGATTCTTAGATTAATGAACTCTTACCTTCACAATTGTTTCCTATAAAACCAACCATTTTGTTTGTGTGACTGTTAGCAGCTTTCATTGATACAAGGTAGGCTTTGCCATGCTGGAAGTTTCACCTTGAGTGTCAAGTAGCAATTATTTAATGACTGCTTCTGGCTTTGAAAGAATACATTTTGTCTGTTTTATTCTTCCCTCTGTTGGAGTTGCATAGTTGGAATAAACAAAATGCTTCCCCATCCACCCCACACTTTTTACTTTCCTTTGAAATGTAATTTGCTATTCAGAGATCAATTCTAACAGTGTGGACATGATTGTCATACAGATGAGTTGCTATAGAACCATGAAAGGAGTTGGTAGGAGAGAAGGATTGTTTGTACTTGCTTCTCTATGGAGACTGGTTTGTTTGGAGCAGACTTCCGGTTCCTATACAACTGCTTGTAAGGAAAGGAGTGCAGTTTCTGCCTGACAGAGGTTGCATCCAGGCTGGCTCTTTCCGGCAAAATAGCAATGATTGCATACCAAATTCAGTTGGGATAATTAGTGGATTTGATGCACTTGTGTAACAAACCACTTACAAGAACATCCAGAATTTTGTGGCATGTGATGGAAAGTGTGGGATACTGAAAAGTGTGGGATAACAATTGCTTCATGCAATGTTGTAAAACTTCCATGCAAAGAAATCTGACTGAGTGTTCAATAAACATCATATAACCTCCCCACCAACTTTGTGTAAACAAACTATGGTGAATTTTCAATAAATAAGGCATCTAGAAGCAACCAGAACGAGTCTGGATGAAGCACAATTTGACACTTGAGACACTTTAAGTTTGTTTGGGAATGTGAGGTTGGGGTGGCAGAGGAAGGACAATAGCTGCTTACCATCTCTCGCAATCAAAATACATTAACTGACACTGCCTCCATTGCTGCCTGAATATATCATCACATGTTTTGTAGCATAACATCATGAATAGCCTCTGTAGATACAGTCTACAGGGCTACATGATGAACTATATTTCTACATGAGGTTTTCTAGGCCACCCCCTGTTTTCAAGAAATAGGACAAACTGCTCCTGAAGCTTTTACAGGCGGCCTTTAGTATGAGGGGGAACCCCTCCCCCCCCACTAAGCATGAGACAATGTAAGCCTTTTTCTTTTGTCTAGGAACTCTCTCAGTTGTGGTCTTAAGCTGGAAAATGAGTCTAAAAACATGTCTCTGTTTGACAACTTTCCCCCTAACTACAAAAGCAAAAAACAAACAAAAGCCCTTCTTTATTGTTAATGGTTTGACCATTTTTCTTTGCAAAAATAACAAAGTAATGCAATTAACCACGCTTCTCCTTTCAGCTCCCCCTCCCTAGTCTCTCTTCCCCACCCCTGGCAATTCCCATACATCCTAACCTACCAACTTTTAAGACTAAAATTCACCTTCAGATTCCTAACCAGGCCCATGCAGAGCTTATCTTATGCCTGGAGCAAGAGTCTCATTCTTGGCATGATAGCGTAAGTCCGGCAGGACCCTAGCGGGGGCCACCCATCTTAACCCTCTGAGGTCCAGGGCAAGTATACCCAACTGCCCTCCCCTATAGGCCTGCTCCTAATAATATGGAAAAGGCTCATAATGTTCAGGAAAGTTCCTGACTCTCCTGTGAGGCTTTGTGAGGACAGTAGAAGCCTAAAGAGAGGGCAGGATAATCCTTGCATAAGGGGGTCTTCCAGCTATATGGGCATTTTAAAATAAGAATCAAAAGTAAAAGGGATTCCATTTTATCAGTGCACTGCATCAAAAGCTTTCTCAAAGCAAGTCATATATGCCTATTAAATGGTACATTTTGTCCAAATGTAGTTGTCCATATGTATTCCAACCTTGCATCCTGCTGTCTTCAAGAAGGGAGTAATATGGAAGCCCGATTTGCTGTATATGTTCTCGTTGTTTTAAATTAAACATCATAAAACATATTTAAGCATTTGTGTTGGCTTTGAATCAGCCAGTTTGCCTTTCTCAATGAGTGAGTTCATGTATTAAATTGGAATCTGTACAAATTACTGTTAATTATAATCAAGGCAAGGCGAAGCCTAAACTAGGTCACATGTCTTATCAAATAAAACATACTGAGACAATATTTTATTTGCTTGGTTGGGTTTGAAAGATTATACTGAGGTGTTTCAGCTGCTGCTATTCAAAGACAGTTTTAATTTAGCTTCAGAACATATTTTGTCTTGTGAATCATAGTGAGTCTGTACTCTTGGGATGGCAAGCTTATTTTCATCTAAAAATCAAGGTTTGTGTTGAACTGTGAAGCAACCATCCACATTCTTTGTCATAAACTTTCACCTGCCATGCCAATTTGGTCATAAGGACTGTTTTCCCAACCTCCTTGCAGTACTGCATTGTATCCAAGTGTGCACAAGTATTTAATGGGGTGTTTGTGACCTATGTGTTTTATTATTAAACACTAGCAAGCATGTCCATTGAGATATATATATAAGAAGCAGTGGTGTTTCTGTTTTTAATTGTGTTTTTAAAAAGCTAACACCAACTCTCTTGAAGGTGGTGCCACTCTTCTGTACAAGAGCTGAGAACAGGGGATTAGCCCAATGCTGTTAAAATAGAAGAAGAAATGTGCAGGAAACCCACCATTACAGCATCATGCAAGAAAAATCAGGAGCAAGAAAAAACTGATTTGTTTTTCATCTATGTGGCAGGACATCGATTATTTGGCAACATTTCCCCTCTTAGTAATCTGTTCTGCAGGCTAAACATACAACATTTCTATATAATACTTGATTTCCAGGCACCTCAGCATCTTTGTTGCTCTTCTGGGCACAAGATTCAGTTAGTTGATTTCCTTCATCATAACTGAGTATGGTCCATACTCTTAACAATTTGATTTTGGGGGAGCAAAATGCATGCTTGGCAATAAATCAGTGGTTGGGAACCTAGGTCTGTTCTAGATGATCTCTTGAGTATTCATTCTGATTTGTTTGTGCCAAGGTTCTATGACAACCATTTATCTATTGAGCATTTATCTTAATTATTTTTTTTGCATGGAGGTGATACAACTTTTCACCAGCTGATCATTATCCCACACTTTCTTGTGCATTTGGCCTGCCAGATGTTGCTTTACCACAGCTCTTATCACTCCTGACCACTGGCCATGCTGGTTGGGGCTGATGGGAGTTGTGGTTCAGCAATATCTGAAGGGTCAAAAGTTCTCTTCACTTTCCATACAGCAAAAACTCAGATTGTTTTAAAAAGCAGATTTGTTGAGAGAGAGAGAGACCTTGAATGCACTTTAATTTAACCTAAATTTACTAATATGGAAATAAATCCCTCTCACAAAATAGTGATAGTTGATCCTAGTTTGTAGCTGACCAGCTTCAAAATAGCTGTGAGGTGGAATGAGCATAATTTGCAGTGTAATAATGGTGGCTGGGTGCCTAATTCTTATCCACCCCCAGCCTTCCTCCTGAGATTTCTTCTCCATACACTTCCCCCCAATGATGTGGCACTATATTCATAGCACTCAGTGGGAAAAAAAAAACAGGTGGCTGAAGGGATAAGTGGGCAGGGGCTTATGCAGTGCAAAACATGCCAGAACAATATGCCCTACTGGATTGAAAAAAAAGACATTTCTAGTTCAGAATCCTGTTTTTCAGATTGGCCCACCAGATGCCTCTGGGAGGTTCATGAGCAGGGCATGAAGGCTTCAGCTCTCATCTGCTGTTGTTCCTAGCAGCTGGTACCCAGAGGCATGTTGCATCTGATCCTAGAGGTTGCACATAGGCATTGTGATTAGTAGCTGTTGATGGCCTTATTCTACATGAGTTTCTCAAATTTCCTTTAATGCCATCTAAGTTTGTGGCCAACACCACATACTGTGGCAGTGAATTCCTTCGTTTTGGTATGTGTTGTGCATTCCTGCATCTCCTGCTATTTAGCTTCACATCTTCCACTACCACACAGGATCTGTTTAATACTGAGCCAATTTTGCAAAGTGACCCAGCTCTACTGTCAACGTACTAGTTTATACTTTATAACTAAAGAAGTTGCTGTTGACAATGTTAATTCATTTTCACTACTTCCTTGCTTGTAGATTTCTGCACCCTTGGTCTCAGAAAACACGGAGCATTTCCGTGTTTATTAAACAAATAAATTAGCCAAATAACAAGTTTGTTTTTGCCACAAAAAGCAATTGTAGAACTAGAAGAGCACTGTGTTGGGCTAGGTCAGGTCACATTGTATTGATTTCATGAAGAATTAAAAAACTGCCTGGTTTATACCAATAGCATATTTTAAGCAGTGGAAAAGCAACCATAGAGAGCCACATGAGAACCAGTAAATTAGCTGTAGGGAACTGCTTTTCTTATTTATTGTTACAATATGTAAGGGTGTTAGAGTGGATAAAACTAATTACTGTTTTCTGTTTATTCGGTAACTCATTTGAAGAATCTAGCTTTCTATATTCTGTGTATAGCTGCAGTTTCAAAGGATTGCCATGCATTTGTAGAAAGAAGGAAACTACCTCAGAATGAAGTTCTCTGCGTATCGTTTTAAACATGTCAACCCTAGTCCCTTAGGAATGAGTCCAAAATATAAAATACAATGCTTATGTTATTTGTTCAAGTTAACACCAGTTACATTGGATTATCACCTGGATTGTAGTAAAAAAAGAAAGAGAAAAATGTGTATTAAAATAAAAGAATGGGGAAGAGAGCCTATTGAAATTACTGGCCCCAGTTTGTGTATGAACATTTCCTCCAAATGTGCAGCTTATTTATATATGGCACTCTTTTAGAACATGAAACGTCAGGATGCATTTCTTATTTAATTTCACATATTTCATTCTCATTTGGACATGTGAAACAGACTAGTATGTGCACATATGCACTGGGGGACATTGTAGCCAGTCATTTAGATCTTTAGCTGATAGATAGGGCTAGAACCTGCAGTCCCAGTGCAAATGAGTGTGAGGTCTTCTAGTCTTGGCTGCCTTTCAGTGATATTTTATCCATTAGTTAAGTGAGGTTCCTGCTTTACATGTAGAAGGTCTGAGTTTCAATCCCCATCATCTCTAGGTGGAGCTGAGAGTTTCCACTGTCTGAAACCCTGGATAGCCACTGCCATTCAGTGTTGACTATCACCAGCAAGATGCGATTGTCACCAACTAGGGATGAGTTTTAAAAGGCAACAGACGAATGCATAAGGCTGCCAATGGCTACTAGTTAGGGTGGCTTTATGCTTCCTCCAGGATACCAAAGGACCACTTTCATTGGGTGTAATATGTCCAGATAGTTTGGTGATGTGGAACAGAAGCGACAAGTAGGAAAGCAAAAAGTACTGTTCACCTAGAATTAAAAAATGTGGCTATGCTAAGTTTAGTATGTTGCCAGGTTTCTGTGTATGTTTGCTCTTAGGATTTGGGTAGATGTTGACTTTAAGTCAGTGGAACTTTACTGTTCTTCCTGAAAAACCACAGGCCTCCTTTTTGTAGGTTTCATTTGGGAAGATTTCTAGCTAGGTATGAGATCTGATTTCATAATCTCATTATCCAAATCACTACTTTTAATAATACATTTCTTGTAGCAATAAATTTAGCCCTGTCCCATGGTGTGCTGACACGTTCAGCATCTCATTAGTCACACAGCGTATGATTCAATATACTCCCCCCCCCTCTCTCTCACACACACACATATTCATTCTGCATGCGATGACAGCTTTCCTGTTGATTTTAGTTTCCAGAATATTTATGTATGCTGGGCTCTAAATGTGTGTACAATGTGGGAATTTCTGTGTGTGAAAAGATCAGAATTTGACATAAGGTATTCCAAGGCGTAGCAATCTGCACCATCCAGCTGAGTGAAACTGTGAGCAGAAGAATCTCCAAATATGGGATTTAAGTCATACCTACGGAGTATAAGGTTGCATGTTGAAGTCTTCAATAAGATAGGCATTCAGTCGGAATGATAAGGGGGCTTGAATCTTGTGCTGTATTGGTTGTTGGAGCCTTGATCTCTCTCATTGTGACGTGGTATGACGCCCCCACATCCTTCTGTAAATCCCATAACCATCAAATACGTGCAGGCTACTTTGGGGAGAAGGGTGGTTTGTAGATTGAAGTGACTGTGGAGGTGATGATGATAATAATAATAATAATAATAATAATAATAATAATAGTCCCCTCCCCCATTTCATTCTCATAACCACCCCATGTGGTACGTTTGACTGAGAGATAGTGACAGTCCCGAGGTCACTCAGTAAGCTTCTTGGAATTGGTTCTCTCCAGTCCTAGCACAGCACTTGAACTCAGGGATGGGGAACCTGTCACCCTCCAGATGTTTCCTGGACTACAGCTGCCATCATCACTGACAGTTGGCCAGAGAAATGACAGGAAAAGTGAACAGAGGAGTCAACGTGCCACTGGGCCTAGTCTTCTTTTATACCTGAAGTAAAATGCCATTTTTTTATTTATAAAAATATGAAGTTGAAAAAATTATATTTGGCAATGGTATTTAAGCTTCTGCTGTTTTTGTTCCCTCTGTGAGGGAAGGTTACATGCAAACACAAATGCCAGCATTTGCTGCTTGAAAGGGCAAAGGCTGTGGCATTGGAAGAACCTGAAGTAAGCAGGCTGTGCCTCCTTGAAGGCAAGACGGATGGACGGACGGGCATGCACAGCCTCACACAGCAAAAGTCATTGTTCAGTATATTTTGTTTGAAGAACAGCCAAATCCAGAAATAGTCATCTAGTCAGTGTCAGCTTCACAATTGGTTTCCACATATGTAGGAAAAGTGTGAGAGCAGAATGCCAGAAAATCTGTCTATTTCTCCAACCGCTTCATGGTGGGTGAAAAACAGAAAGCTTATAGTTTAAATAAGATGCCAGCTTCAGATTGTGCACTGTAATGGAGTTTTTGGAGATTTTCTGCTTGGTTGGAATATGTGTTAGTTGGGCCAGCCCTAAAATGTCTTACATGAGGCAAATTGTATATTGCAAAATCTTCAGTAATTTCTACCTTTCTGAGAGCCTTTTTATTAATTAAAAATATCACTGGTCTCTGAAGGAAATACCCTTTTTAATATATTTTCAGTCCCTGAACACCACAAACAAAATGTCCTCTGTTTGACCAATGTGCCCTTAATTAGCAGCAGCTTCTATTAACACCCCTCACCCCTTATGTTTGTTATGTACTTGTGTTGCTACCACTCATTTCTGTACAAGCTTGTTTCAGATGGGAATGTGCCTTAAAACTTTATCTAATTTATAGTAAACAAAGCTTCAGGTTTTTGTTTATAAAGTTTCCAACTTTGTTGATTATCCACTTTGCTTAGTGTGAGGTTCTGTCTCATTTTGATTTTGATTTCATTAATTACGTGACCTTGGGAATATTTTGCTCCCTTTGGGCTATATCCATACTTCATTTTTGCCCACCTCCAGAAGTCCAAAATAATCTGTGTTTTTTTATAAGATTGTGCTTCACGGCATGTGCTCATACATGAGACAGTGCACTAACACAAAACAATCTACCTCATTGTGCTTCACAGTATACTATAGTTAATGGTATACTGCAAATGTGCTGATCTGGGCTGTCTTACTTCTCCGCACTGCTGGTGCATGAAGCAACCAAACCATGATCCTTGCCTCTTATGTTATGTCTGAACTAGGAATTGTGGTCTGTTTTGCTAAAACCACAATGGGTAAGCAGAAAACAAATATTGGCTTATTATGAGGTTCTATTCAGCTAAGTTGTACTCTGAGTAGACCCACTGAAATGTCCATTCATTTCAGTGGGCCTGCTCTGAGTAGAATTAGCATTGGCTAACCCATGGTTTGTTTGGAGTGGAACAAAACATGACCCTTGGTTTGGATGTATCAGTATCCCCATTGATCATGGTTGGTTTCTCCATAGCACAAAAAATGAAGAAGTTAAGCAGGTCTGATTGGCTCCTGTGTGGTAAGCACAGGTTTGTTACGGAAATGCAGACTTTGTCACTGAAAATGTGGCGGCTTTTTTAAAAGGAAAGAAGTTTATTTTCCTGTGCTCTGAATTCTGTGTAAGAATTGGTGCATATGGCTCCTTCGAGGAAATAATTGCCATTGAGGTCAAACACTGCAAAGCAGTAAATAACTTATGAAGGTGATTGATGACTCAGGCGTCTGATGATGACAAAAACCTTTTATTGTGAGTAATGCTGTAGGTATAATTCTTCTTATGCTGCAAGACCAGAGAACTGGAAACATGCATCATCTGTCTTGGAAGGGAGGGGTGTTGAATATATTGCTAACACTTGCTTAGCATTTTCACTGTTTTCATTTTGGCGTTTGACTTTGAGGCTTAAACATGGAGTTCAGGAGCAGGGGGTGGGCAGCTGAAATTGTTCATGTGGCCACTGGTTACAGCTCAGCTACTAAACTCTTCTGATAATAACTTGGGCTTGGTCTTATCCCCGAACTTGTTTCCAGTGTTAGGGTTCATTCCTAGACCATATGACATCATAAAAACAATTCTATGATTCTGTATGTCTTTGAACGCTGGCAATAGGGCCACTCCTAGTTTAAGCCTGGAGAGTATGACTTCCACAGTAGATGGAGTCCAGAGATCTGTTGCTTTAGAAATGTGGCACTGAAATTAACCATATTAAGGCTGCAGTCATATGTAAACTTACTTGGGAGTAAAACCCTTTGCACACAAAAAACCCGCAGTTCCCAAACTGTTCTGCTACTGCGGCTCATCCATTCAGTTGAGCCTTGTGTTTCACCACAGCTTTTCGATATTGGCTTGGAAATCTGTGTAGGTCAGCAGTCCCTAGTCTTTTTGGCCTTGGAGATCAAAGAAGTGTTCTTGGTATCATAAAAAACCAATTTCACAAATCTTGGTGATGCTCAGAACCCTGCAGTGCATGCTCACAAACAAAAAAGACATAGACAAAAAAGCAGGTCAGCTACCCAAAATGAGCAACACCCCCCACCGCCAAAAAACTGCAACCTCATTTTTGTTGGAAAATATATATATTAAAGATTGGAAAGTGTAGGAGACCTTGACAAGTGCTAATGGGAGTGTCTGATCTACTGTGATGGCAATTGGGAACCCCAGATATAGGGACATGTATTGCTCTCAATATTTATATACTGCTGAGTTTTGTATACATGATCCCCAATCTTCCTTCCCATCTGAATTAAGGATTTTAATCTATGTGGTGATCTCAAGGGTTTCCCCAACCAGCCGAGTTTGCCTGTTAAGCAAACATGGCTGTATAATACAGATGTATTCTAGATGGGTGTTAAATGAGTTCTTAA
Source organism: Podarcis pityusensis (assembly GCF_964106645.2). Lineage (NCBI taxonomy): Eukaryota > Metazoa > Chordata > Lepidosauria > Squamata > Lacertidae > Podarcis > Podarcis pityusensis. Next base: position 17,480,590 of record NC_138040.1, on the reverse strand, counting down.
ACATGGTGCTATTGTTTGTGATTGTGTTGAAACCAGGTAAGAGTACATTTTTAGATTTAATGAAGTGTCAAATCACCCCTAGACCCATCCTTTTCCTGGAAAAACCACAAAAATTGGCTTATTTCTATCAGAACTTCTAATTGAGTGTTCATGGCATCATGATTTGGTGCTCTTTTGTTTTGTTACTAATCCTGTTTTGCTGTTTAGTCAACTAAGGCTAACATCCTGTTAAAGAATAAGTAGTATCAACTGACCCTCTACCTTTTCCATCTCAGGGTTGTCCCTTTATAACAAAATACAGTGCAAGAGTAGTCCTGCTTTGGAACTGCAACCCTTTTATAGTTGCCATCTGTGACAAATTTTTAAAGTCTATTTCTTGCAGACATCAGTAGCAAAGCTACCTTTTATTTTTGGAGAAGAATGATGATATGCCTATAATCTGTTTTGGTGATCAGGGAATTTACTTTAGAATCCTACAGACCTGAAGAAAATATCACTAATGCAAATAGTTTTTATTGGAAGTTCTCATCCCCCCATGTTTATTTTTAGAGTAAACCCCATGAAAGCTAAATAATTGATGCAAGTTGTACTTGGCAGTCCTCAAGAGTGTTTTGCTTACTCTTCTTATGCAAGGTATTTTCATTGCTTGCAAAATGCTTTTTAGTCTTGGCACCCCAATTTCAGTGATTATGGGTGTGTTAAAAACATATTTGTAGACAAGCCCACCGTGCAGCAGCCACTATTATATTTTGGATCCATGCCCCAAATGATTAAGGAAGGCAACATTTTAAAAATATTAGTTAAAATGTCAACTGTATTAAAGATAGTACTAAAAGAAACACCTGTTCATTCCTGCCTGCCAAATACAGATGCCACAACCCCTTTCTTCTATCTTTTTCCCCTGGAAAATGATAAAGTTGGAGGAACAGATGTCCAGGAGTCAGACAATGAGGGTACATCTCCAGGCTCATCTCAAGGTATTTTTGTCACCCTAAGTAACACTTTGTGTTTAACTCTTCCCCACCCCAAGTAACTTGGCATGTGCTGGACAGTGCAACAGAACAGAGTTCAAAAGCCCCTCCTATTTTCTACCTTGTTACCTTTTCATACATGAGACAATTGTAACCTGTGAACCACTGCTGCCAACATTAATGCTCCCACAAGCATGAGTTATGCAAACACAAATATGGATCATTGATTATATTAATATGAATCACTGATCACATTATAAACTTGTATTGAATGGGTGGGTGAAATCTGCCCTCTTCCCATGTGTAACTACCATCTGAAAATATGATTGGGTGGTTAAAGGAGTGTGAGTAATCCCACATTAGGCGAGCTTGTGTATCTTAATAGCTAAGCTACAAATTGGGAAGTTCCTAGTTTGAGTCTCACCTGTGTTATGAAGTCTATTGGTAGTCATAGACAAGAGATTCCCCTCAGCCTCAGTTAACAGAATTGCTACTAGATGATGCATTTGAAGCACTTTGAAAACTTGAAAGTACAATGCAAGTGTTAAACAGTATTAACTTATTTTGAATGTGCATCTTTAACAATGGGTGAACACACTCTATGCATTCCCAGCATTTAACCATATTCTAACTTATTTTAATATTGCATTTTTAAATTGCATCCTGGGACCTCATGGTGAAGGGTGGGAAAGAAATCTAATAAATGTTAATAGTGATTCAGACAATAAAAATGATTAAGAACCATGATAAGGAGGATGCAGCCTGATGCTGTGCATGTTTGCACATAGTAGGCTACACTGTGTTCAGAAGCTCCAGCCAGCATGGTTGATGTTATAGGAATTGTATTCCAACAACACCTGGAGGGCCAGAGGTTCACCATCCCTGTGATGGCAGCACAAAAAAATTGCTGGGAAAAATGGTAACCGCTATGTAGTAATTGAGTATTACCTGCTAGTCCTAAGGACACATAACCTCTGGCATAAGGTTGTCGCCTCTTGTTTGCTGGTCCCAGTTGAAGAATTGGGCAGTTACAGCTGCACTCTTCTCACTACTGTAGTTACCTCTTCTCTATCCACCCTCTGTTTACTTCTACCAGCTCACATGCCCATCATTTGCAGCAGCTGCTGCTACTTGCTTGATGAGGTGGGACTTAATGAGGTAGTAGCTTTTGATTTTCCCCAGTGGTTGAGTTCAAAGTAGCACTTAGAGTATACACTTCTGGTATAGGATGTAGCTGTGCATATGTGCAGCACACCACTGGCTCCGCCTCCACAAGTTTCTGTATGATTTCTAGAGAAATCAACACCAAGAGACTCTTTCAATGCGTTGTTACTGCTGCTAAATATACTAGTACAGTTGTACCTTGGAAGCTGAACGCCTTGGCTCCAGAATGATCAAAACCCAGAAGTGAGTGTTCTGGTTTTCAAACGATTTTCAGAAGTTGAACGTCCAGCGTGGCTTCCGATTGGCTGCAGGACGCTCCTGTAGCCAATTGGAAGCCGCGCTTTGGTTTTCAAATGGTTCTGGGAGTCGAACAGACTCCCGGAACGCATTCTGTTCAAAAACCAAGGTACCACTGTATATGACAGACTGGTTGAGCTGATGTGTTTCCTGACTGCTGTTGCCTGGGCAAGGGAAAAAAATCTCTTCTCATTTATGATTAGTTGATAATAATATTGGCAACAGTCTGCTATACAGATTCTACTTGATACTGAGTGGGGTGAACCAAATATTAAAATAATGTGCTTTTCCAGACCCCTAACAGGATTGTTACCTATTTCTTTTGTGTAAACATTCAGTTCACCTTTTCTTCATCTGCCACCAAGAAGAATGCTTGAATAGCATTCTGCAAGTTTTTGTTCATTGTTTGAATTTAGGATGCAGAACTAATCTTGACCTACTTTGAGGCTTCTATAAGCATCTCCTCAAATGAAAAGAGATGAAGTTCCTTTGGGAATTTCCCAGAAATGGCTATTGAGAAGACCTAGAATTCTATATGATCTTGCATAAGAGCATCTATTACTATGCTAATATCATGGACTTGCTTTTGTTGAAAGCTGTAGTCTGTTTCATCTAGCCTGCAACTCATTTTGAGTGCCACTATCTAAAAATCTGGAGATCCAGTCCTCCAGGTATCTTGACCTTTCAACTGACTAAAGCAAACTATTTGATTTGGTGCTATGTCTTTTATATACTCCTGCCAACTTAGGCTGACATGTAAATGTTTGCTATCCTGGGAAACCTAGTATTGCCTCATTTGTATTCAGTACTAAGCCATTATGTGTAGTTAGCTAAAACATACTGTTCATGAGCTGCATGCTGGTGCATATAGCTCAGGTGCTCTTGCTTTGCTCTTCAGAGATTGTGGTTTGTTACTTATTTCCTGATACTGGTTTGTTTGACCATGATCCTAGGTTCAGATGATTTGTTTGTAAGCAATTTGGACCTGGCCTTTAAAAACCAGGTCCAAAATTAGATGACAACAATGTGCCATCAGCAAAAAGTAAGATATGAATTTTCGTGTTGCTAAGGTTTGGGGAGTTGCTGTCTGGGACATAAAGGATATTGTCCAGATTATCTAGATACAAGATAGACAGCACGAAGAAAATAATACAGGGTACAGTTGTTGAAGCACCTGTTCATAAACTTAAAAGAAGAGTTCTGATTTGAAGATGTTGCATCAAACATACCTGTCTCAAAGAACAACTGTAACCCAGGCGATTGAGGATAGAGTTGTCCAAGAGATTGTGCTTGCATTTGAAGGGCGTTTTCAGAATGCCAAATACACACCTGTGAAAGTAACATCTTTAGTCATAGCATCTGGCTAGATCATATGGCAAATATTCTTTGGGAAACATATGTTGGATTAATAGTCAAAATTGATGGGTCTTTCACCTTAAATACACAATTCTATGCAAAATTACTTGTTCAAAGGCCCCATTGATTCAGTGGGAAAGCTTGTATCCTGGGGTGATTGGCAAACTTCCACGTGATTACAGCATCTTCCTGCAATAAGTGGCTGTAAGGGAAACAGGTTTGCAGTAAACTCCTTCCTTATAAAACTAGCTAGGTATTTTCTAATATGAGAGTGTCTAGAATTAAAATATTCTGGCCTTTGGGCTCATAGCATTTTTCTTGCTAGAGCTTTGTGGTCTCTTTGAGCAATATTACACAGCATACATAGTGTTGACTGCTTAGTACATTGTGTAGCTGTGTAAAAAAGTTTCTGTCAGCCTAAAAACTGTTGTACAACATGAACAAATGGTGAAGCTCACCTAGCTGTTATACTGAGCAAGATCTATGTGCTTGATGACCCTTGCCTTCCCTACAACACTTTGACAAACTTCCAAGGTGAAACTTCCAGTAGGTTGTATTTTTTTCTCCCTCAGAATGGGGATGGAATGACTCCCCTATGAAATAAGGTTGCAGCATTTGGGAAACCTTAGTTTAGAAAAAGAAGCAAGTGAGAGGTGATAGGATAGAAGTTTCATAGAATCATAGAATCATAGAGTTGGAAGAGACCACAAGGGCCATCGAGTCCAACCCCCTGCCAAGCAGGAAACACCATCAGAGCACTCCTGACATATGGTTGTCAAGCCTCTGCTTAAAGACCTCCAAAGAAGGAGACTCCACCACACTCCTTGGCAGCAAATTCCACTGTCAAACAGCTCTTACTGTCAGGAAGTTCTTCCTAATGTTTAGGTGGAATCTTCTTTCTTGTAGTTTGGATCCATTGCTCCGTGTCCGCTTCTCTGGAGCAGCAGAAAACAACCTTTCTCCCTCCTCTATGTGACATCCTTTTATATATTTGAACATGGCTATCATATCACCCCTTAACCTCCTCTTCTCCAGGCTAAACATGCCCAGCTCCCTTAGCCGTTCCTTATAAGGCATCGTTTCCAGGCCTTTGACCATTTTGGTTGCCCTCCTCTGGACACGTTCCAGTTTGTCAGTGTCCTTCTTGAACTGTGGTGCCCAGAACTGGACACAGTACTCCAGGTGAGGTCTGACCAGAGCAGAATACAGTGGCACTATTACTTCCCTTGATCTAGATGCTATACTCCTATGGATGCAGCCCAGAATTGCATTGGCTTTTTTAGCTGCCGCGTCACACTGTTGGCTCATGTCAAGTTTGTGGTCAACCAAGACTCCTAGATCCTTTTCACATGTACTGCTCTTAAGCCAGGTGTCACCCATCTTGTATTTGTGCCTCTCATTTTTTTTGCCCACGTGCAATACTTTACATTTCTCCCTGTTAAAATTCATCTTGTTTGTTTTTGCCCAGTTCTCTAATCTGTCAAGGTCGTTTTGAAGTGTGATCCTGTCCTCTGGGGTGTTAGCCACCCCTCCCAGTTTGGTGTCATCTGCAAATTTGATCAGGATGCCCTTGAGTCCATCATCCAAGTCGTTGATAAAGATGTTGAATAAGACCGGGCCCAAGACAGAACCCTGTGGCACCCCACTAGTCACTCTTCTCCAGGATGAAGAGGAACCATTGATGAGCACCCTTTGGGTTCGGTCAGCCAGCCAGTTACAAATCCACTGAGTGGTAGCATAGTCAAGACCGCATTTTACCAGCTTCTTTACAAGAATATCATGGGGCACCTTGTCAAATGCCTTGCTGAAATCAAGGTAGGCTACATCCACTGCGTTCCCTTCATCTACCAGGCTTGTAATTCTGTCAAAAAACGAGATCAGGTTAGTCTGACATGACTTATTTTTCAGAAATCCATGCTGACTATTGGTGATCACAGCATTCCTTTCTAGGTGCTCACAGACTGTTTGCTTAATGATCTGCTCCAGAATCTTCCCTGGTATTGATGTCAGACTGACTGGGCGGTAATTATTTGGGTCCTCTCTTTTCCCCTTTTTGAAAATAGGGACAACATTTGCCCTCCTCCAGTCTGCCGGGACTTCGCCTGTTCTCCAGGAATTCTCAAAGATGACTGCCAGTGGTTCTGAGATCACATCTGCCAGTTCTTTTAATACTCTTGGATGCAGTTCATCTGGCCCTGGAGACTTGAATACATCTAAACTAGCCAAGTAATCTTGTACTATCTCCTTAGTTATTCTGGGCTGTGTTTCCTCTGCTGAATCATTTGCTCCAAATTCTTCAGGTTGGGCATTGTTTTCTTTATCGGAGAAGACTGAGGCAAAGAAGGCATTGAGGAGTTCAGCCCTTTCTGTGTCCCCTGTTTGCATTTCACCATCTTCTCCTCTGAGTGACCCCACTGTTTCTTTGTTCTTCCTTTTGCTACGAACATACCCATAAAAGCCTTTTTTGTTGCTTCTAACCTCTCTAGCAAGCCTGAGTTCATTCTGTGCTTTAGCTTTTCTGACTTTGTGTCTACACGTGCTAGCTATTTGTTTGAATTCCTCTTTGGTGGTTTCCCCCCTTTTCCATTTTTTGTACACATCCTTTTTTAATCTTAACTCAGTTAAAAGTTCTTTAGATAGCCACCCTGGCTTCTTTAGGCACCTTCCATGTTTCCGTCTCATTGGTATTGCCTGAAGTTGTGCTTTTACTATCTCCCTCTTAACAAACTCCCAGCCATCATGAACTCCCTTTCCTTTTAGTATTACTGTCCATGGGATCTCACCCAGCACTTCCCTAAGTTTTATGAAGTCGGCTTTCTTAAAGTCAAGAAATTGAGTCCTAGTATGCTTGGCTGCTCCTTTCTGCTGTATAGTAAACTTCAGAAGAGCATGATCACTCGCGCCTAATGATCCTTCCACTTCTACCCCACTAACCAGGTCATCAACATTGGTTAGGACCAGATCTAAAATGGCTGTTCCTCTTGTTGCTTCTCCCACTTTCTGGACAATGAAGTTGTCTGCAAGGCCAGTGAGGAATCTGTTTGACCTTATGCTCTTGGCTGAGTTTGACATCCAACAAATATCCGGGTAACTGAAGTCCCCCATTACTACTATCTCCCTTCCTTTTGCATGCTTGGCCATCTGTTCCAGGAAGGCATCATCTATGTCCTCCATTTGGCTTGGGGATCTATAGTAAACTCCCACAATGAGGTCACTGTTATTCTTCTCTCCCTTAATTTTGACCCAAATGCTCTCACTTTGGCTTTGAGGTTCTAAATCTTGGATCTCTTCACAGGTATACACATCCCTGTCATATAACGCCACTCCTCCTCCTTTCTTGTCTGGTCTGTTTCTCTGAAATAGATTGTATCCCTGCATTATTACATTCCAATCGTGGGACTCATCCCACCAGGTTTCAGTGATGCCTATTATGTCATATTTAGTTTGCTGTACCAAGAGCTCAAGCTCATCTTGTTTATTTCCCATGCTTTGCGCATTAGTGTACAGACATTGAAGTCCATTAATCATTCCCCCGTGTCTCTTATTTAAGGATTATTTCCTCCCACCACTAGGTCTGCGTGCTGTTTGCTCCATTTGGTCTATGACATTTGGATGATCATCTTCATCAATTGATAGACTTCTACCTTCAGGAGCACTGTCTCCCTCCCCCACATTAGTCAGTTTAAAGCCCTCCTGATGAGGTTTCTGAGATTCTTGGCAAAAACATTCCTCCCAACCGTTGTGAGGTGCAGCCCATCGCTTGCCAGAAGTCCATTTTCAAGAAACTGCAGTCCGTGATCTAAGAATCCAAACCGTTCCTGTTTACACCATTTGCAAAGCCAGCTGTTCACTTCCACTATTTTTCCCTCTCTCCCTGGGCCACGTCGTTCAACTGGGAGGACAGATGAGATGACAATTTGTGCATTTAATTGCTTCAATTTCCTGCCCAGAGCCTCGTAGTCTCTTTTGATCTTCTGGAGGCTATTGCTTGCAGTGTCATTGGTTCCCACATGAACCAAGAGGAGGGGGTATTTGTCAGTGGGTTTTATGATTCCTTGCAGTCGTTCAGTTACATCTTGGATCTTAGCCCCGGGGAGACAGCACACTTCCCGAGACATCTTGTCAGGCCCACAGATCACTGTTTCTGTTCCCCTCAGTAGGGAATCCCCTATCACCACTACACGCCTCCTCTTAGGTTTGGTTGGGGTTCTTCCGTGAGCTGTCCGTTCCAAGGTCGCCTGCACATTCCCTGAGGACTGACTTTGCTGCTCGTTTATAAAGTTATGCAAGAAATACATGAAGAAAGCCGATAGCGAGACGTTTTCCTCCCTCTCTCATAATACTAGAAGTTGCCGACATCCATTGAAGCTGGAAGTTGGAAGTTTCAGGACAGATGAAAGAAAGTTCTTCATTCAGCACATTGTCAAACTATGGAACTCGCTTCTGCAGGAGGCGGTGATGGCCACCTTGAATGGCTTGAAAAGAGGATTAGACAAATTCATGGAGGAGAGGGCTATCAATAGCTACTAGTTATGATGGCTACGCTCTACCTTCACAGTTGGAGGCAGCAATGCTTCTGAATACCAGTTGCTGGAAATTGTGGGAGGGGATAGTGCTCTTGTGCTGGAATTCTGCTTGCTGGTTTCCTACATGCATCTGGTTGGCCACTGTGGACTAGAAGGGCCATTGGCCTGATCTATCAGGCTACTCTTTCGTTTTCGTGGTCTTAATATTCTCCAATTATTAACCATATAAATGGGTTATAATTGCTACTACACATTTAGTATTTCTTTGACATATGCGGAAGTGCTATGGGAAACACCAACTGATCATGTGAACTCCCTGCCCCTGTTGAGGGGCCTGCATTTTATTTTATTGCTTTTTAAGTTTTTATGACACTACTGTGTTTGAGATCTGTTAAACCAGTTTAAATGCCAACCATGGCAGAAAGGCAGCGTACATATATTTTACAAACAACTATAACAGAACTTACTGAATGCTCACATCTTCATCCTTAAGAAGGGCATCTAAGATTGGTATCCTGCTGTTACCACATCTGCACATTTTTGTAACTTACAGTCTGTGGGCTTCAAGTTGCTTTGAAGTCCATCACGTCCTATAGCTTATGTTGATTCATCAATTAAAACTTGCAACCCAAGTTTTATACACTGCAGCAAATTCAAAAAGTGGCATAAACACGAAGGTGTCGGAGTGCATCATAAATATTAATAGTCTTTCCAGTGCAGCGTCAAACCTTTATAGGGGAAGAGCTGAATTTCAAAGAGATTAAGTGACCTGCTCAAGGTTAGGTTGCGAGCTGTGTGCAAATTCAATTCTAAATGTCTTATTCTAATTAGACACAATCTGCAGCTAGCCACAGGAAAGGTCCGCACCAGATGAATGCCTGTTCCTACGGTGTCATTTTACAACGCGGAAAACAAACTCTCTGTGCCTCAGCTTGGAAAGGGTTACAGCTGAAATGCCTGTAGCAGCCTGAAGAAAATGTGAGCCACTGAATGAAGAAAGAATAGAAACCTGGTGTTTGCAAGCTGGGTTGTTGTTTTTTTGTTGTTCTCTGATAGAATTATTACCAGAAATTGTTTGAGGAGGTTCTGTTAATTGCTAGCATTTTTGAACCTGACAGAGGGGGAAAGCAGCCTGTCTCTTGTATTATTGGGCAGGTGGGGGGAAGAAAAGAAGCAACTTTTGGTCCTTAGCCCTTTCCTCCTTGGATTCTCGTGCCTTTGCCTCCTCTCTCTGCTTCTGCAGTCTGTGCTTGTATGTGCAACATGGAGGGAGGGATTGGAGCAGCTGCCGCTGCTGCTGCTTTTACCAATATCTATTCAGCAGCTTCTACTGCAGGGGCGATAAGGACTGAAGGCAATCTTGATGAATCCAAAAGGTCAGTACTATCAATAAATCACCCAGAGAAAGGGCTTTTTGAGGGATGTTTAAATTCACGTCTCATTTCAAACAAACAAGCAAACATCAGATATGCTAACTGTTTCTAAGGAAAAATGTTTGTTCCATGTTTTATTTAAGCCAATAATTCGGTAATAAAATACATGCCACAATATTAATAATCATGTAATTATTTCATAAATGCAGATTCCTTTTAATACATATAGGAGGAAGTTATTGGGATGGAACAAAACAATTGTCCTTCAGACACCTTTATTTAATTACGGTATATAGTCATATTAAAAAGTAGGCATAGTATAATCATGGCTTTCTGTCCTCCCCCCATTTTAATTTTTGTGGTGATGTTTAACTATTTGTTGTCTGTGTAGAGTAATACTGCAATGTTATGTCTAAAATACACATAATATGACACATTGCTAAATTGGATTAAATACAATTCTTATGAGCTGAATTACAAGGAATTGTTCAGTGTTTGCATCTGCAATATATATATAGACTGCAGACTAAATTTAATACTGTAGTTCTTAAAAGCTAGTTTGAGTCCTGGTTGTTTAGTAAAAATGCTTGTGGAATGAATTAGTGCTGATAACTTTAGGGCAAATCTTTTCCATTACCTTGGCCTCAGATTTATATTGCAGTTGATCTAAAATAATCCTGTTATTTAATTTCAGTTGGGATGTATTCTGTTATTTAATTTCAGTTGGGATGTTCTTCTGGGCAAAGATGACATAATTTTTATGGAGTAGAGTTGTCATTAATACTGAAAACTTACCTTAATGGCAACAACTGCAACCTCCTACCTTTATGGTTTTTTTTTTAAAAAAATGGTTGTTTTGCAAGACCTACAGTTATTTATGAGCAGGAAGTAGGTGGTTCCAAGGTCTCCTATTTCAGTTTATATGCAGATATACAAAGTTCAGGTATTTCACCATGGGGACTCCACCCACCTGAAGGACTCAGTAGCTAGCTAATGAATTTAAATGGTCCAGAGTAGTTTCCCTAGAGACTTTTTCTGGTGGGTGGGGTGGGTAAGCTTGGAGTAGATGTCCCCTGCCCTGGCTCTCTTACAGGTAGGGCTGGCCCAAGACGTTTTGCTATCTGAGGCGCATATCAGAATTGTGCCCCTTTTCATTCCATATACAGAAGCTGACTGGATTGCCAGCTGAATCTGAACTGGTGATAAGACAGCCCTCCCCATTCCCTGTGTACAGCAAGACAGTTAAGTGGGGCCTGGGACAAGCTGCCCAACAGAATAGAATACTGGTGGCAGGGGGGTGGGTATGAGAAATAACTGCTGATGTTGTCCCTCCCCAATCTGCTGCCTGAAGTAATTACTTAACTTTGCCTACTGGCTGGCCTGACCCTGTTTTACAGTGTTTCATTTACTGCTGCTCTTAGAAAACATATGAATCAAAATGTTTCCCAGTGCTGGTGTGCTTGTGCTCTTGAATGAACACTGATATTCTAAAACTCTTTGCTCTTACGCAAGTAAGAATGAAGGGCTTCTGTGAATGAAAACCACCTGGAGTTCAAATATCTGTGTTTACTGTGCAAATTGCCACCCAAGTATACATAAGCTGGTAATGATATGCAGAATAAAGATGGCATTCTTTTATTGGTAAAAGAAATATGGTATTTAGTGTGTTTCTTTCTTTCTCTCTCTTCCCCACCCCCCATGCACTGCATATATCCAAGTATGTCCTTCACTCCCAATTCCCTTTACTTCTCTGGCCTTCTATTCTGCTTCAGAGGTGTGTGATGGCAACACTTACTCTAATAATTGCCAAAAGTAGATCTCAGCATTTTAAAACTCCTAAATAAGATTAAAGTGTTAGAGTGAATAAATTTTCTTTCAGTTAGCTGCAAACTGTAATCAATTATTAGAGCTTTGTTGATCAACTGAGATATTACAGTTTACAGATTTTCAGTGACCTCAGCACAAATGTAAAAGTCCAATGCTGTGAGCTCTGAAGTTGAGCTGTTGCAAGTATGGGATGCAATTTATTCTGTCTTGGAACAGGTTATAGCTATGTCATTTACCTAAAGGCAGTATTTGGAGGGATGCGGGTGGCGCTGTGGTCTAAATCACAGAGCCTAGGTCTTGCCAATCAGAAGGTTGGTGGTTCGATTCCCTGTAACGGGGTGAGCTCCCATTGTTCAGTCCCAGCTCCTGCCCACCTAGCAGTGCGAAAGCACGTCAAAGTGCAAGTAGATAAATAGGTACCACTCCGGCGGGAAGGTAAACAGTGTTTCCGTGTGCTGCTCTGGTTTGCCAGAAGGGGCTTAGTCATGCTGGCCACATGATCCAGAAGCTGTCTGAGGACAAACGCCGGCTCCCTCAGCTTATAGAGTGAGATGAGCGCCACAACCCCAGAGTCACTTGCGACTGGACCTAACGGTCAGGGGTACCTTTACCTTTACCATCTGTACCTTTTTAACAGGCATTTAATAAACCACAGGGGGAAAAATGCTTTAATACTGTTAGTATTATATTTTGGGAACTTAATTTAGAAAACTTGCGTACTATGAGCTGGTTTCCACATCACAGTATATAAGACTTTGGCCTACTTGGACCATCCAATTATAAGGGCTCCTGGAGAGTGTTAATCTTTTATTTCATTCATTCTTGCAACAGGCCAGCAAGGTAGGGTTACTATTATTCCCATTTTGTAAAGTAGCAGTTAAAGGCTAGAGAGAGATGGATAAAGCCATCTAATGCACTGATCTTTACCTGGTGGAATGGGACCCATTAGCGGGTCATGGTCTGATTCAAAGTGGGTTGCAACACGAACACTACTGCCGTGCAGATAAATGGTAGAAGGTTAAAAATTTGGTCCCCAAATCAATGTTTGGGTTAAAAGTGCATCCTGGGTCTCAAATGGTTGGCCATACCTGATATAGAGTGTACAGGTGAGGTTTGGACATGAACCTTGTTTTCTCACATCAAACCATGACGTACTAAGACACCTCAGCTGTGAAAGGTAGTTAAGGAGATAGTAGTGTATTTTGTCACTGAAATGAAAATGCTTGTAGAGCCCCCAAACCACAAGGATTATTAGACCTTGTACTTTTATTCTAGCTAGTGCATAATCAGCTTTGTTTGTTGTGTCACAAATCATTTTTAAAGACACAAGGAATCTAGTTGACTTAATCATATCCTGCAGTAGTGAATTCCACAAGTCAGTTAAAGAGCTTGTAATTAAAGTGTTTGATCTTAAAGCTGCTCTTTTTGTTCATGCCTTTTGAAATTGTAAATAGAAGCTATTTGGACTTGATTTACTATCTGACTTAGATTCTCTAATTATTATTTAATGATTTCCATGACAGACAAAGTTTGCAGAATACAGTAGGCAGTTTCCCCTGCTTGGCAGAGCTTACAGTATGGAGCAGGCAAGATCAGACATGATAAAGCAGTTCAAGCAAGGGCATGGTGTGGATTGAGAAATGGGAAAGGAGAGCAGGATGGGAAAGATTTTAAAAGAAGGGTGAGGCTGTGAGCTCCAGTGTGCTTTGATGTGCATGGTGTGGCCTTCCAGGAAAATACATTGTAAGTGGGGTAGGCTGTCATTTAAATGGCCAGTGGGAAACTATTTAAAATTGCTTAAATAGTTAACCATTTTGTGATTTCCTCATTAATACTAACTGGTTCCTAAAATCTAGTAAACATATTGGAGTGTATCCAGTGCTAGTTGTATTCAAAGTGGACCACTTGAAATTAATAGAGATGGCTAATTTAGCTCTATTGGTTTCAGTGGGTCTACTCTGAGTTGTCATTGGACACAGCCCACTAGCTTGCAGTCAAATAGATCAGACTGCACATACTCAGAAATTCAGAAGGAAGGGCAGGATAGAATGTTAAACGTTTGTGCCATTTGGCTGGCAAAGCATAAAATATTCAGAATTTACTACAATAATGTACAACCTGCTGTGTCATATTTATAATGCTTGACCTCAAAAGTCACTTTCATCCATGGTTGTTTGTTTACATGGAAAAGAAGGACCTCAGTTTATTTCAGAGAAGGTCATGAATGCAGTTTAAAGAAGCTGCAAATAAGCGCTCAACATGTATAAATTAATTCAGAGTTCATTTTTAAATTACCTTTGTAGAGTGACACATAACGTTTAATTTGGATCTGAGCTATTTAAAATATTTTCTGTTAATTTGTGACCCATATCCATATTCTTCATAAGATTTCTGGGCAGCATAGTATGGTTGATATACCAGTTTTAGTGTGAGTGTCTGAGGGCAGTTGGAGGATGGATGGTGGGGACAGGGGGTGGGTGGTGTGGGGGACTCCCTGGTCCTGAATGGGGCAACTGTGCCCCTGAAGGACCATGTGCACAGCCTAGGAGTCATTTTGGAATCACAGCTGTCCAGGGAGGCACAGGTCAGTTCTGTATCCAGGGCACCTGTCTACCAGCTCCATCTAGCACACTGGCTGAGACCCTACCTGCCTGCAGGCTGTCTCACCAGAGTGGTACATGCTCTGGTTATCTCCTGCTTGGACTACTGCAATGAGCTCTACATGGGGCTACCTTTGAAGGTGACTCTGAAACTACAACTAATCCAGAATGTGGCAGCTAGACTGGTGACTGGGAGTGGCTGTTGGGACAAAATAACACCAGTTCCAATGGATCTTCACTGGCTCCCAGTATGCTTCCAAGCACAATTCAATGTGCCGGTACTGACCTTTAAAGCACTAAATGGCCTCAGTCCAGTATACCTTAGAAGAGTGACTAGTGGGGTGCCACAGGGTTCTGTCCTGGGCCCGGTCTTATTCAACATCTTTATCAACGACTTGGATGATGGACTCAAGGGCATCCTGATCAAATTTGCAGATGACACCAAACTGGGTGGGGTGGCTAACACCCCAGAGGACAGGATCACACTTCAAAACGACCTTGACAGATTAGAGAACTGGGCAAAAACAAACAAGATGAATTTTGGCAGGGAGAAATGTAAAGTATTGCACTTGGGCAAAAAAAATGAGAGGCACAAATACAAGATGGGTGACACCTGGCTTAAGAGCAGTACATGTGAAAAGGATCTAGGAGTCTTGGTTGACCACAAACTTGACATGAGCCAACAGTGTGACGCGGCAGCTAAAAAAGCCAATGCAATTCTGGGCCTCATCAATAGGAGTATAGCATCTAGATCAAGGGAAGTAATAGTACCACTGTATTCTGCTCTGGTCAGACCTCACCTGGAGTACTGTGTCCAGTTCTGGGCACCACAGTTCAAGAAGGACACTGACAAACTGGAACGTGTCCAGAGGAGGGCAACCAAAATGGTCAAAGGCCTGGAAACGATGCCTTATGAGGAACGGCTAAGGGAGCTGGGCATGTTTAGCCTGGAGAAGAGGAGGTTAAGGGGTGATATGATAGCCATGTTCAAATATATAAAAGGATGTCACATAGAGGAGGGAGAAAGGTTGTTTTCTGCTGCTCCAGAGAAGCGGACACGGAGCAATGGATCCAAACTACAAGAAAGAAGATTCCACCTAAACATTAGGAAGAACTTCCTGACAGTAAGAGCTGTTTGACAGTGGAATTTGCTGCCAAGGAGTGTGGTGGAGTCTCCTTCTTTGGAGGTCTTTAAGCAGAGGCTTGACAACCATATGTCAGGAGTGCTCTGATGGTGTTTCCTGCTTGGCAGGGGGTTGGACTCGATGGCCCTTGTGGTCTCTTCCAACTCTATGATTCTATGATTCTATGATTCTAAGTGTCTCCACCCCCTTCATTCAGCCCGGACACTGAGGTCTACCTCTGAGGGTCTTCTGGCGGTTCCCTCACTACAGGAAATGAATTTACAGGGAACAAGGCAGAGGGTGTTCTTGGCAGTAGCACCCTCCGTGTGAAGCGCCCTCCCATCAGATGTCAAGGAGATAAAGAACTACACAACTTTTAGAAGACATCTGAAGGCAGCCCTGTATTGGGAAGTTTTTAACATTTGACATTTTACTATGTTTTTATATTCTGCTGGAAGCAGTCCAGTGGCTGGGGAAACCCAGCCAGATGGGTGGGGTATAAATAATAAAATTATTAGTATTAGTATTAATTTATTTAGGGAATGACAGGGAATGACAGGAGAACCCAAGCCAGAATCTAAATATTGGTTGACATTGGTTCATGATTCTTGACAGCAATATTTTGATCTGGTAGCAGGATATGCAGATAGGAAAGTTTTATAATAATAGAGAGCTAGAGGCATGCAGCCAAAGATTTAAGTTGACCATCTCAAATCAATATGTGACCTGAAGTAGCTTCTGGCAATTTCTGCACCTCTTTGCTAGTTCTCATTTCTAGTTTGTTTTGCTCTCTGATACTTCCCCTTTGTCCATCTATTTTCCTTGGTCCTCTAGTGTGCACCACTTCTCATCCTCATTGATTAGATGCCTGGCCTCTCATGATTGTTGCCTATGGCCCTCATTTCATAAGGCATTCTGCACTGTGATATCAGAGCAACTTGGTCAATTATTGTCAGGACCTTCATTGCAACCAGCACTACCACTGAAACTCTTGAATGCATTACAGTATAAGTTGCTGTATATATTACAGTACAAGTATTGGTAATGAACATTGTACATTTGATTCAAATGTTGTCTAAAAACAAATGTCTATAGCTTTTGCCTGTATTCACCAGCTCCCACTTTGCAACCTTTCCAGTAAGACCTCCCTAAGAGCCTCTGTCCAGAAACAGATGAACCAAACCCTTTCTCATGGGAAAGAATGGCAGAGGGCTTGGTGCACTGAGATAAGGCACAGTAGGTGCCCACCTCCAAGCAGCAAAACAGCTCCCTCTGGTTTGGCCGCTCTGAGGCAATCGCAGTGCATGAGTGACTTGAAGGATCTGTCCCATCTCTGAATGAATAGACAACCTCCAACTTTCCTGCCCACTTTGGACCTTTGGGAAAGGGCTGTAGCTCAATTGGTAGGGCATCTGCTTTGGATATGGAAGGTGCAAGTTCAATCCCTTGCATCCCCAGGTAGGGTCTGGAAAGACCCGTTCCTGAAACCCTTGAGAGCTGCTTCTAAGTTAGTGTACACAATACTGAGCTAGATAGACCAATTGCCACAGTATAAGGCAGCTCTCTATGTTGCACTTGCCTCTGCCGTTTCATAGTTGCAAGAAAGCCTATTTGCTCATAATGAGCACTGGGGGGCTGTAGCACAGTTGCCATGGTGAGTGTGGCAACCAAATCTTGAAGCCTGCTTGTAAGCAAGTATGGCACAACCAAAATGGATTTTCAGTGCCATCCTCAGAATTTGTGCTTATTTCTCACGATGAAATGTACTGGGGCTGTTTCTAGTGTGATTTCTGTATATTTTAAAATAATCATTTATAAAATAGCTCATATTGTAGTAGCTAATATTAATAATAGCTAATATTGTAGTAGAAAAATAAAGAAGTGGTCTAACAATTTGAGGGACGTGCCACAAAGTAAATTTAAATTATTGCTGACCACGAGGTGAAAAGACATCTGTCAGGAATGGAAGGTCAGAGAAATGAAGTCACCTTTAAGACATGTTTTAAAGGGGAGACTATAATAGCATGATGTGTAGATGAGGGGATTGGCAGTTCTGACTCATAAGACAGGAATGGGCAGCCTCAGGCCGCTGGAGACTTATGTGGCCCCCCCCAGGCCTCTTCCTTAGGCCACACACCCCTCCTCCTCTGTAATAGTTTTGCCTGACTTGAATGTGGGCTTGAACTCTTATAATGGCTCTTACTTCCCTTGATGAACATAGCAAGAGTCTGCTGGATCAGACCAATGGCCCATCTAGTTCAGCATCCTTTTCTCACAGTGGCCACTCAGATAGAAGGTTGGAGGGGTGCGTGTGAGTGTGTGTAGAAACTAGTGTGTGTGTAGAAACTACTGCAAAGGTAAAATTCACATTATATCTACTGCATGTGGCCTCTGGGACATTGCTCAGAAGGGCAATGCAGACTACGTGTTGAAGAAGATCCCGCACCCCTGTTGTAAGAAGAGGCCAAAGAGGGTCTGAACAAGAAAGTGAGGAATAAGAATGTCATAATTATGGCGATAATAACAAGAAATGGGGAAGCGGAGATAGAAGGGGTATGATCAGGCTCTAATTTGAAAATTCTATTTGCATTCAGTGTGGGATGGAAAAAAGTCAGTGTCATGAGCAGGAAATAAGAAGGTAAAATAAAAGGGAACTGATAATGAAAAAGTGGATGAAAATGTGCTGAATAGCAGAATTAAAATAGAAAAAAAGCAGGAAGGTCAGAATGAGGAAGGCAGATAAAACAAATATTACAACAATCAACTTGTAAAATAGCAGGTGCTTCAAACAAAGTTTTGGCAATATCTGGACAAAGTCATAAAAATCTTAGATATGTACAGTGGTACCTCTGGTTACAAACTTAATTTGTTCTGGAAGTCCATTCTTAACCTGAAACCGTTCTTAACCTGAGGTACCACTTTAGCTAATGGGGCCTCCCCCCGCCGCCACACGATTTCTGTTCTCATCCTGGGGCAAAGTTCTTAACCCGAGGTACTGCTTCCGGGTTAGCGGAGTCTGTAACCCGATGTGTTTGTAACCCGAGGTACCACTGTATATTATAGTGACAGAAATGAGAAAATTTTGTAATAGAATTAGAGTAGCAAAAGAGTGGAGCATTTTATTTATTTATTTAACATAATTTATAGGCAGCTTATTCATAAAACCTAAGAGGTTTAAATAAAATATAACAATATACATTAACTAGTATCTGGTTAAGTATTCTGTCATGGGCACATTAAAATTCAGATGAAAATTCTGGACATGGAAGACGGTCAAATAGATGCAGTTATAGCAGGAAGAAGGATGTAATGGGATATAGTCAACATAAAAATGGCACTTGAAACCAGGGGATTAAGTAAAAGTACAAATGGAAAATACAAATGGAAATAATAGGGCCAGGAATCACACATTTTCCACTGGATGGAAAGAATGGAGAATGGCGTGCCGTGAACAGATCTACAAAAAAGAGTGAATGTTCTGATAAGAACAAGATCCCAAACCTGCAAGAAATTCAGTAAGACAAGAATGACTGACAGTATCAGAGTGCTGAAGATAGACTGAGCCAAACAGGAACAGAGGAACAATCTATTTTTTTTCAGCAGGGAGAAAATAGCAAGAAATATAAACTAAAACAGTTTTTGCAGAATAATACAGATGACAGTTTGATAATCTAAGAAAAAAATGTGGCGGTGGTGTACTCAAGAAGGTAAAGAAAAATTGGGGAGTGGAGGCAGAAATGTGATGTTGATTGGACAAAAGAGCAGGCTGAAGAGTGAAATTTGAAAAGGCGCCAAGCTGTCTGTTTCAAATAAAAAGCCAGAGGCTGAAGATACTAAAACAAGGCAGTTTGATAAAAATAAGTCTTTTTGGTACACATTAGTTTTGACTGTTAGTGATATTATAACACAGCATGTTCAGTGGGATTCAGTCTTGGCCTTTTTTAGGATATTTAATATATATCACAATTGGTGCATAAGGATCTGTTAATACAGGTTAATAATGGGCCCACATGGAAACAGCACATTTCTGGAAATTCAGCAAGGATTTTTCAGGTCAAAGGCAACATCACTACCTGAGAAGTTGACAAGCAGTTGTAAAATGAAGCTGGTGAGAAATACAGCAGGATAAATTTAATTAAATATAGTTCCCTTTTTGTGTTTGTAGATTGTCACACGAGAAGAAATGCATCCCCCAACTTCTCCGTACCTTTTTGGGAGGGATACAATGTATAATTGGATAACAATTTGTAGTTTTTGTTGTGACTGTGTTAAACAAATGCGGACACTGAATGTATGTAATACTTGTAGAGCTGACCCACCCAAATATTTTTTTTTAAAGAAACAAAGAGCCAAGTGAAATCTATTATGTCCTGAAACTACATGTAAATAACATCTCTTTACCTAGAATCACTGATGCTTCTACTACATGTAAATGACAGATAGTCCTCCTCTACCACACCTCTACCTCAAGCCGTTGTATTGAATTATCTGGGCAGGGATTTCAATGTCTAGTCTAGCTGAGGAAAGTCTCTTCAGGTTTGCTCTTTCAACTAGGACGGGCTAATTTGTCTAATGTTGTGTTTATTCAGTAAACACTAGTAATGATAATACAGTAGTTACTCTTCTGTGCTTTGCTATTTTAGTAACAGATGTCATACATGAGAGAATAGTCTTCTTGTCTGTGCCTGAACTCTACCAATGATAGGTGGACCTCCTGGCATAACTTGTTCTAAAGCTACAGGGCAATAACAGAACCCATTGGCACCCCACCCTCCTTTCATGCAATGAATGGAATCATAGCAAGGCCTTTTCTTCAGGTCTTAAAAAAAAAGCATAAATAAAAATGGGAGGTTAATATGGGCCAAAACAGTAATGCAGATATCCTGACTACTCACCAACCATGCCTTTAAAGTCTAACAAACTCCTTAAAATGGGATCAGGTGCAGAAGAACATTCATTAGAAAAGCTGGCTCATCTTCCATAGTATTTTTTTTTTAAATACTGTTAAAGGCCAAAGGGTTGTATTAGAATCCCTGAAGATAATGCATTGATGCTAGAAAGCTTCTTTAAGACAAGCATGAGGCAAATGAGAGCTGTCACACTTGCAGCAGTTCGACATCATTAAAAAATTGCTCATAATTCTGAACTGTGCTATAGTTGCAACAATACATGGAAGGCACCATATTGTCATGTTTTTACTTTTGGGCAGTTAAAGTTGTATTGCTGACTTTACGTGAAATGGGATTCCCAGTTACACTGTTTTCCATATGAATGAATATTATCAGTAGTTAGACACACTTATCAGTTTAGAGCAAGCAAATTATATATTATTCACCAATATCTGTAAGTCCCTCTTTATTTTATTTTTTAAAATGTGTGTTTACCATTTTATTTAAATGATTTAATCATTTAAATGTTTAATTTTTTATTCAAACTGATTCACAATATTCATAAAAACCATTAAGACCAGTAATCACCAGCAACAATTATAACACCCAGATAAGCATAAAGCATAATTTCACTAATTACCACAGCCAGAACCAACAATGAAAATCAATCAGTAAACAGCTGGGGGAAATAAAAATGGGAAAAATAAAAAGATATTTTAATTGTCTGTGTATGCATTCCAATGTTAGTGCTCTCCTGATCTCCATAGGGAGATCCACAAAGGGAGTGCCATAGCAGAAAAGGCCCTCTTCCAAACCCAGGTAACAGAACCAGAAGGGGACTCATCCAAAGATTGCAGTGACCTGGGTGGATCTCCAATGTCGCACGCAGGTGGTTTTGGCAAGATGATGCTTCGCTGACCTTGATTGTCATAATAGTAGAAAGCAAAGTAGTCTCTGAACTAAATAAAGCCAAAAACATGTTTGTACTGTGCATTTTTCCAAAGAAAGCTAGGGCAATAATGTAGGCTCTCCATTTTAGTTAAGAGCCTACTTGAGGGACATATCTAACATTAGGGATAGTCTGGTAGGGTATGTATCTATTTAGAATTAATTCAGCAGTACTCTTGTTGAAAGTTTGTATACTGACATGCAATCTCTTATCAGGCATGTTTACAGCAACTTTTGAACTTTCAAATACAGAGGAAAGGAAGAGTGTATCCTAATGGATATAATTATTATGATTTTCATTTTTCTTGCTGCCTTACATCTCCCCTACCCCACAACACCATTTATAGATAGGAATAATATTTTAATAACTTGGAGTTTCATTTCCACCAGCATGCTCTTGCATATTCCTTGCCCGCTCATGGTGTTTCATTGTGATTGACTTAAAATAGTTCTGCTTTCAATATAATGCTCTTCGCCTACAGCTTTGTCAGTGAAAATCCATAATGAAAATGCAATTATTAATTCCACATGAAACAATAATTTCTAGTTCAGCTGCATGAAGTAATGGTTTGTTACGTTTTTTCATGCACACTTTAGTCCCACCCCCCACCTAAAATTCAATATTCTTAGGTGTTCAATTACATATAAAATGCTGGCTCTTCAGTAACAAGTGCCATGGGGCCACATTTAAGATGACACTGCCATAAACAAATACAGTGCAGACACATTGGCTACTCCTGCACATCTTGTTAAAGGCAGCCTTTCCTAGCCTTGGGTCTCTAGGTATTCTGGACTACAACCCCCATTATCTGTGATCATGAGCCATACTGGTGGGAATTGTAATCAGTTATCTTCTGGGGAGCCCAGGTTGGGGAAGGATGTGCTAAGCCACATTTTTGTGCAACATGTATGAGCTGAAAAGAACCTAATTGAGCCTCAGGCTCCTGTGTTCCCCACTTCACTCCCACCTGGTCAGGAAGAGGACTTGGGCAACATTTAATTTCAGTTTCCCCTAGCAGCCTAGCTGAACCTGATTTAGTGATCATAACTAACTGTCAGGGAACTGACATCGGAGCTAGAAGTGGAGGGAAGGCTCTCAAATGATGCTGGAGAAGGGCCTAGCAGGGAGAGATGCAGCTCCGCAGATGGGGAAGCAAATTAGCGCAACACCAGGGATAAAGAGGGGCTGATGGGGGAATCGGCGAGAGGGCTCCAGGACTCTTCACCGGACACCAGCGGGGAGAGCACTGGTCCCCCGCTACCCACGCCCACCCTGCGCAGAAGACTTCCGCGCAGAGAGAGTAGGAGGAGACTGGGTGTCAAACAACTTTTATGTTGGAAAAGATTTAAGAAACGCCCACTGACGGATTCTGCTAGCGACTGAGGCAGCCACGAAGTGAAGGGCTGCTCAGACTGAAAGGTTTAAGCAAGGCAACAAAGCCTGGAGAGGCGGCAACTTACGCACGAGCAACCCATACACATTACACTAACTTTAGTTAGTTTCAACAAGCTAGTTTCACAGTCCATCATTCAAAGCTGACTTCCTTTTAAAAGTGACTAGAATTTGTAATCAACCTGAGATCCTAGTATGCTGAAAAAGGACTCCTGCGCCTCTCATTTTTTAAATATGAATTTTATTTGTTTGAGGCTTCTGAGAATTGACTTTTCTACTGTGAAATGAGTGTTTTGTTGTGGCCATGGCAGTCCTTAGACTCCCAAATGTGTGCCTGGTTCCAAAAAAGTTGGGGTTCATCTTAGTTGTCATGCAAAGGCAAGCCAAGGCTAGAAGAAACTGAAAGCCAACATAGTCAAAGTACTCTTGGCCAGGGGAGGGGTGCATGCCAATGGGAGTAGGGTTGACATATGAATTTCAAAAAGTGAAAATCCGGACACAAAGGGGTTTTTTTTGCCCAAAGTTGTTGAGCATTAAATTTTTGAGCTGTTTTTAAGGAAATTTGCTTAAATCTAGACTTCTGACATGGGTTGCCATATGTCCAGACATTTGGGCAATTTGCGCCTGGACATTGTTTCCAACAGTCAAATCCCGGCCATGTCTGGGAATTTCTGGATGTATGGCAGCCCTAAATGGGAGGATCATTCAGGCTCATGCATCTCACTCTAAAACTGTGGCATGGTATGATGTGTGAATGTAGCGAATATATTGAGATAATGGAAATGGTTCATTAAAAGGCAAATGTGTGCAAACCTTGTGGGGTTCCAAAAGCTTATGTTTAAGACATTAGAGCTTCTGAGCCCAAAAAAGCAAACAGAAAAGTAGGTTCATAAACTGTTTTGTTTAAAATTCATCACTTATTCTCAGGGGCAGTATATTGACAACGACCATTTCCCCAAATACGGTAACATTAGGCAAAGGGATAAGTGAAATAAATCAGTATAAAGAAGGAACTGAGGCAAACAGACTGAAGTTTTGTAAATTTGATTTTCTGACTCCAAGGTACCATAGTGACCTTAAAAAAACACATTTGGTTTTGTACCAGGTTTCTCTCTGTGACAGATAGCTGAATAAGAATAAAGCCATCGAGCAGAGAGCTCCTCTGACAGTTAATTTTGACAGTTTCATGTTTTAAGAGCATAGAAAATTACAGATTCCCTACATTATTTTTAGAGAAGACAAAATTGGAGAGAGTCTGATGGCAGAATATATAGTTTACCATAATAAGAAAATACGTTGAGGATGGAGTAATTTGAGAATCCTTAGCTACTTGCTGTGTGTGGTAAAATATGGATGGATGTGCCAGCTGGCAAGCAGCTGCTTCTTAAATCTAACACTTCATTCTTGGTTATAGTGCAGATCAATATAATTCTGAACTAGTGACTCACAGGAGAGAATAGACTTTAGTCTGAAAACTTTACTCTGGCATTAAGTTGTGAAGATCTGGAACCATTGCATGTTATTACATGGAATTTCATAGGCCTGCACCTATAGGTTATACAATAAGTTACTAAAAAGTTATGGATATAATATCAATATGAATGGTTGTGAGTGGGGACAGCTTTATAATTCCTCCACATCAAATAAAGGATTCATTAGAGAGGAGCTATAGCCATTATTCTTTTCTAATTACTCTCTTAGAAGCGTTGCTGGCAATTCCTACCTTTAAAACACAATGCATATTTTCATAATGATTTATGCAGAATCATTGCTTGGAACAATACTTACATTGCTAATGCTGTAAGGAAGTAGGTTAAAAAACATTGTTCGGTACATGTTGAGTTTGTTTTGTGCAAGCTA